>NC_079875.1:23065571-24307000 GCF_029227915.1 Hydractinia symbiolongicarpus | reverse complement strand
AAAATAGATGATAGATGATGATAAAGTAGATGAATGGAAAACTAAAAATTACTTTATGGTTTTATATTTATGCTTGTCAAAACAAGATGTTTTCCTCAAATAATTATTTTTTAATTAAGTTTTGTTTTAGATACCTTAACTGAAGAAATAAAAGTAATATTATTTACTAATGACTGATGTAAACGGAAAGGAAAAATCAATTCTACACAAAAATATAGCAATTGGTAATTTAGCTTTTATTATTCAAAAAAGTATAACTTTATCACTGACTTTGTACTTATTGAAAGAAAATGTAAACAGAATTGTATAAAAAATAGATTTATAGTTTATTTTTCAATTTCCATTTGTCTGGAACATCAAAGATCATATTTATGCAATAAGTTCGTGCACAAAAGGGTATCCTAATTATTTTACATGATTCAAATAAACATTGCCTTTGCAATAGTCTAGTACCAGTATTCCAACTATTTAATTTCGGTTATCAGTTTCGGTTATTATTAAAAAGACAAGACATAGTTTCAGTTGGTTTAAATTGTACACTTGTTTCTAAATTCTGCTTGCTTTAACTAAGCAACAGCAATTTTTTGACTTTGAAACTTCACTTATTATTTATAACTTATAAAATAGCTCTGAATAAGCTAATGTGAATGAGTTTTGACAAATCATATAAGGCTAAAAATGTTTTTTAGCCATTCAGTTTTGACATTTTAATCATTTTTACATATCATGTATTCACCACAATTTTTCAAAAGAAAAAAAAAATACCGTAAATGCTCGATTTAGCGCCCTGGGCGCTTTTTTAAAAATTCAACTTTTGGGGTGGGCGCTTATTCGAGAGGGGCGCTAAAACGAGAGGGGCGCTTAAAAAAAAACTCAAGTTGTGTCAAATCAAAAAATTTTTAGCAACTAAGACAGTATTAGTAAGTGATAAAATAATAGAATAAAACAGAAGACATGCTCTAAAAATAACGTTGTTAATGTTCTTAAAAACTAAATATTCTCTATGTCAATATCATCGTCTTCGATTTCGTCATCGTCCAATAAAAAAACTTCGTTTGCCGCCTCTTCTACATCGGAATCAGTTACGCTATGTGATGAAAAAGGGTTTGTTTCATCCTCGGCATCCCGTAATACCTGCATTTGTGTTTTAAGCATTGTTTTGCCTGCTGCACAAGGTTGTGATTCTTTGAAACAATGAATATCGTCATCTTCAGAACCATCAACTTTTATATTTAGTGCGCATGACTTAAATGATTGTTTAATGGTATCAGCTGATAAGGATGACCACGATTCTAGAATCCATTCAACAATACGTTTACGAGGTGGTGCCTTAAGATTGCCATCAACGGTTTCGTTGTGTATTCCCTCATCTGCAAGCCATTGATCGTATCTTTCTGTACATATCGCCTTAAATGGTTTATTCCATGACACATCTGGTGCTTGAATGTACTTCGTGCATCCTCCGGGAATAATAACCTGATCAATGTTTGAAGACTTTAATGCTGCTGCAACACTACTTTCCATATGACACTCGTAGGAGTCCCACGCTAAAAATCGCTTACCGAAAGAGAAACTTCCCAAAACCTTCTTAGTATAGTCAAGAGTCAATTCAGTATTCATCCAGCCATTTGATGAAGAAGCTATTATACAGCGTGTTTTGAATTCGTCGTTTAGTGTTTTTGACTCACGTTTTGCGCCTTTAAATACGATATACGGTTTCAATCTTGTTCCATCCGCTTTTGCTGTTAAGCAGACAGATACTCGTGATTTTTCATGGCCAGTAGTTTATATTGTAACAGTCTTGTCACCTTTTTTATGTACTGTTGTATCAGATACCATATCTGACCAAACGGGTGTTTCATCCATTGCTATGATGTTTGAAGGTGAATAATGATACTTAGAAGCATAACGTCGAGTGTGGAGTATGTAAGACACAAGTTTATCGATCAACTTAGAAGGATCTTTTTGAGCGACAGAAGTTTTTCGTCTCAGAGATAGCCCATTTCGAAGCATAAACGTCTGCAACCACCCTGTACTTGCTACAAATGTGATGCTATTTTCTGAATCACTTTCTTTCGCTTTCTCATTATACACAAAAAGGGCTTTTTTCATGATCAGTTTTCTGGAAACTCGAGGTCCTTTATCTCGTCTATCGTAAATCCATTCAACAAGCACTTCTTCCATCTGCTGATCGAGAGGTTTGCGTCCAGCACCGTCTAATCGTTTCCTTATTGAACCGTGATCTTTCTTTTTTAAAGATTGTAATTCTTCTTTACACTTTGACCATTCTCTTATTCTCTTTCTATCAACGTTGAATTTTCTGCTTGCTGAACTTATGATATTGAGTTCGGCGTAAGCTACTGCGTCAAGCTTAAACTTTAAGCTATAACTAGATACTCTTTTACCCTTATGAGAAATAGCGACTTCGTTAGTTTCGTTTCCATCCGCCATATTTTCGTACCACACTTGACCTTGAAATTTTTCTTTATTTCCAAAGCTATCTTTATTTCACTTCGCAGATCTTTTTTAAATGTCCTTCACCACAGAAGACAATTTCTGCAAGCTCCTCAACTATCTAACATTGTGTAAAGCCAATAAGATGGAGTGTTTTCATCGATGTTCACAAAGATCAAAAGACAAAGGTGACAACTTAATAGTTGTTCCAAATGGTGTTTTTTGTTTCTCTTGTTATCACAGCTGCAGTCACATCTAATTAAAGTGCCAATTTACTATATTTCACTACTAGTCATAAAGATAGCTAACATAAAAGTTATGGCAAGAACAAACTCTTCTTTCTGCAATATATTTTACACTTCGGATTTTGAAACTGCTATCCGTGGTCATCATGTTTACCAGTCAAAATGGACGCCTGAAATAAACTTAAAACTGAAATGTGCAGTTGATACAAGAAATGAAGCTACAGAATACGATGAAAATGCAATCGGCGTTTATTTATGGGGCAAAGAAGGAACAGTAGATGGGCTTGTTGGTCATCTTCCATTGGAGTTATCAAAACTCATAAAACAATTTCTAAACGCAGACCATTATAACGTCGTGACAACAACCGTGATTGGAAAGAGAAAAAGAGAAGTTGGGCTTTTCATCCCGGCAAAGTACAGTGCTATGACAACACGTAAAGAACTGATAACTATTCTAAATGATGAACTATTGAAAAGAAAAAATAGATACGAACACTTTGCTATGAAATTTAACGCTGTAAATGATTTTAAAAAGAAAGCTATTTTTGAGTAAAACGTCTTTTTCCTATTTCCTAAATATTCAAATAAGCGCCCCCTTTGGCTCTAAAATTATATTCGAATAAGCGCCCATGGGCGCTTATTTGAAGGGGCGTTTATTTAAAAATTCAACTTTTAGGGTGGGCGCTTATTCGAGATGGGCGCTTATTCGAGAGTGGGCGCTAAATCGAGCATTTACGGTATGTATAAAATAAAAAGAAAAAGAATCCTACATAACTTTTAAATGTCTTTTATTTGAACTAAGTTTAAGTGAGAGGTCAGCTTAACACTACATATGAGCTACCTACTAAACAAGACTGTATATATAATTATATATTATAAAGAATTATCCTCCCCTTAAAGGTTCTCCCAGCCATGTTTGGATAAATCTTGATCTGTTGATCAACCTGGGTATCAGCAATGCAATTAGACAGTTACAACACCCTAAATTTAAATACGGTAGAAGTAAACACAAACGATTTAGGGAGTAGTAAACCTACAGGTTGAGTAAGCCAGTTTCAGCAATAATTTATATTATTATGCACCAATAATATTAACTTCTTTTGATTAGGTGAGTCACTTAAAGATTGTCTGTGAATATACAAAAAAAATATTTACCAAGTTGTGCTTTTTTGCTGAACAATACACTCCTATTAAGCATAGAAAATTTTATGCTTAGCCTCAGACACTCTATTTTGTCACTTATATATATATATATATATATATATATATATATATATATATATATATATATATATATATATATATATATATATATATATATATATATATATATATATATATATATATATATATATATATATATATATATATATATATATATATATATATATATATATATATATATATATATATATATATATATATATATATATATATATATATATATATATATATATATATATATATATATATATATATATTTTGTTGTCAATCTATGCGTAAAAACTAATGGTCATGCTTAGAATAAGCATGTCTTATGCTTAAGATTTGAGGAATCTTTAGCCTGGGTATGCCTATGGAGTCCATGTATATAATTGGATTGCACTTTGTTTAGCGACTTGTCCTTTATCAGAACAGTCTTTTACAAAAAGTGCTTACACAATTCAGAATATTCCTTTAATTTAGTCAAGGAGAACAAATAATTAGCCTGAACCAAGACAGTTAGACTTCACAGGATGAGAATATGATATGTATAGTATAATTAACTGTTCATACGGCTAATTATACAACAAAGATCTTTGTCAATTAAATTTTCCCCAATATCTAATGTTCTTCACATCTAAGTCCTATGAAATATATACAGCCAATTAAATAGTATATAAACAGAGCTATTTATATAGTAAATTGTCTTCCAGGTTAGCTATTGGTTCTCTCTGACTGTAATAGGGATTGAGCTGGTCAGTCCATTTTGGCTGGGAGATAGGGAAAATAAAACAAAAAATATTAAATACGAGAAATATATATATTATATAGTCTTTTTCCCCTTTCCAAACCAGGTTATTTTGACCATGAATGTGAGTCTCCTCCAGATCCGCCTTAATTCAATATGGGTGAGTAAATGTTAGCTACCATAGCCCTGGGTTAACCAGAGCCATGTGAGGTAAATTAGGGAGATGGCACACTTTTTGGGCTGTTGGATATTGCAGGGAGTTGCGTGGTAGAACATTGACCCTAATTGGGTCTGTTTACCTCAAAAAGAGAATTAAATACTTTGGGATCCCTTTTTAAGTCATAGCCGCTTTTGATAGACAGGTATATATATCCCTCAAAACTTGTCAGGCTAGCCATGCAAAATCAGCACATCAAGGCCATGGACACTCCTTATAACTGGCTGATACCTAGGTAAGACAGAGTTTGGAGATGAGGTTTCTGTGATTGTGGTGAGATAATAACAAGGAAGAAAATGGGACTGTATAGCTAGCTACCTAGCTAGCTAGCTGACTAAAAAAGATAATTGAATATATCCAACTATCCATCTAGCTATGTAGCTAGCTAGCTGGCTACCTATTTAATCTAATAATGTTCCTCTAGCTAGTAAGGCTGGTTCTACCGCTAAAGCAGGTCATATTTTTATGAAACAGCTTCTTTAAAACAATCAAAATGCCCCTGGCACTTTTTACATCCCACTCAAAGATCTTAGTTTCAGTTAAAAATAAATTTGAAGTACTTTACCATCGTTTTTATCCATTTTCGCATGGTTTTCTTCACAAAAGTCGTCCTGTTTGCTGATATTCGCCATTTCTAACATTTTCTACATTACCTTGTGTACTTCGCAGAACAACAGAACGTTTAGTGTATTTCGCGACTTAACTTTAATGATTATCATTGTACTTACGGAAAACTAGGTTTAATCATTATCATTATATTTTTTCAGGTGCATCTGCTGAGACATTCAATAGTCTGAAAAATGCCTTTTTCCACCACTTGATAGTATGACGCGAAAAGTGTGAGTGTTTCAACAGTTGATCATTGGAGTTGACTCCGCCCATGTACTTGTTATATTTGATCATCAACAGCAGTTTTTTAATCGGATCTTGTATTGTTTGATCTTTTTGCCAGTGTCTGTAGGTTGTGAATTATAACAAACTTTCTGTCATATATCTTAGCTAGACAAATTTGATTACCATACGACATTATGTTGTTATCTCCTTTCTGTGTCAATTTTACTACTTTAATTGAATTTTGGGTACCTTTTCGATTCAAGCGCAGTGTCCCAACCGCTTGAGTTTGTTTTGACTTCAACGTAAAAAAGAGACTACTCTAAGACAATTTTCCATTTGCAGGATCATAAAATTTCGGTAAACGAAAAGAATGACTTATGATTTATACCCAATCATGCCTTAATTACCTGTTCCGTTTATGTGGGAAAAAATATTCTAGAAGCAGTCGTTTTAAATGTGAGCTTTTCGCTGTTTCTAAAACTATTATGTATTTTCACTTCATATTTTTGAGCAAATAATGTAAAAGTTGACCAATCTACGTTTAATCAATTTATTAATTTCTGTCCAGTTTGTTCGGAAGTGGGATTTACACTTGAGACACCTGCCTCGATTAACCTGTTACTCCGAAGATTGGTGATACAGCAAAATCACTTGCGTATAACGTGATCGTGAGAAGGTACAAAAGGTCTACCTGACGGTAATTATTAGTGTATTGGCGCAAAACATTTCCTATAGGATGACACATAGTCATTTCACAGGTTTGAACCAAGGAGAAATGAAGGAAGCAAAATGTGGACTAATTTTTCTTTCTGAACATAAAATTACAAATAAATTGCAAAGAATAAATGGATCGATTCATGACTTTAAAAAAAAAGGAAAAAAATCCACACTAACTCATTTGTGCGTAATACATGTACAGAACGCAGGAATGTAAATAGACACCAAAATGACTAGAAATTAGGTAATTCAAAGCGACAACTTCACAAGTTAGCTAAAGTCAGTATATCCAAACAAAAAATTAGTAAAGCAAAAATAACTGCATGATTAACTAGTTAATTTCTTTCAACCTTTTATTCTTTATGTCATCGAACTTTTTTCCGCTCGTTGTTTATTTTTGTTCGCACAGAGAAGGCAAAATTGGCTGATCCAAAGTAACTTTTTGCAAAATTTTCCATTTCCAGTCGACCTAAAATAATGCAAGAATGATTGAGTATACTCGCACAAAAGACACAAAATAGTTGCTTTAAGCAACTATACCTCATTTGCAAGTGATTGTTCAAAACATTCTATTTACCTATACTTAAAAACCATCGAACAAAAGCTAAATTATTTGATACCTGGAAATGGTCGATTATTGGTGCGACGCACGTAACAACCAAATTTTTTGAAGAACACTTTATTTAATTCCGGAGTCCACTTGACACTGGAATTGACAGCTAAGTATAAAAGCAACAATAAGATAAGTTTTGTTAATATCAAACCTAAAAAAGTGGTTTAACTAAACCGTATGAAGAAGCGATAAAAGTGTGCAAATTACGTTTGCATTTTAATCCCTCATTCTCTTCTTTATCTATTGGAATAAAATCTGGTTGTTTTTTTAAACTAGAAAATTCCTGGAAATTATAACTCTTGGTTAGCATAAAGAAGACGACCATTCAAACTATTATTGCTTTAACAGAAAAAATATTGTCCTTTATAACTTATATATAGCAGCGTTTTTATACTATGGCAACTCAAAAATCAGTAAAGTTAATGACACTTGAAAGATCTAAGCATTTTTCAACATATTTAATCTCCAGGATCATTGCAAAGTTGAATTTCTGAGAGAATTTAAGATTGGGGAAGACGCCAAATTCTTTAAAATCTAATTTGCACACGAAGCAACCTACAAAGGTTTCTTTAAACTTAATTTTTTACATCACTTACCTTCATAGGAAGTAGGATCACATGAATCATCTCTAATTTGGGCATCTAGATAGAAATGGATATTCATAAACATGAAATACATCTTTTGCAAAAAATACAATCCAGGTTGATATTTCTCTGATATAAATAATTTTCATAACTTTCTAAGTGTTATTGAGAAAACTAAAATAACTAATTAAAACAGAAAGACTCTTGAAAGGACACTCACCAGTAATTTACATACCACCAGTAATTTACGTAAAATACGTACCGCTTGCATGGAGATTTATTAATTGTTTTCCAATCTTTGTGACTCCCATTAAAGCTAATGGGGCTTGATAAATATCTTTATTCATGCTTTCAGAATGACCCATATGGGCGTAGAACAGTTGTCTTTCCTGTTGTGGCAGGTCCAACGCAGCATATAAAGTGCTGACGCGGTGTCTATTAGTGGTTGCATTTATAATTTCCACATTGGTAAATTCTAGTTTCTTACAGACTTCTTTCAATGCATGCCAGCCAGACATATCTAAGAATGACACCTGTGTGCTGGCAAACACAAAATCATTATTTTTATCGATACCAGCCTTGAATCTAAATTTTGGATCAACTAACCTTTTCATAGCAGAAGTAGTGTCGTTTGGAAATAAAACAGACACCAAATGATGATTTCCTTTACCCGTCATGTAGGTTATTTTTAGTGAACTCACTAATAGTTTGTCAGCTTCATTCAAACTCTGAAGACGTTGTTGATCAATCCAATTATCGCTTTCTGCTTCTAACCAATCTTTTACTAGGAGGCGACTTGTTTCCCCACCACGGCGCCCATTCAATAATGTTAGTCGTGTGAGTACTAAGTTCCTAAGTTCAACAAAAGAGTGAGCAGTTCATAACTCAAAAACACACAGTAGTTCACCCATTCTCTTGAGAATATGTTGATGTATTTTCTCAATGTCGCTTTCCAAAGGCAGCTGACATGGTTTTCTTATTTTAACTAGCCTTTTTTTTCAAGCTCGTATCGTGCAGAGGAAACCATGCAATCCTCGTTGGCTTTATAGCATACCATAAATTTGTCTATTTCACTGGCCTCCTCTTCGTTAGCTAACATATATTGATGAGCATACAATATTTTTACACTTTTGTTGATGATGTAAAAAACATTCTGGCGTAGTCCTGGCTTAAGACTACGATCAACATTCAAAGTAACAGCGTCAATGGCATCAGTAAAACACGTAAAATTCTTTCGCACAAACATATCTAACAAATTACCATGATCATGACAAACGCCATTCATCCTCTTAAAAGATTGGTACAGGCTACCTAACACTCGCATATGACCCCTAACAGATTTATTCACGGTGGCTGCTTTTTCTTTTTTGACTACAAGCTTTGCAAACAACTTCATTCCAAATCGTAATATTATTTCATCTTTGCGACATATATTTCCTATTATTAAACAAGGCAAATTAAATTTGCAAATATTCATTTTGTGTTTAAAGGTTTAGAAAATTGAAGAAAACATTATTTGCATCAATTTTGATGTACAGTGGAAGGTTGTACATTGAAATAGAGGTTCTTAAACCTTTGGGGGCGTGAATACAAATTAAATAGACCTACATTTTTTTCTCTGTCAAACATTTGTGAGTATTTATTTTAACGAAATAAACTTAAAACCTTTTGAAAACATAATTTTATGAATTAGGTCAATAATCTAAAAGATCAATTCATATTTTTTTTTTTAAATTAAACTACAACTTTAATTGAACACTTTTTTTACTATTTCGCACAAAAAAATGTTACACTTGATCATATCCAGGATGTAACATGATTATGTTTATTAAATAATTATTTGAATGAATTAAGGATTTCTATGAAATACATAAGGACTTTTAATGAATAGTACAAGTATTTTTTAACTCCTTAAATCCCAGAAGTTTCCTTGATTACTGTAGTTATTCGTAATAATTTAATAAAGAACAATGAAAATTTCATAAATTGGTAACAAATGTAAAGAACAGGTATGTTATCACCATAAAGCCACAAATCAATTGCTAAACTATGAACAAAGTATGGAAAAAAGCTCGTATCGTAAATATAAAAATGATAACTTACCTACGGGATCATCTCTAAGCTTGGCCAAAATGACTTCCTTGAATTGATTGGAGTGACATTGGAATGAAGTCCAGTGACAATGGCAAGCCTGTTGGGACAGCATCTTGTCTTCTTATGCACGTTCTTTTGTGGCTGGCAAAGAAACGCTTAGAGATAAAAGCAGAGCATAAATTACAACGTTGCAATTCCAAGTATTTCTTTCTTTGACGTTCTCCTTGGAAAATAGGATTTTCTGTGGTAGCTTGCAACTTGTTGTACATTAAAATTCCTTAACTTTTAATTTTTTTCCATTCCTCAATTTGCTTCACCTTAGTCATCTTTAGTGCATTTTTCACTCTCTCATTTTCCTTATGACATTTTTTAATGTGTCTGCTCAATTTTGAAGACATTATAGAACAATAAATGCACATTCTATACGGTTTTTTGTAAGGACTTTTTTTCTAAAATAAAAAGATAAGATGATTCTAGAATTGCTACATAACACAAAACATAAAGCCTTGCATCAATAATCCTAAATTTAAATAAAATAGCATTGGAAAGTATTAATCAGTCAGTAGTATATAAGTTTACACAATCTTAAAATGCATCGATAATAGTACCTGCAGTTTTTTAGACTCGGCTTCAATTGTTTCCTGTTCACTATCAGTATTCACAATGTCTAAATCCTCATCAATCTCCAAACCAGAATCATTTTTCACTGAAACCTGTTTGTGTTAAAAACACGTGAATATAACTAGTGACAGGAAATATATCACATCATATTTCAGGTTACGTTTTATTTTAGTTCTTATAATATATACATCCTTATCGTAAAAAAATCTTTCTCCAGTATTTTGATCGGCGGAGTTTCTTCAGTGTAGTCTTTAGAAAATATTAAAATCCAAATTTATTTCGTTGTAATGGAGCTAAAAAGTATAAAAATCCTTCTTGAATATATACTGCAATTGTTGCAGAATTTTGTGAATAGAGGTGTAAAATCAGAGATCAAAACAAGCACAGTTGTTTGTTAATTTAGTCACGGTTGACTCCTATGGTATTGGTTTTAAACCCACAAGCTTCATTTTTATAGAACTTAAACCAGTAAGGATAGCTTAAAGCAAAATTATTTTTAATAGGCATGGGATAGAAAAATAAAAAAACCCAGAGCTTTGTGCCTATTTAAAATGGTAACATCCTTTATTGCTAAACAAATGTAAAAGATTTTGCATAAATGATATAGCGCAAGCTTTATCATTTATATCATATACTTATAACAGAATTTTATAATGAAAATAACTTGTAACGTTGAAAATAAAATGTGTGCACTATTTCTGCAAAATACAAATAAGTCAAAAAATAAATTGTGTGCCCCATTTCTGTTAAATAGAAAAAAAAGATGCAGCCCTATTCATAACAGAGTTGCCCAGAGATAATAACCAGCAACGTTTTATAAGTCAAAAAATAAATTGTGTGCCCCATTTCTATTAAATAGAAAAAAAAGGTGCAGCCCTATTCATAACAGAGTTGCCCAGAGATAATAACCAGCAACGTTTTATAAGTCAAAAAATAAATTGTGTGCCCCATTTCTATTAAATAGAAAAAAAAGGTGCAGCTCCATTCATAACAGAGTTGCACAGAGATAATAAGCAGCAACGTTTTATAAGTCAAAAAATAAATTGTGTGCCCCATTTCTATTAAAAAGAAAAAAAAGGTGCAGCTCCATTCATAACAGAGTTGCACAGAGATAATAAGCAGCAACGTTTTATAAGTCAAAAAATAAATTGTGTGCCCCATTTCCGTTAAATAGGAAAAAAAGATGCAGCCCTATTCATAACAGAGTTGCACAGAGATAATAACCAGCAACGTTTTATAAGTGAAAAAATAAATTGTGTGCCCCATTTCTGTTAAATAGAAAAAATAGATGCAACCCTATTCATAACAGAGTTGCACAGAGATAATAACCAGCAACGTTTTATAAGTCAAAGAATAAATTGTGTGCCCCATTTCTGTTAAATAGGAAAAAAAGATGCATCCCTATTCATAACAGAGTTGCACAGAAATAATAACCAGTAACGTTTTATAAGTCAAAAAATAAATTGTGTGCACCATTTGTGCAAAATAGAAAAATAGATGCAGGCTTTTTTTACAACAGGGTTGCACAAATCAAAATACCCTGTAACGTTTCAGGTCAAAAAACAAGTTGTGTGCCCCATTTCTGCAAATTAAAAATTGAATCAACCTTATTCACACCCCAGTTGCACAAATCAAAATAGCCTGCAATGTTTTAGGTCAAAATATAAACTGTGTGCCACATTTCTGTAAAAATAGAAAAATCAATGCAGTCTTATTTAACGCAGTGGAACAAATCAAATAACCTGATGTTTCGAGTCAAAAAATAGAATGTTTGCTCCATTTATGCAAAATAGAAAAATGGTGCATTTTTATCCTATTTATATAATATTTACTTATCTTACTTACTTACTTATTACTTATCCTATTTTTATACTTTTATTTTTATATTTTTTATTTCATTCTATTTTTATAATTTTAGATATTTTAGCATCATCAACAAAGTCAATGCATCATCTAGAGACTCTTGAATCTTTGATTATTAACGATATACGTCCTAAGTTAAACACTAACAATGAATACAAAAGCCATACTTTAGTAATAAAATTTTAATTATTTTAATTTATACGGATAGTGTCTCATGGGAGACTTGTCAATTGTTTAATTTTTTTTTCTCTTGTACATTTGAATTTTTACTCGGTTGTTGATAATTTTTTTTTTACTGTAGAAAGGAGTGATACGCAATTTATATTTTTTATATAACGGATTTAATCTTGTTTTTAAATATTTTAAACCTGAAGATGATTTTGGAAGATCGAATATATTGTCAATACAAAATTAAATTGCTCAATGTTGGTTCTATACTCGTATAATTCTTATTGTAAACCCAGGTGCGCATTAAAATTAAGATGTAATGTTTTAACACAAAAAAGAATGTGTGCCCCATTTCTGAAAAAATAGAAATATTGATACAGCCTTTATTCATAACGCAGCTACACAAGTCAAAATAATCTGCAACGTTTAAGTAAAAAAAAAATATAATGTGTGCCCCATTTCTGTAAAAACAGAATAATTGATACTGCCTTATTCATAACGCAGTTGAACAACTCAAAATAACCTGTAACGTTTAAGTCAAAAAATATGTTGTGTGCCCCATTTCTACAAAATAGAAAAATGTTGTATTCTTATTCTTCATCCAGTTGCACATTGAAATTAATCTATAACGATTCAACACAAAAAATAGAATGTGTGCCCCATTTCTGTAAAAACAGAAAAATTGATACTGTCTATTTATAACACATTTGCACAAATCAAAATAACCTGTAATGTTACAAGTCAAAAAATATGTTGTGTGCCCCGTTTCTACAAAAATAGAAGAAAAAAAACAATATATTCTTATTTTTGCTGCAGTTGCACAAATCAAAACAAGCTGTAATGTTTTAAGTCAAAAAATAAATTGTGTGGCCCATTTCTACAAAATAGGAAAATCGATACAGCCTTATTTATAACACCGTTGTTCAAATCAAAATAACCTGTAACGTTTAAGTTAAAAAATACAATGTGTGCTCCATTTCTGCAAAATAGAAACATCGATGCAATATGATTTGTAACACAGTTGATCAAATCAAAACAACCTCTAGCATTTTAAGTCAAAAAATAGAATACGTATGCTTCAGTAATGCAAAATTGAAAAATTGATACGGCCTTATTTATAATGCATCTGCAAAAGTAAAAATAACCAGTAACGTTTAAAGTCCAGTATCCACACACGCAAAACGTTCCACGGACCCAACCGGATAACTGTTCTGTTTCGTTCCGTTCTGTTCCAGTACGTTAAAGACCGAATATTAATTTCTACGTTGCTACGACAATAATAACAACATAATATGGATAAAAAACATGTGCTTGCTGCTGCCGGTCGTTTCTTGATGTCACTTGGCTATATTTTGTAGCTTGTTATTGGTCAAAAATGCTAGTCGCTCCGCGGACCAGAAAAAAAGTTGAAAGCATTTCAACTGTCTTCTAGCTTCTCGGACTGCACAGTTTTCCGTTTCGATTGCGTAATGAGCTAACAATGTGCATGGGCAAAGCTTTGTTTTTGTTTGATCCGGTCCGGTCCGCGGAACGTTTTCCGTGTGTGAATCATGGCCTTAAGTCAAAAAATATAATGTGTGCCCCATTTCTGCAAAAATAGAAAAATCAATATAACAGCCCACAGTTGCACAAATCAAAATAACCTGTAATGTTTCAAGTCAAAAAATAAATTGTGTGCCCTGTTTCTACAAAGTAGAAAAATGGTGTATATATACTTATTCTAAATCCAATTGCACATTGAAATTAATCTGGAACGTTTCAACACTACAAATAAATTGTGTGCCCTATTTCTGCAAAATAGAAATTTGATGCAGTCTCATTTATAATTATACAACCTACATTTTTAAAGGTCGTACCACCTCGCCAGGCACGGATTTAGGCAATTTTTTCACTATGTCAAAGCGTAAAAAAAACAAAAAAACACTGCTTCGGGTCTTGGCGTGTTTTACGCAACCAATGCGTATATAAGTGTTTTAATTTGTAAGGCCTCAGGTATGACAGAATAGGAATATTTTCGCAATCGCTTCTGCACCGCAAAAAATAAGACTGTTTTCCCCAATGTCAGGGCTCGTCAGCATGCCTATAGGCCAAAAAGACGAAAAAGATATTGAAAATATAGCTCGTTAAGTCCAACATGGACAGTCATACTGCCGCTCCAGGAACCAGGTACTGTCTGCTGGAGTCATGCCGAGCCCGGTATGCAAGAAAAGAAACATAGAGAAGCAAAGAGAGGGGCTCTGTCATCTGCACGCACAGGAATTTAATGATAAGACTTAAACGTTAAGAATAAGTGTATTTATCCTTAAAAAAATATGATTATCATTACAGCTACCTGTTTTGTTACTACCATACAACAGTGTATGGTCAGTGTTTTACAAAAAATCCTTGCAAAAATATTATCATTACAGCTACCTGTTTTGCTACAATTTGTATATAACTAATGTGTGAAAAATTTAACAAAAGGAAGGTATGGATTAATCATGTCATTATAGCAATCACAATCTCAATCTCAATCATCAATGGAGAAAAGAAAAAAACTTAGTTGCTCCTTGACCCAGGTACTGTCAGCGAAGTTAATGAGTCCGGGGAACATTTTGAAATCAAGCAGGTTTGTCATCACCAAAAAAAAGGGGGGAGTATTTCTTATTATATAATTATTTACGACACTACTACTATTACTTTTTACTATTTATTACCAATATTTTATTATAACCTTACTATTGAATTAATTCACTTAAATTTTGATGAGAGAGCGCATCTTACTTAAAAATAAACTCCTGCTCCAACATTGGAATAGTTGTTGTCCGTTTAAAATATTCTGAAATGTTATCAGCAGGAATGTTGGACCTCTTTCTTTGACGGCCACAAGTCCCAGATTTTGCAGGAGTAACACACTTTTTGAGCTAAAAATATAGCTTTCTCACACCAAATGTCATGGTAAGCATCAACCGATTTCGGGTAGCTATGGCAGCACTTTTTGGGGCATCAATCATATGAATTCCTTCAAAGACGTCAATGGGCTTGTACTGAAGCATTCGTGTCACAGGAAGCATAATATCAAATACAGAAGTAATAACCATTGTCATGATAAACTAAAAACTAGTAATTAATTTATGAAAGGACAAGGCTTTTGAGGATGTGTCAACATTGCATTGTCTTTGAACAATTTGAACAAACATCTCCTAAAGAGTAAAAACAAGAGGGACATAGAGTTCTTGAAAAATATCCATGTCCATCCTTAAGCTTATTCTTTAATGAATCAGGAGTATACAATTCAATATTTTTTGCAAACATATCTTAATAAGAAATGTCTTTTATATTATCCAGTACATTCCTAATTGTTTGAAACAAGAGGCCAACTGAGTTTGAGGCGACGACTATGGCAGTGAGTGTAAACAGCCTTCCTATTGATTGTCAAAATATGAGAAGAAAGACCATTAATTCTACCAGCTACAGCACCAGCTCCATCATAACCCTGACCTCTACAGTCTTGAATGTTTAAGGTAAGGTCATCACTTATAGTTTTAAGAATAATATAAGCAAGACCACTTCCAGATAAACCTTACAGTGCAGAAATCTAATAAAATCTTCTTTGATATCACAATTACTATAGCGCATAACTAAGGATAACTGTTCTTTATTAGATGTGTCTGGTGCTTCATCAGTTATTATGGAAAAAAAATTGTTTTTCTAAATTTCAGAAATTTTATTAATTTCAGTGATCAAATCAGCACACCATTTAATTATTTTATTCTGTGCAGTTTTTGGAATATAAGAAGAATTTTTGTTACAATTAAGGAGATGAGTTTTTAGGTTTATGTCCCCACCATATAAATGATAATTTAAAATATTAAGAAAATTTCCAGTGGAACCAGTTGAAAATTCTCTAACATCGGGGGATATTGACTATTGTCTCTGTGTCCACGAAGAGGAATAAAAATACGACCACATAAAATTATGGTGTCAACAATTGGTGTTAAAAACTTCCTATTTTCAACTATATATCTGTTTTTTATAGTTAGAACCTATGATTATATTAATTGGTTTAATGTTTCCTGAAATTTGTTTTAGAAATGTGCTATAAATAAGACTTGTTTGAACATGCAGACCATTTTTTGATGTTTCATGTTCCTTAAAATATGTACTTGCAGATGGCCAATGGTGATAGGTAATGGGAACAAAATGGTTAGGTGCAAAATTCTCTCTTAACGGTAGTGCACCCTCAATCGCAAAACAAAATGTGAATAGACTAAATTTAAAATAGACACCTCTTTTACCAAATCATCTTGTTTTTTGTCTG
The DNA here is from genome assembly GCF_029227915.1 of Hydractinia symbiolongicarpus. Classification (NCBI taxonomy): domain Eukaryota; kingdom Metazoa; phylum Cnidaria; class Hydrozoa; order Anthoathecata; family Hydractiniidae; genus Hydractinia; species Hydractinia symbiolongicarpus. The sequence goes on along the minus strand of NC_079875.1, from coordinate 24,290,339 downwards.
CATTAAACGCAGCATTGCAGACAGACATATTAAGAACACCTTCCATGGATTTAAAGAGATTATCTGGAAGATTAAGTACAGATGAAAAAAGAGGGTGCTTACAATAGAAGTTAGCATTCATTACTAATTCCAGTGACACCAGAATCTGCAAGTCATCCACCATTATTTTTTTTCCATACAAACACTATGCCATGAAACTATACAGGCAGGCAATTTCCATTGGTCTGAGACCTATAATAAATGGGTAACAGAACGCTAGCTATGTTCTGCCCAGATTGCGAAAACGGCCTGTTTACAACCGGGACAGCCAGATTATGTACGCATGGTCCGATTAGTTTTTTTTGCACTGATTATGTCGTGCTGACCGGATTATGAACGCTGATATAACGGCTGGCCAGGCAGGCTGTGATTGGCATTTTCTTCAAACTTTTGTGAATTAAACATTCTCTGGAAGATAGAACACCCCTAAAAACTAGACATGGTGAAAGAAATTAGTCTTGACATAATTCTTAGTATAAAGTACTCTTATAGTAAATACATTTCAACATAATATAATTTTAAGCAACTAAATTTCACGGAACCTAAATTATTCTTTTTTCGGGAATTAAGTTTGGTGAAAAGTTATTAAACTTGCGAATCCCAAAATTTAGTATTTGCCACGAAATTTCGTTTCATTTGAGAACAACAAAAACTTTGCCACCAGTGCTATTTGCTTGTCAGCAGTGATGACAAATGATATAAAAGCAGTGGGCCCCGATTATATCTGTTCTATAAGTCTCGAATAATATTTGCCTGTCATACATAAGTCGGCCTGCCCATGAGGGTGCCGATAAGCCGCATACGCCTAAAAAAGTGCGGGCGTTTTCGGGCGAGTTCGGCGTTTTAAAGAAAATTCAGGTATTTGCCCGAAAAAAACCCGCATAGTCCCGAACAATGCCCGAAAAAAAAGATTCACCATAAATGACTCTCGAAAAATTATTTAAAAAAGTATAAAAATTAGAATGAACTAACTATATGGTAGCTAAGTTCTTAAAAGAACTGTTTTTATGGTTTTGATAAGATTTACTTGATAAATAACTTATATATAAACTTTATTACCTCCTTTCTCTTCAAGCGTGTTCTTTCAATTGTCGTCCGCCATGTTTATGTTACAAGGTGTTGCATTTCGGGAATGTTTCGAGCGAGTTCGGGCGTGTTCGGGAAAGTGCAGGCGGTTTCGGCGGACAACCGTCAATTTAATTCGAAAAGTCGCCCGAACTCGCCCTTATATATGCGGGCGTTTGCGGCTTATCGGCACCCTCGCCCCGATTATGTTCATTCTATAATAAGTGAGAAATAATATTAGACTGTCGTACACAATCTGGCCTGACCTGATTATGTTCCTTTTATAAGTGCCAAATAATATTTTTTGAGTAATAAGCCGGCCTGTCCTGATTATGTTGCCCTGATTATGTATTTCCTGCCCTGTTCTTAACCAGGGCATGCTACTTAATCAGGCCAATGTTCATTATCCGGGCAGAACAGCTATATGGCTAAAAACTTTACACGCCATTTTTATGAAACAACTGTCTACATAAAGTTTGTTTACAAAATTCAACTTGCTCAGTGCATAAGAAATTTAAAAAACATTAACAAAAATAACTGAACAAGTAAGACAACAAATTAAAATGATCTAATTACCCAAGATTATAAACCCCTTAACATACACAGGCGTAACTAGGAAATAAAAACTTACAAATTTAAAGTATATAGATTCTCTGACCATCTCCTTTCGAGGGCAAAACAAAGTGTAATCTATTGTAACCATATACCTTTTCATAATTTCTCCAGGCACCGCTGAATTTAGCATAACTATGTTTGCCATTTTTATATGAAGGCAACCAAAAACTGTTGACCAATAGCGTAGCAGTATTGAGCAACATTACGTCATATATTGGACGCGGGAAATAACAATTTAGCCCATAATCCTAAGTATACAAATGAGATCCGGCTTCTGTGAAAATCCTATTTCGACTTCCGCGCAACCTACGGAAAGACGTTTTTAATAGAAGTCCACAGAAAATTAGAGCTTTTGCAAATCTGTTTCAAAAACAAGTACCATAATCTATTTTTTACTTAAGCCTATGCTTATATGGTATACTAACTTTTCGTTGGTGATTAAGTTACCTATATACCAAGTTTGCATGTGTGACTGTGTATAATAAACTTAATTTATAGGGAGAAAATACAATGATCAACGAAGAACGTGATCCTATAATGTGGGACACTAACACCGCTTGCAATGTGTCTGCTGCTGCGACAGGTGTCGACTGCACCAATTTGTTAGAACAAATGTGCACACAGCAGCAAGAAGCAATGATGCAGCTCACAACCTCTGTTAATAAACAGCAGGATCAACTGAACAGTTTGATCCAAGCCATGAATAATTTGGTTAAAAGCATAACACCAGCTAATGCTCTAGCAACTTCAGCTCCTTCTCAGGAGCGTAGAAATGACCCTAATTCTCCAGATGGAGATCGGTCAAACATTACCCAAACTATAGTTGACCTAAATGCAGCACCACCTGCTCGGTCAACATCTACTATGGAACATTCCAATTCTAATAGGAATGAAAATATCCCACCAAGAAGTGAGCATGAAAATGTTGACACACATCAACTCTCAATCATGGGATCAATATTTGGTTCTCTGGTAACCAATCTGTGGCAGGGCAGTCCAGCTCATCCACAGGGAACACTCCCAGACAACAGGGAAGCTGGTGGAGACAAAAGATAAAGAACAGGAGTACTGGCTGGAAACAACCAAAGAATACGAAGATGATACACTACCAACTGGGCCAGAAATTGCATCCTCCATTGCAGGTGCAGCGAAGATATTTTGGCAAAAGCCAATAAAAGAGGAGGTGCTCAAACAAAATTTGGAAAATGCAGCCGCACCTGCGAATTGTCCCTATCTTGTGCCAAAAAAGGTTAACCTGGAAATATGGAGTACCTTGTCAACTTTCGTTCGAACGAATGACTACAAGCTCCAAGAAATCCAGAAATTACATGCTGCGTCGACAACAATGGTATTGCGTGCAGCATCAGAACTGACTGAATCAGCTTGCACAAAATAATGTGGATTTCAAGGGCCCTCTTACATCACTAAAAGATGCAATATTGCTGGAAAGGTGTCTCAAGCAGTAAATCAACATAGGCGTAACCTCATAAAACCATCCTTTCCAAACCAGTATGTAAAGTTAGCGACAGATACTGACGAAGCAGCGGATCAACTATTTGGGTCCTCAATATGTGAGCGTCTAGAAAGTTTAAATAAGGAAAACCAACTTAGAGCATTGTTAGAGAAAGAAGGGCCCAACCTAAAAAGAAAATCAGAATCGTCAAACAGGGGGCCCTCCTTCAAGACCGCAAAGAGGGCCTACAATCACTACAATCAAGGGCAAAAAGCACAGCAAAACAGCAACAAGATGCACTACAACAACAGGAAGAGCTACCAGAGTACCAGCAAGTACCACAATCCAAAAAACAAAAGGCGATAATGCAGACACCTCAGGAAAGAAACCTCGAATTACTAAAGGTGTATCTTCGCCAAAAGGTCACAACTTTCAAGGCAGGGTGTGTAAAACTGCAAATAAAAAACTGGGAAAAAATTACCAGTGACATTGACGTTTTACAGACTGTTTCAGGTCTGCGAATAGCAGCTGGTGAACTACCAAAAAATCAGCAAGTCCAATATACCATGAGGCACAAGGAAGACAAATTTGTCCAAAAGGAAATGATTAGCTTGTTATCAAAAGGGGTGATAGCTAGGTGCCATCATGAGCCAGGGGAGTTTATATCACCAATATTTGTGACAGAGAAATCTGATGGTGGCTCCAGGCTAATATTAAACCTGAAAACACTTAATTTGTCGGTTGAAAAGAAAAGGTTTAAAATGCAAACTTTAAACTCAATATTATGTTTAATACGGCCAAATATGTTTATAGCAATATTGGATATTTAAGATGCATACTACAGCATCCCTATCCATGAGGATGACCAAAAACTCCTAAAATTGCAAAAGAATAATGAGCTTTACAAGTATAAAGCTCTGCCTAATGGATACACGGAAGGTCCTAGGAAGTTTACAAAACTTATGAAGCCACCACTAGCCACACTTAGGCAACAAGGAGTATTGCTTGCTGACTACATCGATGACCTACTCAGGGACAACAGTGGAAAATATGACAGACACACATGGGTACCCTTGCAGGGCATTCAGGAAATACTATGGTGGAAAGAAAACATTATGGAAAGCTTCTCACCAATCTTACGGGGAAACCCAGCATATGTTTTGACCTCGGATGCATCCACTATAGGTAGGGGTGCATCACATAAGGAACAACACACTGGGGGCCAATTTACGGCACAAGACAGGGAACAACATATTAACGTATTAGAACTAAAAGCAGCACTATTTGGTCTGCAGGCACTCTGATCACATATTCAAAATAACCATATACTTATGAAACTGGATAATACATCAGACGTTTCAGCCATCAATAAAATGGGAAGTAAACGGTCTATACCAATGGATAAGACAGTACAAGAAATATGGCACTGGGCAATCCAAAATAATAACTGGCTGACAGCCACACACATTCCAGGAATTCTAAATGTCGAGGCAGACCGAGAATCAAGGAAATGTGAAACTAGAATTGAGTGGATGCTTAATAAGGAAGTATTCAACTATGTCATTGATACTCTAGATTTCCAACCAGACATTGATTTATTCGCAAGTCGAATAAACAGCCAGTTGGACATGTTCTACTCATATAGGCCTGACCCAGAATGTCAAGCAGTAGATGCATTCACTATCAACTGGCACAATAAAATTTTTTATGCCTTCCCACCATTCACATGTATTGCAAGGGTGATACAAAAAATATGGAATGATGAGGCAACAGGCATCCTTATAGTACCTGACTGGCCGAATCAACCTTGGTACAGTCAATTCCACGAACTTTGTATTAAACATATATCTCTTTCTTCCAGGTCAGACCTCCTATTGCTACCACAACAGAAGGACATAAACCATCCAATGCACAAGACACTGCAACTGAAGGCAGCAATCGTTTCCGGGAAATCCTTTTCCAGAAACAATTCTCACCCGAGATCAGTAGTCTACTGTTAGCATCCTGGGGAGAAAACACACAAAATAGCTATAATATGTATATAAAAAAGTGGATTACATATTGCCAGAATAATAATGTGGATGACATCATAAATGCAGACTATAAAATAGCTATGTCCTTCCTAACAAAATTATTTTACCACGACAACTGGAGGTATGGCTCTATTGCAGCAGCTAGATCTGCACTATCTGCCATCTTACACACAAAAATGTTAAATCTTTCGGTAAAGATGAGCAGGTCAGCAAGTTTCTTAGAGGGATGTTTAAGTTACGCCCCAGCTTCCCAAAATATACCGTTACGTATGACCCAGCGTTAATACTAAACTAAATGAATAGCCTTCCAGAAAATAAAAATTTAATGTTGGAACTTCTTGTCAAAAAAACTTGCCACTCTCCTTTGCATCCTTAGCGGGCAAGGGGGACAGATAATAGGTGCTTTAAGAACAGACTATTGTCATTATGGAGATAACTGCTATACCTTCTACATTCCAACCATATTAAAAACAACAAAACCAGGAAAGCATCAAGAACCCCTACGATTCCTTGCATACTCTAATAACCCAAAGCTGTGTATCGTAAATTGTTTACAGGAGTACCTGGAACGAACAAACAGCATCAGAGAAAACCTGGAGAACCAACCAAAGCAGCTATTGCTTTCATATGCATACCCACACAAACCAGTGGGGGTGGCTACAATAGCTCGCTACATTAAGCTATTTCTTGGACTGGCAGGGATCGATATCACCGTATTTACCGCTCACTCGGTAAGAAGTGTATCCACCAGCAAGGCAAACAACCTTAGTTTAAACATAAAGGACATACAAAAGGCAGCAGGATGGGCATCTGATACTTGTTTTCGAAAGTTTCATAATCTACCGATAACTGAAAACTTCGGTACAACACTGTTGAAGAACAATTAACTGATATTATGTAATTGCTGTTGAGTTACAATATACATAGACTATTATTCTGTTAATATTTGGTTGCGTTTTTTACATGACGCCACAAAACAGCTTTGAAATCTCATTTGTATACTTAGGATTATGGGCTAAATTGTTATTTCAAAAATTAAACAAATACAATGCAGTTTAATTATGATAACAATTTAGTCCTAATCCTAAGTATTCAAGTGCCCTCCTCACCTCCCTACAACACAGTTGCACATGTATATAATGTTTTGTGGACAAAAAAGTTGTTCTTTGAAGTAGGATTTTCACGGAAGCCGGATCTCACTTGAATACTTAGGATTAGGACTAAATTGTTATCATAATTTAACTGCATTGTATTTGTTTAATTTTTGAAAGTTCTTTGCGCTTTGAGCTGCCAAAGTTTCTTGTGTTTTTATTTTCTGTTTCTTACTTTCTTTGTTTTCTTTTATTTTCTTGTGAATTTGACTAAAACTAACTTCACTGTGATAGCTAGCATAGCTGAGTGTAAAAACAGTTTTTCTTATTTGACGCCTTATTATTTTCTTGGTCAAGGTCATAGCTTTCAATTTCAGTTTGCACACATCAACAGCTTTTACTACTGTATATTGTCATGGTTGAAATATGGTTGTTTGAATTGCACAAAATACTGGAATCTTAATGTGTGTGTTTTCTGGTCCAAATTTGCATTTTTGCACAAAATCATGCACATATTCTTGTGCACTTAATGCTCATCTATCATTGCTTGATGTCAGACATTAGAAACCAGCTTGATACAGCAAGCTTACATTTATTGACTCACCACAAAAAATATAACCTTCCCTTGAAGTAAGAATAGTATTACAATTTTAACTATATGTCTATTGATCAAATTGGATCAAATACAGCCTTTTCGAAAACAATATCATCAAACTATCTTGCTAATTTCCCAATGATACTGTTCTGCCCAATCTTGAAACGGCCCCCGTCTTAACCAAATCTGGCCTGGTCAATTCAACAGTACTGGCAAATTCGTTTTTGATGTACATACCCCAAATATATTTTTTTAATGTGCCTGAGAATGTTTGTAGGGTCTTGCAAACAACAGAGCTTGTGTGGCACATCCATGGTCTCCTGCTTAATCTTTTGACGAACTGGGCATTTTTATGTCCAAATATTGGGCAGTCTCCTAAGATTGGGCAGAACAATACTATCACAGTATATCTGCAATTATGTTTTCCGTCAAATTTAAGCAAATCTTGTTTTGATTGATAAATTAATGTTGTCATAAATTATTTGATTTTCTGACTTGGTAGTTTGTGGGATGCTCAGATATAGTAACGATGTTTTACTACAATAAAGAAGTATATGCTTTGCTTAATTTTTTAAACAAATGTATAGTCTTTTCCTTGCAAAATTTGGAGTTTCTTTAAATACAGTAAACTCTCCTGAATCTCTTTCGGTAAGTTGCCACCCCGCTATGTATTTCTGACCCACTCACACATTTAATTAATCATTTTGTAAATTATTGTGGTTGGTTCTATTCAGCTGAGACATGATTGCCGCAACTACAAACACCCTGAAATATCTATGTATATGTTAAAAAAAGTTGATTATGGTAATATGTTTTCATGTAAAACAGAACAATATATCATGGTCCATGTTTAGCTTATTTAAATCTTTGTTACTAGGTAAATTGACAATAAATAAAAGTTTGCATCAATGTCAAAAGTAAGTTTTTTTTCTTGTAGAAAAAAGTACTTAATCCTACTATGGACTAAATTTCACCATGCAAATGATGGTGGTGAAGAATTCAATAGAATAATTATTCGATTATAATTAATAAATTATTAGTAATACTTAACAGGCCTAATATAAACGTACTATATTTTGACTTGTATTTGGCATAAAATTACTTTGTCTTTATACTACCATATATTTACATATATATTATATATTTAACGTGGCCATATTTCTTTTTAAAGTGATGAGAAAACGTCTCTATGAAGCTTGAAAGTTGTATTTCTTTTTAAAATGACGAGAAAATGTCTCTACAAAGCTTTAACGTGGCCATATTCCTTTTTTAAGTGACAAGAAAACATTTTGTATCATGTTATAAAAAAGTTTGTATGGACTTCGTTTGTACTTTTTACTTTAAACAAAGCACTTAATATTGTTTTTGTTTAGCATAACGAAGTATATAATGTACTTTGTATCGTTTGTTTTATGACACAAAAAAACATACAAACATTTTAAGACAAAACAAAACAGGTAGCAATGATTTTTTGTGTGAAGGTTATTTTACAAAAACACACATTTAATACCCACAATGATTTAACTTTTCTAATATGTCAGGCCCTTTTTTAAATAAAACTATGCCAGAGCCAGAAAAAGCACCCGCTAAAAAATTACCAGTGCTATATGGAGTGCAAAAAATCGCACTCGTAAGCAAAATTTACAAGTGCAATGTGAATATTTGCCAGTGTGAATCACACTTAACTATTTTTTTTTACCACAACGTTTCGTTATTTAAGATGTATAGAAATGATTTTGCAGACTGCGTCATATTAGGTGCGCGATCGCGCGCATGCACCTTGGCACGGTCCTAAAATGTGTTAGACAAGTGAATAATAACTCGCCTAAAATACGAACTCATTCCTTATGTGCGTGAACAATCAAGCTCCTAAATAAAACTGTAGCGAGTAATATAATTCAAAGAAATCACATGGAAATAAAAACGCAAAAAATGGAGCGCTGTTTTTAATTCTTCAATTACGCAGTCTACAAAGGAGGTAATGAATAAAAGATATTTATGTAGAAAGGAGACATGAGATCCTAAAACTTGTGTACATTTAAGCGGTACTGTATATGTTATTACAATAATAAAACATTATTTTAAGGTGGCAGTAACCCTTTTAAAAATCGGATTTTTTTTTACATAATTAGTTACGTAAGGTTATTTTCAGACTATATATATCCAATTTTTTCTGTTATAACACACTTGTCACGATTTTATGGCTATAATACTATTATCTTTCACCAAAAATATTTAGCCTCAAAAATTCCTCTTTAAAATAAAATTCATGAATAATTAATTAGTTTTGCCGAGTATAGTTTAAGTCTACGTGGTTGCGAAATTGTACAGAAAGAAATGACGTAATTAATAAAGAGAAACGTTAATAACAACAAAGATGGCGCATTATGTAGAAATTTAAGACGATCTTCATTATGCTACATTGCACAAGCTGTAACTTTCAATAGCATTTTCGTTTTACTTTAAAATTTTCAGACATGCTTGGTGAATCATGCAGCCATGATACGGTGTGCGGAAATCTTTTTATTCGGGATATTTTTCTTTTAACAGCGTTTGATGCAGCAGGGGATGCTAACAAAAAATCTTTTGAAAAAAGATTAAAGGCTATTGTTAAAAAAATAAGAATGAACAAAAAAAATCCGCACACCGTTTTAACAGGGTTAACCCGAGGTTCATTTAAAAACAGAAGCTGATGAAATATAACGAGATTGTAAAAAATTTTTCTTGTTTTTAATTAATTTTTAAAAAGAAATTTCTGCTGACTCAGCAATTTTAGTGTTAAGTTAAAATCATTTTATTATGTATTAAGGCCTATATTTCTAGGAAATAGTAAAATAAAATGGTATAAATAAAACACTGAGTAAATAATTCAGCTATTTGGACAGCTAAAAAAGGGTTACTGCCACCTCAAAGGTTACCTCCCGCAAAAAATTAAGTTAAGCTCATATGAAAGATCTTTGAAAGTTCTCTAGAAATCCTTTTATTTTTTTGAAAAGTCTTTATCCGTTCCCGAGATATTTGTCTTAAAAGTTGTGCTAATTATGCAAAATTATGATGCCATGAGTATGAATTGAGCATAATTATGATAACTAAATGTTAAAATTTATGTAAAAATGTTCAAAACGCGTCAAAGTGAACGGCTAGAAAATATTTTTAACTCTCTATGGCTTGTCAAAAATGTCAAATTAACCCCTTGCAGAGCATACTAGTTACTTTACTTGTCATCATGCATAATTAGTAAATCTTCTTAGTCCAAATTCTAAAGAACCAATCAAGAATTTTTAAAAAAATATTCAAATTCCTAGACAACCTTTCAAGTACTTGTATATGCAGTAACCTTATTTTATTAGTTATTTTTCACGGGAGGTAACCTTTAAATAATTTTAGGTAACATAAAAATTATTCAAATTTTTGTAAAATTTAAATTTAATTTAGTAAAATTATTTTTTTACTATATGAAAGGAATTTTATTTTTGATTCTTTAGAGTACATCTACGTTTCTTGAAAAAAATAAAAAAGTGACCTGGCTGCCAAAGGGTGAAATTCTACTTTTCATTTACTTCAATTTTTATTTGTTCATTTTTGTATTTATTTTTAGAGACGACAGAATAAGCGTGAGACAAACCCACGTTCTATTACAAAGTATTATTGCAAACAAAAAGCAGATCAAAGTGGTTTCCAGAAATTATTCATCAATGACAACATAGGTATACGTCTATTATGCTTCCAAATAGGGTGTAAACTGTTTAACATTATTATGATACAACTTTTTTTATAAGGTTTTGGAGTGTTTGCTACAAAAACATTTCAACATGGTGAATTTCTTCTTGAGTATGCTGGAAATTGTATTAGTAAAGTTGAGGGTGAAAAATTGCAATCTACATATCCTGATGAAGCTGTTTCCTTTTTATTTTTTATAATAACAGTTGGTATGCAAATTGTACATATATGTTGTGATTATTTATTATATATATATTTATTATATATATATATATATATATATATATATATATATATATATATATATATATATATATATATATATATATATATATATATATATATATATATATATATATATATATATATATATATATATATATATATATATATATATATATATATATATATATATATATATATATATATATATATATATATATATATATATATATATATATATATATATATATATATATATATATATATATATATATATATATATATATATATATATATATATATATATATATATATATATATATATATTTATATATATATATATATATATATATATATATATATATATATATATATATCTGAAAGCCAAATAAATTATCTCTAGAGTGATGATAAAATATTTCCATAAAAAAATCCAAGAAGGAGAAAAGAAAAAAAATTATATACAAAAATTACACCTTTTTAGTATATTTTACCAAACACTCCCTTCAGTAAAATTTTTGTTCCTTGAAAAACATATGGTTGCAAAGATCTTATTCAGCTCTAAATAACTTTGCTTTTTTTACTCAAAACAAAACGTGGTTCAAAAAATATAGCATATTTTGGTTTACAATAGCTGTTTTATGACTGATTTATCAATTTTTAAGTATATGATGGATCAATAGCTCGATATTTTCTCACTTTTGCGCTAAAAAAAGCAAAGTTTTGTAGCCAAATAAATTGTCGCAACAAACTTATCTTCGTTGAATTTCGACAAAATGGAGGGGAGTGTTCAACAAAACTATGTACTGTTACGTTGAAAAACTTTATTTCGAGAAAATGCAAATCAAAAATTTTGCACTGCAAAAATTATGCTAAAGGAATGTTATGCTTGTGAATAATTCATGAAAAATTTATTAAACATAGAGGTAAAGTGTTTTTGCAGAACCTAGTTACTACCCTAGTTATCCCTTAGTTATCATATATTAGAGGAATTTTAAAACTCCTTAATTATCATACAGATTAAATATATTTGAGGAATTTTAAACTTTGAGCACACACAGATTTTTTCTCATTTTGTAACTTTTAGGCGACTTCATCTTCATTAGTTGTTCTACAGGCTCGACAGACTCTAATTTTCACGAAAACAAAAAAATAATATCAGCTAAAACGTTTTGTAACAGAAAATCTGTTACATATTCGTTTTTAGCGAAGAATTTTATTATTTTTGCAAGAAGAATGCAGTTATTTACGTAATTTGATAGTTAAATTTCTTTAGAAATTGACAATGTCTTATAAACATGTGTGACAATTTAAGCGATTTTAAAACAATTTGAACCGAAACGAATTTAACGTAGATGAAACGAATTAATTCTTATTTTTGTGAAAAACTAATGGGAAATGAATACAAAATGATTTGGAAATGATTACGAAATGAATTTCAAATCAACCAAGCGAGTTGAAACGGTTACAAACGATTTTTTTGAATTTTTTTATTTTTTAACCGCCGTTGTTAGTGTGTGTTTCTTTATTTTTGTTGTTGTTCCAACCATACATTCTCAATAAAATTATTTTTATTTTGCCAACCGACCGTAAGTTACTGTCGATTTCTCCCGTAGAACATTGGAGTCGCCTTAACAATAATTATTTTTGATTCTTTTTTGAAAAATATCAGAAAAATATTCGAAAATTTTTTTTGAGAACTTCAACCGTTACTTCTATTATGTTTAGAACAAGGAGACTGCTTCACCATATTTTGCAAATATTGATGTTGTTACCAAGTAGATAGAAGTAGCTAAGTTTTTTTGTAATATATACATTTTTCTTTTTCTTCACTAGAGTAACTGCTATTTTTCTTTTCTTTCTTTTCAGTTTGCTTTATGCGATCCTGGGAATGTAATTGTGAGTATCCAATCATAGATTTTGAACTTTTTGTTCAAAAAATTCTTGTGTTTATAATAAAACCTTTTTTGTGATTTTAGAATAACCAAGAAAAGAAAATTTATTCTGAACATGTAAGCCATCTACATTTTTAAGGCAAAATGTTTTTGTATCAATATTGTAATCTTTCATGATGTCCACGTTTTGGTTCCTGTTATTAGCCATACTAAAAAGTTAATTCTGAAGAAAAGCTTTCACGATATTAGCTCTAATTACTGTACAAGTCATTTTGGAATAATTTTAAGTTATAATCAGTTATATATCCACAATTTTCATTTTCTCTTTTTCATTTAAATATTTTATGTTGTGTAGTTTTTAAGATTGGAATTCTGATATGTGTCAAAATGACTTGATTGTATCCAATTTTTGAAAATGATTTGTTTAACCAATATGTTATCGATTTCAATTTTTTTGTATTTAATAACAAGAGTTAAACTGTAGCACAATATTTATGTTTTTACCATACAACAAAAAATATGTTGCTAATAAAGCAATCTTTTGCTCCTCCATATAGACGAAACATACACAAAGATAATTTTTGAGAATCACTCCCATAAATAAAACAAAATTATTTCTACTGTACAGTAATTTTTTGCTAATATTGCACTTAGGATGATGAATTCATTTCTGGTAGTGCAACAACAGAGGAAGATGTCAAGGAATGTCTGGACAAGGTAAGATATATACTTTAATTATGTTGTTTTTAACGTTACATGTATCTTAAAAATATTGAATTATTTTTATCAGATTCATGATTGCATTCTTCAAACAGAAGTGATAGGTTTGTAATGTGTGAAAATTTCTCAATTACGTAACACCCTATCCCATGCTATCTCTAAAAATGTGTTTGTTTCGGGTAAAATGGCTGGGTGAAATGTTATAAGTACAAAAAGTTTATGAATTATTTATAAATACACATTGTATGCCAAATCCATATAATTTGAAATAATCAGTGTAAATATTTTAATTCACACTCTTTATCTAATTAAATTCTGATTTGGTTTGTTTGTTATGTTATTAGGTTTATAGGTTGATTTATTAGGTTTGTGTATTTTCACGTGTCATGCAGATTTTCACATGCTTTACGCAGAATGTCAAAAATATGACAATATGATACTGATTTTTTTATGTAAAAAATATTATCGCCTACCTAGCTGTTAAGATATTTTAATGTGTCGGTTACAGAAAACAGACATATTTTTATGGATGGTCTCACTTTAAGTGCCTAAAGCCAGTAATTATAACATTATTTTCCTAATTTGCTTACACTTATCTATTTTATGCTGTACTATAGGTTCTGGATTCTGTAGATACTGTTTTGACTGATTTAATTCAAATAGAACTTATGCAGGCTTAATTTATTTAGGAGGGTCCATCTGGAAAATTAATCTCATTCTTCTTTGGGATGATATGAAAAAGGTTAAACAAAGATATTACAACTTGGTTAAAAAAGGAAAATCCTGAGGCAATATTGAATTGTAACTAAATAGTTTAGAACCAGGAACTGAACAATATATAAGTTTCTGAATAATTTGAGTAGCATACACCCCGAACTGCAATTATTATACACATGTTATTTACTTTTGAATACTCCTTACCTGATCTATTTGTTTTAGATAATGGGGAAAATGACAAAGAAAAATGTGATCAAGTAGTTGTTCGGAAAAAGACGGAAGTATTGAACTAAAATCTGACACCTGTGTAAAAGATAAAGATGATGTGAATGCAAAGTTTATTGATGTTGTTGATGTATATGAACCCAAGAATAGCGATCCTGTTCGTTTATATAGTAAAAACGTAGGCGAAGGAAAAGATTCAGTTGCTATCAATGGTCAGAATGTTGATTTGTGTGAAAAATTAGAGGAGGAAGTAGAGGAAAATATTAAATGCAAAGGTTTTAATGGTGGTTATAAGACAAATGGTGCTACTGTTTACATGCAATTAGAAAATATGGGAGGGTAGAAATATTGTGTTCATAAACTACAACTTTAAGAAAATGTTGAAAACACATCTATTATACAGGATATGAAAATAAAGAACAAGTTGCTGCTGAAATCATTACAGATATTGTCAGTGTTATAGATAGAAGTGTCGCTAATGACAAGGTTCTTGATTTCGTTGATGTATGTGAACCCAATGGCAATAATTCTGATAGTTTACACAATCAAAGTGTAGGTGAAGGCAAAGATGCAGTTTTGGTCAATCGTGTTGCTGGTAGTGTGAGTTATAAGGTGGATAATCCTACTGTTTATACACAAGTAGAATCAAACGAAGGGGACAGATATTGTGGTGATGAACCTCTACATGGATGTTGAGGAAACGAATATTGCTGGTATACAGGATATGAAAATAGGTTGTGAAAATAAAGAAAAGTTGCTGCGATCATTGCAGAGATCATTGCAGATGTTGTCAGTGTCCAAGGTCGAGATTACAAGAGTGCAGATGTGGTTGCATCAGGTGTAAATACGTACAAAAACAGTACTTACCAATCAAAAAAAAGATTCAGGACAATATTGGCAGTGGTGTAAATAAAAAGAATGTCTTGGGGGAGATAAATTTGCGGACTACTACAAGGACATAGATTTTGTCAAGCTGGATTGTAGTGACGATGATGTAAAAATTACTTATCCGGTATGTATGCAATTCATGATTCCGTTTAAAGTATAATTTTTAATTGTGTTGATGATAAATATTTATGTTTCAGGAAATTGAAATTGTCCCTAATTTCAGCAGTTCTGACAGTGAAACAGTAAGTATTGAAGGTCCAGTAATTCCACTAATAATACTTAAAAATTTTAAACTTACTATTCATTTTTTAGTGTTCCATTTTGAATGGTAGTAATGAAGAAACAACTTTTCCATTAAAAATTAATTTTAGGTAATTATTGTTTTCAAATATTACAAAAAGTGATAAAATATTACAATCGAAACTATAAAAAATTGGTGTTTTTATGGTGTCATTCACATGAGATTTGCTGTAAACGACGTAAACAATGCTTTTTTAATCGAAATTAAAGTAACTTATTTAGTTCTTTAAAGATAATTTCGTTGTAATATTTCTATGTTTATTTTTTAGAAATGACAAAACTGAAACACTGGTATGTTAGAATTCTCCCATATACATTTTTGTTATAATGAAGAAGAACTATTTTGTTCATCACTAATATACTGCCAGGCAGCGAGTGGGATTCGAACTCCGGACCCTAGAGTTGGGAGCAAAAGACAAAACCACTACACCACACTACGGCAATATGTTAGATAGTTTATCTGGATGGTGCATATACATAGGTGAATCTTTATTGCGATATAATAAAGATTCACCTATGTACATTTTTGTTTTTGAAGATTTTGAATTGTGAGGAGGAGATATAGATAGCACCTGATTTAATATAAGAAATGCTTAGTCTATTACCGTTATAATTATGTAATTATTGGAATACAGTGTAATTGAAGTCCACTAGAAAGTTGTACGGTATGATAATTATAGTAATAAATTGACGCTATTTTATTTTTAGACAAAAGTATTGGAGAAGTTCGTATGTATTCCATCATTACTCATATATTTTTTACATTGCAGCATTTCTAATTTTAATTCAATACAAATGCCGGTATATTTGCAGCAAATGTTAGTTCAAGTTAATAGAATTTTCATGTTTTTTTTGCTGCTAAAATATACTGTCATCGATTTACCTAAATGTTGAAAATTATGAATTGTTGAAGTGAAAAAATGAAAAATTAACTTCATGGTAAAATTACCTGACAGTTAATTTTGGTTTACAAAGGTTACATTGTGAGGCACTGGTTACAATTAGAGAAAATTATAGGAAATTCTTCATTTATTCAGAAAATCATTAAATTTAAAAGATTAGATTTTATAAAACCAAATCTTTTTTTGTGCTCAGTAACTTTTCCATTTAACGCCAATTGAATGGTTTATTGGTTGAAAACTTATTTTTGTAGAACTTTTGTTGAAAATCATGAAATATTGACATTTTGTGAGAATTTAATTTCTCGGATTTGACCCGAACTTGCTTAATTTGCCTTGTGCATTGAAGGCATGTAATTTCAATTTTTTTGTTTTTATTTATTTTAAAAATTTATTTTAGAAGTACTTGTTTTGTCAGTTGTCTGATGTTATGACTTGGTAATAAAGCATGCACCACCAAATGATTACTTAATTAAAGCAATATGTAGTGTAGTTCCAGCATTCATGCCAAAGTAAGAAGAATGTTAATTCTGGGAGTCCAATTTTCTCATCTCCTGCATTTATAAGGTCAAAGTCCAAAATCAATTCCATTAGGTCCTACGGTCAATAGTAATAATTAAATACACCTAATAGTTACTCTTTATTAATGTTAGATGAAAGTTGATCTTGAAGATATAGAAACTCTAGCATCGACAAAGGTATTGTATGTTTGTAATAACTTTTCATACATCCTTGCATAACTTTTTTTATATCTGGAAATTTTGCAGGTGTTTCAATTTGCTGAACATACGCAGACCATTAGGGAAGTCAGCTGTTGTGAATAAGTGAGTTTTGTGATGATGCTTATTTAATTTACAATGATTTGTTCAGCCCTTTTGAACTACCAACAAGTTGCTTCCTAATTTATTATTTTTAATTATCAATAGTATTATTTAAGAAAATATCCCCAAAAACCTCAAAATCTTTATAAAATTTTGAGAAAACCGCCAGCCTCAGCGTTTTAAACTCCAATTTACAGTCATCATAATTTAAGTTTATTTTCTATAAATACACATATATTAAACAAAGTTTTATCTTAAAAATAACAAAATAAGTCGTTTTTGTTCTGCTAATAATGAAAGTCTCAACAAAAAGTAAATAAAGTGATAAAATTTAAGAAATGATTAAGAAAAATTCAGCCTATATTCAGGCATTTTGCTAATAAAATTGAGACTCAGGTCAAAAACAATTACAAAATGGAAACGTGTACTGTCCGTGAAAAAATAAACACTAAATGTTGAGAAAAAAACAAATTTTATTGCTAAATTTTTGGTGGTGTTTCCATGTACCAACTTAGCAGATTAGATATGACTTAATTTTAAGCTGTTTTGAGCATGTAAGGGCGATCGCGATCCAGCAGGACGTTTTACAGAGTTTACGACGACCCTGCTGAACACAGAATTTCTGTTATCGCTTGCACAGGTGAAAAAACCTTTTCTAATGTTTTTTTTATATCAATATGAGTATCTGAAGTTTGTTATATCCAGTTATGGTCGAGCGGCTATATGTTGGTAGATATTTAAAGAACTAAAAGACACAGATAACAACAAGTATCAACTAGCTAATTGTGCCTCTTCATAAGACGAAGTCTCTCTATATACTGGGGTGTTTATGTACACTAAGGTCCGTGGTTATGTTAGTAGCTGACCATGTACTATTGTGTAAATAGTGAGCGACCTATAACAACGTTGACAAACGACAGGTGGTTTTAGTAAAAACAGTCATTTTTGTTCGCACTTTGAAATCAACATCGCTAGCTACAAACACCATGCGCAATCCCGTGCAATAATCTGCATAGTCTTTATGTTTAGAGTTGCTAAAACATCTATTTAAAAAAAATTATATGCGGCTAGTGTAAAGAAAACTATTTAAATTTTGTTTCACATGCGCCGACATTTACCAGAAATCCAAACCTCGAATGTGACTACACATAGTCACGACGCATTTTTCTCTTTGCGACCTGTGTCCTTTATGGCTTCACGAATGTGTTTTTAACGTCAGGATTTGACGCTAAGTCGTTACCAACATCTTTTTTCAGTATTTGAAATCTATGAATATGAGAAATTCACGCTAAGTCGTTACCAACATCTTTTACCAGTATTTGAAATCTATGAATAGGAGAATTTCACGTAACTAGTTTACTACCTGCAATCTTCGTATACATCCAGTTGTTGTTTTCAGCATTATTGTCATAGTTGTTCACTGATTCATATATGGCGCAATTCTTGGTCCGTTGACTGGCTTAATTACATATAAGCACATTTGATTTGATGTTTAACATGTGTAGTTGCGTTTATAACACTTCTGTAGGGCTCTTTTTGTATGTGTGAAGTTATTTTTTACCTTAATGGCACTATAAATAATCAATTTTCTGGCATTTTAATTTATGGATATATTTGCGTTATATGAATGCTTTTAACAATTAAGGGACACGATTTATATGTGAGATATGCATAAAAAGGGGACAAAAATTTTAAAAAATGATCTCAATGTCAGATCCTGTTTTTATTATTTATAACGATATATTATAACGATATATCGGTAAATGACATAGTCCAAGTCAAATAATGAAGGAATTCTAGCTTTATCACCTTGAAAATTAATATATAAAATGTAAATTGATTTAAATGAATACCAAGTTAAAGCAGGTATACCGATGTCACACGAAACACTGAACTTACATGAGGGCTTCATAGAATATATAAGACATTTTCAAAATTCATTGAAATTTTCCATTTATTGAAAAAAATCAAATGTCACCTTAAACTTCATTTACCACGCTCAACAAATATATATTCCAAATTCTTAAAGGTCAATGATTCCGTTATAAAAAAATTCAAACAAAACAGTTCAAAATAGTCCTTACTTTGTTCAAAATATGCCCGAAAATCAAAGGGGACACGAATATGTCCCCTTTAATTTCACGTCCCCCTAATGTGCGTGTTTAAGGTAAAGCATGTCACCCTAACCTACTTATAGACATATAACTTTTGGACATTATATGTAAAATTAATAGAGAATCTCCCCCCTACCCCCTACAACTCAAAGATTCGTATACTCAGTATACCTAAGATATGTATCTTTATAGTCCAGGAGTAGAGAAAATATTGAGGTGCAAATATTTAAAATTCAATAGCTCAAATGAAAAACTTTTTACTAACTAGAAAAACTTTTTACTAACTAATTTTACTAACTAGAAAAACTTTTTACTAACTAGACAGGGGGACCTGGCATTGAAATGTCTGGTTTAGTCAACTGTAACACCTGGCGTTAAACGTCTGGTGTAGAGCGATTTATACGTTCTGTAAACTGCACCACACATTCGTGTGGAGCGCTTTAGTACAAGTATGCAGTATATCATAAATTATGTGAAGCACATACAACAGTATGATGTTTCAGGTGTAATATATTTTTCAAATAATAATTTTCCTCAATAGTACAGTTTTTTGTGCCCATCTTAGCGAATTTCAAAAAAAATCATGCAACATTTTATGGATAAAGTTCCCGTGAAAGATCAAAAATTAATCGTGACATCATATAGGGGTATCACATTTTCCATAAAAACTTATTGCAACTTCGTCTTAAATAAAAACAGCGAAAACAGCCCGTTGTTACCCATTCCAGGTAAAAATCAAACAGCAGTATATATATGTTTATTTTCATGACAGTAACATAAAAAGCTCTTATTCCAAAATGAACAAAAACTTTAAAAGAATAAAAATTAATTAGGTTAGAAATTATTAGGTAGCAAACCTAGTTAGAGCTGGGCTGAAGCTTGATATCCCACATTGGTGAAATTTCATGTCAAGTTACAGAAACAGAAATTATCGTGACATTGTTTGTATAATCGGGAAATTAAATAACAAGTATATAATGAATATATTTAATTCTTTTCAATACATGTTGACAATTACATGAGATGTTATAGCTATATATTGAAATAAAGTATAGCTATATATTGAAATAATTTCACTTTGTGTAACTTTAGCCGAACCGGTGTATAACCGGTATGGTAAAAAAAATTTATTTCCTGACGTGTGTACAATATAGCTACAATCGTCCATAAAAATATGGCTCTCCATTCCCCCTCAATGTTAAAAAGTGCCCTTTGTGACTGAGCAGAGTAAACAATTACACTTTACCACATTAACCTTTTATATAAACATTGATCATGAGTGGGAACGGAATGTACTATCTGCAAAATATGTGGCTAGCTATGAGTTCTTTTGCTGACTTTGCTAAACTTTTTGGTTCTTGGTTTTTAGTATAAAATTGCCAGAGACAACAAATTTTGTGGACGATTGTCGCTAGAACAAGCTTTAAAAGAGGGCATTCCTACAGAATACAGAATAGAATTACCTCACTCACTGTGTAGTATATGTATATAGCTAGCTTAAAATAGTGATATATATGTTAGCTAGGTGGGAGTCAGGCTAGAAAGGTGTTCATTAAAAATAGTGATATACTAGCTAGATGAACATACCCTTTCTTTTTTCGTTTTTTAGCTTAGATTAACGAAAGTTTGAGTTTTAGGCGGAAAGTGTCCGAGAAAAGATCATGTGATATTAGTAAAACTGATTTATGTATCACGTGGCTAAAATGTGTAGTCTCAACTGGAAACGGCACCATTTACGCTTGATACCATCTTTAAAAAACAACTCCATCGCCGTGTCAAAACATGGTTTTCTCAGTTAATCAAATATCCAAGAGAAAATGACCAGATTAAACTGCTGGGCCGTCGCGTCGAAAATTGACGAAATTTGAAAAATTTTGATGTATAGTGGGGGCGAGGTGCGGAAATCCTATATACTCTCCACCATACTTCCTTTTCATGTTATATTTATACTTTTTATATGAGGAAATGGGCTCCGCTACTCTCTTTATCGAGAAATTATTTCCAGGTTTTTAGAAATTAATCGATCACCTTCATTCTTTGGAAACGATTATATACATGTTTGTTTTTACCTTAGGCTCAGAAAGACCAAGTTTTTAGAAATCTTCAACATTAGAAAACTTTTATACATATAGCTAATGTACAACAGAAAGTATATATATCAAAACCATAGTCCAAACGCTTGAGGTTCAACTTATCAAATTTTAAAAAACTCCATCCAGGCTGAACCACGAGGGTGCCGATAAACCGCATACGCCGTAAAAATTGCGGGCGTTTTCTGGCGAGTTTGGCGTTTTATAAAAAATTCAGGTATTTGCCCGAAAAAACCCGCATAGTCCCGAACAATGCCCGAAAAAAAAAGATTCACCATAAATGACTCTCAAAGAATTATTTAAAAAAGTATTAAAATTAAAATGAACTAACTATATGGTAGCTAAGTTCTTAAAAGAACTGTTTTTTATGGTTTTTGATAAGATTTACTTGCTAAATAACTTATATATAAACTTTATTACCTCCTTTCTCTTCAAGCGTGTTCTTTCAATTGTCGTCCGCCATGTTTATGTTACAAGGTGTTGCATTTCGGGAATGTTTCGAGCGAGTTCGGGCGTGTTCGGGAAAGTGCAGGCGGTTTCGGCGGACAACCGTCAATTTAATTCGAAAAGTCGCCCGAACTCGCCCATATATATGCAGGTGTTTGCAGCTTATTGGCACCCTCTTGCTCAACCAAATGCTTAGGTTTCTTTTAAAAAAATATGTAGATAACTAGCTATGCAAAAAAAATCTCACTACAGTTAACTTTTTTCAGCAAAGTTGTTCTCTAAATAATGAAATTTATGGTTTGATTGATAATTGATTAATTTAGGGGTTTAATTTTTCTTAACAGTTTTGGTCATGGAAAAGTCAGGGAAAAGTCATAGAATTTCTTTTTCCAAATTCTGTGGCCACCCTGGGAATGGACGGGTTAATGACGTCATCAACAAAACAGTAAACCCTAATATCTCTGCAACTGTTTGTCAAAAGTACATGATCCTATACATTTTCTTGATCAGCGTTTCAAGATCTATACGATGAAGGCAACAGGCACACAAATTTCCGCGGGCCTCATCGACTAGTAATTAAATAACAACAAAAACTCCCCCATTGTCCCTTTAAATTTATGTTGTCTCGCTTAATCAGAAATTTACGGAAAAAACGACCAGATTAATTGCTAGGAAACAAAACCAAAATGGACGAAATCAAAACCGTGGGGAAGAGTGCCTGATATTTTTGATGTATAGGGGCGAGATGCGGAAATCCTATACAGCCTTTATTTGCCTTATTTAATGAAGAAATGGGCTCCGCTTTGCTCTGCAATTGTTTTGAGCGCGGACGGTACACAAGAAAGCAGACGCAACTATGCGAACACACGGGGGCGGTAGAATAAAATACGGTACATCGGTCGGTCTAATACAGTATGATGATGACGTTTCATAGCTTAAATAAGAAACAGAAAAAATACAAAGATACAAAAAGATAAACAGAACATAAATAAATACAAATATAGCCTGTGTCGATAGACATACTATTACACGTACAAAATAAAACATGAAACACTAACTATTGCGTCGTTTACTGCGCTTGCTTCCTTTTTGCTGCTTGAAGAAACTCTTTACGTTAAGATTTAAATCAAGAACTACGATATTTTCGATTCTCACTTTTACCACACGCTTGTCCTATTCGTACGGAGATTAGAAGCAATGTGAAAAGTGCGCGAAAAAACTATAAAAACCCAATTAAAATTAATGTGACGTGACGGGTCTCCATCTCCGAGACGGATCTTCATCGTTTATGTTCAAAACACTCCCCACCAGTGAGTACTCGTCTACGAACGACTGTCCATCTAGTAACGCCTTATTTGATATAATTGATTAGCTTGCTTACGTCGGACTCGTTAAAGATGTACGTCGTTTATGTACGTCGTTTATGTACGTCATTCCGATTTCTTCATCATCGCTTTGCAATATCGTTTGCCCAAGATTTATCATCGAATTTTACAACTTCGTTGTTGTTTCTTCACGAATTATGTACACCTATAAAGAACACAATTTACCGTCGTATGCAAAGCATAGTTCAGGTGACATTTTCATTTAGCACTGCGTTCCAGTAACGCAAGTGATCGGATGGGACGAATGTAATTTCCATCAGCAGTTTTCACTTCTGCAACCCTGTTAATGCCATCGCTGCCAGGAAAGATTTTCGCAATGCGTCCCAGCGGCCAATGATTTTTCAAGACGTTCTGGTCTCTAACTATCACGAGATCTCCTTCCTTAATTTGGTCGTCGTTTGTATTCCATTTAGCACGTGTTGTCAAAGAAGGCAGGTATTCCTTTCTCCATCTATTCCAAAACATATTTGAAGCAGCCTGTACGGCTCTCCATCTTTTACGATCGTTGAGGTCTGTAAATACAGAATCTACAGGTGTATTTTGCGACGCTCTTCCAATGAGAAAATGATTTGGCGTTAGTGCTTGGTAGTTATCTGCGTCACTGCTGATAGAAGTCAACGGTCGGCTATTGATGGTTGCTTTACTTCAGTCAAGAATGTACGTAACTCTTCTTCGGTCAAAACGCGATCACGAACTATCGCTTTCAACACTCGTTTAGTGATTTTTACCATAGATTCCATCGCTCCATTCATCCATGGTGAAAATGGTGGGTTGAACTTCCATTCGATACTATTCTTTGTTAACTCTTTTTGAAGTTTTGTCTCATTCAGATTCGTTACCAGCTCTCTTAGTTCACGATCTGGGCCGACGAAGTTGGTTCCGTTGTCGCTGGTGATTGTTTTGGGGTTTCCTCTTCTTGAGATAAAACGTCGAAGTGCAAGAATGAAACTATCTGTCGATAAATCTCCAGCTAGCTCAATATGAACGGCACGTGACGTCATGCAGGTAAACAATACTCCATACCTTTTCACGATTCCAGATGAAGCTCTTGTCCTCTTACTTCTCTTGAGAATCATTGGACCAAAGAAATCTACTCCTGATCGATTAAATGGTGGTTCACCTACAGCAAGACGATCGATCCAATAAGTGGTGACATTGGCCTGACTTTCTTTGATTTGCAGTATGTACATGCATTTTTCAAATTCTTCACAAAGGATTTTCCAGTCGGAATCCAAATATTTTGTCTTGATACTGCTAGTGTGGCGTTTTGTCCAACATGGAAGTTTGTATGATGAATGTGTTGAATTATGAGTCGTGCAATGTGGTCTTTCGGTGAGATTATCACTTGGTGCTTCGACTCAAATGGTATATCGATTAAACCAATTCTTCCTCCAACACGAATCAAATTGTTCTGCATCATTGGTCTCAAAGCTGCAAGTGGTGATCTTTTTGGTAGTTCTTTGTGTGATTGTAGGTTTTCAAATTCTGATGGGTAGGATTCTATTTGTGAGATGCTATACAACTTTAACTTTGTTGCTTCAATTTCATCAACGATCAGGTAATCAAATTTTTCACGTTCAGATCCTCCCTTTTTTAATAACAACCAATTTCGTTTTAATTTGATAATCCACGCAATGTGGCGACAGAGTTTTTGCCAATCGGAATAACTTTCCCATTTGATAAAGGATGTTTTCTCTGGTATTGCATTACTAGTTGACTGAAAGTTGGTAATATCTGCGTCTTCTTCACTTTGAATGACATTTTGGTTTTGGTCTGGCCAATTGCATTCTTCTTCGATTAAAAACGATGGACCGGTTAACCATCTGGAATTCTCGGTCGATGATAGTGGTACATATCTTGTAGCATTGTCTGCTGGGTTCAGAGTTCCTGGCACAAAACGCCACGAATTGACGTCAGTCGTAGCACGAATTTCATTGATGCGATTCGTAACGAATACTGGAAATTTTCGGTTTTCATTCGAGATATATTTCAAAACTATTTGTGAATCTGTCCAAAATTTAGTACTGAGGTCCATGGAAAGACTACTCACTATTGATTCTCTCATTCTTGTAGCCAAGACAGCAGCTTGTAATTCTAATTTTGGTATTGTGAGAGATTTCGGATTCAAGGGGCGACTCTGGATTTTCCCATCACGAATGTTACATTGACGGTATGCGTATCTTGAATACGTAGATATGCGACAGCACCATATGCATTGATTGAAGCGTCGGAAAAAATATGTAGTTGAATCAACTGATTATTGGATTGTAGTTTGAACCATCAAGGAATGCTGATCAATGTTAGTTTCTTCAGTTCACTTCTCCAGCTCAACCACCTTGAATGAATGGTGTTAAGATGCCAAGTGGGTCAAATATTGAACTTGTTAAACTTAATATATCTCTTTTAGTTTCAGGTGATGGCTTGTTGACAACTTTGAATGTGAAATAGTCAGTATATGGATTCCATAACATACCAAGTACTCTTTCAGTTGGTAATTTGTTTAGATCTAGATCGACGTTGATTACGGTTTCGGTATTTGGAAAACACTTAAGAATTTCACAAAAATTTGAAAGCCATTTTGTTAAACGAAAGCCACACCTTTTCAATGCTTCTGTCACGGTTTTTGCAATCGATACGGCTTCGTCTACCGTTTTCATGGAGTCCAGATAATCATCCATGTAAAACCTTTTCGTGATAGCGTCTACGATTTCGCTATCGTGGTCGACACTAGTTTGTCGAAGAGCGTAATTCGCGCAACAAGGTGAGCCTACCTTACCAAATAAATGTACTTGCATGGCAAAGTCATCAATGTTGTCGCTAGTGTTTTCTCGCCAAACGAAACGAAGAGCATCTTGTTCTATCCTTGATACTTTGACCTAATGAACCATTTTTGCAATGTCAGCCATAATTGCGTAACGATAGGTACGGAATGTGAGTAATACAGATACTAGGTTGTTCAGCAAGTCTGGGCCGGGCAACAAGTTGTCGTTTAATGAAATACCTTTGTACTTTGCAGCTGCGTCAAAGACTACACGAACTTTTCCGGGCTTGTTAGGATGAACAACACCATGATGTGGTATGTAGTTGGTGATATGGGATGTTTGGTTTTCTCAAAGTCTGAAAGCTTTCTTGCATGTCCAAGAGCGATATATTCCTTGACCTGTAACCTGTAATTTTCTGCTAAAATTGGTTGCTTGCTCAATTTTCTTTTGTTAGATTTCAGACGTTGGGCTGCTAATTCCCTGTTGTATGGTAATTTTGGTTTCTCATCTTTCCACAATAAACCTACTTCAAAATGACCGTCTTTCATTTTCGTGGTCGACTTAAGTATGTGTAACGCATGTTTTTCGTCTTTCGTTAGTAGGTCTGGATGGAGTGGAGGCTTTGTTCCATATGACTCGATTTCCCAAAATCTTTCTACTGCTTTAGTGAGATCATCCGTATCAGTTTCTAATCGATTAATATTGGTAAATATGTTTTTATTTTTCCCACCTAATAGGATCCAACCAAGTTGCGTTTTAACAGCTACTGGTTCGTGGTGTTTTCCTACTCGATAATCGTGTTGAATATGAAGTGATGGTGTATCGATTTTAATAAGAACTGTTACTTTGTCGTCGTTTAAGGTTGGTATATCGATGTCTTTTAAATGAACATATTTTTCTTTTAAATCTGTGATGTTTCGTTTTTTAGTAGGAGTGTTAAGATCTGGTACAACCCATGCTTTTTCGATTCTGATTTCTTCTTTTAGATTGGTAGGGTGAACATTAAATGATACGATTTTTGATTTAAACGTCTGTGAATTCGATCGTCGATACTCTCAACGGTTGCTCCTTCCCACCTAATCCGAGTTTCCGCGCTGTTTCTTCGCAAATTAAGGTGCTATCTGATCCACTATCTAAAATAGCGTTGGTTGTTACTGATTTGTTGTTATGAGTTACGGTAACCGGGATAACTTGAAGATAGGTGTCAGTTGTGGTAAGAGATCGGGTGATTCTTGCCTCAGGTTCATTCTTTGTATCTTCATTTTCATTTTGTTTGGCGGTCCTAAATGCAGCAGGGTATGGTGACGTTTTCTACATTTATCTTCTCGACACCTCTTCTTAGATTTACATTCTTTTATTTTGTGAGAAAGTGAAAGACAATTGAAGCAAATTCCCTTTTCTAAAACAAACTTCCTACGATCTGCCACCGGTTTTGATTCGAATTCTCTGCACTTAAAAACAAAATGATTTTCTGAACAAATCCAACACTTTGTACTGCGTTCACTTCCTGCACCTGTTGCAAATGTTCTCACTCTTTTCTCATCTCTCTTCGACTCCTTTCCATTTTTAATCTTATTCTGTTCCTGATCTGCGATTAAATTTGCTATTGGATTGAATTGCTCGAATAACTTCCAACCATTTCTTAAAGTCAATCAAATTAATGCTATTCTCACTCGCAATTTTGCCTTTCGAAAATTTGTTAAACTGATTGCGAAAGTGGTGAGGTAATCTAGCTACAGCCTTTGCTAAATTATCAGTTGAATTAATAGCAGATTTGTAGCCCATGGAGATTAGCCAAGTATTATTAGAATTAAGAAGCTGCTGATATCGACGGAGAGATGTTCTGTCTCGAGGTGGTATTTTAGGAAGATCGAGAACGTTTTTTATTTTAAAGTATGATACAACAACAGGATTACCGAAGTCACGTTTCAATGCTTTTAATGCAGATGCGTATAATATGCCACTTGCACCAATCGATAACACCGTCTTCTTAGCCTCATCGTCCAATACACTAATCAACCTCTCCATCCTTGTGTTATCGTCAAAGGAAACCTTCAGGTGTACTGTAGATTTAAAGTTTTCCACAAACTCTGGCCATTTATTAGGTGAACCATCGAACCTAAACAGATCAATAACTGGTAGATTCCTTGATCCATACTCCCAACGAAGTACCCTAGCGGTAGTTATCGCATTTGCATCTTCTATAATGGTTTCTTGTCCTTCAATAAGATCGTCAATAAATTTATCAATCGGTTGATAACGAGATTTATTTTGAGATTTATCCTGATTTAAACATGGAAGTAATTTAGTCTGATCTTTATATGAATGTTGATTGACTGACGAAGATGCATCAGACGGTATATCATCGATGTTGAAGAAGTGACGGCTTTTTGTTGAATGGTTTGATGAAGACGAAGAATGTGGTTTAGAATAATGTTTGTTGATGTCACTAGGAATAACGAAAGTAGTGTCGTTTTTAGGATGTTGTGGAGATGATACGTCTATCTGAGATGAAATATTTCTCTCTTCTCTGTCAATTCTGCTATCTAATATTTGAAGGTTTTCGGTGGTTGGTACATAATAAGATGAGCTTTTTCTCTCTCTAAATATTAATGGCTGTGTAATTTGCGATCTAACGGACATATCTTCTGAAGCAACATGTTCTTCTATTATACTCTCTCTTAATCTGGCGATTTAAGCTTTATCTTTCACTACGTTCAACCTTTCTACTATTTCGTCTCTCTCTAGCATTTTCTTTTGTTCCAATATTTTAAGCTCTATCTCTCTCTTCCATTCTAATAAATTTAACTCCCTTTTTAGCTTTTCCTCCGCAAGTTTCGCCTGTAACTGAGCCTCAGCAGATTCAGTCTTCCTCCGTAGGAACAAGTTTAAAGATGATGTCGATTGGGACTTACTATGATGGCTTTTTGACTGCTGTGAGAAGAGTGATGATATAAACTGGAATGCCTGGAAGATCTAGAGTGATTTGGTCGATGCGACGACGAGCGGTGACGTGAGTCCTGACTTATGGCATTATCAATTTCTAAATTATCATCAGCGTTAGAATGTTTAAAATATTCCTCACAAACAGATTTTATTTGGTCGATTTTTATTTTTTGCTCTCTTAAAAGTTGGTTAGCAGCCTCACTCTCTTCCGTGGAGACCAGATTATTATGCTCAAAAGTTATTTGTTCAACTATTCCGAGTGTCTCATTAAGTTTATTTGACATGTTAACTATCTCTGAATCTTTATTTTGCTCTGTTAGAAGGAGTGATAAACGATTAATTATTTTAGTTATAATGCCAATATGACCACTTCGACTAGTCCTTAGAGAATTTACTTTTTCATTTAAAACTCCGGTTGAGTTAACGGTCGCTCTAACTCGTTTAACCATTATGTATAGTGATTACGTTTAATCAACTGCTAATGTTTCTATCTATCTGCTACTAATGATGTTTCCATCACTAACGATTCATACAGATAAAGTGGTTAAAACAGATTAAATGATAAGATATGAAACACTCAGCCGGGACTGTGATAAATTTGTCAAGCGAAAGTTTACGGTAAAATAATAAATAAGAATTGGTAAATTATCGTGATGCGATGTAGATCGGTTCGACTACTATGAAATGTTTTGTGAGCGGACGGTACACAAGAAAGCAGACGCAACTATGCGAACACACGGGGGCGGTAGAATAAAATACGGTACATCGGTCGGTCTAGTACGGTATGATGATGACGTTTCATAGCTTAAATACGAAACAGAAAAAATACAAAGATACAAAAAGATAAACATAACATAAATAAATACAAATATAGCCTGTGTCGATAGACATACTATTACACGTACAAAATAAAACATGAAACACTAACTATTGCGTCGTTTACTGCGCTTGCTTTTTGCTGCTTGAAGAAAATCTTTACGTTAAGATTTCAATCAAGAACTACGATATTTTCGATTCTCACTTTTACCACACACTTGTCCTATTCGTACGGAGATTAGAAGCAATGTGAAAAGTGCGCGAAAAAACTATAAAAACTTAATTAAAATTAATGTGACGAGACGGGTCTCCATCTCCGAGACGGATCTTCATCGTTTATGTTCAAAACAGCAATCAATATAGAAAGTGTTGCGGAGCGTGGGACTGAGTCCCCTAGGTTCGCAAGCGAAAAATTATAGATGCCCCTTTCGGTTGAATCGTATAATGAATCGTATAAAAAACAAAGTTCTTACGTTCTTCATGTTATTCGATCAAACAGTTTCATCTTCGATTTGATGAAACATTTCCTGGGTTTTCTGCATTAGCAGTACCGCAGTGTGTTTCGGACGCAATATTGCATGGGCCAGTATTTTTTTCTTTATCGGGAAATTATTTCCTGGTTTAGAAATTATGAGATTTCCCGATCAGGAAATTTTTTCATTTTTCTGAAATTTATTCTGATTGAACCCAAAAAATAAATAATATATATAAAATATATAAATATATATATAATAAAATATATAAAAGATTTTCAGTAGGTGTTGATGATTGCACAAGAACGGCTTACCAGCATTTATATAAACGCCTCGGTAATAACAAATGTAGATGTTGAAAAAGTTTCCCAATATATATATAGTGAAATAATTTTTGTTTCTGTTACTTGAGCCGCACTGGTGTATGCTAACTGGCAGGGCTTAAAAAGTTTATTTCCTGACTTGTGTACAATATAGCCTAGCTACAATCGTTCACAAAAGGATGGCTCTCCAATCCCCCTTAATGTCAAAACTGCCCTTTGTGGCTGAGCAACGTAAACGATTACACATGACATACCTTTATATAAACATTAATCATGAGTAAGAACAGAACGTACTATCTGCAAAATATCCAGCTATAGATATGTTCTTTTGCTGACATTGCTAAACTTTTTGGTTCTTGTTTTTTGGTATAAAAATGCTAGAGACAGAAAATTTGGTGGACGATAGTAGCTAGAGCGAACTATGTGATGGAATATTCCTATAGAGTAGAATTGTCTCACTCACTGTGTAGTGCATAGCTAGCTACTTTAGCTAAAAATATCTGTGCAAAAGAATTTTTTTTATGCTAGGTATGTAGTTGACAGTTGATTTTATGCTAGCTACATTGGTAGTTTTGTCCCAGCTAAGTAGTTAATTTAATGCTAGCTTTGTAGCTTTTCTTTTGCTAGCTATATGACACTTGCTCTTTTTTTGCGGGCTAGCTAGCATAAAAAAGAGCAAACAAAAGTAGATAGCTAGCTATATGTTATCTAAGTTCTGTTATTATTCCAGCTAAGTCTACAGTTTTATGCTAGCTAGCTTTAGGTGGGAGTGTAAGCCTTAAAAAGGGTTCATTACATTTAAAAAATAGTTGTATACTAGGTACATAACCTCCACTTCTTTTTTGAAAAATCTCATATCGTTTCTAGCAACGCTTAGCACCATCTTTAAAAAACAACAAAAACTCTATCTCCGTGCTAAAAAATACGTTGTCTCGCTCAATTTGAAACTTACGGGAGAAATAACCAGACAAAGTTACCGGGAAACACAGTCAAATTTGTCTGAATTTCTTAGTGGGGGAGAGTGCTAGATATTTTTGATGTATAGGGGCAACACGCGGAAATCCTATATATTTGGCTTATTTGATGAGTAAATGGGCTACGCTACGCTCCGTTCGCTAACGCTCACCACGCTTTGCTCCGCAAAAAATAAAGCTTTTTATCGTTGTCAACATTGCGAAATAATTTATAAATCACAACGTGATCTTACTAGGCATTGTAATGTTAAACATACATCAGCAACTATCACAACAAATTCTTGTGACTCTAGTATTTCCATACCACAGCTGTCAAAGGAAGAACAATGTTTGAAGAAATTTCAACCCTTAACTTTAAAATTAATTGTAATAAATGTGCTGATTCATGCTTTAAAGATTTGTGTTTGCCTGAAAATATTAGATGTTTGTTCTCGAAAGAAAATTTTTTATTTTCAACTGATTGAACAACTGTAACTCAACTGTATTGAACTATGGAGCAAGTTCAGACCAATGATTGAAAAATATTCTGGGGATGCTGAAGATTTTTACATGTATTTTTACGGCATGTCGAAGGAAAATATCCTACCATCAAAATTTGAAGAAACACGATTTAGCAATATTTTACTTGCAGAAGTGGCAAATCATATGTTGACCATACATTTATCAGGCATTGGTAAAGATATACCCAAAGACATACAGGTGGCAGAAATTTCAGAAAAAGAGCTCAAAAGTTTAGATTATCTTAGTGGATATATTCTTCACAAGCTACATTCTAGGTTTCAATTTTCAAAGGCTACTTTAACAAATCGCACACGATTTATTGCACTGCTGCAAGCATGTAAGGTTGATAGCGATGATTCTCAGACATATATTAGTATTTGTGATCGTGGAGGTTTGTTGAAGGTAAACAAAAAAATGCAAGCAGTTTTCGTTAAATGTGAACAAATATTTCGGTTATCAACTGTTAATTTCCAAACCAAATTGGTATGTCACAACATAGTCCATAAGATGCTAGAAAACCCTTCAGTTTTATCTAATTTTAAGAGTGCCTGTTATGAAGTGGAGCCACAAGTTGATGAAGAAGTTAGTTTAAACTTGTTGGAGCATATGTTTACACTGTTTACTAAAGTTCGTACCTTTTCATATGCTAAAGATATTCGTGAATAACACAAGGCTGCTAAACAGAATTAAAAAAAAACGTGCTTTCAGAGTTGAACTAAAGAAAACAGCTAATACTAAAGAACTGGGATATTAAATGTTTGCCAAGTCCTCAGACAAACTGTCAAAAAGGCTATTTTTATAGCCACAAATTTTCAAAAAACAGGTTTTGGCTTTAACTTATATGTTTTATTCTATGTGCCTAATATATTTCTTTACATTGTTTATTTAAACTTTATTATTGTTAAGAAATCAATGGCAAATTCTTGCCTAACCTGTCTTAGAGTGCCAAAATTAGGAACGACAGTTATTCACATGCTTTATCGATAACACCAAATATTCTCAGTCACTTATAAATCACCGATTGCAAGTTTTTTTCCAAATATTTTTCAATTTGTAGAGTTGAAAAAAGTTCCAGGGGAAAAGGAAAAGTGGCTCTACTATAAGGATGGTCAGCAGCAATTCAAGGTGCCCTTCGCCATCTAAGCGGACTTCGAATCCCTGCTCGTTCCCATGACGGAAGATGAGAGGGAGACCAAGATGAAAAAGTTGAATAATCATGTACCATGTGGCTGGTGTACGTATAGTACCTTCGCTTATGGTAATATATCATATCCCTTGCAGAGATACCGTGCTGAGAACTGTGTGAAGATGTTCGTTCAACACATAGAGGATGAGGAAAAGCGGCTCTACGCTACCTTCCCACAGCATGACATGCTGCCCCTAACAGAGGCGTTACAAAGAGAGCACGAAGCGGTAAAGATATGTCACATCTGCATGAAACCCTTCGACGACCCAAATAACCGCAAAGTTTGAGACCACTGTCATTACACGGGTTTATATAGGGGTGCCGCGCACAATACCTGCAA
Source organism: Hydractinia symbiolongicarpus (assembly GCF_029227915.1). Lineage (NCBI taxonomy): Eukaryota > Metazoa > Cnidaria > Hydrozoa > Anthoathecata > Hydractiniidae > Hydractinia > Hydractinia symbiolongicarpus. The sequence goes on along the minus strand of NC_079875.1, from coordinate 24,256,684 downwards.
TTTCAACTACAAAATACCCAGCCACGTGCCCGTGATCTTCCACAATCTTTCGGGTACGACGCCCACTTGTTCATTCGAGAATTGGGGGAGAAGTATGATACCCAGGACTTTGGTTGCATCGCTGAAAACACTGAAAAGTATATATCCTTCAATGTAAAAATCGATGCACTTCTTAGCGACGGTGAAACGTACAAGAAGGTCGAGATCAAGTTTATCGACAGCTGTCGCTTTATGGCATCAAGCCTTGAGAAAATAGCTAATAATCTCGATGATGAGCAGTGCAAAAATCTCCGTTGGTTTTTCGCTAAGGATGACACCTTCAAGCTCATGCGAAAGAAGGGTGTATATCCCTATGAGTATATGGATGGCTGGCGACAATTCAAAGAGACTGAGCTACCGCCAAAGGAGCCTTTCTATAGCCAGCTATACATGAAGGGGAATAGCGATGAAGAATACGAGTACGCTCAAATAATCAATTCAAAGGGTAATGAGGTTAATATGGGCGACTACCACGACCTATACCTCACTACGGACGTCCTTCTATTAGCTGACGTGTTCGAGACTTTTCGGGGAGTCTGCCAGATTCAATACAAACCCGACCTTGCTCACTTCTACAGCGCACCTGGTCTCGCCTGGAAGGCAGCGCTGAAGTACACGGAGATCAAACTGGAGCTCCTAACGGATCCTGACATGCTCCTGATGTTTGAAAAAGGTTTTCGTGGAGGCATAACCCAAGCTGTGCACAGGTATACCAATGCCAACAACAAGTACATGGGGGACCAATTCGATCCGGAGGATAAGTCGTCATACTTGCAGTGCCTGGACGCCAAAAACGGCTGGGCTATGCGTCAAGACATGCCCACGCATGGATTCAAGGGGGTGTCGAACGTCGAGGCCTTTACCGTCTGGATAAGAAGCGTCAACCTCTGCTCGAGCTTGCCATCAGTGGTCGTCACAAGAAGCATAGCTTATGGTTATTAACTCAGTCATACACGGCTTTACCTAAAAATCTCCGTCGCCAGAAAAAACATCTGTTCATGTGGTACCTTTCGGAGTGCTCTGATATGAAGCTCATCGATGAGGAAACGAATCAGATAGATGACTGGGAATCGATCAAGGCCCAACTCAAAAAGTCCAAGAATGCCTGCCTTTGGATCAGACTTGAGCACCATCGGACCTGGAAAATTTTGGAGTGACGTGGGTGTATGTAGTACATGCACTTAAAATTTGGTGCATTTTGAAGTGATTTCAATTAAATAAATATGTCTTCTACTGATAGATTACATTCGGAGATGCTGAAACTGAAGAGAGAAAATTCTAAATTGGAAAAACAACTAAGGGCCTGTTATGAAGAAATGGATGAATTAGAGGGAGAAAAACATATGATAAGGTATCTTGAAGAGAGCCAAGAAACGATAGATGTGATGCGGGGGAGGGAGAAAAATAACGAAATGTTTGAGATTATGTTTCATGGAACATATCTGACCCTTTGCCTGACTACATATCTAAATATTAGACCATTTCACGTCATGAAGTAGGTGTAGCGGGCGACTACGCCCCTAGCAGGGGTAGAAATCCCCATGATATCGGGATAATACCGATCTCCAAGAGGTACTCAGATCCGAGTACATCCACCCAAACATGATTTTACTGACGGAAGCCGGCTTTTATTGCTTTCTCCTGAGGTGTGGCAGACCTGAAGCAGAAGCCATGTTCCCAGCAGCTATATAATACAATATAAGGACGTTACAAATGCTCTGCATACGGAGGTCCTGATTGACCCCCTTCATCAAGACACGGTGTTACTACGGAACCACGAGCTACATGGTCAGGGCGGCATACCATGCCGGGTAAAGAAAGGTCAAAGTTGATATGTGTCGGTGCCACCGACACATATCAACGGAGCGGTTCCCCCGCTGTGGGGGAACCAGTGAAATGGCAATCGGACTCGAGAAATTTACCATTCTTTAACATGCTCCGGAGGTACTTCAACACCCTTGGGTACTAGCATCAACTCCTCTGCCACAAAACTCTGGCCCATCTGCCAAATAGTAGAAGAGACGGGCACCTGTCACGATACGGTCCAGCCTATACGTTTTCTTGCTCCACCAGGCGTCAGTGGCGCGTCTTTTTTGATCGCCATGCTCTTCTCCAGGCTGCAGGAGATACAAGTAAAGACTATCCTCAGGCAGATGCTTTTCATCGGGGCGCTGCTCACTTTTCATAAGCGGGACTTCATCCAGGTTGATGGCTTTTGAAGGTTTCATGTCGATCACAGCAGTCTTTGTATTGTTCATGCTTTTTACGATAGTGTACAAGTGTTTGACCCATGTGGTACTAGTTTCGTCAGAGGTAAGCTCTTGCGCATCTTAAGGTCTGAACAGTCTCTGCGCGAGCACCTTGTTATAGGACTCCACGAACGCCGTGAAAGTATGGTGGTATTTGGTAGTTGCACGTTTTATCTCAACACCCTTGGTCTCTAGCAGCTTACTCACGTACGACTTGAACTCACTTCTGTTGTCACACTGAAAGATCTTCGGATAACGGAGAGGTCCTTCCTTGTAAATTTCCCTGAGCATATCAGCGACTTCGCTGGCTTTCTTCGTTCTCAGGGGCCTAGCCACTTTGTAGCGCGAAGGTACATCGATGCCTGTGAGGATGTATTTATAGGTGTTTCCATACAGCTTGTCATGGGGGATGTAGAGCAAGTCAAATTGATGCATCTCATTGGGTTTCGTGATGGTGAAATGTGGATAATTGATGCGCTTGGGGCCTTTGATATGTCTGAGCCACAGGAGTTGACGAGTCAGCCAATGTATAACTCGCTTTTTAGAGAGACCACTCTGCTCAGTGAGTAGTTTGATAACTTTTCGACCAGTCCAGAGATGTTCGGGCTGGTAGTAGATTTGACTTAACTTTTCAACTTCTTCGGGAGTAACAACATGCTTTACTTTTGACATGTTTATTATACATGTCAAGAATGTTCTTACATATACTTGTACACCGCGAAACCCAGCAGAGCCAAGAAACCTACAATGAACGCCAGCTCACCGTCTTGTTGCTGATTGCCGGGTGTGTAGAAGTCGGATAACTTAGGAGCCTTCTCGATCGTCGCGATATAGTATTCTCGCATGCCTTCGTCTAACTCTTTTAAACTTTCACCAGCTTGGCGCTTAAGCTCTCGCTGCTGGTTATACCAATCGATTTTTGCTTGTCTACCGCGCACCCATTGGCTTTGAGCATCTTGTGATTGTTCGATCGCTTTATCGCGTCTTTTGCGTTCTGCTTCACCATGCCCACTGAGTTTGGTGAACAAAAAATTAGAGCCACTAAACGCCAACGCGTTAATCGCTGCACCTGCCACGAGTACGTCAATTGTTGCCATGTATATATTTATTTTAGTACCCCACACGGTGAAATCTACCATCTAGAATATTCAGCTGCGCATCTTGGAGTAAGTATACGTAGCAGCGTATATCCCCAATTCCATCCGCCTTCTTGGTCATTTGCAAGGTGATCCCATCGCTAAGCCTTTGCAAGGGTCTGCTAGAACCATGGAGACTGTGATCTGGACTACTGCGAAAATCGATGAACAACGCATACCGCTCTGTACAAAACTGTCCAATGGTCACTTCGCTATCGTGGGATCCGAAAAGTTCAAAGACTTGTTCAAAATGGTCCTTCGGCAACATGGCCTGGCTATACAGTTCATTCGGGTCACCCTCGACAGTGATCAAGATCTTTTCGATCTTGGGTTTGTAGAAGACCTCGTTGGCACCGCTATAGGCCTTCACTTTCCCCGGGTCTACGAACAACAGTAGGACGCCTTTCGGAGACTTGGCAGGAGTGTCGATCTGGAGGTTGTAGGAGGTGTCAGCCTTTTTCATGGTCACCACTTTGCTGCGGAGGATCCTTTCGTAGGGCAGGGCCAATCTCGAGTATCTGGACATCATATCAGTGCTAAAACCCTCGTTTGTCACTTTATCAAACTCTAAGCAAATGTTGGTAATTTTATAAGCGCTATCAGCGGGCTTAGCTGCCGTGCTTCCAGAAGCCGCCGTACCAGTATCTTTAATGACTTTATTACGAACTGCACCCTATCGTGTAAGCCTGCTTGGTAGAAGGGCAAGTCTCTAATGAGTTTGAACATCTTGCCCAGTGGGATGCAAAAGGTGTTGCCGTAATCTGCCACGATCACTTTTTCTTCATTATTTCCTACATGGTCGCTAGCTTTTACCTGTAGAGCGCGGATTGTACCATCGTTGGGATTTATGCCTTCTAAAATTAGGTTGTTCTCACGCTCAAATTTGGGCAGCCACAGATCCCGATACACTGCCAGGGTGTTGTAGTCCGAAATGTTCTGGATTTCGTGACCGTTCAAACTGATGCGAAGGTTTTGAACCAGGGCTTTGCTGGGGACATGGGAGACTTTAACACGCTGTTTCTTGCCTTTCATAGCAAGCATTGTCTTTAATTCCTTATGCGGATTTAAGATAGTTCCGTACATTTATTTGTAGGCAATTGTGGGTTGAATAAATGCCGATTAATTCAATATATGAAGGAGATGACTTTACGCCAGAGGAATACAATTCGGACGAGCCTGAGGAGTTCAGTATCGATAGCGAGATCCTTTGACCAGAGCCTGATGTCAGCATAACGCAAGGACAACAGCAGGGAAGTGCGCGTAGGCGATTGGATGTGGGGCTGGGGGAACAGAATTTAGAGAAAACCGTCGACGATCTTTATGCTAAACTTAGCAAGCATTTAGGATTGCTGTCAGCCGATAAAAATTATCCTTATTTTAGGGCTGATGAGGGTAAAAAGGTTGTTTTTGGACAGATGACGAAGGGGGAGCGGGTCTATAAAGAGATAGTGCTTACGACTACGACCGGTGAGTTAAGAGCTATTACAGCTATAGAGACGGCCTTAGAACCTACGCGTCTGAAGGCCTTAGGTTTTTCCGACTATGTTACACCTAACAAGGGCAGTAAAGCAGCAGCCCAAAACCTCATTGGTAAGATTGTTCATATCGAGGACAAAGCTGATGACATCGAAATGTTGCCGCTACTCGAGAACGTGCTCGATAACACGGAGATCTTGGTCGAAGATACTTCCTTTGGCGGGGATATCACAGAGCGTGAAAGAAGAGGGTTAAACCGCGAGCTTCATACGTTACGTGGTAACCTCAAGCACTTGAAAGGCAAGATGGTTCTCTATGACAGTGAGATCGACAAGTAGAAGCCAAGGTGAAGAGGGTTGAGAGCAAAAAGGCCACACCTGGAGCATCCGAGGAACAGCTAGCTATCTGGGACAGGGATATAGCCAAGGCCAAGGAAGACCTTAAACAACCACAGGAACAAAAGGAGGCCACGGCAAAAGCACACGGTTTACTATCATCCGACACTCAAAGACAGCTGCTATATATCAAAGAGACATTGATGAAGATCGTAGGGGATGACACGTCACTAGTGGAAAAACTCAAGATTCTCTTCAAGGAACAAGGCTTGACGATAGCGAATATCGTCTCGGCTATCGGTCTGCTCATATCCACCATCGTACTCGCCGTTACAGGAGGTGGCGGAAGAGCTGCTGCAACTGGAGGAGGTACTGGTGGCAAGGGTTTCGTCCAAAAACAGCTTGAAAGACTCGGGGGATTTTTGAAGTACCTAGCAGGTAAAGCAGGTGCAGCGCTAACAGGGATCATTGGCAGCGTGGTCTCGTTCTTTTTCAGAGTTGCGGCTAAGATTGTGGAATTCGCGGCAAAGCACTTATAAATGGCCTTGGCTGCTGCTGTGGGTATTGTTGTGGCTTACGTCGGGGCCAAGAGGGGAAAAAGGTCGTAAATTCGCGTCTAATTTGTTGATCAACAGATTAGACTTACTTCCACCAAATATATGCGATGATCAGTCCTATCCCCACCGTGATAACGGTAGCCTTGGTATCATCATGTGTTTGAGCTTTGCCAAGGGTGGTCTTAGTAATGACCCCCATTTCAGGACTTGGTGCTTGATGTTTCAAGGATTCGATAGTCTGCCTCGGAGGTGTGGTGAAGGATGCCCCATGCTTGACAGCATGGCCCATGGCTTTGGTATTCATGTCTAGCTCCACCCCCACGCCTATGTTAGAGGGCGCAATCAGAACGTTGTTGTTATACCCTACAATCTTTCCAATGCGGAGGTCCATGTTGGAGGGGAGCATGTACACGCTGGACATCACGACCGTGGAGCACCTTTTGAAACTCGGTGATGTCTTGACCTATGTTATCCTCACGTTGAACCATGGCCTCGAATTTCTGCAGGAAGATCTGTCTAGCCGTGAATTTATCAGCGTTATAGCCTAGGTTTGAGGCCTTGGTACTCGCTTGGGATCCTAGTAGCAAGATCACGTAAACGCGAATACTCTTGCTAAGCTTCATCATGCCCTCCGATGTCACGCCCCGGCGCTAGTGGGGATGATAAACTTGGCCCAATTCCCATCAATCTGCGGCCACCATCTACCATTTGTCAACGATGACACTAGGGCTTTGAACTTGTACAAAGCGTTGGGGTCCGCACCGTACTCACGACATATTTGCGCATACCCTGAGGTGGAGTAGGGGTTCTCGTATTGGGAAAAGCCTCCTTCGTATGGCATAGGTATCTTCAACCTCGTCCCCAGGGCATCTTGTATCTTTTCTGACCCCGGGACGGCGATACGAACATGGCCCCGGAGGAGGTCTCGTCACGTGACCCTCCAATACACAGTATTTCTGTGTGTAATATCATAGTCATAAGAAAGAGAGATAGTCTGGTGATCGCGCGGCTCTATTGATTATGTTTTTGTTAGCAGAATATACCTCGTACCCAGTGCTTTGACTGCACGCTCGTGTTGAAAAATGGCGCATTTAAGTGGTTAGTTACTGTAAACAACATAGGATTAACAAACATTTAAACAGAATTATTTTCAACATGCCTGGCGAAAATTGCTCTATATACGGTTGCACAGTTTCACGAAGGGCTAAATATAAAGGTCTATCTATTTTTAAAGTTCCTGCTGGTGAGAATCAATTTGACAAGTCGTGGAGAGAAAAGTTAGTTGATGTTGTGATAAGAGATAGGGAAGTTGATCATGCTCTAAGGGATAGAATTCACAGAAAGAAAATATATATTTGTGAAAAGCACTTCAGCGAAGATCAAATGAATCGTAACCACTCTAGCAGAACCACACTTGTTCCCGGTGCTATCCCCACAATAAACCTTCCTATCAAAAGTTTTCCTTCATCCTCCACATCTTCTAAGCCTCGTCAATCAGCACAATCAATTTTGCAGAAAAAAATTGAACCAGTGGAAAATGTCATTACTGATCAGTACAAGTAATTTACAGATTTTATTTCTAAAACTCAGTTATTGAAATTAGTCGGTTGGAGTTTTACCTATACAAGTGATTGTGCTTCTTTTGCATGTCATGATGCTATCCACTCAGTTCCAAAGTATGAGATATATGTTGATAATAATCTTGTTTTTACTGTTCGTGTTTTATTATGGTCTGTTCCTGCTAAACACGACATTTATTCTCAATCACTAAAACTTATTACAATCACATATTTAACAAGATTAATTATGAATTTGAAATTATGCCCAGGTTTGACAGACCACTTTGCTGGTAGCTGGCTTGAGCACTGTGTTCCAAAAGTATTTAACATCAAGGATAGTACTAGTGCACCTCTTCATCAAAGCAAATGGTATCGATCTCCAAATTGCATAGTTCTTATTCCACCTTCTTCTGAAAAATGCTTGGAATGTGTTAGGTCGGAGTCAAAAGAAAGCCTAAGTTTGAAAAGGAAGAGGGACAATTTAATTTCACCTGCCAAACTTAAAGCACCAATTTCCATGACTTCTCCAGACCGAATCATAAAAACCCTTCAAAATCACCGGTTGGAAAATAAAGAATTAAAGGAAGAGTTAAAGAAAATGCAAGATGAAATTTCCACTTGTGCAGTTCCAGTCCAAAAAAGTCTTGGTGATGATTTCATAAAAATTATGTCAACAACTAATCGCAAGATACCACCATTCATGAAATTTTTTTGGGAAGAGCAGCAGAAATATTTATCATCATCATCGAAAACTGATGTTCGCTATCATCCTATGATCATTCGTTACTGCTTGGGTTTAGCTGCAAAATCCCCCGCCTTTTATGATGAGATTCGTGTTGACGATAAGAAAGACAGTGGTTTCTTGGTACTCCCTAGTAGACGTCGTTTAAGGGACTATAAGAACTATATTCGTCCAAAGGAAGGTTTTAACAAAGACGTTATCCAGGAATTGTGTAATATGGTCTCCAAATTCCAACCACATGAGAAATATGCAATATTATTAATGGATGAAATGAAAATTCAAGAAAGTCTTGTGTGGGATAAGCATAATGGTGATCTTATCGGTTTTGTTGACCTTGGTGATATTGATCTAAATTATGTTGCGTTGAAAAAGGTTGATGAAATTGCATCTCATGTCTTAGTTTTTCTTGTGATAAGCATTGCAAATCCTTTAAAATTTTCATTTGCAAATTTTGCACCTAAACATGACCCGTGTAGCTGGCATTAATGCAGGAGTGGACGTAACATACCGCACTTTGAATGTTATGGCGGATGAGGAACGGTACATCTACTTCATCTCAGATCCACCACACTTAATTAAAACAGCCCGCAATTGCCTGAGTAATTCTCTTGCAGGAAGATGTACCAGAAGTATGTGGAATGATGGAAGTTATATCACCTGGAACCATATTTCAAAGTTATTCCTTGATGACTTAGACTGTGGATTACATCTTGTTCCTAAAATAACAAATGACCACATCAAGCTCACACCATACTCAGTCATGAATGTACATCTGGCAGCACAAGTGTTAAGCGAATCTGTCTTTAACGCTCTTCAATTGTATGGACCACCAGAAGCTAATGCAACTGCCAAATATTGTAATATGTTCGACCAATTTTTTGACTGTCTTAACATCAAGAATACCAAAGAAGCAGCAATTAAACGTAAACCATTTCTTAAACCGTACAACATCAAGGAATCAAAATCACTGTCCATTCTACTGTTGAATTAATCCAGTATTTAATTAATAATGGAGTTCTGACAGAAAGATTTTGTCAACATCCCCTTGAAAACTACTTTGGTCGTCAACGTGCAATTGGTCATAGGAAAGATAACCCATCAATCCGTGATTTTGGTTATAACGACAACACAATTAGAACACAAAAGATTTTCCGACCCATAGCTGGTAACTGTCATGAAATTGATATTGAAACTGTGCCATGCCGTAAGAGCAATTAAACACACTTGGAAGAAAGAAGAAACTAAAAACGGTTATTTTTATAGCCACACATTTGTAAAAAACATTAAATTGGCTTAATAAGCAAGAACAAGCACTGTATTTCTGCTTAACACAAACATTAATAAAAAATATTTTGAAATACCTAAAACCTATATACACTACCTGGACCTTTTTGTAGACTTCCATAATTATTTATTATACCATGTGCCAAAATAATATTGTTTTAAAATATGTTGCTATAAAAATAGCAGTTGTAACAGGTTTATAGTCACTGTTCTGGACTCTTAGTGTCAATGTCCATCTAAATGATTGCTTGAAGATTTCTTGATTTCAGTGCGTAGAGATCGAGCTTTTTTCTGTTTTGATGCAATTTTGTGCAGCTCACATTTATCTTTCATAAATGAAATAACACGAACACGAACATAAAGCATGATGAGATGCTCAAGTAAGTTCATTGCTAATTCTTTTGTGACTTTTTCGGTTCAGTGTAATGTTATTTTGTTGTAATTACAAAGCACAACAGGGTTCTCAAGCAGGTCTGAAACAATTTTCTTACTATCAATTGTATGGTGAAAATTAGCAGTTGCAGCAGGAACTTCAAGTTCTGCACAACAAATCAATATAGAAAGTGTTGCGGAGAGGTTGCCAAGGCAAAGCACGGCAAGGAAAGGGCACGGCAAAGGCAGGCAAGGAAACAGGAAGAGGAATCAGCAAGGCAGGGGTAGGCAAGGCATAGAGGCACAGGAAAGGGCATAGAAGCCAGGCACCAGAAAAGGCATAGGAAGGGTAGGCAAAGGCAGGCAAGGAAACAGGAAGAGGAATCAGCAAAGCAGGGTTAGGCAAGGCAAGGGAATGGCAAGGCAGGGGCAGGCACCTTAATAGAGAATCCCCCCTACAACTCAAAGATTCGTATACTCAATATATCTAAGATATGTATCATATTAATCCAGGAGTAAAGAAAATATTGAGATGCAAATATTTCAAATTCAGTAGCTCAAACAAAGCTCTCAAATTTATATCCGGTCAATATATATACGGTGAATCATGTTAGCAGAATTATGTGCCAATACAAATATTTAAACAATCGGTCATAACGCCAAAAAAACTATCAATTTTTAATAAATCTGAGATTAAAAGTTAACTTGGTTCCAATGACAACAACATTAAAAAGTCAAGATATAGAAGTAATTAGAGAAGTCCACGAAAAAGGTGAAACATTTACCTGGTTGTTGTAAGTGCAACATAATTATGTTTTTCCTAGCCCTGTCCAGGGTTTGAACCTGGATCTCTCATTTTCATGAGTGTCATAGCCATTAGACCAACAGGGCATGATTATATATATATGAAAAACTTTATATACATGTGCATCTTATATATGCTCACAGTCTTTTTACTAACTAGGCAGGGCGACCTGGCGTTGAAATGTCTGGTTTAGTCACAAGTAACTATAACACCTGGCATTAAACGTCTGGCGTAGAGGGATTTATACGCTTTGTAAACTGTGCGCTTTAGTACAAGTATGCAGTATATCATAAATTATGTGAAGCACACACAACAGTAATATGTTTCAGGTGTAATATATTTTTTAAATAATAATTTTCTTCAAAAATAGTTTGTTGTGCCATCTTAGCGAATTTCTCAAAATGTTTCTCGCAAAACTTAAAAAGTGAATTTCAATCCAGGGTGAGCGCTTAGTATAGGTAAACAATGTCGCACATCCATATAGGTTTAATACCATTTCAAACAAAAAATTAGCACAACTTCTGTTAAATAGAAACACAGGTAACAGCTTGTTGTTAACACTGGGCTGAGAGATTTGTATAGGTATTATACTGTTTCGCACATACGTTTCGGCATAATACCCATTTCTAAAAAACTATCCTAACTTCAGTTCAAACAAACAGACAGTTAACAACCTGTTGTTATCCTATGCACCTAAAACAATTTTACTTTGTGGAAAATTTTGTAACATTTAAAAATAAAAATACACTTTATAACCTGTTTTACCCTCTTAACGCAAAAAGAATCCTGCAACATTTTATGGATAAAGTTCCCATGAAAGATCAAAAATTAATCGTGACATCTGATAGGCGTAACACATTTTCCCAAAAAACTTTCTTGCAACCCTAACCCTAACCCTAACGGTTTAAAAAAACACAGCGGAAACAGCCTGTTGTTATCCTGTCCAGCTAAAAATCAAACAGCAGTATATGTTTATTTTGCAAACAAGTTTTCATGACGGTAGGATAAAAAGCTCTTATTCCAAACTGAAAAAAACATATACATATCGTGAAAAAGAAATAATGAATACATTTGCAGATTTTCAATACATGTCGACGATTGAACGAGAACCGCTATTCAGAATTTAAAAAGCCTCAGTAATAACAAATGTTGATGTTGTAAAAATTTCCCAATATATATATATATATATATATATATATATATATATATATATATATATTGGGGCAGGAAATCAACTTTTTTTAACCCTGTCGGTGAGCATCACCAGTGTGGATTAAGTGACAAATGGAAACTAGTATAGAAAGTTTGCGGAGCGTGGGACTGAGTCCCCTAGGTTCGCAAGCGAAAAATTTTAGATGCCCCTTTCGGTTGAATTGTATAACGAATCGTATAAAAAACAAAGTTCCCACGTGCTCCATGGTAATCGATCAAACTGTTTCATCTTCGCCTTGATGAAACATTTCCTGGGGTTTCCGCATTAGCAGCACCGTAGTGTGTTCCGGACACAATATTACTTGCACCAGGGACATATATTTAGAACCTGATGTATGGAAAAAAAAAGGTTAAACGGAACAAGAATGGTGTCCGACATCAGTGTACAGTTCGGGTCAAGTTACAAAAACGGAAAATATTTCTTTATCGTGAAATTATTTTCTGGTTTAAAAAATTATGAGATTTCCCGAACAGGAAATTTTTTCATTTTTCTGAAATTTGTTAGATAGATAGATGTGTATATTTTACATGGCTAGCCTCACAAATATCGAGGGATATACCCTGTCTATTATTTCCAGGAGGGGCCATGGCTTAGATGGAGAGTCCTAGAGTATTTAATGCTCATTTTAAGCTACGCAGACCCAATTAGTAGGGCCCACGCTCTACTAGACAACTCCCGGCAACATCCAACGGCCCACACAGTGTGCCATCTCCCCAATTTCCCTCACATGGCTTGGGTTAACCCGGGGCTATGGTAACATTCACTCGCCCATGTTGAATCGCCGTCAAGAGGAATCGAACCCCGGTCTCCCGCACAGAGTACGAAAGCTATAACCACTAATCTACGGCGCCACTGATTGAACCCAAAAAATGAATTATATGTATATATATTTGAAGATTTTCAGTAGGTGTTGATGATTGCATGAGAACCGCTTGTCAGAATTTAAAACGCCTCAGTAATAACAAATATATATACATGTTGAAAATGTTTCCCCGATACATATTTATTGAAATAATTTCCGTTTAGGTAACTTGAGCGGCACTGGTGTAAGCTCACCGGCAGTACCTCTATATAAACATTAATCATCAGCGGACGAGACCACGTACTATTTGCAAAATATGTGACTATAGCTATAGCTATGTTTTTTTGCTGACTTTTCTAAACTTTTTGGTTCTTGGTTTTTGATATATAAAATTGGCAGAGTCAACAAATTTTGTGCACAATTGTAGCTAGCATAAAATTATCAATGTTGCTAGCATAAAATTAGATATTTGTGCTGACAAAATAGCTAGCTAGCTAGCATAGAAAAATTCTTTCAGACAGATTTTCTAGCTTTTGCTAGCTATATGGCACTGTTTGTTCTCTTTTTTATTCGAGCTAGCTAACTCTTCTTAAAGTGTAGTTAGCTAGCTATAGCTATATATGCTATCTAAGTTTTAATATTATCCCAGCTAAGTCGGCAGTTTTATACTAGCTAGCTTTAGGTGTGAGTGAGGCTAGAAAGGGGCTCATTACATGTAAAAAATAGTGATATACTAGCTAACATACCCTTTCTTCGTTTTCTTGAAAATGCCCTTCCGTCCATTACGTCCAACAAACCAATATGACCATCAACGCAATTTTCATTTCAAGCGCTATGTATGTGAGACAATGTCACGTGATATTAGTAAGAGTGACCGTGGCTAAAGCCGTATGCCGACCTGATCTCAACTGGAAACGGCATGGTCTCGACGAACCAGATTTTCACGGAAGAAATGACCATAAAAAATATTTGGGTAAGTGGGTCAAAAATCGGACGTTTTGAAATTTGATGTACTAGGAGAAAACGCGGAAATTCGATACGCTCTAATATATTTATGGGAACGAGGAAAATAGCTTCGCTGCGCTCGGCTCGCTGGCGCTCCCCTTCACTACGCTCCGCAACTAGTATAGAAAGTGTTGCGGAGAGGTTGCCAAGGCAAAGGCATGAAGCACGGCAAGGACAGGGCACGGCAAAGGCAAGCAAGGAAACAGGGCACGGCAAAGGGCACAGCAAAGGCAGACAAGGAAACAGGAAGAGGAATCAGTAAGGCAGGGTTAGGCAAGGCATGGGAGGCACAAGCAAGGCAAAGGCATTGAGCACGGCAAGGAAAAGGCTCGGCATAGGCAGGCAAGGAAACAGGAAGAGGAATCAGCAAGGCAGAGGTAGGCAAGGCATGGTAGGCATGGGCATGGCAGCCACCAGAAAAGGCATGGGAAGGGTAGGTAAAGGCAAGGGATACGGCAAGGAACGGGCAAGTGCCTTAATAGAAATTCGTCCATTTACAACTCAAAGATTACGTATTCTCTAAGCTTGTATCATATTCCGGGAGCATTAGAAAATATCCAGGTGTCATAACGTCAAAAAAACTATCATTGTTTGATAAATTTGAGATTAAAAGTCAACTTGGCACCAATAAATTTAATTAACAATATTGGTCTTTCATAACTCTAAAGTCAAGGTACAGAAATGATCCAAAGTCATTATTAAGGACGGCAACTGGCAACTATGCTCCGCAAAAAGTAATACAAACAAAGCAAAGCGTAAAGGCAAACAGGTATACCAACCTCGTCCCCAGGACTTTACTGAGCCTATATCATCCAACCTCCATCCCAGGGCTTTTTTTGATAAAAGGGACGGCGTTATAAAAAGAGACAAAGACCATGAAGTTCGAGGTTTCTCCCCCGGTTTATTAATTAGGAAAAAAAATCATTTTCAAAAGAAGTAAACTACGCCTCACAACATTGATAAAAATACTCAGGAAAACACATGACACAAGTGAACGCTAAGCTTAGTTTTCATTTTGCGTTAATTTTTTCGCGCTAATGTTTGACCTCAGAGTTAATCATATTGGGTATTTAGCGCAAGGAAGTTCTTATTTTGCATTAAAATTGTATCTTACACTCCCTCCATTTCTTATTTTTTTACCACCTTCCGTTTAGTAAGAACATTCTCAATATTTTTAAACCCTTTTCGTGTATTATTTAACATTTTTATTTAACATATATACAACCAATCAATATATATACAATATATGTACAATATATATACAAATGACGAAAACAGGTCTATTAGCGCTTACGCCTGCGTTTTTCACGTGCGGCATCCTCCCGGGTGAAAAAGTCTTTTCCCCCGGAAGCACACCACAGGTGAAAATTTTCTTCACAAGCGTAAGCACCAACAGAACTGTTTTCGTCCACGTGCTTCTTAAAGTCCTGCCACGTTAATATCTTCTTCTTCTAAAAAAAAGAAGAATCAACAATGTAAACCATAAATTGTTCTCTAAAATTATACCATCGTCGTCCCTAGGACTTGTTAGGCTTTTTATATTCGAACATGCAAATAAAAAAGCCAAATAAGTTCTGGAGACGGGGTTGGTTTCAGACAAATATTAAACAAAGGCAGAGCAACACGGGATGCACTTACATGGTTTAGCAGCTTGATTTCTTCTGTTTGTTCGTTCTAAATAGAGAAAGACAAATATCTATTATTTATATTTATATACTGTGACACACTGTTATTTGTTTTTGTTCCAATATCATAAAGGACTTAAGCCTCAAGTTTAAGTAAAAAATATTTACTTACCAGCTTTTTTTTCAGCTGACTTATTTCTTCTTTATTGTTGTTCTATAAAAAGTGGTATTATTTAAAATATATGTTTTTTTGTGCTGCTGATACTTAAGGTGAACTGATTTAAACTTACTAACTGATTTTTTAAAGAGGTTGACTCCTCTTCTCTCCTTCTAATTTCCTCATTCTATAAAAAAATCGAAACTGCCTTATTGGACATTCCTACTAAATACCGAAAGGGTAACTAAATAATGGAAAAACATGAAAAGTAAACCAGTACACTATTTGTTGTGTTTGCAAATAAAAATGTAAGTACTAAGTAAAAACTCCCCAATTTCCCTCACATGGCTTGGGTTAACCCGGGGCTATGGTAACATTCACTCGCCCATGTTGAATCGCCGTCAAGAGGAATCGAACCCCGGTCTCCCGCACAGAGTACGAAAGCTATAACCACTAATCTACGGCGCCACTGATTGAACCCAAAAAATGAATTATATGTATATATATTTGAAGATTTTCAGTAGGTGTTGATGATTGCATGAGAACCGCTTGTCAGAATTTAAAACGCCTCAGTAATAACAAATATATATACATGTTGAAAATGTTTCCCCGATACATATTTATTGAAATAATTTCCGTTTAGGTAACTTGAGCGGCACTGGTGTAAGCTCACCGGCAGTACCTCTATATAAACATTAATCATCAGCGGACGAGACCACGTACTATTTGCAAAATATGTGACTATAGCTATAGCTATGTTTTTTTGCTGACTTTTCTAAACTTTTTGGTTCTTGGTTTTTGATATATAAAATTGGCAGAGTCAACAAATTTTGTGCACAATTGTAGCTAGCATAAAATTATCAATGTTGCTAGCATAAAATTAGATATTTGTGCTGACAAAATAGCTAGCTAGCTAGCATAGAAAAATTCTTTCAGACAGATTTTCTAGCTTTTGCTAGCTATATGGCACTGTTTGTTCTCTTTTTTATTCGAGCTAGCTAACTCTTCTTAAAGTGTAGTTAGCTAGCTATAGCTATATATGCTATCTAAGTTTTAATATTATCCCAGCTAAGTCGGCAGTTTTATACTAGCTAGCTTTAGGTGTGAGTGAGGCTAGAAAGGGGCTCATTACATGTAAAAAATAGTGATATACTAGCTAACATACCCTTTCTTCGTTTTCTTGAAAATGCCCTTCCGTCCATTACGTCCAACAAACCAATATGACCATCAACGCAATTTTCATTTCAAGCGCTATGTATGTGAGACAATGTCACGTGATATTAGTAAGAGTGACCGTGGCTAAAGCCGTATGCCGACCTGATCTCAACTGGAAACGGCATGGTCTCGACGAACCAGATTTTCACGGAAGAAATGACCATAAAAAATATTTGGGTAAGTGGGTCAAAAATCGGACGTTTTGAAATTTGATGTACTAGGAGAAAACGCGGAAATTCGATACGCTCTAATATATTTATGGGAACGAGGAAAATAGCTTCGCTGCGCTCGGCTCGCTGGCGCTCCCCTTCACTACGCTCCGCAACTAGTATAGAAAGTGTTGCGGAGAGGTTGCCAAGGCAAAGGCATGAAGCACGGCAAGGACAGGGCACGGCAAAGGCAAGCAAGGAAACAGGGCACGGCAAAGGGCACAGCAAAGGCAGACAAGGAAACAGGAAGAGGAATCAGTAAGGCAGGGTTAGGCAAGGCATGGGAGGCACAAGCAAGGCAAAGGCATTGAGCACGGCAAGGAAAAGGCTCGGCATAGGCAGGCAAGGAAACAGGAAGAGGAATCAGCAAGGCAGAGGTAGGCAAGGCATGGTAGGCATGGGCATGGCAGCCACCAGAAAAGGCATGGGAAGGGTAGGTAAAGGCAAGGGATACGGCAAGGAACGGGCAAGTGCCTTAATAGAAATTCGTCCATTTACAACTCAAAGATTACGTATTCTCTAAGCTTGTATCATATTCCGGGAGCATTAGAAAATATCCAGGTGTCATAACGTCAAAAAAACTATCATTGTTTGATAAATTTGAGATTAAAAGTCAACTTGGCACCAATAAATTTAATTAACAATATTGGTCTTTCATAACTCTAAAGTCAAGGTACAGAAATGATCCAAAGTCATTATTAAGGACGGCAACTGGCAACTATGCTCCGCAAAAAGTAATACAAACAAAGCAAAGCGTAAAGGCAAACAGGTATACCAACCTCGTCCCCAGGACTTTACTGAGCCTATATCATCCAACCTCCATCCCAGGGCTTTTTTTGATAAAAGGGACGGCGTTATAAAAAGAGACAAAGACCATGAAGTTCGAGGTTTCTCCCCCGGTTTATTAATTAGGAAAAAAAATCATTTTCAAAAGAAGTAAACTACGCCTCACAACATTGATAAAAATACTCAGGAAAACACATGACACAAGTGAACGCTAAGCTTAGTTTTCATTTTGCGTTAATTTTTTCGCGCTAATGTTTGACCTCAGAGTTAATCATATTGGGTATTTAGCGCAAGGAAGTTCTTATTTTGCATTAAAATTGTATCTTACACTCCCTCCATTTCTTATTTTTTTACCACCTTCCGTTTAGTAAGAACATTCTCAATATTTTTAAACCCTTTTCGTGTATTATTTAACATTTTTATTTAACATATATACAACCAATCAATATATATACAATATATGTACAATATATATACAAATGACGAAAACAGGTCTATTAGCGCTTACGCCTGCGTTTTTCACGTGCGGCATCCTCCCGGGTGAAAAAGTCTTTTCCCCCGGAAGCACACCACAGGTGAAAATTTTCTTCACAAGCGTAAGCACCAACAGAACTGTTTTCGTCCACGTGCTTCTTAAAGTCCTGCCACGTTAATATCTTCTTCTTCTAAAAAAAAGAAGAATCAACAATGTAAACCATAAATTGTTCTCTAAAATTATACCATCGTCGTCCCTAGGACTTGTTAGGCTTTTTATATTCGAACATGCAAATAAAAAAGCCAAATAAGTTCTGGAGACGGGGTTGGTTTCAGACAAATATTAAACAAAGGCAGAGCAACACGGGATGCACTTACATGGTTTAGCAGCTTGATTTCTTCTGTTTGTTCGTTCTAAATAGAGAAAGACAAATATCTATTATTTATATTTATATACTGTGACACACTGTTATTTGTTTTTGTTCCAATATCATAAAGGACTTAAGCCTCAAGTTTAAGTAAAAAATATTTACTTACCAGCTTTTTTTTCAGCTGACTTATTTCTTCTTTATTGTTGTTCTATAAAAAGTGGTATTATTTAAAATATATGTTTTTTTGTGCTGCTGATACTTAAGGTGAACTGATTTAAACTTACTAACTGATTTTTTAAAGAGGTTGACTCCTCTTCTCTCCTTCTAATTTCCTCATTCTATAAAAAAATCGAAACTGCCTTATTGGACATTCCTACTAAATACCGAAAGGGTAACTAAATAATGGAAAAACATGAAAAGTAAACCAGTACACTATTTGTTGTGTTTGCAAATAAAAATGTAAGTACTAAGTAAAAACTCACCAATTGATTTTTTAACGAGGTTGACTCCTCTATAAACCTTACAAGGGTGCTTCTTACAAAACCCTACATCAAAATGAGAAAACGAATGTATATATTTGCAACAAAATAGTAGGTATTATTTTTAGAAGTAGTATTTTTATTTCAGATTAAGCCCACTTACCAGTTCATTTTTTAAAGAGGTTATGTCCTCTTGGATTTTCTTTGTGTTGCCTGTTCGGCGAATTATTTTTTTGTTCTAAATAAAAAAAATACAAATTAATTAACAAAGGAAGACTTTGAAATTATGACGTTCGTGAGAGTATTTAAACTGAAATGTGATAGTGACAGAAACTAGATACATACATGAATGCTTGCCATATTGATGTAAAATAGAACTAAACGTAGAGCAGATTAAAATAAATAGTACTACTTCTATGAAAACAGCCTGTATGAAAATCGAACATAAAAGGCGGGAGTTTTCGATCCTATTTTTCATTGGATAGAATAAATGCAGACGTAAATGAAAACAATCTGTATCGAAATTGAACATAAAAGGCGGGAGTTTTCGATCCTATTTCTCATTGGATAGAATAAATGCAGACGTAAATGAAAACAGCCTGTATCGAAATTGAACATAAAAAGCGGGAGTTTTCGATCCTATTTCTCATTGGATAGAATAAATGCAGACGTAAATGAAAACAGCCTGTATCGAAATTGAACATAAAAGGCGGGAGTTTTCGATCCTATTTCTCATTGGATAGAATAAATGCAGACGTAAATGAAAACAGCCTGTATCGAAATTGAACATAAAAAGCGGGAGTTTTCGATCCTATTTCTCATTGGATAGAATAAATGCAGACGTAAATGAAAACAGCCTGTATCGAAAATGAACATAAAAGGCGGGAGTTTTCGATCCTATTTCTTATTGGATAGGGTAAATGCAGACATGTATGAAAACAGCCTTTATGAAAATCAAACATAAAAGGCGGGAATTTTCGATCCTATTTAAAAAATACGAACGACAATACGCACCTGTATGTCAACAAGCCCCTTCAAATGGGGGAAAACAGTATCGAGTTTGGTAAACAAGCAAATTCTAGTACAAGAAAATACTTTCGTTCCTAATTCTTGATTTGGCATAGAAAACGCGACCGTTTATATAAACATGCCCGTTTTTTCACGCCAAAAATTTTTCTTTTTTCAAGCAAATTTAAGACCCCTCCTGAAATTCGTTGTTATCAAAACAGCAACTTTAAAGAAAGCAAAAACATCTTAGTTTTTGCTCATTCGCGAAAGTTTTTTCGCGCTAAAATGATCTTTTTATTCGATTCGCGAAAGTATTTTGTTTCAAAAACAGCAAAACGCGACCAATACTTCTAGCATGTGCAACTATTTGATTGGCAGAATTTGAGTTGTTGAAAAGATACGTGGCATATGATTCCTGACATGCAATTTTGAAGTCAATATCATTATTGGTAACAGGCCCGGGATTAATTTCAACGTCACCAGATAACAACAGCAGTAATTTTATCGATGCAAGGTTAATATTACAGATTAGCAGGCACACAAAACTCATTAAAATGAAAGTTCTTAAAAAGCAAAAATAGTCTTGGCCAGTAGTGTCAAAAACCATTTTATAATTTGAATACTTGTGGTGATTATGATTTGTTACTGTATTGTTATGGCAGTGACTAGCAGCTGCGGTATAAAAAGCACCAATGGTGGATCGATATGCTTGAACCGATATCATGATTTGTAGGTAGCTAGCTAACTTCATAGTCCAGGAGCTCATAACAGAACTTTAGGTCCCATTTTCTACAAAAGGTTTGACCCTCTAAATAGGTTGGTAGTATCACGGACAATAAAAATCACATGGTCAGCTGACCCAATTTGGGGGCGTTTGGGTCCCAGGCCCCTAAAATTACCCTAATTCGAGACTCCTATTTGGTCCCATAATTCTCAAAGCTTAAAAGTTAGTAACGTGTGTCATTATATGAGAGAATCTGAAAAATGATAAAGCTTACCGAAAAATTGGGTCTTAAGACTGGGTCAGACCCCCCTCAAAGACCATATTTAGGACCTTAATTTGTCCCCATAAGCTACAAACTCCAAATTTTGCACAAACATTCTCTAACATAGTGTAATGTCAGTGGTCATAAAGCTGACCAAAAATTTGGGTCTCTTGGCCTAGTCAGACCAAGTCTCGCCCCATATCTCTATATTTAATGCGGAGGAGAAGCAATAGAAAAACATTTGTCTTATTTCCAATGTGTTCAGGGCCTTAACTTATTTTTAGAATTTTTTTAAATAGAATAGAACGTTTTCGTCCAAATACAACAGGAAACCGACATAACAAACCAGACAGTGAAAGAAAAAAGTTAAGAGAAGCAGTTATTTTGAAGCAAGTGAAGTAAAAACGTGAACAAATTACCGGGATATTTGCATATTAGACTAATCAAATATAGAAAATTAGAAACTTTAGATAAAATGTGATAGATAGAAGATATGACAGGTAAAGATATATGTAATTATATCAAGTTTTTAGTTACTGCATGTTGTAGTCAGTTTCGGATGATAAGTCAAAAAAAGTTTTAATAGTCTGTTGTTGAACTGAATTTTTTAAACATATATTTTGTCAATTTTTACTTCATTGATTGAATTTCTCATTTCGTAGAATTTTCGAACAAAGAAATATTCAATAAGATCAATGAAAGCGATGGTAAGAGGAAAACATAATTAATTAGAATACATTAATTTAAGATAACCAATAACAAGTTATTATTGTGATATTTTGCAGATGTTGTAGCTACTGTAGATGACAATTTAAATGCAAATGGAAATACTGACAGTGATGGTAAGTTGAAGATGCTTTAATGTAAATGAGACCTTCTTTGATTTACATACTTGTTAGATTATGTTGAAGCCTTGTAAATATTAATTCCTTTGTACATTTTTACGTTCTAATTATATTAACTGATTTTTTACGCTATTTACAGAAGAATTACAATATATCTTCATATTAACGTTTTGTTGTTTTGTATATTATATTTAAGTGACATGGCGTATTGTATTTATACAATATATTTAATGTTTTTGAAATCACTGCTTAATCGGAACTTTGATCTGTATGTGTGTTGCTTGCCTAAAGTCGCAAACTATTTCTTTAGCATGAACCATCCAAATTACGCTCGTTGGATTGTCCGTTATCATGATAATCTTCTCAAACTAAAGGACTCTCATCCCGAGGTTTACACTGAATTTCAAAGGGGATTATTTTCGCTGCGAAGAACCCAAAAGTCATTCTCAAGATTACTAATCGACTTGACATTAGAGCAAACGATAAATGCAGATGCTGCATGTCAGCGAAAAGGTATATCAGCTTTAACAAATTCTATTTCTGCTCGTCAACGATGGGCACAAAGTCATTCTATTCGAACAAGTATTGTGTCATACGTGTTTGAAAATTTGGGGATGACAAAACAGGAAGACGTGTCTCAAGATTTAAAGGCCAGCAGAATGCGACAAAATTCTAAAGATTTACATCAAGTTATAAACATGGTCAAGGAAACCATGAATCCATTTAACGATGCTATTGAAAAACAATATCTTTTTAATATAGCATCAGGAAAAGCAGCCTCACCAGACACAACAAAGTTTTTGCTCAACATCGTTAGTGTTGGAAGCAAAGCACGTGATAAATTTATTGACGAATGTTCTAAAGATCCAGCAAGATTCGAAAAACCTATACGAAGACAAACATTACACACATTTGCAACTGGGGGAACGAAGTATAATATTAAAGCTGCTGACAACAAAGTGGTTGCTGTAACGATGATGAGAGATTTGTTTGGTAGCATCTTGTACCATTCGCTACAAAGGAAAATTGATATGGCAGAGGTACTGAAGTATCCTCTAACACCTGTCCCTTTATCTCTTGGACATGTTGATGGCAAAATGCAAAAGACCCCTAAAGTCAAATTATTGAACGAGTTAGAAGCAAAAGTAAAAACTGACGATCCAAATCGCGTCGATGTTAACATAATTGATGGAATGTTTTTCCTACATCTTTTTGTTGACCTTCCAGCAACATTTGGAGCTCTGGCAACATTTATTTTGAAACGCGTTTGTGCTAGCAAGGGAAACATCATACATTTTGTTCTAGACAAAATGGTACACCCGAGTATCAAGGATTGTGAAAGGGATTTGCGATGTACTGAGAGACATGGAGCTTATCAGATAACTGGACCTGAGCAAAAAAGACCTTCAAACTGGTTGAATGCATTGAGAAATGATCACTTCAAAGCAGCATTGGTGGAGTTCTTAGCCTTCTTTTGGGAAAACAACATGCATTCAACAGTACTTGGAAACAAAACAGTCATAATGAATCGCAATGATACCTGCTACATGTTTAGAGTTGAAGGAGAGATCGTGGTCAAAACCGAGATCGTTAAATTGTTTTCAACTCATGAAGAAGCTGATTCCAGAATTTTGTACCACCTATCTTCGATTCAAACACCAGCAAACGTTGTGATAAGAACCATAGATACTGACGTGCTGATAATTGCTCTTGGCTGCCTTAGTAAGTTACCTAACAGCTTGAATATTTGGATGGAAACCGGTGTTTACACTAAAAATACATTAAGGTACATAAGTATTAATCAAATATACCAGAAATTGGGCAAAAATATTTGCATGGCCTTGCCAGCATACCATGCTTTCACTGGATGTGACTATACAGCATCGTTTAGTAGGAAAGGAAAAATTCGACCTTTCAAACTACTAGAAAAAAATGAAAGTGTGCAAGATGTATTTAAACAGCTAGGAACAAATCTTGATGTCACAGATGACGCTTTTGCAACGTTGGAAAAATTTGTATGCAGCATGTATGGAAAAAGGAATCTATCATCTGTAGATGAAGCTAGGTTGGTAATGTTTTTGGAAAAGTATAAACCAAAAGGAGAAAATGAAGCAATTTCCTGTGTTAAAAAGTTTGATGGAAGTTCTCTACCACCTTGTTTACGAGTGTTGCGTCAAAAGATTTATCGAACAAAGTATGTTGCACAGTTATGGATGTCATCAATAACGTCCGAGCCTCCAAATCACCTTCCTGAAGACATGGGTTGGCTGCTGAAAGATGGCAGCTATATCATTAAGTGGTACGAAGGCGAAATGTCTCCAAAAGCAGTAGATGTCACCAGCAATGAAAATTATTATGGATTCTCCAGAGAAGTAGAAGGTAAAATTTTGGATATTAAGTTTTACAATCTAGTCACTTAGTTTTTTAATTATTACTCGGAAGCAATTCTTTATTTCCGCTACTGCCGCCGCTATTTTAAATATTAAAAGTATTTCATTCTCCTTAAGATTTTGAAGGGTTTGATGAACTGTCAAGTGATGACGATTCAGACAGTGATGACGAAACTAGTGACGAAGACGTGTAATGATAATTTAAGGTTAGATTTTTTTTGTGGGATATGACAAAAAATTTACAGAATAGGATTCAATGTCATATATTCTAGAACTGAGTAACCTTTTTAATATTTTTTAATGTTGTATTGTAGTTTAAACTAGATCTTATGACTGAATGACATTTCTCATCTTTAGATGCTGATGCAGAACAATATCAATCATGCTGCTATAACCTATTGTACATATTTATATTTTATTAAATGCTATCAGAGCATTTCTTTTTTAATTTGATATCGCTAACTATTGTCTGACCTGATCAAGAGACCGTAATTTTTGGTTTGCTTTTTGCCAAATCACAATAGTCTTACAAAATTTTAAGTTTGTACCTTATGAGGTCTAATTTGAGTCCCTGTTCAGATCTTTGTCTGACCTGCTGATAGGACCGCATTTTTTGGTAAGCTCGACCATTTATGTATTACATAGTTAGTATAGAACACAAATATTGAGTTTGGGCTTTGTAGTCATTGGTTTTTTTTACCCTCTAAAAGTTGTTTAAAATAGGGATTTGGGGCGAGACTTGGTCTGACTAGGCCAAGAGACCCAAATTTTTGGTCAGCTTTATGACCACTGACATTACACTATGTTAGAGAATGTTTGTGCAAAATTTGGAGTTTGTAGCTTATGGGGACAAATTAAGGTCCTAAATATGGTCTTTGAGGGGGGTCTGACCCAGTCTTAAGACCCAATTTTTCGGTAAGCTTTATCATTTTTCAGATTCTCTCATATAATGACACACGTTACTAACTTTTAAGCTTTGAGAGTTATGGGACCAAATAGGAGTCTCGAATTAGGGTAATTTTAGGGGCCTGGGACCCAAACGCCCCCAAATTGGGTCAGCTGACCATGTGATTTTTATTGTCCGTGATACTACCAACCTATTTAGAGGGTCAAACCTTTTGTAGAAAATGGGACCTAAAGTTCTGTTATGAGCTCCTGGACTAGTCCAGGAGCTCATAACAGAACTTTAGGTCCCATTTTCTACAAAAGGTTTGACCCTCTAAATAGGTTGGTAGTATCACGGACAATAAAAATCACATGGTCAGCTGACCCAATTTGGGGGCGTTTGGGTCCCAGGCCCCTAAAATTACCCTAATTCGAGACTCCTATTTGGTCCCATAATTCTCAAAGCTTAAAAGTTAGTAACGTGTGTCATTATATGAGAGAATCTGAAAAATGATAAAGCTTACCGAAAAATTGGGTCTTAAGACTGGGTCAGACCCCCCTCAAAGACCATATTTAGGACCTTAATTTGTCCCCATAAGCTACAAACTCCAAATTTTGCACAAACATTCTCTAACATAGTGTAATGTCAGTGGTCATAAAGCTGACCAAAAATTTGGGTCTCTTGGCCTAGTCAGACCAAGTCTCGCCCCATATCTCTATATTTAATGCGGAGGAGAAGCAATAGAAAAACATTTGTCTTATTTCCAATGTGTTCAGGGCCTTAACTTATTTTTAGAATTTTTTTAAATAGAATAGAACGTTTTCGTCCAAATACAACAGGAAACCGACATAACAAACCAGACAGTGAAAGAAAAAAGTTAAGAGAAGCAGTTATTTTGAAGCAAGTGAAGTAAAAACGTGAACAAATTACCGGGATATTTGCATATTAGACTAATCAAATATAGAAAATTAGAAACTTTAGATAAAATGTGATAGATAGAAGATATGACAGGTAAAGATATATGTAATTATATCAAGTTTTTAGTTACTGCATGTTGTAGTCAGTTTCGGATGATAAGTCAAAAAAAGTTTTAATAGTCTGTTGTTGAACTGAATTTTTTAAACATATATTTTGTCAATTTTTACTTCATTGATTGAATTTCTCATTTCGTAGAATTTTCGAACAAAGAAATATTCAATAAGATCAATGAAAGCGATGGTAAGAGGAAAACATAATTAATTAGAATACATTAATTTAAGATAACCAATAACAAGTTATTATTGTGATATTTTGCAGATGTTGTAGCTACTGTAGATGACAATTTAAATGCAAATGGAAATACTGACAGTGATGGTAAGTTGAAGATGCTTTAATGTAAATGAGACCTTCTTTGATTTACATACTTGTTAGATTATGTTGAAGCCTTGTAAATATTAATTCCTTTGTACATTTTTACGTTCTAATTATATTAACTGATTTTTTACGCTATTTACAGAAGAATTACAATATATCTTCATATTAACGTTTTGTTGTTTTGTATATTATATTTAAGTGACATGGCGTATTGTATTTATACAATATATTTAATGTTTTTGAAATCACTGCTTAATCGGAACTTTGATCTGTATGTGTGTTGCTTGCCTAAAGTCGCAAACTATTTCTTTAGCATGAACCATCCAAATTACGCTCGTTGGATTGTCCGTTATCATGATAATCTTCTCAAACTAAAGGACTCTCATCCCGAGGTTTACACTGAATTTCAAAGGGGATTATTTTCGCTGCGAAGAACCCAAAAGTCATTCTCAAGATTACCAATCGACTTGACATTAGAGCAAACGATAAATGCAGATGCTGCATGTCAGCGAAAAGGTATATCAGCTTTAACAAATTCTATTTCTGCTCGTCAACGATGGGCACAAAGTCATTCTATTCGAACAAGTATTGTGTCATACGTGTTTGAAAATTTGGGGATGACAAAACAGGAAGACGTGTCTCAAGATTTAAAGGCCAGCAGAATGCGACAAAATTCTAAAGATTTACATCAAGTTATAAACATGGTCAAGGAAACCATGAATCCATTTAACGATGCTATTGAAAAACAATATCTTTTTAATATAGCATCAGGAAAAGCAGCCTCACCAGACACAACAAAGTTTTTGCTCAACATCGTTAGTGTTGGAAGCAAAGCACGTGATAAATTTATTGACGAATGTTCTAAAGATCCAGCAAGATTCGAAAAACCTATACGAAGACAAACATTACACACATTTGCAACTGGGGGAACGAAGTATAATATTAAAGCTGCTGACAACAAAGTGGTTGCTGTAACGATGATGAGAGATTTGTTTGGTAGCATCTTGTACCATTCGCTACAAAGGAAAATTGATATGGCAGAGGTACTGAAGTATCCTCTAACACCTGTCCCTTTATCTCTTGGACATGTTGATGGCAAAATGCAAAAGACCCCTAAAGTCAAATTATTGAACGAGTTAGAAGCAAAAGTAAAAACTGACGATCCAAATCGCGTCGATGTTAACATAATTGATGGAATGTTTTTCCTACATCTTTTTGTTGACCTTCCAGCAACATTTGGAGCTCTGGCAACATTTATTTTGAAACGCGTTTGTGCTAGCAAGGGAAACATCATACATTTTGTTCTAGACAAAATGGTACACCCGAGTATCAAGGATTGTGAAAGGGATTTGCGATGTACTGAGAGACATGGAGCTTATCAGATAACTGGACCTGAGCAAAAAAGACCTTCAAACTGGTTGAATGCATTGAGAAATGATCACTTCAAAGCAGCATTGGTGGAGTTCTTAGCCTTCTTTTGGGAAAACAACATGCATTCAACAGTACTTGGAAACAAAACAGTCATAATGAATCGCAATGATACCTGCTACATGTTTAGAGTTGAAGGAGAGATCGTGGTCAAAACCGAGATCGTTAAATTGTTTTCAACTCATGAAGAAGCTGATTCCAGAATTTTGTACCACCTATCTTCGATTCAAACACCAGCAAACGTTGTGATAAGAACCATAGATACTGACGTGCTGATAATTGCTCTTGGCTGCCTTAGTAAGTTACCTAACAGCTTGAATATTTGGATGGAAACCGGTGTTTACACTAAAAATACATTAAGGTACATAAGTATTAATCAAATATACCAGAAATTGGGCAAAAATATTTGCATGGCCTTGCCAGCATACCATGCTTTCACTGGATGTGACTATACAGCATCGTTTAGTAGGAAAGGAAAAATTCGACCTTTCAAACTACTAGAAAAAAATGAAAGTGTGCAAGATGTATTTAAACAGCTAGGAACAAATCTTGATGTCACAGATGACGCTTTTGCAACGTTGGAAAAATTTGTATGCAGCATGTATGGAAAAAGGAATCTATCATCTGTAGATGAAGCTAGGTTGGTAATGTTTTTGGAAAAGTATAAACCAAAAGGAGAAAATGAAGCAATTTCCTGTGTTAAAAAGTTTGATGGAAGTTCTCTACCACCTTGTTTACGAGTGTTGCGTCAAAAGATTTATCGAACAAAGTATGTTGCACAGTTATGGATGTCATCAATAACGTCCGAGCCTCCAAATCACCTTCCTGAAGACATGGGTTGGCTGCTGAAAGATGGCAGCTATATCATTAAGTGGTACGAAGGCGAAATGTCTCCAAAAGCAGTAGATGTCACCAGCAATGAAAATTATTATGGATTCTCCAGAGAAGTAGAAGGTAAAATTTTGGATATTAAGTTTTACAATCTAGTCACTTAGTTTTTTAATTATTACTCGGAAGCAATTCTTTATTTCCGCTACTGCCGCCGCTATTTTAAATATTAAAAGTATTTCATTCTCCTTAAGATTTTGAAGGGTTTGATGAACTGTCAAGTGATGACGATTCAGACAGTGATGACGAAACTAGTGACGAAGACGTGTAATGATAATTTAAGGTTAGATTTTTTTTGTGGGATATGACAAAAAATTTACAGAATAGGATTCAATGTCATATATTCTAGAACTGAGTAACCTTTTTAATATTTTTTAATGTTGTATTGTAGTTTAAACTAGATCTTATGACTGAATGACATTTCTCATCTTTAGATGCTGATGCAGAACAATATCAATCATGCTGCTATAACCTATTGTACATATTTATATTTTATTAAATGCTATCAGAGCATTTCTTTTTTAATTTGATATCGCTAACTATTGTCTG
Source organism: Hydractinia symbiolongicarpus (assembly GCF_029227915.1). Lineage (NCBI taxonomy): Eukaryota > Metazoa > Cnidaria > Hydrozoa > Anthoathecata > Hydractiniidae > Hydractinia > Hydractinia symbiolongicarpus. The sequence goes on along the minus strand of NC_079875.1, from coordinate 24,227,461 downwards.
ACCTGATCAAGAGACCGTAATTTTTGGTTTGCTTTTTGCCAAATCACAATAGTCTTACAAAATTTTAAGTTTGTACCTTATGAGGTCTAATTTGAGTCCCTGTTCAGATCTTTGTCTGACCTGCTGATAGGACCGCATTTTTTGGTAAGCTCGACCATTTATGTATTACATAGTTAGTATAGAACACAAATATTGAGTTTGGGCTTTGTAGTCATTGGTTTTTTTTACCCTCTAAAAGTTGTTTAAAATAGGGATTTGGGGCGAGACTTGGTCTGACTAGGCCAAGAGACCCAAATTTTTGGTCAGCTTTATGACCACTGACATTACACTATGTTAGAGAATGTTTGTGCAAAATTTGGAGTTTGTAGCTTATGGGGACAAATTAAGGTCCTAAATATGGTCTTTGAGGGGGGTCTGACCCAGTCTTAAGACCCAATTTTTCGGTAAGCTTTATCATTTTTCAGATTCTCTCATATAATGACACACGTTACTAACTTTTAAGCTTTGAGAATTATGGGACCAAATAGGAGTCTCGAATTAGGGTAATTTTAGGGGCCTGGGACCCAAACGCCCCCAAATTGGGTCAGCTGACCATGTGATTTTTATTGTCCGTGATACTACCAACCTATTTAGAGGGTCAAACCTTTTGTAGAAAATGGGACCTAAAGTTCTGTTATGAGCTCCTGGACTATCAAGCAAAACGAGTTAACCAATCAAGCACAGAAATTGCACAGAACACAAAAGTTTCAAAAATAATCTAAATTAACTCAGCGAGCTATGCAACTAACTTCGGGAAATGAAGTTATCCAAGCAGGCAAACAAAATAAACCAAAAAATAACTTTAAAAATAAACTATTATAAAGTTTATCCAACTTGTGGCCTCCCCAACCAGTCGGCAAGAGAAGAAAACAACTTTCCTAAAATGTTTTTTTAACTCTTAAAAGAAAAGAATTTGTGACGTCAAGCTTATAGACTGGTTATTTTTATTATTACTATTATTAACTCTTTCATAAAATCAACTATCAAGTGTTTACAAGTTTGTTAAAAAAATTATTGAATTCTCGATCTGAAATCGGAAACGGAAAATTACAATTTTACACGCTTTTTTTATATAAGAATAGTGTTTTTTCGTTTCAGCCTCAGTATTCTTAACTTTTTAACAAATCTCAGCCTCGAATATTCTTAAAGATATTCTTAACATGGCTACAGCCGGAAAGCATGTAATTACCCTTAATGTGCCTAATTAAACAAAGTGTAAAAGACAGGTGAGCTGACAAGAAAATAAACATACAGTATAAGAAATTAAACTTCTAATCAAAATTTGTGCATCATAAAAATTTTCATATCTAAAACGAAAGGTCGAACCTGGGTATATTCTTAGGATATTCTTAATTTTTAACCCATTCCTCAGCTTCAATATTCTTATAGAGTATATTCTTATATAAAAAAGCGTGTACAGCAAGTGATTTCCAAACAACGCTATTCACAACATCAGTCTGATTTCAATATTTCCCAACGTCTGTTAATAGGTCTCGTTTTATATCGACAAAAGCAGCACATTTCTTCACTCAGTCATGGTTCGTATATAAGTGAACTTCGCGTCAGATTCCATCTTTATATATATGTTAGATCGGACACGTACGCCCAACTGGTTGTCTTTGTAAAAACGCTTGACATTTTCCAGTAACAAATCTTCCGTCTCTTGTTCTTCATATATAAAAGGAATGTTATATTAGAACTCGAAAAAAGAACTCGATTTTAAAGTCCGCAACTATCGATAATATATTTGGAATGAATTACCTTTCTCTTCAGTTCCTCTAACTACTTTGAAGGTGGTTAGTGTACTCTGTAAAAATCTACAAAAAAAATAATTATTTCTAAATATACGAATAAGAAAGAAATGCTTCCATAAGAAATGACTGAATAATACCGGGAGAATAAAAAAATTGTCAATGACGTATAAACCTTATATCTCCACTATTTCTAAATTATATATACTAACTTTTATTAACAAGCTGATAAAATTTAAACTAAATAGACTAAATTGCTACTTACATTTTGAAGATGAAGCTATTTTTCTGTGCAGTATTTAGTTTTACCTAAGAACAGGAAGAAAAAGTCGTTAAAACCTTCCTGTTCCTAGGGTTGCACGATGATGCCGTGCAACCAGGGCAATATAAAAAAATTTAAATTTAATAAAGCTTTTATTTATTTATTCTTCCAGGAATGGTTACCTTAATGACATTAATTTTAAAAATTTTAAAATAAAATTGTTGAAAACATTTCCTTTAAAAAAGCAGGTTCTTAAAAAATATGCAGTTTTTTTCAATATTATTATTATTATTAGCTTTATTCTATCTTACCTTAAAAAAAACCTGAACCGTTTGTTTTTATAATTTTATCTCGACATAATACTTTCCCTGTGGAAGAATTAAAATATGTCTCAAAAAACTAAAGTCATTAAGGTAACACGTAAGAGTTTCCTCTGCTATTAAGTTTGTAAGAAATCCACAAATAAAACTTGAATATAAGTACAGGCATTTTTCTCTCTCACATACTCACTCCCGTATAATAGAGTTAACGACTTTTTAATTTATATTGCCTACCAACACAACTAACATTAGTATTACCATAGCATCAACAGCATTAATAACACCATATCCACAATCAGCATGAAACATAAATGGCATTTATAATATCTCATTTCGATGCAAGATTGAAATGGGTTGACACATAAATACTAAAAATATTATGATCGATAATTATGGTTGATATTTTGTTAGCACTTTGTATTTCCTTGGAATTTTTTACGGATAATCTCGATTTAGGACTGAAATGTTTTGACATTCCACTACCTTTCGGGGATTGGAAATTATGCAATGATGGTTCTTTGCAATAATAATGGAATACATTATGCCACATATGCATTATATAATTATGATACATGATTACGATAATTTGGCTAGTATTTTGATATGCGGACAAGGGTCTTTGTCTTTTCTTTGTCTTTGCTTTGACATAGGCAGAGCAGTGCTAAGAGAGGGTGCAACAAAGTCTAAATGACCTTGGTGAGCAGCAAGCAATCGTCTCAACTTTGATAATAAAAAAATTACCAAATCGTATCGTTTTTGCTTACACACTCACAATGCAAAGCCCAACACTTAGAAAGGATACCTTAAAGCAACCATTAGTCCTTTCTTTGTCTTTCATTAGCTGTAACATAACAGGTAGAGCACAGTGTTAAGAGAGGGTACAACAAAGTCTTAATCACCCTAGTGAACTACCGCAATTGTCTGAACTTTAATCTTTTTATTTTTTGCACACACACTCACAATGCAAAGTCCAACTCTTAGAAAGGTTACCACCATGAACAACACCATTATTAACCAAATAATCACCAAATTATTCAATATATAACGTTTCTTTTGGTGAAATGGTCACGATAATTTGGCTGGCATTCCGATAAATGGACAACTTTGTGGTTTTAATTAACGATAATCTTCTCACAAATGTCCTAGCAACATACTATGTGTTGCTTTTAAGCCTCCTACCTCCACTCCACCTCCATAAATGTTAAGTTTTTATAATAAGCGTGCTGGAATGTTTTCTTTGCAATAATAATGGAATACATTATGCGACATATGCATGATATAATTATGATATATGATTACGATAATTTGGCTGGTATTTTGATATGCGGACAAGGGTCTTTGTCTTTTCTTTGTCTTTGCTTTGACATAGGCAGAGCAGTGCTAAGAGAGGGTGCAACAAAGTCTAAATGACCTTGGTGAGCAGCAAGCAATCGTCTCAACTTTGATAATAAAAAAATTACCAAATCGTATCGTTTTTGCTTACACACTCACAATGCAAAGCCCAACACTTAGAAAGGATACCTTAAAGCAACCATTAGTCCTTTCTTTGTCTTTCATTAGCTGTAACATAACAGGTAGAGCACAGTGTTAAGAGAGGGTACAACAAAGTCTTAATCACCCTAGTGAACTACCGCAATTGTCTGAACTTTAATCTTTTTATTTTTTGCACACACACTCACAATGCAAAGTCCAACTCTTAGAAAGGTTACCACCATGAACAACACCATTATTAACCAAATAATCACCAAATTATTCAATATATAACGTTTCTTTTGGTGAAATGGTCACGATAATTTGGCTGGCATTCCGATAAATGGACAACTTTGTGGTTTTAATTAACGATAATCTTCTCACAAATGTCCTAGCAACATACTATGTGTTGCTTTTAAGCCTCCTACCTCCACTCCACCTCCATAAATGTTAAGTTTTTATAATAAGCGTGCTGGAATGTTTTCTTTGCAATAATAATGGAATACATTATGCGACATATGCATGATATAATTATGATATATGATTACGATAATTTGGCTGGTATTTTGATATGCGGACAAGGGTCTTTGTCTTTTCTTTGTCTTTGCTTTGACATAGGCAGAGCAGTGCTAAGAGAGGGTGCAACAAAGTCTAAATGACCTTGGTGAGCAGCAAGCAATCGTCTCAACTTTGATAATAAAAAAATTACCAAATCGTATCGTTTTTGCTTACACACTCACAATGCAAAGCCCAACACTTAGAAATGATGCCACCATCAGTATCACCATAATTAACTAAATTATCACCAAATTATGCAATAAAGTTTCTTTTGGTGAATTAATCACGATAACTTGGCTGGCATTCCGATAAATAGACAACTTTGTGGTTTAAATATAATGGTGATATATAGGTTTTCGATCCAGATTATCATTACAGTGTAGATTTACATACAATACATGTGCAAACAGTAGATTGAGATGGACAAACTGCATCTTCAATTTCATCATTGCAAAATTCGTCAAGTTCCCTTAACAGATCAATATATCTTTGAGTAGTAATACTAAACTTCTCAACAGTTTTACCTGATAACAATTTCAATCGCTTTTCTTCTTCTTGTCTTGCTTTCATACGTGGGTGTGAATTAATGTACAAGAGTCTCTCCTGGGTAAGTGGTTCAACAAGGGCCCAATTTTTCTCCTTCTCGCAACGTGAAAAGGCAGTATAGGCTGTACCAAGGTTATTTTTCTCCATTTCAATTCCTTGTTGTAACTTTATACGCATATGTGTGGCAGTTTTACTATCTCCAATAGACATACCTTGACTTTTTGCAATTGTTATAGCGTAACCTGGCATTAATGGTAATCCACTTCTAACGCAACAATCTGACTCACATCGTCCTTCAACAGGAGTAATTGGTACCCATGTGGGATGTTCAACAAGCCATACTGGTCCTTTATAATTTGGAAAATTGACAACAACAGCAATAGGGAATTCAGGCGGTGATGTATCTGGAGCATAAAGAATTGCAATCACTTTACCCATTGCACCATTATTAAGGCCAAGTCCAGTAAGACCCTTTTGGTTCTTAGTTAGTATTACACTGGCACCAACTGCAATCAAAGACCGTGATGGAATTTGTCCCAATTGTCTATCAGTTAATGAATGATGTTTACCACGACCCGTTGATGGAATAACAGCAACTGGTACACCAAGGTTAGCTAATTTATTGTGGTTTTCTTCATTAACTTCCTTCCATGTTTCCATTAATGTGAGCACACGGTCATGTGAAAAGTTACATTTCTCAGTTTGTGACAAGGCGCCTTCATAACGACTATTAATATCTAGCCAGTCTTGTTGGGTAATTGAACCATTACGTATACGAAGAAGCCGCTGTAAAAGAGGTAACTGATCTGGCCCTTGACGCATCGTTTCAGTAAGAACAATAACATTTTCAAATGAGCGATAGATTGCATAACCAGCTAAGTTGATGGTTGAGTCATCATATTTAGGAGGTTGATGAAGATCTAAAGCACGCACTGGCCCAAGTTGGCCAAGGTCACCAAAGAAATTGACAGTTGGTATTCCTCCTCCATAATAATTATCAAAATCACCTGTTGACTCGCATAATCGTTGACTGCACCAGGCTACAAGAAGCTTAGACTGCATGCTACGCTCATCAATGTTCAGTTGAAATAACTTAAGTCCATTGTCTTCATGCAGACCTGTATATTTTCTCAATTTCCTCAAAGATGTATCACCTAATGGATAATCAGAGAGCTGAACACAATTTGAATCCTTATCTTTTTTTAATTTATGTGGTGGTGGTGTCATGGAATGTATAGTTCGCCCATTTGGTATAAGAACAGATGCGGCACCAGTTGGGGCCAAGTTCATAACAGCAGAATTTCGATTAAATAAACGACGAACAATTCTGGTGAGAGCGGTGATAATAAATGTTTTTCCAACACCAGCTGTGCCTTGAATTAACAAATTTAATGGCTTGGTGCCTTTTGGCAAATTTCCTTTTGCAACTAGTAGCAAATGCTGAAGATTTATTCCAATGACTGTTCTTTGTAGTTCATTAGCTTTTAGGACATTTATCACAGGTAATGTGCAATCATCACCGTGAGTAAATTCATTTCTTTCAGCTTCTACAGATACAGATTTCAACCAAGTATCAGCGTTATTAGGCCATTGACAACCAAAACATTGAATTGCATAATTATTCCAATCAAAAAAAGATCCTCCATCAGGAAGAATCTGTTCTACATTTGGCTCGTCCATATCAGAAACATGATTTCTAGCGATATCTCTCATTATTGCCCTACCTATGTTCATATTTGCAAAAGTTGAATCTTGAGAACTTGCAATGGTAGATTGGGATGATTGTGATGAAGGCTGAGTGTTGTTATCATTGATTGGTCGTACATGATATTGTGTTTTTCTTTTTTTCGAGTCAAAAGATTTTTTGGCTTCTTTTAATGCATTAGTTAGTATTGGCGGACAGTTATCAGATTCAACTAAGTCAGCCAATGCGCCAGCAAACGACTCCTGTTGTCCCTTTAATTCTTCCACAGTGCGCCATGTTCCAACAGTAAATATCATGAGCATGGCTTTTGCAAAGTCCTCTGTAACAGGCCAAACAGGTTTTGTTGATAATCCTGTGAATACTGGGACATGATCCATCTTACAAGTGCAATTGCATTTCTTGCTCCAATCCCATAAAGTGATTTCAGGTTCAGTCTGTCTTCGCTTATCACTTAAAAATTTGTCAAGTGTACTGCTTTTTGTCACAGTTTCATCTTCACCAGATGTATTTAAGGTCCGGAATCCACTTAGACCAATGTAACGGAAGTTTCGAGTACATCTAGTCAAATGACCACCACTATTAATAAAATCAGCAGCAGCTGCTGGCACATCCACCATCCCTGTAATTTTTTGAAGCAACCTTTGAGCTAAATTTTTTACTGTGCTTCCATCAGCAGCATTTTCTATTAAATGTCGATAAATATGTACAAAATCTTCAGTTGAAGCTGCTCCTTTGCAAGCATAGCCAGCAATGTATTTTTGAAGGGCAATAAGATCCTGGTCAATAATTACTTGACTGTCACAGTTTGCAAGCCAACTAAGTAAACGCGTCTTGACATGCATTATCATGCGGCTGTGATCTATAGGTCCTTCATACCTTGGATGTTCCCCTTTTGTTATGATTGGGTGAAAGGGGTGAATTTCTTTGCCACTTGTTTTTTTGGTTTGTGGATCGACATCACCAAAGTGAAAACGGCAGTACTTTTGTGGAGCAGTATCCCTTTCGCTTTTTTTTTACGACGGTAACGCAAACAACTAGAATTACAGTTATGTAGTCCTATTCTATTTACAAGATAAATGTGCTGTTCTCTTATACCACCTTCATGGTTTGCAACATCTGAAAGTTGTTGTGTCAATGGGTTATAGCCAGGAGCTTCTTGAGTTCCTTCCGGGACTGCCCATTTATCTCTGTTTGGTACCCACGTTGTAACTCCAGTGACATCGTCTATCATTTCAGTCCCTCCAGCAGGATGTAATGAAGTAAATTGGGGAGAAAATATTCCATCTCTATCTTCATTTGTAGTTTGTAACCATTGTTGAAGGTCATGTGCAGCAGTTTGGGATGCTTGAGAGTCAGTGGCATCATCAGATAAATTATCCATTATTGTTTTAACCTTTTGTGCATGTTTAGAGGATGATATGATAGAGTGACTATGAATTTCACCTCTGCCTTTAGCAAATTCATAGCGCCACCAATAATCATCATATTGAAATACTTCCTTGTTGACAGTGGCAAAGTAATTTATAGTCCTGGCATCAAAGTACTGTGTGACAATGTGAAGATTATGCAAGATTAATTCCCGTTTGAATTTTCCATCACTTTCTACCTGGCTACGCACAACCTGTTCATCTAAATTGTTTATTAATGCATGATACTGTATCAGCAGTTCGTGTAAGGGCTTCCAATGAAATTCTGCACAACTATTGGTATCAAAATAGGCTGGCAGATCACCAAACTCCTTGCGTCTGAAAAACAACATGACATCTACCTTCTTTTTTTGTTCTCTCCAGTAAGGGTCAGTATTTACCAAGTTTTTACCAATGCTGATAATTTTCCGTGGAACAGAATCATCATTGTTTTGCAAATTTTCTCTCAGTTCTGCAATTGTGAGATGAGCATCATTTAATTGCTGAGAAACAACAAAACTACCCTGTTGCAATGCTTGCATCCGCAATCGCATGTTCAATAAGAAAAATTTTAAGTAAGGATGTTTGGTTACACGGTTATCTGTGCAGTGGTATATATGTTCAATGTAGTCCTCAAATTTGATTTTTTGTAACCTCGGAACAGTAAAGTCACAATGACCATTAATAAAAACAGTAGGGTATGCCATTGTAAAAAAGCCTGGAGTTTTTAATTCACGAATTGGCCTTTCTCGGGTGTATTCCAAATTTGCACTAGCAACTGTGCCTTGTTGTAGAGCTTGATTGACTGCTTCTTCTGATCCTAACATCTTTTGTAATATTGTTCTTAATTCTTTGTCAGCATCTTTAGGTTCAATAGGGCATACTAAACCTGATCGAGTGATACTTTCATCATCATCAGGAAGATCTTGTTGGAATTGATTTTCGACAGGACCCTTGTCTCCTTCAGGTGTGATATGCGGTAACTCAACAACAGGTAAATCAGGTAATTCTGAGCGTATCTCAGGTAAATTTAGAATGCGATCGTTTTTGATAGAGACATCCTTGTAGAACTCGTTAGGTAAATACTGAAAGTAACGTCTTCTTAATTTATGATTAATGTGGTCAGGGCCATTATATAGATGCTTGTTTAGAATATCTGGCTGGTCAACTCCACCTTCAGGAAAACCAAAACACAAACCACGCAAAGCTTTGTCAACTTTACTTCTTTTCACAGTATATTGTTGAATTGAATTCCGGCTTCCTTTTTTCTTTATAACAATTATCCCCACATTTGCTGGCAATGACGGTAACTCAGTAGCAATTTGCATTCTTTGTGGAAAACTAATACAATGACCTTTAGATGCAAGCATGCCATAACGCAAGAGGTGTACATTCATAATAACGGTTATACGACGAATCAGTGCTTCTTCTAATATTGTCAAGTTTTGAAGATACGGCGGTACAGGTGAAAAATGCATATCGTTATGACGAATATTATCTTGTATTGGACCCAAATCGTCATTGTCAACACTAAATATACCCGAATATCTGGCAGCTATCACCATATTTTGTTTTGAATTACGAATACTTTCAGTATGACATCTGGAACACCTTCCATCACTTGAAATTTTCCAAGGTTTGAGAGAAATTGGTTTTGTTCCATTTTTTGCAGTTTGATTGATGGGTGAGGTAGCATGAAATACTGGTCGGATTTCAAGACAAGTTTTACAAGAGGCTAAACTATGTAACATCTCGCCCTCCTCAAACTTTTGTACAGCTGCAACAACATCAGGATTTGGATGAATGGTAGAAAGTTCTGTTTGAAATATTTCTTGCTGGCTAACTGGTTGGTTGATAGTAACGCTAGAGGGTATTGGGTGATTGACAGGTAAATTCACTGATATTGACTTTGCAGTTTTCGTTTCTGGGGTTGGTAAATTTGTTAGCAATATATTCCCTTTACCACTCTTAGACACTGGTTGTGGAACTGTTGTTTTTCGAAAAGTAGAATGAGTTTGTGAACGTTTTAGTCTATGAGTTATTCGGTTACGTCTTTTTTGGTTTCAGTAGTTATTTCGTTTACTTTTCGTTCCTCATATGTAATATTTGAATCAACACATTTTTGCTTTAAAGCATACTCTAGCTGAAAATTTGTTCTTTAATTTATTGGCTGACATGATAGAACTCATTATTTTTGCCACTAGAAAATCCTGGCTTTGGCTGAAACTGTTCGCTCCCAAATCAGTTTTTTGACAATTTATATTTTTAGGTTGAATGATATGTTCTGATGACAACCGAGTAGTTTTTTTAGGTGGACTACTTGCAGAATTACTAGCAGAGGTGTTCACACTGTTATGAAATATTAATGACTGGTAGTGATTATTATTAACCCTTCCAAGCAAAATAAAGAAGCCTTCATTTATTATTTGTGCTGCCTGTTGATCAGCAGAAAGTTCATCAGTTTCTTCAAAAGTAGGAGCTATAACAGTATAGGGATGCTCAGCAGTGGTAGTATCTGATGTTATTAAAATATTGATCCCTAACATTATTGCTGCAGCCCGTATAAAAATCTCTTCAACGTCCACAGTTGATCTTGACTGAGCTTTTAAAAAATGTTCCCATTGTTCAGGGCTGATTATTTCAACAGTTCTACTAACTACAAAAACTGGCATATCGTTATTTTTTCGTACAAAATTAACAACAGCCGCACGAAGTTGGAGGTGATCCTCAAAATGTAGTGCATTGGGGATACGCTCCCTAATTTCGGGTCTATTAAGTTGTTGTATCACTGCTCTATAGAAACAATTACCATCACCGGCTGTTACTTCCTGATATGTGACATTCGACAGACCAATACTTCTAGCATGTGCAACTATTTGATTGGCGGAATTTGAGTTGTTAAAAAGATGTGTGGCATATGATTCCTGACATGCAATCTGGAAGTCAATATCATTATTGGTAAAAGGCCCAGGATTACTTTCAACGTCACCAGACAACAACAACAGTAATTTTAATGACACAAGGTTTATATTACAGCTCAGCAATGACACAAAAATCATTAAAATGAAAGTTCTTAAAAAGCAAAAATAATCTTGGCTAGTAGTGTCGAAAACCAATTTATGATTTGATAACTTGTGGTGGTTATGATTTATTGATGTATTGTTATGGCAGTGACTAGCAGCTGCGGTATAAAAAGCACCAATGGTGGATCGATATGCTTGAATCGATATCATGATTTGTGGGCAAACTAAAATAAGGCTTGTTTGGGATCCTTGAGACACTGTGAAATATCAGCTAGCTAACTTCCGGGGAAAAGAAATTGCACAGAACGCAAAACTTTCAAAAATAATCTAAAGTAACTCAGCGAGCTAAATTCGGGGAAATGAAGTTATCCAACCAGGCAAACAAAATAAACCAAAAAATAACTTTAAAAATTAACTATATAAAGTTTATCAAACTTGTGGCCTCCCCAACCACCTGTCGGCAAGAGAAGTTATCCAAAAGCAGGCAAACAAAAAAAATAAACAAAACACAGAAGTTTCAAACACAATCCAAAGTAGTTATCAAATAATAACTTATTTAATAAACCAAAATTATTAAATAATAACTTATCCAATAATCCAAGGCTTGTCGTCAAGAAACTTTCATAAAAACACGCACCCGAAATTTCCAATTTCAAGAGGGTTTGAATAAAATAATTTAAGCGGGAACTTTAAGTACAAGCGCAATCACGCCCGGACACAAAACGCTTTGGTCAAATAAAATCGAAGCACGTGATCAAATCTGACGAATCAGGATTCGGCATCACTTTGTTAAATTTCCATCCGGCGTAATAAACTGAACCGGATTCGTCGTACTCGTACGAATTAAAGACCAATGCAGTGTTAAACTTGTTAAATGCCCACAACGAATTTAGACTTTTTTGCGACCAATCAAAGTTATTCTGTTAAAATTTGGTTAAAATTTTACGAGGCAAGCATGAACAACATTCCTCAACTTGCAGCGAGTAGATCCCTTGCATTCTCTTATTACCTCGATTACTGCAATAGCCAGGGCACCATACAAAGCATTTTAGGAAAGGCCTGTCCACATTACCACAAAACTTCATATCCTGTAGTGTAATAAACACTTATATACTCATCCTAATTATGCTCTCATATTGGGGGTAATATCATTGACATTACCATTTTTTGAAAAGCAATGACTATAGTTTGAACTGGACAAAGTTTTTTTGACGCATCTCACATTGCGGTAAGCATAACATAAATTTAGCAAAATTTCCACAAAGCAGAGAAAGAGTAAAATCAAAATGAGTCCTTTGGGAACACTGTATCATTTTAAATTAAAAGAAATGGCATAACATGTTACACATTCAAATAAAAAGAATATACAAAAGTTTACACACCACTACCTATATATATACAGTTTACAATACATCTGAATTGGACAAAATTAGCCTTTTTAGCATGTCACATTGATCCTTCAACAACAAAAGTTTAACAAACATTCTACAAAGTAGGTAAAATCGAAGTCTGTAAAAATTAGTTCTTCTGTGCATTGTAAAGTGCAACAAATACACAAATATAATACTATTAAGAAAAAATAGCTTTCTTGGCATATATTACACTGTTAACCACAACAAAGGTTTAATAAAAATATTGCAAAAAAAACCAGCAAAACTGAAATCCTTCATAATAAGTTCTTTACGCACACTGAAGTGTTAATGCCAACAAATAACATGAATCAGGCAAAATTAGCTTTTCCACAATGTACGTCAAAACGTGTTAAGTGTCAATAAGTGGTCATTTTCATATACAATTCTTTTTCCTCGCATGTGTAAAAAAGAATAATAAAAAAATGTAAGCCATAAATTGTTCTGTAAAATAATGTTGTTCATCCTTCTTGATGACTTTCCATAATATTCTGATTTGTCTAACTCGCATTCTATTGGACAAAAATCAACAAAACAAAAACAACACCAACAACAAGAGCAACAATTATATTTTACTACCGGTCCCACAGTTAACCCTGACATAACCTAAATTTAATTCCTTAAAAAATGGTCAATTTGTTATTTTCACTTCAAGAGAAGCAACAAAAATAATTACCTTTGATGTATTTCTATTGTTCATTCCTCGCAGAAGTTTTTCCTTTTCTGTTTCTAACTTATTCACTTTTTCTTCGGCAATTAAACGCAACAACTTTTCTTTTTCGAGTTTCTCTCGATATAAATCGACTTCCATTCGGAGTTCGTTTATAAGGTTTAAATAGAAGAAGAAGATATCCTTATTTATGTAGTTAATTTTATGCTAGCTAAACGGTTAAAGTAAGCTAGCTATATGTTATCTAAGTTCTGTTATTATGCCAGCAAAGTGGGCAGTTTTATACTAGCTAGCTTTAGGTGGCAGTAGGGATAAGAAGGGGTTATCAATGTAAAGAAATAGTGATCTACTAGCTGTACATACCCTTTCTTCGTTTTCCTCAAAATACCCTTCTACCCTATCATCAAGCTATCATCAACTAAATTTTCGTTTCAAGCGCTATGTATCTGAGGAAATGTCATGTGATATTAGTAAGAGTAACTTATGAATCACGTGGCTAATGCTGTATGCCGACCTGATCTTAACTGAAAATGGCGTGTCTCGACCAACCGGATTTTCACGGAAGAAATGACCATAAAAAATATTTGGGTAAGTGGGTCAAAAGTCGGACGTTTTAAAATTTGATGTACTAGGAGAAAACGCGGAAATTCGTTACGCTCTAATATATTTATGGGAACGAGGAAAATAGCTCCGTTCGAACAATGGCTCTCTCTCCGCAAAAATAGAACTTAAATAGATTTAAAGATTTTTAAGACTTTTTAAGCTAGCTGGCATAAAATAGAGCAAACATATAACATATACAGCTAGCATAAAACTAGCTACAAAGCTAGCATAAAATTAGCTACTTTACCTATAAAATCAGCTACACAAGCTAGCATAGAAAATTATTTTCGACATATTTTCTATCAGGTAGCTACCATACACTACCTATACTATGACACAGTAAGTGATATAATTCTACTCCTGATTAGGAATGTCCCATTACATAGCTTGTTCTAGCCACAATCCACAATCGTCCAATTTTAGACAAAAATGTTTAGCGAAATCAGCAAAAGTACATACCTCTATATTCTAACAGATTCACTTGCGATCAATGTTTTATAGAGGTCAAGTTGGGAACTTTATAACATTGAATGTCATAGTAGAAGGGGTGAGAGCCATATTTTTGTGGATGATTGTAGCTATATATAATGTTGGAACATCACAAAAAAGTGGTTTATCAATATAGAAAGTGTTGCGGAACGTGGGACTGAGTCCTCTAGGTTCGCAAGCGAAAAATTTTAGATGCCCCTTTCGGTTGAATTGTATAACGAATCGTATAAAAAACAAAGTTCCCACGTGCTCCATGGTAATCGATCAAACTGTTTCATCTTCGCCTTGATGAAACATTTCCTGGGGTTTCCGCATTAGCAGCACCGTAGTGTGTTCCGGACGCAATATTACTTGCACCAGGGACATATATTTAGAACCTGATGTATCCAAAAAAAAAGGTTAAACGGAACAAGAATGGTGTCCGACATCAGTGTACAGTTCGGGTCAAGTTACAAAAACGGAAAATATTTCTTTATCGTGAAATTATTTTCTGGTTTAAAAAATTATGAGATTTCCCGAACAGGAAATTTTTTCATTTTTCTGAAATTTGTTCTGATTGAACCCAAAAAATGAATTATATGTATATATATTTGAAGATTTTCAGTAGGCGTTGATGATTGCATGAGAACCGCTTGTCAGAATTCAAAACGCCTCAGTAATAACAAATGTATATACATGTTGAAAATGTTTCCCCGATACATATTTATTAAAATAATTTTAGTTTCTGTAACTTGAGCCGCACTGGTGTAAGCTCACCGGCAGTACCTCTATATAAACATTAATCATCAGCGGACGAGACCACGTACTATTTGCAAAATATGTGACTATAGCTATAGCTATGTTTTTTTGCTGACTTTTCTAAACTTTTTGGTTTTTGGTTTTTGATATATAAAATTGGCAAAGTCAACAAATTTTGTGCACAATTGTAGCTAGAACAAGGTATGTGAGAGTAGAATTATCTCACTCACTGTGTAGTATATATATGTAGCTAAAGCTAGCTAGCAAAAGCTAGAAAATCTGTGTGAAAGAATATTTCTATGCTAGCTAGCTAGCTATTTTGTCAGCACAAATATCTAATTTTATGCTAGCAACATTGATAATTTTATGCTAGCTATATGGCACTGTTTGTTTTCTTTTTTATGCGAGCTAGCTAACTCTTCTTAAAGTAGTTAGCTAGCTATAGCTATATATGCTATCTAAGTTTTAATATTATCCCAGCTAAGTCGGCAGTTTTATACTAGCTAGCTTTAGGTGTGAGTGAGGCTAGAAAGGGGCTCATTACATGTAAAAAATAGTGATATACTAGCTAACATACCCTTTCTTCGTTTTCTTGAAAATGCCCTTCTGTCCATTACGTCCAACAAGCCAATATGGCCATCAACGCAATTTTCATTTCAAGCGTTATGTATGTGAGACAATGTCACGTGATATTAGTAAGAGTGACCGTGGCTAAAGCCGTATGCCGACCTGATCTCAACTGGAAACGGCATGGTCTCGACGAACCAGATTTTCACGGAAGAAATGACCATAAAAAATATTTGGGTAAGTGGGTCAAAAATCGGACGTTTTGAAATTTGATGTACTAGGAGAAAACGCGGAAATTCGATACGCTCTAATATATTTATGGGAACGAGGAAAATAGCTTCGCTGCGCTCGGCTCGCTGGCGCTCCCCTTCACTACGCTCCGCAATTAGACATTGCCACATTGTAGGGCAGGAAATCAACTTTTTTTAACCCTGTCGGTGAGCATCACCAGTGTGGATTAAGTGACAAATGGAAACTAGTATAGAAAGTTTGTGGAGCGTGGGACTGAGTCCCCTAGGTTCGCAAGCGAAATATTTTAGATGCCCCTTTCGGTTGAATTGTATAACGAATCGTATAAAAAACAAAATTCCCACGTGCTCCATGGTAATCGATCAAACTGTTTCATCTTCGCCTTGATGAAACATTTCCTGGGGTTTCCGCATTAGCAGCACCGTAGTGTGTTCCGGACACAATATTACTTGCACCAGGGACATATATTTAGAACCTGATGTATCGAAAAAAAAAGGTTAAACGGAACAAGAATGGTGTCCGACATCAGTGTACAGTTCGGGTCAAGTTACAAAAACGGAAAATATTTCTTTATCGTGAAATTATTTTCTGGTTTAAAAAATTATGAGATTTCCCGAACAGGAAATTTTTTCATTTTTCTGAAATTTGTTCTGATTGAACCCAAAAAATGAATTATATGTATATATATTTGAAGATTTTCAGTAGGCGTTGATGATTGCATGAGAACCGCTTGTCAGAATTTAAAACGCCTCAGTAATAACAAATGTATATACATGTTGAAAATGTTACCCCGATACATATTTATTGAAATAATTTCCGTTTCTGTAACTTGAGCCGCACTGGTGTAAGCTCACCGGCAGTACCTCTATATAAACATTAATCATCAGCGGACGAGACCACGTACTATTTGCAAAATATGTGTCTATAGCTATAGCTATGTTTTTTTGCTGACTTTTCTAAACTTTTTGGTTCTTGGTTTTTGATATATAAAATTGGCAGAGTCAACAAATTTTGTGCACAATTGTAGCTAGCATAAAATTATCAATGTTGCTAGCATAAAATTAGATATTTGTGCTGACAAAATAGCTAGCTAGCTAGCATAGAAAAATTCTTTCAGACAGATTTTCTAGCTTTTGCTAGCTATATGGCACTGTTTGTTCTCTTTTTTATTCGAGCTAGCTAACTCTTCTTAAAGTGTAGTTAGCTAGCTATAGCTATATATGCTATCTAAGTTTTAATATTATCCCAGCTAAGTCGGCAGTTTTATACTAGCTAGCTTTAGGTGTGAGTGAGGCTAGAAAGGGGCTCATTACATGTAAAAAATAGTGATATACTAGCTAACATACCCTTTCTTCGTTTTCTTGAAAATGCCCTTCCGTCCATTACGTCCAACAAATCAATATGGCCATCAACGCAATTTTCATTTCAAGCGCTATGTATGTGAGACAATGTCACGTGATATTAGTAAGAGTGACCGTGGCTAAAGCCGTATGCCGACCTGATCTCAACTGGAAACGGCATGGTCTCGACGAACCAGATTTTCACGGAAGAAATGACCATAAAATATATTTGGGTAAGTGGGTCAAAAATCGGACGTTTTGAAATTTGATGTACTAGGAGAAAACGCGGAAATTCGATACGCTCTAATATATTTATGGGAACGAGGAAAATAGCTTCGCTGCGCTCGGCTCGCTGGCGCTCCCCTTCAATACGCTCCGCAATTATTACTATATTGACATCTATATTTTTTATTGAGACGTTTTAAATTCTGACAAGCGGTTCTTGTGCAATCGTCAACACGTATATACTGAAAATCTTCAAATATATATATTTATCACATTAACTTTTTTGGTTCAATCAGAACGACTTTCAGAAAAGCAAAAAAAAAATTCCTGTTTAAAAAATATAATAAGTTCTACATCATTAAGTTCTACATCATTTCCCAATATATATATATATATATATATATATATATATATATATATATATATATATATATATATATATATATATATATATATATATATATATATATATATATATATATATATATATATATATATATATATATATATATATATATATATATATATATATATATATATATATATATATATATATATATATATATATATATATATATATATATATATATATATATATATATATATATATATATATATATATATATATATATATATATATATATATATATATATATATATATATATATATATATATATATATATATATATATATATATATATATATATATATATATATATATATATATATATATATATATATATATATATATATATATATATATATATATATATATATATATATATATATAACAATTACCTGATGAAGAAATACTTTCCACTTCCCTTACTTGACCCAATGCCAGATACCATTCTTGCTTCTTTTTATGTTTAACGTTTTCTAAAATATGCATCAGGTTCTAAAAAATATATGTCACTGGTCCATGGAATATTGCTACACCTGAACCACGTTAGTGTTGCTACCCTCATTTACGACATATTGCATATATATACCTTTACTTAAGCGCTCCACCTGAATGTGTGCACAGTTTACAGATCTTATTAATCATTTCATTAGACGTTCAATGTCAGATAACACAGTCACTTGTAGCTTAACTGAGCATTTCTTAAAAAAAGGTTTATTTGTGCTGTAAATTTCTAAGTGTATATAATATTTACCTGTAGTGTTTTGTATATACATTCAAGCCCTGTTGGTCTAATGGTTATGACACTCTTAGAAATGAGAGATCCAGGTTCAAATCCTGGACAGGGCTAGGATAAAAAATATATATCTTGCATCTATAGCCAGCTTTATAGTATTATTTTGCACATCTGCAAAATTAATTACCGCAAAAATCTGTATCGTTTAGGTATATTAGGAAAAATAGTATATACTCTGTGAAAAGGAAAAATTGCATACCATTTTGTTTATAAGAAAATCGTTTTTTGACTTAAGCCTCAATATTCTTAGCAAAATGCCTGAATATTGGCTGAAATTTTCTTGAATTTTTTTAATTTTTATTTGTTTCTTAGTTGCATGCTTTTATTTGAGGTTATAGTTAAAAAGAACTTTTATCTTTTAAAAAAAAGATTTCTTTTGTTATTTTAGGATAAAACTTTGTTAAAATGTATATTCAGACAGGAAAAAAAAAACTTCATTGTAAATGCAAATATCAACATTATTATATCAACAATATCAACATTAATTATTGTAAGATGGGCTAAGCCTAACAACTGACACATACTGTTTTGAATTCTAAAATATTTAGCACAAGCTAGGCTTCAAGTGGACAAATGCAGTGTCTATAGGGGAGAACCAAAGAGGACAAAAAATGGCTGGAGGAAAAGAATAATAAATCATGTATTCTCAAATTATAATCTATTACAATATTATATAGCTAAAATAATGATCAGTACAAATAATATCCATGTCATAAATAAATGTTGCCTGCCTACTATCGCCTGTGCCTGTGCCTTCCATGCCTTGCCTTGCTGATTTCTGTTTCCTTGCCTGCCTTTGCCGTGCCCTTTCCTTGCCGTGCTTAATGCCTTTGCCTCTTCTGGTGCCTGCCTAACTATGCCCTTGCCTGTGCCTACCCCTGCTGATTCCTCTTCCTATTTCCTTGCCTGCCTTTGCCGTGCCGTACTTAATGCCTTTGCCTTGGCAACATCTCCGCAACACTTTCTATACTGGTTACTGAAGCTTTTGCACTTTGAATTTTCTTGAATTAGGTAAATGTGCATTCAATGATAAAATGGCTCTTATTTTTTATTCTCAATATTTTTATATCATTTATAGTAACCAAAGCATATAAGGTAATTGAAAATGGCCACTAATAACAACCTGATATAATTTAACACATAATGTATATATATTTTGTAAAAAAAACATTTTTGATATTTTGTGCAATATTATTTTGTCTATAAAGGACATGGGCGGCAATTTTATGCAACGTCATTCTTTGCAAAAAGCTGAAAATTAAACCTGGCCACTTGGAAACAAGTTGAGTTTCTTTCTTTTTTTCTTATCTTGATAGTTTGCTAGGTATAGTGTGCTAGCTAGCTACTTTTTTAGCTTTATTAAACATTCCCAGCTATTGAAATATTGTCATGTAAGCAGTATTACTTTATGATGTCTTATTTTATACTCTCATTGCTTAGTAATGCTTTTTATTAAATTTTTCACTTTGAAAAAAACTTGACACTGCTGATACACCTCCTCCGCCATTTTAATACGAACAGCTTCCTCCTGTTGGTCAGACTCGCCGCCTCGTCAAAATGTTTTGTATGACGCAATAATTACTTGACATATCTGCGCCAATCAGGTTTCATATCGGACCAGCCTCCTCCAGGGCCATGTTCGTATCGCCGTCCCGGGGTCAAAAAAGATACAAGATGCCCTGGGGACGAGGTTGAGGTACCTTCATTCTCGCGAGAATACGTCTCATGTGGTAGTACACGTGGAATTTGAAAATGGATTGAACGGAGCCACTCATGTGCTTGACAGAGATCCCCAACGCCGTTGTCGCGCAATGACAAGCGAAATTCACCTGAATGTTCCAATAGTCCAAGGCTTGCCCCTCCCAATTTACACTCACAGGATCGTTCAACAGGTTAGTTGGAACTTTAATAGGGTACTTGGTGAACTGTGGGAATGCCACGGAAATGTGCTGAGTCGTAGACACGTAGAGATCCTGATGCTCCAAAGTTGCACCGAGAGGCCACTCACCTCTGTTGGACTTGTATTTTGCTCTAGGGTTATACGAGTAAATGTTCATGTTTGTTTAAAGAAACTTGAGACAGCTGTATATAACAGATATCGAAAAGCCTACGATATTCAAACCTCATCTAGGGGAGGACACGAGGATCGCTCTAAAATCCATCAGTATCCGGCCTAGGTGGGTGAACCTCTGCACTAAGAGCGAGATCAACATCCATAAGGCGGGGTCTAAGCCGACTGAAGTCGGGGATTTGGAAGTCTCCATCTCGATTGCGCTGGGTTTGTATTGAATCGAGGATCTCGCGACCATAATCAACGACCAAGCGGGAGGGAGGATTAAGCTCTTCGTACTCAGGAACGGGGTATGTAGACTGCGTGTCAACGAGGGGTACGATGTCATAATCGATCAAGCACTGCACGACATTATGGGACGGACCTTCGATAACAAGGTAAAGTTTACCAAAGGCGACCACGACGGCATCTACAAGACTGACGTTCACCAGCAGCTGAGACTCGTATGCTCCCAGCTGGATCCGGATTATTCTCTTTTAAATGGTGAGAAATCCAATATATTAGCTCTGGTTCCCATCAAAGAGCTAAACTCTTGGGGGAGATATGTTCACATGAAGTTTCGACACTCCTGTATACCTCCCCCCTTAAAGGTTCAACATACTCATAAACGAATATCAAGACGAAAAGAACCCTTTCGTTGGAATTAATATGCATATGCTTATAGAATAAATGACAGATATTGCTAAGCTTTATCCAAGCCTACCTAGTGCTCCTCATGAGGGGGAGGCTGATGAAAGTCAAATGTACAGACTCAAAAAAATAGAGGAGGTAGAACAATATCTACGTAATGAGATTAAAGAGCGGGAGAAACTTGCCAAAAAGTTCGAAATGCACGGTACGTGGGTTAGATACACCGATCATGGTCTGCTGGCCGTGGGTGTCATTACTTCAGGTGTTGGGATTGGAAGTATGTTATCCGGAATTGGCGTGCCTCTGGCCGTAGCTATGGGTGGCATCACCATAACTATGGGATTGGGCCTAGCAGGTCTGAAAAATACTGGTAAGAGGTTGGATATTAAAAGCAAGAAGCACGAGGGTATAAGGTTACTGGCGGAGACCAAACTCAACTCCGTTATCGACCTTATCAGTAGAGCTGTGGAGAATGGGATTATTAGTGATTATGAATTTAGTTTAATTATGCAGGAAAAGCAACGCTATATGCTGCTCAAGGAGCAAATACGTCAGAGAACCAAAAAAATTGTAGAGTCGCTTAGTGAACGGGAGAGACAGCAGCTAGTCGAAAAGGGACGCGAGGAGGGCAAACAGGATTTTATGAAAAAACTTCAATCTGTTCAACATGTAAGCGGTATCTAGGTGAGCCTCCGACTTATTCATAATCTAGTGTGTTGTTCAAACTAGATTAATTGATTGTTGCGTGAATTGAGCAATTCTCCAGTATATGCGTCTATCAGCAAGTCTCCATCATGTATCACTCGTCTACGCTTCTCCTTAGGGTCTCTCGAGCATTGTTCAAGATGCTTATCATATCATTGAACATGGTTGGCAGTAGGGTCCATCGGTGCATGTGGAGGCATCCTTGTATTTAACCTTACGAATCGCCTCGATAAGGGTGGCCTTATTCATGGTTGAAATGTTACGGATACCTAACACCTTGGCTTCCTTTTTTAATTCGGTAATGAACATGTTTGTTTTTGATGTGTTAGATCAATACACATCAAAACCTCTCACATCTAATCTACTACGACGAAGGATTCGTCATCAGAGTCGGAATCACTAAGGTAGCGGGAGCCATAAAACTCGACAACCTTATACTTACACTCCTCCAAGTAGGTTTGCATGTAGTAATTTGAACCTTGCCTGTAGATGCCAGATAGCTTGATGATGGCATTGCACTCACAGGCTTGTTTTACTGGTGCTTTTTTGGAATGGAAGTCGGTTCTGACTTTACCCTCCCATTCCTTCACTTTGGTGGTGATGTATTTACCTTTTTACACAGGTGGGGTAGTGAAGCAATGACCCTCCAACGACTCTACCTTGGTCAGGATACTCTAAAACTTCTCTAACCACTCGGGGTGGTTATAGATGTCGAATGACATGGTAAGAGAGCAGCCCTCGTCATAACGCGAGGCACCATTGGAATTTTTAGGCGCTTTAATCAATAGAGGGGATAACTTGTTGTCACTATTTTTATAGCCAATAACGAAGCGTTCATCTTTATCCTTGTTTGCTGGAATAGGGTCGCTTAGCACGATATTTTCAATGTTTACGTCTTCGATATTTAGTGGAGTTGCTTTGGCATAAAAGTCTCTTGAATTAACATTCTCGTTACCGAATTTGAACATCCTTTATTTATGGATGTTCAATTTCAACTAGGGTTTGTTACAGGTACAGCTACCATCATTATACATGATATACTCCTGGTAGCAGTACCTTTTATGAGAAATCTCCGTCCGCAGGAGCATCTATTATAGGTGTCGAGTACCCGTTCACATTCATCGCATTGTTCATTCATCTTTATTTACTCCACAAGAGCTCAAGGTCCTCTTTTTCATCCACCGAAAAACACCAGTCTATGACCCTATCGGGATTCCAAGCCATTGGAAGCAGCTCCTCCTTAATTTTGGCCTTTGCCACTTTTCTCTGTCGATATTCCTCGAGCAATTGGGAATAAATTTTATCCCTTCGCATTTCCCGAGTTTTGAACCAGTCCGGAACACACCTGAACAGCCAGTCCCTCCCTTGAATTGCTTGCGTACATATTTTTTGGGTTTTTAAATGATCCGGAACATAGTCGAGTACCCTGGAGTTCTGCTGGACTGCCTCGATACACATTTCCTGGGTTTTAAAATGATCCGGAACATACCTGAGTGCTTGGGGATACTGTTCAACTGCTTGTGTACATATTTCTTGGGTTTTTAAATGATCCGGAACATACCTGAGCGCCCAGTGATCCCATTCAATCGCCCTGGTACACATTTTTCGCGTTTTTAAATGGTCCGGAACATCCCGTATCATCCATGGCGCTCCGTGAACTACCCCATTACACAATTCCGGAGTCCTAAAACGTTCAGGTACATACTCAAGTAGGCCGGAATACCGTTCAACTGCCCTGGCACACACTTCTTGGCTCTTGAAATGGTCTGGAACAAACTCGAGCATGTTGGGTATTTCTTCAACCATCCAGTTACACATTTCCTGGGTCTTTAACCCTATTCGGTCCGGGGGGGAGAGGGGGGCGGATTCCGCTCCCCCCTGACGGTTTTTTTTTTTTAACTTCTGATTGCTTTCTTATATGGCTATGATACTTACTGAGTTTTTAAACTGTATGTTTTAATGACCCATGTCAACGATCATCGTTATGAACATGTTTGAAACCGCAAAGCGCGTGACTATCATAAAGTTAACAAGAAACGGCCAATAACAGTAGAATTGTTATCTAAGTTATAAGATCAGTGATCTGTTGTTGATACCTTACAAAATCTAAGAACTATCAATATATCTTTGCTTGGCTTTTTCTAGGACTTCTCCGCTATAAAGAACTTGCACACTTACGGCTTTTTGATTTAATCTTCAAGAAAACACATTGAAAGTTTTTATCCCAAAAAGCAAAACATATTTTCATCGCGATGGAACTTGGGTATTTACCAGTACCGGGGTACTTACCAGTATTTACCAGTAGAACTACCACAAAATTTTGTCCATTCTCTAATTTATCTAATTATATTGACAGGTGTAAAACAAAAGAGGTGATGAGTATATTTTCAGAGCCACAACATCTTCAAGAAAAAATGAACGATTGAGGCCAAAAGCGAGCCATTATCGTATACTCGAGCCCGTGAATGTTTTAAAAACGCAATAAAGGCCTGCAATGTAATGCACAACTCTGATAACTACGCCGACTACACTCATAACGAAGACGACTACACTACTAAATACCGTGTTCTTATTGTCCCGCATGGAGTTTAGAAAATGAATGAGGTTATTTTCAGTTGAGCAAAGCGAAGAATTAAAAAATAAAATCAGTTAAAATATTGGCCACTAAACAAATGGTCACCTTAGCCGCATCAAAAGTACACATGTCTACATGTAGATCAAGCTGTTGTGTGATTTTAACGTAAGGATTTACATTTATGGAGATATAAAATGAGTGAGGTGTAAGTTATGTTTCGCAATCATGAGAGCAAAAAACGTTTTCTCTCTCGCTTATATTTCAAAGTTTAAAAAAATGTTTCAGTTCAATAAAACACAACTGTATATCTTCACTCAACAGTTTGGAAGCTTGCAAAGCAGGATGGGAAAAAATATAAAAATCAATATGTTCAATAAATTATAATTATACAAATAAAAAACACTCATAAATATTCCGATCTAAAAAACTTTAATGTCTCCCCAACACGTGGTATTTTCATAACAATTGTAAAAATATTACTTCAACGTCAGAAACCAAAAATGTCGCAATTTCGCGAAAAATATCGTAGTTTCGCGTTTTTATCGTTAAATTGCGAAACTTCATTTTGCAAGATTTTTTCTTTTTAATGCCCATTGACTTTTTTCCACGAAAAATAGACGAAAATTATTTGTTACAAAGTGGACTAATCGCAAATATTTAGCCAACTTTTTTCTTTTTGTACCGCGAAACTAACTTCTCATAAAAGTTTCTGACGTTAAACCATATTGAAATTTTTCATTCATATAAACTTTCGCATCAGCTTGAGCGTTTACGATTTACGACGGCTCTACGAAACGTAAAAAGATGAAGCCAAATAATTTTGTAAGCACCCACCAAATAAATAAGGTATATTAAAAATATGATTTCATAAAGCATGTTACGTTATAAAATCTCGTTATAAAATCTCCTGTACAATTTCACAAAACAGAATTTTTAAAAAATACGCCTTAATCCTGAAACAGGATAACGGTAGACGTATCGACAGCAAAGATTCCTTGAAAATGACATCTGCACCTACAAATTGTAACAAATACCTGAAAGACGTTCAGAGAAAATATTTCCTTTCATTGAAGCTTATCTTTCAAAATGCTCCTATGTTGTATTTTAACATGTCTGTATAAGAGTCAGAGTTAGTTCGAAGGGCCATACCAGACTGACAATCGTACCGTACACATTTCGATACATCTTGTATTTACAAAATGTGTCAGTGTAAGTAGAGTTTTAGAGTAACAAAAGACAACAAGCTTGGAGTTAAAAAAGAGATTTCTTACGACAGAAGAAGTAATTAAGAAAAAGAACCTACTCGTTTTTAATTTCTATGCAAAGATTTTTTATGAAGGAAATGAGGAAAACTAATCAAAAAATAATAAACACGTGATGGTAGATCACAGTTTCGAAAAATTTCAACAATTTACTCCTGTCTTGTCTATCGAAGTGTGTCCGTCCATCCACCTCAAATATAAATCACGGGTAGATTTTACATTTGAATCCTGTCTCTCCGAAGCACAGCACGGTTGACATGTTCACAGCTCCGTTGAAACACTGTAGTTAGCCATTTCATTGTTTCTTGAAGGTGTTCTCGCCAATTGATGATTTCGGCCGGGACCGATCACCTAAAGACAAAACCGGAACTTAACATAATGTACAAAAGGGACGTACGAATGCCGAAGTTTTCCGTTAACAAATGCAACATTCTTTTCATGAACTTCATTCCGATAAATACATAAAGTTAGCTAGTTTTAGAAATTTTTAAAACAGATTTTTTAAGAAATATATATACAGGCGACTCTCTCTAATTTGATTTTCCAGGAAGGATAAAATTTTCTATCGAATTAGAGAGTGTCTCTCTAATTCGAATTTTTAAGCGTCAAAGTGGAAAAAATCGAATTACAAACGTAAATATTTGAAAACTCGCAAAAAAAGAAATCTCAGTAGGAATATTAAAGAATTTTTACAAGTATCTTAAAATTTCTCCATATGGTCCTAAAATTTGGATCGAATTACACAGTTTATCGAGTTAGAGAGTATAGAATTATGGAGGTTCATTTATGAGAGTTTCATAAGGAAACTTGACGGTGAAATTTGATCGAATTAGAGAGAGTATCGAATTACGGAAAATTACGGAAATACTGCTTTTTAACATTCGCAAAAATTTACACCGACCAGATTTTACTGGAACTATGATTATACACAGTTAAAAATTAAATTCACTTTTAGCATTTTTGTTTACATATTTATACGTAAAGAAACAGTTTAAGCTCTATTTACACTATGTTTTTTTAAATAATTACGTTTACTTTTTAGGCTGTTGCGATCCTCGAACGATACACTGTGTCGATAAATTACCGAACGACTTCGTGTGAATGGCAATCGATAGTTGTAAGGAACTTCGTCACAGTACTGAAAGTTTAAATATTTACTTTGACATTACCACATTCATTTGTTTATTTTTTCGTTAAAGATTATAACATTCATTTGATTATTTATAAGTTTACACATTAATTTATAAGTTACACATTTTATACTACAATTTAGGTCGCTTCGACGATTATTAAGACGGAGGATAACACTTTGACAGTTAGAAAGGAGAGCCTAATCAACAAGACAATTTAAATCAACATGGCTGCGATTAACACACCGCTGTGCAAGAAACTTTCTTTTTGTGCTAGCTCCTAATTCTCTCAACTTTTTCCTAAAGATTTAGTTTCTGCTTTCTAAGAGTGGCATTAAGATTGCGCAGCCTCGTAGTGGTGTAAAAATAGCAAACAATGCAAACCTGTTCTACATATTGTGGTCGATACATCGCTTGCGAGCCGTGCGAATGCATCACCGTCATCTGAAAGAAATAAAAAGGTTGAGATGCTTTGTATATCTCTTTAATAATAGCCGTATTTTGCGTCCTGTTACGGAAACACGAAATGCGGTATATAAAGGACGGGCGACCCCGTGGATTTTTCCACGGGTTAACGGCTAGTCTATAATAATAGCCGTCGTCTGTCTGTCTCTGCGCGGACCCCCCGCTGAGTTAGAAAATGATGTTACGGAAACACGAATATCAAATGCGATATATTTTTATCTCCGACGGGTAAATATAAAGGACGGGCGAACCCGTGGATTTTTCCACGGGCTAACGACTATCTATATTATAATACCCGTATAAGTCTGTCCGTCCGTCTGTCTGTCACGCAAAATGGTAGCTTAGCTGCGCCGGTAGCGAGACGCACACAATACGGTATAAAAAGGACGGGCGAACCCGTGGATTTTTTCACGGGCTAACGACTAGTATGTACAAATGTCATTAAGTCACGAGGTTTGATCAGTAGAAAATAACGAAAAAGTATAAAAGATGTTATTTAAAAATTTCTTACCGGCGGTCGACCGCTCTGCTTTAGCAGATGGCTGAAAAGTGATAGAAGTATACAAATGCAGTAATGGAATATAAGATAGAACATTGCATAAAATTTAATTCCTTCTCAAAAAAGCCATGCTCAACGTTCAACACTTTTCACCCTTCGTACAGCCAGCATGTTTCAAAAAAAAGTAAAGTGACTTACGCAGGTAAATATTGGTGAATAAATCTTTGGGGTGTGTGACCAGGTACACCAGTCGGCGTGCTACTTTGGTACGGCATACTGGAGGAACTGTACTGGCGATAAGAAACACCGTTCATTGGATTCATGTTTTCTTTATTAGAAGCCGACGGAGGAGCGGAATAACCGCCTGTCAACACTTCAGCGGAGGCGCTGTCAGGTCCTAGCTCTAGCAGCAGCTAAAAAAATTGTTATATCAACATTGAGGTCAGCCTATCATATTCCACTTAGACCTTCAGATACACTCCGATTAAACGGTTTTTTGTTAGAGTTAAAGAAAAGAAGGTTTCCACTCCTTTGATTTCAGACCCCTGGAAAGTAATTTCATTACTTCATGCTGAAAGGCGAACACGAATGCACGGAACACCGATGAGGGAAATATGCACGACGGGGGAATTCCTATTGAGTTTCCACAGGTTGACGACTTATTTATTCGTATTTACTGAAAAGCAAATAATTTTGTTGCTAGACAAAAACAGGAAAAACAGATGTAAAACCAGTTTATAGATCTGAGCGTAACTGAGTATTTTTTCACACTTCTTCGTGAAGATGCAAGTCAGGGGGAGGATGAAGTCATATAAAAATACTCCGTGAGAAAAATTGTGCAAGAGACAATTTCGAATTATTAAATTTTTTGAAAAGGAAATGAAGAAGGGTCACACATGTTTTCTTTTTTATAATTGAGGATTTTCAATCTGTACGGGATTTTAGGAATTTTAAGGAGGCATGACTAAGAGAACGTACCTCAGCTTGGTTAGGATCATATTGGTATCCGCTGTGTCGGTTACGTTGCTGACGGTGTTGAGAATGGTGGTGGTGACGATGGCGACGGCGCCTTTCTTCTTCGTTACCAGTGGCAACTCCCATGCTATTGCGATAGATATCGAGCGGTGCTACCATTTCGCTATAAAAATGCCGTATTTTATAAAAAAAACAAACGTTCGAGTGCCTGCAGACATTTCTACACTTATTCTAAATAGGACACAAACAACAAAAAATGAATCAACGATAAATAGCAGAACAAAACAAAAGCGATATATAAAGATTAAGTTAGGCAGTTATTAGAATAACTTACTTATCCGTGATTGCACCTCCCTGGTAGTGATGATGCTGATGTCGCCGTCGACGACTGCTTTCTTCACTGTCGCTTTTTGAACCTGACGGACGGTATCTTCTACTAAATAAATACAAAAAAAACAATCGACCAACAAATCAGACGGTCCTTTACACACACGCAGTACATACAACACTGCTATACTTTGATGTGTGGGATGTTGAATAAACTTTCAAAAACTTGAATAGTTAAAAAACCACTGGAAACTGTTTTGAGTAAGAAATATTAAAATGTATAATTCATTTAGAATACAAGAAAAGCTTAGAGTTTCTAAAGAATAATTTTTTTAAATTATTTTTCTGTAAAAATAAGTTAGGAAGGAATATTTTTTTGCGAACATTTTCGATGCCAATGTAGTCAGAATTATTTTTGAAGTCCTTAAACTTATGCGAGTTAAGTCCAGATTTGCTAAATATGTGACCGAATTTTTACGTAAACAATTGTATACATCGAAGAAAAAGAGGAAAAAAAATCTATTTACTTGCGATCTTGACTGTTCGGTGTATCCATGTGGGGCATAACGTGTCCAACCATGGGCAAAGACCTAAGTATGAACCAGTAATATTATATACTATCGACTGTGTAGAAAAGTCTGAACAAACAGATTTTCGCTTCACCGTTAATTCCGAACAATTTATTTTCCCGCATTTAATTTTCGTGCAACCATGTATTAGAAGAAAGGACATTAAAAAAAAGGAAGAAACGCGTTTGTTCAAGAATTCTTTTTCAAAATTCACGTTTGGTTTCAGCACCAATTATTATTTTACGACATGAAATTTCGCGAAGGACAGTATCAAGTACGAATTTCGCAGGACACTTGAAACGTGAAAAAATATATTTAAAGTAATTTAAAAGATTTATAATTCGAACTTGCTGAGAAATGAGAGGTTAAAAAGTTACTGAATTTTCCCATCACTAATAGAGGAAGGAAAAAAACTCTTGATTTGCAAATCAAAGGGGGAAAAATAAAAAACCTGCAATTTTTTTATGATAGATTTGTAAAGAAGAAAAAACTTTCTTGTAAAGCCAATGTCAGGCACAGAATCTCAACTCTTCTCATAAAAACGAAAAACCATGGA
Source organism: Hydractinia symbiolongicarpus (assembly GCF_029227915.1). Lineage (NCBI taxonomy): Eukaryota > Metazoa > Cnidaria > Hydrozoa > Anthoathecata > Hydractiniidae > Hydractinia > Hydractinia symbiolongicarpus. The sequence goes on along the minus strand of NC_079875.1, from coordinate 24,197,127 downwards.
AGTTGTTGCACTTCAATTGAATCCTTTTTATTTCTCACGTAATGCTAGCATCCTGTTCTACATTTCATTCTATTTACAAAACAGGGATGGCGAGAACAGATGCACCGAATTGTCTTTACTTCTGTCACGACTCGTTTTGTTTATTAACCTGATGTCATTTAGGCCGACTTATAATCCAGCGTAGTGAATTTCGTTCGAACCACGTTCGAATCTCGAACTACATGTTTTCTAAAATTTTAAAAATTTTGATGTTTTGACTTTAAGATTATATTCAGCATCATTAAATTGGTGTGTGCATAAATTTTTAACTTAATCCGACATATGAAAATGCTGTTTTGGTGGTATTAACGTTACAGTCAAAATCTTCTTAATTTTCGAATTGTGTTAATTAGCTTCTGTTTCAAGCAGAAGCTAATTAGTACAAAATTAAAAAAAAAACCGTTTTAACATGTACGTTTCATTTCACATTTTATCAAGTTTCAGGTGAGAACTTCAAAATCATATTCATTCTGTTTGACAAAGTTGGCAAGGTACATGAAAGAAAAAACTATTTCGGAAAAAGTGTTTAGAAAGGTATGATTCGTATGTAAGTTGATACAAAATAAATTTCACAATCTACTCACTCTCTGCTATGATGGCGATGATGCCGGTGTATGTTTTGTTGCACATAGCTAGGTGTACCGTCATCCTGATACAGGTTGGTTTTATATTGAATGTTTGGAGCGGAGCCATACCTATAAACACCGTGAGTTCACCATAATAATATGATTTGTGGTGGTGGGACAGTGTCCGAGCATTGCACTGTGTAACTTTGCACTTTGTACATACATATTTGTGCGATATGAACAAGGAGCAATTTTACTGAGGTGTATATGCTAGCGATTATTTCAAACGAGGGGAAATCACCTGTTTAGATTTGGTGTATTGCTTTTCGAAGTTTCATGTCGGCTCTTATTAAATTAGAGGTGTGTGCAAAAGTAGTGACAATAACAACTACACATACAAAACACGCGAAATTACGTGAAGAAGGACTAAAAGCTAAAAAAGGCTCGACATGTGTATTTCTGTTTTAGTTTCGATTCTTAGCAACATCGAACATAGCTTGAAACCACAAGACAATCTCCTCCACATCGCCTTTCTTTTTATATATATGTATTTAAAGCCAGCTATAAAGATCACTGTGCATGTTCACCGCTCGTAAACTCTTTAAAACTCGAACAAGCACGGGGGGTTAAAAATCGCTCGAGTAGAGAGTGTTTGAGTAATAAAAAATGACTAATAATCGTGTACGACACCCCGGCGTGTGTTGTTCATGTGACATTGTAATCATGTAAAAGCTAAACATGTCATAGAGAACAAAAACATATCTCCGAATTAAGGGCGTGTTCACGTTACGGAGGTTCTAGAAGAGACACTTATTATGAGAATTCATTACGAAGTGTTTACCGTGCCAGGTAAACTATTTGAGTCAAGCAGGGGTCCATGTAAAAGTAAGGTGAGTTATAGTCCACTGTATTAAAAGTTCCAAGAAACTATTCGAGCACACAAGCGTAACTTACTTAGCACTGTTTCGTGTTCGGTTTGATTCGACATCAGTAGCACTGGTATATCCACTATAGTAATGCGATCTACGAAGAAGAAACAAACCATCACACACATGTCGAAATTATAAGTGATTTCAAACATTGCATGCAAGTGACTGTGGAAAGTGAAGTGAAGTTTAAACAAACCTTTTTCGTTTCGTTTCAGCTTCTCCACTCGAACAATATCCAGTTGCGCGTCTGTAACAGAAAAAAAATGAAATGTTGTCTTTTATAAATAATTAAATCTTTTTAAAAATTAGCTTCGGCATAGTTGGGGAATTTTTGGGTATTCTTCAAGGAGTTTTATTGCATTGAAACCTTGTCATTTAAAGGCCTTTTCCTTAAAAAGTGCTTAAGCAATGAAGAACTAAAAAATAAATTGGCGTGGTCATGCCATGAAAAAAATATAAAATTTAGGAAAAATAAAATAAAAAAACAAACTGAAGACAAACACTGTAGAAAATAAATGCTAAATTTATGTTTCGGTGCTTTTAACTAGAAAGCATACGCTTACCTAGAAAATTTCGGAGACGTCCCACGCTCCTGACTCATCGAATGTGGTTTGTTTGGAAAAGAGTTTCGCTTCCCATTGGAATATAAACCACTACGAAAGAAATTATTAGCTAAACAATTTCAAAATGGCATACATACAGTACTATTGGTCTGTTGTTGTTACTGGTTACTTTTCTGTATATATCAGGTTTTCCAAGAGGATATCCCAAGCTTATATTGCGGCGAGGTATGATTTAAGGGTAAAGAAAACTGAACAAGTACAATGATGATCACAATAACCAACAAAAATCAGTTTTCACATCAATGAATTTTAGGTTAAGGTACTGTATTTGGTAGTTTCCCACTGGTCTTCATTTCCGACTTCGTAACAAAATAATATTTTAGATCTCATCTCTATTGAAGTAAACATGAAACAATAATACCCATCTCATTCAACTAGAAAATGTACACAGTTTACTCTTGTGCCGTGGGATCGATAGCTCAGTCAGTAGAGCATCCGACTCATATCCAAGAGGTCTTGGGTTCGATCCCCGCATAAGACTGTTGTCTAGTTGGGCAGAAGTTTCAAAAATATTTCTCTAGCACTAACGGGAGCTGTAAACACATTAGAACTACCTTTGTGGTCCCTCTTGGAAACAATTGTTAACTCTCGAAATTAATAAGTTAAAATTAATTATTCATTAATAAATCATCTATATTATAATACCCGTATACGTCTGTCTGTCTGTCTGTCTGTCTGTCTGTCTGTCTGTCTGTCTGTCTGTCTGTCTGTCTGTCTGTCACGCAAAATGGTAACTTAGCTGCGCAATAGCGAGAAGCACGCAATGCGGTGTAAAAAGGACGGGCGAACCCGTGGATTTTCCACGGGCTAACGACTAGTTATTACTAATATTACTACGTAAATGTGTAGATGAGTTTGTATACTAATACTGCTTGATTTCAACGGTTGAGTTTTTGAAATATATTTACAACAGAAATTACCTTTGTTGTGTAAATGCAGCCTCCCAAGGTGCTGATATGGTGCTAGCGTTACTTATAGGACTTTTTGGTCTTCGTTAGTAGAAAGAAAATAAACGAAAAGATTAGTAAAATTAGTAAAAATAAAATCGAATAATATATATATAAATTAAATATAAAATTGGTGGGTTGTAAAATTAGTAAATATGATATTTATTAAAAAAAATGAAATTTAAAAATTATTAGCAGGTTATTATAAAGTGAGAAGAGACATAAATGTAAGACTTACAAATCTCGATCCGCGCCATCTATGTACGATAAGTCTGATGAAGAAAAACATTTTAATTAATTTGATTAGAAACATAGGAAACATTTTTATTTATTTAATTATCACAATTCAAAGATGACACTCACTTTCTTGGCTTCTTCTAGTAAATCTTTGACTTGGCTTTCTAGGGTTAGAATACACATCATTGAGTGTTTTAGATTACTAAACGCTAAATGTATTTGCAACTGAATATCAGACAGTTTTGTACAACAACATGTTTCTACCTATTAATTGGCTGTTCATTTCTTGGTCTTTTATCAACATCTCTCTCTAACTCTTGTTGCGTGCGGCCACTAAATCAATATAAAATTAATATTTGCTGTGGTGATAAAATTTCTTGCTCTGTTGCGTGGGTGTGGATGAACTTGATTCCGTACAAAGAATATTAAGAAGTGCAGGTCTTTTAAACTCGCTTTCAAAGCTACTACAATCGTGGACAGAAATATTGAGACTAAGGCAGTTTTTTACTCGTTATCCAAATATGGACAAAACAGTCAAATAGTCAATACTCTGCAGTCGGCAGGCTGCAAAGTCGCTACTTTTGCACACAGAGGGTTGAAAAGTTGCTAGTCACATTCTTCAGCACGCCCGCACACCGAAATAATTCACGTCGGGGACCACGAAGGCCCCGAAATTCGTGATATAACCTTGCTGACGTCAGCAACAATTAGCACATTTTAAGAATTTTGTATTTACCAAATAACCTAAGATCCGAAGTGCTAAGTCCACTCTGAACATTGACAAGTGAACTTTGACAAGTTCAAGATGTGTGAATCTAATATAGAATGAGCCTACGCAATTACTTGTGGTGGCGAACTTTGAAATTCGTTGTCTTGTCCCAACATATTGTGACCACGATTGTAGGCTGTGGTAAATTTGTTACTTTTGTAGTATTGAAACTAATGACATTCTTATTCAAGATTTTACTCGAATATTTTTTGCAAAACTATAGTGACGATATTTTGAATAAAAGCTGTTAGGAGCATTGGGAGTTAAGAGCTACACTTCTAAGTGTGAATTCAATGCTTAAAATCCTAAGAGCGTATATAAAACAGATTGGCAGTAGTATTCGATGACAATTGACAACAAAAAAGAGCTTAGGTGTTTGTGGAACTTCCAGGGATTAAAGAGTAGTTGGAAGGAGTTAGGGTGGACTGGGGACAGGTAATAACAGGTAGGGATAAATAACCAAATTTACCTAAACTTAAATCCTGAGCCTTTCCGGAATAGGAAATTATATGCTGAAGCTGGGACATCATTTGCTTTTTCTAATCTGAGGAAAGATTATAATCTACATCATATAGTATTTGTGAAGTTATGTTCAAATTAGGCAAAAAAGAGTCGAAACAAACAAACAAACAAACAAACAAAAACAATTTTTAAATTTGTAAACATTAAAAGGTTTACCTAAAAAATGTATGATGCTCCGCACAGTTTTTCCACAAGTTTTTCGCATAATCTTTATTAATGCATATAAAGGTATATTCTTTTTCTTCGTTCTGAAACAAACTGCAAACATTAGCAAACATTTTTTATGACCACATATCAAAGCTAGTATGAGCGTGAACGAAATCTTACATTTCTCCCTTGAGTAGCTCGAAGAAGGAAACAGTTGCCCTTATATTTTAGCTTGGTAATCTTTGGCCTGCAAAATGAAGTAAAGATAGCTGTTAATACACAATTTCATAGCTTCAACATTTCAGTCATATCACAATATATTTTAGAATTGATTTAACAAAGGATGTGATAACGTAGCTTAACCATAGTAAACGGGTGGTTGTTAATAAGCAGGAGCAAGACATATTTTTGCAAAACGATAGTTTAGAAGCGTAATAATAAATCGAGGTGGGTCGATTTTTATTCAGACATACATTGGAAAAAAACATGTCATTTTCTATAACGGTTCTAATAAGAGAGAGGTAAATTTTCCTAATATTTTTTTTAATATCGGAGAAGGTTAGTAAATTAAAAAAGGACCAAAAACAAAAGCGCCTCCTAATAACCCACAAACATGTGAAAGATAGAAAAAAATGTTTGGCCACACTTACCATATGAAACTTCCGATCTTGCTTTTATTTTTAAACAATACAATTCCTGTTGGTGTGAGACCCAGTAAATATTCCATATTATCTTGGCCTTTAACTTGATGCAAATCTACGCCATACATTTCTAGCCATTTCACACGCTCCAGAAACTTGAACTCTGCTTCTGCTGGTATCATGCCTCTATACAAAACAAGTTTATAAAATCATTTAAACATATAACAGAAAAAACAGAAGAATCGAAACATTTTTTACGCAATATTACACTATAAGTGTAAAAAAATAATGCTTTCAAAGTATGGTTACATGTAGGTAGCTTTAAAGTTATTCCAGCATAAAATATATGGGGTTATGGGATTCTCATATGGGTCTATATAATCCAAACCAAGTTACATTGATGTTGCAGCACAATACCATTCATATATACCACAGCTAAATCTGTTGCTTAGGCAACTTTCGGAGTGACATGAAAATATAATTAGGGATACATGACAAAGTCTGTTTATTTTCAAGCCAGCATGAGATATGAAATCTGTCCAGGTGTAAAATTATGCCGGCATAAAATCTCATGTTGTGTAAATCCTGTAACAAATGTGTCACCCGACACAGGGGCAAAATTTCTTGCTGATACAAAAGTTTTATGATGCATACTTGTCACCACACTAAAAATACAGTTGTCTTTTCTTACTTTAGTTTCGGGTATGTCTCAGTTATCATATTTTCCAACACGATTGTCTAATAATAAAAAATGTAAAAATCAGTGATGAAGTTCAGTGATGTTGTTTTTAATAAAGCTAACAAATATAAATACCTGCTGAGGAACGAATCTAAACTCAGAAATAAAACCATCGGTATGTAGTGATGGGTCAAAATCTCCAAGCTCAGCTGGAAGGTAAATTTGGTTTGTTTAAATTATTTCGATATTTGACTTGAATACAATATAAACTCCTATGTTGACATTCAAATGCACAAAACACAGAAAGAAAAATGCTAGTACAGTAAATGGTTATACAATTTCGTTGTTAGTTATAAAAGCCTAATCCATACTCTTGAGGTACTGCATTTCTAAGTAAATATATATCTTACATTGAACACAATATGCGCACAAATCGGCTGCGATTTTATCCTCACATGGTATTCTAAAAAAGAAACACGGAAAACTAAATGAAGTTATCCAAAGTCTATAAATTTAATATTTATTAAGTTCAAAGTAAAGAGTGAAAGAGAGGTTGGTTAGAACAGCAAATTCGCGCAATATAATTCAGGGTGAAAATACATCACCAGTGTAGTTAATTTAAACTAACCTTCCTTGCAAAATATCTTTTTTAACTTGAAGAAAAAATTGATACCTATAAGAAAGAAAGTCAACCTTTTTGTTATTATAACAAATTTTGTAAAAACAAATACTCTCTGTTTTACGCATGATCACAACCCCACAGAGGCATAACTGTTTTAGGTTTTCAAACACCCCTTTAATTAATTTCTAATGATAAAACTTGTTTCCAGAAAAATTTGTCGTTTTAAAACATTTTCCTTGTTTTAACTCAATGTACTGTACCAAATTATTTATAGTTCTAAACAATGGAATGTTAAAATTTAAAAAACAGTTCAGAGACAGACCTTGTTATTTCTTCCCGTAATTTTGTTGGATCTGCGGCATAGAATTTGACTCCAAAATAAAGTATAAATGGTGGGTTATGATCTAAAACACAAAAAAGTATAGAAATTACTGACTTAATTATGAAAATAGGCTTTAAGTCATATGCCACACACAACAAAACTCCATTTTAATCCACTAGTATCACTAGGCCATTTATATCTATAGGTTCATTCATCCTTATTTTATTGCTCGAATATGTGGGGAAGCAATAGATTAGATCTATTGCAGAAAATGGACTTTGTCCTGTCTTATTGTCTGCAGATGTATCAAAACATTGCCTTAATAGTGGTATTTAACTGATATATTGTACATGATTGTTTTTTTATTGTAGCATCATTGATGGTTTCTGTACCACAACAGGAAAATTTCTTGCGAAAGAGAATTTTATCTAAGAAAAACACAGTAACAGACCTGGTGAAAAACTAAACGCAGCTCTTGATGATAAACAAACTTTAAAATATAAATACCGTAAGGTTCAAGCTAGCAATAAACCTAGCAAAATCCAAAAGGCAGCACTTTACGATAAATGTACGTTCAGATATAGATGACTTATAGTGTCTTATTAGGCGGTCAACAAAGCAAGTGTACTTACTCAACATCTGTTTCTTTACAATTTTATTTGGATCCAGCCAGTGCTAAATACAGAAATTTAATTTTTAAATACTGTAAGATAAAATAAGTTACCATACTACAGCAAAGAAAAACAAAACCACAAAAACCCACATACAGCTTCACCATTCCTATCTTTATAGCGTAATCCAAAATATTCTTTTTCATAGAGATTCAAAGCAGAGAAGACTTTTGACAACAATTCATCACCGAATGTTTTGTGCTGAAAAGATAAGAAACTTTTTTTATATTAATCTCACACAGGAAATTCAGTTAAAATACAAAACACATTTAAAATTACAAGTCTTTGTACAAATACTATAACATGTCCATCAACCAAAAACCCTAAGACCCAAACACCATGGGTGCTGTAAATGATAAACACAACAATTGGCAGTGAATTACTCATCTTGGCACTAATGCCAACCTTAATTATAATTACAACTACTACAGGAACTAGAATGTATTTATTTTTCTTATACAAGAATTTGCATGCAGTACAAATACTGATATATTTTATTTTAAAATCACACCAAGCCGTAACACTGGTACACTGGTACACTTTGTCATAAAATGGTGCAAACAAAAAATTTTTGATACAGAGTGTCATTCCGCCTTACCATAGAAAGCTTATAGGTTGTGCACAAAAAGATTTAAAAGAAACAAACAACAGACCATTTAGTGTATTAGTCAATGGGGGGGGGGGGGGGGGGGGTAAAAAAGCATTTACTTATTGAGTATATAAAGTTATATACAGTTTAAGTTGTAATTATGTTTTAACAATGTAAGAGAAAACTTTCTGATAATACTTTTTAACTTTCTCTCCCAGCTTCACCAGTATATTGGTTTCATAATTCACGTGCCACTTACACATAAATAGGTATTTATTACCCCACTTTTTGCACCTAAATTGGATTTTTTTACTTCATGTACATTTGTAGGTTCTTCTATCTTTTATTGCTGATATTTACTTTTAGTTCCCTAATGTTTTTAACCATCAACATTTCTTTTTAACAAAACAATTAATACAAAAAAAAAAAACTTCTGCAAATTTTTTTTTTTAAAATTAAAAATCTTGAAGTTTTTCATATACTTGCCAAACTCAAACATATCCTTCCATATACCCTTCACTAGCTTTTGACATATTAAAATATTTCTTAAAATGTATATAAATGTCAAAATTTTGATCCCTTTTACCCTACCCACAAAAAGCATTTAATTAGAAAGTTTATAGTTTATATTAAACTAAGGATGAATGATATCAATATATCTTTTTTATTTAGTAGCTGAGTCATTATTTATATATAACAAAAATAAATTCATATTTATATAAATAATTGAAACATGTATAAACTTTCTAACCAGTCTAACCACATAAGCACAAATTTTAAAATTTTATAAAAGCTGACAACATTCAAAAAAACAAAGGACCATTCAAACTGCAAAAAAAAAAGAAATAAGAAAATAAAAATACGATGAACCCAAACAATTTACAGACTAAACAATATCAAAATATAAATTGTATAAAACTTATCTCTCACAACACCAAGCTGTTTAAAACCTATTAAATAATTTATCCCTTACTTAAATCAGAATCATATATATTAAGTTCTATAAATTGTTCTATAAATTTAATTATATTTTTGTATCCTAGACCTTCTGTAAGTTTGTTTACTAAAGCTACAACAAGATTCTTTTACCTTATTTTTATGTAAGAAAGCCCTCTTTTAGTATTTAACTGAATGTTTAAAAAACTGCTAGTAGTTAGATTTCAAAGAATTTTCCCATATACATGACAGTCATAAGTAGAAATCAAGCTATAAAATCTAGGCCTATTCATTTTTTCAAAGTGTTACGTAATGACTTTATAGTCGTTTCTCCTATTTTTCCTTTATATGGTAACAAAATGGTTTTACATCTCTCTGATTTTCACAATGATTAAGCTTCTGGTTATGATATTTTAATACGAAATGATATTTTCCAATATATAGACAAGTGAGTCACTCAGGGTCAAATCAATGTGGCAAAAAATAAAACAAATAAACCCTAACTACGGAATGATTAAAAACATTGCCATTTAAACTCAATTTAAAAAGGAAATATTTTTCATATTCGGTATCAATACATACATTCACATGCAGAATGAGCATGAATTAAACTTATATAGTTACTAGTGGTGATTTATATTTTATGTGGTAAACTATAATTTTGAGCGATGCATCCATTAATTGCTTCAAGAGGGACCACAAAAGTGTTTCTCACCATCGCCATGAGAGCTCCCATTTGAGTTACGAAAATCTCTGAAGTTTTCGTCCAACTAACAAATGTTTTTGTGTGGCAGGTGAACCCACAACTTATTAGATGAGTTAAGTGCTCTACCAACTAAGCTGTGACAATTAAAATTAGCCAATGTTTTCTTATCTGGCTCTGTTTTCTGCCCCCAATGAATGCTTGTACATTACGGAGAACCTAGTGAACAATGAAAACTTGTCTATATATTGGAAAATATTATTTTGTATTAAAATATCATAACTAGAAGCTTAATCATTGTGAAAATCAGAGAGATGTAAAACGATTTTGTTACCATATAAAGGAAAAATAGGAGAAACGACTATAAAGTCATTACGTAACACTTTGAAAAAATGAATAGACAGAATATAACCCTCAATATTTGTGAGGCTAGCCATGTAAAATATGCACATCTATCCATCTATCCATCTATCTGTTAAGGATTGAAATTCTCAAAATTTGTTTGACTGCATTTTAGCTAGCTAGCTAGATATTTTAATGACAGACAGCCTCTCAAATTATAGCCATACACAGAATTGTATAAAAGATAGTTTGTGTTCTCTCAGAGGATGGAGAGATTTCCTTTCTATCTGTTAAAAAGGGGGGCTAACCTTAACTGGGAAAAAATTCTCTCTCTCGGCGATAATAACAAGATTCTTACAGTGATTTCATGCTTCTGCTCATTATTATCCAACAATATGACTCGGCATTCGTATTTCCCCTTACTACCTCCAAACAGAGGCATATCTGTAAAATTCCTGTGCAGTCCTGTTCATAAAATAAACTTTAGTAGGGATAATTCGGCTCGTTTGTACTCTTTCGTGACTATTTTGTGTATATTTTGATGGTAAATATTTATTATACACACATACTAAAATATAAAAAGTAAAAATATTTAAATTTAATCTACGCGAGATAAGCCACAGCCGTAACAGCACTTTATCCGGTAGCCGATTCATATGGTTAATAGCTTGCCCACGATTCAAATATTTATACAAAGCGATCCATCGTGGACTACTTTTATCTTCAACAAATATTTTTTGTGATAAAGTTGCGTAGGGAGCTGGCTTCACTATCTAGCGTATAACATACGTCGTATAACGTTTTGTAAATTAATCAAATGAGCGTTATATTTAAAGTATTTTATAAAACCGCATGAAACATTATGACTTCCCCATTCAATAACTTTGCGACCAGTTCCTTCCTGAGAAAATTCGTGATGGTTTTTAATTGCACAAAAAATTCCGGAAAGAAGAAATGACAGGTGTCTTGACTAATCTACCATCTGTCCTTTAAATTAACTGTCCAAAAAAGATAGTTACCTTAGGTCGTACCATTAAATTGTACTTCTACAAAAAGTTGGAAAAATAATAATCCCTGGTGAGAATAATAGGTTGTGAGATTAAGTCTTTGTTCACAACTTAGTGTTAAGATTATTTTGTGGGGAGAATATTTCGTATTGATATTATTCTACTAATAGTGAGACTTGTTGTGGATAAATTGAGAGATGGAATTGTAAGGCGTGTTTGAGCAATGCAGTCTCTCTAACGGTCTCACATCTACTTCTAACATAAAGTCTCACTTCATTAAACCCATGCGTATGTCTCCTTCAACAGACTTTTCCACTTCGACTTTGCTTTATGTGTTTGCGTTTTCTGCTTTTTTAAACACAGGGGAATTTTCTTTAAATGTTGATCTAACTAAAAATTTAGATCATTAAGAAAATTAACGTCCCTTGCTAGTAAACGCTGGCTTATGACAATAAATCTCCCATGAGAATTTTCACATTTAATGAGAAAGAGATTTATAGAGAGTCAGGCACCTAAAAAAAGGAAGCACACATACGTAGGAATCTGTTGTTGCCGTTGTATTAAAAAATAGCCCTTATCGATATTATTGGTTCCTTATAAAAAAAGCATAAAAAAAAAGAGCCAGAAGGCGAAGGAGGGTAATTAAGCTGTAAAAATGATCTTGTAATCTTTTCAGGTGAAATAAACAAATATTCTTCATAGGAGAAAAGTTGAAGTGAAATCAAGATCTTTTGGTTTAAGGGCTGTGATAACAGGTACAATGTAATTGTGAGTTGTGGAAAACGGAGGAGCATAAACTCTTATCAACTGCATCAATGTTTATTTAGAAGAAAGCGTTTGTGGAAAAAATGTAGAGAATCCTGCTAATAACTTTTTTAAAAAAAACTTTTATCCCCTCTTGTCGCTATAAAATCGCGATTTTGCAAGCATAAGAAAATACCACGCAAAAATCATTGATACACTCCGCTGTTAACGAACCGATACAAAAACATAAAATATTGATCTGAGAAAATTAAGCTGACATTGAGAAATTTAAGCTGATATTTTGAAATTTCTTTTCGTGACAACAGGTTAAAAACTCAAAATGCACGCACATGTGCACTCTGAATGTTCGGAAATTTTATGCCACGAAAAAAAATAATATATAGTCTCGTTATCAAGTCAAGTTAATCTTGGTGCCCCGAATATACAGCGAGGATCGTATAGAATTGCTTAACCAAATTCAAAAACAACAGTGTTGAGAGATGAAGATATCTGGCTAATATGCGTGGTTAGCCTTAACTAATTTCGAGGATATACTCTGTCATTTTTTTCCCAGTAGGTTATGTCACAAAGGCAGTTCCAGAGTGTTTAAAGCTTCCTTTTGTGCACAGAAACCCTTTGAGAGTTCTGACTAAGTAGACAACGGCCTTATGTGGGGATCGAACACCCATTCTCGTGAGCGTGAGTGGAATGCTCTACTGATTGAGCCACTGATGCGCACATTCAGAATGAATAATTAATATAAATCAAAAAACCTACTTCAGACTTCGTTCTTGACGAAAGGAAAAGAAACTATAAAAGAGGTCTGCTATGCTTTATAATAATAATAATAATAATTGCAACAAGGACTGTACTTTCAAGTCATGGTAATATAATTACATTTAAAAACACATCATTACTTAACACATTATTACTCGTAAAATGTCACATCGCCATACTTAGTACCACGGTATCAGTTTTTTGTAATCTTGCTTCTTCTTACTACATGATAAATTACCCTTCTGCTTGTCACCTGTGCATTTCGTCTTGTTATCTTGTCTCGTTTCTTCTCCCTCTGCTGTTACTAAAGTCGTTGGTTGAGGTGATAAATCATAGCATGTCACATCGCCAAATTTTGTTTTCACTGTCATCTCCTCGAAATCATTTTGTGTGTTCGGTAAAGCTTGTTGACATTTCTTTACCTCCATCCCACTAAATGATGGGTTATCCTCCCCTCTGCCATCGAACCGTTTTTCTTCTTCTTTTCCTTCCGGTACGAACCATGCGTTTCGAGTTGATGTGTTCGGCCTCGTGCCCATGGTGTTTACCCTCTCTCCAGACAGTATGGCACGATAAAGCTTAATTCTTTGTAAATCATGCTTCCTGGCTAATTCCTTGCAGTTATTTTGAAACGATGAAGCAAAGGTTTGAAGAATGTCTTTTAAATTCTCCGTTTTCTGAAGTCGTTTTAAAGCTAAACAAATAAAAGTCTAAATTATGACGCTTCTTTTTAGCCAATTCAACTTGATTTTTAATTGTTTCAAACATACTTTGTTGGGAATTTTTATCTGACATAATACACGTAAACTTTGCTATATGTTGTACGGATTAATTTTAAACCTGGAAATAAAGGCCAATACCACGGAAAATAATTTCAACTTTCTTGGCATGACCGCATCAAGTTTCAATTTGTGCTTACCCTGTTGAAAATACAGTAATTGCAAACGTTTGGTGAAATTACTTTTTGACCGCTAATGAGGTGGTTTTTCTCAATTTCCCCTCGTTACACACGCTGCAGTATTTCGACAATTCGGCATCGCTTCTTATTTTAGGCAAAAGAATTAAAAAAACTTATTATTATTATTATTAGAAATTTATTCCTCCACTATTTTATTTAACAGGTATAAAGTATAAAATAATAAGATAGCTATGTCCGTATCTGCCGGTGTGTTGACACTATACAAAAAAACAATTGTAAAGCAATTGTATTTATCACCTGTCCCTTAATTCGAGAGAATTTCCGTTACTAGGAAACCTTCCGTCCGCTCTCTGCTGTTTAGAGAGTCTTTATTAAGGACATAACCGATCATTTTTGTTCAATCATTTTTGCCTGTTAGCTGCAATTGTTTGATTTTTGGAGGTTTAGTTAATTATTGAAAAGAATGAACATCTCTGTATCTCCACTTTAATATAGAGATGCTTAATACGAGTCTATAACGATGCATCTTAATCACGCCCTCAGTCATTTGGTCCCTTAATCATTTTAGAAAGGCATATTACCTTAGGAACACGGTTGGTTGCATCTGTAGAGAACACGTTAGTAACACGATAAATTCTCACCTTTAGCGTCTGCTGCAACTTTTCGTCTTCGACTTCGTTTACAACACGTGTACACCATTCCAACGCAAGAAGCAAACATCAACATACTGGAGAGCGCAATGATAGCGGATTTAAAAACGCTTGATGTCGGATTAAATACTGATGTTGGCTCGTTCAACGAAACCGGCTGAAACGAAAAGTAAAGCCTATGTAGATTAATATTTAAATTACCACTTCAGTTTTATCTAGACACAAAATATACGTGACCACACCCTATCTTTTGGTCCTATGTTATACTGTTTTAAGCAGGGCTACACCTTCCTTCTCATTTTTTTACGAATTTTAACTTAATAACCGGTTTCTGTAATATTCGCCTAGCGTTCTTAAATAATCTTGGATAACGTGAAAATTATGGGTTTCATTATATCGCTGCATCCCATACTGTGAAATATTAATGAGTTAATTTTCGATAAAAGGTCCTTTTTATTGAAGTTATTTTCGGGCCGGTTTTTGCTAGACAAAATGCCTTACGATTATACTGGGGTTAGTAAGTTGTACGATACTAAATAAAAGACGTAACTTGATATCTCCCGACGGAAAATTGGTAATAAGAAGAGGCATAGAATCTAGGAGTCGGTGGATTAAATAAGCTACGCAAAGATATTTAGTTCCATATCTATCAAGATAAGAAAGTTGAAGGTAAAGCCAGCAATGTTCTAACTACTACTTGCATTAAGAGAAATCATGGATAAGTGGAACTCGCTCCCATGAACTTCCTTACTAAATAAAAACATAAGCCGGGTAAGTGGAACTTTCGTTTAGTGACACAAAACACTCTGCTTAAATGGCACTTCAGTGCAATGACTTTTGACACAGGAGATAGAAAAATGAATACGAATAAATACATTGCGTTGAAAAAGCACAAATACTTTTACAAAATCTCTTTACCTTTGCCTTTTCTCACGCTACTACTCACAAGCTGCATCAACTTTCGGTAAGCGGTACCTTTAGAACTCTTCATCATAATCTCTCTTTTTTAAGTATATTTGTTTAAGTGGAACATTTGCTAAATTGGACCAATTTTTAATATCCTTAGAAGACCCTCTTAACGTGAGTATTATGTAGTGTTGTGTCTATAAAGTTAGTAAGTTAGTAAGAAGAAAAACAACAACAAACACATTCTTTACCTCCATCAAATGAGTATTCATTGACAGACTGTCTAATATGCGTTTTTCATTGATTCGAATAAAGTCTCTCATTGCATTCGCCACGTTTTTCAGATCACCAGACACTACGAATCCATACGTTCTAGGGTATTTTAACATTTTTGTCGGGCGTAAGTTAGGGCGTTGAAAATCTTCCCTGTTACTCCCGGCTGTGTAAGCGTCAACTAGAATACCATCTATTTCCCCGTCGATCAACGCATCCGCAAGCTGTGAAGTTGATGTATAAACCGCTTCTACATAAAAATAGTAACTGCACAGGTTAAAATATTACATGCAGGTAAAGTGAGTAGTTTGATGACATGCTTCCACATTACATGTTTTCTAATTCACACGTCATTTTTAAATAGCACACGTCATTTTTTAATAGCACACGTCATTGCTTAATAGCACACGTCATTTTTTAATAACACACGTCATTTTTTAATAGCACACGTCATTTTTTAATAGCACACGTCATTGCTTAATAGCACACGTCATTTTTTAATAACACACGTCATTTTTTAATAGCACACGTCTCTATAATAATAGCCGTCGTCTGTCTGTCTCTGCGCGGACCCCCAGCCGAGTTAGAAAATGATGTTACGGAAACACGAATATCAAATGCGACATATTTTATCCACTTTGTTGCGGCGGGTAAATATAAACGACGGGCAAACCCGTGGATTTTTCCACAGGCAACGACTAGTCATTTTATAATAGCACACGTCATTTTTTAATAGCACACGTCATTTTTTTATTAGCAGAGGCCTACTTCACTATTAGCTAGGAGGATATAAATATATACCCCTAGCTAATGGTGACTCTGAAGAAAGAAACTTTTGTGAAATAGCATGTTTTAGAGATGAAATTATGTCAGCTTTGGTCGGCTGAAGATTACGTTCCCTAGCGTAGTGTTTTAGACAGTTAATGATTTAGCAAAGCTATTTTTTTTCTTTATTTATGGGAGTGTATTTTGCGAGATTATGCTCTGTACAGACTTTTTTTCTCACTTTTTTAAACATTTTAGCTTCTTAAAGTCTACATACTTCGATTCACTTTGCCATTTCTAAGAATTCCAAACATTTCTTCAAACGACCCGTTCAAGGCGCCGATCTAAAAAAAATCTACATTTACAAAGTAGCAAAAATATAAGAATATGTCTTCTCTATAGGGTGGGGGAGAGGGGGAAGGGGAAGGAGAAGGCATGTGAAGTAAAAATTCAACATAAAGTAAAAATGTAAAGAAACCCGGTTATCGCAGATTGGGCAGGAACATAAAATTTTCTGATTCTTTTTCTGGCTATGGTCAGTGTCTAAAAATAATTTTTGGCAGAATTTTTTAGAGAAAAATAACACTTACATGTGTGTCATAAATATTTTTTTGTGAGGAATACTCCACACTGCTAATAGCGGACACGATAGCACCTGTAACTAGCGCCGTTAAAACCAAACCGATTATGATCCAAACCATGGCAAGGAGCCTACTTCTAAAATGACGTGGAACGTAGTCACCATACCTAAATATCAACCAATACATTTTGTAAGATATTGGAACATGCTCGATTGAGCAGTTGCCATCAATTTTATGACAGGTTCTTTTTAGAGTTAGTTAAAAATATCAACAGCCGCTAACAGAGAATTACTATACCCGTGTGTTCCTTGGGTAATGAACGCCCAGTAGATAGAATCTTGCAGACCTTTTATTATTCTCTCAGAAAAGTCAGTGTGACCATTCTGATGATAACCTTCCTAAAAGGGAAAACCAATATTTTGCAACAAAGTTGATGATCACAGTAAAAAATGTTGGGCTTAAATAAGTTATTTAAAAATCTTCAAGATCAATTTTTTGCCGAGGTTTCATCAAGTTGAATGTTTTTGATTTTGATAAATTGTAACAGCGTAAAACTCAGAAATTATTTAACAAATTGCAGATACCATATAAAATCTTCTGATAACCTGTCAGAAAAAAATGACATTAGCAAGAAATTTATTGCTACTGTTTTGTTTTCTTGATGACATACTCCAGTTTGAGAAAGCCTATCAGAAGTTTTTTCGAGGGGGGGAGGGGATAAAAATATGCCGCTTTCCCCTCCCACACACCCTTTTTCTTCAGTTATATATGCAGTAATAGCTTGCGCAATCAAAGTCATACAATGAACCACATCAACATTCCCACCACCACCATGAACAACATGTTCAACGCGATCAACGGAATCACATTTGACATTACCATTAACATGCTGACTACAGCTTCATTGACTGATTTATCCTTTGTAATAAACACTACACCTGGGTGGTCAACTAATGGAACATACTCGTTTTCTAAATAATTTTTTAACGTTTTTTGTCCGACTATAGGGAAAGATAGATCCGTAAACTGGTCTATTTCTCGGATCACTTTATCAAGGGTTGATTTTTGCGCAGGTGACCCTCTTCCATCACGGTCTTTGTCAATACTTGTCATTGTGACGTTTAATTTACAGGGACATTCTCCACAAGCAAAATCAATCATTTCGTCAAGAAGTTCAGCAAATATTCCACGGAGCTCGTTGTCTTCAAGATAAACGTATGGTTTGACAATGTAATAATTGATGGATACAACAGGTGGGCAGCGACATGTTCCTAAACAGATATTGCAGAAAAGTGCAAAATCATAATTCAGACTGATAACTGTATTGGGATGCTTCTTTTCCTAAGTTAAAAAAGCAAAATACACTCTATCTATTATAATGCACGGCTTTGCGATATAAGACAACATGTCCGTGAAAAGTACACTTCTAGGCCACTTCGATTTTCACACTCACACACTTAGTTTATTATGCTATAAAAGGCTAGCTGTATTAATATAGGTAATGATATTGAAGCCATATAAAGAATATATCTTTCTGACTTCTTTTCACACTTATACCAGGCACTATAGGTTGTTTCTTCAATTGATAAGACCTTCATGTACTTTGTTTGTGTTTTTGTGACAAGCAAAGTAGATATATTCTACTACGGGGCTTGCAGTTAATATATTATGACAGTGTCATAGTAAGACACGTACTTGCTGTCAACGTTTTCTCCAAAAACACCAAGTGATCTTGAACAATGTTGAAATCAATCTGATAATCTGTATTGGGATTTAGGTTTGGTAGAACTTGTTCAGCTATTTGGGGATGAAGAAGAAACTGATGCTCGTATCTCTCCTCCGTTCTCAGTTGTTCATCCTCCACCTTGTAGTATTCTATCAAGTATCCAAGGATATCATCTACTGATTGTTTACCAGTTGGTGGTTTCCATTTTACAGTGATAGTATTATGGGTATTGCATTCAGCAAGTTCTACCTTCACAATTGGCTTTTCTGCAACAGATAAAAGAGAAAGCATCTAAATATTGTTCTTTATCAGCTCATAAAAGTAAAAAGTAATGGCTTTTGTTTCAGGACTGCGAAACTTTACCTAGGGAGATCACTCAAACGTATATTGCCGTATTTACTGGAACACACAGCACCCCTAACCCCACCTAGGGAAAAAGAGGATCAAACTTGATGCACATTCACGGGAAACCATTTTGAAAAAAATAGAATAGGGGCTTTTTCCTTTTCAAAAAACCCCTTTAATCCTATCCAGGTTGTTGTATATTGGGTTAAAATCAAAAAAATTGGTTTTTCTTTTAAATTTTAACTTGGCGCCCCATTATAATGCCCCCTACCTTTGACCAGGTCAGTCACATCTAAATCTAAATAAGGTTAAAATTTGAAGAAAAAAAATGAATTTTCTTTTAAGTACTTAATATTTCATTTTTCTTCGCATCAGATAAGATTAAAGGATAACCTGCTTACTAACCTACAATAGTAGTTAGAATTCGTTCAGACGGTCCATCACCCGCGTCATTATATGCACACACTTCAAATTCATACGTAAAGCCGGGGGTAAGATCGGAAATGTAAACGTAATGGTCCTCCGTTTTATCTATCCACAAATTTACGTTGTAGTCATAATATACTATTTTGTAACCAGATATTGGGATTTCATTTTTGTAGAGTCTGTCCCATTCCAGGAAAAGAGAAGTTGAATTTAAATTGTGGATGTGGAGATTCGTTGGTGCTTGATCAGGTGCTAAAGAAAGGAGCGTAAAGAAAGATCTTCTTCATGTAAAGTATAAACACTTAACATTTTGTTTTGTTTCGTTTTTACATCTAACTGCAAAATTATGCTGATGAATTCCAAAAAACTATTTTTTGTGTATGGACGACAGGTCCTTGCAGACGTCTTCAAAAACCTCAATGATGATTCTCTTTTCCATTGTTCTCATGCCTAAGTGGATTTGCGTTTGGTTCTTGCAATTATATTAAACTTTGAAAACAAAATTGTAAATAAGGTACTTCCTCACATCAGACGTTTTTCATTATTTGACTGATAAAGAAGATATTGCATCCAATACTTATTCGCCCAATGTAAAGCCATATTTAATGAGGGTAGCTGAGTTGAACATTGTTTTAATGAGAGTGAATAAATATGATATTTAACAAGAATGCAATTTTTTTTTGATTATATAGCTACAATTGATATTAGATGTTGCTTTTTGTATTAAATCATGTTTTTTCAGAAATTAAAAAAGAAAGTAAAAATGCGTTGGAGATGAGATGTTTACAAAGTTCCCGCCTTAATCATTTTTGAATACTTTTAACCAATCAGGTGTCTTAAGTTGAAATAAAAAATGCAACGCGTGAATGATTTTAATGAGTGAAATCAACATGAAGATAATTACTTCCATTGAATAAAAAGGGGCGAAATATTATAAATTACAATCTTCTTGTTTAATCATGGCCATTGAAAAATATTAATAGTACAGGCTTGTTGTTTCAACAGTCATATATAGACATTTACATACCTTTGCCTTGAGTAGAAAATGCTATCTGTTCGGATGGAAAGCCATTACCTTTATGGTTATAAGCAAGTATTCTAAATACATACTCCGTTCTTGGTTCCAGGTTTGATATGATTGCTGGCGAGGTCGCAGCTGCATACCTTTGATATGGTTCAGAGAGTTGTAACCTCTTGCGAAAACATACAACATATGCAACTGCATTATCAACTTCATTCCATGATAATTGAATTGACGTTGGCGACGTGGATTTAAGTTTGATTCCAGTAGGTGCATATTGGGGAACTACACGGAAGGGATATTCAAATTAATTGAATTAAAAATTATTTTTATTTTCATTTTAAAATAGAACTTAAATTATTTTTTGATCATCTTTCCGTCTTTTTCTCATATGAAGACTAATTTGAGTCGTTTCTTTGAAAATGCATGTGAATATGGCTTGCCAAACATTCGAAGTATGGAATATGGAGTTAATATGGCTGTCAAAATGTTTTGTAGTAAAAAAATAAAAAGTTGGAGAACAGATTTGATTTCTCTCTTATTAACTTGACTTTTTTAAAAAGACACATTCACGCGCTACATACCGTTGCTTTCAATGTAAAAATGACTCTTTCCTTCAATCAAGGGAAGTTTGCCGACACTTTCTTCCTTCTCAATGCTGTCTTGTAAAAATACTAGTTGATATGAATCAAGGCTTTTGTAAATTATGGTAAAATTCGTCACTATGCTTCCTTTCCTAAATTTACGAATTAAAACGTCATTTGTTGTATCAATATGCGCCCCTGTAATGCGCGAAGCGGATTTTGTTACATCTCATTTGCTACTTGCTAATTTTATTATGAAAATCTTACAGGTGAGTAATTTTTATTGTTACGTTTTATCCCCACCTTACAAAAACAATTAGCAATTTAATTAATAGGATAACTAGTAGTTAGTCTGTTGCAAAATGAACGCGTTTGCCCGTCCTTAAAATTACACGCGAATGCGCCCGCCGCATCAAAGAGGATAAAAATATATTACTTCTGCTATTTCGAAAGACAAAAGCGGGTATTTATTAAAGGTTTTTTACCGACACCATCAAATTGTTTAATGATCATTGTGTGTCTAACGTTATAAAGTAGGATGCTAGCTGGAAGAAGCAACGGATAAATTCCTGCCGGGAGTTCCTGTGGATTTTCTACGGAATAACGACTATATATTTATTAGTCAATGAATGTGCATTAAGAGTGAAGAAATATGCTTTTAATTCATGTTTTGTTGAAACAGCGGGTATAATATGAACGATATGTGACATCTGCTACACTTGTTTCAAAGAAGTCTAACAAGGTTCCAGGGTGTTTTAAATTTTCCTGTTGTCAACATCTCCAATGGAAATAAAACTTTTAAAAGTGACATTTGAAATATGATTACTTATGTATTAAATATGTTTTGTCGTTCTAGCAGCTACGAAAATATGCGACAGCTCTTTAATTGTGACTAATTAACTAGTTTTTACGTTGCAATATGCGAATCGTATATTCATACCTAGCTGACAGGAGTATTACAGCTTCTATTGAATCTTGAAACTGTTCATCGTACATCGAAAGCACCTAAAGAGAGGTGAAAGCTGTTTCAGTACTCTTCCTCACACAACAATTACGTTCTTTATCGAGAAGAGGCTGCCTTAAAAATTTAGCACCATAAAAAAAGTTGAAATTGAAACAGCCTGAAATAGCTCCTACATCACTATATGATTGTATAATTTCGGAGTAGCACATTAAAAACGAAAAGAATTGTTATTTAAAGGGAGAAAGTAGCTGCGATCTTAAACACACTTCCTTCTACTTAAATTTTTACCACTGACATTTCGTATTCCCTTTTTGTTGTATGATATGTTTTTATCGAGTTGAATGATGCAAGCCTTAGCTGATCGTTAAAAGATGTCTGCAAAGAACTTAAAACATTAATTGCAAAACAAAAGACCGCACCTGGTTCTGGATATTCTTTTCAAGAATTCGAAAGCTTTCACTATTAGTGTTACTTAGTTCTGGTTGATAAACGGCGTCTATTGTGATGTTAAAGTTGACCCTTGCCTCTAAAAAGAAAATGAAATTGTTACTGGTTAATGCGTCCCTATATATGATGACCCTATATAATGAAAAGTACAGCTTTTTAGAACGTTTTTTAACCCTATTCGGTCCGGGGGCAGATTCCACCCCCCACCCCACCCCCTGACGGCTTTTTTTAATAACTCCTTATTGCTATGTTATATGGCTATGAAACTCACTGAATTTCAATATTTATTTATTAGACACCTGCAAGCCAAATTTTTAGGTCCTATACCTTTCAGAGACTTTGATATTGGCCATTACTCGAAACTACCGCTAAATATCTCTATGAAATCCTTATAATGAGGAAAATTTAATAACTCTTGTTAGGATTATTCTTAAAACTTCAAACTTGCAATACAACTTTGTTTTATTAAGAAGAATCATTTTGCATAATCTGGACACATGATTATTCCGATTTCCCGATTTTGTCGGATTTTACCTAAAAATTGAAAAGAAATGGATTTTCGGGCAATTTTTGGCAATTTTTTATGCGATCCACATAAAAACCGGAAAATATGTTAAATAACTTTATTTAGCTTTCAGAAACTTCAAACAGAATGCAAAAATTACTTTCTTTGTCGGTATATACTCAGTGAAATTTAAAATCGCCAATATCATTATCCAAACTGAGGGTTTAAAGAAAGAACTACGTAAATCAATCGGAACGTTAAGAAGAAGTTTGCCTTCCAATATAATTTTTGAGTCGCTAAGATTTCGGTTATGTTTTGTTAAATATTGTTTTATACGTCACCTGTGTATTATGTAGTTGTTGAAAATTATATTTAAAAAAACTTGTAAGATAATTGTAACAATTTACGTTGATAATGTCTTGTAGTAACAAGACGAAATATCCGTTAAAATAAAATAAAAAAGATGTCATCATCAATCAAACTTCTCGTACTTATTTTTATTGTGAAATCTACAATATATTATAGAGAGGGTTTGTGATCCATTCTTTTTCATAAAATAAATAAGAAATAACAGCTACCAGGGCAAGGGTTATTGAAGCATCTTTTAAATTCTTTTAATTTTTCAGTACACTCTCTTACGCCGCCATATATTCCTTTGACGCATTCTCTTGTGCGAATCATCCAACCGTCATTACAAGGTTGGTCACATGCAGACCATATTGTCCATTCACCAACCTCTGCATCAACTAAAAATACATTTTGGGACTTTTCTGAATATCAAGGTAACATAAGAATGTTTAATATGAAATGCTAGCAACACGCCTTGGAACTGTTATAATCAGAAATTTTTAAAAATAATTTCTACTGTATACACCTCTTTAAAAGAATTCCTGCTACGCACGCAGCTTTTTAATTGCACCCAGTAATGCATATTTTTTGGTTGATTACGCAAATTCACGCTTTTATTTCAATTGATTTGTCAGAAGTTAGCAAATTTTAGGCTTAAGAAAGTAAGATATATAAATTGCAAGTAATTAAAAGAAGTAGCTTCTGCAACAAAAGACATCTTGTTGAAGAATTGCGTTGATAAGGAAAATAAAGGATTTTTTATTTTTAGTCTTATTTATTACCTGGACAATATTGCGGATTGCATTCTTTTGTTTGGAACGACGAACCGTAGCAATCTAAGCCACCATAAGCTGGTACTGGGTTGTCGCATTTGCGCGATCGACGGGAAGTCCCAAAATTGCAACTTTTGTCACATTTCGACCAAGCTGTCCATTCTGAAAATTCACCATGAACTAAAAAAAATACCTTTGAGACAATATCTTACCTTTGACGGCTATAAATTGTAGTACGGAATAGCACATACATAAGTTCTTTTTGACTAATTTATTTATTTAAATGTTATATAAAATACACCTCAAGTCGACTCGATGTTCCCCCGCCTATTAGTAGTACATTGACTAGCAAATGTGTATCTGAAAAGTCATTCAGAAAAGTCATTGCATATTCTAGACATTGCACAACTCGACTGCAATAAAAATTACAAAAAAAGCGAAGGCAGGGAAACAATAAGAGGCTTGAGAGAACGGGATCACGGAATAAGGTTCACTCTATTACTTGTGCATGATAGTATTAGAGATATTATTTTAATTTATCTGCTCAGTATTCATATTATTGTGGAAAGTTTATCATTTCTGCAATTATATAAATACACTAGTAGTTAGCCTGTGGAAAATCCACGGGTTTGCCCGCCCTTTTTATACTGCATTACGTGCTTCTCGTCATTGCGCAGCTAAGCTACCATTTTGCGTGACAGACAGACAGACGTATACAGGTATTATAATATAGACTAGCCCGGAAACCCGGCGTCGAAACACCGGGGTAAGCCACAAGTCAAGGTGTGACCATGCGTTGAACGCCCTGAGGAGTGCTTAATAAGAGTCGTAAACTGTGCCACACAGTCAGGTGGGTGCTTTAGTACAGGTATGCAGTATGCCGTAAATCAAGTAAAGCGCATACACCATTATAGTGTTGCAACTGTCACATATTTTTCAAAAAGTAACTTTCCCGCAGCAAAAGCTGAAATAAAAACAGAGTTTACAAACCGTTGTTACTCCGTCATAGCAAAACCAATTAGTCAATATTATTTTATTTCGCGGAATAAGTTTCAGTAAATGTTAAAAAATTAATTGTGATATCGGGCTAAGCGTTTAGTACAGTTAAACAGAGTTGAAGAGGCGTGTAGGGACAATACCCTTTTGAAAAAACTTTCTCGCAGACTCTGTTTAAACAAAAACACAAGTAACAGTCCATTACCAACACAGGTTGAGCGGTTAGTCCAGGTAAACAGTGTTGCACACATGTACAGACGTGATTCCCGACTAAGTAAAAATCAGATTCGCAAAGTTAACACAAAAATCAGAAATGTTAGCTAACAACATCTACGTTGGTAGCCAGAATCTTAAAATTGGTTTTTTTTTAAGATTATTATATGACTAGAGAACACGTGACAGTAAGAGGCAAATAAAACTAATACAAATCTTTAGGTGGCTGAATAGGCAGCTTAGCCAGCTAGCTAACTATAAAGTATAGGTGAATAAATATGTAAACAAATAAAAAAAAATACCCGAAAGTAAAAGAAACTGCAATCTTGTTAGAATACAAATAGAAGTATGAGAAAGAAAAATTAAGGCAAACAATTAAGAAACTTTTCTTTCTCCAGCAATGAGTTGGTTCAATCTGCTACCAATAAAGTAAAAATCGTTGTTAAGAAATATAAAGAGCTTTAGTTTCTGATTGGTCATTTATATAAAACAAACTAACTTTTTTATTAACATTAACTGTGTTATACATAAATTAGGTTGTTATCTCACATATATAAAATACTAGATGTTTTTTTTTTCTTATGGAAACAATGTTGTATATGAGAAAATTAGTGGTTACAGCTCTCGTACTCTGTGCGGGAGACCGGGGTTCGATTCCTCTTGACGGCGATTCAACATGGGCGAGTGAATGTTACCATAGCCCCGGGTTAACCCAAGCCATGTGAGGGAAATTGGGAAGATGGCACACTGTGTGGGTCGTTGGATGTTGCCGGGAGTTGTCTAGTAGAGCGCGGGCTCTAATTGGGTCTGCGTAGCTCAAAATGAGCATTAAATACTCTAGGACTCTCCATCTACGCCATGGCCCCTCCTGGAAATAATAGACAGGGTATATCCCTCGATATTTGTGAGGCTAGCCATGTAAAATATGCACATCTCTCTCTCTCTCATCTGCCACGTCTTTCTCCGCCCTATTTAGCAGTTTGTTTTGATCTAAGAACCACCTGCTACAATACCGAATGACCGAAAATCTATTATGCCCACTGCGATTTTCAGTTGGCAAAATATCATTTTGAAAAAAATGCTGACCACGCGATTTACAAAGTAAACAAACTTGAATGAGCGCGAAAGAGAAATGGAAAACGAAAGCTTTTGTTTTATTCATTCGGTTGGTGTAGTAAACGAAACCCTCGTACGTTGTAGTAGTGCAGGATTGCGTAGAATTATAGAATTTAGGAAAGAATGGATTAAATTTAATAGCGTAGAGTGTGCAATTGCCCAAACTTCTTACGATGTATTTCCCAAGAGTGAAGAAAAGAAACTAGAAAACAAGGAATTTCCGTCTCTGTGTTATCACAGAAAATGTTATCAGTTGTTTACCAAAATCAATAAATTAAAACGAACGAAAGATAAAACAAAAAACTTGAAATTTTTAGGTATGTGATGTTAAAGATTTTAGCTGCAGAGTTAGTTTAATTGTGTATAGCTATATTTTTTTTTATGTATTTTTTCTGTAATTCGATTTCTCCATAGAATTATGTAGTCAAAAAAAACAAAAGATGATATTGTACCTCCTGCAAGAAAAAGTTGCAGAATTTCTCAGCCTACGAAAATTTCTGAAAGATCGAAGCATGTTCTAGCCTCGGAGTGTATTATTTGTGAAAAGAATATCATTTATAAAACTGAAAAAGTAAGAATATTTATTTATAGCACATTATTCGAATGATCGAATAATATTCGAAACAATTTATTTTTAGATTAGTGGCAAGCGAACTCGTATAACGAGCTGAGACACTGACATGCGGTCAGTTGAAAGCTGCGGCCGAATTTAAAAATGACGAGCGAATTTTGACAGTGCTGAGAGAAAAAGATTGTGTTGCGCTCGAAGTACAATATCATAAACCCTGCTATAAGCTTTATGTTAAAAATCAACAAAAGAATTTGATGCAGTACGAGTCTTGCTATGAGATGTTTTGTGAAACTTATGTCAAAATGAAATTAATAGAAGAAAAAAAATGTCAATATGACTGCTTAGGGGTTAAAAAAGTAACAGTCCATTACCAACACAGGTTGAGCGGTTAGTCCAGGTAAACAGTGTTGCACACACGTACAGACGTGATTCCCGACTAAGTAAAAATCAGATTCGCAAAGTTAACACAAAAATCAGAAATGTTAGCTAACAACATCTACGTTGGTAGCCAGAATCTTAAAATTGGTTTTTTTTTAAGATTAATATATGACTAGAGAACACGTGACAGTAAGAGGCAAATAAAACTAATACAAATCTTTAGGTGGCTGAATAGGTAGCTTAGCCAGCTAGCTAACTATAAAGTATAGGTGAATAAATATGTAAACAAATAAAAAAAAATACCCGAAAGTAAAAGAAACTGCAATCTTGTTAGAATACAAATAGAAGTATGAGAAAGAAAAATTAAGGCAAACAATTAAGAAACTTTTCTTTCTCCAGCAATGAGTTGGTTCAATCTGCTACCAATAAAGTAAAAATCGTTGTTAAGAAATATAAAGAGCTTTAGTTTCTGATTGGTCATTTATATAAAACAAACTAACTTTTTTATTAACATTAACTGTGTTATACATAAATTAGGTTGTTATCTCACATATATAAAATACTAGATGTTTTTTTTTTCTTATAGAAACAATGTTGTATATGAGAAAAAATGATGTTACCAACTCTGTAAACCCGTAGTTTTTTTAAAAAATACAATTATAATGACAAGTTTTTTCGACGATCTGCCACGTCTTTCTCCGCCCTATTTAGCAGTTTGTTTTGATCTAAGAACCACCTGCTACAATACCGAATGACCGAAAATCTATTATGCCCACTGCGATTTTCAGTTGGCAAAATATCATTTTGAAAAAAATGCTGACCACGCGATTTACAAAGTAAACAAACTTGAATGAGCGCGAAAGAGAAATGGAAAACGAAAGCTTTTGTTTTATTCATTCGGTTGGTGTAGTAAACGAAACCCTCGTACGTTGTAGTAGTGCAGGATTGCGTAGAATTATAGAATTTAGGAAAGAATGGATTAAATTTAATAGCGTAGAGTGTGCAATTGCCCAAACTTCTTACGATGTATTTCCCAAGAGTGAAGAAAAGAAACTAGAAAACAAGGAATTTCCGTCTCTGTGTTATCACAGAAAATGTTATCAGTTGTTTACCAAAATCAATAAATTAAAACGAACGAAAGATAAAACAAAAAACTTGAAATTTTTAGGTATGTGATGTTAAAGATTTTAGCTGCAGAGTTAGTTTAATTGTGTATAGCTATATTTTTTTTATGTATTTTTTCTGTAATTCGATTTCTCCATAGAATTATGTAGTCAAAAAAAACAAAAGATGATATTGTACCTCCTGCAAGAAAAAGTTGCAGAATTTCTCAGCCTACGAAAATTTCTGAAAGATCGAAGCATGTTCTAGCCTCGGAGTGTATTATTTGTGAAAAGAATATCATTTATAAAACTGAAAAAGTAAGAATATTTATTTATAGCACATTATTCGAATGATCGAATAATATTCGAAACAATTTATTTTTAGATTAGTGGCAAGCGAACTCGTATAACGAGCTGAGACACTGACATGCGGTCAGTTGAAAGCTGCGGCCGAATTTAAAAATGACGAGCGAATTTTGACAGTGCTGAGAGAAAAAGATTGTGTTGCGCTCGAAGTACAATATCATAAACCCTGCTATAAGCTTTATGTTAAAAATCAACAAAAGAATTTGATGCAGTACGAGTCTTGCTATGAGATGTTTTGTGAAACTTATGTCAAAATGAAATTAATAGAAGAAAAAAAATGTCAATATGACTGCTTAGGGGTTAAAAAAGTAACAGTCCATTACCAACACAGGTTGAGCGGTTAGTCCAGGTAAACAGTGTTGCACACACGTACAGACGTGATTCCCGACTAAGTAAAAATCAGATTCGCAAAGTTAACACAAAAATCAGAAATGTTAGCTAACAACATCTACGTTGGTAGCCAGAATCTTAAAATTGGTTTTTTTTAAGATTAATATATGACTAGAGAACACGTGACAGTAAGAGGCAAATAAAACTAATACAAATCTTTAGGTGGCTGAATAGGTAGCTTAGCCAGCTAGCTAACTATAAAGTATAGGTGAATAAATATGTAAACAAATAAAAAAAAATACCCGAAAGTAAAAGAAACTGCAATCTTGTTAGAATACAAATAGAAGTATGAGAAAGAAAAATTAAGGAAAACAATTAAGAAACTTTTCTTTCTCCAGCAATGAGTTGGTTCAATCTGCTACCAATAAAGTAAAAATCGTTGTTAAGAAATATAAAGAGCTTTAGTTTCTGATTGGTCATTTATATAAAACAAACTAACTTTTTTATTAACATTAACTGTGTTATACATAAATTAGGTTGTTATCTCACATATATAAAATACTAGATGTTTTTTTTTTCTTATAGAAACAATGTTGTATATGAGAAAAAATGATGTTACCAACTCTGTAAACCCGTAGTTTTTTTAAAAAATACAATTATAATGACAAGTTTTTTCGACGATCTGCCACGTCTTTCTCCGCCCTATTTAGCAGTTTGTTTTGATCTAAGAACCACCTGCTACAATACCGAATGACCGAAAATCTATTATGCCCACTGCGATTTTCAGTTGGCAAAATATCATTTTGAAAAAAATGCTGACCACGCGATTTACAAAGTAAACAAACTTGAATGAGCGCGAAAGAGAAATGGAAAACGAAAGCTTTTGTTTTATTCATTCGGTTGGTGTAGTAAACGAAACCCTCGTACGTTGTAGTAGTGCAGGATTGCGTAGAATTATAGAATTTAGGAAAGAATGGATTAAATTTAATAGCGTAGAGTGTGCAATTGCCCAAACTTCTTACGATGTATTTCCCAAGAGTGAAGAAAAGAAACTAGAAAACAAGGAATTTCCGTCTCTGTGTTATCACAGAAAATGTTATCAGTTGTTTACCAAAATCAATAAATTAAAACGAACGAAAGATAAAACAAAAAACTTGAAATTTTTAGGTATGTGATGTTAAAGATTTTAGCTGCAGAGTTAGTTTAATTGTGTATAGCTATATTTTTTTTTATGTATTTTTTCTGTAATTCGATTTCTCCATAGAATTATGTAGTCAAAAAAAACAAAAGATGATATTGTACCTCCTGCAAGAAAAAGTTGCAGAATTTCTCAGCCTACGAAAATTTCTGAAAGATCGAAGCATGTTCTAGCCTCGGAGTGTATTATTTGTGAAAAGAATATCATTTATAAAACTGAAAAAGTAAGAATATTTATTTATAGCACATTATTCGAATGATCGAATAATATTCGAAACAATTTATTTTTAGATTAGTGGCAAGCGAACTCGTATAACGAGCTGAGACACTGACATGCGGTCAGTTGAAAGCTGCGGCCGAATTTAAAAATGACGAGCGAATTTTGACAGTGCTGAGAGAAAAAGATTGTGTTGCGCTCGAAGTACAATATCATAAACCCTGCTATAAGCTTTATGTTAAAAATCAACAAAAGAATTTGATGCAGTACGAGTCTTGCTATGAGATGTTTTGTGAAACTTATGTCAAAATGAAATTAATAGAAGAAAAAAAATGTCAATATGACTGCTCTGGTTAGAAAATTTAGATATATTGCTGCTAGACAGGGTAGCAATACTTTCAATTATAAAGCTTCTAGACTGGGGTTAAAGTTACAAAAAGACTTCCCTGAACTGGGGGAGATCAAAAGATCCCAATTCAATGGAAGAAGTTTTTCTCCGTTGGAAAAAAACAAAGAGACTCTCTTAAATTTCTTGGCATCAGCATGGCAGCTTTATACTTCAGAGAAATTTCAATGTAAGACCATATACGTCACATCAGATGATAAATGTTATATCCTATCTCCTTGTGCGGATGAAATTTGTTCTACTTCATTGGTTCCTCAGCTTGAGTATAATCATGAAGAAGCGGATACTAGGTTGATATTACATGCTATCTTTGCATCGCAGTCAAGTGTACTAATACGCACTCTAGATACATCGCAGTCAAGTCAAGCACTCCTGATAGAGATGTCGTTATTATGGCTGTTGCATCAGCTAAAGATTTTAATCATCGTTTTCATGTGCAACTGGCGTTGGCGAACAAAATCGAATTCTCGATATGCATAACATCGCGAACTCCCTTGGTGAAGTTACTGATGCTCTCGTCGGATTTCACGCCTTAACAGGTTGCGACTCAGTTAGCTCCTTTCATGGAAAAGGAAAAAAAAATGCTTTGACGTAATGAAAACCAAGCCACTTTACATAGATTTTTTTTCAACCCTCGGATATGTAGCAGTTGCTACGGAAGAGATCTATAATAAAGCTGCTGTCTTTGTTTGCAGTTTATACGGTTCTCAGACAGTATCATCAACAATCAATAGTACAAGATTGTACTTTTTCACTCGTGGAAAATACAGCGAAGATCGTTTGTCACCAACAGACGATGGCTTGCGCTACCATCTTTTAAGAGCTATATACCAAGCTTTTATCTGGAAACGACGCACTGTTCAGTTCATTCCAGATATTAGCATAACCGACCATGGCTGGACGTTGAGTAACAGCTCGCTTGTAATCAAATGGCTCGATCAAAAACCTGCAACACAAGCATTACTTCAAACAACAACGTGCAAATGCAAAGAATCACGCACCAACAATGCTTGTGGTTGCAGAAAAAACGGTCTTGAGTGCTCCAGTTTATGTTTATGTGGAAACTGTGAAAACGCAAAGCCTCTTGAAGCTGATGGTACTAGCACCGAATCATCTGATAACAACTCAGCGAGCGATGAGGACATAGATTTTAACGTTTTTTAATATATGAAAGCAGCGTTTTCATTATATTTTATGGGGTAGCATTAAGATCTTCGCTATGATCTTCTTAATATTATACTTTCTAACAATCATAAAAGGCTTAGGCAAGAATATAATAACTAATGGCGACAAAATTTTGTCCATTTACAGCCAAAATGTTGCCTATTCATGTTATCGAGTATCGATACATAACGATATCACACGATAAAGGAATAATCGCATGTTAAATGCAGTTTTTGAAAATATTTTTGCATTAAGTAAGTTAGTTGTACGTACTTTTTAAAAAAGAAAAGATTTGGCTTTGTTGTAATGTTATTATTAGTTAGAAACGTGTAAAATCGATAATGCACTATATCACACGATAAAACATTTTTAATCCCTTAATTACACGAAAACTGCGGGGTATCGGAATTGGTAACATCGATAATATAAGTCAGTACAACCCAAAACGCTGATTTAACCAAAGAATATTGGTCACCAAATATGGGCAACGAAAATTCTTTTAGAGAGCTTTTTATTGAACATAGCCCACGGCCTATTACTCTATCACTCTTGATGAATTGTCGCGTTGTTAGCGAGTTCAAATTTTTCTATGTTATTGTCCGCATTTCTCGGTGATCTTGATCCTCGAATGCATCTCAATGTTGGTCTTATGAGCGAAAAGCTGATTTTCGTTCTTATGGCATTGGTTGCGACCGAATTTGAAATGCTGCGTTTTTCTGCAATCATATCAGCTAACCGCTTGTAGAAGGCTTTGCATTCTTTTGCCATTGCACCATTCGCAGCGAACACCAGTGGTGTGAACGTACCATTCTCGATTTGCAACACCCGTTCGTTGTACTGTCGCTTCTTCTCTCCTTCGTTCATCTGAAAGCATCTCCTAATTTCTGAACGCCTGTACCTCTAAGCTATATACTCTGAGCATTTATATAAAACTCTGCTCCTGATTGGACCTTTACTTTAAGGGCAATTGTCCCTGTGCCGGTGGAGGCCTGACGGGTTTCTCGTCCCTGCGTATTTTGTATTTCGTGCGTGGTTAACACAAGTCGCTTTTGACGCACGAACAGACAGACGGAAAACGGCTATTATTATAGAGACTAGTCGTTGCCCGTGGAAAAATCCACGGGTTCGCCAGTCCTTTAAATTTACCCGTGGCAACAAAGTGGATAAAAATATATCGCATTTGATATTCGTGTTTCCGTAGCACGATTTTCTAACTCACCGGGGGGTCCGCGCAAAGACAGACAAAATACGGCTATTATTAAAGAGATGCTCAACATTACTTTGCCAGATGGAGAAGGATCTTCCAAAACTTCGCCTACTAAACTATCATGTTCAAGAAGTGATAAACTTTCCACAATAACAAATATCATGCACTTACTGGGACACGGTCTTCGATTACATCGACGTGTTTGTTCTGACTTTCCAGTACAAAAATCATAACACGTTCGATACCTTTTTTTGTAACCCATGCAGGTACTGGAACATTGACTCCAAGAAGACCACGGTCCATAACCAAAGTCAGCTATAAAAAATCACAAAAATTGTGGTGTTTATAGAATTAATTTACAACAGAAAAATACTGTTGTAGTGCACACACGTTGTTCGTCAATAAATGCAACCATTACCTTCAGTTACACAACGACATAATCTTTGTGCTTTTAAAGGTGGCTTTGATTCGCAACTGATAATTTCGGGAATACTAAGAAATTCGGAACATAATCCATTCACGCAATACGGTGCATACTCGTGAAACCAGTACATGTCGACATCATCTAGTGTGTAGTCCAAAAGTACCTTTCGAAAAGCAATATTTCCATTTGCCACTTCAAGATCATATGAGCACAAGAGAGCTAAAAACAATTAAGAATTTTACTACATATTCCAACCTGTATTTATATTTCATTAATCTTGCACTTAGCTACATATTCCAACCGAGAACAAACTTTTTTTTGATTATCACAATACTATCTGTTTTCGTAGCTTTAGGTCCGCAGCAACCGTAAGGAAGTAAGAGGGTGGAGGGGGCAGTTGCACCCCTTTCCAAATAACTTTTGAAGTTGCACAAAAAAGTTACTCTTCTTTAACTAGCAATGAACTTTTTAATATATAATTTTCATCGAGATGATTCAAGCATTTTTTGTTTTTTTACTTATCAGTTGGTTTTATGTAGTGTGCAGCAGATTTTTCTGACCTTTTTCTGACCTCTGACCAACTATAGTAACCCTTAGGTTGCACACTATATTATTCAACCCCTCCCCTCCCCAAGAATGCTTCCTATGCGCCTTACTGTCTTTATTGGTGCAACTACAATGGGAATTCGAAAACAAGAATGCTAGATTTACCGCGATGGACAGGTATTGACGTCAATAAAGATCACAATGGTGGGAGGGGGTTATTTGTATAAAAAATATTATTTTATTTTTATAGTTATCTCCCCTTATTTTACAAAAAAAAACAACCCATAAACAAAAAGATAACTCCAGAAAGACTAAGAACTAACTTTTATGTTCACAGAAGCTTCTGCAGGACATTCCAGGATCAGCCAAATAAAATCCGGTACCATGACAAACTCCCACGCATTCTTTCTTCACGAATTCTCCTATTGAACATACATCATTTGAACTATTTGAAGTTTGTTGGGTAAATACGCAATTTCTCTGCCGATTCATTGATCCTCTTGCACATTTTCTAGAACAGTCGGACCACGGAGTCCACTCATCGTAGGTACCATGTAACACATCAGGAGAAGCTAAAAAAGGTATTTAATAATAATTACGATAGTAGTATGTGGATACGAGTCATTAACCGGTGGAAAAATTTATAGAAATCGCAAACATATTTCCCATATTTTTATTCTGTGGTTCCTTGTTCGCCTGTTAACATGAAGTAATAAAATTACTCTTAAGGGAAAGGGGGTGATAAAGCAACGAGTCGTAAGTCCGTAGAAAATTAACGAATTTTCCTGTTGCAACAAAATCAATAAATATTTATATATATATCGCATTGGCTATTGTGTCTGTCCATAGCGCGACTTTTTCGCGTGGACAGGCGGACAAAATACTGGTATTGTTATAAACACTAAGGCAGTAATTCATAATTTTTGTTGAAAAAAAACAAATATTGTAAAACAAATGCTGTTCCTTAAAACTTAAAACTAGAACCTGGAATCTCAGGACTTATTTAACAGGATGAGAAAAATATATATTATGTAGTTATGCGTGTCATAACTCAAATTTCACCCTTGCTAAAGTTTAACCCATATTGGACAAGATAAGACCTACCCTGGACAGTCGACATATTCATTACAAATGATTCTGTTGGAGTTATACTATGTACAACGGATGAAGACGACAAATGCCTTTCCGATGAAGTAGCTTGGAAAGACCAATGCAAAGGTGTGGTTGGTTTAATTTTAGAAACAGTTATTGACTGTCGTTTTAATTCAGACGGCGGAATGATATGTTCCGCACCCATCTCTGAAGATTTCAGCGCGAATTTAAAAGAAATTTCGTCTTCTGCACTAAGAAGTGGTGTAGATAGATATCTACTGTCAACAGAACGTGAGCCTTCCGCAGGACTTGTAATAATTTCCATTACAGTTGCCAAAGTCTCTGTATTAATTGCATAAACTTTGGGTGACACTGACGAACTGCCGGTATATCTTGTGGACAATGATGACAAAACATTTTCAGATGCTGCGTTTGGTGTTGTTATTGGAAAGTTGCTCTTATATTGACTTGATGGTGTCCGAAATGGTGTTGTTATCTGAGAAGACAACCTTTCTTGCACTTGTAGTGAAGTACATTTCTTTTGCATGGACTGCTCACTTGAAGATGTTTGTTCATTGAAGTTTCTTGACGTTCGCCCGAAATGCCTAATTGAGTCCATAAAAATTACACCTTCCATAACGTCTCTGCTCCTTCCTGTGATCATCGAATGTTCTTCCATAGCAGATAACGGTGCGATTGATTCCGTGTTTCGTGTTGACATTGACGGAGTTTTAACAGGAATACTTTGTAATGAAGGAGTTCTCCAGACTAAAATAAAAAGAGTAAAATAATGTAATTTGGGCCTCTTGAAAGTTAGAAGTGTTTAATTTTTTATGCACTATCATTTATTTTTTAGTGTATAATTTGAGATATTTAATTGTTTTTAGTCAACAAATATATATGTATGCAGATCTTGGAATTATATCTATATTAAATTACCCGTATACGTCTGTCTGTCTGTCACGCAAAATGGTACCTTAGCTGCGACGGGCGCACCCGTGGATTTTTCCACGGGCTAACGACTAGTATTTAATAGTTCCGTTGGAAGAGTCAGAAACCGTCCTTAATTGTAATTCTATTACCTACTGAATTTGTTAAAATAAAAATAGAGAAGACGAGTTTCTAATGAAAATTTAACAAAGCCATGGTTTTATTCCCACCGACATTTTTTTCTTTCTATTTTTAACAATGTTGCGATGAACATATATATAGCAGCGGTTATTCTCTGTATGATTTGTACGTTCAAACAAAACACATGTAGAGAAGAAACATTTAATCGTGTTTACCTTCAGATCATGACTGAAAGTTTAAATAGATCGTGTTTCTCAGAGTTAAAGAATATTCACTTATGATGGCGTTGAAAATTATGGAAAGTCAGTCAGAGGCCAATTTTAAGACGTCTTTGACTTCATCGTTCATACTTTTGTGGCAGTTCAAATGCAGATAACACAATCGACAACTTTGCTTCCCTTTTAATACATACCAAATCGTAGTGTATAAAAAATGCTTACCGACTGGTGAACGTGAAATATCGCTCGGGTTAATCTCCAAGTGCGATATGGCTGTTATTTTGAACTCTGGAGCAACAGAGTCATCGCTGTATGCTTCAGGCCCTGATTTCGAAGTAGTTAAAAAATTCGCATCATTATGTTGTGTTTCTGCTGCGACGTTGTTTCCATACCAACTTGACGACGACTTAACGTCTATCATATTTTGAGAGAACAGTACTTTCTGTGTTGACGATGTCGCGTCATTATATGATGTGAATGATTTTGTTGCGACGTTGTTTCCATACCAACTTGACGACGACTTAACGTCTATCATATTTTGAGAGAACAGTACTTTCTGTGTTGACAATGTCGCGTCATTATATGATGTGAATGATTTTGTT
Source organism: Hydractinia symbiolongicarpus (assembly GCF_029227915.1). Classification (NCBI taxonomy): domain Eukaryota; kingdom Metazoa; phylum Cnidaria; class Hydrozoa; order Anthoathecata; family Hydractiniidae; genus Hydractinia; species Hydractinia symbiolongicarpus. The sequence continues at coordinate 24,159,865 of NC_079875.1, read as the reverse complement.
GCGACGTTGTTTCCATACTGACTTGACGACGTCAAAACGTCTATCATAATTTGAGAGAACAGTACTTTCTGTGTTGACAATGTCGCGTCATCATATGATGTGACTGATTTTGTTGCGACATTGCTTCCATACTTACTTGAAGACGTCTCAACGTCTATCATATTTTGAGAGAACAGTACTTTCTGTGTTGACAATGTCGCGTCATCACATAATGTCACTGATTTTGTTGCGACATTGCTTCCATACTGGCTTGACGACGTCTCAACGTCTATCATATTTTGAGATAACAGTACTTTCTGTGTTGACAATGTCGCGTCATTATATGATGTGAATGATTTTGTTGCGACGTTGTTTCCATACCAACTTGACGACGACTTAACGTCTATCATATTTTGAGAGAACAGTACTTTCTGTGTTGACAATGTCGCGTCATTATATGATGTGAATGATTTAGTTGCGACGTTGTTTCCATACTGACTTGACGACGTCAAAACGTCTATCATAATTTGAGAGAACAGTACTTTCTGTGTTGACAATGTCGCGTCATCATATGATGTGACTGATTTTGTTGCGACATTGCTTCCATACTGACTTGACGACGTCTCAACGTCTATCATATTTTGAGAGAACAGTACTTTCTGTGTTGACAATGTCGCGTCATCACATGATGTCACTGATTTTGTTGCGACATTGCTTCCATACTGGCTTGACGACGTCTCAACGTCTATCATATTTTGAGATAACAGTACTTTCTGTGTTGACAATGTCGCATCATCATATGATGTCACTGATTTTGTTGCGACATTGCTTCCATACCGACTTATTGACGTCTCAACTTCTATCATATTTTGAGAGAACAGTACTTTCTGTGTTGACAATGTCGCGTCATCATATGATGTGACTGATTCTGTTGCGACGTTGTTTTCGTTCCGACTTGATGACATCTCAACGTCTATCATATTTTGAGAGAACAGTACTTTCTGTGTTGAAAATGTCGCCTCATCATATGATGTAAATGATTTTGTTGCGACGTTGTTTTCATACCGACTTGACGACGTCTCAGCGTCTATCTTATTTTGAGAGAAAAGTACTTTCTGTGTTGACAATGTCGCGTCATCATATGATGTGACTGATTCTGTTGCGACGTTGTTTTCGTACCGACTTGATGACGTCTCAGCGTCTATCTTATTTTGAGAAAAAAGTACTTTCTGTGTTGAAAATGTCGCGTCATCATATGATGTAAATGATTTTGTTGCGACGTTGTTTTTATACCGACTTGACGACGTCTCAACGTCTATCATATTTTGAGAAAACATGTATTGTAGTGTTTGCACTAAAGAAGGATAATTTTTCTGCGCAGTGTCTGCGATCATCGGTTGTTCCTCCATAGTAGATAAAGTTACGGTTGATTTTGTGTTTTGAACTAACATGGACGATGTTTTCACCGGAAGTCTGGTTAATGAAGGAGTCGCTCTTCCACTGCTCTTGTAATCAAGAGACTTTTCTGAAATAAGTGAACTATCCTTTGTTTTACTTGCAAGAAATCCCGTCCTGGAGCTGACAGCGCTATCTGAGTGATATCCAGTAACTATCGAATAATGAGCTGAGCCTTTTGCTGATAATGTTAATATACTATTTGTGTAATTCTCCTCAATACAAGACGACAAAGACGTTGGTTGTGAACCATACTGCATTATAGATGTTGTAGATTTTATTGAGCTAAAAGGAGATATCTCTTTGAACATGGGCAAGGATGCACTGCTAAAGTCTGTATCTACAACAAGTGATAACGTTGAAATAGTAGGAGTTGATTCAGTTTCTGTAATTTCCGTTGATGGGAGACTTGTAAGATCTCTCTGTAGGGTCTCTTGTTCAAATGTTGATTGAATAAGTATTGTCTCCATCTGCTCGTCATAAGATTGGCTGGTCAACAATCCAGTTCCAACTGTTGAGTGATCTTGAGGTTGTGTTGATAGTTGAGAGTAAAACATTTGTGAAGCGTTTTCTGAGCGAGATTGCTGCCTTGTTACAGGGTTTCTTGTATTATGCGAAGTATTTTGTCGGTTTGTAGTATCTTTATTACCTTTCGGGGTTGTTTGAAGTTGTTTTTGTTTACTTGTTGTGGCAAACAAAAGAACAATCAACGTTAATCCAAAGATAGTAGATTGCACCTAAAAGAAATATGCCGAATGTTACAGATAAATTTAATGTGATTGCTTCAGCATAGCAGTCTATGCAGCCACAATAGTACATGTCAATCGCGGTTGAAACTGACGCTGGTATTCACATGTAGATATGTAGAATTAAGGTATTTTTATTTCAACGCTGCTAAGGGCAAAATTTTCAAAGTTGCTAAAAAGTTGGTAAGCGTGTATGCTCAGCGTGCACATTTTTGTACTTATATTATTAAAAAAATAGCTTAAATATAATAATACATTGTTTTAAAAAAAAGAACTGTTTTGTAGATTGCCCATTAGGTTGTCCAGGTTTAATCTTTTAACTGTTAATTACAAAAAACATCTTTCTGGCGTACACCTTACAAAAGTAAGCGCCACAAAGAGGTGTTTGATGCGTAGAGATTTTGTCAACGGAGTAGTTTTGTGCAAATTCTCACCCTAAAGAAATAGGTAAAAGAAAATTCCTAAGAGAAAAACAGCTCATGTTATCTCGGTTAATAAGTAGGCTCTCCTTTAAGGTTGACTTAAAATCATTACTATCACTGCATAACTCATTAACCGACATAAACCTCCTCTCAATAGAGCCTTTCGAACTATTTTAGCATGAAATTGTATTGTTCATGATTTGGTATTTTATATAAATTCATTTGTAATTTTATAAAAAAACCTGTGTACGTGATCATGGGTGCGGATGCCACCGAAAATTTGTGCAATAAATTAAAAATGTCGTAAACGCCTTATTTTTTTTCAACATTCTGCGAGACTAGTGATAATACATAGTTGTATACATCTCTATAATAATAGCCGTATTTCTTCTGTCTGTCTCTGCGCGTACCCCCCGCTGAGTTGAAAAATCATGTTACGGAAACACGAATATCAATGCGATATATTTTTATCCACTTTGTTGCGGCGGGTAAGATAAAGGACGGGCGACCCCGTGGATTTTTCACCACGGGCTAACGACTTCTCTATAATAATAGTCGTATTCCGTCTGTCTGTCTGTCTCTGCGCGGACCCACCGCTGAGTTAGAAAATGATGTTACGGAAACACGAATATCAAATGCGATATATTTTTATTCACTTTGTTGCGACGGGTAAATATAAAGGACGGGCGAACCCGTGGATTTTTCCACGGGCAACGACTAGTCTTGATAATATTCGCTGTCGTCTATCTGTTTCTTTTCAAAATGGTACCGCGTTAACGTGACATACAAAATGCGTTATAAAAAGGATGGGCGAACCCGTGGATTTATGCACGGGTTACCGATTAGTCATTACACATTAGTGTCATTACCACTCTCGTCCCTAATGATTAATCTTTGTCTTTGTGATATTTTTATATCAGAAAGGCAAAAAATCCGTGGGCACGAGTTATTATTATTATTATTGTTCTGAATATTTATACAGGATGTAGCCACTTCAGGGTTGGAAACACTGTTATTATTTTTAACGGGGGTCCTGTGTTTTAAATATATACATTAGGTATGTACCGGTACTGCCTACCCAATTTTCCTCACATGGCATGGGTTGACCGTAGCTGTTGTAAAGACACTTGCTAAACATGCCCGCGCTGTGGACCGAACCGTGGACCTTGTGATTGCGAACCGAACTCCATAACCACAAGACCACGCGACACAACTAAGCATATCAATTGAGAGCAACCAACTCCAACTCAGATCTGTGGCAATTTTTAAATGAGTGAATAATGACAGAGGAATATATTGAGAAGGGAAAAGCGAGAAAAATATTGCTGAGTGACAAATGAAGAAAAGTAGCACAAATATAGAAAGGAAGGAAAAATACTGTCGTGGAAAAATTAAGTTTGGCGGAAAATTAACTTTAATACTTACATTTCGTGCCATACTTTAAAATACTGTGATAAACACAAAATAAAAAATCTTCCACTATTAACCTATTGTTTCAGCTCAGGTAAAATTCCTGTTCGTAGCTCGTTGCACTTGTGATGTCTTCATCTGCGATCTTCCCTAACGTCCTCGTTAGCGTATAATTAATTTTATAAAACATATTGGTAAAAATTGACAATAGAAAATATATGTTGTGGTTTTCCATTCGAAATTATTTATTTATAAGCATAGTAAGAATTTCCCTTCTCCTCGCTTATCTTTACTTGTTTTTCTTGCTTCTTTTAATAACTTTATAATTATTGAGGTGTTATATTAAAGCAGTGCTCAGCAAGGTTGTTTTTTTTTTAAAAAAAAACATATTTTAAACCTTAGAATTAAATTATAAAAATTGAATCATTTAAATTTTAAGTTCATGGCTTGAGTTGGCCAACACCTTTGCATTTTAAATAGACAGTAGATTCTCTAAAACTGGAAAATAATTTTAACTGCGTGTTTAAAAAGAGCTTTTATAAAAACTCCCTCGTACATCTGGCATAGGTCATAAAATCTCGAAGTTGCAAAATTTTTACTAAATTTTCATAACTTAAGTTTAACATGGGGATTTTCGGCAGAATTGAAAATTCTTTGACCCTCTAATCTCCAAGTAATCACAAAATATTTTTTTAGCACAGCCCAGAGTCTTTTCTCACATGGAAAATTTGAGCTTGTGCTGAAATTCTCCATGTAATCACGGGTTTAACAGCTAAGTCACGTTGCATTGTATTTTTACTGTTCTTTGCACAAGAAGATTGTGCTGATAATGAGAAAAAAATTTTTCACGTAAGAATAGGTCATTTACGTACTAGTAAACAACAAAATTACCTCCAATATAAATGGAATACGTTACAGGGGAAGGGGTTTATGAAATTATTTACCAAATGAAAATACCAATCAGATAATGACAAGCGATAAAAACAAAATGTTTAAACAAGTTAATTAAATTACATTAATTAATTAAATATTTCTAACTTTTTTTATTGTCTTCGTTTTGTTTCTCGTGCAAAACCGCAACCACCAGCATTATTATCATCAATTGTAACATCATCACTAACTTCCACATCATCACTGATTTCCACATCATCACTGACTGTAACATCATCGCTGACTGCAACATCATCAGTGACTCCAAAATCATCACTGACTCCAACATCATCACTGACTTCAACATCATCACTGACTCCAACATCATCACTGACTCCAACATCATCACTGACTCCAACATCATCACTGACTGCAATATCATCACTGACTGCAACATCATCACTGACTCCAACATCATCACTGACTCCAACATCATCACTGACTGCAACATCATCACCAACTTCAACATCATCACTGACTCCAACATCATCACCGGCTGCAACATCATCACCGGCTGCAACATCATCACTGGCTGCAACATCATCACTGGCTGCAACATCATCACCGGCTGCAACATCATCACTGACTGCAACATCATCACTGACTGCAACATCATCACCTACACTACCTGCAATATCCTCACTAACTGTAACACCATCACCAACTGAAACATTTTTGTATCACTTGTTATTACACAACAAGGACGCGACCTTTTGTTGTCAAGAACCTTTTATGAAAGCCCTTCATATGAAAACCGCGCCAAACATTGATCACAAAAAAATAAACGAAAACGGCAACGTGAAACGTGAAAACCAATAAAACAATAAAAATATGGCTACTGTTAGGTATTTTCATAGCCGCCTGTTATAAAAGAATAAAAGGGATCTTCCTTGGTAAATGTTGTTGCCTCAAAACTAACTAGAAAAGAAAATCAATTTGGTGAATTTGTTGAGGAGATTTGTAAAATATCATTGTACATTATTGCAAATAGCGTTCTCGCGCAGTTAGTTTATGATTTTATTTTTCAAAGATATACTCACCAAAGACTTTTTTGTAAAATCTGCTTTATTGAGCGCCTAGAGACTTAGTTGATAACTAAAAAGGTCCTTTCTTTAAGGAAATTGAGACAATTGATGTCTGGGTTGACTCTAACTCTGCAGGATTTTTTAAATATGATCCCCCCCTCCCTTTCTTTTAAAAGCATTGCGCGAGCCCTGAAATATTGGACACACACTCATCTGCGTCGAGTCAGTTCTACAAATTGGTCTGCAGTTTTTTAATACTGCACTATGGGAGTGATATAAGAAAGTCTTATATTGCGTTAAGTTTTATCTATATAATAATACCCGTATACGTCTCTCCGTCTGCGTCGAGACGCACGCAATGCGGTATAAAAAGGACGAGCAAACCCGTGGATTTTTCCATGGGCTAACGAATAGTACTATATATTTTCTTGCCCTGTGCATAGTTTCATATATTTCACAATTATTAACTAAAAACAAACATTTTTCGGCATAATTTTGTGTACTTAATAACGAAAGTGAGCAGATTTTTTTATGTACAAACATTTCACAGTGAATGCACACTTCAAACTTACAAAGTTGTTTGTTTGTGAAATTAACTTATTTTCACGCCTGAGAAACGAATTCAAAAAATCGCAAAGCGTGTTGATGTATTTACTAACACTAACCATAAATATCCACACTTTTTCTCCAGGCCCCTTTTTTCGAACCTGACCGGTTAAAACAGCACACGCAGTAGCATTGGGTTCTAGATTGTTTCTTGTATATTATTTGACTTCTCGTTCGCGCTGAGTGTGAGAATTAAGAATGACAGTATGTGAGAAGTTTAAAGAAGGTATGAAGAATGAGTTCTTTTTTTTCTCTTTTTTCTTCTGTTATTTTCTTTTTCTTTTTCTAATTTATATAATTTACATTGATGCTCAGTATTGTGAAATACCAATGCTGGAATTTAGTTTAAAATGAAAACATGCTCAATTTAAAATGCAGAAAACTGTTTTTAATTATCAAGACAAAGACAATTAGCGTTCAGAAGATGGAAACAATATTTTTTTAATGACTTTCATTATTTTTCAGGCTTGCTTAGTTGTAAATAATATACTGAAACGACCAAAGAAGGATATGCTGAAGCTTATTTCTTCAGATAACTGGAACTTTTTGCTCGGGAAAATCAAATCAAAAGTAAATAAATGCCAGATTTTAATTTTTTTAGTTTTTAGTACCTTCTGATGTAATATAGATAGACTAGTCGTTAGCCCGTGGAAAAATCCACGGGTTCGCCCGTCGCAGCTAAGCTAACATTTTGCGTCACAGACAGACGAAAGGACGGACGTATACGGGCATTATATTATAGATAATTTTATCTGTCAAGGAAAATTCAAATTACCGGGGACTTGCTTGCCTTTTTTATCGCCAAGATCGCACTTTTTCTCGCATTGTATCCCCTCTTAAAAAAATTGCTTTAACTCGAACTATAATATCATTTTAGACTAAATTCGACTTAACGGGAGCTTCGCTTAACTCTAACATTCGTTAAGTCGAACTCTTTTCCTCCGTCCCTTGGAGGTTCGAGTAACCGGAGTTTACTGTACCCATAAAACCCCTTATTTTATCATCAAATTTCTTGTCTTTGATGTATAAAAGTTGACACTGGTCAAAACGACTTTGAATAATTATAATAATCAAAAATAATAACTTTTAGAAATTTTGAACAAAAATACTCCAAACTGATGAAAACTTACATTCTCTAAAACTTATTTTATTTTAAAGAAAGTGACGTCACGGTAAAATAGAAAATAAAATCATATAGCATTCTGGTTCAATAACTACAATGTGATGAAAATGAAGAATGACAAATAAATATTTATAAAAAAATCTTTGTTCGTTAAAAGTTTTAGACTAATTTTTAAACATCAATGTAACATTGATATTTTAATAATATTATATACTGCATTGCTGTACCATGTTGCGTGACAGACGTATACGAGATTAGTCATTTACCCGTGGAAAAATCCATGGGGCCACCTGTCAGGAAATTATCAACCCTGCAAGGACCCCCCACTCTTTAAGAAATTTTTCCCGGAGTACCCATCCCCTTCTTATTCGACCCCCCTACAATTAAGCACAAAAGAGTGACATAATAGGAAGATAAGATAATAGGCCATCTTATGGTTTAGATCTTAGTGACCATGTGTGTGATGCATAAAAAAGACAAATAAATCTCGGTTTTCATTTTTTTCACATTAGTTTGACTGTTTGACTTAGTTCCAAGTCTTGTAATATTGATGGAAATAGACTTGTTTAGAAAAACTGTCAGATGTATTATGTCCTTTTGAAATCAATCATAAAACATAAATCCAGTGGCATCGGAATGTTATTTGAACTTCTTTTCTTAATAAACAAAAATATAACACACTCGATCTTCTATTACATTTTCAACCATCTTACATGTGATTTTAAAATTAAGAAGTTATCACCTACTTCGAATTTTCATAATCTTTTTACTAAAAGTCTAACATCGTAACAAAATACACTTTTCAAACAGAATTCAATTTTCACATTAGTGAGTGATCCTGTTTTATGTTCTTTTCATTCTTTTGTCTTTTATTTTTGGCGCTAACAGAAAATAAATTAAGAAAGTTTCATCGCACAGTGCGATAATTCTTCTTCAATATGTCACCATCTTCGTGAAAGTGAAGTGGCAATAACACGAAAATGTTTTAGCATCTCTTTGAATAGCGTTGTTCGTTTTACCGAATGCTTTTAACGTTCTTCATAAATTCCCTTTTAACTTTTTTTTCACAGTCATGTATCCTGTCTATATTCTGGAATGCAAATTACGACATGGCAATAATGCTGAAGTTTTTACTTGTGTAAAGATGGGTCGGTTATTGTTGTTGTTGTTGTTTGTGATTGTTTTAAGAGCAACTAACTCTGATCATTCTTCAAATATATCTTCCTTGATGTAGCTTTCAAATTCTTAAAGTTTTTTTCCGTTGAGACATTCTTCACCGCAGCTCCTGTTGCTTAGTGTGGGCACTGAAATTTTTTTCTGGCTGCGGCGCCTTTATTTTGTCAGCTTTAGGAGTATCCAATTCCAAGCGTCTGAAGAAACGGAAAACGTTTTTAACAACCAGTTAAAATCCCGAAAACGCTACCATCTTCAATGTAGGGAAAATTAAGTGTATTGACATATTGGGGAGCGTTGTTTAAACGCGTTTGTGAATGGTTTAATGCAAACCTTCAGTTGTTGATAAAATTTTATTAGCCCGCGGGAGTGCTAAAATGAAAAGTGTTTTGTTCATAAAAACTAACAACTTTCCCATCAATTTGTTGAAATGCAACAAATTTAATTCTTTCAAATCGAGCTTGTTTGTAATACCGAACCAATCGCTATGCGATTTACAATAAACTGCGTGCACGATGTGTGAAAATAAAAACAAAACGTATAAGTTGGTAAGAGAATAATAAATTAAGATGAAACTGAAAAAGAAATTATATCTTTTAATTGGGCCTAATGTGAGAAAATGTGCAGAACAAGAGACGGGAAGTTATAAACAAAATAACAAACAAATAAGTATATAAATAAATAAAAGAAAGTAATAAAAAACTGTTAAGAATGAAAAGAAAGCGTCCAGTTTAATCTGCTACACGTTTTTTCATACACAAGTCTTACAAACGAAACTGAAGTAAAAAAAGATTATAATCGCATATTTAACATAATTAGTAGGCCGTATTAAATTAAATGCGGAGAAAATGATATCAAGCGAATATTTTTAAGCACGGACAGCAAAACAAAATGTGCGAACATGAAAACGTGGCGTACCGTTGAGCGGTGCCAAGATGGCATAATAAACGTGTTCTTAAAAAAATCGCATGGGTATAAAACTTTAAAATTGGTGATATGTTTTAAATAGCGCCTTTAAAGCAAAGAGAAAAGCTTCGATCTATGATGGAAGGGTTCACGTTTAAGCCATATTTATTTGTTATTGTTACTTATTTATTTACTTATATTACTTTTTATATTTCTTTATTAATATTTCTATATTTCAAGGAGAATTGTCGCGTTCGATGGCGTTCGGTTATTGTAATTCTTCATTTTAATGTTAAATTACCGTCCGCGTCACTATCAATGTTACCCTTTTAGTCAGGAAACGGACTGGTTTAACGTATGCTAGTGTGTGATAAAGTTTTAAATATCTTTGTAGCTAGTTCAGTATCTGCAGTCTAATATATCCAATGGAAACATCAACTTTAGTCCATCAAAACTCACTAGAGAGGTCCGATTTCTCCATGGATTCGATCCTAATGAACAATAACAAACGCAAGAAATTGATAACTGCTGAAGAAGAGATGTGTGCAACAGAGATGCTGACAAAGCACCCAATGGCGTTGATGCATGGTGGTTTGGCGAATGTGAAAGTTGCAGATGACGAAGAAGCTAAGAAGATACGGGTACATTTAGACGATGCCGAATTGTGGCGGAGCTTTCATCGATTGACGAATGAAATGATCGTCACGAAAAACGGGAGGTGAGCAAAAAAAAAGAAGAACTGACCAAAACTTAGAACACCATTTTGTTAGTTAAAGCATTTTTTCTAGTAGCTAAATTTCGAGGAATCCTTGGTTTACATCCTGAGGCAGGCATAGCATAATCCTTTTTTACCAGAATAGTTTATTTATGCTTTTCTTTCAGGAGAATGTTTCCTGTCTTAAAAATATCAGTGGAAGGATTGGACCCGAATTCAATGTATTCAATTATGATCGATTTTCTGCCAGTGGATAGCCATCGCTGGAAATTTGTAAATGGTGAATGGTCAAGGGGAGGGAAACCCGAACCAATCACTAACAGTCGACTCTATGTTCATCCTGATTCGCCAAATTTTGGGACACACTGGATGAAGAATTCAATTGTGTTTTCAAAAATAAAATTGACGAACAAGGAAAGCACAAGTAACCAAGTGGTATTAATTGATTTGTTTGTTTTTTTATTTCATTTTCGTAACCCTAAAATTTTTGAATAGCAATCTCACCTTGTATAGCCACTAGAAACAAAGATGTTTTGTATTTTGCCAGCGCCTGCGTCGACAGCTTTCTTGCTTATTCTTAAACTAAATTTAATTCGATATCCCAAAAATTCAAATCTTCTTTTGAATTTCTCCCCTGCAAATCTTCTTCAAAAGATTTCTTTCCAAAATAGAACAACCATCAAAACATTGCATATTTTCCCAGGTGATGTTGAATTCGCTGCACAAATACGAGCCCAGGATTCACGTGCTACGTGTGGGAGGGAAAGAATCGGAGAAAACAGTCTCCACTCATTCGTTTAGAGAAACTGTTTTCATTGCAGTAACTGCCTACCAAAACGAGGAGGTAAGAGATATTTTTTGTCACGCCAGTAAAATAGGGAATGCTTTAAACAATTAATTGAATATATGCTATGGTTATGTCTACAAAGATTCCTGGTGTCTTCAATTTCTCAGGGTTCTACAGTGGGATCTTAAAGTACACCAAGTGGAGCGTAACTAATCTAGTTTTCAAATGTTGATATAATAATACCTGTAATACTTTGTTTAAAATGGTAACCGGAAGACTACTTTATGTTAAGGCTGCACGAAATGGCGATGAACGCTTTACTTACAGCGGATGTCAATCTGATGACAGGAACATGTAAAACGGGCGAGTCTATGGCTCTCCATTGTGTATGTTACAATAGGGCGTTTACATGACACCAAATTGAAATTAAGGCGAGAAGAAACTGCATCGAAACGTGTGACTGTTTACATCATGTTTCACTTCAAATTGAATTTAATTTCTGGCGTGGTCCGTAAAGGGCCGCATCGTTTGTGTTCGTAAATTTTAAGCATGTGCACACGAACTAAAAGTCGCCAGTTTTTACATAGAAATCTCGCACATGTTTAAAATTTCACCTTGGTTCATTTGACTGAAGTAAAATTACACTAACAATAAGTTTTGCTATGCCCGTAGTGATAAAAAAAAAGTTGTAAAAAATTCTAAGTAATGAAACGGTTGGACTAAAATGGTAGCTGCAAGTAGCGGTGGGTTAAGACTAGGAGTAAGCCATTTCTTGGTATTATTTCAAAATCTATAGAAGAAAATAGAAGCTGTTCGTAAATTCTGTTTTATTTCGTGCGTTTTTTTTTTAAATAGCCATGATCTGTTTTTCCTTTCGCATGTTATTCTCGTATATTTATTTTCCGCACGACAATCAGTGAATTGAAACTAAATCCCACGACGGTCCTAATTTTCACACGAAATATAAGAAACGAAATGAACAAAATTGCAAGATAAAACGTTTTAATAACATCAGCTAATTATGGCTTGTATAATAATAATTTTCTTCTGTTATCATTTTTATTTACAATTTTTTTTTAATTGTAAAACATTATTAATATCGAGGCATGAATTCTTTCTAACGTTTTTTCTGCCGAAATACAAAAAAAGATTTCCTCTATCCTTTTTGTTGTTAATCTTTCATAGCTTGTTATATTTTTCTTTAAATGTTATATTTAATACTTCGTTAAAACGTTTAACGTCGCATTTTGAGCGGCCAGTCATCCATGTCAGACGTCGTGTTTTTATATCCAATAAAAAACACACGTGCCGAAAAAATTTTTGTTTTCAAAAAAAACCAGACATATTTTGCGTCCAGAAGTAATAAAAGTATAGAATGATATAGATTATCATTCTTGAATCCTTACACCTGTTGCTTTTACTTCTGCTGTTGTTGTTGTTGTTGTTGTTGTTTTTCGATAATAATATTATTATGGTTTGTTTTTGTAGATAACTTCCTTAAAAATTAAATACAACCCATTTGCGAAAGCATTTTTGGATGCAAAAGAAAGAACGGAACATCCTTATCTTTCTAAAAGAAACGACACAACTTATCCGCTACCTTGTCGCTGTTGCAGTGCATATCCTCCGTACTCTCGATTACCCAGCTCTTCTGAATATAACCATAATATGCATTACTCACCACTAGAACCTGGATTTCACCTCAGGTCATCGAGAACATCTCCATATTATATTTCGTCACCCCGCGGCTACTACATGTCCAGTCAAATGCGTAAGTCTAGCATTGGGGTAGCTTTGTCTGTGTGCAGCAACATCTCGTGTGCTGGTAGAATATATGTAATAAAGAGTCTGTTTTAAATTCTTTAAAGACTCATAAAACGGAACTTTAAGTGCGTCAGTACAGTTATAATATTGATGTTTAGATCGGACGCCGTACTTTTCACACCAAAATGCATCACCGCCACCTTTACCACACCATTGTGCGGCGCCACTAAACACACATTCTCGTCACTCACATTTAGATCGAGCTCCGTATTGCAGCATACCAAACTGTGCATGTTCTTTAACAAGCATCTATGCTGCGTCGCGATACGAAGACAGCAGCAGAACGAGGAATAATAACAGACTAAGTCCTACAAACACGGGCACTTCCACGCCAAGTCCATCTTGTGAGTTTGCACAGGACAATGACAGAAGTCAGAAAGAGCATTAAAGAAGGATAAGAGTGATTTCATATGTCAATTTTATTTGTGATTGTTCGATCAAAATAAGCTAAAAAAAACATGGAATATATACTTCTTTCCATTTTTATGTAAAATGAGTGTTTATTAACCCTAACACGAACGAACACGTGTATATACGGGCGAAGATCGGGCAAGCACAGCCAATTAGACCGCGTTTTTAAAAGTATGTTATGAGGATGAAGTGGGATACCAAACTGTACCAGACACGAAACATTCAGGTTCTTTACTCGCCACCAATGGCAACTCAAATTTTAGAAAGCTAACTATTTTTAGTCCAAAAACAGGGTCTTTGTTAAAAACAGATGCGCATACTTAGGATTAATGAACGTGACTAGATATTGTTCGTTTGTCGTCAACAATATTATTTTGTTCTTACTTTGTGATGTAGTATCTATTTATATCTGTGAATAAAATAATAATATCTATATATTCAGTAAAATATAAAACTGATGAAATAAACAAAAGCCCTGCTTGGAAATTTTATTTGCAGTACTCCCTCCCTTGTACTCCCTTCTTTGGCGTGTAACCTCATATAACGGTTTGACATAAGTCTTGTTTTTCTTTACCCCGAACAGAGTTTTTCGTATAAGGTATCGTCCGTGCAAGGTATCGTTTGGTTAGAAACATTAAATCTGAGAAAGTTCCGTTTAAAATTACACGACTGTTTTTTTAGGCCACACCTATTCAGTTTTTTCTGAATTCACTTCACATGTTCTATTAGACTGTTTTCTTGGGTGTTATCTATAATAATCATACCCGTTTTCTGCCCGTTGGCTAAAAACGGGTCGTCCTAACCACGCACAAAATCTTCAAGCTACAAAGATCGAATGCGATATATTTTTACAGGCTTTGTTTTGAACGCTCGCGCGTAGTAAACCAGTCAGAAAGCCTAGTTTTAATAAATAACCAGTCCAAGTTGCAGTCTCAACATGCCAACGAAGAAACAGAAAAAGATCGTAGCCCTGGCTTTGATAGTGAAAATCATTTTGGTTTGGAAGTAATACTTTGGATTTAGGAATATTTCATTTTTATATTTCCACATGTTAACCCTATTTGGTATGGGCTTTGTAAGTATGGGGGGGGATAAAGTGCCCGCGGGCTGTAACTTTTGTTCAGTTTGGTTTTAAGTGACAAAACTGGGCACACAGAAGTATCAATATGTTCACTTAATTAGTGACAAAATATTTAGGTTGACATGACATCAAGTGAGGACGTCATGATGAGACAATGGTTAAAGAAAATATGTCTTTCTTGGAAATTCTCATTTTTTTTATCTTTTTTAAAACTATTTACAGTACTAGTCATTAAAAAAGTAATATAAGAATGTAAGATGTTATTAGAAACATTAACAGGTGGTATAAAGACAAAGGATTTCTCTAAGGAGAAAATGGAAATCGATCAGAATTCAAATCTTCAAGAATTTTTTTTCAAAAATCTATACTTGAGAACCTTAGTGTCTGTCATGCCTTAAACCTTAGTAGCTGTCATGGAAAAAAAACTTGGTATATCTCTTAGCACTTACGTCAGTAGCTACTCAATAAAGACAATTTGGATTGACATGGGACAAAATGACCTATGATGTTATCATATGACACTAGAAATAGAGAAATAAGAAATTACAAACATTCTGGTCTGTAAATTACCAATATTCCGGTCTGCAAATTACACAGTATGCATGTCAATATTGTATGATGACTTTTGGTCACTATCACATACATAATCCCATATTCATACAACTGGTTTGTTTAGAAAGCAGTTATTTTTAGCACTACAATAAAAAATTTGATACGACCACCTGTCAAAAAGGACAAAGTGACATTGACAGGACAATTTTTAAATCCTAAAATCTTCATGGCTGTACAGAATAAAAATAAGTAGGTTTTGGATGTACTTACCAGTGAACATCAAAAATAAGATCTTTCACTTAACCAAGAATATTTTACGTACTATAATAATAACAGCATTTTATTTAACCTTCGTTTAAACTTTTCTGAACTTAAGAAATATCTGTCATGACCAACAACAATATTTTTTTCATGTTTTGAGTCCCCTTTTTAACAAAATACTGTTCTGCCCAGATTGCGAAAACGACCTGTTTACAACCGGGACAGCCGGATTATGTACGCACGGCCCGATTATGTTTTTTTTGCACTGTTATGTCGTGGTGACCGGATTATGAACGCTGATATAAATAGCTGGGAGACAGGCTGTGATTGGCATTTTCTTCAAGCTTTTGTAAATTAAACATTCTCTGGAAGATAGAACACCCCTAAAAACTAGACATGGCAAAACAAAAAAGTGTCGACGTAATTCTTAGTATAAACTACCCTTGTAGTAAATACATTTCAACATAATATACTTTGAAGCAACTAAATTTCACGGAACCTAAATTATTCTTTTTGCGGGAATTAATTTTGGTGAAAAGTTATTAAACTTGCGAATCCCAAAATTTAGTATTTGCCACGAATGATATAAAAGCAGTCAGCCCCAATTATATTTGTTTTATTTAAGTCCTATAATTGTCGAATAATATTTGACTGTCATACATAAGTCGGCCTGCCCCGATGTTCGTTCTATAATAAGTGAGAAATAATATTACACTGTCGTATATAAACTGCCCTGATTATGTTCCTTTTATAAGTGCCAAATAATATTTTTTGAGTAATAAGTTGGCCTGTCCCGATTATGTTGCCCTGATTATGTATTTTCTGCCCTGTTCTTAACCGGGGCAAGCTGCCGTACTTAATCAGGCCAAAGTTCATTATCCGGGCAGAACAATACTACGAGCTTCAAACGATGAAGTTTGTTATGATGAGATGGCGCCAAATTTGAATAAATATACAGACCAGAAATATTTAACAACAATTCGAACGCACAATATCGTCGCTTCATTTTTATTCACGAATCTTTACTTCTTTATCTTTACTCACAAAGTAAATTGTGCGTATTGACCCGTGACCATCACAATAATGATAAAAATATTCCATTGTTTTTTGGCAAATGTGTAAAAATACTGAATTATAAAAAATTCAACACTCTCAAAGATGTAAGTAAACAAAAATAATATTTTAAACAGACTGTTTCATATATTGGGTCCATTGTGGAGGTCGTTCTGCAAAGTTTTAGATGAACATTTACCGTTTTTGTGAAAAACATCTCTTATAACCCTGCTTAGTTGGTCTGGTCATTAAAATTAACATAGCCATCATAAACTTTAATTCCGCAGCCGTGCAGTGTCGTGCGCAGTTAGCCACTCCTTCAAACTAAAGATTTCGGCTACAAACGCACATTATGAAATGCATTGTTATCTAACAATTTATCTAGCTAATGTTTTTGTGTATGTTTGGTATAAGTTCTCTTTGTAGCTTGTGTTACGTGCCTTGCTTACTATCCAATAAAAGTAAGAGCCACAATTGAGTCACGCAATATAGCTGCAAAAGCCAGGCGGATGATTTACGAGATCAAAAAACGTGTAAGCGAAATTAAAAGTAACGCTACAAATTTGAAGACGCCTAAAAATAATTACGAACGATGCAAGTTAGTTTGCCATGGGTGACGAGCTGGGCTACAAAAATATGACAATGGAAAATGGACTTCCATTCTCGCTGATCTGTACTACTCCTTTCATTGTAGCCGTAACGTTAGTACATTGCCGATGAGAGTAAAGACATAAATTTAAATTGTTTTTTTTAAAAGATGTAAAGCACAAAAATGGTTTTTGAAAACCAGGATATTGAAATAGTCTTTTCCGTTTATCAACATCTAAAACCATTGTATATACACGCTTTTCCTTTTACGATTCGGTCATTACTTTGATACATTAAGTAACTTTGTGTGTGAAGGCGACACACAACAACTCGGTTCTCCCTTCAATACCGATATCGGTATAGTTAGGACCTGGAATTTGATGAATGGAAATAATGGTGCAAATCTGACATTTCATTAAACGCACCCTTGGCCCCATTCCTAACTTGTGGCAAAATGTCATCTTTAAAAAAAAATTGAAATTGTTGGAGCGCTTCTTGCAACGAATGTAACCTATTTTTAAGTAACTTAAAATAGCGAGAGGCCGATGTTAGCATGTCACATTGGAAAAACAGTGTGTGGTGCGATATGATGAACTAATACATACGACATCACAAATAAGCGAAGTCGTTAGATTCTCTGCAGAAAACAATTTCATTTGGACTGGAGAAAGGTCAGGAGCACATTTATCATCTATTTATCATCTAATACGAGGTTGATAAGCAACGCAGGTATTTGGCGAACAAAACGGCATGTCTTCCTGTTTAACGTAACAATGTTGTGTTCTTCTTTTCCTTCTTCTTCCCTATTGACTTCCTTCTCTCCGTTTTTCTTCTTCGTCATCGTCTTGCGGCTCAATAATTACTCCCAATTAAGGTAGAGCGGTAGGATTTTGTAGCAATTAACCACGTGTTGTAAAACGTGTCGCTTCCCCGCCAGTTGATTCTTTTCCGACGTTTGAATGCCTCCTCGTTGTTTATTAACGGGCAGACTTCCTCTCATGCCCCAGCGACTATCCTCTACAATTTTCCGCATATACTCAGCACTGTCTAACTTGTTTTTTATGTCCGACAGTTCATTATCGAATGTCAACTATGCCAAACAGTTCATGATCGAATGTCAACGCATGTTACAAAATGCCATCTCCATCGTCGGCTGCAATAATGGCATAGTCCACTGCTTCTTGCGAACCTGCTTTTTTATCCTGAACTAGTATGCTTATACCACTGCTACATGCTTCCAATCTTCATCCAAGAAGACCGAAAAACCGCAATCAACATCCTCGGACACAGCGCCTACTTGATTTTCTTGGCAACATTGTTTACGCATATGAAAAGCAAGATGCTTTTTAACTGGTTGTCAATGTACACAAAAATTTCCATGCAGTGCATTCGCATCCACTACTTATTGTCATGCATATTACTTTACACCGCTGTTCTTGTAAGGTACTTACTTCTCATGCTATTGTCCTTGACTTGAAGTGGCTTGGTTTCGAAAACTTCCAAACGATGCAGGATGGCCTCACACCACTTCTAATATCCACCTTGCAAATTCTTTTTGTATCTCACATCGTAGACTGTCGCAACTCCACTTATCCATAACCAGAGAATAATGCCTAAAACACAAAACGTACATTATTAAGTACCGTCAAAGTGTTTGAGGTTTTCACAAAATTTCACAAGACTAGTTCGTTTTCATAGTAAATAAGTGTACCATAAAAACTAACTAGTCTCAGGAGAATCAACCAGCAATAATTTTATTTTCCTTCATGACTAAACGAGTAAAATTTGGTACCATTTTTCAATGAAGCGAAACTGCACATCTGGAAAATTATTTTCTGCACCTAAAATGAAGTCAGCACTTGGTAAAGCGATGCAGAGAAAGCTTGTAATGCAGAGGTTCTGCAAACAAATATTAAATGCTGCGTGAAAGAACATTGACAGTACTTCTAATAGTAACTGCGAGGTACTAATAGTTTCAAGTATTTGCCTCTGTCTGTATGGCATTGCATGTTGTCAAATTTAATCCGGCTTGGATGAAAGACTTTGACAAATTTGTTTCAAACTGGTTCAAAGTACAATGTGGCAGGTCGCAAGCGATCCATAAAAAAATTTCGAAAAATGTTATAGACGCATTTGCCCCGTTCCTGCTATCTCCTTCACTGCTTATATCAGCTCCTTGTTCTTCCTCTTCGACAATTAAAACTGTTCGAAATCAGACTAAACCAAAGAGCATTTTGAGTGATGAAATTGTAGACAAAGCAAATCAAATGAAAAATTGTAATAAAAAACAAGCCTGTAAAGATTTGGTACAAAAAAAATAATCGGCTCTTCTTGGTCTCAGAAAAAATGTCATTATTAAACTCATTACAGAGAACTTTACTTAAAATCACATTTTGTCCTGGTCAAAAAATGGTAAAACATTTCCTTCGAATATCTTTAACTTTTGTCGTGTTATGTCATACTTTCTCTGCCAACGAAAGCTAACTGAACGATATGGAATATGAAAAGCTCAAAAATATGCCCGGTGTGTTACGAAAAGTCGGAGACTTTGCATTTTATAATGGGGAACTGTAAGAAGAGTATTGTGGAGGGAAGATATATGTGGCGTTATGATTCTCAAAAATATACCATCGCTTGCACTTATTAGTTAAGTGGGAAATTCCACTGTGTATGCAGACATTTCAGGGTTTCTAACCCCATCAACCCTGTTAAAATTTGTCAGACCAGACATTGTCTTTGTAAAGGACAACTTCTATCACATTATCGAGCTGATTTTGTTTCGAGACCAATTTAGTGAAGTCACATGAATATAAAAGCAGAAGTATACGGAAACATACAGAATTAAGTAATCGATAAGAACTTCGACGTCGTACTTTACCCTATCGGATTTTGTTCTCCACGATTCGTTCCTTCTTCAATGAAGAAGCTTACTGGCTTGTTGAGAAAAAACAAAATGGACGTAAATAGAATGATTTTTAAATGCAGCGAAGTTGTTTGCAAATGTTCCTATTATGTATTTTACAGACGAAACAAGAGCTTGTTGGAAAGCCTAATAATGAAGTTTGTGGAATGTATGTTTATCTCCTGTCTTAATAATCAAAAAATTATTATTATTATTAAACGTAACAAAAAACATAACAAAAAATAATAATAATAATAATAGTTGATTTACCATACACACTACAGCTTCGACCACATATCACGATATTAAAATTGAAAAAATGTCGTGCCAAACTTTATCAACACATCTAAAGATCTTCTTTTCTCAAAAGATGTTAACATGCACAAACTCAGCAAGTTGTATTAATTATAAAAATAATTAGGCATGATGTGATAAACGCATATTTCACGCATCAAATATCTGCACGTGTAATATAATGTCAAACTTTGGCTCCCACAAAATAAATTGGAGGCGAGGGAATTTCCATATGTTAAAGAAATATATGTTTCGGATAATTTTAAAAACTTTGGCAAATGACTTGATGATTCTTAGGAAGGAAATTCTTTATGTGTATGTTATTTATGTCTTTATGTGTATGTTGGTAAGCGCTTGATGTCGAGAGCACTAGGTGTCAAGACACCTTGCGTTTCTGCAAAAAAAAATCCGACTGCCGCAACACAGGGAAGTTTCCACAAATTCAATTCTGCCACAAGTAAAAAAAACCCGTAGCAAATGTGAATCAATAATGAAAAAAAAATGCGTCACCGCGCCACTGAGTCCTTGCTGAGTTTTTTCTAACTGCTAATCTGCCTAAAAAATGTGACTTATTTGGAAGCAAAACAGCAGGATCGTATTGCAGATTCTGTGTTGACGACATCAGATATATTTGATTTATCTGATTTGATTTGCAGCTGGGCCATCTGAACTAACTGAACTTTACCCTAAAATAATCGCTACCGAGAACGGCCAAACGGCGGAAAATTGCGATCCAGGGACCCGGGACGCAGGGCAAGGTTTTGAATTGGAAAAATCGCGAATATGGACCAGAATGCAACAAACGTAAACATGGCAAAACGAAAGTGGAGGACTTTTGTAAGACTTTGTTTGGTTTATTCCTGAACAAGATAGTTTTAGTGCCAAAGGATTTACATGAAGAAGGTAAAAATGGCAAAAATTTTTCTAAATGCACTAAATTCTTTATACTTCTCTGCCATGTTTGTCTTGCAATACCAGGAACTCTTTCTGACTGGATTAGCACATTATTTTTTCTCTTGCCTCCCTCTGATTTTCAGAGGGTAAACGCTTTCCTAGCTATTCTCTTGTTTGTTTTACGTTTTTATGTGAGAAAAGTTTTAATGTGGATAATATTGAGACTTACGTGAAAAATAACTAGCTAGCACAAAAAAGAAGGCGATGAATTAATTTCGTTTCCTCGGAAAGATCGTTGTTGCAAACTTCGCAAAACCATTTCTTATTTTTTGTCACACAAGTGTTGGATCATCGATAAATCAATGTTGTCTTGATCAGACAGTTTTGGATGAAATTCTGTCTGCATCATTTCCTGGGTAATTGTTTTCTTTCCAGATAATATGACTGGAATGTCTTCTGTAGTCTTTTCTTTTAGTACCCATTCTAACATTACTAAAAATAAGGAAATATAAAATGATAAATAAAGAATATACACAAAAAAGCTTAGTAAAATGAACTTTCTACAACTAACATTTAATTTTATCATTGGTCGGCAAATTAACGAATGGTACCATCTTTTCTTTTGTTTTTCTGTTGGGCAGGCCAATTGCCGTATAAAGCCGTTTCAGTGTTCCTTTTTTGCACATTTTGGTGGGAATATGATGAGGGAGAACCCTAAATTAAGAATCATTTTTTATATAACAATATGCTAAAATTAGAAAATTGCAGAGAATTATAGACTGTAGTACTTATTTGAATCGTTATTATCCTCATATGGCTTCGATTCAAGAAGCACTCTCTATAGAACGAGAACTCTTGACATAAAGTTGAATATAATTATTTTTGTCATGACTACAAATTGCTTCATTTAACTGCTCGAAGCTCAAAAAACTCTGTCTGACCTCCATCTTCTTCCTTCGGCATAGAAGTCCTATTCGCGCCTTTTCTGGCTGGTTTCTGCTACTAAAACTTTCCTCATAACAAATTGAAATTTTATGCTAAGTATAAAAAATCTTTTTTTTTTATGAAACGAGAAAGAAAAGATTTTACGTACGAAGAATAGATACATTAATGCCATTAATTTTCGTGCGACTTTTATTTTCACGCAGGAAAGGTGCACGAAAATAAAAGGCGCACAGAAAAGGCCTATTTTCGCGCACTCTGCTGCGCAAAAATTAAAGGGTGTGCGAATTAGTGAAAATCACTTTTTAGCTATTTCTAAGCCTTTGATAACTTCAAGAGATCAAGTCATTTTTTCATTTAAGTACTTTTCCAGTCGAAAGGCTTTATTAAGAACAACAGTAAAAGAGAGCTACTGAGTTTAACTTCAATAAATTTCTTTCATGAATATAAAGGTCTAATCATCGATGACAATAACATTTTGTGTTTCTGGAATTATTTGAGTATTTCCAATGTCTTGGGTTTCAGGTACAGTTTGGGTCTGTGTTTCTGGTACTACGTCAACGCTTATCTCTTCTTGGGTCTCCTCTATTTCAGACTCAGGAACATGTTCGATATCAAGATCATTTTCGTCTCCTTAGCCTTCTTTGTCATTTTCTCCTTCCTCAGCAACTATCTGATCAGGCTCAATGTAATAGCTATATTAACCAGCTTCTTCATTTCCTCGAACACTTCATCCGTAGAATCTGCTTTAAGCACAGTCAAGAGAATCGGAATCTCTAAACCTCCTGTTGGAATGGGGGATGGCCTATATCTAGCACAATTAACACGAGTTTCCAATTTTCCACCATAATTCAAGAAGTAATGACAGAAACGACTGATTTCACGAGGGATATGTCCTACAATTTCTTTATCTGTCAGCTTTCCAGGTATTTTAGTCCCCAAGGAAATCACAAAAGGATCATAGACATTATTAATCTCTTGTTCCACTTTTAGACTTTGTCCTAATCTTGGTGTCCAAACTTCACGATATACATGAAATCCACGACTTGCACATCTCAAAATAATAATCTTCAATTCAATTCAATACGGCTTCACAAAGAAAAAGTTTTCTGAAGGTCCAACCAAGGCTAAAGAACGTCAAGGAAACAATTTTGATTGTTTTGTTTTTCGATTTTAGAACATTTGAATGTTTTTTTCGAAATTTGAATGTTCAAAGTGGAATTCGAATGTTTATAAGACGTGAATAACGTTGAGATGAACGCGAGAAAACTGTGATCACAAACTACTACACAGTTCTCTCAGCGGTCAGTCATGTCTTCTATCAAGAACTATTTTAGTAGTTCTGGCAAGTCTTCAGAGTCTTTGAAAACTGCTGTTCAAATTGCAGGTACAAAAACAAGCATCACTTCTACGGAAGAAAGAGAAGTGATAAGTGTTTTTGAGGATGCTGAACTTCCTAAGAATTCAAAGGGCGGAAGGTGAGAAAAATTCTTCTTCTGTTCATGTAAAACAATATTTTCAATGATTTCAAATTAAAATCATACATGGAACGTTAAAGGATATCTGAAGAGATGTATTTTAGAATTATATGAGCAAGCTCAAAATAACTGTTCTTACATTTGTCATATGACGTCTTTGGCAGGTCATTTCATGTATATTTTTTATATTACTTTTTTTCACTAAAATCGCCGGATACGGGAAGTACAGCCCCAAGTTGCGATGCACCATAGCAAAATACGCGATTGATCACGGTAAACGCCCAGCTGCTAAGAAATTTGGCATACCAGAGTCAACGGTGAGAGGATTTGTTGAATCTTACAAGAGAACCAGACAAGAAAACCCCAACACTGAGCTTGTAATTGTGCCTAAAAAGAAACGAGGTTGCCCAACGCTCCTTCCTGAGGAATTGGACCTGAAAGTGATGTCAATGATCAAATCAATGAGAGAATCAGGCGCTGTTATCAACTACAATATAATGGAGGCTGTAGCACTTGGAATCCTTACAGCTAATGACAGAACTTTGCTTGCCGCTAATGGTGGGCCCATTAAACTTGAATTGAAATGGTGTGAGTCTATCAAAAATAGGCTCAATTTTGTCAAAAGAAAGGCTACCACGTCTAAGCCTTTAATAGCGTTAATTAAAGCCTTTAATCCAGGTAATTTATGAAGGGAAGACCGATCGAAGTCAACCCAATTTCAAATTCCCTACAGAATTCCACGTCACCCAAACTTTAAATCATTGGGCTAATGAGAATACAAGTATCGAAATGATGAAGAAGATTTTGATCCCCTACATTAAAGAAAAATGGAAAGAATTGAAGGCTCCGAAGAAACCGTGGCTATTGATTTGCGATGTTTTCAAAGGGCAGTGGACAGACACAGTCAAGAAAGTTGTGAAAGCATCAAATGGAAAGATGGTTTCTGTTCCAAACAATTGGACGAATTACTTCCAACCGCTCGACCTCACCATGAACAAAAGTAGTAAGGATTTTTGCGCAACGAAGGGCAAACCTGGTACTCGAACGAAATTGCGAAGCAAATGTCTGAAGGCAAGCGTACGGATCAAATTAAGGTAGATGTCCGACTCTCAGTCGTCAAACCATTACATGCTAAATGGATTACCAAATATTACGACTACACCTGGAACCACCCAGAAATAATCATCAACGGTTGGTAAAAGTCTGGTGTTACCGAAAATCTTGAAAAAAAAATTAATTTAGACCCTTTTTAAACAAAATAGTTTTATTGTTTAGTATATCATGATTATTTTGTATGAACGGGCTTACTTAAAACCACAAGAAAAGAGTCATTTGAAAGCTGAAAAACCCTCTATCAATTACTTTTAAAATTTTCTCACTTCAAAAAAAATTGTAAATTTGGAGGTGCGCGAAAATTAAAGGGTGCGCGAATCGGCGTTTTTGAAGGTGCGCAAAAATTAAAGGCGTGAAAATAGTGTGCGCGAAAATAAAAGGCGCGCGAAAATTAATGGCATTAAGGTATAGGAAATCACAGATAAATAAAAAATAAAAAATAATAAAGTACGTGAGTGTCACGTACGAATAGAAAAAAAATATTAAAGTACGTGATAGTCACGTACAAATAGAAAAAAAATGTTAAAGTACGGTCACGTATGAATAGCCACTGCGATATTTTTCGTATTGATACAGGATAATTGTACTTTTGGGTCGACAACCTCACCTCAGATGCTACATATTTTAGCTGAAAAATTGATAAGCGAGTCATTTAAACGTGATGAGCGTTTCATACAGTTGCGATTATTTGTATTGATAATTGATGCGACAATGGTGCTTAAGGGTCCAACCTTGTTCCCAGGGCTTTTTGTCTCTTATAGGCACTGCACTCATTGATATGTCGGACAAAAAAGGCCCTGAGGAGGCTGGTATTATTTCCAGCTGTGATTGGTCAACAATCGTTTAAAGATGATAGGGAACAGCGGGTTGCCTTGTTTAACCCTTTTAGCTTTGTGCATTATCCCCATACGAAGTCTCACTTTTCCCATATGCTGATATATTATTCTGGTCTTGGTAATATTTCCATTAAAAAAAAATCAATCTGCGTCTTCGACCTTAGGTCCCACCATGTAGATTCCTGGAATCCCAAACTTTTCCTGTATGTATGGCAACCCAAAACAGCATTTAAGCCCTTCAACATTCGCAGACAATCTGCTCACCCTCACCATACTACTGTGCTCCATTACTTGCTCTGCAATTTTCTTAACCAATCACAACAAGAACAACAAACACGCTTCTTATCAGACATTATTTGTGGAATGGTGTTGTTTTTGCATGTTTCTTCAACACTGGACATGGTAGCTTTTTTGTATTGTTGTATGCAGATCTTTAATTGTATTGCAGCAAGCACTCTAGTACAATGCCCTTTTACATTTAGTTGCTTCACGTACTTCTATCTTTACAGCCAGTTGGTTAGGTTGGAAAGGAATGGAGCATAGGCAGTTTTTTCGTCATAATAAAAAAGGATAGGGGCTGCAAAATTGCTACTTTTGTACATGTATAGGCCATGTGGACAGCGTTTAAAGTTTGCCAGTTCGTTCTTACCAGTGCCCCCACGCAACAAAATAATCCACACTGGGCCCATAAAGATCTCGAAGTTTAGACAAATCTTCTCTCGAGCTTGGGCGACTTTTTGAATAAGATTTGAGCTTTTCGTCTGATAACTCCCAGACTCACTAAATTATTATTCCTGAAATGCGAAAACAATGCTTAAATTCTCCTTTACCATGAATATGAGTATTTGAGCATTTGCAATTATCTTTATGTTCATATTAGCAATATTTCATATTTTTTCAGTTTATTGAGAAATGTCTGAAGTAAAAGCAGAGTTAAAATTAGCAAAAGATTTTATTAAAAAGAAGGACTACAAGGAAGCATATAAACACTGTAAAGTGAGTATATAATGTTTGTTATGTTTTTTGTGTTTGGTTGTTCTATATTGAGACACAGTATAATTGAAATGTTTATCCCACTAAATACATTTGTGTTGGGAGTGTCTGACATGGGTATTGAATTACCTATATATTTGAATTAAAATGCCCAGGATTTAGCCAGTGATATCACAACATTTCACAGGTAAAATTTTCTATTGGTAAAACAGTTTCATTCAATTAATGAAAAGTAACTTGCAATTGAATGTATATGTGTCCCATTTTCTTCCAGAATGTACTTAAAACCGACAAAGAGAACTATAACGCATTGGTGTTTTTTGGCGTGTGTGCAACGGAACTGAATCACTATGAGCAGGCGAAAAAAGCTTACGAGAAAGCCATTGAAAAAAACAAGGATGACATTTTAGCATGGCAAGTATGTAGATCATTATATATAATGTAATACTCTATTTGTAAAGATTTAATAAACCACTTGAGTGTCATGATTTTAATGTTTTGTGGATCCAAGAAAAGACACAGAAGACGTATATACAATGTTCTTTTGTTTAACTAGGTTATTTAAAGTAATTTGTTATTTTATTAATAAATTGTTTGAATATACATAAAATAATTTTATTCCAAATAAAATAATAAGTAAAATCACACAATTATTTTCAAGCACGCAAAACTAAGTGTGTAGTTAAGCAGCGCGAAAAAGAAATAATAATTATGGGCTGTTCATATGCAGGAAAAACTTTCCTTGGTTGAGAAAAACCATGTGATAAGCATCTATTGTTTATTAACTACAGATTGAGTTAATTAATATGAATAAAGAATGGAATACAAAGGGATTATAAGTTTTCAATCAAAACTTTTTACCAAACTAAATGTTTCAACACTACTTGCAGGGTTTGAACAATAAAGTGCAGTGAATTTCAATTACATTTAATGGTAACTTTAAGACCGTATAACAAATTTTAAAGTACAACTCAAATAAATAATCTTTGAAAAAACTGTTTTCCAATCGTAATTTGAATCCTGACCTGTTTTTTAGTTCTGCAATGTAAATGTGAAACATGCATTCTATTGTAAAGCTTTGATAATGATTATGCTTTGATATTTTGTTTTTAACATTACAGGGCTTGTGTTCACTATTGGAGCGAATGAAAAATGACACATACAATGGAGAGCTGATAAAAACTTACAAAACTCTATTGGAGAAATATCCAAGGTACCAACAGACATACTGTTTTCAAGAAAAAAAATGGTTACGGGTTTTTATTTTCTACTGTTACTTATAGCGACAACGGAAAATATATTGACACTTCTAAAAAGCTTCTGGCTATTTTACGACAGGAGAAGAAACTTTCTGAGGTATGTTTTGTTTTGTAGTCTCAGAATAACCTTGAGAAATAAAAATATTAGCAACAATGCTCAGGTATCCCTTAAAAACCTATAAAGTTGTTGTTGTTTTGTGTTGTGCTTCTCTCTATTTTTTACTTATTTATTTTAATTCAGAAAAATCTGTAATTAAGCCATGTTTTGGGATTTCTTTTGTTACATGCCTGGTTTGTTAGACATCATTGTGTGTTTCCACTGTCTACCTGCATCACCTTAACATCTTATATAAAGCCAAACCAGGAAATTGTGTATCTGCCGTATTTTACTTTTTGTAAAAAAAAAACTTTCTCTGCATGTAGGTTGTGGAGTACCAGAAGAAAGTAATTCTGAAATATTCTTGTGGAAGTGATATTGTTGAAGCATGGAACACAATAATATCAACATTAACAACAATGGTATGAGATTTAAGGGGTTTCCAAGTTAAAAAAATAATGTTGGAGTTGTATAATCTTTTATAAAAGTTCTCAAGACATTTACATTTATATAGATATTCAGACATAATTAAGTTTAATAGGCCTGTAATAAGAGGGCAAGCACTGTCTTGGCATTTTTTCATGTTAATTAAGCTACTCTATAATATCTATTTATTGATAAATTTTGAATGCATATCCCTAAACAGGTCTATTTCTGACCTCGTAATTTATGTAGCATAATTAAAGCTGAAAATCTCCAATTGGGAATATCTCAAGAAAGAAAAAAAAAGAGCGAAATAATTAAACTTAAACTTGTTAATAGTAATAATAAGTCCAATGTTATTTATCACCCTGGGATCCCTTAATAGAAGATGCGAACTTAAGAAGTCAATTTCAATGTGTGTTTTGCTTTTTGGTTTTTCACTGAAGACCTTGTTTTATATATTAGTTGGAAAGTCAAGAGGACATGGAAGAAAAAGCCAGAATTGTTTTCGAGGTACATTATTTTACTAAAAACGTTAAATTGCTAAAGGTTATGATTTAGTGTGTTTCTTATACCCAGCATGTATGGTTTTAGCTCTTCAAAGCGTACAACTGTTTGATAGCCGAAACTGACAAATGGTCAATTAAAGCTGAAGAAGAGCATGAGAAGTTTATTAAGTTTTTACTGAAATTTAATGTGAGTTTTCTCTTTATTGTGTTTTTTATTTTGAAGAAAATTATTAGATGTAAAGTGTATTGTCTGTTATTCTAATAATAAAAATAGATAAAAATCAAATATGTTCAACCATTTGACCATGTTTGTATTCTATCAATGGTAATGGAGAAATAGTGGAGAATTTGAAACTACTACACTCGAAAATGGGGGTACTAAAAAGATTAAAATGGTGGGCTTTCTTTTCTAAATGTTGGGAATTATTTAATGTTATAATTATATCGTATAAATTGTTATAGCAAATAAAGCATTCAGAACTACCAAGCTTGACTGAAATTCTTTCACTGCTAACAAAATTTCATCACAAGTATGAGAGCAATGCTGAAATTTTAAAAAACTTATGTACAGCTTTGGTAAACCATTATTTTGGTATGTTATTTGGTACTTTATGAATTTATCTATTATTTTTCCAAACATTTATACAGTATAACCAATGACGGTTCTGATTCTCAATATGCATCAGTATTGTCAATTTAATTTTCCTCAAGGGTTAATCCATATGTGGCAACAACTCTCTCTATTTTCCAAGGTTGTCAATATGTCTTGTTTTAATCTAAATTTATTTTTTAATGTCATAGTGACAGATATTTTGACAGATGAATCAAGACAATATTTTGAAAAATATTTACAAATGGACACTGACAATGACTTGAATTCCATCATCAAGGGTGTTACTGAATATTCCAAAAGTTGTTACCAAACAGCATTGCAATTTTTCTCAAACGGTAAACAATCTGTCGGATGTTATTATTGTTTGAAAATGCTATCTATTCTCATATTGTAATAACAAGAAATTTCTGTAAATACACACAGCAACCTGCTGTTCCGAAATTTAAAATAAATATTTATGAACATGAGCATGAATGTATTACACAGAGCATAATGATTCTAAAATATTTATCATAACTATTTTAACCCGGGTGTAACCTGGAAAGCTCTGGTTGGTTTAATTTTAAGACATGTTTTACTCTTGGAAAGTTCGTTAATTTTTTGGGGGGCTTGACACATTGGACAGCATCATTAACACAAGACCTCTGCGTTGATTAGTTGCATCTTTTCTACCTTTTCTAGGTAACTGGGTATTTCGGTTTATAGATTGATTTATATTATATAAACTGATAGTGCCAACTGTGTGTTTATGTGATATGTGATAACTTTTCACACACAAACATGGGACTGCATCGCCTTGGCAGTTTCTTTAAGTTACTATATTTGTAAAGTGTCTTTAAACTCTGCACGAACTGAGTTGTGTTTCATTGAAAAAAAACTAGAAAAGTACATGGTTTTTAGTTGTTAAAATTCAGCCCATTTAAAAAAAATGATGAGTACCATTTCATTTTAGATTCTAAAAATCCAGTCATAATGTACTTTCGTGGCAGATGTCATTATCAAATGCATTGTCACAGGGAAGTACAATCTGTGATCAATCAGTGCCGTGTCAACACAGAACAGACTGTATTTCAAGAAACACGCAACCTACTGGAAAGAAAGCTAATGTAAGTTTACCATCTTGTATGTTTTTCAAATGATATGTGAATTTATAAATTTTATGATTTAATTTCATATTTTCAGAGTCTTAGAGTTACAGGTCTTGTTGGCAGCAGAAAAAATAGACGCAGAAAAAGTTGTTATGATGATGAAAAAGGTTATAGCCGTTATATATAACTTCAGAAATATTAAACGTTGTGCAAACTCAGTCAAGTTAATATATTTTTAAATTTTAGATGAATCTTGATGAAAACAAAATAGATGATTTGTTGTTGAGAATGGAAGCACATTTGAGCCTTGGTCAATTTGACAGTTTTAGAGAGGTGTGGCTAAACTTGAAAGTATATTATATGTTATAGAACTCTGTGAAACACTGTCAACTTTTTTTATCTGCGAACAGGATTTAGCAAAGAATGAAGTTCTAGAAGAAAAAATGACATTGGCGCAGAAGTTAAAGCATCTTCAACTGAAGGCAGAAGCTAGTTTTGTTGAAAAGAAATTTTTTGACGCTGAGATAAGGTTGCAATTTTTTGCATACATTATTTTAATAAGTGTATGAAAATTTCAAAGCAGACTTGGGCATGCTAAGCAAACTTTCATTTTCTAGGGCGAACATGCTGTTTTTTGGAAAATCTCTCAAATGTATATAGTGTTTTTTCTGACAAAAAATAAAACAATGTCAATTAAGCCTAAAGCTTTTTTTATGATTTTTTTCTTGGGAGGAAAATTCATGAAGAAACAAATATGTGATAAACCATGCATTGACGCTTAGAATATGCTTATTTCTTTTGTTAAATGTGAGCATGCTTATAAAAATTCATAAAGAAATATCATAATTTATAATCTTGCATCAAATTTTCTCTCTTTGATTTCCTAGGCTACAAGAAACGTTCAGAATTATGGATAACTCCAGGTCACATTTTCTGCTGGGAAAAGTGTATTGGTATCTAGGCGAATCAGAGAATGACTATTATAAAATGGCATACACAGAATTTCTCAAGGTATGTATGTCTGTTTTAAAACATATAAAATTGTATCAACTTATTTTTTTGTGTTTCAATACTTTAACATATCTATGCACATGGACTGATAGCCTTATAGTGAAGCATTTGTATTCAGTACAGAAAACTGCAATAATGTGGGACTATAAAAAACTTAAATTTTTTTTTTCTACTTTAGCATAAGGATAGGATTTTTATCTTAAACGGTTTTGTTATTGATTGTTGTGCCTGTACGGCTTCCATATCTCAAAAGAGACCTTTAAGTACACCAAGCCAAAATTATTGACAACAAAAAGGTTATACCACGCAATTATAATACTAAATACACATAGAAAAACAATAGGAATAAATCAAATGTATATTGACATTCCATCATCTTTAAAGTGCTTCCAAACCGACTTGTTTTAGGCTGCTAAAATGGATCCCCTGTACTCACAAACATTTGTTTTTCTTGGATTATATCAGAAATCGCTTATTAAAGATACTACGTAAGTTTCTTTATCTAAGTTGGAATTCAATCTCCTATTTGTTCTATTGATTTCCCATTCATTGCTATAGGAAAGCTTTGAAGTGTTTCGAAAAGGCAATCTCATTGGATTCATCTAACTCAGAAGCCGGACGCAATATTGGTGATATCTACTTGCAGTTAGATCAAGAGGTATATAGGATGCTTTTGTCTGTAGTATGTTTTACATAGAGTATGGTTTGATATAGTTTATGCAGATGTATAGTGTACTGTATATAGTATGTTTTTATACTGTATGTTTTGATATAGTTTGATATAGTTTATGCAGATGTATAGTGTACTGTATATAGTATGCTTTCTATATTCCTTGCTATTTATATGATGTGTTTTGTTTGAAGCATCATAAAATATGATACGGTGTATATTGTGTGTAGTATGCCCGATATGTAGTATGGTTTCCATACAGTGTGGTTTACATGTAACATATTTCGTATGTGGCTTGTTCTGGCATAGTTCTTTTTTATTGTTATTTATGTCTTTCTTTCAGGAAAAAGCATTGCAAGTGTATCTTGGTATAGTCTCTAAGAGTGAAGTTGGCGAGTATGTGTTCTAAACTTTGGAGTGAAATCTTCAATCTGATAAAATTCTAAATGATGTATTTATTCTGCATTCATAGAGCTGGGTGGGCGTGGATGAGATTAGGACTGATCTATCTGAAGCAAGAAAATGCTGATCAAGCCATAGTATGGTATGTGTTTATGCATTGTACAAGCATCGATAATTAAAATTAAGTTAATTGAAGTAGGTGCCACATGTTATCTTGCACTTTTATAAATTAAGATTGTTAACCTAATGAATATCGAATGGTATTTTATTTTGACTGTATTAAATTGCAATGTGTTTGATAGGATTTTTTTAAAAAACGGATTTATCTACTTTTGATGAACTTTTAGAATCTGAAATTTGACAATTCGATTCAACAAATTGAATCAAAAAGGGTGATACACGATCAAATTTGTTGCATCCAACAAATTGGATTCGATAAGATGGATCAGCGAATAATCAGAATAACCTGCGTGTAACTATACTCTCAAATGTATCTTCACATAAGAAAGAACAGAAAAATAAGAATTTTAGCTTATCAGGGTAAATGGTAATACAGAATGGTAGTAGCATTATCAGCATTTAAATTGGTTTTATCTTTTAATGTTTCATGTTTTCTATCTTTAGTTTCCAGCGTGCATTGCGAGGGAAGGCAGATATAAGGTATTTCTTTGAATTACGTTTTGTTTGTGCTTTTGTACAGTTCAATTTTGAATCCTTGTATTTTTTTAGTCATTACTGGGAATGTCTTGGTGATGCCTACTTCATGAAAGGCAGCTATACCTCTTCTATGAAAGCTTTTACGAAATCATTACAGGTGGGATGTTCTGATATTTATTGGGATTATAAGGAAAATTTAAGTCAAATTAAGAAAAATTGCTTAAGAGGGTGGAGAATGGAAAAAGTTCTGCAGAGGAATGTGAATTGACAATTGTTTCCTTTCGAATTCAGTAAAATATTACCTTTCTTGGAAGGCTTGTATTAAAACAAACATCCAACGAAGCAACTAAAGTTGACGTGGTATAGGTATTTGAGTTTTTCAAATTATGACCTCGCTTCAGTCATTCAGCCATGCCACTTTTAACAAAATGGTCCAGCCCATTAATGGAAATTCTCTTTGGTCAGTATCATTTGCAATCACTGCAAATTGCAGTCTTGGTTTAAAAAAATAATTCAAACAATGAATTTATTTTACCCTTCATGTTGCAATTTGATAATTCTATAGGTCTTATTATTTGTGATGTTAACATGTTTCCTTGGCATTTTTTTTAGTTGGATTCAAGTTCGATGTACTGCAAACACAAGTGAGTGAAATTGCAAAAACGTTCACGGTATCTGCTCCATGATGCACACCTCGTCGTGTGTGCTGAAGTAATGTGTTCTCTTTAGGATAGGACAGATCCGACAAATGTTGTGTCTTGCTGTTGAAGCTATCGAAGCCTATACCGATCTCCTAAAGGAACATCCTAATTATGTACCCGCTCTTTTAGGTACCTTTGCTTAGCTAATTTTTTGATTAATAATTTTGATTATTTTCGCTCTTTAAAAAAAATGTTGACACGTTTAGGTCTGGCACAGTGTTATCACCATTTGCAGAAAGAAAGTTTAAAAATGACGTTCGATGGACGAGCTGTTAGTCAAGCTCAGCAAGTGGTCAACCACCTTACAAGGTACGAAACAATCTATTTAAAGCTTACCTCCCACTTAAAAACAAAACATATCATTTAGAAATTTAAAAATATCTCTTTTTGCCACATTAACATTTTATCATTTACTTAGCTATAGGATTTTTTTGGTATATATTAACAAAGTCGGTAAAACGTTGAATTTTGGAGTTCGATTAGTTGCTCTATCCAAAAAGAAGTCGATAGAAACATAAACGGCGGTATGGCGGCTGTAAAAGCCCTGTCGCTCAACCCTTTCATATAACTAGCACACCTTTAAACAAACGTGGTTTGAATCAATGTATTTTAACTGAAATCCCGTCTAATTTGAAGTCCGTGTTTGCGTTAGATATTCTGATCAGCGTGCCATCATTCTTCATTGAGCAGCCATTTGTAAATTTAACTGCTACTAATTGTAGGGCCATTGAAAGAGAGCCTCGATATACGTGTTTATGGAAAACACTGGCTGATTCTTTGACGTCTCTTTATATTGCTAATGGTGACAAATGCAGGTATGTTTTAAGGTCTTATTCAAAATGGTATTTATAATTTTTGTTGCAAACACGGTATTCTTTTTAGACTGTCCATTCCTGCAGCGCTTCAAAAGTTTGTGTCATTTCAAGTGGAAGGGGTTGCGGACAAGCCAGCAATCATGGAAATTGCGTCAAGGTTATTTTTTCTCCATGCTTACATATCATAGATGTTTGTAACATTGTAGCCATCAAAACACTCTGTTGTAGAAGGTTATTTGCCCTTAAAGGATATTTATTTACTTTCAGGTGTTTCATGATGGCGGTGAAGCTACGAGAAGACATTGCATGTTTTTGGCACGACCTAGCTGTGTGCACATATAGATATGGAAAGGTGTGTAGTTGCCACTTAACGCCAATAGGGGATAACTCAAACTTTTATGTTCTCGAAGATTTTCATATGGTCTTTGTCCAGTGAATTGCAATGTGGACTGTCTGCGTGTCATCTTCATGGTTAATTGTTTTGCTTTTGTTCACTTTTACCCTGAATGTGTCTCACACGTGATACACATTTAACTCGAATATTTCTTTAATCTCCCCTGAAGGTTCGATTTAAGCGGCGGCTACTTTAT
Source organism: Hydractinia symbiolongicarpus (assembly GCF_029227915.1). Lineage (NCBI taxonomy): Eukaryota > Metazoa > Cnidaria > Hydrozoa > Anthoathecata > Hydractiniidae > Hydractinia > Hydractinia symbiolongicarpus. The sequence goes on along the minus strand of NC_079875.1, from coordinate 24,124,531 downwards.
TTACACTTTACTGTGACGCTGGAAGTCGATTTAAAGCTTGACAAGACTAAAACTCCAAATTGCATCATGCAACATATTTCTGCACACTTTTAGATCTTACAAGGAGAAGCAGGAAGGGAAAAGATTCTGCACAGCATACAGGTGTTTAATTGTTTATCTGGCAAAGTGTTTGTGTATTGTTCTTTGAAGCTATTAACTTCTTTATGTTTTTTAGATTGTTAAAAAAGCTATTCAATTAGATTGTAGCAATCATACATTTTGGAATAGCTTCGGGGTGATGACTGGTTGTTCGATTTCTTCCCAATGTTGTGGTCATTCGATTGATGGTGTGAATGTTTACAAGATTTCTCTTTTCGTTTTGAGTTTAAGTCTCTATCATGCCAAATCTTCTGGTTTTGGTAGACACTTCTCCCTAAAAGTGCTTCATTAACCTAAAAAATGATCAAATGATCAATTTTTGTTCCTATATATAACTTGTCAGGAATGTCAGGAATTTCACAATATTGCCAAAATGTCAAGAAGAGGTTAAGGATAATGTTTTTAAAAGTTAAAATTTGCAATAATTGGAATTCGGAGCTGTTCTTAAAAAAATAGTATTTTATAGTCTGTTCTATCACTTATGTTTGTAGCTCACATTTTTTGGGTAACTTAAGCCTTATAAGAATTTCTGTACCAGTCCAGAAATAGCTGAAAAATAAATAAGTAAGAATGTCAGAAATTTCGGTCAAGAAAGTCAAGAAAATAAGGAAATAAGGAGTTAGTATTGATAAGAAGATTATTGATGTCTCGCCAAACCTACAACATACAACAATGCAATTAACGAAGAAACTAAAAAAAATGAAAAGAATAATAAGATGAGAGTAGTGGAGATGAAAAAAAGCTGGTAAAATGACACTTTTCCTCTCCCCTTGTTTCTTCTGACATTTAACTTTGCCCTCCATTTGCTAGGTTGTCGTGGAACCGGACAAACTTGGAATATTGCTTTCGGCAAATATAAGAAAGTAGACAATTTTTATATCTCTAGATATACAAAACCCAGGGTTGAGTCAACATGCGTTTATTAAAGCTTTAGAAATCAACCCGCAGGTGAGGTTTGACATGACGCGCATGCGTTGTGTTTTTGCGTTACACGCGCGTTAATTGGTGTGTAACAATTAGTTTGATTGTATTAAATTTAGGACGCTCTAGTTTGGGCGAATCTTGGAGTATTGTATCTCAAGCATGATCAAGTCAAGGTAATGTGTCTGTCGCTAATGTCAAAAGCGATTTCTCGGATAGATGGTGTTATTATTATTTTTTTTTATTTTATTTTTTCAGGCTGCACACGAAGCCTTTAAAAAAGCACAAGCGTGTGACCCTTTATTAGTTCAGGGTTGGGTCGGTCAGGTTTGTAATCTTTTTGAAAAAGGAGCATGTTGTGGTCCTTGCCCTTGTTGTTGAAGTTTCGACGTCATTGTCGTCGTCGTCGTCGTCATTGTTGCCGTCGTTGCTATTCTTGTTTAGTCTTTGTTTACTGTATAACATACTGAAGGGTTTGCAGGTTTTCAACCATGCCACCACGACATTTTTGTATAAATTTAGTTCTCCTTATGTTAGACATGAGATTACAAAATTAATTTTAGAGCGCAAGAATATCGCGAACTGCGAACTCTCTGTGGCTGATCTGCAAACTGATCTTAATTTTCGATAGAAACAATGTCGTTAACGTTACTGGGTTTTTAATATAAAGTATGCTAATGAAAAAAAAAACGTAATAAATAATAAAACCTTGTTTCGTTGAAGTTTATATTAGAAAGATCGTTTCTTTGTTAAAAAGAATCGGACCAAAGCTTAGCCAATGATTTGTAAACCTGTCTTTTATGTCTTCCTCTTACTTTAATTCAGGCATATATCGCAGAGAGCATTGGTGACGAAGATGCTATGGATTTGTTTCGACATTCGACAGATCTCGACTTTCACGTAGGTCATAATTTGTGTTGTGTTGTGTATGATGTGTTAACCAAAATTCATCTATATGCGGAGTGAGCGGAACGAAGTATTATTAACTTCTTAGGGTGAATCAAGCCTTGCATACGCTCAGTGGGTTTGTAGCCTTCTGCATGTCAATAAAAAAGAATCTATATTACTTAGTACAAAACCAAGACCAGATTTGTCTCATTTACCCACACGTTCTCGAAAGATGGTACGCAATGCTTCGGTTGCTCTGCAGAAATTAACTGGTAGATATTTTTTATCTTAAAGAGGTTACAACTTACCCTATTTCCTTCTTTTTTTAAAAAACTTGATTATTGTAGAGCGTTGCAAGGTGGATCCATGGCTGTATAACACTCTGGGAAACCTTTTGGAACACGAAGCTTTGTATAAAAAAGCGGAGAAAGCATTTGAATGGTATGCTCTCGACACAAATTCTAATTTATTTTCTTTTAGCTTCAAGATAGAATGAGATTCTCTCTTTTTTTTAGTGCTCGCAAACTTTTAACTGAAAGCAGTGTTGATACTGAACAAACAGAAATTTTGAGAAAGGTACTGCTAAACCAAGCACGTGTGTTGTGGTAAGTACAAATTTGGTGCTGTGTAGTGTGAACACAAACTTATGGACAAGCTAGCGTACTGTTTTCTCTCTAGTGCAGTAGAAAAAATGATTAGGGACCTGTATACATTAGGTAAAGCGCTGTTTATAGCCACTTTCGTCTGTTTGTTTGTTGGTTTTTTCGTCTGTTCATTCATATTTTCGTTCATTCGTGTGTTTGTTTATTCGTTCGTTCGTAGCAACAAGTGTTTGCATGAAACAATCTCGGACAGAACTTTGTCGTCGCATGCAGGCTATCCACTACAAAAATGGCAAAAGTATAAAATAATCAATGTTTTGCATCCGACAGTCTGCGTCACACACAAGACCCTAAAGTTCGAGAAAAATGGCAATATATCCCAAATTATGCTGTCGTTAGCACATTTTAAAAGTTCGGATCTGGCCAAATAGTTTAAACCCATAAGTCAACTTTTACAAGTTCAAAATGCGCGACTCTAATACAGAAATAACCAATGTCATCACTAACTTCGAAATTTACAGTTTTGTCTACACATGAATTGATCAACATCGTCTAGTCCTTAATTTTCAACAAAGATTCTTAACCATCGTGTATATTTTTTTATATATTTATATACATATTGCGTACAACGCAGTGGTAAGTTGACAGCCGTTCTCATACAGTCTACCTAACCTCTTCTTGTTCAATTCACTAAACTTAAGTCAAACAAAAATTTCTCAAATATTCTATTCTCGAAAATATATAAATATTCTTTTTAGCGAACTAAAGAAATTCGAAAGTGCAATTGAGATCTACAACATGTCGTGTCCACAAACATCCAACGAGATTTGTGGTTTAGCTCTGGCTTATTTCGGTTCCGGTAATTTGAAGAAGTCACAAGAAGGTATTTTCAAATAATTTCTCACTTTTTACTATTTTTCTCTATATTTAACTATTTTTTATATAACCATATTTGGACCTGTCTGGTACATGCATGGTCCTATAAAATGACCTTTGTCCGTCTGTTCGTCGTCCCGTTCCCAGAATCTAAGCGTTTTATTTTTAAATTTTCAAACTTTTGTGAGGATTAAATTATTAGGTTTTTTCTGATGTGTTAAATCCAAGTAGGTCCATTTTATAGTTTCACTTGTTTCTCTATATTAAACTATATTTTATATAACTTTTTTTAGCCTACGAAAAAGCTTTATCACTTTCGACTGTGGATAGCGAGAGCTCTTCAATCTTGGCAGCATTGGGTATGGTATCGTATGCTTTAAGAAATTCCGATGCAGCTAAAGCTTTGCTATTCCAAAGGTCAGGTTGGTTATGCTCTTTGAACTATGTCAAGGTAAAAACATGTTTCTAATTATGTAAAAAATCTCCTTCTGCAGTTCGCAGATGAAACCGTGCAGCGAACATGGTTTGATGGCTTTGTCGTCTCTTGGTTTAATGTCCGGGGACGGTACACTTGCGACAGCTGCTTTGATGGAGTTGGCAAAACATCCACTTCGTGGTAAGTAGCAGCTCTACATATCTGTTATAAAAATTGAGGCTGGTAATCTAATCTTTTTTTTATTTGTTTGTAGACACTGAAAGTTATGATGTGAAGAGAACAAAGTTAATGACGTGCTTTCATCTGTTGCAGGTTAGCTTTCTACCGTTTTAATAACTTGCAGAGCCTCGATGCCTTTAAATAATTTGCAGAACTTCAGTGCAAGTTAGCTTTCTTCTCTTCTAATAATTTGCAGAACTTTGGTGCGGGTTACCTAACTTCTAATGATTTGCAGAACCTCGATGCAGGTTAGCTTTCCTCCCTTTAAATAATTTGCAGAACTTAGGTGCAGGTTAGCTTTCTTCCCTTCTAATAATTTGCAGAACCTCGATCCAGGTTAGCTTTCCTCCCTTTTAATAATTTGCAGAACTTTGGTGCAGGTTAGCTTTCTTCCTTTCTAATAATTTGCAGAACCTCAATGCAGGTTAGCTTTTCTCCCTTCTTATAATTTGCAGAACCTCGATGCAGGTTAGCTTTCCCTCCTTTAAATAATTTGCAGAAATTTGGTGCAGGTTAGCTTTCCTTTTTTTTAATAATTTGCAGAACTACTTTTATTGCAACTTGTATTATATAGGGGCAAACAAAAGCGGCACAAAGAACTATTAATAAAGCCATCATGAGGTAAGATAAATTGTTTTTTAGGTAGGTAGATTTAGCCTGTAGCAAAGTCAAACTGGTAGTACATCACTTTACCGTGTCACATTTTGTTATTGTTTCTCTAATAGATATCCAAACAATTCTACACTGTGGAGTGATTTAGCCAACTTTTTCTTACAGCATGTTCCAAGTAACATGAAGGTATGTTTTATTTTTTTCCACTTATGAATCGACCAGAGTTCGGATTGTTTGTGGGTATATAATTCCTATTATTTGTTTTAGGGAGCACTCCACTGTATGGCTGTGACAAGATGCATGGGTCCTTCACAGGTATGTGTGTATCCTCCCTTCATATCATTATCACCACAGGCGTTCTTCAGTTTATTTATTTTTCTTTCCCAAATATTTCTATTATTGTTTTTGATTTTACAAGCTGGTACTTCGAAGTATGTCATTATTTGAACGTTTTTAGATAGTTTCAAAAAGACAAGCGACAGTATCTCTCGGTTTCCCTGTGTCCACACCACGTGACGCAATACGAGCTGCACAACGATTGGTGCACAGCCAACCCGAAGATGCGAAGAGTTGGGTTCTCCTTTCGACAGCATTGTTGACTTCTTCTATTCTAGAGAAAGATCAACAACAAGCAGAACATTCTGTAGTCAGGTTTACCCACTTGGCTTTGGAAAAAGGTTTGTTTTTCTTATTTACTAATAAAATGTAAAAAAGCCTGTTGAAAAAAGATATAGCAGTTAGGCTCTGAACCTTCTATTTAGTAGGATAACTAATCTTTCAAAAGATAATCTCTTTTTTTTAGTGGATCAACAGCTGAATGTCCTGAAAAAGCAATGCCAAGCGTTTGCTCCAAAAGATAAAATTTGTCTTACCACATATTCTCGTCTCTACTCGTGGATGATGAAGTCTTTTGTGCTTACTAGTATATATTATGGAGATGTTACAGCCGCTCACTCCTTTTGTGATAAAATCATTATGTCACTTAACGGAGATAAAACACAAGAGGACTTCCTTTTCTTGAAAGGCTTGGCAAAGAATCAACTGCAACATCCAAATTTCGAAAGAGAGTCATCTCATGAAAATCTACCTTTCATGGCTACCGTTGCCTCTAGATCTTCAGCTCCTTGGATTTGGCGGGTAAGATGAAAAGTTATTTTTGTTCAAACTAGGGGACTGACTAGCAGTTTGAACTATACCGCTCTCATAAAAGCTTGCTGCATGTTTAGATCCTTGCTCAGTTGTATGAACGCATGTCGATGCCAGAACACGCTGAACGCTGTTACCGTGAAATTATCAAACAACGTATTCAAAATGGCGAATTAGTCTTTCCCGCGCTTTTTAAGTTGTGCATGCTATGCATAAAATCGTACTCTGTATCGAAAGCTGATGTGTGGTTGAAGCATGCAAGTGACACAATGTCAGAGGTTAGATTATAAATTCTTTTGTCGAAGAAAATTGAGGTGAAAAGGTTTAAGGCGCTTGAAAGATTTTAACTAATATTGTTCATACGAGGCATGTTGATCCAGATTGCAGTGTGGGTTCAGCTAGGTAAAATCAAGCTTCACCAAGCCAGACCGGCAAGTTGATACGAGACAAATTTATTCTACTTAACCGGAAAAGGCAATGCGCAATGTTTCTCATATTAATGCTTATACCATACTATATAATACAATTTTTTGGCAGCTTTTTCTACCTGGTTGGCTTGCATATTAATAACTCGATTGAAATTACTGTCAAAATTTTGACATTTTAGTTGGTGAAGTTGAAAGAAGACTCGGATGTACTAACTCTCCTTCGCGCTGTTTTATTTTATCAACAAGGAAATAAAAAGTTAGTATTGTTTCTTCCAGTTATATTCCCGTTTTCCTGTGGTTTTTACTTATCAGCACGAGTTTTCTCTCTGTTTATATCTGTATATCACTTATTGAACATGTATCTATTCTTATTATTATTATTGAAATTGTTTACCCAGGATAACCTCTTTAGGTCCTATTGGTACTGCTATCGACGAGGGTCCTGCGAAGGGATCCTAGTGCTTTTAAAGCTCCTAGTTGAGCTACGGAAGTCGTGCAAGCACAGCAATCGCTTAACTAGACAACCGCCTACGATATAAATCCTATTTTCAGGTTGAGCGCTAAGCAGAATGGATAGATTCACACTTTTATAGTCTCTGGCATGACTCGGTCGAGGTTTGAACCCAAGGCCGGCGCACTGAAAGCGAACGTTTTACCACTAGGCTATCAGTCCCAACCTTTAAAAAGTTGTTCCAAGTGAATGAAATTCTAAAGAGCTTCCGTACGATGTATTCTCTTTTTTTTAGGGCAGCGCTGAAATATGTTGGTAAATTGACGTTTGTCTCATGTCGTGAGTTGTTGACGATACAGGAGAAGTTATTGCAAGCATGGAAGTGATGCTGCCATGTTTGATGTTTTTATTACCATGACGTTTCAGAGTGAACAGTTCGCAAATATTTTTTGACATATCTTAAACAGAAAAGCATATAAAATGGCGGAATATAATAATCATATTGTGTATGATCGTTTTAACCCTATTCGGTCCGGGGGGGGGGGGGGGGGGGGGGGCGGATTCCGCCTCCCCCTGACGGTTTTTTTTTAATAACTCCAGATTGCTTTGTTATATGGCTATGATACTTACTGAGTTTCAACATTTATCTATTAGACACCTGCATGCTAATTTTTTAGGTCCCATACCTTTCAGAGGCTTTGATATTGGCCATTACTCGAAACTACCCCTAAAAATCTCTATGAAATCCTTATAATGGGGAAAATATAATAACTCCTGTTAGGATTATCCTTAGAACTTGAAACTTGCAACACAACTTTATTTCATCAAGAAGAATCATTTTGACTAATTTGAACACGTGACTAATCCGATTTCCCGATTTTGTCGGATTTCACCCGAAAATCGGAAAAAAAACGGATTTTTAGGCAATTTTTGGCAATTTTTTATCCGATCCATGTAAAAACCGGAAGATATGTTAAATAACTTTTATTTAGCTTTCAGAAACTTCAAACAGAATGTAAAAATTCGTTCTAGAACGAAAGTAATTATATTTTAAGCAGATAGTGGCATTTTTGACAATTTTCAAGCTTCTGATGACGTCACAGAAAATGTGCTGACGCAAGCAAAAGTTTTTTGGCGCAATTTTGTTCCTTTTATGACGTACTATAAGTGTGCCAAGTTTGATTCAATTTGAACAATCCTATGAAAAGTTATGGAGGGGGGGGAGGAATCCGCCCCCCCCCCCCCCCCCCCCGGTCATAGTATGTTCGAAAAACCCCGGACCGAATAGGGTTAAGGGAAACATCAAACTTTTGTTAAAAACTTCACTTTTACTGTCTTTTTAAATCCCTCTTTTATGATTCATAAGAAAAATTTCGTTTTTCCCGTGATGTTGTCTGACAATAAAGTATCTGGTTCTGTAAAAGCGTAACAGCTTCTAAACTTATTTAATCACTGCAGTAACACATAGTTTGAAACGAGGGTTTATTTATGCCATTGGAACCACTGATCTATGCCATTGGAGCCACTGATCTACGTTTACAAATCAATAAAGGTGACGATAAAGTCGTCGACTAAAACCAAGGAGAACCATATGTTTTCAAGAACTTGAAAGATTTTGGTCCAGTGAAATATACAATGACTTAAATTCAACATAAAGTAAAAAACAACGAGTAATACTACTCCGAATGTGTGATTTAAATTTATACATACAAAATACTGCGCCTGTAGTCTTGCAACGAATTCCAAAGATTAACCGTGGAGAATGCCTAAGACATAGTGCTGAGTATGCAATTTTAAGACTTTTTGTAACACGGGGTGTGCCTGAGGAAACGTTGTATTTGAAGTCTTTAATGAAAATAAGCGTTTTTCTTACAAATCAACCCCTTTCACGTGCTTTGAACTGCTTCATCAAAATTATGTCAAGGCCGGTCCCGTTATATTTAGTTTTCCCGCGCGTATATATATACTAGTTCGTGTGTACAACTTTGTTTAAACAATTTAAATTCTTGTTTTGTAGAAATGCACGCAATGTTTATTCTTTTTAAGCTATAAAATACGTTTTCTTACAGCCTCGTTTTCATTCCTCAACATTTCTTAAACGCAACCTCGTTTCTAGGGCCTTTCTTCTCTTCTTTAATATAAAAACAGCGCCGGCTCTAATACCAAAAAAAGCGAAAAAAAGATTCTGGGAACGAGGTTGACGTAGATGCAGATTTGTTTTTGCCCCATTAAGCCTTGTTAACATTTGTTTGCTTGGAATAACGCGAATTATTTTTCTTTTTTTTTTGCAAAAGAAATTTTGTGGATCAGGTAATTACAAGTTTTACGCGAATATTAACTTTCGCAAATAGCGCAAAAATTGCGAAAGTTTATCCCCACGTGAATTGCGTTCATTATGGTAAAAAAATTCAGAAACACATTTTTCAGCAATTCACGTAGAAGCATGATGCGTACAAAACAAGAACAAACAATATACCTTTGTTTTCGAATTAACTCACGGAATATTTTCACTACTTTTAAACCAATCAGTATACTTTAGTTGAATTTTAAACCAATCAGGTTAGTTCTTGGTAATAAGAAATTATATAGCCACGTAAAAAAGTGTTTTTTGAAAAAATGAAAGGATCTATTTTAGTTTTTGCAAAAGGGGGTGAGAAGCGCAACAGGTAAGGTAACTGATACTTTATATCAGAGAATAGTCATTGGATGTTACTTTATATCAGAGAATGGTGATTGGATGTTACTTTATATCAGAGAATGGTGATTGGATGTTACTTTATATCAGAGAATGGTGATTGGATGTTACTTTAAATTAGAGAATGGTGATTAGATGTTACTTTATATTAGAGAATGGTGATTGGATGTTACTTTATATTAGAGAATGGTGATTGGATGTTACTTTATATCAGAGAATGGTGATTGGATGTTACTTTATATCAGAGAATGGTGATTGGATGTTACTTTATAACAGAGAATGGTGATTGGATGTTACTTTATATCAGAGAATGGTGATTGGATGTTACTTTATATCAGAGAATGGTGATTGGATGTTACTTTAAATTAGAGAATGATGATTGGATGTTACTTTATATCAGAAAATGGTGATTGGATGTTACTTTATATTAGAGAATGGTGATTGGATGTTACTTTATATCAGAGAATGGTGATTGGATGTTACTTTATATTAGAGAATGGTGATTGGGTGTTACTTTTTAACAGAGAATGGTGATTGGATGTTACTTTATATCAGAGAATGGTGATTGGATGTTACTTTATATCAGAGAATGGTGATTGGATGTTACTTTATATTAGAGAATGGTGATTGGGTGTTACTTTATATCAGAGAATGGTGATTGGATGTTACTTTATATCAGAGAATGGTGATTGGATGTTACTTTATAACAGAGAATGGTGATTGGATGTTACTTTATATCAGAGAATGGTGATTGGATGTTACTTTATATCAGAGAATGGTGATTGGATGTTACTTTAAATTAGAGAATGGTGATTAGATGTTACTTTATATTAGAGAATGGTGATTGGATGTTACTTTATATTAGAGAATGGTGATTGGATGTTACTTTATATTAGAGAATGGTGATTGGATGTTACTTTATATCAGAGAATGGTGATTGGATGTTACTTTATAACAGAGAATGGTGATTGGATGTTACTTTATATCAGAGAATGGTGATTTGATGTTACTTTATATCAGAGAAAGGTGATTGGATGTTACTTTATATTAGAGAATGGTGATTGGATGTTACTTTATATCAGAGAATGGTGATTGGATGTTACTTTATATTAGAGAATGGTGATTGGATGTTACTTTATATCAGAGAATGGTGATTGGATGTTACTTTATATTAGAGAATGGTGATTGGATGTTACTTTATATCAGAGAATGGTGATTGGATGTTACTTTATATTAGAGAATGGTGATTGGGTGTTACTTTTTAACAGAGAATGGTGATTGGATGTTACTTTATATCAGAGAATGGTGATTGGATGTTACTTTATATCAGAGAATGGTGATTGGATGTTACTTTATATTAGAGAATGGTGATTGGGTGTTACTTTATATCAGAGAATGGTGATTGGATGTTACTTTATATCAGAGAATGGTGATTGGATGTTACTTTATAACAGAGAATGGTGATTGGATGTTACTTTATATCAGAGAATGGTGATTGGATGTTACTTTATATCAGAGAATGGTGATTGGATGTTACTTTAAATTAGAGAATGGTGATTAGATGTTACTTTATATTAGAGAATGGTGATTGGATGTTACTTTATATTAGAGAATGGTGATTGGATGTTACTTTATATCAGAGAATGGTGATTGGATGTTACTTTATAACAGAGAATGGTGATTGGATGTTACTTTATATCAGAGAATGGTGATTTGATGTTACTTTATATCAGAGAAAGGTGATTGGATGTTACTTTATATTAGAGAATGGTGATTGGATGTTACTTTATATCAGAGAATGGTGATTGGATGTTACTTTATATTAGAGAATGGTGATTGGCTATTGGGACTGTGTACAAGTACATTTAAAAATTTCATGTATGATTCTATGTTTTTGGTTGTAGCAAGTGAAAATATTTTTATAAATAAAATAAATTTTTAAAAAATTGTTACACAAATTCTGTCTATGCCATATTCAGCTAGTAAAAAGGTATTTTCGTTTCTAAATAAAAATAAGCACTTCTGCAACAAATCAATGCATATTACGCCCTTCAACAAATCAACGCCTATTACGCCCTTAAGTGATTTTAGGCAATGTAATTCAAAGATGAGTCAGTCAAATCTAAAATTGGTTTATTTTTCAAAATTGAAATACTGGCCAACCTCAATTGTAGGTCCTTTTTTTTTTTTTTTTTTTTTTTGTATATCTAATGGGAAGACGAATAAGGGCAGCGACGGTGAGGGACGAAAAGTCCTGGAAATGAGGTTGAAGTACTGGTGCTGTTAATTATTTTAAATAAACAAGTTGTTACCTCGTGGAACAATACACGGGAATCCCCCATTCACAACAAAGTTGATAAAAACATCGTTTCTGCTATTTTGTGTGTCCGTAGCACGACTTTACGGGTATTGTTAATGCAGAGAACAAGACAATACACGATTTTATAATATTACCAGATTAAAATTTCATCCTTTACGAAGAAGAGTTCGTTGTAAAGAGGTGCATATATTCGCTATAAATTTTCGCGGTAGCTACAATTTTTTAAACAAATGTCGCCTCTCACTTAAATTTGTTTTATTTTAATTTTAATTTTCCCTTTGCGCAATTCGACAGGTACTTCATATAATGTGAAATGACAGTAGCATGGTATTTTAAAAATATATACAAAGTATTATTTTGTGGTTTTGTCATGTTTTGCTATCAAGTTTTGTTTTAAATATTGAATTTTAGTTAATTTAAGATCTTAATAATTCGAGATCTTTTTATCGGTCGAGAAATTCGTTTTTAATGAAGGGTTCAAACCGTCAACAACGATAATGTTTGCATATTCGTAATAAAATTATGGTACTTTCTTTTGTGACTGACAACTTGATGTGTATTTCTTTGATTAAGTATTTGACTTGGTGTCAAAAAAATTACTTAAAAAAATGGATATGATTGAAAATGATTTTTGCCGCACCTTTTTTAATGTAATTTTTCAGTGCAAAACAAAATGCTGGTGCCTTTTGTCCTTGAAATAATGATAAGGTGATTTTAACATAGAATATTGGAGATTATCAACAATTAAAAAGCGATAATTAAACATTTTCGCTTCCGCTAAAAGAATCCAATGCGCAAATTTTTCTCGCTAAACTTTAGCCATAGTCTGAAAAGAATGAGAAAGCGAAAAAAAAATGATGACTATGAGAACGACGATAAATTATGTAGTTAATTATAGCGTGCTAATCAATTTCACCCTATTTTTTTAGTATGATTGCCATCTTTACTTTATCCCTCTTCCCCTTATCCCCCTCCCCCAAATTCATCCGCATCTATGTCATTTATAAAAATTTATTTTCGTACATGATGTGAATGTGCATTATGGGTAGTAATATCGACAATGCAAAACGTTCCCAGCATACTTGTGACGATATTTCACAATTACTTCAAAATTACAGATACAAGTTCTACATACACATAAGTACAGGCATGGGATGTATTTATATACATAAGTGTATCAGGTACGTAGAATAAAATGGCAGGAGTAAGTAGAACACTGTGCAGTCTTATCATCTCACACCTTACCTAGCCGTCATTAAAAAGAGCGTCAAATAAAAATTGATAATTAAAAACTTAATAAAATATTAAATGTTATGTTAAATAAAAGAAAGCGTTTAATTATCACACGTAGTGTTGTTTCAGAAGAAGACTTGTTCGTTATTACTTCGTAACAGCTGATTTCTTAGTGCAATTTTAAATTGTTTTGTAGATGGAATGCTTTTTATTTCATCGTTTAGAAGCATGGTCCAGATTTTTGGGCCTCGGTTTGATTTAAAAATTTTGTTGCATTAGATATGATTTTTGGTCGAAGGAAATTATTACCTAAAAATCTAGTTGGATTTTTATGTTGAACTTTCTTAAATAATGTAATGAATATATTTGGTGCTAATAAATTTTCAATCTTATACATGAAAATAAGGACTTGAAAAATGTTTAGCTGACATACATTAAGAATACCCAGTTCTTTTAGCAATGGTCTAGAATGGGAACATTTGTTCTGTCGTAATATAATCCTACTGGCATGTTTTTGCTGAATGTGCAGTTTTTTTTAATTTTGTTATATTAGTGCTACCCCATGCAATGTTTGCATAGTTTAAATAGCAGTGTATAAAGGAAAAATATATGCTTCTTAAGCAGTTCTTATTTAAAGCGAAACTTGATTCCTAAGCTTTTGGAAATTTTGTTTTCCACTAATTTAATATGTTCTCTCCAAGTTAAATTTTCGTCCAGGAGAACTCCAAGAAATTTCATTGAATATTCTCTTCCTATGTTTACATGATCAATAACTACTCCAGGTAACCTAAGAGGTATTTCATCTTTTTTACTAAGTTTGTGAAAAAAGGTATATCTAGTTTTTGAAGTGTTAAGGGATAATTTAATCGCTTTAAACCAATCAACCAATTTAACCAATTTTATGTTAGTAGTTTCAAAAAGTACGTTTATATCTTTATGAGTAAAGAATAAATTTGTACCATCAGCAAATAAAATTGAATTTAAGAGACTAGATGCTCTAAATATATCATTGATATAAATAAGAAACAAAAGTGGTCCTAAAATTGACCCTTGAGGTACTCCACATGTTATTAACCTGTAGTCAGTATTTCCTTCGTCATAAGAAATATATTGTTTTCTTTCGAAGAGGTAGTTCTTGAACCATGCGAGACATTTCTTATGCCATAATATTTTCGTTTTTCTAATAGAATCTCATGGTTGACTGTATCGAATGCCTTGCTGAGATCAATAAAGACCCGAATTGTATATTTAGTCATATCAAAGGCTTGAAATATCTCTTTACTCAACTGAATGATTGCGTGATCAGTTGTATGACCTGCTTGAAACCCACATTGCTTATCTATATTATAATACCTGTATACGTCCGTCCTTCCGTCCGTCTGTCACGCAAAATGGTAGCTTAGCTGCGCAGGTAGCGAGACGCACGCAATGCGGTATAAAAAGGACGGGCGAACCCGTGGATTTCTCCACGGGCTAACGACTAGTTTTACAAAATATTGTTATTGTTTAACAACGTCGTCCCCAGGGCATCTTGTATCTTTTCTGACCCCGGGACGGCGATACGAACATGGCCCTGGAGGAGGCCTCGTCACGTGACCCTCCAATACACAGTATTTCTGTGTGTAATATTTAATGAGATTTGTCTCAATGTACCAAAGTTTTAATATAACCTTGCAGAGCTAAGCGAGATCGGCCTTTTACGTCACAGATGCGTGCGGCGAGTTTGTTTTGATTCCTCTCATCGCAACACACAAACTTCTCGCATATTGCCCTTGATTGTTTTGTGTAAATGTATAAATATACAATAATGTTATTTAGGCTGCTGTTTACTTGAAGAAATTCAAGCAATTTAGTTATGTGTATTTCACTGAATTGGTTGACTAGCAAGCACTGGGTTGCAAAACTTGTAGCTAGGGGAAACTTGGAAATTAGTAAATGATTTGCCCATCTGAACATAGCACTTCGTTGGTTCTCTAAGGTGCAGATATGGCTACATAATTTTCAAATGTTCGTATCATTCTAGGTGCCCGACTGAAAGTAGCTAGGCAGAAATTTAACCTCATATTAACATTTACATTTTTTATTCATTTTGGCTGAACTTTAGAATTCTCATTTACTGTGAGTTCATATCTGTGTCTGCATTACTGCTTTTATATGATGACAAAGATTTTGCTGTATTTAAACAATACTTAGCTGAAGCTGAATTCAACTATGGTGGACTCACTGCTTGCAGTTATATTGGGTGAAAAAGGATTCAGAAGAGTATTTACTTTAGAAGTATTTTTTTCTTTTACATTTGTGGCCTTAACATTTCCAAAAAGCCACCCATTACTGATAAATTCTGCTTTTTCTTTTCTTAATGACATGTTTTAAAACGCCTTGCAGCTTTTTTATTTTTTACTCAGCAAGCTCACATTTATTTTGTATATACACTTAATTTGCATCTAATTTATACAAAAACAAGGTTTTTTTCTGTTTAAAACATAAATAATTCAAAAATTTTATCAAAAGCATTATGCTGGTTTGAAAATCGAGAACGACAAGTCTGTGTGTGATCTGTTTTCTCGATTTAATGTATCACTGCCTTAATAGTTTAGAAAGAATTGATATACGACTTTACGAACAGCAAAGTATTGCTACCTTGAGAAAAAAATGTTTCGGGAATAATTTTTTGAGGAAATTATTTTGGGGATTTTGGACCAAAATTAGTTTCATAAATTCGCACTTTTTAGAGCTCATCAAAATTCTGCTGCTGTTCAAAAATCGATTTTTATTGATATATACATCTATTTATTGTTATCATTCTGCTTGAAAAATATTTAAAATGCCAAACTAGCTAACCGTGAAGATTAATTCAGTATTCTCATAAGAGCATCCTATCACAAAAAGATGTCAGCAAAGAGACATTCCTTGCAACTAAATTTTTTGTTTACTAGCATAATTTTAGGTTGAATCTTATCTGACATTTCTGAGGTTAGAATAGCTTTTAAAATTTTCTGAATCTGTATCTTGGTCAAAATTGATATGCTGTCAAAACGGCTTATCGGCGTCTTTGAAAAGGGCTAAATTCTGAAACTCAGAATGTATGATGATAATAGAACTATTTTTTGGCTCAATTTCATCAAACCAATCTAAAACCATATCATACCAAATCTCAAGTCAATATTTTAATTTTTACTGAAGTTATGGGACGCTTATGGGACTTTTAGATTTCCCTTTGCATAGACTTAAATCTCTAATAAAGCATACATTGTTGTCTAATTATGTTTAATTTATATATACCTAAAATTACTATTGTTCACAATCACTTTCACACCACTTTTTTCTTGGGATTTGCAATTGCAATATTTTTCACATTTTTTTCGCTTGTCTGTCTTGTTTTGTAGTGTTGTCTGTGTAAGTTGTGTGTTTTGTATTGTCCACGGTGTCTGTCATACTTCGAGCTCTGCTAACTTTGGCAGTTTCCGGGGTTTACTAGGGCAAAAAAATTTTTAATTAATAATGTATATTTATCTCCTAGTAAACTGAAATATATGTTTATTTCATTCATTCATTCATTTATAAACTATATACTCGGTTTAGACTTTTTTTGTGATTTTTTATGTTCACTTCTTTGTAATTTGTATTAAAACTCTTGAGATAATATATCACAGTGGTGAGCTGTTAAATATCTACCACCATCTTCAATACATCCTGGATTTAACCATATGCCTAATTGAGCGCTCAATAAAATTTGATTGAGTTTGATTTTCTGAAATTTCTTCATAGCGTGTTAAAAAAGGCCTAGCAAGAATCAGTTTAAGAAAATCTTCCTACCTTTTTCTCTTCCTCAAAATGGCTTTTTAAATTTTTCATGCCTGGTGTAATTTTATATTTTATCAGATAGGTTTAAAGGTACCCCTTAACAAGTTTCAAGTCAATAACTTTATTTTTTTACTGAAGCTTTTGCAATTTGAATTTTCTTGAATTAGGCCGGATAAATGTGCATTCAATGATAAAATGGCTCCGACGGTTAACCTATTGGCTTTTTATATCTTTTATAGTAACCAAAGCATATAAGGTAATAAAACATGCCCACTAATAACAACCTGATATAATTTAAAACGTAATGTATATATATTTTGTAAAAAAAAAACATTTTCGATACTTTGTGCAAAATTATTTTGTCTATAAAGGACATGGGCGGCAATTTTATGCAACGTCAGTCTTTGCAAAAAGCTGCAAATCAAACCTGGCCACTTGGAAACAAATTGAGTTTCTTTCTTTTGTTCTTACCTTGATAGTGTGTTAGGTATAGTGTGCTAGCTAACAACTTTTCTAGCTTTATTAAACATTCCCAGCTATTGAAATATTGTCATGTAAGCAGTATTACTTTATGATGTCTTATTTTATACTCTCATTGCTTAGTAATGCTTTTTATTAAATTTTTCACTTTAAAAAAAACTTGATACTGCTGATACACCTCCGCCATTTTAAAACGAACAGCTTCCTCCTGTTGGTCACAGACTCGCCGCCTCGCCAAAATGTTTTGTATGACGCAATAATTATTTGACATATCCGCGCCAATCAGGTTTCATATCGGACCAGCCTCCTCCAGGGCCATGTTCGTATCGCCGTCCCGGGGTCAGAAAAGATACAAGATGCCCTGGGGACGAGGTTGATTGTTTAAGAAAGAATAAACTCTGTTGTACATGATTCTCCCTAAAATCTTGAGAAGCAGGGGAGTATTGAAATTGGTCTGTAGTTAGAAAATTAGAAACGATTTGCTTATCTTGTCTAGAAAACTTTAAGATCAGCTTAAGTAAGGAGAGGGCCTCCAAGCGTCAAAGTAGTGAATTCTATTTTGTTGACAGTCACAGTAAGATGACATCCAACGTATCCACTCTGTTCTTTTTCTTGGAGGTATCTACACTCTTTTTATTCTTTACTTCACTCCTGTCGTCTGTCTGCTCGTCTGTCTGTTACGGAAACACAAAATGCGATATATAAAGGACGGGCGACCCCGTGGATCTTTCCACGGGTTGACGACTACTAGTATAAATGATTCTCTCTTTTTAAACAATATAGTTTTTAATAAAGTTTCTTCCGAACGCTTTTTTTTATTTCAGGATTGTTAGCACGGTTGAACATTAATGTCGTCTTTTCTTCTGCGAATTGACGTTTGGTCAAAACACGTCAAAGTTTCTATAAAATGAAAGTTGTTTTTTGTACCTGGATGCATCCGTTATAAATGAGTACAGAAATCTATAGCCCATACTTGAGTTTCAAAAAGAAGTAGCTCATGTTAACACGGCATAGCACGTAGAAAATATTTTCTACAAAGACGAGGACTGAGACGCAAAAAGCGATATTTCTTTCTGTGTGCAATCATAATTTATTTTCTTTACGTATATACGGTGCAGAGTAAGAATTCCCTCTTTTTTGTGAGTTTTTTTTTTCAATGTGTCTTTTGGTTTGTAGAGATTTCTTTTGTTTTTTCATATTTTCTTTTTTCAAGCATAATTTTTCTTTTATTTCAGTTTAATAATAAGTCAATCCTAATCCACCTGAAAATTCATACCTGGAATTTTTCTCTCATTCTTAAATTATAGTAGTCATTGTCAAAATTTTCGTGTATCTATATAATAAAGTTGTTGTTATTATGTCCACCATGACGATGGAAATGAGGATGATCACGAAGTTGACAGGACTTTATTAGCGAAAATTTTGGTGACGTCATAATTGATCTCATTTGCACCCAACAACCTTTCCTGTTTTAACTAATCCTTAATCGGTTGTAACTTCCAGATAATCATCCATACAGTGATGCTTTATTCTGCAGCTTCATTTTTTTTATTAAATAATTTAACGAACGTACTTTTTCAATGTCTAAATCAGAGAAGTGTTTAGGGGTTGTATGTTGACGGTTGCTAAGCACGTTGTTTGAATTTTGTTCTTAAAATCATCTTTAAATCATCTTGCAGGCGCACAATCAAAAACGTATCATTATTAGTCTATAAAGGATCAAACCTGAAAAAAATTACTGTGCAGCTGAAATTCCGTCACACAGTTGTCTTTCTAAAACACCCTCAAGTCTTTCAATAATTTTGTGAGAAAGGAGAGCACCTAAATCGAAAAATTCGGAAAATATTTGATTTCAGTGAGGCTTGTAAAATTACACCGACGTTTGATTTTAATATTCGAGGTGAATTAATGCTCAAAAATAAGAAAAATACATACGCACGAATGCATCCATGTACACAATGTAAAACGTACCTATCTATGGCAAGAAAGTTGCATTTTGTTTTGTGGAGTAAAGTGATAGGGAAATTATTTAAACATGAAACACACTCTTGATTGGGGAGCACTAGATCGTTCCCTTTTTAACTATTTTAAACACACCCGGCATTCTATTTTTTGCGGAATTAGGTGCTGTTAAGTGTCCAACCCATTTTCTTTAAAGAGGAAGGGTTGGATTTGTCGTGTGAAAGGCGTACCAACTAAATATTGTCAACAACAAAATTTGTTTTATCATTATCAATATTAAGAAATTTGGCTTTTCTTCAGTTGTACTTTCTTCAAACACCAAAATAAATTTAATAATTTAAATATTTTACTTTTTACAAACAATTTAAAAATATATAAATTAACATATCTAAAATTTATATCATACAACCGTCGCTGGTTGGCTACTTCTGAGCAGCTTTGGTACGAGCCAGTGGAGCGTATTCCTCAGCAGTGAACGCGCGCAGCCGATACTCCAAAGCGCGTTTTTCTTCCAAATCTTTTTGTAGTTGTATAGCCTACCAGTGACAATCAAAACAGAATTTTACCATACCTTATTACCAACTTACCAATGAACAGGACAAAACTATTTGGCTAGGGCTCGATGTTGGTACGGTTGTCTCTTTTGACGACTCGACTGTTCCCTACTTGTTCTTTATTGACTACCTCGGAAAATCATAGTCACGTGTTTGCTTGCTTACTTTAAACGTGCTATCCCAAGTCAAACTTTAAGTTTTGTTCACGTTTTTTTATGGGATAACTTTTAAAATGAGAGAGAGTACCATTTCTGTTCTTTTCTCCTTTTTTATTTGCTTTCATAAAGATGAGCCGTGGTTTAGCAATTGTTCGTTTTTTAAAGGATTAGAGCCTCATAGTGCTTATAAAAAAGCGTGATTTGTCAGAAAATAGGTATAAAACAAACCCGAGAAAGTATAGGAGAATATGTGAAAATTGCAAGTTTTATGTTTTCCATTTTTAAGGTTCGCCTTTAAAAAACTTCAGAATATTGGCGAAATTTAATTTCGCGACTTGTCACACAAACGCTGAAATAAATAGTCAATTTTAACAAAAAATACATTTCTCTCATTTATCTGAGTCTTTCTGAGGCAGTTACTACCAAGGAATCGTTTAGATCTGCTTCACTCATTTAGAAAATGCTACAATTGGGAGTTTTGTTCAAAGGCACATTCCCATACTTAATGTGAGTGTGTTTGCCAAATTTTTCATACCACCATGAGGCTTAAAGTCTCAAATGACGAAACAACAAGAAAGTTAAAGTAAGACAAGAACAAAGATTACAAAAACAAAATATTTCTCGAGAAATATCTTGTCCTGAAAGTTTGCATTCAACCGATCTAACCGAGTAAGGAAAAACGTGATTTGGTCTTCTTAAGTGTCACTAACCAACAAGTAAACAAAAGTTGAACTAGTAAAGTAGAGAATATAAAGGAACATGGAGCCTCAGCCAAAATTTTATGGATGCTAATAAAAGTAGCACATATAGCGATATTATACGCATTATAAGCTTCCACAGAGGTAACTCTTTACAGCGTAATATTACCTTCTGTAAGTTTGTTTTCGTCATCTTCAACTCCTCTTCAACAGTCAACCCTCCTGTACTTCGTCTGTACTCCTTAATATTGCGCACGTGTTCTTGAATTCGTTCTTCAACCTGCTGATCTCGTAGTCGACGCAAAAGGTTAGATTTATCGTCACCTTCTAAATTTATACTAACATCCTGCGCATGCTAAAAGGGAAAAAAGGAAATGATTTGGCGGAAAAAGCAAAGCTTCCCTTTATATGGGTTGAAGTAAATAACACATCAAATTTAAAAATGTGGATACAAATTAATTTCTTTTCTTTGCCACAACATTTTATTTCGGTAGCCGTCAGTTTAGAACATAATCAACTGACCGTGTTTCTTATTGGAGCAGCTTTTTGCAGATCGTTGCCATAAGGTATGATCACCTCTAAAAAAAGCAGAATATTGACAAAATGTTGGGTACACAGGATAAGATATCAAAAAACTCCAGTACTGACACTACTCCTACTGTCACATCATCACTGCTTACACAGGACCACTACACGTAATTCCACCTTACCACACTTGACACTATCTCCTACTGACACACGACCACAGACACTGCACTATTAATAAAACCATCAAGAAGACCACGATTGACTAAACAGGAACACGATGAAAGCGCCATCGACACAAGAAGTAATAAGCTAACTCGAGACCTGTTGGGGGACCTCCTTTATTTTTACTAAGGAAGGGGGGGGGATCTAAGACCTCTCGGCATACTATGTATATATGTTACACCTGATGCCCTCATCGCATTAAGCACCCATAACTAATTCACTTCTACCATTGCCGCGTAAACAAGCTATAAAATCACTAATTCTCACAGTTGTCTAAATGTTAAATAAACGCACCATGCTTTGAGTGCTTCGTTGTCCGTTGCAGTTGTCGGTTCTTTCTTCTCCACTCGTCCAACATTTGCTTATTTCTGAAACAAATTCGAGTAATTTTATTCTTAGTTAAATTCTTCGCAAAAATTTCGCGAATTCTTTCTCGCCGCGAAAAAAAATCTCCGCAAATATTATATTTTCTTAAAAATATTAAAAAAAACAACCGTAAGAAAATCTTTTTAACCGCAAAAACGTTGAAGAGCACCAAAAATGACAAAAACTCGCACACACTAAGAAATTTGTCTTAACTAAGGCACATTATTTTTCCATACTTCCCAGACCATTTTTTCAATTTTTACTCTGCTCACAAATCACACAAAATTGAACAATCGGCTACCGAGAATTTCGAACGCTTATTATAAAAACATCGCCTACTTTTGTTTTTGTATGATGATGTCAGCTTTTTCATTAAATTTTCGTCTTTCGCTTTTTTCAACCTCTCGGTGATATCTTGCTTCGAAGGATTCTTGTCTTAAATAACCGCTACTCCTTCGGGCTGGTTTTGCAACTAATAAAAAGAGAGAAATGACTTCATACAGCTAATCTCGTTAAATATATACTTTGTTTACATTTGTCTCGCCCATCTATAAGGTCTCAAAACACACCTTGATTAACCAAAACTTGTTTTCGTTGTTTTCGAATTGGTGCGCTAGACAGCTCTCTCTTCCTGAGAGGTGGCACGTATGCTTTCGGTAATGTTACCCTTGCCTTTATGTGTAAGGGATTGATTTGATAGGGTGGAGAGTGTAAGATATCTTCCTCGAAGGAGTGTCGTCGAACGTTGCGACTGTCATGATAAGTTTCAGATATGGTGTTATAATCTAAACGAAGATATTTTATAAATATCGATAGAAAACTGTAACTAAGCTTGCGTGGTGAATTGTAATGAAAATTTGAGATGAATTTTGCAATTTTCAAGGTTCTGAAAAAATGTTACTAACTAGTTGAATTAACAGCCGATTCGGGCTTGGTGGTTCAAAAATAAAGGGGTAAATATAATCGTTCAAAAGCCAGTAGTTACAAGACTTCCACTTAAATCATTAGAGTCGGCATTAAGTAGGAGGAAGAACAAAATTTTGACATAGGGTTTGTTTTTTCAAGATTTTTTTCTAAAATGACTATTTTTCAAAATTTTCCGAAACGCAATTTTTCAAATTCTGCAGGATTTTCCAGGCGCGAGTCACCAAGGCATTTTCTTTTCACATGGTTAGCCTTACTAATTTTTTATTTTAAACTTGCTTACTAAAACATGTTTACTGGTTTTCTCTATACCAAATTGAAAGTCAGAGCAAAGTGTGGTGTAACAGTGACAAACGAAACCATTTCGGAGCAACTTTCAAAAGAACTAAAAGTGAAGATATTATTAAATATGGAAATCAAAAATAAATACACCTTTCCCGAGACTTATTCTTTTGATGTGCCGCAACTTTTTCTGTTGAGTTTTATGAAAAACGGACAACAGATTTGAATTCCTTATCAAAAATGACATAAACAAAGAACATTTCGAAACAATGCAGCAAGTAAACAACCTGCTATTCTAATTTAAAGATTTGTGGCATGTCCAACCTCTTTTTAAAAACGAGGCAGGACATGGTAACTTGAGCATTAAGAAGACTTTAACTGTGATATATATCTAGCACTTTCTGTTGGCGTATCAAGTTAAACTTTTACACATAAATTAAACAAACTATGCTGAATTCAAATATGGTATTCATATTTTACGAGTTTAAAAAAAGTATGACTCATGGTCTCGGGAAAGGGTGACAAAATAAAGGCAAACGTTGATACAAAATAAATTTGTTCAATAAAGCATAAAACAAAAAATTATAAATAAATAATAAAATAAATAAATAAATAAACATTACAACGTTATTATAAATATATGTCAAATGACGAATGTAACTTTTCCTTAAAAAAAAAAACAGGTTATATCTAGAGAGAAGATAGAGAGGCAGAGAGATCTGCAATTTCATAAGGTGCTTACGCCCTTTCTAAATCAGCCATTTTCAAAGTGACATTGCATCTCTCTTTAACAATCCGAACAACTTCAGTATTCATACAATTATCCTCATTCAGTAAGAAAGTATACAGTATATCCTGCTTGGCAACATATCGCACGTACGGACTGGATCGCACCATCATGGGCCACCATGCACTATCGTAAGAACCAGTATAGTAATGGATCAGCAATTCTTTTTCGTTCTTGGCTATATCTACAATCTTACCAATGCAAGGCTGACCAGGAACGTAGTGTTCTTTTTTAATTCTCACTACAACCATATCTCCAAGTTTTATTGGTTGTACAGAAAGCCCATCCAAGTCTTTGTCCTCTCGAAGTTTTTCATTGTAAGTTTTTATACTTACCGGCGGTTGGGGTGATTTTTCTTCTGAGTTTACTGGGCGTTGATCTGAAGTTTGACTTTCGATGGCATTATTTTGATTCAATTTTCTGATTTGTCTACCTGTGCTACGAAATATATCTAACACACATTGTTGCTTAGTAACACCTTGCTTACTCGTCGCGGCGTGTTTTTGCTTTCTCGTTTTCTTTTTTGTTTTGTTAAGCATTTCTTTTCTAAGTGGCACACTTGCTTCGCTTAAACTTTTCTTCAAAACAGGGTTTTTTGTTACTGTCTTCTGTGTTAAAAGCGTTTTGTCACTTAAAAAAGAGTCTGACTTCTCTAATAACCTTTTGCTTCTAAAAGCTGTACAAGGCTTATATTTTATTTCGCTTTTTGATATCCCTTTTTCTAGCGGTTTATTTTCTGTGTCTTCTGCAAGCGTTTTATTCTCCAGAATTGTTTCGTTTTTCTCTGAGTTATCACCACAATCCATTTCTCGCTCTTCTCCTACAAACACGAACGATGGCTACCATTATGGCTCCAACAGTATTGAGTCCCGCACCAACCCCAGGGTTCAGAGTCTGTATTTTAAAGTTTCTGAATCAAAACTGTAATTTATATTTACGTTAACAGCAAATTAGTAAATTGTACCAAAAATATTTCGGACACAAATCAAGCCAATGTGAATCGGCGTAGAACAAGTTAGTGACAATAAAGACTTATTCTCAGAAAGTGGTAAGTTCGAAAGGACTGTTCAAAAAAAACAGCGGGAAAAAAACAGTGTTTGATGGAAAAATTTCACGGATATTAAAATATTTCAACCAATTATGTTGTTATTCTGAACAAATATTTATTAATTAGTTTATTTATTTTTCATTGCTTTTTTAAGGTACGGATAAACTTGTAGACCCATCATTAAAAGATATTGTCAATACAAAAAATAATATATATCAGAGATCAAAATTGAAAAAATCTATTAACTTGTAAACGCTTTTTTTTAATAATTTAACTGAACGAATTACCTTCAAATGGTTGTCGGTCAGTACATAGTACATTGTTACTGTCACAAGAAACATGTAAGTGTCTCCACAGTATGTCGTAACGCATCGTAACTCATGCAAACCTCCATGGGGCTGTTTTAAAGGTAGAGACTTTTTTGGCAAAACATTCTTTTTAGGGTGGAGACTCATCGAAAGAAGCAGTGGTTGAAAAGAGGGACTTATTTGAATCTTAATATTCAAATCATACATAAAACAAAACAAAACAAGAAATCGTAAATAATAAATCAAAAATATGGAAACAACTCTGATTTAAACAGATTTGACAAAATTCATCGAATTTATTAAACATGAAAAGCAAGATTAGCTACCTACCAGATTCTTCAAGATCTTCTGCTTCAGCGTATTTTTCAGAAGAAAGATTATTGTTAAGCTCCGGTGAATTAGCTACAAAGAATATGGTAACCTTTCCCAACTAAACCATCTGAAATTTTTCAGCAAAATAAAATGCAAAAAATGATAAAAGGGAGAATTGCGAGGCTCAAATATTGACATAACTTGATAGCTAGGTAATAAAAGAATTGTCAGGAATGAACAAAATGATGCTTTACACGTACCTTGAACATCCAAGTTTTTAAACCTTTCCTCCAAAGCAGTGAAGTCGCGTAAATATGACAACACAGCCTAAAACGGAAGCAAATTTTCACAAGTACACACCCGAATAAGTTGAACACAAAAGGGATTGTAAAATAGTTTTATAAAGTACAGGAGGAGAAAATTTGTTCGTTATAATAGGCGTTCGAATTAACGGCATCCGAAATAGCACATGTGTACTTTACAATATTTTTCTTTTATCAGGCAACAAAGCAATGCTGTTTCCGACGCTCTGCGATAAGTCGGGAACGAAGTTTCTTTTAGGATTCTACACTACAATGCAACCGATACTGTTGTTGTTTTTTGTTCTAATTTATTGTTAGGAAGGTGTGAAAAATATTTTGTTCCACAAGCTTACACTATAAAAAGTCAGTTCTTTGTGCATATAACATCAACTTTTTTTTAAACTAATAGACCCTTTGCAAATTTCCTAATCATGCCGAGCTCAATTAAAGAGGTCGATACTAAAAATGATTCTTGTTCCTAAGCTCCTTATGGAACCAATACTTAATTTCGTAAATACCTTTGTTCGTTAAGTGTGTCAAATGCGAACCGAAAGTTACCGTCAAACCTTTCATATAACCGAGCTTTCTAAGAATAGCCTTGTTTTCAAAATAATTATTTTCTTCAAATCAAAATAAAATCCAACCAGAATATTATATTGCTTTAAAAAATTCAGTTTTGTCATGATAATTTTGATATTCTATCTAAATATCCTTATCTAAAGAGCATAGAACCATTATATAATTTGGATGACGTCATTTACCGACGGATTTACCGTCATTTATCTCTACCGATTTTAATAAATTATTATAATTTATCAAATTCGGTAGAGGTGTATTTGTCATTCTTTTTGTTTATACATAAGTGTATACCAAATATTTGAAACATCTAAAAAGATGCAAATGATATTCTTTTATTTAGACCAGAAGCCAATTTCATGCACAAAAAAATATCCAGAAGCCTATTTCATACACATAAAAATATCCAGAAGCCTATTTCATGCACATAAAAATGACCTAAAACATGAGGTATCGGAACTTTCAAACACAACAAACAAATTGCCTTCCTTGTCAAATATTATTTAATTCATTTCAACTCCATCTCTATCTTCCTTTTCGATATAAAAACCTTACCTTTGTACCAGATTCAATGACATCTTTTGGAGGGAATTCTAACGGGTTTTTAGCTAAATTTAACCCTGACAAATTTTTCAAATTTCCTAAAAAAATAACGAAAAACACAAAATGTATTGTGGGTAATTATTTCCTAAAGAAGGTATTAACCAGACTAGCCAGGCATTACTACAAATCAGCAGTAAGGACCCTCTTGAATAAATGCCTTTCCTAATATAGCATTCTCTCCAAAAAAATTTTAAAAGATCCTTTTTGACCATATTCTCTGGCAAAGCTGTCTACTCCACCAAGTATACATTTAGACACAAAATGGGTGGGGTGGTTATTTGAATTTAATGTTATTAGTAACTTGTTGCAAATGAAATTGTAACGATTTTCTCTCTCTCTCTTTTACTTCAATCTACAACTATTCAGAAGATACAACCATGGATGAAGGAATATTGTCTTTTTTTGAAAGTTGCCTTGATAATTGATATTTTTCATATTGTACCAATGTCACTTTTTAAGTTCGTTTCCGAAACTTTCTTTTCAGGATATATCCTTTGGTTTGTTATTTAAACGATAGTTTAAATAACAAGACATGAATCATAATATTAGCATAGCTGTGAGGCAGTATATACCGCACATTTAAGGGCATGTAAAACTTTTTCACCCAAAATACAGATGATTTAGGCATTTTGGATTTTTTAATTGATGACTAGCTTGTTTTAAAATTAATACATTGTTGCAGACTACACATTTTTACATGGAAAATACTTTCTCGGTTCAGCGTGAGTGTTTCTTAGACTTTTTTCTAATTTTTTAAAAGCCAGACACTTACACCTTAAAAATGGGTGTCACCATATAAGCTGGTACGTTTAAAATATGTCATAGTAAGTGATTAGTGATTTAGCAGTTGATCTCAGCTTTGTGTTCATATCAAGGTACTTCTTATTGTTGTTAAAGATGAATGTTGGAGGCTAAAATAATGCCAACGTGTGCAGTTTTTTGCAGTAACACCCTTTATTTAATTCAAGATGTTTTCTTCCCTTCTGTAACCAGTCCAGACATTGGACAAAACAAATATCATCATTAAATACCTAGTTGAAGTGGAAGCCTCTCAATGCAATTGTTTTCCAGCAGCAAATTTTTTAAATTCCTAAGACAAAAAATTAATATTATCACTCACATACAAAGTTTCTAAAAATCAATGACAATATAGCTTTTTAAAACCCGATATAATTGGGCCATACATACGTTAAATTAGATATATTATCTGGTAGATGTTTAAGTTTGTTGTGTCGAATATCCAACCATCTCAGTTGGCACAGATTTTCAGCAAAACAGCTTGGCAATTCTTCTAGGTAATTCCTTTCGAGATATAAGTACTAAAAAATCAACAAAGGACTACAAAAAACTAATAGATTTTGTTTTATCAAAATAACTCCATTAATTAGTCTGATATACACAGGCTGAATAACAGAATATATTTAAGGTAATTAGACAAAAATCTTCAAGTTTCGTCTGTGTTGCGTTTTTAAATTATAAACTGGAGTATCAAGATGCAAACTGTTAGTATGGACAGTGCAAGGAGGGTCTAAAACTAAACAGTGACTTATCGAAAAAGACTTTAAACGACAAGTTATCCAGAGCAGTATACATAAGTTGAGGTTGAGAACTCCGCTTACACAATATTGTAATGTAAATATAGGAGAAAATACTAGAGAAAACCTATCCCACTCATGCTATAGACAAAGAGTGTTACACAGTAAATGATGACGATTCTTGTGATGGAATCTAAACTCGTTATCAGCATAAAAATTTAGAATGTTATTATTGTTGTATATTGGCAGTAACCCAAACATATGTGAGAGAATTTTCATTTCAAGTTTTTTAACAAACAAGTTTTTATTATTTTTCTTCATGGTCAGAGCCTTCTTAATTAATAACAGTTTATTTACTTTCTAATTCTCTAACAAAAAAAAATTATTTGAACAATTGTTAACTGAAGTAGATACTAAAACCAGCAGCAACCACCAGTAGCTACCAGTATTTCGAAGTAACCACCAGAGAACCAGCAGTTTATTATCTATTTTGCTTCAGATTTTCATGCATGACACTTCATGACCTAAGAACACCAAATATGATAAATAAAATGGCACCTAGTTTCCTGGGCTCTTTTCAGATACTTTGTGCACTTCCATTAACCCCATTTGGTCCCGGGTTTTTCGAACATACTATGACCGGGGGGGGGGGGGGGGGGGGGGGGGCGGATTCTGCCCCCCCTTAATAACTTTTCATAGGGTTGTTCAAATTGAATCAAACTTGGCACACTTATATTACGTCATAAAAGGAACAAAATGGCGCCAATAAACTTTTGCTTGCGTCAGCACATTTTCTGTGACGTCATCAGAAGCTTGAAAATCGTTAAAAATGCCACTATCTGGTTGAAATATAATTACTTTTGTTCTAGAGCGAATTTTTACATTCTGTTTGAAGTTTCTGAAAGCTAAATAAAAGTTATTTAACATATCTTCCGGTTTTTACATGGATCGGATAAAGAATTGCCAAAAATTGCCCGAAAATCCGTTTTTTTTTCCGATTTTCAGGTAAAATCCGACAAAATCGGGAAATCGGGTTAGTCACGTGTTCAAATTATTCCAAATGATTCTCCTTGATGAAACAAAGTTGTGTTGCCAGTTTCAAGTTCTAAGGATAATCCTAACAGGAGTTATTATATTTTCCCCATTATAAGGATTTCATAGAGATTTTTAGGGGTAGTTTCGAGTAATGGCCAATATCAAAGCCTCTGAAAGGTATGGGACCTAAAAAATTAGCATGCAGGTGTCTAATAGATAAATGTTGAAACTCAGTAAGTATCATAGCCATATAACAAAGCAATCAGGAGTTATTAACCCCCCCCCCCCCCGCACCGAATAGGGTTAACATAAAAAATGTTAAACAACAGTTTTGCAAGTTATAGAACAGTCGTTGTTACCACTTTTAATGGAAAGATATATTATGCTAACAAGCAACGCAAGAGATGTTGCACGACAATTACTGAATAAAGTAGAAACTGAACTTACCCTTAAGTTGTTCTTGTGAGGTCAAAAAATGCATTTTGTTAAGATTAATTTTTTTTTTTTTTTTTTAGCAAAACTCGCATTGTTGAAATTTTAATGAGATAAGGTAGTCTTTACTTAAACTTGCTTATATCCATTACTTTCATGCAAAAAACGAATGAAAAAAATGAATCTCTATCAAACATAATAATAGACAAACTGACTTCAAAAGTATTGAAAGCAAGAAAAGAATCTGAAATTTATTTTATACATGTGCAGAAAACAAACATATGATTTGTGTCTGTGTTTTCCCACAACCATTCATTAACTCATTTAGTTCATTCAAATTTTACTTTTTATAACAGAAGAAAGAATGTCTCATTTTTTCTATTTTGGTTATTATTTAGTTTACAATATTTCAGCGCAATACTTACATTAAATACTTAAAATTTTTAATTTTTTTTTGTTAACTTTGTGTGCGGTTTTAGAACACTACTACAGTCAGTATAGGTTTTTTTTAAAAAACAATTGCATAAAAAGGCACAATGCACATTTTTTTTGAAAAACCTGCTAGAGGTTCATGAACTGTTGCAAACATTACGTCACACATTTGAATTGATAGTTGTGTATACTTCACTTTTATCTGGTGAAGTTACGAATCTTCTCTTGTGGTTACTTAAAAAAACTGCTGGTTCTCTGTTGGCCATTCTATAATATTGGTGATTCCCAGGTGTTTACTTCAATACTGCCGATTAATGCTGGTTCCCACTTGTAGTAAAAGTAAGTGCGTACTGTCTGCAGACTTGTTATTCTAGCGCGTGTGATCACATTTTAACGCTTTCACACAGGCGTAAAACTGAATTGGGTGTTCAGGACTTGATTGCATGTGTAAAATAAGATTATATATCTTTCGATAAAATAGTTATAACACAAGTGGAAATCAAGATAAATTATTTTTAAGGTAACACCCTTCATTTTACGATTATTATATATAATGGTGAAAATATAAAATATAAAATGTAATACTGCAAGACTACTACTACAAAATTGTGGAACATATATAGGAAAAATAATACAAAGAAAAGAAGGCAGAATACGCTTGTTGTTATACCCTTCTTCGTTATGGATTTTAAATAATTTTAATGCTGCAAAGGACTAGAAAATACGGGGAAAAATATACTTGTCATAAGACTCTACTCATTTTGGGCTACAAAGTGTCGCATGTCAAGCTTAGCATAACTTCATGGCATCAACTATAAGGCAACATTTAAAAAACTTTGCAAAAATGCCAGTGAACACCCACCTGGGTGTTTGCGCAGGGTCAAGCAAAAAAGGTATTGGCTGAATTGGCCTAGTTCCATGATTTACGTCTAACTCTGTGATGGTTTTTCCAATGTGAGATCCATTGAAATCATTTATTATGTCTATTTTATATCTCAATCGTAGTTATGGCAAAATCCATGTGCCTTTTTCTATTGGGCAAAAAACAGAAGTGACAAAGCAAAAACAAGAAATTTTAAACCAAAATATAACAATAAATAAAAATTTAATGAGCATGTGCGCACTTTTGTATAGGTAAAAACTCACACAGGGTAAAATAGCTATTAATGAAGACTAAAGATTATAATCTATTTTCTTCTAATTCTTCTTTTAAAAAATCACTAATCTTAGGCGAATATTTCACAAAGAGGATCTGTGAAAGGAAGCACATGTAGTTAATATTTTTTTTATAAAAAATATTCTCCAGTCTGTCTACTTAATTATTATTTAAAAGAAACAATAGATTGAAAATTTGTACTCATACAGCGCAAAAATGGTAAGTTTAGGCTGTCTGTTTTGTAAAGTACACAAACATCCTAAAGGCCCAGAATATCATGTTATAGCTATTCAGTGTTGTTTTCATAAAGAATAATTTCAAGCGAATATTTCTTTTTTTAGATAAATTTCTTTGATCACTGTGGTCTTTTTTTATATTTTCCACCTACAAAAATGCTTGCACATGCACAAAAAACCCCAAATTTTTAACTTTTTGTAAACATTGGCAATTCATATGGATGGTATTATGGCAGTCGAAATGTGCTATTTTGTGCTCTTTTTTGGTGTACGTACAGTACACCAAAAAAGAGCACATCTATTTTTACAGTAAAAAATCTTAATTTAGCAGAACTTAAAATCATAAAAGACTTAAAATATAGCAAGCCAAGTGGAAAATATTAAATAATCAACCCTTAAAACTAGCATATTGAAGAAGAACTACTTTGTTCATCACTAACATACTGCCAAGCAGCGAGCGGGATTCGATCTGGATTCGATCCGCGTTCCCCAGAACTGGGAGCCGCAGACGAACCCACTACACTACGTGCGGCAATATGTTAGCGATGAACTCAGATAGTTTATCCGGATGGTGTGTATACATATAGGTGAATATTTATCATAGCACATCCGTATTTCATTCTCAACAGAGAATGCTTCACCCCGATCAGACCTCTGATCATGACGGGCGAGTATAATGCGTGTAAGTCATATTGAAGAACAAAGTAGTTCTTCTTCAATATGAATCTCTAAAACATATAAAAAAAAAGAATTCCTTGAAAAATCCAGTCTTGTATTATGAAGGTTTGACCACAAAAACATTATGATTACGGCATGTATATACCATTTTATAATGGCTGCTTAATCTCAATACTGACACATGATTGGTTGAACCAGTGTATTTAATATATGAACACATCCGCTAAAGGATAAGCTAACTGAAACTGTGAACTTCTGTTATTTCACACCATTATTGTTTTCCTTTATTTTCCTGAAATAAAAATCTTATACCTAAAGTCTGTCTCATACCTGAAGTAAATCTTTTAACAATAAATTAAAATCAGCAAATGAATTTAGGAAAAAAGAAAAAATTTCCTCACAAACACACAAACACAATGATATACCTGAAGATGTTTTAGGTGATATAACGCACTTGGAATAACAATTATACATTTGTTACTTAAATCAACCTTTCTACTTCGAATATTATTTAAAATGTCTATTGTTAATGGATCTAAGTGTTCGCCTTGAAAATTTTCTTGTTCCACCTCGTCTGCCATTTTGTAATCTCTTGCCCATCTTTGCTTTGATTACCCATTCGCGTGTTACCCGCGGAAATGAAAGTGAAACTGTTTACAAAATTTTAACTGACTGGCTATTAAACATTTTTAATGCTTGAAATCGTTTATCCTGTGACAATTTTAATTGTGTTTCAGACTTATTTCGTTGTTCATGTTCCGTTCTTGTGACTACGGCATTTTCGCGTTTTAAACTGGTTTAAAATTTTGGCATGGGTATTAGGTTTCTTAAAATTCAAATTTCGTGTTCCGTGTACACTGTTGTCTTCTGCCATTTTGCATTCCTGGAAATGAAAGCGAAAACAAAACACGTGAGAAAACGTGCTATTAAGGGTGGCTCAGCTTTACCTGGCTGTCTAGTTAGAGAACTAGCTAGTGATAAGTACTTTTTTAAATGCCAATACTTTTTACTTTTGTATACTTATGTGTCATATGCTTTGAAACAATCCAACATTTACCTGGCGTCTTTATTTTATAGCTAGCTAGCTAGCTATAATATATCTGTTTGGTTCACAATAATGTTTAGGAACTAACATCGCAAACCAAACAGTCTAAGCCAAAGCCAAACAGTCTAAACCAAGATAAAGTTAAACCAGCAAACTTTTAAGAATTGTGGGACAAATAATAGATTTTTTTGAATGTTTAGCTACATTTCTGCGGTAATCCTTATTGGCTTTAACAATTGCGTGACAAGCAAAAAGATGCAGTTTTCACTCTGTTTCTTCACATGAAGTTATTATTCCGACTTTATATGAATATATGTTAATCAGAAGTTATCCATCTATATTCAATAATAAGCGTCACAGATGTTTTTGTAGAAGCTCCCGCATATCCCTGGCTGCCATGAAGTTGTTAGAGCCAGAAGGGCTTACCACTGAAACACTCAAACAGGTCTTTGGATAGGATGCATATTTTTTAAAATAAAAATAATTCAGCCAGGGATGACATCAGTAAGCAGTCATCTTTTATGGGCTGAAATTTGGCTAAATGGCATTAGGCAATTGCCATGGCGAATGCCAACTTGTAAACAAAAATTCTTGATTTCCCAACGTGGTTTTTTTTTAGCCGTTTGTAAATTTTCATACAGTAGCAAAACAAATATAAATTGCTGACCTTAAACACAAGTTTTCTTACGCAAAACTGGAAAATGTCATTTGACGTTAGCAATGTTCTGCCTTTGTAAAATTAACTGGATTAGAAAGGCTGAGGCATTAAGCACATGAATTGTCTTGGTCGGAAAATGCCATGTGGTACTTTTAAGCCAATTACACTGCCTGCAGCTTTCTTTTTTTAATATCTTTTGTTTGTACTCACTATTATACCCTGAAATTTTGTGACTTTTCCCAACTTTTATTAGACTTTCTGATTAAAAAAAAAATTTAAAATAGGGTTAAATCTGAGATATTGTAAAGTTGGTTCAATCTAAGCTGTTATTCGTTTTAGTATTTAGAATACATGGCCTGCTTTGGTTACAATGAATAAATCAGATGTAAATCACAAATAATCCCACAAATTTTTGTCAAGCTTTATTTTTTTTCTTTGTTATTTTAAGTGTATATATCTATGAAGGTAAATCTATGAAAATGCTTTATCTAATCCAAACTAAATTCTGACTAGGGAGCACATATGCTGATTAGAGCTAGCCTCACAAATATTAAGGGATATACCCTGTCGTCTATAATTTCCAGGAGGATCCATTTCATTCTCTTATTTGATGCCTTATCTTTGGTACCTTCAATAATCTTTCAGTATTCCAGACTTCACTATGTAGATGACACAGGTTACTTCTGCTTTACGTGAACGAAGAGTCTATGCTGCTTTTTTATGTCATATATGTTTTCTTTTTAATTTTTCTGCAGGCACTCCTATAATTGTCAAAAATGCATCTTCTTTTTTATTATATTGTATTGTCTTCTTACAACCCTTTATAATTGCAATAAGTGTCATTATTAACACACAAATCTCTAATTTCTTTTCAAAGCAATACAGTACATACTGCATCTGTTCAATTAGTGTCATGCTAGGAAATGGTTATTGGAGAAATATACGTTCTTTCAAATATCCGTCTGTATGGTATTGTAAATTCAACTACAAAAAGAGAATTCGGTTATGTTCATCTATAAAACAGGATGCTAGTTCTTCGACACGTATAAATTATGCCAACATTCAAATGATATCACCTGGTTTACACAAGCAAATCTTTCAAGATGTTGCAGAAGCTTATTGTGATGATGTGGATATATTACATAAAACCAAAGAACACTTGACAGCTCACGATTTGTGGGGGAAACCATCTTCTGTTACAGAAAATGTTGACTTCGAAATACCTGATCTTACTGGAAGTAATATTGCAGACCACTTTGAAAACATTGCAAGTACTCAATGCAATGAATATTTTACTAAAGCTGAACATATGGCTAATGCATTGACTAAGATACCTTGTAAACCGAGAAATTGGCAGTTTTGCTGTGGATGGACAAAGTATAATCCTGATGGAACATACGAAAGTGTAGTGGCTCCTGACGAAAATGTTTTAGTTTTTGATGTGGAGATTTGTTTGTCTTTTGGAAAAGCACCTATACTCGCTACTGCCGTTTCTAAATCAGCTTGGTATGGCATTAAACTTTATCATAATGACAGATAAAAGTGAATTTCCATTTAACTGTTTCCACATTTGCGTGTATATTTGCTAATAAAACAGTTTCCTGTAAGAATTAGCCAATCGAAACTCTAGAAAATGTAAACAGAACTTAACAAAAACAGAACGTGTTTAACTGACTTTTTAACAAAAGCCAGTTAACAGGATTAGAGTTTTTTTGTTTTTGCACCACAAAGAATTAAAAAATTTTAAATCATGATGGACTTTTCCTATTTGATTGCATCTGCCTATTGATTGAAATTGTCTCTGTAATTATGGAAATTTTTAAGAAATTGTCCTCAAACCTTATACCAAAATTTAACTCTGCTAAGCTTTAAATTTAAATATCTGTTTTTATAAAGTGTTTTGTTAAAGGGTGCTTTATAAAGATGTCTTAAAAAAATGTCATAAATGCAAAAACATTTACGCAAATTAACCTGTCAATATGACAGTAAATAAATCAGTAAGTAGTTAGGCTACAATTTATGGAAGGATTTTTAAAAATGCTGAAAATTATTATAAACCTCCTCAAAGGTATAATGCAACAACCAAGGCCTTACTAAACATTAAACATTGTTTTGCTGAAGGTATTGTTGGGTAAGTCCTATCTTGTTGGAGAATGAAACCAAAGTTGCTGACACAACCCTTACTCCTGAACATATGATCCCTATGAAAGCATCAAATCGAAAAAAACTTCTTATTGGCCACCATGTCTCATTTGATCGTGGATTTGTTAAGGAACAATATGAACTCAAAGTTAGTAGTGTATTTTTTTTTGTTTGTTTTTCACTACTTGTCGGGATTTTATAATTAAATTTAGCATTTTGTGATGTGATTCGGACCTATCACACACATTTATCACACTTAATAGTCAAATTTTGTTTTATAATTTTAAATTCCTAGATATAGTGTTGTCTTATATTCAAACCAATTATAAACATCTCTGAATTTTTCTTTTCTGATAGGATGATGGAAATCGTTTTTTGGATACTCTAAGTTTACACATGTGTGTATCAGGTGTAACAACTGAGCAAAGGAACTATATGAACACTAAAAATCCAGTAGTTTACGATTGGATGGAATTTGGCTCTACAAACAGTTTGGCAAAGATTTATGAGTTTTATTGCAATGAATCTCTGGATAAAAGTACAAGAGACTATTTCATAGAAGGAACTTTGGATGACATAAGAGAGAACTTTCAAGTATATTTCTTTATTCTTTTTGTTTGGTTTATATTTACACAGTTTTCTTATTGTAAATCAAGTACTGGTTAATTGACACTTTGTAATACGTTTCACTTTGACCATGTGTGCACAGATTATAAGAGTCAAACTACAAAGAGGTTGGAATGCATAGATTTTGTGACTACATGTTTGTTTGTTTTTTGCTTCAGGAATGCGTTCAGTATTGTGCAATGGATGTTACTGCCACACAAAAAGTATTTGAAATTCTCTGGCCCATGTTTCTTCATCATGCACCACATCCTGTAACGTTCTCTGGCATGTTGGAGATGGGCTCTGCGTATTTACCCATCAATGAAACTTGGAGAACTTACATTCAAGAGGCGGAAGATATGTATACAGCTATCCAAAATAAAATGAAAAAATCCTTGATGGCAATAGCTAATGATGTGTTGGAATTATTGATCAATGAAAGGTTTGTCCCATTGTTTTTTGTCAAATCAAAGCTGAATGTGTGAATACCTTATTAGAGGAAATTAACATTTCACTTAATAAAGTTTTGAATTTAACGTGTTAATTAAGTGGGGCATTACTTTCTTACTTTTGTTAGGGGGGAATAAGGTCTACCTTTTTGACAGGCCATTACTTCCCTGGTTATTCCTGAATTTATTATTTTTCCTGTAAAACAAACATCACTTTCTATTTAATTGTTTCATTGAAAAAACCAAGAACTATATTTTCAACAAATTTGTTTTGATACCATTCACAGTATGTCCGTCAATGTTGGCAACCGTAAAGTAATGTTTTAATGCACTTGGTATTTTTTAAAATATGTAATGTATCCTTATTCACACCCTCTTGTTGTTTACAAATTCACATAGAAAAGGAGACTAAAATGTCTTGGTTTATTTTTACATCACCATATTAATTTCATAGTGTTCTACTTTGAAAGAAATTAATTTTTCAAAACTTAATTCCTTGTAATTCCTTTTTTTTTAAAGAAAATACCTTGTTTAAATATGACAAATTTGTCTGTGAATAGAAGTTCTTTGCAAGTGGAACTGTTACAGTAAATGTTAGAACATAATATTTTATATTGTATGCATCCCTGCTTTCATATGCATAGTTTTGATTTTCTATGTAAATTAAGAATTTAATTAAACTTCTTCGATGCAAGCATAATCAAGCTGGTTTTGGCCTAAACTAACATTACCAGTTTAAACATCTTTTTGAAATCTATATAACCCTATAACGTTATGGTACATGAACATTGATCATGTCTTGTTTGTAGATACAAAGAGGATCCTTGGTTATGGAATTTAGATTGGTCCCTGCATAAATCTGTTACCTCCAACGAAAATTACATTGCCAAAATGTATGACGCTTGGATGTACAAGGGTGATGTTCATACATTAATAGAAGATTCAACAGAATTTTTATCTGAAAAACGAAAGCAGCAGCTGCATCTTGCAGGTTACCCTAAGTATGAGATGTTTTGTTTTTTGTTGTTGTTTTTTGGCAGCCAATCGCTATAATTTACCAGTTATATTTTGTGATGGAGTAGAATTTTTTTATTAGTGACTATAGTCACAGCAGGGACATTCTCCTTTCAATTTTTTTAGTGTGTGGGCTTTCCAACGTTTTTTAACCCTCACTGTAGCTAATATGTTCCCCTAATTTTTTCCCCATAGTGTAAGATATGCTTATAGTTACTATGCATACAACCTTTGAATCAAGTAGAATTATTAGAATTTATCATATTTTTTTATTCTCAAACTTTGAGTTTGTTATTTTCTCTGGTCTAGAGCAGATGTCGTATGCAGGATGGTGCATTAAATAGGAGGAATTGGCAATGAATGACAAACTAAGGTGGTGGGGGGTGGAGTATATATATTTTTGCCCAAGGCTGTGGCAAGCTGACATGGCCGGGCTAAGACTTCATACCTTTAAATTTGTCTTCCTTTTAGATGGTATCGTGACTTATGCATGCGTCCTAACCAGCCCAACTATAAACCCGGTCCTGTGAATATTTCCTCACAAACAAAGATTACACCATCAATTCTTCGTATGACATGGGATGGATATCCATTGCATCATGAACGGAAACACGGTTGGGGTTATCTTGCACCACAGAAAGATGCAAAGTATTTAGAAGAAAAGTTAGTTTCTATTTTCATCCTTTTTATCTTTTACTGTCTATGTCAGTATATCAACTACTTAGCTAGACAACTTTTTAAAGTATAACTCCGACTTAAACTGCTTAGTCAAGCAAATGGTTTAAAAGCTCTCTCAACTATTTGTACATACAGTGAGATTCATTTAGTTTTTTGTACTGCAAATGTGCAGAGAAATAAATATTTTGTCAGTTTTTTTCTTGTAGGCTGAATTTATATTTAACATTTCTTCTGTATCTTCATTATATATTTTTATTTCCATTGTTTTTCCCACGAACAATAAGGAATGAAGAAATGTGTAAAGAAAAAAGATTTCCCTTAAAGAATTATTTAAAGGTTATTAAACAACGAGAAATTGACAAGCAGAATGAAGAAACAGACATTGATATCGGAGCAGAAATATTTCAGGATGAAGTCAAAAAGGAAAAAGCAATCAATATTGGTCTTCCTGGTGTTGTTTTCTATAAATTACCACACAAGGTTAAACAATTTATATGTGTTCGTTATGAAAACTAGTTGAAGATATAATGGCATGGTCCTAATTTTCCTAATTTTCAAAAATTTTCCGTTAAATAATCCTAAAATCTACCTAATTTCCTAATTATTTTCAAGAAATTATTTGTGGGTGCCCTGTAATGGTTCTATGAAAAGTAATGGCTGATATGGTTTCGTTTTTCAAAGGGAAATGTATAAAATAATTTTTCTAAGTATGCAAAATGTATTTATTGAACTTGCCTTTCCAGGATGGTAGTGCATTTAATGTTGGAAACCCACTTGCAAAAGACTACTTAGTAAAAATTGAAGATGGCACTCTTGCTTCAACAGGAAGTTTTAACGCAAAACAACCAATACAGATGAACAAGATGTTGGCATTTTGGAGAAATGGAAGGAAAAGAATAAGGTTTAACCTTTCAGAATCAATTTATTTTTTTTATATTTTATTTGCTTTTTATATTTGCATTGGAATTTAGAAATTTTCAAAACATTTCTTTTAATGTGAATTCATATGTACATTTTTGTTTAAATTTTAAGTTATATGTCTAATTGGTTTGGTAAGTCTGTTAAATAAACTTTCGTGTTACTTAAATATTTTGGATGGAATGTAATCTTTCTCAGTCACTTCAAATTTTGCAAGCAGAATCTTTGTGAAAAATTCAGGAAATTGTTGTTAAAAATATGTTTAGATCGCAAATGACGGTATGGATAGATGATGAAAAATCAAGGTAATTTTGTTATTAAAAATCTTGTTGGTTTCTAATTTATGAGGATGGTAATTTTTGTTACATACACAAAAAGTTTATGTAAGTTAAAATAATACGAATTCGTAGTAAACGCATTCACATGTTTACAATTTCGGACGGATCCCTGAAACACTGGTATGTATCCCTAAAGGATCCCTTAGGGATGTAATCACCTGTGATAACTGGACTGAAAGTTCACAAAGTCTATACACATCGATGTGATAGTACTTTAGGTTATTTTTCTTTCAGTTCGAAAGGAGTGATCTTACCACAGGTTATAACGGCTGGTACTGTCACCAGACGTGCCGTCGAACCAACATGGCTGACAGCAAGCAATCCCTTGGTATGTCACAATGCTAATTGACGTTATTCCCTTAAATTTTGCCCCCTTTTTAAATTTCTGCATAGGAAAAGCTGAAATTGAGACAAGAGCAAAGTGGGCCTGGTCAGTGTTGGAACCACAGTATTTTAAATACTTTTTATCCAGAGACAAAAAAAATTATGTTTAAGCCTGAATTAAGTCAAAAATGGCTGTTGGAAATCTAGTTTTGTCGACAGCTTTTCTGAAACCAGCCTTTACTGGGCTTAGTACTAGTACTAGTAGGACCATAATAATGGAATATCTTGACATAAGATTTCCCAAAATTACTTGCATAGAAGTTGAGGGTCAAATTCGGATTTTTTCCAAAAAATAGTAGCTTCCTTTATGCTGTTTATAAATTTTGTCATTGCCATTGTTAATTTTCAATTCAGCCCGACCGTATTGGATCTGAATTGAAATCAATGATTCGCTCTCCTCCTGGTTATTGTTTTGTTGGCGCTGATGTGGACAGTCAAGAATTATGGATTGCATCTTTGTTGGGTGACGCTCAATTTGCTCAAATTCATGGTAAGTAAATTTTTATTTTGTTTTATGTTTTGAAAATTGTTTCCCGTAGCTGCTGTGTGGTTTGTTGTGTTGTTTGACTTCTTTTTTGTCAGATGTATGATAAATGCGAATTTTAAAATTTGCTCCTTTTTTACAGGTAGTACTGCGTTAAGTTGGATGACATTGCAGGGACAAAAGTTAGACAGGACGGATCTCCACAGCAAAACAGCAGATACGATTGGTATAAGCAGAGAACAAGCTAAGGTTAGAAAACTTTAGAAGAAATGCGTTAATAGGAAAACTTCTTTCACACAGTTGCTGACTTCAGGTCCGGTGTTCTTCGGAAGTAACATAATTATCTCCCACGTTTCCCCAAAACTCTTCAATTTAAGGTTTGTCCCATGTTTTTATTTTTAAAATGCATAGAGTGCTACATGGGTACAGCAATAATCTGTTCTTCGCTACATTTAAAATCTCCTCAAATATTCTCAATTTATTTGAACAATATAAAAATACCCTTAAATGTCCTAAGTAATATAAAGTTAGTTAAAAACCTCTTACTTTTGTTGTTTCAGATCTTTAATTACGGTCGTGTGTATGGAGCAGGGGAGAAGTTTGCTGTCCGTTTGTTGATGCAGTTCAACCACAAGTTGACCTTCCCACAAGCAGAAAAAACGGCTGCCAAATTATACGAAGCAACAAAGGGAATTCGAGTGTAAGTATTGTTCTGTTCTGTTATTAAGCGTGTATTGTTCAGGCTGGTGTAATTGTTAGAATCTAGATTCTAAAAACATTCAGGTTCATGTGTTTAAATTAGGAACAACTTTACAGTCTGAAATGATTACAGGAAAAATCAATGTAGTGTTTCGTCGCTTTCTAGAAATTCTCATATCATATTAGTTGGACCACCAAATAAAGAAGCTGTGGATAACATTTTAGAAGTTCAATTTAACAGTCTTCCACTTTTTTTACGGAAAAGGACTTCAAAAATAATTACATCCAGCCGTAGTTAAAATTTAGACGTTTTTATAAAAAAATTAACTGTTTTTGTTTTCGAATTATAATTTTTTCTATTTTCTTTTTTATGCGTTGATTTAAGTCAATATGCGCCATATTTATTTACTTTTCTCAGCTTTCATGAGCATGCACGTAGCTTACTACCATACCTCCCGGCACATATGATGAATGTGTTAAATGTTACTTATATTTTTAATTCGCCACATCTGCTTTTCGCTAGAAATTTATTTTTGTTTCTTTTTTAAACAAATTCTTCGTTTCCACACATTAGCCTGATATTATTGTAGGAATTATTGTTTTGGCTTGATCGTCACTAATCAAGCCAACACACTTGTAGGTTAATCAAATGCAATCTGCTGACATGAAAACAACTGTACCTGTAAAATCTTTAAAGGGGCCAATTATAAGTGTAACTGAATGCTTTTGGTAAAAAAGTAATTCCTTGCTAAACTTGAAAGTGATGACAACGGTGGTAAGCTTCTTTCAGATACTAAGTCATGACCTGTTTTAGTTGCCGTCTCGTGAGGAACGATAGTGTTCTACCGTAATGATCCGATTAAGCGCGCGGCATTTTTTAAGCGCCCCCCTCGAATAAGCGCCCAGGTAATTCCTCAAAGTTAAATAAGCGCCCAGCACCCTCGAATAAGCGCTCACCTGATAAAAGGGGGCGCTTAATCGAAAACTACCTTGAGAAACTGAGCGCTTATTTGAAAATTTTACTTTCTTATATTGAGAACCCTAGAAAGACATAGTTTATTTTGTTGCATCTTTTGTTCAGTTTTATTTTTCAGGAAAAAAAGACAAAATTGAAAATTACCGTTGTCTTTAATTTGTACAAAATTAGGAAAAATTTATAAGACCCCAGCATTTTTTAAGCACCCCCTCTTGATTAAGATTTTATTAAGCTTCCAGGACGATAGTTCGGATTATTACGGTTAGTGTAATAAGATTTCTTCTTAATAACAACATATGTATTTCTTCAGACGTAAACGGAAAAATATTTCTTCGAAACGTGGACTGTTATCTTCAAGAAACTAACGTACTATGTACCGTCCCTCGAGAGGGCTGGGTACCACGGGCAAAAAGAAACACAACGAAGGAGAGCACACAACAGTAGCATAATCTAACAAGCGCGTAAAAAATTGACGTGAGGGCGGCTATGCCAGAACTCGGTTCCGATTTCCGGAGTGTTTTAAGCGTGAGCACAAAAGCGCAGTGAAGAATCTTGTCCAGATTGTTCCAAGAAATTATTCGTGATTTTGTTTTTGATGCCAGCCAGGAAAGCACTTAGTTGCGACTTGTTACAATTTTTTTTTAAGGTTCAAATTGACGCCTAAGGGCAGACAGATAGCTGAAGAGCTAGACATCTCAACAGATGGAGTAATCAGTTATAACAGCTTAAAAAGAATACTCTATGAGACAGGCCTCACGTGGGAGACACGTGATGCTGTCGTGGAGATCAGAAAGGTGTGGCATGGTGGGAGGTGGGTAGACATGCTATTTAGATTCC
This sequence comes from Hydractinia symbiolongicarpus, assembly GCF_029227915.1. NCBI lineage: Eukaryota > Metazoa > Cnidaria > Hydrozoa > Anthoathecata > Hydractiniidae > Hydractinia > Hydractinia symbiolongicarpus. The sequence continues at coordinate 24,080,920 of NC_079875.1, read as the reverse complement.
TTGTGCCTTTCATTATTTCGAAGGTACAAACTGTCTGTACAAACTCTAAACTTATATGAGACGAAAAGTTTGAAATCTGACTAACAGGTGAGCATTTCAAGTTTTTTATATGGTTTTTCAGCGAATCAGAAATGTTCAACAAACTGGAAGAAATTGCGTTGTCTGATGAACCGAGAACTCCAGTGCTTGGATGTATGATAACAAATGCCTTGCTGCCCAAATATGTTCATGCACACGTAAGTTGTTTGTTTTGTTTGTTTGTTTGTTTTTCTTGTTATTTCTAAATCACGTCAAGGCGTTGTTGACACTACAAGATCAAACAGAATGCAACGACAATTTTTCTGTAATTTGATCTCCCTGCCAATTATTCTTTAGTACTTTCTTCCTTAGTACAAAACAAGTCGTGTGAACTGGGTGGTGCAGTCGTCAGCCGTAGATTATTTACACTTGATGTTGACCTGCATGAAATGGCTAATCACGAAATATCAGATCGACGCAAGATTTTGTATATCTATACACGATGAGGTTTTTAGACGGACTTTTAAATTGATTATTCTTGTGCGCCTGTGTCTGCAAATACTCAGCTCGTGCTTGATGTATCAATTTGGGCGCGCTCTCTTTCACTTCGTAACAACGTAATAACTCTTTTTTATAGGTGCGTTATATTGTGAGCGAGAAAGACAAATACAGGGCTGCGTTAGCGTTACAAATCACTAATTTGCTGACCAGATCTATGTTTGCATACAAGCTTGGCATGTTTGATTTACCACAGGTCAGTAAAATATGCTGAAAATTGAGCTCTTTTAAAATAAGCTCCTTTAAATGTGAAATGGTGAAAGTTGGTTTGAGGAGTAAGCCACTAAGTAAAATGATCATTGTTTTAAGAGGAACCAGAAAGAACTTAAACCACGTTCTTGTATTTGTATCTTTAACTTAAATAACGTAATCATGGTCAATCGTAACACGTTAAAGTTTGTCATAGTGTTTTGTTGAAATACACGTCTTTAATCAGGACGACATTGATAAGAAAAAATCAGTATTTCTCTGCAAATGTTTTGTGGTTGTTCATTCATTAGTGCGTAGCATTCTTCAGTGCAGTGGATATTGATAAAGTGTTACGAAAGGAGGTCGATATGGATTGCGTTACTCCCTCTAATCCTGATGGCCTGCAAAAACGGCATGCCATTCCACCAGGTATGTTGTTTTCGTTCGTTCATTCGTTTGCACTGCTGCAGCTGCTACAGTATGTCATCGAGCTTTTTTTTAAAACAAATTTAACCCTTAAAGAACTAAATCTTTGAAAAAAACACTTTTTTAGTCAACAAATAATCAGCTTCTCTAAAGCTGAGCCACTAGAGCAATCATGTTTGGTACCGGTTGGTAATCCAGCTCATCCTCTTTCTAAAACAGGGTGAGCAATTTTCATGGCAACCTACTCCCCAGGAATTATGACGGTCCAACAGTGGGGCTGTTTTTGCTCGAATATTTGTGTAACCCGTTAATTTTTTTTTATTCTTTAAATACTTTTATTTTATTATTTTTGGCGCGATAAATATTCGTACGATGGTTGTGGCCTCTTTATCTTGCCTCGTTTTTGATACCAGCGTCTTTTGTTGTTGTTACAGGAGAATCGCTGGATATCTATGAGCTGCTAAAAAAGACAAACAATGGAAAGTTAGAGACGTGATCGAGAACAAAGTGGATTTTACATAACTCAATTAAAAATGATGATCCGAAACTTAGGCGGGTGTATAATCGCAGTCAACCTGATGAAACCCGAAAGTCAAGCATTTAAACCCGAAAGTCAAGCATCATTTATTGCTGCGGATTCATGTAGCTAGGACAGCATGCGGTAACCGAATCAGGCTCGTTCGATATTTGACTGGTTGCTGGGAAGATTCCCTGTGGAATGTTAATTGTTTCCATATTTTCGATGAGTCGCATGAACTTTCGTTAATGAGAACAAAATTACAAAGCTTTGACTAACGTTATGGTTAAAATATTTTAATGGTGGTCTCATTTGTGACCCTCATTAATAAACCTGTGTGTATATTGTTACGATAAATGCATTCACTGCTGGTATATTTGAGGTTTTTTGTTTTGTTTTGGCTGCAAAATATTTGCCGGTAAATGTACTGTTTCATTTACAACTTGTTGCTATAGTGATCTCCAGTTCAGGAAAGTTTAGGAATGCTGTTAAAATTCCTGCATGAGTATACTGGACACAATTAGCTGCATTTCAGTTGACTGAGTGTGTCCCTGCCCAGCGGACACAAGTATCTGCATTTCAATTGAGTAAGTGTGTCCCTACATAAACTTAATACATAGCCTGTCCACGAATCCTACGAAATCTCTTTCGTATAGCCGCTGGTACCATAATGATATGAATTCACAGTTAATCGAAATATGACGCAACATTAATTGCCGGCTATGTGGGCTACGACCGAAGCTTTGACATTGGCAAATATTTAATATCATGTGTCTCCTTTCTTTATCTTGTTGTTTTAATTGTATTATAGAGATTCAGTTTACCTCCATGCATTATTCACGCTAATAAAAATGTGAAATTATGTTTAATAATCTGACCAACGTTACTATAACTCTGTGAATAATTTTATTTAAAGAGTTTTTGTTACAGAAAACCACAAAACAATCCTTTTAGCTGAAATTGACAGCCAATTACTCTGAAACCTTTAGCTAGCAAAAAGCAAGAAAAAATTTGAAACTCTTGGAAAGTTATAAATATAACGAAATCTGTTAGGTTGTGGTTTATACAAAGTATATTTTTAGGAAAATTGAACTGCGGTTAACAGAAGTCTTTCTTATGATACTATCGATAGAGAAAGTGATAACGTGGTGGGGCTTGTTATTAAAAACACCTGGGAAGAGAACAAGCGTTTAGTAATTACAGTATTTTATGCTCTCCCCCTTCTATTTAAGTTTTTTGTGAGAAAATTAGCGTGTCCATTGATCTAGGATTTCTTTTCAGCTAAAAGCTTATGTTACTTAATTTATCCGTATCAATGCAACTTGTTTATTCTCATCGTATCAACTTCGTCTCCAGGGCTTGATAGGTTTTTTGTATTGGAAAAGAAGACTCCTCAGAAATAAAAGAAAACCTAAAAAGCTCTGGGGATGAGGTTGCTCCACCTTAAATGTGAAATCATACAATAACATCCGTAGGAAACAACAAATAAAGACTAAAGTCCCCTTTCTTTTCCTGTCACCAAGTTTTTCCAACGAAGAGGCTTCCACCACGAATTGATGAAAGTGAAACAGCCTTATTAAAATATAAATCTTATTAATTTTACCAGTATTTCAAATTGTCATTAATAACGTCGGTTGGATCAAAAGGTTTTTTGTTGCATTATTTTATTTATTGCCTTCGTGGTTTGGAAGTATCTTTGGTTAAGAAATGGATAACATAACACATAGTTTTCATAATTTTGCAAAACGTTGCCTAACGACGATGGGAATGACACTCTTAATATCAGCCTAGAGTAAATATTAAGGTAAGGATTCTAAACATTTCTTTAAACATACTTAGAATTTGTTCGCTAAATATTAGTCTGCAACTTTGTGCTTCTTTACTTATTTAAAATGCCGAGAAAGCTGTTTTGTTAGTAAGTTTATCTTGGTGGCCAAGCTGTTGTGTTGTAACAACATTCCTTGAGGACACCAAAACCTAACTTCGAAATAATATCAAGAGTGTAGGGATAAAATAAGCATTCGGCCTATTTTTGTTTCCAGAGCTCTTGAAATAAACCTAGGTTTGTCTCTGGGAACGGGAAGCATTCAACCTCGATCCCAAGTTTCATTTTTCTCACCATCCTCATATTATAAAGAGAAAAGGAAGTCCTGGAGACGAGGCAGTAAAACATTTACATTATAGCCAATAAGAAATGTTTGTTTCATTCGAATAGCTCGAATTAAGAAATAACTAAATATATACTTCACTAAATGTTTTAAGTCATGATGACCAATATTGACAAATCTTTACAGCTTTTTATACATGCGTGCGTATCATTGTAGGTGAAAAAACAGGAGCATAAATATTGCGATTATGAAAATTTATACAGATTTTTTAGAAGCACAAGATCCGATAGGCATTGAAATTTAGATTTTTTTAACTATATTCTCTTTTCTAAAAAAGTTTCACAAGTTGAAAGCGTTTCGTTTTAAATGGATTTATTTCACTTTGTGGTGTGTTGTTTATATCTTTTACGTGCAAGAGTTAGTACGCATGTCCATTGTTCACAACGCAAAACCAAAACATTACGTCATCTATACATGTCAGTGGTTTAGAGCTGAACTGCAGTCAACAGATCGAAAGTCTTTCTGACGAGACAATCGATAGAGGGAAGTAAAATAAAATGCAGTGATTTTTTTATTTAAAGGAACTGGGAACAAAGCTAGCTCACAAGTTTATTTGTATGGAAGAATTCTTTTTTTAGTGAATTTTTTTTATTTCTAGTAAAAAGTCCTGGTAACTAATTGGTCAAAAAAATACTGACGCGCATACGAGATAGATCAAAGAAAATCTTTTTGAAGTTAAAAAAATATGACCATGGCAACATGGATTTTAAGAATAATGTATTGCACAATACATTTGAAGAAATTTACCATTTAGTTCAATAGTGGTGCAATTAAGTCGGATTACTTATGACAATTAGTTTCCAGGAATTCTATTATGTAGAACAATAGAAGAGTGATTGACGTAGGACTGATGGACGTCTCGAGATACAATGTGATGCAGTGAACAACAAATGTCAAAACTGAAGCGCACGATTTAAGTCATCAAATTGATTTTTTCGTAAGGTATTATATTCTCTTGTGTATTTTTTTTAATATTTCTAATTATTATTTATGTATTTCTGTTTCCTATTTATGTTTTTAAATTCCTACATGAACTTTTTAAGAGTTTATTACTTTCCACACTAATATTTTAAATGAATAAATTCCAATTCTCTTTATCGACATGTGATCAGCTTAGATGTAAGAGGATCTCTTTTAGTAGGTAAACTGACTTTTTAGAGCGTATAATAACAACAACAACAACAACAACAAAAGCAAGTAAGGGAAATTCAAAGAAAGAGACAATAGTTTCAGGTTACCTTTTCCAGTCTAGGGCCCTACTTAAAAGAAAAGCTGCTACTGTACACATGCATAACCTTATTCAACAATCTATGCATTAGCTACAATCTTGGATAAAGATTTGAGACGCAAAGTTGCTACTTTTGCACACACGTAAGCCAGGTAAACAGCGTTGAAAAGTTGCTAGTCACATTGTTTAGCACGCCCGCTGAAATAATCCAGTTCAGGGCCCTTGCAGACTGTGAAAATCGTGAAAAATGGCCATGCTGACGTCGTCAACAACAATTAGCAGATTTTAAGAATTTGGACTTAATCAAATAACTCTAAACATTGACAAGAAAACTTTGACAAGTTCAAAATGTGTCAATCTAATATAGAAATTAGCTTTATTTTATTTCTGTTCCGTGCGAGTTATTAAAAATCGTGAATCTGTATAAACGCATTCGTTTTTCAGCAAGTGACATAAATTTCAACAACATTAAAAACATTGCACAGTTTACACTGACACGCAATGCAGCGTCTTTGGATTTGACAAACACTTGAAAATTACAACATAACTGATAAATATCGTTTAGATTACAGTTTAGTTTCTTTGTTTTCATCAGAGATAAAACCAACAACATTGAACTACCCTACATGCGTTGACTGTTGGCAGCTATCAATCAATAACAACAAAAAAAAACATTGTTCTGTTCGCTAAACTAAGTTAAATTATAAAACAAGAAGCCTTGGGGGCTCTAAGAATTTCCGCGCGCTACCACAAAATTTGATGAAAACCTGCTAATTCGTTGTGTTATTGTGCCAAACATTCGAAGGGGTTTGGTGCATGAACCTCTGAAGATAAAGCTTATCCGTGACATTATATCTTACAACAAACGCAAACAAAACGAAACGTGTCATAATAAACTCACATTTTAAAAGAAATTGGTAACAAAAAATACAGCCTATCATTCATGGTTGAAAGTCTTGCGATTGAAACGTTTATGGTCTTAAACGGCATTAGTTGACAAAAAATCAAAATTTTGATGTGACGATCATTTTCAGCATACTTTTTTTATTAACTGTGTCAATTTTTGTCGAAAATAAAGCAGTTTTATTTTTTGGATAAATTTTGGCCTGAAATGACATTTAGGTGACAAAAAATCAAACTTTTGTACCATCATCATTTTCAGCATACTTTATTTGTTAACCGTGCCAGATTTAGTCGAAAATGAAGTGGTTTTAATTTTTGGACCAATTTTGGCCTAAAATGGCATTAAGGTAAAAAGAAATCAAAAGTTTGATGTCACCATCATGTTCAGCATACTTTATTTGTTAACTGTTCCAAATTTTGTTGAAAATAAAGTAGTTCTAATTTTTGGACCAATTTTGGCCTAAAATGACATTTAGGTGACAAAAATCAAAATTATTATGTCACCATTATGTTCAGCATACTTTTTTTGTTAACTGTGCCAAATTTTGTCGAAAACAAATACCAATTTTGTCCTGAAGCGTCAATACTAGACTTCCCAGTAGTTAAGAAGCTTGGGTACGAAGTTTACATCTGTGACGGACCAACGTGAAATCCCAGGGTCGATTATTTCTCAAAAAATGCTCCGAAAGAAAAAACGACGGTTTTAAAGAATTTCCTACGCCTTCGGGCGCGGAAATTCAACAAAGAAAGGGTACAAGAAAATGTTTTTAAGATATCCTTACCGCCGAGCATATTTAACCCTATTCGGTCCGGGGAGGGGGGGGGGGGGATTCCGCCCCCCCCCTGACGGTTTTTTTTAATAACTCCTGATTGCTTTGTTATATGGCTATGATACTTACTGAGTTTCAACATTTATCTATTAGACACCTGCATGCTAATTTTTTAGATCCCATACCTTTCAGAGGCTTTGATATTGGCCATTACTTGAAACTACCCCTAAAAATCTCTATGAAATCCTTATAATGGGGAAAATATAATAACTCCTGTTAGGATTATCCTTAGAACTTGACACAACTTTGCTTCATCAAGAAGAATCATTTGGAATAATTTGAACACGTGACTAACCCGATTTCCCGATTTTGTCGGATTTTACCCAAAAATCGGAAAAAAACGGATTTTCGGGCAATTTTTGGCAATTTTTTATCCGATCCATGTAAAAACCGGAAGATATGTTAAATAACTTTTATTTACCTTTCAGAAACTTCAAACAGAATGTGAAAATTCGCTCTAGAACAAAAGTAATTATATTTGAAGCAGATAGTGGCATTTTTAACAATTTTCAAGCTTCTGATGACGTCACAGAAAATGTGCTGACGCAAGCAAAAGTTTATTGGCGCCATTTTGTTCCTTTTATGACGTAATATAAGTGTGCCAAGTTTGATTCAATTTGAACAACCCTATGAAAAGTTATTGAGGGGGGGCGGAATCCGCCCCACCCCCCCCCCCCCCCAGGTCATAGTATGTTCGAAAAACCCCGGACCGAATAGGGTTAAAGTTCTTTACAATTTTTTTTGAAAAATATTTCTATACTAAAACTATCTATTTACTATAGCCATCGTTTGTAGCCACTGTTGCGTAATTTAAAATAAAAAAAATATGATTTTATTGTAATGTAGAAAGAAATAAAAAGCAGGTTCGGGAGTTTGTTGGAAAAACTTGTTGGCTAGCTAAAAGAAAAATTAAAAGAGAATTAGTTCTTCACCTAAGAAAGTATAAAATAAATATCGTTGCAAACCTAAGTTCATTTCTTCTTTTTCCCTCTTTAAACAGCACAGACTGTTCTATAAACTTAACTCAAGGAGCTATCATAAAAATAATAACCTTTATTAATATTTCTTTATTTTCTCTACTGACATGACAAAACTTTATAACTTTCCTTAGCAGTTTTTATTGTTTACGTTTTTTTTCTTTTCTTCTTAAAAAGAAGAAATTTCGAACGTCGTAATCGATTTCAACTTCATTTCGCGCCGAAAAGTCACCTCAGACGTACGCAAGAAATATCTTTTCGAGATACGCCAGTAGGTAATATATTTTGAAAAATGTTTTGAACCTCGAAACCATTGTCCCCCTCCGGCAGATACAATGTAAATTGCGCCTAAAAACGATTTCACTCCTAACGGGTACGTAACTTAAAAAAGGAGTTGCAGTTTTGTTAAAGTTTAAAACATTGGAATACGCACTGATTGTTGATTTAAAACCATAGCTATTCACCTCTTTCTTTTATTCTTTCACAATAACTTCATAGACGTGATTCAACATGCTGGGATTATTTAATTGAATAATAGAATTTACATAAAAGGCTTATGTTAAGTTATTGTCATGAATTGACGTGCTAAAAAAGTGGCCAATTAAAGACCATGAAACCAAGAGGTCTGGGTCAACAGAATATTTAACCGATTCGTATAAAGGAAAGAATGCAGAACAATTAAACACGCTTAATGTACTTAAAATTTCTTTTAAAATATTTTAGTTTCCATAAAATTATAGTATCGTATTACTGCACGTGTTGCGGTTTGTTGGATGGTAGAGAACTGCTGTGTGGTACATGTAGCTTGAACTTCTATATTTCGAAATTGTTAAAACCTCGCAAAATTTGCGAAAAATAATTTCCTGAAAAAAAATGCAAAACCCCAAAGATGCGTTGACGATTAATTTCGCCCACCGAATTACGTATTGGAAAAAGCCTGGTTAAAAATGTTTTGTTTTTTTTGTATAGAAAACTTAAAAAGTGACTAAAGAACTCTGGGTGAGGCTTTTTTTCCGACAATTTTTTTTTTTTGCGTGATAATAAGTACATAAATTTTGAGTAGGAATAACTATTATAGACAAAGCTTCTAATGACGTCATAGACAAGAATGCTTATATCAGCAAAAAACTATTTGCTATCATTTTGTTTATTTTATGACATACATCCTACAACCGGACCAATTCTTTTGTTTTCAAGAAAGTCCATCCACAAGTTTAGAGCGGTCGGGAACGAAACCAACCCCCTTTAGGGAAATTTTAGAAATGAAATACGATCTTACAAAAAGTTCTTCGTCTCTTTTTTATACCGGGGTGGTGAGAAGAAAAGAGGCATAGGGTCGAGGTTGTTCAATCCCGCTATCCATGTAATCCACTTGTTCACTTCTGTTTTTCACATGTGAACTTCCTTGTTTCACATAGTGAACAGTTAAGTTGGATAAAAACATAACGCTCTATATTACGGTCACCCAACAACCCCGTTTATTTCACGTCCGTGTTTTTTTTGTGGTCAACGAAAACGATTCCAGAAAAAAGTCTTAGGGAAAAATTGCAATATATCACGCGACTCTCAATAATTCTAAATCTTCACCCCGAAATGAAACAATTTGATTGGTTATACTGCTATTTTCATTGTCCCGATAATTTATCTCTTATGTCAGCAGAACTTATTTTACATCAATGTCAATCAGCTGGAATGTTAATTACGTGCCGTGGTTAAATGGATTTTAAAAAAGCCTGAAGGTTAAAATAATGACCCCGCAATCGCAACTGCGCATGCGTTGCGCACATTGCATAAAAGAAAAGCTAGAAGTGTTATATGGGAAATAAGTGCATCAAAAATTACATTTTAAAATCAAACTATGCAGTTGTTTTCAAACATGAATGCTGGTTTTGAGTGGGTGGACAAATACTGTACATACCTCCTACATGCACACCATCATACAGGTTTTCTGCACTCTCCATCGTTAGACTTAAATTATTTGATAAATGACAACATTAACGTATGTTAATTACGAGCGGGTTTAATTAATTAAGTTTATATAATCAGTAATTGACATGTCAAACTGTAAAACAATGACTTGTAATTGGTTTATTTTTATTGAGCTATGGTCACACTTCCGGTTATAAATGATGATGGTTTGTTATTTCACAGAAGTGTTTTAGCAGAAATAGTAATAAAACCACAGTGTAGGAGCACTTTAGTCATACCTTGGTAATTACCACTGCTATCAAGGGTCGAGTTTGATACAGAGTAGAAATTTTTTTTATGGTTGTGTTTTTTTAAAAATAAGATGAATTTAAGAAAACTGTCGAAAACCGTAAGGATAGGTATGTATCGATTATGTTTCGTTAGTCTTTTCGCTTTGTCGATTTTGGAGAAAACAGAAGAACTCCAAGGATTCATTCTTACTTAAATTACAGTGAATTAGCTTATATTGCTTCACAGACCAGAATACTGGGTGTTAAGGTATAGTGAAATTGGCGAAAAAAGTGTGTCACGGGGTTTTGGAAAAAAAGGAGTCAAAAGACAATATTTCTTGTTATATCTTTCATATACACAGGACACAAAAAACTGGAATTTTGTCTTACAAAAAGGTTTTTATTTAATTGATTGTTGGGCGAGGTCAGTTTTTAATGGTTGAGGCCGTAAAATGACGTTCGCTTAAGAGAGGTTTACGATAAAAATTGTCTGCAATATAGAGATCGTTTATGAGAGTTTGTCCGTCATCCTTTACGAAGAAGAGTTCGCTGTAAAGAGGTGCATATATTCGCTATAAATTTTCGCGGTAGCTACAATTTTTCTAAACAACTGTCGCCACTCACTTAAATATTTTTTTTATGTGAAATTTAATTTTTTCAATTCGACATGATACAATGTGAAATGACAGGGACAAATACATAAATATATAAAGAAATTAATAAACTAGTCGTTAGCTCGTAGAACAATCCACGGGAATTCACCGTCGTGATTATTTCGCGAACCTGCTATAACATTAATCTGCGGTAGTCATGGTCCCTGGAAAAATACATTGATAGGCACGGAAGCAGTAAAAACTACACATTTTTCTTTCTTTTATAGCATAGTTTATCAGAACTAGTGTTGCACGCTTTTTGGTTAAATTCATATATTTAACAATAATGCGCGCATATTTACCTCCAGATTAGGGTTAAGGAAGAGACATCTCTTGTAAATAGCTTTAAAAAAATCTAACTTTGACATTAACTTGCGCTTTTTGTTCAGTTAAAAACAGAAGAATAATTTCAGCAAACAAACAAACACATCCAGCTTTAAAAAAAATAATTATTTTTCTTGTTTGAAACAAAATTTAATAAATTCCGAATTCATGTTTAGAACAAACAAAAAATTTACTTACAACATCTTTTTCTTATCATAAAACTTGAAAAAGCGCGAATTTTATAACGAAACAGACAATGCAATGTTAATTTTTCGTAACTTTGACCGTGCATGCATTCAGATCAAAAAAACTGTATCGAGGGAACAATAAAAGCTAACTACTCATGACTTTTGTATAAGACTTTTTAAATTAAACAAAAGTTTTTGTAAAACCAAGAAAAAGGCGAATTAATTTATATTTTGCATTTTGTGTCTGTATCACGACTTTTTCTCGCGCACAAACAGACAGAATATGGCTAATATTATATATTTTTGGGTCCTTATTTCGGCTTTTTTTATGCTTGCTGACATTAACTTGAGCGTCAACAGTGTTTTCTAACCATGTCTTTTAATATTTTGTTATTAAAAGATATAGGCGGAAACCACATCAGTGTATAGACTGTGGTGAAATGAATAATTTCCGCTTGTTTTGAGTAGTGTATATGACACTTAAGAAGTGCTTAACAAGACTTCTTTTGTTTTTCCGTTATATGGCAACAGCACTCACTTATTTTCTATATATTTTTTTAATAGTCATTAATATAACTAGATCCTAGATGCAGCCTCGCTGCTAAGAAAATAACCCTGGGGAAAAGATGGACCGTATACACTAAAACAGCCTATACTTTCACCATTCCAACCTCGTTTCCAGGATTATTCTATACCCATGTTATGCTAGCAATGTTGCATAAGGTGGTAAATGATTATATTATGATGTACAAGCATAAAAACTTGAATAGCTTTAAAATTATTTTTTCTGGTTTTGTTTTTCCCTCCCACTCAATATAAGATTTGCCTGCTTCTAGCGTCAAGCACATGCGAAAACATTAAAGAATAAGTTCAAAGAAGGGGATAACATAACCATTAAAGAAGGTTATGGTTAAAATTAAGGCCAGCGGCGCAATGAACTATAGTGACTTTGACATAAGGCAACACAACCCTGGAGATGAGCTTGATACCAGAAAAAATAGGATTTAACTAAAATAGGATACTTTACGTTAAATTTGGGGTTAGTCACATTTCATTTTTTTGCTTTTTTAATTCCAGGTCGAAAAAGGAACAAGTACACGGTTAATTCCGAAAAAGTGACTGAAGTAATGAAACTTGACCCACATTGCATCGTGAAATATGGATTTTTAACGAAATCACCTCCGTTGGAGAAAATTAAGAGTAAAGTGGCCCGGTGGCATCTGCGATGGTTTGTTTTATACGATACAAAACCAAGAGCTGATATTGACCCTGCGGTGGAGAGAGAAGTTGAACTCTATTACTACACGAATGAAGATAGTCAAAAGCTTGGCGAGCTTCCGTTAGGTATAAACAAAACTTGTTCTGTTGATCCAGCCTAACTCCATTTTTTGTGAATTGTTTTAGAAAAAAATTAAATCGATACACAAAAAAATTCGGCAGCAATAAAATGCTGATGATTTAAAATATTTGGAATATGTGATTATATCATTGTGTCTCGCTGATACAGGTTGTTTTGTAGCTACTGATGTTCCTGAAATGCTATGAATAATTGACAGTAATTGACTATAACACTCTCTTTAGGTCGGATTGATTTGATTGGTTGCGAAGTGCGTCAACATTCAGGAAGATTACATGGCTATCCTTACGTCATTGATATAATAACGCCTAACCGAACCTTCTATTTGTGTGCAACGCAAAAGCCGGTACATCGAGACTGGTTGAGAAAAATATACCAGCACAGTATACCTCCATTAGTTAACGTTAGTTAGTTACTTATTTGTTTGTTTGTTCCAATGAGTCCTGAAAAGTCCGCTATTCTGTGCAACTTTAATACGAAATTGGCGTTAATAGGTATTAATAAAGGAACAGGAGCCTAGCAAAAATCCATTTGTTAATTTTGGCTTTAAGATTTTGTGCGTGCTTTAGTATGACACGGTTTTGGACAACAAACAAGTAACAGTGATCATTACAGAGATTATCCCGTCCGTCCTATTTATTCCGGTCCTCAGAATATCACCGGTCGTACATATCCCGGACAATCTATTTCGTGCATATGTAGCACAATGTAGCGATTCCGCTGCCATTTTGAATAAAATACGTGTAATAATAAAGGGGACGTCCATTTAATTGACTTATTGTTACTTTAGTACAAACAAATTGAAGCCTACCAACCATACTCGAGCTGGGATGGATTGTCCGCAACAGAAAGACATCTGTAAGTCTTTGTTTATTTCTTACGACTGCGTTTATTCATGCAAAAAGCTGAAATTAATTATTTTGGAGTGTTTCATTTCCCAAAATATGTATTTTATTTTAAGGGAAAAAAACGTTTGCCGTTTTCGGAAAATTTACAAAACTTTATTTCCACTGAATATTCCAATTAGAAATGTTCGTTGAGAATTTCACTGTTATATCGTACAAAATTCATAAAAACTAGTCCAAACAAGATCAAAAAATAGGAGAAGTCTTTACGGAGCGGGAAGAGAGTTATAAGCCCTCATTATCACGCAATATTTCATCGGGAATCTGTAATATAATATAATATAATATAATATAATATAATATAATATAATATAATATAATATAATATAATATATATAAAATCTAAATTCGTAGGATCGCGAAAGTTCTTTCCTGTAAAATGTAAAACTTTTGCTAAACTTTGAAAGCTTCTTCTCATCCTCCTTTTAAATATTGTAGAAAATATCATCAAACGTTTGAAAACAGACAGCCTTCTGTCGAATCTCCAGAACAAAAACATGCGACTACAGCTCCAACATCTCCCACAAATAAAGCTGCTTTTTGGGGAGCCACGCAATTCTTTGAACCTACCACGCTACGACATAGCAGACTTTCAACTTCGAGTATGTTAAACACAGCGAGCAGCGACGAAGACGTTTTTGCATACAGCCAATCTGCGTGGGATTTTAAAAGTGCTTTAAATCACTCCAAACGACTTCAGCTAAAACCCACACTGAGTATTGTGCCGCTCAATCCTGCTCTGGATTCTGACACAGGTAAATAATTTGACATTTATACTATTTATGTGTATAGAAATTCTGTGGCATCTATCATCCATATTTCTAGGAGGGGAGGGGTGTCCCTTTTACGTCTCAATGTGCCGATGAAAGACAACAATAAAAAGCTTAGAAACGAAACTGCTACTTCTGAGAAGCAGTTCAAGGATTCGTAAGATAACAGTGAGGTTGCAATTGGCACCCAATTTTGTCCCCAGGGCCTTGTTGATAAAGTTAATAGCGGCGAAAAATTGACCACTCTGTAATAACCACAAGACCCTGGAGACGCGGTTGACCTGCACTGTGCACATTCTTATTTTTGCGTGTGTTTAGATGAAGGAATAGTTCGCACCAGTAGTGAATCTTCTTCGACATCTACGAACGCCCAAACGACGAACGTAACGAAAACTTTCTTTCGCTCAAGCGAGTTTGATAATTGGGAACGTGGCATGTTTTCGGGACCTAAGCTATCACCAACAAAAAAGGCCCCACTACTACATCAAAAGTCCAGTTCGCTCGTTGATATTCCAAGCACGCTTAAAAACAATAATAACGATTTGTTTGTTCCCTTAACACGTCAAGAAGCAAGCATGACTATGCAACGTCTAGCAAAGGGGAAAGGAAACCCTCGTGACAGACGAACATTTCCCACGGAGTTTATTTCCTTCGAAGCACACGTCTGATAACAAAGAAGAAAGTGCATGTATTCACGGAACTGAGACATTTTGTATTGTCACTCTCCATCGCACGAAACATTAAGTGGGACACGCTTCGTTTTACAAGAGACTTTTTGATCACCGTGACTGAGTTTCTGGCTGCAATTTATCCATTTTGTTGATTTTTTTTTAGTTGGATTTTGTAAATAAATTTGTAAATAAAAATTTAACGACCGGATTTTGTTGTAAATCAAGAACACCTATCTCCAAAAACTTTATCAGCGCACGCACATTTAGTTCAAATACTTTCCACGCAAGCAAAAAGATTTATATAAAAACGCATTAAAGAAATTTGCATTCTCTTTCCAAGTGTAACTACGGCCGTATACATTAAGTCTCGTGTCCGCGTGAGCAAAAACTACCCGACATGGAACTATTGCGCATGCGTAGAAAGTTTTGGTGCATGTGCAGTTTTCACAACCTCGCATTAGAACTCCATGTAAAACAAAACCATCATTTGATTTGTGGGATATAAGTTGTAAATATGTACAAGTACGAAAAAAAAAATGTACAAAATTATCTAAATTCAAATATATACAATGTAATTCCCAACCCCTTATTATTTAGTGAAGTATTCAGTTAGCAGCAAACAGTCCCAAACGATTTGTTCAGCCAATCTCTATGGCTTAGATATCGTTTAGCCAATTGCTATGGTTTTAAGGTAATCTTCTGCAGTTAAAATAGCGGTGGTCATAATGACGAACTTGAATCCTAAAAAAACGAATATCAATAGACTTTCGAGCAGAAAAAAAAATAGCTGGTGCTGCAAAAAAATCTTTTTAACGCCTTTTCCACTTAAAACTTTATGGGCGCATTTCACAGCGTTTAAACGTCGGTACCCAATATACTCATCTCCATTGCAATAAAGATGGTAGCGTTTTCTGAATTTATATTGGTTAGTAAAGAAGTTTTCCGTCTGAACGAGCTTGACTTCAAAGGTAAGAAAGTAAAGGCGCTGCGATCTGAAAATTCAAAGGCACATGTCTGGATACAAAACGCTGACCAGCAACCCCCTGGAAAGCGACCAACACCCTTTTAGAATAAAGTTTCGATTTCACAGGACACACAATGTTCTGCTTACGATGCTTGCTATTTGATGAATAGTAATACAGTTTATTGTATAAACAACTTACCAACATCCAGAAGAAAAAAATACCGATTACCTAGTTGTTTTCCAATAAATCTTAGTGCGTTTACTTCAGTGTGGGTGCAACCACCGACAAAAACTACCAGCACTGTTTTATACGCGGCTGCTTTAGTCGTGCTTCCATGTTCTAAATATTTGAATAAACAAGTCAAATGTCACAAGTACAAAATGATAATATAACGTTTATCGTTTGGGATCAACGAGGAAACAGTAACGTTATTATCAAACTTTTTTACATTGAGAACAAAGCCACAACACAACAAACTAATCTGTTGGTTTGACATTGCGTGAACTTTTTTCACGCCACCAAACAATATAAAACGTTACGTAAGAATACGCTTACGTCTTGCTGAGGTGGCAGTTTTGTGTTCCATCGTGGGAATATGAAAAGATCTCAAAGTTTCTTCTAACGGCGCGAGTAATCCTTTTGATATAACCTAAAGAAGAAATACTAATTTTAAGTAGAACTTTAGTGGCATCTTGTCTATGCATAGAACAACTCCCCACCCGCCCTTACCCCCGGGGTTAATGGGTAAGTTTCAGGTGTATTTTCAAAACAACATGAACACGTGATCCAAGCAAACGTACAACCGAGGTTGAGAAGATTTTAAAACACTGAGGGGTGAAACAAACATGATTACTTGTTCAATAAGCTTGATGAGGAACGGCGAATACGCTCCACCAAAAACATAAGCCACGTCTTTAGGAGGTGATGATCTCCCGATCGCATCTGGATCTTTTGGTATCTAAGGAACATACGGACGTAACGTATTTACTCTATTATCTCCAAGATCAGCATTTTACCGTTTAAAATAAAAACGAGTTTACTAGAAAGGTGGAATGATTTCTTCAATGCATAAAAATCAAATTAGTATTATTTTCAAAAAAAAAAAAAAAAAAAATTCAGCTAGTTTTAAAAAGTCACAGGATTATAATGCGTGAAAAACATAAAATTAGATCCAGCACAAATCTGTACCGTGCAACTTTTAATGGAATTTTACCATTTAAATTTGTTGTCAGCTCCTCTTCACACTGCTATGCGGAGGAAATACTGAAGAAACTCGATAAATTTACACGTAAAAACACGATAAAATGTTTTATTCAACGCGGGTTATTAAAGAGGCGGGAATAATATAGTAGGTATCAAAATTAAAATGATTGGCCTTTTTTATTATTCTTCTTAGTGGATTTTTCCACGTTTTTATCGACTAGTTTGATAATACAATAACATAATAGCCTTTGTAAACAAAATGTGTCAATTTATTATTTAATGTATCTTACTCACCAAATTAAACTTTTTTCTGATCTTTGGAAAAACATTTCTTTTCTACAAAAACAAATTACTTTTCATAAGATTCTTAAATTTTACATTTTTTTTTCAAACACAAAAAAACTAAAAAAAGTATAGTTAAAATATAACAATGGGTATGCGACACAGGAATGTGAGTAGCCATGTCAACCAATTTTATAAAAGATTTAGTTACATTTGTGAAGGGTTGGAAATCGTGGGGGTAAAATTTTATGATGGTTTTCTCACATAAAAAGTAGACAGTATCCTTCGTGCCGTTGAAATATCGTAAACTGACATACGAGCGCTGACAAAAACAGAGAATCAAAATGGCGGAAAACACAGGAAGACAAACAAGACGGAACGTAACTAACGCGCATGCACCAGAACCTATACTAAAAAGCAAGCCCAACATCCAAACAAACAAACAAAGAAACAAATTAAAAAAGGAAGTTAAGTACATACAACACTACTTTCAGAAAATATTCCCATATCTTTCAGCCTTTTTAGCGTGACCGAGTGGTGATATCCAAAACTCTGGAAAAAAATAAAAGTAAATGGATACCAGCACCAAGCGATTAGTGTACACCAGGAATAAACGCGTGTAAAAGGCGTATGAAACGCGTGTATAATTATAACATACACGCAGTATGTTAGAAAGATACCTGTAAATATTGATTTTTTAACGATCTATACGTTTTCGTATCGATACCTAAGAGAGAAAAAGCAATGTCTCAAACGCATCTACGGTAATGCGGCTAAACTGCGCAACTCCGAGATATATCACGTGGTACAAACAAACACAAACAAAAAATTTACATAAATCAAAAAAATGTCCATAACAATAGGGGATAGGGGAAGATTCAACTGGTGTGATAACATTCGGCTACACACATGCGCAGTAACAAGGATAAGTTATTTTAAGTTTTTTTAAAGCTTACGTGTTGGCTTTACTTGCCTCACTTACCTCCCTTGCACATCGATAATAAACATAGCAAGCGCAAGCAATGCATTTCCGGTCTCTAAAAAAATTTGCACGGTTAAACGCGTCATAACTAAGCATCCCGTTTTTTTGCTTAAATCTAAAAATAGCCACCAGTGAAAAATCTGATTGAGCGTTCGAAAATGTGCGACCGCTTAAAAAAAGTTAAAAATAACTCTTTAGGACGCATGTGAAACACAAATCCATAGAAAGAAAATAGAATAAAACTGTTCCCTCTAAAAAAAAACCCGGCCTAAATAGTTATATACACCAACCTGTCTATTGATACACGTTTCAATATAATTGATGGATTCTTTACCTCTTGCATCCTCCAGAAGACCTACATAAATAATATCAGCTTAAGAAAACAAGCTTTCATTCCAACATCATTTCCTGTATGAATAGAAAAAACGAATCGTTAGCGGCGAGGGTTATTCACTGACGAAAGCTAACATACGTTTAAGAACAGACGCAATTAAAATTTAAGGCATCAAATGTAGATCGAAAACAAAGTTGTCTCATTCACAGTTGAGGATTCAGCCTGTAGGTTTTTAAAACATGAGTCACAAAAATCCAGAACTGGTGGGAGGGGGACTTCAAACACAACGCCCTGCATTTTGTAGTGTCACAGATCAATCAAAATGCAATAAAAGCACAGCAAAGGCTTTTTCCCTTATTACTGACTTCGGAAGGGTATCCAGTTATTCTAGAAAGCATTTCTTAGTTATACCACAGTTCAATTTAGTAATACCATGAAACAGTTTCCTGAGAGCATGGCATAACTTAATTAACAACATAACAATTACACTGTTCGACGTGTAAACACTCTTCAAAATTGTCAACATTTTTCTTCGATGAGATGGCTTCGCATGCTCCAATATCTAGAAAAATCATGACAGTATTAAAATACTAGCCGTTCGTCTGTGCAGGTAAAAATCACGAAAGTTCACTCCGTGCACTTCGTGCGTCTTTAACACAGTGCGTTTTGTGTTGTATTTGTATCGAAATAAATAGTTCCAATGAAAATGATAACCATGGGAATATGCAGGACAAAAGGAATTACATGAAACGTCTAACAGGAGGAGTGTTCACACTGACTAAGTTTATCTACTGTAATTTTTTTTATTTTTTTTGGGGGGGATGGGGAGTTCAAAAAAGTTAAGAAAATACTAAAATCAACAAAATAACGGCTTCTTACGTAAGGCCAACGATTTGTGCTGCTGCTTCAATGCTTTCAGGTCCTCTGATACGAACTGTTTGAAGTCTTGCACAGATTCAAGTTGGTTGCGTTTCTAAATACGTGCGATAATTGTCAACACAACCAGCACAACACAAACAAACAAACAAACAAACAAACAAACAAACAAACAAACAAAAGTTATAAAGAACAAGAAAAATAAATTCAAATTTAATAACACTACCGTAAATGACAGATTAGGCGCCCTGTGCCTAATAAGCCCACCTGTGGAATAAACGCCCTGGAGTTTGGAAAAAACTTGTAAATAAGCGCCCCTGCTCTAAAAACAACGATTTTTACTATAACTATTATTAACGACAATGAAGATGAAAATGAAAAAATTGAAAATTACATTATTACTATTGTGTTTCTTTATTTTTTGTTTGTATTTCTATTTTTTTTCATAAAAATATGAAAATGAGGTTCAAAAATTTGCTGTCTGAAAAAAATTACCCCTGTCAAGATAAAATTTTTAAATAAGCACCCCGGGCGCTTAATCCGTCGTTCTCGGTACTTGCAATTTACCTCGTATCCACACTGCAGTTGTTTTGCCTTATGACTTAAAAATGGAAACACACCAGTAACATGCATCCCACGAATCTCCAAAAATACCTGAAGTAGAGATATTTAGAAGCAGAGATAGTTAGACAAATCTTACTCAGCGGTATCATCTATTAGCAGGTTATATTGTCAAATTATACACAAGAAAACTCCTGGATTTTCCCTTAATAATACTATAAAGAAAGGACATGGTCACAAAGGTAAAACAAGTATAACGGAGTATTCGAATGCACACAGAATTGAAATGGTCGAACCATAATATTCATTTTGTGAAGCCACTTTCATTCTCCCCATTAATTTTTATTCTCCCTACAGAATTTTTTAGTATTGGGGACTTCACACAATGACTGATTGGAACTGTAATTAACAATGGCTTTAAGAAAACAAAATTTGATTGTTATGGGTTTTAAGACTTGCAAACGAAACAAAAACACACTTGATCTGATGAGTTCAAATTTAATCTCGCACTTTGATCTGAACCCGTCACTTCTTTTCCAAATTCGACAATACCTGCAAAAACAATGAAGGACCAATAGAATTGGCTTTTTTAAACATTGCACGACTTTTCTACTAAGCACGGTCTCTACAAAATCAAATGTGTTGCTCAGATATATGTCATAAAAAGTGAAATCAAACAAAAGCGCCGCCATCTTACCACTTTTTATTCCGAACGTTTCAGCAACAAGACCTTCATAAGTCAACTGCGAACATAGCATACTCACTATGTCAACATCTAAAACAAGCAGTAATTTTCAATGCAATACAAAAGCCCGGAAATTTATTAGTGACGTCAGACCATAAATATGTTGTTTCTGGAGCAACATTTCATAATATGGAATACGCCAATACCTCTATCGACCAATAAGAACGATCCAATTTCTGAACCATTTGGTGGGTGATAGTCTCTGTCATCTGACATCATCGTCATCAATAACTCATATAACATCTGCAATGGAGAAATAGCTAAATTTCATATTCTGCACATTTTTATCAGTGACCTATATACCTTGCAAAGATATTTTCTGATGAAAGATAAGAAACAATCATAACTTAATAAGGAACAGTGTGCTTTTATCTCAAACAAAATATGGATTTTTCTCCTGCAAGCGTAAACAAGTGAGTAGCATACCTTGGACTTAGCACCAATGCAGTAACCTTTGCTAATCACACCAAACATGCTTTGCATTCCACAAATTGCTCGAGCGATGGTATGAAACCACGTCATGTCGTCATCCTGTAAAACATAATTTTTTCGGTGTCATTGTGTAGTCAAAATACTGGTCAAATATATTTGTTAGAAAACACTTCAATGCGTGTGATGTGTGGTGCAGCGTATTCACTTTTAAAAATTGACAGCCTAAGTTTTTGTTCACAGTTAAAACTGAGACAAGTGACGGAGGACTTGTCTCAAGCAAAACGGAGAAAACATAACAAGGAATAAGTTTAACTTCAATATATAATAAGACTTACTAGGAAGAACTGCTTAAAACATAATGGCATCTCAAACGACATTAAATCAACATCCAAAGGGATCATGTCCAATTGAAATTCATCAATTGTGACATCTGAACATAAAAATAATAACTTAATCTTTGTGTCCTTGCAAAAAGTGCAAAAAAGGTGCTGGTGCTTGGTGGTGGAGGTAGTAGCCTAAATTTTCTAGAAAATTTTCTCAAGGTAAGAAAAATTTTGTAGATTTTTTAAAAAAAAATCATTAAAATCTTTAGATGATTTCTTATTATATATTGCAAGTCAAGTGACTAAATACCAAGCTATTATACAAATGATCTCAAATTTAAGCCGATTTTTACTCATTTCAGCAAATTTGTTAAAAAAATGCAGAGATCAGCAACATTTTTGACCAAGATGTTACTTAAGGCCCGGGCAACAGTGGTGGTAAGTTTCATGTATAATTCCTAACTTTTGTATAATTCCTAACTTTAGAAACTACAGAGGAAGGGGTAATCAGCCTCCCTCCCTCCCCAGCCCCAGCATTAAGGAGCCTCCAAATATAGCTAAGCAGGGATAGGGTTAATATTTTGGAAAACACATGATCCACAATGAAAACAAAATTATTTTTATTGCAGAAAAAATAAAGCAATCATGCTTTTTCTAGAGGTGATCTATTTTCTGTAATTTTTTAGCTGAAACATTTTTAGCATATAGTAGTGCTGTGCAAATTTCAAAATTAATATGACAATATTTGACAAAAATTTCAGATAATAATATGTAAACTTGGCATCAACAACCCTCGAATAAGTCTCCTCTTGAAAAAGCCTCCCCTCAAATAAGAATCTTCTTGAATAAGCACTTAAAAATTCGAATTCGCGTCGTAAAAAATAACATTTTATTTTACATAATTTTTTTTATGTTGCAGCAAATTCTCTTTAGTTTACATAAAAATGTATACGTTGCTGTAATGGCTCTTTATAACTTTGAAATTATATAGTTAATTTCTCACTGATGAGGAAACCTTTTGCTATTTACATATGTTACCTAAATGCTTTTTTTGACGTACTCGTACGCGCATTATACTCGTCGCGTACTCGTGGAATACCCACGGGAGAAATTACTCGTACCCGTAGTTTAATACTCGTGTATAGTTACTCGTGATTGGTACTGTAATTTTTATGAAAAATCTTGACAGATTCTCAAGATTTTTTTACTTAGAAGTTTTGATAACTATACTATTTAATGCATGACATTGTGTATACTTATAGTTATTCTGATCCATTATCAGCAATAGTTTCTCAGCATCTATAATTTCACATAATAATTAGGTAAATCAACTTATTTTCTCGCGGTAAACTCTGAATAAGCACCTGAGTGCTTATTCAAAGGATTAAAAAATATTGCAACATCTTTTGTTAAACATGGAAGCATGACATTGAATAAATTGTTCAAATGTTGATTTTCCTTTAGCACACTTTAAAAGAGTTAAATAATTTCTCGTGTTGCCTTGTGGTTAAAGGAATATTAAAAAAGTTGAATCTATATGCTTGACAGTATAAGACCGCCTTAAATTAGTGCCCAGTCTAGTAGCTCAATCAAGCTTAATGATCAATGAAGCTTAATGAAGGCATTACAGCAAAGTAATAGATACATATTTACCACCGAATATTCCTTCCTGTTCCAATATTAGTTCACATGTGGATAACTAGAAAAACAGTTTTGCCATTAATTCATCAATATAAGTATATAACCTTCAAAAAGCTTTTTATATCCTAAAAACATTATTTTCACAATATTACAGTAACAAAAGCCCGATTTAACCTCAAAACTAAAATGAATCAATTTATTGTGTGAAGATGTTTACTTGAATCAATATAGAGTAGAAGCTGTTTGCTAATCTATCAAATAAATTTTAAAGCTCAGCATACAACTATGATTTTGAAATCTTTCAGACATTTTTTTACTTTTCCCTGTTTGTCATCATCTTTCTGGCATCAAAGGTTTTTTACACATAAAGATGCTTAAAATTAGTATTTATGCTCCTCACCACAATATTTACATTCGTACAGCCGGTTGCCACCCTGAAGCAGTCAGAAATGGTTTGACAAAATGATAACTTAACAAATCTTACTAGTATAGCCATTTTTATCTTTTATTTTTTATCTCTATTCCCTATACAAAGATGAAGAAGCAGAAGGAAACTTTGCTCACCTTTTTTGGTGTAAGGATAACATGGTACTTCCTTCTAACAGATTTGCTTTTATCAAAATTAATGCTTTCTAAATTTAAACAGACCACATCGTATACATACGAAAGTATTCCAGAATAAATCTTTGAGAAAGGCAATTAAAGATTAAAAATTAAAGATTAGCGTCAATAGTATAAAAATTATTTTGTCAAACCCTACTTATTTACAATTCCTGCCTTAGCTGTTACTTGACATGCAATGTAAAAACAAACTCTTAATTTTTTTCGTACTTTTTACTATTAAACAGACCCTGAGTGGATAATAAAAAAACCTTGAAATAACATTATAGCAATAGCGTTCGCTTTAATGTAGATCTGGACCTATATCACGACTATTTAGCAAGCAAGTAGTAGTAACTTCTGGGTTTACTTACAATTGCATTTTGAGTGCACTAATTTTCACACACGATGCTAAAAGATTTTGAAACTAATTTGCAGACAAAAAATTCACAAATCGCAAAATACCCCAGTTAAGATGTTCAAAATTACAGCTAGCTTATGCAACATATCTGCTGATTTTAGTTTTTAGCCTCATGAAAGACATAGTTGTTTGTTAAGATAAAAGATAAATACTTTGTTCACCAACAAACAATACAATCTAGAACTTAGGCTAAACATCAGTATAGACCCACATTGAGCTTTACAACTACAGACTATATTGAGTGGGTGCTGCAGCTGCACTGTACCTCTTATCAGCTGCAAAACAGAAAAGCAACTCATCTTGTCTTAATTTAACCAATGTTTTTCCAAATGTCAAAAATGACCTAGTAACTATATGTTGAAGGTCAATTGAATCAGCCAGGGAGAAGGGCACACAGTCAAATTAGCATTATGACTTCTCATATTTTAAAGAAACAATCTTGCAGTTACAGTATATGAAACTTACCAGCTATCAATTTCATGCGATCAGGATATGGACGAACAATAAATATCCTCCTGTGAAAAACAAACTTGTTTATATAAAAAAACAATAACAGCAGAACTTATAGTAGAACATCCACTATATCAGATTTAGCTTTTAGGGCACCTAAGTATTTTTTGACTTGCTTAACAATCTGACAACACAATTACCTTAGCTGAAAATATAAGCTTGATAATTCAGCCAGTTTTATTTAAAACAACAGAAGCAAAATCTGTATGAATTTCATTAATGATTTTGACCCCAATATGGTCCTGCTTTTGTAAAACGCTAGCGCTTGCACAAAAAAATCATCAAAGTTTCATAAGTTTTTGTAAACATTGACAAGTCATCTATAATGGCTATATAATTGAAAAAAACAAAGCCATCTTCTAAAAAACACAAACTTACTGATCACACCCTTGTTCAATTCCACCTGGCTGCAATTTATATATTTTTTCTACACCATGTGCCTGCATTAAAATAAAAGGTTTTACTGTTTCTGACATGGTTGTTAAAACATTGCAATGCTGGGAACACAACAGAAACATGCAGTCCAACCATGCTTACCCTTAAAAAGGTTACACCCGTAATATGATCAAGAGGTTTCATTAATTCTTCATCAATTAAAAGATCTTTTTTGCCATCCAACTGCACAAAAAGAAAAAAAAACATTAAACATTTTTTAGACAAGAACATTCAATTTAAAAGAAAACATTTTCTTAACCTTCTAAAAATGAAGCCTCAAAATGATCTTACATTTTTTCAAATTTCCCTCTTATTTTGTTAATCTTGAAGTTTAAAGGGAGCATTTTAGCAAATATAATTCTTGATATTGACAAAATCCTAATTGTTCTGAAACTCACTGTAAGCATGTAAGCAAAAATACAAAAAAAATGATTTGAGCTAAAAAATTTACAAACATATCACAATAAATGCTGTAAGTTTATTTAGCTGTTACATACCGATCTCAGATGACTTTTAAGATTGTCTTGAGCGAATTGCTTAAATATGGATAAATCTGGATAGTCAGTATTCATTTTCTAAAACCAAGTAAAAAAACTTATCAGAAAAGAAACTTACAACATCTGTAACATCTTCAGGTATATCAATAAGAGGAGAGCAATTGCTCTTACTCACGCAAAGGATCGTCCAATCCTGAGAAATGAAAAACTAGCTGAACCATTAATTGCTCCCCCAACTCACAAAAAAGTTTTTCTAGCTGAGCAA
This sequence comes from Hydractinia symbiolongicarpus, assembly GCF_029227915.1. Classification (NCBI taxonomy): domain Eukaryota; kingdom Metazoa; phylum Cnidaria; class Hydrozoa; order Anthoathecata; family Hydractiniidae; genus Hydractinia; species Hydractinia symbiolongicarpus. Next base: position 24,054,968 of record NC_079875.1, on the reverse strand, counting down.
TCATCTTACATGGAAATCAATGTTCTCTTTCTTATTATTTACAATAAAAAGAATATAAAAAAAAAGACAAGATAAAATAAATAAAAAAGACTTTGTGATAAAATATGCGTTCATAAACTTATTCTATTTATTCAGATTACTCGGCCAGTTTAAATTATTGTAACCTTTCGGGGGTGATTGATTGCTCGGGTGTTATTTTCTTATTGATGGGTTTGCATCCTCACAACAAGTTTGCCTGCAGAACTAATTTGCAATATCGTTGCATACATTCTTTTTGATTTTATGAAAAGTTATTAAGCTGGTAAGAGGAATGGAGGGGGCTGGGGGGGGGGGGTATGAAAAAGCATGTAGTGGGGACAATCATTTTGTCCATGTGATCCCTTTGATGTAGCTAGCTATAGACCTTTTTAAATGTTTACATTTTATGCAGTAAGCCCTTCCGGCTTTTACAATTGCGTGGCACCATGTAGAAGAGGGGTCCTTATAAGGTATCATTACGACTTTATATCAATATATTTCAATCAGAAGTTATCTATCTACACTCGGTAATAGTTTAAAGCCGCAAAAATGTTTCCGTACAAAAAAATGGGCGGAAATTAGACCTTTCTTCAGCAACTTTCTGCATCTTTCTGTCTGCCACGCAGTTGTGTCGTATGTATATATATATCTGAATTTTGTATAATCTTTGTGACTTGATAGGTCCTTGGGCAAAGCCCAGAAGCAGACCAAGTAAGACTTGGCAGGAGGTTATAAGGACAGACTTTATACAGAGGAAGTTGAGTTTAGATCTAACACAGTCTAGATCAGATTGGAAGAGGGTCATTAATTTTTTTTTTTTTAATTGCCATTTTTTCAAATTTTATTTATAATCTAAAGCAAAGTTAAATATTTTACCAATTACATTTTCAAAAGTATTAAAAATTTAAAATCATAGTATTTCATGCCTGGTACACAGATGTATTCGAAATCGCAGTGTAAATGTATTTACTCAAATTGACTGAGAAGCCTCCTTGTTCAATTGCTTTTAGGTAGCCGCTATAAGGTTTATTCAAATCTTATCCATGTTCTTTACCGAGCTTCCATTCTTGTCCAGGGAGTTTATTATTTAATTATTTTTATTTTCTGTTTTTTTTTTTTTTTTTTTTTTTTTTATCTATTTATTATGAGCTGACCCTAGAGGTTGTTGTAACCTGAAATTATTGTCAGAATACACTATACCACTATACCATTAATATACCCCGTCCAACCCATGCTAGCATGGAAAACGGACGTTAAGCCGAGAATGATGATGATTTATAAGTTTTGCAATATTTTATTTAGTTTGAACATATATTCAAATTACAAATGATGGTCACTCTTATCAATTACCTATCGATAGCTAGGTAACTTAAATATTATATAGCTAGAAGAATGTATCACTTCTAAAGTAGCAATAAAAGTTATTCAGTAAATAAACGTTAATTTCTTAAAAATATTCCTGGTTTTCCATCTATTCTCCAGTAGTAAGCAAACTAGCAAACTACAAAAAAAAAATTCACCAAAGCTAGTGCTTAAATAGAAATACATAAAATAAACCTACCCACAACTGAGCTGGCTCTACAAATAAACGATTTTCCGAGATAAAAAAGCTTCTATTCTTAATTCAAATCTCGCTTCACAGCCACCATTTATATTTTAGAAAATGAAAGTGGTAATCTCCAAAACACAGAAATTATAACGCCACGCACAGGCGGGAAGCGTATTGGGGTGGAGAGAAGAAGCGCGTGTGCAGAACTCGTGGGGGATATACAAGGGGTGGGGTCGTCGACACGCGATAAGAGTAGGTGTAAACATTTTTAGTGCGACGTAGAGGACCCACAATGGTGACATGTAAGAAATTTTTAAACCTCGCCTTCCAGAAATGTCTTCATTTTGATAATGACATTAAATTCTAGAAAACAAATCTCGGGTGCGCATATTCGGAATTTCAGTAAGCGAGGAATTTTATTAGAGTTTTTCTTTTCACGACATTTTCTTAACTAGTAAGTGATTTATTTATTAATCAATAGACAAAAAGTATATGATTTTATAGAAAAATGATTATATAAGTATTGTTGTAAATAAGTCTATTGAAGGGAGATCACCACAAAGCAAAATAGCTTAAATGAAAGTGGTGACCACCTAAGAAACAGGACATCACAACCAGGGAGAGGCTAGGCCCTAATTTACGTTCTTTAGGCGTAGGCTACTTTAGATTTTTGACGAGTTGCATTGGGGAGATATATTAAAAACAACCTTGTTCCCAGTTTTTTTTTCCTTTTTGACATTGAGGCAATAAGCAGCGGCAACAAACCCTGAAGATGAGGATGAATTAAAAGGGAAATCAAAGATTATCATGCAGTCATTATATTAATTCTCATAAAAACTGTTACAGTAAATTTAGCAATAAAATAAAAATATAAATTACAAAAATCTCTTAAAAGTTGATTAGATATTAGTTAAAAACGTTAAAAATAGAAGAAAAAAATCGTATCAGCTTGTGGTGAAAAGTTTGAGGCGTCGTGATGAAATTCTCGTGGCAAACACACGAAATTCTGATGAAGGAAAACGTCAGGTCTGTTAGCAAAGCTCGATTTGAAAAAGTGCAGCATGTTGGCATTAACTGACGACACAATGGCGACTGGAGGGAAAGGGAAGAATGGAGAAAGGATTAAACCAAAAAACGGAGGGTGCAAGTAAAGTTAGTTAGATTACAGATGATTACACCACCTCGTGCCCAGATAATCTTGTTTAGATTAACATCCCACGACCATATTTCTTGTCGAAACGGAACGTGAAAAATCGAGGAGAGTACCATTCAATTTTGCTTCCTGTATGCAACCAATAAACCCCGTTGATTTCAGTTTGGGAGAACCTAAAAATTAAGAAGCTATAATTTGCAGGTTGCACGGTATATAACGATACTAGAAATCGCTTGAGTATAATCTTGGAATAAAAAAGATTTCTAAAAGCAACGCGTTAATTATAATACAAAACTTCGTTGGAGAAAAATGAGATCCCTAGAAAATCTTACCTGCGATATACAAAGCGCCATGCACCTCGACATTAAACGGACTGGTTGCCACATACATAATCCCATCAACAAACAAACGGAAGAAACTTCCGATACGATCAACATCAATTATTTTCCATGCTCCATCGCACAGCGAAAATGAAATGTTACGCCGTGTGTTACGATCGATCCACGAAACAAGAGCGACACTCGCCGACTGATCTTTGTAAACAAGTTGGAGCTGGAAAGAAAATTTAAAAATGTTAGGAGCTGCTCGTAAATTACAACAAAGCACCAAAACGTCAACGTTTCTTTTTACACATCTCTGGTATGAAGAAAAAACCTTTTCAAGACAGCCAGGGCTTCTCACTAAATACAAATCATAGTGCCGTTTTTTCCTGCGCGCGCAGAAATGGAGGTAACTTTTCCGCTTAGTTTGTTCACATTTTTACCTCCATTTCTGCGCGCGCATCGGGCATTACGTAATCATTTAGATGCGTGCGCAAGTAAATACGGGCACTCTTATTCCATGTATACACGCCCTTACCTTGCCAAACTGTTGCGTTAGATACAAATCTCTCGTCCCGTTCGACAAGTGCCACAATATTCCGCTGTACATGGTCGTTCTTATCTTCAGTCGCAACTTAAACGAAGAAGAAGTTGAAACAGCTGGATCGATTAAGGCGTAGCCATTCGCTCGAAACGAAACTTGCGGTTCAACCTTGACATAACATCGGCGTAAATTGCGAGATGCATTTACATGTTGATGTTCCCTGTTTAAAATAAAAGAGAAAATAAGATTATTGAAAAAATCACAAAAAAAGAAACATTACTAAGGCGCAAATTTTTAAAAACCGAAAAACCAACTCTGAAAAGTAACTTCCAACTCACCCACGCGAACATGAACGTCAGTTGATTTACAAGGCATACTTATATTACGCAAAAGTCATCGCACTGTTAATCGAGCGTTACTAATTAATTATAAAAAAATCAATAGTGCTAGAGATTGCCCATATATGGGCATAATTACGCTTATAAGAGCATTTATGTGTTTACGGGCGTCCCTCTTGAGAATTTAACTGTTGTTTGTTTTAAGGTTTTATTTATCCAAAAGGGAAGTCTCGTTGACAAATGTGCGTTCATTAAAGTAACCAGCGTTTTCTCTCTGTACTCAATGTCAAAAATATTGAAATAGAAATAAATTCAAATTTGACTTCGTTGTTGCCACAAAATTACTCGCTCAACTTGTCCGCGCTTTCTTTTTTCAACTTTTTTGCTACCCTAAATTATTTTTTTAATGGTCACAAATTTTCACAAATTTTTCCGCCCACTTTAATTTACTAAAAAAAAGTCGGAAAATCCGCATCACCCTATTTATCAGACCGAATACCGACAGACGGAATTTCGATATTAAAAAAAGGACGAAAAATTTTCAATAAAAACCATCATACGGAAAACAAGTGCACATGTTATGCAAAAAATAATGATTTTCCACAAAGAATTAATCCAAAGCCGTAATAACACAATTTCGTCACAGGTCTGATAATGCAATTTGAATATTTAAATGACGCCAATAAACTCCCAGTGAATAACGGATAAGTAATATAACGTATTTTCTTCCTGCCTACCTACCTACCTACCTACCTACCTACCTACCTACCTACCTACCTACCTACCTACCTACCTACCTACCTGCTTGTCTGTGTGTCTGTCTGTCTGTCTGTCTGTCTGTCTGTCTGTCTGTCTGTCTGTCTGTCTGTCTGTCTGTCTGTCTGTCTGTCTGTCTGTCTGTCTGTCTGTCTGTCTGTCTGTCTGTCTGTCTGTCTGTCTGTCTGTCTGTCTGTCTGTCTGTCTGTCTGTCTGTCTGTCTGTCTGTCTGTCTGTCTGTCTGTCTGTCTGTCTGTTTGTATGTAAAAGAACTCATACATAAAACCATACCGTAATTTGAAAAGGAAACTTTGATCTCGTCTAGCCAATTCAAATTTCCGTATGCATCCCCAAAATGATTTACCTGACGGATTCTATAAAAGAAAGAAAACGGTCAATGAACCAGGGAGCAGACATATTAGGGTTGATAACTTATAGATATAGTGTTATAAGGACAGATGGAAATCGTTAAAGAATATATATTCTTTAAAAAATCTAAAATATTATTTAATTATTATAATTATATTATACTAGTCGTTAGCCCGTGGAAAAATCCACGGGTTCGCCCGTCGCAGCTAAGCTACCATTTTGCGTGACGGACTGACGGACGTATACGGGCATTATAATATAAATAATTTCTAGAATCCTTTAAATTAAAAAATAATAAAAAATTTACAGCTTTCCAGGTGCAACAAGCCTCAATCAGATATAAACTCCAAATCCTAATAACACATAAAATCAGAAGTTGCGAATATTATTTAATTATTATTTAGTTTCGTTACACTTGATGTTTGATTTATTTGACAAAAAATAAAAAATAATGAAAATAGATAAATTAACTACAAAAATATAAGTGGAACACGTAATAAAACGCAGCTTCAAAGGCCTCTTTTCCAAATTAGTTGTGCATCCTGCAGGTGCACAAGATAAGAGGCTACCGCTACTTCCCCTAACTGCGCTCTACGCGTCGTTTTTCCAACAAAATTACACTTACATGCAGCATGGAGGTGTCAACTCCGACGGGTGTACCGCCCAAATACAAGGGGAGCGATAGAAGCATTTTGTTTTCGCCAATTCCGTTAATAGCGTTGTGGTATTCTTGCGTTTCTGACACCAAGATGGCACCAAATTGCATAATACGAATCGCATACACCTATGAGAGAATACGCAGTGGATTGGGATTTAAGCTTTCGACTCAAAAGTCGTATTAGTGTTTCTGAAATAGCAAAAATCTGTCTTACATTAAATAGAAAAACCATACCTTAAACCATTGGCCAGTATTGTATACCCGTTCCGTGGTCATTTTCACCATGCCGTTTCCTGCATCAAAGTGATACACTAACTTCCCGTCAGCTAATTCAATACATATGTACTGCAGGTGTGTGTTGTTGTTGTTGGAGGCGTAAAATAAAACACCGTTTGCCAAGATCGAACGAAACTCAATCGTGATAACAAGGCTACACAATTAAAGCAATTATGTATTAACAACAACAAAAACAATGAAAACGACAACGACAACAACTACGACAACAACTGCGACAACAACGACAACAACAACCACCACAACGAAACAACTACAACAACAACCACAACGACAATAAGTCTAAAAACAACGAAAATTACAACAACGACAACAACAACAACGCCAACAACGACAACAACAACAACGCCAACAACGACAACACAACAACAACGACAACAACAACAACGCCAACAACGACAACAACAACAACGTCAACTACAGCAACAACAACAACAACAACAACAACGACAGCAGCAACCAGTTTTAAAATAATAATAATAGAAATTTACTCGATGTGAAAATAAGAAAGCAGGGAATTGCCGTCTTTAGGATGTAAAGCTAGTAGGGAATCTCCATTAAATCCAATCCAATCCAACTGAGAAGAAAACACCAAGGGTGATGCGTGTGGCGCACAGGTGGGTGGGGGTAAAGTAGTGGGCGGTACAGTTGGTAAATTAGTCACTGGAATCTTTGTTGGCGGTACAGACACTTCATCCAATGATACCATACTACTATTTCGTACCATGTCGTCCAGTACACTAAAATTTGCATGAACAGCACTAATACATACACACAAAGCAAACGACTTCACAGCAAAAAAAGCTGAAATTGATTGCCAATCTATCAGTATGGTAAAAAAAGAGTTTTTCTAACTTCGTGCACTAGGTACAATGCTTATTGTACGTTACATAGTGAAAAATATATATTTTGACTTTTTCATGCAAAAATTACAGCTCCTAAAGCCTTTACGAGGGAGTACTTTGAATACCTTATATTGTTAAAAGAAAAACTTTCGAAATCTCCTACAAATCCATTCATAACTGGTACTGCGGTTGTCATGGAAATTTTACTTCGTCCAATCACCACTTTCCCATTGAGTTGAAAAGATTCAGTCAATAATGGAGAACTCACGGTGACTCTGCCATTATCAATGTTAACATGCAAACTAAACGTGAGAAAGTAACCCCATAAAAATAATCTATCCACTGACTGACATAACTACATAATATATGAATATGTATATAAATGTATGTGGATAATTATAAGTCCATTAAAAGTGTGTACCTACCCAATTCAGGCCAGGTAGAAAAAATGCCCTACCTGGCATACTTTCGGTAATAACTCTAGAACCATAAATGGCATTACCCTGAAACTCTTAGTAGCTGACTTTTTATCATTTTGGATCAGAAATATAGGAGAAAAAAATTCCAAAAATTTACAGCAGGTGGTGTGCCACGCCCATTTTAAAAGGCACTGTTTCAATTATTATAATGGACTTAAAATGTTAACATTTAGGTTTATATGTCTAAAGTTTTTCAAATAACTTACGCCCTTTGCTTTTACCGCCTTTTGACGCCTATGGGCGTTATTTTGTATTCTAGGGAAGCCCACTTACACATCTTTTTTTTTAGGTTTCACTAAAACTTTGATACCTGCGTTGCTTGTCAATAATTTTTATATGCTTTTCTCATTGATTGTAAGCATTTCTCCAAAAAAACATACAGAATCAATCTATGATCTATGTCTCTAACCAGGTGTGCATATATATTTGCCATTTTCAAATGTAAATAATATTTGTTACGTTGGCTCCTCAAAGGATTTAAAACTAAGCCAAAATAGCTAAAATGTTTATTTAATTATTAAAATTAACATTATTTTCAATAATTACTACACAAATTCAAAAAAACGCTGACGTCAGCAAAAAAATGTTGATAGTCAGCATTTTTAATGTCATATGACAAATATTATCTGTACCAAGTTTTATAAGTTATAATCTAATACAGGGGAAGTTATGGGGTATTTTTCACTCCCCCCCTAGGACTACACTCGCCCCACTATACCCCGGAACTTAACTTTGCCCCACTTTCGTGAAAATTAGTTGCCGCGAAAAATCTGATTTGCACTAATTATTCTTTCTTTTTTTTAGCATTCTATAAATAAATAAAATTTCCAATTCAACACTTCTTACTGTATGTCCTCTGCAGGTAAAAATTACGAAAGAAAAATATTGTCAAATCCCGCAAAAATTAATTCTTTTAAGGTATATAACATACAAACTAATGTTTTGTCTTCTTGCTATATTTTTAGGTATTTAAAAGTTGTTCGTCTGTACAATTGACAGCGATATAGCAAGCTGACTACCTATATGCCAGAAAGTGTAATACATACACAATCCAATATGATTTTGAGAATTCTATGTGAGTAGCACACGCTGAATGTTTCCAAAGAAACAGCATCAGAATCCAACAAAGTTATTTTACAGACTTACGTTGTATCGTTGAAATCTATCGTCACTGCATGGTATGAACCATCATTTATTGTCTGGTCTGTAGAATACACGGCTGAATTGTTCACTTGAACATAAATATTGCCATGGAAAAGAGTGATATATAGCAGGAGGTTCTACAACAAAGTGACCAAATTAACATACAGGCAGGTATATAGACAAGCACGTAAACAGACAGACAGACAGACAGACAGACAGACATGGAAGCTCGATACATGCATTTTGAAAGTCCTGCCGGCCTTCTTCGCTCTGTTAATATCAGGAGAAAGGTCAGTCGGAGAACAAATAAGGTACCAATATATTAACTGGGACCAAAACTTAAATTTAAATGCTTACCTCACTCTGATGTGATAAAATAACACCGCTAGCAAGCAATGTTTTGAAAGTGAATTGTATCTGAGAAAGTTTCGATATGCTCATGTGTAAATGGGAGAAACCATCGTTGAAGAAGTGAACGCCTTTTCTAACCTAACAGAAAAGAAAGACTAAGCTCATATTTCTAGTTCAAAATAAAATCCCTACCAATTCTTACTTAGGTATTTCTCTAGGCTTCATGCTGAACGCTCCAATGAGATAGCCGCCTATTCACTCTGACCAATCGCTGTCGTGTTAATAAAATTTTAAATAGGTCAAAATGTGAAGGAGAAGGGAGAAAGTAGAAATTTACTCTCCTTCTTAGCCACGTGGTTATCTAACAACACTTAATGTTCTCTGATGACCACTACTAAATACAATCTTAGATGTTGCACAAATATTCACAGCAAACTTTACCTTCTGTAAACAACCATCATGTCGTACTCCGTGTGATGCCCTCCCAATGAAGGATCGAGATGTTGTGTGAGTACCATTAGACATATTAAACGATCGCATGCATCCAGCGAAACTAGAGAGGCAAAATAACACAAAAGAACTAGCACAGTTCGTAAAATAATGGATATTTTTCTTGCATTCTAGCTTTGATGGTTCGCGTTGCAATTAATGATGTGTGGTGCAACTTTTACTATGGAGGATAGTTTTCATTGGTTAACGTTTCGTTGAGTTTAAAGCTATTAAAAGGAAAATTCTGCTGCAAGCTGATGGAAATTTAAAATTTTACTTGCTTGGGAGAGTTACACTCGGGAAATTCACTAGACACTGTTTGCAATTACCTCTGCGTGGAAGAGTCGTTCAAACCGCCCAAATATACATAAACACCCTCCATCCTTGCACGTTCAACAATAGGGAAGGTCATACTTTCAATCAGCACGCTTTCGTACATAAGCATCATACTAATGTTGCCATGGATACTATTAACACGGAGCCGATACCAGTTACCATTAGCAACAAAAGATTGACTTCTAAAAGTGATCGATGTTGAGGAATCGTTTCGTGCATAAGACGTGACCACGTGCCCTTCTGACAGTTGGATGAATATTGGAAAATGCTGTAAAAAAACGTGAGTATAATAAAAAACAATACTTATATTAAATAAAATATTTTGCAAGGAGAAACAAGAAATCCGTCACAAGTATAGATAGTGGTCAAAAACAATTAAAATCTATATCCAGGACATTCCAGGAGTTTTTACGGCATTTTTCCTGTTTTTTTTTTTTTTTAAATTGTTCAAGATTTTAGGATGAGTCCAGGATAAAGCAGCAAACCGTGCAAAATTTCAAATTTTTGTAAAGATTAAAATATCTCAATTCGCAAAAATTTAAGTCAACGTTAAGTTTTCCAGAAAAATTTTCAGGAGAACTTCAATTAAAATTCCAGAATTTTCCAGAACAACTTTCTTTTTCCAAATATTTCCAGGAAAGTGATAACTCATTTGCGCGCCTTATTAGCAAATTGGGACACGAAGAGCTGTGGGTCAATTTGCAGTTCTTGCTGACAACATAGTCATCCTAATCTATGTCAGCGATCGTGGACGGCGACAACTGCTACGCAAGAAGTACGCGCAAAGCAACACCGTTTTAATATCGTCATGCTTGGAGTATTTATTCAAAACTCTTGTTTGAATTCTTTTTAAATTCACATGAGGCTTAGAGTAGGCCTTTAAATTTTGGAAGTAGCTACGAATAAACGAACAATATAATAAAAGGAAAGGAAGCATAAGAAGACAACCATCTCTAACCTTTCCAGCATCTTGCACAGCTAACACTGTACCATTCTTCTTAAAAGAACGAAATTCCATTTGAATGTCAAAATCACCAAGCAAACTAAACTTTTCCATATCTTGCACAATGTAGCCAGAACCGTAAAAGCTAGCACCTGGGCTGTAAAACTGCATCTCCCTTAAACATAAAAATAATGAATTTATCTAAGCTGGTGAGGAAAGTAAAACGTGTATATAATAAGCAGCGAGTGAACAAAAACTTAAAAGGAATGGTTGCAATGGATTGACAATAACCCGTTAGGGTTAGGGTCCGTTTTTTCATAAAATTGTAGCTGTTTCCTATTTAAAGTACCTCATGTTCTATATCAAACAATATAAACAGATCAAACATCAAAACCATTACAAAGAGTATAGTACCTCTTTCGGCCACCACACACTTGTAAATGTGCTGTAGTTGATGGACCCATCAATGGAAGCAAAGATATATATTCACCATTCAGTTTCATATTTCCAATACAACCATTGAAAGTGGATGGTGAGTTTAAATGCTGTGTTAAAAAAAGAAGATAATAAACACAATGGCAATATTACTGGATCTAGTGAATAGAGAGGCTACAGACTGGATCTAGTGAATATCCTTATAGGAGCTACAGAAAGATCATGTGTATTTTTTTATGCTATTTTTTTTAAACAGAGGAAGTATTCAAGCACTCACCTAAGTGCTTCCTTTAAGTGAGCGCAAAGTTTAGACGAAGAGAGGGGTTAGGTGTCATTTCACGTGCTCAGATAAGAAGACATTGCAAAGATTGATAAAAAATGACATCGCTGTTAGGACCCTGATCTCATGATACTAGACTCGGACAAAGAAGTCCATGACAAAACCGTTCTGTTATTTTAATTTCTTTTGAGATATGAAAGTTACTTAAAAGCGTCAGGAAAATAAACAGTAATCTTGTTTTTAAATTTCTAGTCAGCATCCAGCTAAAATAAACGCTCCATATAGTTAAGTGCCGTTTATCTTAAAGGCAAACAACTTCATGAGAACCCAAGGCTTATGCTGTCATTCACGGTATCTAAAATTTGATAAATAGTTTGGTATATAAATAATATAAAAATTATTTCAACTAATTTTCTGAAGTTTAATTCTTCAAAAAAAAAACTATATAACGTTCTGCTAAAATATGTTTTGCTCGCAAAAAAAACATTTATCAACTCCAAGCAATAACCAATAGGTTTGTGACAACAAAAGCGCTAAAGATTGCAACAACTGCAACAAAACAGGTAAGGTCCATTTCCTCGAGTTTATTCAAAATGTTCAGTTTCCCCTTGTCGAAGCCTTCATCAAAAGAAACGGAATCATTCTTATTTTGTAAAAAAAAATAAAATCTTCACCAACTTAATCGTGCTTGCTAGGAACAAATTGAAAATTTGGATGTATCTGTGACTGAAAAGAAATTTAATGGAGAAATTTATGGAGTCATACCTCAGTTTTTTACCCAGAAAATTCTTTTAAGCAAGATCCTTGTCAATCTTTCGATTTACTTTTTTATATTATGAAAGATTAGATATTATGAGAGCCTCAAGTCAAGAGATCTTGTGTTTTTATAAAAACAAAATTCTATTTCCCTAAATTTTTTTTCAGGTTTTTCCTGCAATTTTCAAATATGACGCAAACATTTCAGATTTTTCAAGTATTCAACGAGCACTAATAGACCACACGCCTGGAATTCAACTCAACCGATTTCATGTGTGGGGAAATTCTCTTTGTAGTTTTATTTTGACAACCATAAACAAAATATACTAAAATCTACTAACACAAATACTGTAATATCAAAAATTTATTACCAGGCCTCCGATGTTTACTTCTAATGTAGTTGATTGGAAAGAATTCTTCACGGGGGTGTCATAAACTTTGAAACGACCATATGTGCGGGTGAGATCGTCTGCAAATGATGTCACAGTGAGACGAGAAGAGGTATTTAGCCTAAAAATAAACAATTTGATTTGATATTCATTTTACATTAAGCTTGATTTGAAACCTCTACAAGAACTATGATCATCTAAAAAAAGTTAATTGAGCAGGGTCTCTGCTAATTCTTTTTTAAGAATTTCATGATTTTCAAGGTATTTCTGCCTTTTTGGGTGTTTTTCAAGGTTTTTTTACTATTTTGCGATATTTCAATTTTGCGATATTCCAATTTTGCGATATTTCAAGGTTCTGGTCCACACATACACACAAGAAAATTATATAAGTACTGTTATGTTAAAAACACACAAAAATGACAGTGTCAAACACAATATTTGGACAGAAATATTTATAAGAACTTCAATGTTTTTGCGAATGATGAATACTCATGCTTTTTACAGTCACATCTCAAGGTTTTTGAGGTTTTTAAGCTCCAACAGACGACAGTTAACTAAAAGAAAACAAAGTTTACCTCGAGAAATGCGCTCTCTTCCAATGGTTATGCGATGCACCCACTTCCCAATTCACAATTGAAAAGTTTCCATACGTGGTTGAGTAATCCACAACAACACGAGAATTGAGAATTTCAAGCCTAGCCCAATTATGTTTCTGTGGGAAATAAAAAAATACAATTCTTTTGATCATCACGATAGTCATAACAAATTAAGATTACAATTACAGAAGAATTGATTTTTAAGTACATAAAGTTTAAATTCATAAACGTAAAATAATTTTTAGTCTTTCCAAGTTCATGGGAATGAAAACGTGCAAAAGAAATTCGAGCGAATCATCATTAAATATGGAAATTATTAGTTCAATTTCAAAACTTTAACTAGAGCATTTAATTGGTAAATTTATGTTATATATATCAAGTTAAAATGTGTTTGTTGCATTTATTTGCTAGGTTCCTGCATGTAAAAAAGTCCTGTACTTTTTTGAAATTAAGTAATTTGAAAAATACTCACATTATTCTTATCTTTCAGTTCGAGCAACACAGCATTTATATCATTTGTTCTAAACTCCACCTGAATCTCCATACTATCTTGTGAAAAGCTAACATTGGGTATCGTTTTGTGTATACTTCGGTTACTGATATGGAGTGGCACGTTAATCTAAAAAAACAATAATAATTCTAATCCACATGTGTAGTTCACTCGTGGTTTAATTGTTAAGGGCTTTTTTGCGGTACAGGGATTATAGGCTTATTCCTGGTGGTTCCACGCGCATGTGGTTATCGGTCTAGAGCTCAAATGTAATTTATTGTAAATGTAGGCTGGAAGCATGAATGATTGCATGAATACTGCTTGAATGATTGTTCAGTGGTGAAGTTCCATTGCTCTAATCAAATATTCAAATAAACTAACATCCAAAAACTATATTAAAATCCTAGGTTGAAAATATTTTTTTAAAATGCAAGGTCATACAATTACATAGTGCTAAATTTGCAATCGGATGAACACTTTGGAAAAGCAAAAGAATTTCCAGTCCATAGATGGCAAAAAAATTTTATAAACTATATAAGAATTAAAAATTAAGTGTGACCAAGTTACATTCTGTGTAGAATGATACAAAAAATGTCAATGATTTTCGATAGTAAACAGTAAACAATAAATAACAAAAAAAATACAAAAACAATGGAATACAAAATATTAGCGTTTAAAAATGATTCCATTTTGTCAATGTCAGAACTAATGAAAATGACCAAAAAGAATTTTTGCTAACGAACTAAACATTGTTTTCGTTGGATGGTATTTGAAAAGAATGATAATTGAATTTTTATGATAGGTACAAAGTAATTGTCAATGTTAACAGCTTTCTATAAAAATTAATATTTCAAAATTAACTTGATATCAAAATGAATAAAAAAATAGTTTAACGATATGTTTTCAAATCATTGGTGAACTGCAAAATAATGACTTTTCAAATAAGCGATAGGAAATTGATAAATTTCGGATATCTCCATTATCAAATTCCAATATGCGGTAGGAAATTGATAAATTTCCGACAAAAATATATTTAAATGCATAACAAACATACCCTATTAGCAATTTGTTTCAAATCTGCAAGTTTCTTTCTCAAAAGTATTAGCCTAGCCTCCAGCGATTCTTTAGTTTTGTTGAACTGTTGAATGAATTGCATCGATTGATCAACATGATTGATAATCACTGAAGTGTTCTTTAACTTATCGGAAACAAAATTGACTAAAAATTGTGAAATAAATATTATAGTGGCAGCGGATCACTAGCCTAGAGACACTTTCTATCCTTCACTATATGTTTGGGATATGGTTCTAAGGTTTTCCATTAATTAAAACTCTTGCTCGTGTAAAATGTTTAATGCATATATGAAATACCATTTAAAAAAAAAGATATTATTACAATGCAGACAAGAAGATTAAAACAAACTTGCTTAAACAGGGGTTCGTTATTCGTCTTGATTAATTTCTGTTTTTTAAAGAGGATAGGGATATGGTGATTGTAAGAAAACAGAACCCCTTCTCCCTCCAATTTTCAACAAGATACTATAGATAAATTTATAACCTTTCCACTTAGCTTCATTAAACAACATAGTGCTGTTGGTTGCAGTTGTGTTGAGATGTATCGTTTCAACTTCCAGATTTGTTATGTTGTTTATAATACTGTTTGTGTCATTTAACTCATCAATTATATGTGTGGTCTGATTAGTGACGTTCGTGAGTTTCCGTACACGAAACCATAATTCGTCCAATGCAATGTTATTATTGTCAGTAGTGTTTAAAACTTCTGAATGGAGTAAGCGTGTAAAGGTCCAGATTTGGCTTGCGTTGTTCATAGAGGAATTCAGTAAAGAAATATTTTGCGCAAGATCTAAAAAATCACAGCTAAGGTTGAAAAAAAACAACAACTTAAAATTGAGGTCTTAAGCCACAGGTGCATTACAGAAAAGACATCACAGAAATAAACTAAAATTCTAAATTCAGTTATCTACATAGCATACGCTTCAATTTTACATCTTGAGGAAGTTGTTACGGAATAAATATAGAATATGTTGCACTCACTTCCAATAATCTCAGATCTGGACACCATATTTGCAAATAAAAATCGGCTTTCTACACTGGCATCGTATATTATCGCAGAAAGTTTCTTGCCATTGTGCTGTGAGATCTTAAACAAAAAAAATAATTTTTGGCACAAAAAAAAATTGCAACAAAACTCGCGCATAGAAAAATGTTTTTAGTGTCAAAGACAACATTCTCATAGGCCCAGTATGATAGCTAACTGAACACAACTCTTACTGTCAATTCCCTTAGAAAACACCTGTGCTCGGTAAATACCCTCCTTTAGCAAGAAAGAGATTTATGTTACACGAAAATTTTTATTTACATACAATTCCGAAATAACTATTATTATGAAAATTAGACAAATGGGTTTTTATGAGACAAAAATTGAAAGGTCAAGAAGTCTAAACATTTCACTGTAAACAAAATAAACAAATTTTATTTACTTTAACAGTTTAGTTGTACATTATTCAATTTTTTAAATGCAAATAAAATAATGTTTTTGGTTCTCCTTGACAGTTATACAAGCTTATTCATTTCTTAAAAATGATAGTTTAGTAGGCCATATTTCGGGAGATACGTAAGAGACCTTCCTATCGATTATGGGGATCTCCTAAAATTTTGTCTATCATCATGTTAATTAAAAGAAATTTGAAAATAAAAAAAACAACTAAAAAATTTGGAGAGAAAATTGAGTTAAAGACCAGGGGCTAGATCAATTTAGAATTCGGTAAACGTTTTTAGGGACATCCAATTTAGGTGCCTGATATAGAACGAAACAAAAAAAATATATGGTGGAAGTCGTTCTAGATTTTATAGGTCCACTTTGACATATCAGGCTTTTTAATCAACCTAAATATTACCTACAAAGACCAAAATGCCCAACGTAATTTTAATTAACCCCTGAGGAAATCTCACTGTGTAGCACACCACTAAATGAGGTTTACAGTAAACTTACCATTCGTAGTATATTCTGAAGAGTTTCATTTGTAAGACTTGTAAGAAATTTAGATTGGTTGATGACTGCAAATATAGAATGGTGTAATTTGATGGCTAACACTGCTTTTTCGCCATGTTTTCTTGCATCTTTGAATACACTAAGTAAAAATGTATTAATGTTTTTAGCTTTTTTTTACATAAATTGAATTTCCATTACATTGGTATGTCATCAACAGGATTATTAAAAAATCGTATCAGTAACCTACTAACACCAACCTTTTACTTTTACAAGGAATCCTGACTTTGCTGACTATTTTAGCTTAGGTAGGAAATTTGAGCCGGAACAATACTTATTCTGGTCGATTGCCATAGGTATGGCCAGATAATGAATTTGAATTTACTTCATTTGTAATTTTCAGTTCATAAATTAAAATTTTTGTAAATTCTTTGTGTACCGAAAACAAAATCTAATTAAGAAATATCTTTTTTTCTTCGGTCACTTCTGCAAGCACTTTTCTCAATAATAAATTCTTCTTTTTCAACTGATCCATTTCACACTTGTCTTCCATTCGTATCCTTACACAACCTTTCTGGAGTCCAATGACACACTTTAATGAAAATTACCTTTTTAAATTTTCAGAAGTAGCCAACATAATGCGTGCTTTTTGAAGAACAGAACTTGTTACTTCTTTACCAAGTGCATCGTTTTCAGCGTTCGCCATTGACTGATTCAATGCATGAAATCCTTTCACAAGGGTTCCATTGCCACAACAGAGAGATTTGTTGATTATCTGTTTATAAAAGAAATTATAAATTAGACTTTGTGACAGTGAAAAAATAAACAAGTGTAATAGACTTTATTCCAACATCAATATAAAACTGTAAGAATTCATCTACCTGAATGGCACTTTCTACCTCGACTAAAGAAGTATTCACAACTTCCACGTTTCTTGTTGCATTGTTCAAAAATGTTTGGGTCTCCATAATGGTAGCATCGTTAAGTAAAAGTGTATTCTAAAAATATTGGATACAATTACAAAAGTCAACATTAAGGGATTATTCTTTACCCTTTGACGGCTTTCCCATTACACTTACACTTGCATGACTTTTAAGCTCATTAATTTTTGTGGTGGTCAATTTATGTCGTATTTGATTTTTACTAGAATTAAGTCCAACAGCTAATTGTTAAAAATAAAAATAATTATTGCAAATAAGGAATTATAAAGATGTATTTTTTTAAGGAAAATGTTTGATTTGCATGATAAATTTTAAACGAAATTATCAAAATTACTTCAGTTTCTTTAATTATGTCCAATACAACAGTAAAATTTCTCTGCAACTCTGTTTCCATATTCTTCATGTCTCTAAAATCAGCATTCAGTTTGTTGTGTTGCGTTGCTATGCTTTGATAGAGTGTTGTTATATTGGATGAATTTGATGACTGGTGCATTGACATCTCAGCATTCATTGTTACATTTTGATGAACTTCATCAACAATACCTTTTGGTTTGGTTAAGCTGAGCTTAAGTTTTCCTGCGTTCACGGCAACATTTGTGGTTCTATTAATGAGAGATGGCATGTCCACCAACCATACCAAGGTTTGGTCATAAGAAGCATCAAGAGTGTGAATTACTGAATTGATTGATTGATTAAGATCTAAAAGTTTAATTGAATTTGAGTAAAAATCACACCAAAACATTATCTAGGGAATTTAAGAATTAAAATAAAGGCTTCAAAATGTGCAAAATCTGGATTTCTAATGGAAAAGCTAAAAAGTATTGATCATATGATTTTACCACGATAAACATCAATATCACACCAAAAACTTACTTAAAATCTGACGTAATGCATGACTAGCATTTTCTTTGATTGCATTGAGTCGGTTCATTTCGACTTGAGTAGTATTAGCATGAGCTGACATGTTTGCAAGAAGATGTGAGACCTACGATGATACAAAAACTCTTTTTAAATTAGAAGATTTCTAATGTGTTATCAACAACCGTAAAATGCATCCTACAATCCCTAAAGCCTGGGCCGAAATCAAAAGACATTTTGAAGTTTTAAAAACACAAAAACACATTTTCAAAGTTTAACATCTCAGGTTATATAACAATTTCGCATTTGGTATTAAATATCTTTGTACCAGCTTATTCCTACGTACCTGCAATTCAAGATTGGTCGTGGAATTATTTTCTGTATTAAATTTGTCAATCTTTGTTTGAAGTGAATTGATTTGTTGATTAAACCTAACTTTCAGGATCTAAAAGTTGGAAAATCTTTTTTTAAAAAATGAAGAAATCTACAATGCACTTTAAAACCACAGTTTTGTGGCTTATAATCTACAGGAAGTAATTGTTCAGCTTTATTGCAAAATTTATAGTTAGAGATTTTCTAACTGGCACATTTCACAGAAAAAAACGTTAACATTTATGAAAAACATGTACACTAGTTTGAAAGTCACTCAACAGTTCAAGGATTTATTAGATTATTCTTAAAGCGAATTTAATTGTACAAGGAAAGAATATTCTGTGCCCCAGCTTATTTTGTGTGCTACTTTAATTTTCACCTTTGTATAGGGACGCAAAATTAAGGGAGTTAAGGTGCAGTGGTGGTGCAGTTCTTTCTGTGCATCATAAATCACTGAGATAAAAACAGCTATTGGAACCATTATACCCACCTCAGCTTTTTTCAATGCTTTTGTTACGTTTTGAAGACTTTCGCTTGTTTGTGACAACATAGAAAGCTCTTTAGAACTGTTTCGCAATGTAACAACTTTGAACATCAACTTGTCAACTTTTAGCTGAAGTAACTGTGTACAGTTTGGACAAGCTACAACAGGAAAACATAATTAGTTGTTACATTTTCATGCCTAAATTATGTGAAAAAAAAACTAGCTTCAACATCATCACCATCATTAACAACTTAGAGTCTATTTTCCATAATAGTAAAGCTTAAATGGTTAAAAATAGTGAATGAAGTTAAAGTTGGTTTGGAATTTTGTCTCCTACGTACTTCAGAAAAATATAAATATCCTTACCATCGCAGCCAGTTCTTGAAAAATTTGTGTGCTGCTTCAAGCATGTATCACACTGTCGTTGACCCACTCCACTCTTACAATTGCATTGACCAGACAGGGACGAACATGACCGGTTGACTGAACCAGTAGAATTGCAATGACACCCTAGGCGAAGATTAAATTATTCTCTTAGCATATTACAGCAGATTTCCATCATAAATAATTTGTCAAAAAAGATTAAAAATGTTCTGTTAGTGTCTATTTTAAAAGGACAAACATTTTATAAAAGTGCAAACGAAACTAAACTTATCATACCATCACATTTCGATAAAGGGAGACCCCAAAGACCATGTGTGCATTGGTCACATTTTTTACCAGTTGAATCATTGAGGCATAAACACTGACCAAGTGAGTCACACTGTAGACTTAATGATCCATGCACATTACATTCACAGGATGTACAACCTGAAATATTATTCAGTCCATACGTGTTTGGCTAAAGAATAAATTGGTAAAAGATCTAACAACGTTTTAAAAATTTCACCAAACAACACATTGAGATTGTAAATTTACAAAGTTATGCAATGCTAAGCATCAATAAATAAATCTAAATACATTTGTCTGCTTCTGAAAAGTAGTTTTTACAAACTTTAACTTACAGCACATTTAGTACACTTGTTTCCAATCACATTTTTTAAACATGTGCACAGCCCTGATGAATCACACGTATTACTGCGTGAACCATTCTTATGACAACCGCATTCTATAACATAGAGAAATTGAAATTTACAGTTAAATGTCGCTCTGATTTACCCACTTTTATGAAAATGTTACAACAATGAGTTTTTAACTACATTTGCAAAAGAATTAACAAGGCCACCTATATTTGAGTGTTCATTTATTGTCTAGCGCAAAGTTTAGGATCTTGCCCATGATAATGCCAGTTTTGCTTGATTATAATGCTGTCATTAAAAAAATTTGTAATTTTCCCCTTTGCAACGTAAAGACCGTATTTGGTTGCCAACCAGCGCAATCAAGTCAAAATATACTTAGGCAACACAGCTTAAATTATCCACGTATCCACTGCATTCCACATTTCTATTTGAAGCTATAAAGTGACAATGAATGAACTTTCAAATATAAATGGCGTTAAAAATGAAAAAGTCTTAAACTCAAACTATAAATTTGTGCTCGATCTGTAATTACATTGAAATAACATGTATATAATAAAGAAATGTAAATTTGTCACGTTTCCTGTTTTCGAATGCAAAGATTACAGAAATCACTCACCATTGCAATTTTGTATTGTTGCATTCCCATACCATCCATCATCACAAACTTCACAATGCTTCCCTGTTGTATTGTTAGCACAGTTGTAACAAACACCTTTTGTTTTGGTGCACACAAACGAATTGTTGTTACATTGGCATGGCATACAATGCGATCCTGAGCGGAAGAATCCTGTGGAACACTGCTCACACATTGCACCCTCATATCCAATAGAACAATTTAAACACGTGACTTGTCCATTTCGGCTCTCATGGCATACTGATGATGCTGCAGAGGGAGCTTTGCAAGGACATGGCTGACAATCATCAACATTTCCCACAGAAGCGTTGCCATAAAATCCAGGGGCACATAATTCACATTGCTTTCCAGTTGTGTTATTAGCACAATTAAAACATATACCAGATGTTTTATCACAGAGTTTTGCATGATTATGACATCGACATTGGATACAAGTCCCAACATAAGATTCATTAGCCTTACTCGAATGGAAATAGCCATTTTGGCAAACTTCGCAGGAAAAACCTTCATAGCCTTTTGGGCAATTACATTTTTCAATATCAACAGATTCCTGAATTATTTGATTCTCTTGTAAAGCTGTGAAAGAGACAGGTCCAAATCGTATTGTGTAACCGAAATTTGAATGTAATAATGGAGAAGCAGATATAAATACTTGAATGGGTTTTGACAAAAAAATTAAAAGCTCAGTACGTGGAAGTGTCCTATTTAATTTTGCACTCCACCATAAGTTTTTCTGTAAAATGATTTTTATTTTAGAAAGTTGATTTCTTTGCAAGGAATCATATGCTAGCTCAATCATCTCGTTCATTGAATTCTATGTAAAAAAATATGGTGTAATATAAAATATATTAGTAACAGAATAATAAACAATAGCCATAATTATTTCTTGTAATATACATTCCTATAGATCAAATATATGGTTCTAAGCCTTAAAAAACAATGTCATACGGTCTGCAAACGGTTAATTTGAGCTGCAGATTAACGATAAAAATATTGATAACCAAATTACCTTTAGAATAATTCTCCCTGTAACAGCCTGCATAGATTGTGTAGGCAGTAATTCAAACTCCAAAAAGAATTCAATTGCACCACCATAACTATTTACTGCACTCCCATAAAAAAAATCTTCATTTGATATCCAAAACAAGGGTTCAGTATGGTTTAAAATGGCAGCCGAAATCATTAGCAGCAGCATGTCTGGGTATGATCTGGTTTCATTATAGAGTAAAAGATTTAAACACGTACCATCCAATAATCCAACTTTCCATTGAGCAGTTGATAATTTCCTTCTTACAAAATATCCATTTGCCATGGAACAATTTTTTGTTACTCCCATGCACGAACATTCTAAGCAACCATCTTTGTTCTTTGTTGACAAATGAAAAGTACCGGCCACGCATTGGTCACAAAATTGTCCCGTTGTTAACTTCTTGCATAAGCACTGACCATTGTTTTTGTCACACGTTGGAAACAAACTCCCAATCAATGAGCAGTTACACGACTGACATCCATTGGAAGAAAACTCAGTAAAACCATCAACACATGCTGAACATTGCTGGCCTTCAACGCCTATTTTACATTCACATTGGCCTGTTGTAGTGTTGCAATGTCCACTAGTTGCTCCTACAGCACTACAATTACATGGTTCACACCCTGCATGTTTCGTTAAGTTCCAATGCATTGGCGCACAAGCATCACACATCTTTCCTTTGGTGTTAGGAGGGCATTCACATTGCCCTGTTACTGAATCACAAATCAAGGTACCACTAAAACAGTTGCATGGTGTACATCCAGTATTAGTAAAATTATAGAATCCTGGTTTACACTTGTCACAATGTTTTCCAGTTACACCCAATTTACAATAACACTGCCCTTTGTATTTCTCACAAGACATGTTTACAGATCCCATCATGTTGCAGTTGCATTGCATGGGTTCATGTAAATAATCCATGGTTAAAGTGTAAATAGCATCCTTACAGATTTTATGTGTCATGTTATTAGAAATTAAATTGCAATGTTTCTTAAATTCGGTAAGATTTCGAAGTGATGTTGGGGAGTAAAATTCTCTAGGAATCCCAATAACCTTATTACATGAAACAATTCCCTAAGTTGCAATGCTCGGAAACACCACATCTACTGTCCACAAGCCAGGATACAAAACAAAACTACGAGATGTTGAAATATAGCAGTTGTTGCATTGTTTCTTAAGTGAAACATACCCTCCGGTATATGTTTGTGTTTCGTTGAAAGTAGTAACAAACCCTATGGCATCTTCAGAACTGTTACATACATAAACAAAACGAAATTCGTTTTTTGAATGAAAAGTGCTTGGTATATTCACTTGTCCTTGCCAGCTCATTATAATTCTATTTGTTCTAATTAGAGTATCATCTTGTATAAAATGCACAGAAGGGTAGTAGAAACCAGGACTTATAAGCTGACATTTCTCCCCATATATGGTATTAGCATGGCACCTACATACACCACTGAATTTATCACAAACAGAACTTTGGCTGGCACCCAGGTTACATAAACAATTTTGACAACCATTAATGTTACCTTGAGTTAAGTTATAATAGCCATCTAAGCATTCACTGCATTGTCGTCCAGTGGAAAATTGTTTGCAGTTGCACTGACCAGTCAGAGAGGCACATGTTATGCTTGCGTTTACAGTTCCATCCAAGAAGCACTCACAACTTTGACATCCTTCTAAATTTACATCAGTCAAATTGAAAAAACCAGGCTTGCATGTGTTACAACTTCGGTGGTGTACATTTTCTTTACAGAAACATTCACCAGGCTCCATGTTTCCTATATTTACATCTTCACTGCGAACACAATCAAGATATTTCTTGATAGAGACATTCCGGACACCATATTTGTTACACCCACATGGTATGCATGTATTTGCACTTGATAAACTGACATTTTTTGGATGGTAGAAAAAATCTTTACAAACTTGGCAATTGATCCCGGTGGTGTTATGTAAACACTCCAAACATACTCCTCCCCCTCTGTATTTTCCATGGATATCAATACTCAATTTTTGATCAGCAATTGTTTGATTGTACACGCAAATGTTGCTATGGTTATGACAATTGCATTCTAAAAAAAAATAGTGAAAAAAAACCTTAGCGTATCTACAAAAAATATTGCAAATCAGAAGTGAACAGTCAAAATCAAAACGACTTTGCAATGACAATAATATAGAGGAATGAAAAGATAATATGATAGAAATGAAAAGATAATATTTTTCATCAATACTGGAATTTGGGAACTAAAAACAATTAGAACTATAAAAGCATAAGCATCTGCAAAAAAAAGGACAGAAAATGTTGAGAAGTTAAACATGACTAAATTTCTAAACCCCAAGATTAAGCAGTAAAAATTGATTATTTTTGTTCTTTACACAGTAAAATCTTTCACTTCAATTACAAATTTAAATTTACGGCATATCGGTAGCTTTTTGTTTTCATACTTGTTTCCTTTGATTTCCATAATCATTGTTCTTCTGATACGGTTTATGTACAGATCATATATTTAATGTTTTATGTATATACCTTCACACTGTGACAGAGCATCGACCTCAAATGGATTTTTCCTTCCCTTTCTCCACCTCTTTTGGTTAAACTTTGGACAGCACGTTTCACACTGATTTCCACATGCATTGTTTTCGCAAGCACATATATAATCACCAGTATTTGCATTTTTATCACAGGATGACGCATGTCCATTGCAAAAACATGAAGCAGATATTTTGACCTCCCGAACAGTGTAATGATGCTAAAAATAATATGTTAAAAATGATGTGTTTTCGTGACAGAAGTTGTCATTGTTTTTAAACATTTTAGTAAAAATTTTGGTTAAAGGGAACCTAACGTATAAAACGATGTTGGATTTATATTATAGAGCTTCAAAATTGGTTAACAATTCATATTTTTTTAAAAAGCTCTTTTTATTCTCAAGATATTCACATTTAAAGAATTTTAGATTTAATTACGTTGCATAAATTATGATGTCATATTTAAGTAATAGCAAATTTTGACATTTTTTGTCATTAGTAATTTTAGAAGCGTTAAGGGATGTGCATTTAAATTTATCAATTCATACATATAATGCATAAAGTGCTGTAATTTGCTTGAAACAATCAAATGGTACCGTAGAAGGTTTATATGTAGCCATAGTTTGCCTAAAGGGAACCTAAGGTATAAAACGATGTTGGACTAATATTATAGAAAAAGTTGGTTAACAATTCCTTCTCTTTAAAAAAAGCTCTTTTTATTCTCAAGATATTCACATTTAAAGAATTTCAGATTTAATTACGTTGCATAAATTATGATGTCATACGAACTCATAACTTGGGATCTGCATGTCGGTTTGCAATCAAATTTTGTGAGTAAACATATAGGGCTTATACAAGCTTACCCACAAAATTTGATTGCAAACCAAGTTGCAGATCCTGAGTTATTGAGTCGTCAGCAAAAAAATAAGAGGCCTGGGACAAGCAAGTGAGTGTCATTTTGACAAAAAATTTTATGTAAATCAATTAATCTTTATAATATCTATGCATTGAAAAAGTTTGAATGCACACCCCTTAACAGGTCTAAAATTACTGATGACAGAAAATGTCTAAATTTGCTATTACTGAAATATGACATCATAATTCATGCAGCATAATTAAATGTGAGTATCTTGAGAACAAAAAGAGATTAAAATTAAAAATACTTGTTAGCTAACTTTTTAAGCTCTATAATATAAGTCCAACATCATTTTATACCTCGGGTTCCCTTTAAGGACAAAATTTAGACTAAAAAAATTAGAATTAAAAATAATCTGCCAGGTTGTTTTTCATCAAATGTTGGGATCTTTTATTAAAAAAAAAAAACATTGATATATAATGACTTTAATTTTGTTCACAAAAAACGTGGCATAAAAATTCTTGCACTTTTACATGTTCAAATTCCATCCCCCCAATTTTTTTTATTAGGTATTGTTTTAAATCCAACATGGTTTGCATATACTTTGTTTAATTGTGATGTTACCAGATGGTACTGCAACAAGCTTTTTTAGGCTAAACTTTATTTCATATTATTCTTAAATTGATGAAAAGAAATAATGTGAATATTATTTCTTAAATATACACTTTTATTTTGTTTTCACAACATCACTTTTTTAGATTTATTTTTCAATTTAAAAAGCTGTTAACCTTTTTTCTTCGAAAACAAATTTGACTAAACATAAAAGCAAAAACATGAATGCCAAATGTTTGCACACTTGCTCTACAAACAGCATTTTTTATTTTTTTATTTTGTGTTCTATTAACTGTTACATCTATCCTATTTCGATCACCACCAAAATCACAGCACGCTAGTAATTTGCCTAACAAAATATCCTCATTAACACTGTCATGGTAATGACTGTGGTACCATTTGATCTTAAAGAACCAATGCTCACAAAGATAAAAAATTAACACAATTCATACTTATGCCATAAAGAACAATTTAAGCCCGACTTGTTATCAATCGTTTAGACTAATTAAAGTTTTCATAAGCAAAACAATTTATTAATCTTTAGAAACATTTTACAGTGTATAACCTGGACAATTTGTAAAAATAAAGGAGATAAATTTTTCTCTTGTCATAATACTATACAAGCTTACCCAACGATGAGATAATCTGTCAAACAAACGATGCAATCCACTAAATACAAGCTTGATATGAGATGCATTCAGCCAGTTCTAAATGCAATAATATGCATAATAAAAATGACTTTAGAGGTTGATACTAGATTTATATCACGTTGACTGTGTCCGCTATGTTGTGTTTGTTTCTAAAAGCAACCCATTTATTATACCTCCTGTGCTAAAACAATTTTCTGGAAGGAAGGAATAAAAAGGTTGTTATAAATTTTTAACAGATTTATTTGATTTATGTACGTTTAATTAATTTAGGTACAGATATTAAGAAGTTGCTTTTCTCATATAGGGTCAAAATGACTTGGTTAAACGTACTATATCATGCAGTAAGTTCCAACATGTATGACTTGATCCAAATCGCAAAATTAACTGTCTGGACATTTTTAAGGCTATATTGTAAATCATATTTTTTAAAGAAAATATATCTGCCTGTTTTGAGAACTGTCCTTATTACATTCATTAAAAAACCTATAGTCCTTGAAATATACTGGTCGTTAGAATGTGAAAAATCTTAGACATCACTATTTGGTGCATCCTTAATGCAAAGTGGCATTATGAAGCTTATATCTTACCTGAAGATTATTACTACTTCCACGTCCACCCAACAGATCAACAAAAACCTGTGTAAAACAATGCTAGCAAGAATTTAAAGTTACAGTGACCAAGAGATCTAATTCAAAAAACATGTTTAGATTATTTAGGTCATTGTGTTATTCTGCAGCTTAATACTGTCACAACACCGTTTTTATTTAGTCCCTACTGTTTGGACATTTTTAAGGCTGAGGCTTTTTTTTCATGTCAACGGTTTTTATAGGCTTAGATTTTTGCTTGTCATACAAAAATATTAAATAATTTGGTTATATCTTTTAGGAATTTTGAAAATTTTTAGTGCATACATGAAGTAGGTTTAAAAATATATGCAAATAAACTACAGATATTATTTAAAGAAACACCAAGATGAGAAGACACAAGATGGTTAAATCTGAAAATATCTTGCAAATAAAAGAGATTCTTCTAGCGAGACTACAATGAAACAAGCTGCACTTCACACCTTGGATTTCCTCTAAACAGGTGTTTACTCTTACAGTTTCATTTGCACTTTTTGGGATCAATCGGCGAAATGTTGAGCATACAACAGTGTCGACAGCAAATGGACCTGGAATAAGTCTGGTCTTGAAAATAGATCTACATTGAGATCCAATCGATACAAGGTAGTGCCATGGCTGGTAAGAGAGTCCACCATCATAAGATCGCATATATTTGATTTGACCAGGACGCTGGGATGATCCGAATGTCAGCGAAATATTATACACAAACAATAACTAGATAATAATTAAGCATAATTTAATTAATATGTTTTTTAAACTGTGGAAAATAATTTTATATATATGTTTTTAAAAATTTACAGGCCGAACTCAAAATGCTATAGAAAATATACAAAATAAGGCTGGACTTAAAAATAGTTGGGTTTGGTGTCGCCCTACTGGGTCAATAATATAGCGCCGGGCGGAAAAGTTTTTTTAGGTGACCATTACAAACAATTTTTTTTCTTCACACAGATGCAGGAAAGCCATCCTTAAAACAAAACCCAATTAAAAATGAATTTTGTAAAACGTATTAACAAATCAAAGTTGAAACAACATTGAACGCGACGATGTGTTGGCATATTTGCTATATGTTTTTGGCATTAAATATATTTCTAGACATTTTTGATTTCTCTTTCCCCTTTTATAGAGATTTTATAAACTTTATTCAACATGTTTTTTTTCTTTTGTATTACATCACAAGAACATTCGTCTGAAAGCTGTATTAAGGTACAGGACACCTAACCTCTCCCATGTTCTGGTTATTTGTAACTTGCATGGGTGCACACTTTTCTCGCAGTATTCTCTGTGACGATAAAGGTCAGAATGACCAAAATGGTCTTCTGTCTTTTGTTCGAGTCTCAGTGTAATGCAGGCATAAAAGTGTCAGCATGAAGGAAAGATGCTGACTTTAATGTTCTCTATACCTTACATCATCATCATCATCATTCTCGGCTTAACGTCCGTTTTCCATGCTAGCATGGGTTGGACGGGGTATATTAATGACCCTCTTCCAATCTGATCTAGACTGTGTTAGATCTAAACTCAACTTCCTCTCTATCAAGTCTGTCCTTATAACCTCCTGCCAAGTCTTTCTCGGTCTGCCTCTGGGCTTTGCCCCAGGAACTATCAAGTCTCTACACTTTCTTACCCAATTATCCTCCTCCATTCTTTCCAAGTGCCCCAGCCAATTCAATCTTCTTATCTGGATAACATCTTTAATTCTACGGAGACTTAGCCTGCTTCTTAGCTCATCTGAACTCTTTCTGTCTCTCAGACTGGCATTACACATCCACCTAACCATTCTCATATCATTCCTTTCTAAACGGTCAAGATCTTCCTGCTTCACTGCCCATGTCTCACTACCGTACAACATAACACTTCTTACACAGGCCTCATACAACCTACCTTTTACCTCAATTGACAGGACTCTGCTAGTCAGTAAAGGAAGTAACTCTCTAAACTTTTTCCAAGCAGAACCTATCCTGCAAGTAACACTTCTTCCAACACCCCCTTCACTGCCCAACATATCACCTAAGTAACAGAAGTTCTTAACTATCTCTAACGAGCCACTGTTGTACATCATTAAAGCTGGAAATACTTCATTCTCTATAATCTCACCTTTGCAACACTTGCATACAAACTGTATGTCAGCTCTTAACCTTCCACTAATACTACTGCACTTCTTATGTACCCAATGCTTGCAAGTCTGACAAAAAATTGAGTTACTACCAACCCCTTTCCTGCAAACTCCACAAGGCCACTTTCCAACTACAAGGTCACACTTGGCTGCAATGCTACTTATCATGACTTTAGACTTTGCTGTGTTTACCTTCAGCCCTTTCTCTTCTAGTCCTTTCTTCCACTTCTCAAACTTTTCAACTAATTCTTCCATCGACTCTGCTATGAGAACCAAATCATCTGCATACAATAACTCCCATGGACAACCTGTTCTGAACTCCATCGACAGCGCTTCTAAGACTAGAATAAACAACAAAGGACTAAGTACAGAACCCTGATGTACACCAATATTTTACACTAAATTCATCACTAAGTGAATCGTTAATCCTGACACGACTTCTAGCATTGCTGTACATAGACTGAACCATCATAACTAGCCACTCATCCACACCTAATTTTCTCATAGCCCACCAAATAACTTTACGTGGCACTCTATCAAAAGCTTTCTCTAAATCTACAAAGGCAAAATAGAGATTCTTTCTCTTTCCTAAATACTTTTCCTGAAGCTGTCTGAGTAAAAATATTGCATCTGTTGTGCCACGCCCTGGAACAAAACCAAATTGCATCTTATCTATATCAATTCTTTCTCTAAGTAACTTATCAATCACTCTTTCAATAACTTTCATTACTTGATCAACCAACTTCAAACCTCTATAGTTACCCCTTTCTAATGCATCACCCTTATGTTTTTCGTAATAACACCGACCGATTTTGATTGCGGGATTCAGAAGCTTTGTGTTTTTGGTGGCACTTATTTAGTACATTCTCTTAAAATATAAGAAAAATATATCGTAGCTAAACATACTTTAAAAATAAAAATAAAACAAAATCCCAACTGAACGGCCGGGTCAGTGCTGAAACCCTCACCTGGGTTATGGCAAACATATATATTTTTAAGTCCAGCCTAAAGCCTTTAAATTTAAATTTAAAAGCAATTGTCCTGAAAAAAAAGTTGAGCTGTTATAATTCTATTAAAGTTTGGTAAAAAAATTCACAAATATTTTAATATTTGTGAAGGTGTCTATATTAGTTGATAATTCTTAAAAAATATGAAACCTTTTGTGACATAGTTTGCATGTCAATCACTATCTCTGCAACATCTACACCTGCTGTCGACTGCCAAAATGTGCTAAAGCGACCATCAATTGCATTTGTAATTGGAAGACTATTGGCTATACTTGATGCGTTGCACAAAAATGGTATTCGATTCACAGGTAGCAAGTACACTAAATATAAACAAAAGTTTAAAGTAACACAGAAGGGCTGTTTAGACATCACATTCAGACATCACGTTCACGGCTGCATAATTAAGTCTATTATGTTTGCATTAAGAATTTGGTATTAATGAAACTAACTGGTTTTCATGTTGTGCTAAAAAAATTAACATTACATTAGATAAGATTAAACATTAAACATTGATTGCATATAATTTGTAAAAAAATGTCTTAGGTAAAGCAAATATCAAAGCTTTTTTGAAGTTGACATTTATAATTGGCCAACAAAGAAAAACATAATACTGCTGGAATTCAATTTTTGCTTTCGTTTTTCATTTATCCTTGGATAACCTCTCAAAGAAGATGATTTTAAATGTAACATGGATTTGGCAAGTTTATGGAGTCAAAACTTTTAAGGCCAAAAAGTCAGTCTGAGAGCTTAAACATATAGAGACTATATAAACATATACAAACAACGAACGGTCAAATTTCAATAGAACAAGTTCAATAAGGCATCAAAAAGGGGTAAAGCAGGCAAGAGAAATGTCATTGCTGATATTTTACAGCTATTTTCTAATAAGACATGATTTTCATGGGTTAAATCTTTAAATCTTTTACTAGAGAACCTTTTACTAGAGAAAATAAATACATGGCTAAAAGATGAATAGATCCAAGAACTTATTGTTCAAACTGTTTTTGCATGCAACCATGCAATAATCCAAAAAGATTCACATGAGAAATTGTAAAATAAAGATACAATTTGCTGCAACAGAAATTTTTGTAAACTACTGAAACGGGAACTGGATGATACTAAAAAGCTGCTATAGTTCACTTGACAACTGTCAAAAAAGACTGTAGAAGGCGAATACAGCACTGTATATAGTTAATTTGAAATCTGTCAAAACGAGAGACTGTAATAGGCTAAAGTGATGCTGTATTTGCTTGAAAATTAGCAAACAATCAGGACCCAGGGTGTTAGCTAGCATAAATAGAAAGTAGCTTACTTTTTCAGGACTTATAGGAATAATAGGCAGGGTATATATCCCTCATATCTGTGAGGCTAGCTATGTAAAATATGCACATCTATATATCTTTCTAGCTCTATGTAAAAGTTGTTATCAACCTCCATCGTCAATAAAAAATTGTATGTTGAGATGCTGCTGTGCACTTCACTTAATGTTTGCTTCACTTAATGTCTGCTGACCAGCAATTTGTGACACTCACATACGTCTAGCATTTCCACAATAAAGTATGTGAATGTCATACTTCTAGCAAGAAAATATGGTCCCATATGCTTCACAAAAAAATATAAACAAAGAAATCTGTCTAGTGTCTGGGAAAGCAGGTGAAATGTATGGTTAGCAACAAAAGCTTCAACAACAATTAACTTAGGAAAAAGGCTGCAGGAACTTCTGCAGCTATTTAGCTAGCTACAACAAAAAACATAATTGGAGTAGTAATCACACCGAGCTGCTGCTTGAGATACCTGGTTAAAATTCATGAAGTTAAAATTTCCAAACCTTGCCAACTTTCAAAATATTGCTCCGCTGGTGAACCGCATGTCTTTTTTGCTGTAATATTCCTAATAAATAGACAACTAACATTCGACCCAAAACAAGAGATGACGGTGTAAAAAAGCAAAATATTTAGTAACAGCTGTTTATCTGCCATCCTCAGATTTCTCATCCGTTGGATCAATCGGGATCAGCTGAGATTTGTTTTTTTGGAGTTAGGCGCCCCGCACACGGTTAGCTATGGAGCACTATTAGCACGGGGTCGTGAAGCAGAAAAGGGGACCGAGAATTTTTTAAAAATCCTTTTGCAGAACAAGATTGATGGCCGTCATCATTTCTCTCTTTTTGCATATCGGAACCATCAATAAGCTACGCCGATAAGAGACAAAAAGTCTTCGGAGTTCGCAGTATAAATCTCCCGCCTAATGAAACTTTGGTATGTTGTTGCTTCAAAAAAGATTTTTTCACAATTTGTATTTTAATAACAATTTTAAAGAAAATGTAATGGTGATTTTGGAGATAAAAAAACCAGGGTAATTGTAAATCGGAGAAAATTAGACACTCCCCTACAAATGTTGGTTTTCAGATAACGAAAAAAATATCTAATTTTTTTGTATATTTTTTATTTCACTCTCTTATTAATTTTATCATCATCATCCATTGTGATTTGTTGTTCGTTTCCAGGAGAATGTTCGCTATCTAATTTGGGGTAGCTTACAAGAATTTTTGTCATCATAGGAAAGTTGTGCTTCTTATTTTTTTCATTTATTTATTTATTTTATTTTATTGATTGCCAATTCAGATTATATGCAAGTATATACATGTACAATTCGGTTGTCAATATGGGTCCTGTGAAAAATAAAATTGTCAAAAATTAAAATTTGATGTTTGAGAAGAAAAAAGAAAATAGAACAAAATAGAAGGATTAAACGGGAAAAAGCGGAAAAATGAAAAAAATATGACTGAGGGTAGAGTAGAAACTACCACAAAGAATTTAGAATAAACAACAATAAAGAATTAGGAGCAATTGAAATGAGTCCTAATTAAGATTTTATTCATATTAAAATTTGTTCGATTTCGGATATTTATAGGAAGTTTGTTATAAATAAAAGAACCAGTGTAATAAAATAATGACGCTCCTCCGAACTCGAGACTTACTTTCGGCAGTTTTAACGAGATCTTGTTGTTTCTTGTTTGCTTGGTATGATTAATTAAATTAAAAAAGTTCACGTAGTTCTCACATACGTCTCCGTTAATCAATTTTCGTAGAAACATACAGACTCTAGTAAGAAGTAACGAATTACAAGATGGTATTTGTCGTGTAGGTTTCCACCGTAGTCAATGATTATACAAGCTCTAAGGTAAAGTTGTGACAGTTTTAAGCGTTTAGTTTTATAGATGGTCAGTTTTACAAAACAACAGTATGTAACAATAGGCTGTATCATACTTCTGTAGATAGCTGTAGCTGAGACTTTGGTCAAATTTTTCTTAAGAGGCATACTTTATTTGTGGCTTTCTTGAAGGTATTGTCAAAATTTTCGTTCAGATTCAGGTATGGTTCCAGAGTGTTACCAAGATATTTGTATGACATGGTAAAATGTATGTTGCTGGAATCCATATGTCACGTTCAACGTTGTTGGCTGCAGTTGAAGATTTTTGCAGCATCGAAAAGCATACATTCCGTTTTTCCAGGTTTTAGATTGAGTAAGATTTCGTTCTCACCACACCAATCGTATTCTTTTTATGTCCGATTATAAACGGGACTCAATGATATATGTATCTTTCCCTGTAACAAAGAGACTATGTCATCGGCATACATGATGGCATCAAAGAGTGCTTAAGAATTTCAAATAGATTGTCAAAAAACAGGATGAACAGTACGGGTTCCAAAATTGCTATTGAGGTTTCGTTGCTTTTGAGATTTCATCCTTTTCGTTGACTTTTCGTAATGTTCGTAAGTTTTTTTTTTTCAAAAACTTTTATTTGCAGCAAGAAATTATTTGCGATCTTTAAGTTATACAAACTGTGATGCAAATGCTTCATTACGCTTTCGTTAGAACAGTGACAGTGGTCATAATTACGTAAACATCTAAATTATGTGGCTTGACTTTTCTCGCTCAATTTTCCTGCTCACTAGAAAGAGTGCATGGCTATGACATGATATCCTAACGTTGGCACCGAAACTTGTATAGACAGCTCAAAGATTGGGGTGGCTCACTAATGAGGAAATTTATGCTTGGTGGAAGTATTGCGTATTAATCCGTTGTTATCTCTCAGTCATTATATAAATAAAAAAAAAACTATTTTATTGTGAAACTAGACCGACCAGAGAATATTGTTAAGAAAAATTTTCTGTTACCATTCTTAATAGATTATCTTTGCCATTATGCTCCACCAAGTTTTCCTGATGTTGTGTTTACTTTTTGTGCAACAGAAAAAAATATACATGTCAATGTTTAAAGCAGCCACTAGCTACAAGTCAGCAGGCTTTGCAACCATTTTAATCATAAAATAGGCCTTAGAAATAATTCTAGTAGATCCCACATTGAAATAATCTCGTCTCGAAATTGAGATGTAAATCAATTAACTAGAACGTTTCAGCTTATTTCTTTTTTTGCTTGACCATACACAAAGTCTCGCCTTGTTTATGTATCATTAGTTGATTTGGTTTGACTTTCTGGAAACACGATTTAAGTAATATTAAAACTCTAGCAAGTTAAAAAATGATAAACAAATATAATAATATTAACACCATCCACCGTCTAAACAAAGGGAACAGTGTTGTCACTGCAAATTATTGGATATGATGCACATCTTGTGTGAAAAATAGAGAACTTGAGGCTTAAGCAACACTTTAAACTCAATTAATGGAATATTGAACTACTTGGTGCATTAAAGTTGTTAAGAAGTTGTTATCGATTTGTATGATGGATTCTTTTACATCAGTACAGTTTTTTTATTTAGAATACTACATGTGAATTTATTATTTTGTATTTCATCAGTCGTTGGCGTTATCCACCAGCCAGTACCAGTCATAGTAAACAATTTTAACCTATATTACTCCCACGCGCAAGCTAGAGTGAAACTTCCTAAAAAAAATAGCGAAGAATGTTATGTGGCGCAGCAAATGTATTAAAAGGTCCAGAAGATCTCTTTGAAAAAGTGATAGCCACGAGAAGCAATCTTGTCCTAAAAAAAATATATATATATCTGCTTTTTTATTCTTGAACTCCTAGCTAAATTTAACGTTTTTTTAAACTTAAAATACAAACCTTCAATAATTCTATTTTTACGTAATTTTCATGCCACGTATACTCTAAAACTTCTCTTTAATAATAGCCGTCGTCTGTCTGTCTGTCTACGCGAAAGCCGCGTCCCGTAACGGAAACACAAAATTTTTAAAATGCGCACCAATACCAAATGCGATATGTTTGTGTCCACTTTGTTGCGACCGGTAAATTTAAAGGACGGGCGACCCCGTGGATTTTTCCACGGGCTAACGACTAGTATATGAATAATAGGCATGGCTTATAACCACTAATCAAATCAATTGAGAGCTACTGAGCATTTCTACAAGTTAATATTTAAATGAGATCAAAGAAAACATGGGACACCCAAAATAGCAAACGTCAATGATTATAATGGATACATACGTTCATGGGGTAGAAGAAGAATAATTTGAGAGCACTGTGAGTCGCAATCCTACCACACTACATACGTAACAAGTTTTAACCACTGGACCTAGGCTAGTCAAGACCTAAGCGTCAACAAAGCTGCAAAAGCTGCAAAAAAGGCATAACATTCAGATGGGAAGTTAAATTTCAAAAAACTCAACATAAGAAGTACATCTTCTGATGTAAAGGTTTCTCTTCTCCTTTTAGTGAGAAAACCTTTACATATGTAAAATGGGTCATAGATTTAAGGTGACAAGGAAATGATAAT
Organism: Hydractinia symbiolongicarpus; assembly: GCF_029227915.1. NCBI lineage: Eukaryota > Metazoa > Cnidaria > Hydrozoa > Anthoathecata > Hydractiniidae > Hydractinia > Hydractinia symbiolongicarpus. Next base: position 24,018,930 of record NC_079875.1, on the reverse strand, counting down.
TAACTGGTTAAAGCTATTGAGAATGCTCAAGCTATTACAGAGAAAGTAGAAAATGCTTTCAAGAAACTTTAAAGAAAACGTTTCGTCTTATATTCAGAAAGAAAACTCCGCTGTGTGTTTGTTATCTTTTCTTCATTTGTAATCATCAAAGTTCATTTGTTAGTTGATTTAAAGTAAAAACAAAACATTAAAAGTTATTTTCAGACTTTATATCCATATTTTTTCCGTTATAACACACTTGTCACGATTTTATAGCTAAACTACTATAATCTTTCACCAAAAATATTCAGATTCAACAATTCCTCTTTAAAATAAAATTTTGAGCATAAACCTGATGTAAATATCACGAGAACTTTGCACTGGCGGACTGTATATTCTTTAATCCGTAAAAGATGGCTGGTAAGATAACAATATTAAGTTATCTTTCCTAAATCAAGGTAAGTTTGTTACGTTTCTGTCAAATCAAGTTACAGGTGCGACTCGAAAACCAGGAAACGCCTTGGTTTTCGAGAGAAGTAAAGAGATGAGAGAAATAAAGACGTTAAAAATGATGCTGGAGTAAAGTTAATTTTACTTCATTATCTGTGTTTCACCAAAATGTTGATTTTTATTACTGAAATTTTATTCAAATGTGTTATTCAACTGAAATATTATAGATATTCGTTTTAAAAAAAATTTGGAGATAGATTAGATACTGAAGCGTGGGGTTTATAACCGGCCTACAGTCAACCTCGCCCCAGAAGCTTGTTTTTTTTTTAATATCGGACGGAAAGGTCCTGTCCCAATCTTCATAACACTTTGTGTCGCTTACTTGTACATGCGTCCCTGCAACCTCGTTCCCAGGGCATATTGCCTTGTTGATAAAGTTTAGCCGCTCAGGGACCACAAGACCCTGGGGACGAGATTGCCGTCCCCTGAATTTGTTTTCTAATGTCAGAGCCTCAAAATAGAAAAGAACCCCTCGGGAACGAAGTGAGTTGTTGTACATGTTTCCATAAAAATGTAACTGTTGTTGTTGCAAAAATTGGTTCAGTTTAGTTCGTGCATGTAGTATACCAAACTCGTTCCCAGGGCATCAGCTCCGTATCAACGGATCAGAGGTAAAGGAACGCTTGGGAGAAGGGCGGATGGGCGTAACTCGTCTTTAAGCTTTATATGAACACTATCTCTTCGTCCCGCGCGTTTCTTATTCACAGATTTTGGTGTACTTGCGTGGTTTAAAGAAGCATTTTGATAGCTCGGATTTGAAAGTAAAAGCATAACTTAATCCGATGTTTTAAATAGTGTTTCAACCCTTTTTATTTTCCAGCATTTTGCAAAAATTTACCACACAACAACGCTTCTATGTTAAAGCACGACAGGACAGCTCCGTCCATACAACCCTAAGGTCTCCATGTAACGTCCGGACAGTACCGTTTCTAAAAAGACCATAGTTAGGGAAAGGGATTATTTCAAGAGCAAAGTAATATATTACTGTAAGAAAAATAATTTAAACAATATATATACATATAAAAATACGATCATATATAACTATAGGTACAACTTTCATCTACCAAGACATTTATCAAAAACCATCATCGTTTTTCAGAAGTTTTACTTCTAAAGGGAAGGATTCGTTTGTAAGAATGGAACTTGCCAAAAAACAACAGAGCCTCTGATTCTAGTTTCAATCTCTCTTTTCTTTAAAATAAACTAAATAGGGGGGATTGGAAACGAGATTGGTACTTATTTGTTCTTAGTATCAACTTAGTATCAGTTCTTAGTATCAACAACAATTTTATCGTTTATCGATTTTACTTTTACTTAGTGTCACGGTCGATTGAACGTCCACGTAAATGTAAACAGGGTCTAACGTCACATCCAGGAAGGGCGGACTGGTGACATCTTCAACTATAACGACATATTCTCCTGAAAATGAAAATAAATAACTTTTTAGGGTACTTGAATTCTCCGTTAAAAACATGCTTTCTAAACCAACACCTTCGAACGGACTTAATTTTGCGTGTCAGTTTAAACAGAAATAAATATGAACCACATTTTCAAACAGTGGTACAGATTATCAACCAACCATCCAGACAAACTCACCTGGTTTGCAGTACACTTCGTTTAAAGTTTTATTCATCTTCTCTTCCACTTTATTTTGCCTCTTTTTGCGTTTGGCAGTTGCACTGTTCTCTCGAACGTCCACCTTCTCCAGTTCCAATTTCTTTTTGTTTTCTGCTTTCAGAACCGCACTTTCGGCGCCTTTCCGACTCCTAAAATCATGAAATGGTTTAGTTACGCTGATGCGCTGATCAAAAATAGAATGTAAAGACTTTGAACACGTCAGAAACTATTTCTATTTTTATGTCCCTTTTCTTTGCCCTTTTTTTCTTCACCCACTTTAGATTAGGTTTTGCTGACAAGTTGCTTCGTTTTTTTAAAGGATTTGAACCTCGTGTTGCTTATAAAATACATGAAGACACATTGCACCGACTTTTACTTTCAGTTTAAAACACTCTTCCGTTTTATGTATGACAGTATTTTTATAACCAAGTCACGTTAAATACTATGAACTGTTTTCTGTCACAACACTCATGCCGTAAAAAATCTGTTTTTCTCTGATTAAGTTATCGAACAACAAGAATTAAAAACACGAGGTAATTCATAAATAAACACGTCTTGCTAGAGGACTGTATAAAAACTAAAAAACAACAAGAAGTCAAAAATACAAAGAGCATGCGTAAACTATACAAAAATAAGAACCCGCAAACATATAAAGCGAATGCGTAAAACTTAATAATCTTTAACACATGCAAGCATACCTGACGGCATTATGACTGTCCTTACTTTCAGGCGTGAAACAGATGGAACTTTTCGTTAACAGATTCGGTATCGCTGGTAACATCAGGTTGATGAATTTGGTGCTTCCGTTCACTGTCGTTTGCGGTTGTACAGAAGGGAAATCTGCGGATGGCGTTTCTACGGACCCAAAAGTATACAGAAACACAAAAACAAGATAAAAACAATGTAATGGTCTCAAAAAATATAACCAAAGACACACCACTATCGGACAAATCCTGTTCGTATCGTTCGGGATTGTCTTCGTTTACCAGTGTTTCGCGTGTCTCGCTTTCCTAAAATTCGAAAACACGATGAAAACACTTGTACAGGGAGAAAAATATCAGATGTGTTCAAGTATTGTAAAACAACACACCAATGAGACCACTTTAAAACACACCTGATCGTCAGCTTGCACAAACGGTGAAGTGTTGCTACTAACACGCTCCTCCTGGGTTTCTTCTAATATTTCTTCAACGGAAGATTTCTCTTCTTTGCAACAAATGGGATATGGCTCAATAACAAATCCACTGAAACAAAAAGATATTGCGTATTAATTATCTTCTCTAAACAAAAAACAAACAAAAATAAATAAATAAATAAAAATCGTACAAGGGCGTCGTTCGACTTTCAACAGGTGCGCTGGAGGGTGATAAAGGTGTGATGAGGGCCTTCGAAGAGGAAATTTTTGTTGGTGAAGTGTTGTCATGAATTCGAACACCCGCAGTCACTCTAAACATCCGACCATTTTCTAAATAGAGGTTTCACCCCGTTATTAGCGAGGAGAGCAAAACAAATTTCTTTAACACAGATTGATACGAGCTGTTATCACATTCGGAATACTCGGAATGCTTTGCATGACATAACACTTTTGTTTTTCCAGGTGTTTCCCAATATTCCCGAAGCGTAACCGAATCAAAAGCACCGGATTAACCGGATTTATAACGACCAAGTAATTATTGCTAAAAGCTCCAAAATTATCAACTTGCATAATTATTCTATTAAATTTGACTACACCCAAACATTTTTCTCCACCAATCACAGAGGGCGAAAAATTAAAAGGCTTGGGCAAATAACGCTGTCAAAATTGAGCTAAAAATGACTGAATCGTAACGTCAAAAAAGGTCTGCTTGATATGTCGGTTATACAACCATTTCTACTTCTCTTAAAACTCGTCCACAAGAGCAGGAAGAATTCAGATTGTCTGCAGATATAAAAATAATACCTGTGGTGACTTCATCATCCGCCGTTCGACACTCAACTTCAAGCGAAAACACAACCTCGTTCTGGTCGAAAGTGAGACTTTTATCACCAACAATGCGCAATTCTACTGGCTCCACTGATATATATATAAAAGTTTTTATGTCGTAAAACATAAAAAAAAAAAAAAAAAGTAATCCGTCACTGATTCCAGAATCAATTTTTTTATCTTTATGTAAGGGAAACATGTAGGTGGAATGAGAGATTCCTTTTTAATTGACAAGCAACGCAATGCTTTTAAAGGCTACACAAAAAAATCACAATTCTTATAAAAAACATAACATCATGGTCTACGTTCCACACTGCTTACCAAAACAACCTCGCTAAAGACAGAACAGGAAATATTAAACGGAATACCCTTGACACCCCAAAGATTGTGATTCTGAAATAGTTGGCAGAAATGATGAGGCCCAATTTTAAACAGTTGTTTTGTTGACTGTGCAAATTTTGGGCGAAAACGTTGTAGCTTTTATTCTTGGAGTAATTAGGGCAAAAACATATAGTTTAAAACTTTATCACAGAAAATATTTGGGTCACGACTAAAGGTACTCACATGCTGGACGATTGTTAATCCACATTCCCTCATAAGTTACACCTGATTGGTGAACGATTGCTCCTTCACCGTTCATTTGATCCGCTCTCCATTGACCCTGGAAAATGGAATTTTTTTTCATTTTTTTTTGTTGTAAACAATTTTGGCACAGTCACATTGAAATATGACTAAAAAAAAAACTTGCCAGCTATTGAGGAAAATACTTTGGTTGTTGTGTCTACGATACAACAGGTGCAATGTTTATAAACTCAATAAAACTTACCTTATAAACAGAACCATCATGAAATTCCATGACACCGTGGCCATGTCTCATACCATTTATCCACCCTCCTTCGTATTCTGAGGTATCGCTAAAAAAAGTGAGAATAAAAAACCTGTAAAATTCTACACAAGCTTGCCACATACGCATTCAATACGCATCAAACAGTTCTCACTTGAAAAGAGCCTGAAAGTAAACCTTGAAATATCAAAGAAAAAAAACAAGATCGAAATCAAATTTAAGTACTCCTGGAAACAATTCAATTTCTTCGACACTAAATACGAAAAGTGGCACAGAACTTACCTGTAGGTTTGCTTCCCTTCGCCGTGTTTTTTGTGCAAATGAAACGCACCAACATAGCTACTACCATCTGTTCCTTTCAACACACCTTCCCCTGTGTAAAAAAAACACAAGAAATTAAGAAAGCAAAAAAAATTAAACGAAAATAAAAATTAAACATTTACTTGCATACACATTTATAGTAATAATAATATGCGTTGAATGTCACAAAGGCTGATGATGTCGTGTGAAGAACGCACGAAATATTTTTAAACCGAAATCGCAAATGTGAAATTTTTTAATGACTCGCGAAAATTTTCTAAGGGTTGTACTACTGATACACATAGCAAATAACAAATGCAAGTATAATGGACAGCCATTTGCAAGTTCACGACTAGTCTATATTTTAATGTTTGCTATTCGTCCGCGAGGATATTCTGCAATTAGCGATGGCCGAGAATTGTTATTGATTTTCCTGGCAGATGAATTCCTCTGGTTTTTCACAGTTCGCTGTTTGTTCAAAGATGGTAGTTGCGATAAGTGACCGGTGAATTTCAGTGAATTTATTCTTACGACGAGCCTGTAGGTTGAGAGTTGTGGATAGCGTAAATTTTTCCGACTTAATAAAAAAACATTTCACAAGCTGTTCCAAACATGGTTCTTTTGGCCTGTTTTAAAATGAGGCGTAACGGGAACGCGGCAAGTTAAGTCGAATTAATACTGTTCGACGATGAAAAACGTGCTGTCAAACTAAATCTGAGAAATTCGGTATATATCGCGGTGATTAAATCAAAGCAGGATTAAAGCGAAAAGGCGGAGAGGAATAGATACAAACCGTGACATAAAATTTATGCTACCTTCCATTTTGTTATTTAGCCACGCTCCTTCGTAGAGACTTCCATCACCAAAACTCATCACTCCCATTCCACACATTTCACCGTTCTCAAACTGACCCTCGTAGGTGTTGTCAGTGTGAGCCCAGTACCGAATGCCGGTACCGTCAATTTCGCCGTTGATAAACTGACCTTCGTAGAAACTGCCATCTCTCATTTTCAACTTTCCAAAACCTATACAATAAAAAAAATGTTCATGATGTTTATCTTCAAAATACTAGAAGTGTAAACTCCCTTCACAAAGGAACTCATTTATATCAGATCATTTTTTGGGGTGCAGGATCCCCCATCCCCATCAAAATGTGTGAAAAATCGTTTAACGTTAACACACAAGATTTCCTATATCTAAAAAAATACACCTTGTCGTCAACTAGAGTGACAAAAACCTCAGTAGAGACATGAACACACTCACCATCTTTAACTCCCTCATGCCATTCTCCTTCATAGCGGAAAAAACTGTTTGGGTATGTATATACACCATAACCTAAATGCAAGAAGATAGATAGATGTGCATATTTTACATGGCTAGCCTCGCAAATATCGAGGGATATACCCTGCTCATTATTTCCAAGAGGGGTCATGCCTTAGATGGGGAACCCTAGAGTATTTAATGCTCATTTTGAGCTACGTAGGCCCAATTAGGGTCTACGCTCTACCAGACAACACCGTGTAACATCCAACGGCCCATACAGTCTTGCTAATCGGAGAGGGATTTTATGGTTCTCTGTCCCATCTCCGGTCAAAAACTCTCCTTCGCGTTTCAGTTTTCGTCGTTCCATACGGTCTTGAAAGGGTAGTGATTGCTCCTGCAAAATATGTAACCCAGTGCTCAGATTTTGCTGAGCCTTTTTTACGTTTTTTTTGTTTCTTTTTCAGTCGATTTAAATTAGTTTTTTTATAAACTACTGTAAAATTGACTTAAAAATAAAGAAATAAAAAACAAAACATAAAAAACGTGCTATTTCCCCAATTTACTGAACATAGCTTGGGTTAACCTGGAGTTATGGCAACATTTGCTTGCCCATATTGTATCGCTGCTAAGTGAAATCGAACCCTGGTCTGCCGCACAAAGTGCGAGAGTTATAACCACCAAGCTACGGTTCTGCAAAAAAATTGGAACGCTTTACAAATTCGCCATTCTGTCAAGAAATTATATTTGATAATATATTTGATAATTTTTTGTATTTCATGAGTGACTTTTTTGAACCTACCTGCCCCATCCAACCTTGAAAGAACTTTGGGCTTGAGTGAAATATTTCGTACAATTTTTTGAGGTCAATATTTTTTTTGCTCGATTTTGTGAAAGTCTGTCGAACTTTTTCACACATTGCAAATTACTTTCAACAAAAAGAAAAGGTTAATATAATTGTTTAGTTGTACTTATTTGTTAAATTATTTTGGTAAGTGTGACTTATCAAGGTCCACCACTCAATAGATTGTTTACAAATTAAATTGCTATGGTTATCTTGAACAGGCGAGAGAGTAGTAGCTCCATGGAAAAACAAGCGGAGCCTAGATGTATTATTGATAGAAGGGAAAACTCTATATCTACTTTTCTTTTTGGGCCAAAATAAATTCACAGGAGTCAAAAATGACGCATTTTTCCCAAAGCATAGAACTTAAGACACTTCAGTTGAGTGGAAGAAGCAAAAATGGCACAGCAATTTTCGTTTGTTTCAGCATAGTATAGTTTAGACTAAAATAAAGCGACTTCATACCTTCTCTCAAGTTTTTCTTTACTTCACCCACATAGCCTGATTGCACGTTGGTTGTTTTGCATCCAGTGAACTTCTTTCGTTGTAAAGCTGATTTGTTAGGCATGATTTACATTATGCATTTTTTTCTACAAGAAAAAAAAAATTTAATAGTAAGAAAAATCATTTTGTTTTCTTTTAAGCCCAATCCTCCATGTCGAGTTCAGTGATCCAACAAGTCCCAACGAAAGAACGTGTTTTCCCATGGGTGTGAATAACTCTGTGTAACAGGAGCCTTAAGAAAATGCAAAGCAAAGAATTATTTAAACGTTTTTTTAGCAAAATTTCGATTGTAGATCATATCTTCGTAAATTGTGATGTCTACACTCCAGAAAAAAGTTCGCAGTTTCATACATTTTATATTCTATATACGAAAGGTTTTCGTTAGGGAATAAAATTCATCAAATGCTATTATCACTTTTGTCCAACGAATATTTTTCCTGCAGTCATTTTCAATTTTTTATTCTTCGCCATTTTGCAAACATTTTTTCTAAATTCGGTAAAAATAAAGAAGATGATCTGAAGACATAAGCACGTTTGTTGAGAAAAATCATTTTTCAGGGAGGAAATTAGTCAGAAAATATCATTTGTCTGGGAAAATTTCTGTTGGGGAAAAACTTAATTCTGTCACTTTTCCCAAATAAGGTAATACCCGGCAACTAACAATGTAGCCATGACTACCTGGTTTATTAGAAATAATGCAAGTAAAAATTCAGATTTTTTAAAAAAAAACGTGAAAATTATTCTTTATTTTATAACCTAAATTCGTAACTAAATTGTGTAACGGTCATATAATTAAATAAATAGGAATCACATTTCTGAGACAGTGTGGTAGCATCTTTAGTTCCCTTAACATTTTGTACTTTTTCGAAAATCAAAAGGAAAGCAGGAAGGTTGGGTGTAAATATTAAAATGATACAAGATCTAAAAAGAAGAGCTAATATATGAAATGATATGGAAATGGTTCAATTTGATTGGCTGGTGCTATATCTTCTATCTGATTAGCCGGTGAAGTTTGTATCTCAAGAAATTAACAAATATGAAATGAACTTTTCCATTAACAAACGAATCAAAAAAAATGTATTTCAGATTTGTAAAGCAAGTGTTAAATATTTTTACATAACCACGTGACTATTACTCTTCCAAACTACTATACAACCATATCCCTTAAAAGCATACGAACGAAGAAAACTGCTTAGGGTCTATTATTTAGTAAGGAAATAAACTGTCCTGCAACAAGTGAAAACTAAACTGAATAAATTAAAATTTTTTTAGATAAAAAAATGCAAGTAAAAAATATAAAAAAAACACTACGAAAAACTTGGCTGCGTTTTTTTATTGACATGCTTTAATAGTATTGTGTAGTTATAAAAAAATTATAAAAAAGTTCACAAAAACACTTACGTTCCTTATTCAACCGTGCCAAAGATTGTTGTGCTTTAAAAAAATTCAACCATATAAAAACTTTTTTATTATAACAAGCACGATGCTTTCAAATAATATTGGCGAGTCATAATAATCAAAGGGTTTGCTCAAATGAAAATTAGGATATCCTTCTTTATGTAATATTTTCCACCATGCAGAAATTTTAAAGATAAATTATTTGGAACAACATATCTAATAAATTGGATTTCTACTGTGTCTTCTACACTAGTTGATCAAAATATTTGAATTTTTGTAAATATCTCGCCATGTTCGAACAAGTTGAAAGAAAATAATAGTTAAAACTGAAAACAATTTCTAAATAAAATTAAAGTATAATTCATGAGAAAACCACATTGCTTTCACGTGCTTTGGTAAAAATATCGCACTGGAGGAGCTGGCAAATCATCATCATATTCATCAGTAACGACTTCTGCTTCGAATGCAATGACCAAATCTGTATACATTTCATCTTTTCCAGGTTTCAACAGTTTCAACATACTAAAAAAAGTAAAAAATAGAAAGTATTCTATAAAGAGTACTGTTTTGGGTTGAGATTTTGTTGGAGATAAAATTACTGTATTTTCTGTGTATTGTTTTTTAAGTAAAAGTTGCAACGTAAAAGTGTAGAATGAGTGTTTTTTTTTTTAACCTTTCACAATTTGTAGTGATTTTAAAAATAATTTTACAATCATCCACCTATTTAAACCCTGCCATCTCTAGTAAACTTCGAAACAAATTAAATAGCTCATCGGTCAGTTGATAATAGCTCATTGCTCAGTTGATTTAGAGGAAATATGGTAATTCCCTCAGACTACATATTATTGATATGACTGGACACACTTAGTTGCAACTAAAAACAACTTACGTATCATTTACACGCTTCTTGTGACCAGGCATTACAGGTACATAAATCATTTTAACACCCTGACAAACCATGCTAATATTAAGTTTGTATTTATCCTAAAAAAATAAAATAATAACGAATGCACAACAAGGCTTATAATTTTAAACTCAAACTGATTATAAAAAGTAAACCATACCTTAAAATGTCGAATAAAATCTTTTAGCTTGTATTCTTTATGTCCGTGCACTTCCCAATGATCCCACGAAGTAAATTCTATGTCATTACTAAAACAAATATGATGCTTGTTGTGAGTTTATTAGGCAGATGAAAATTATTTTAAGCCTTGATGTATACAAGTTCTATGATCAACATGATGTCAAGAAAATGGAAAGGAATCATTTAAAAAATTAGTGTACATAGTTTTATGACAATTGTAATTCACATAATTAAACTGTAATACAGTCATCAACACTTTTAATGCTTAAATAATATTGAACAGCAGACTGGCACTAAAGATCCTTTGTTTTGTTTAAACTCAACTGTAGTGTTTATCCAATTTAAAATAATGTTTCTAAAAAACAAAGAAAAACCCAACAATGCTTACGTAATTCTAGTTTTCGGAGCTGCACCAGGTTCGGATAACACCATCATGGGTAGTGCCAGATTAAGAAAACAATTCTTTAAATTTTCTAGTGGTTGCTGATCAACAACTTTTAATAGCTCAATGGATGCCTAATAATTACAAGAAACAGTCGTAAAGTTTGACATATCTAAGTTACAATCAATATTTCAGTCTTTAAATCTATTTAAGTCTTTAGAAAAGGAGAGTAGAGCCTAACTTTGTCACTGCGCCAAGGACAAACACATTAAAATTTTGCTATTTTAAGGTTTAATGTTGAAATAATGTGTTAAATCAGAAATTATAATAACAATGTTTTATCTGCTCGACTGATGCTACAAAAGCTTCTGTGGATGTTTTAAGAGCTTACGACTAGTTATTTCGGTATTGCAACTTTTATATATTACATTTGTTATTTGCCATTTCATGTATTCTAGCACTGCCATAAAATCATGCAAAGGCGGATAATAAAAAAGCAAAAAAAGAAAACTCACCAATCCAGCTATTGCTGCTGTCGTTGTAGCAATGGCTGGAATAATCTTTCCAGCGATGCGCTTCGTTTTGTATCTATCAGCTGGTTCAATGTTATACATGACTGCTCGCAAATTCTAAAATAAAAGATATATTGATCTTTACTTTGTTAACAAAAACCACCTTACAAATTAAAACAGATAAAAAATTATTTTCTGGTGTGATAAACTGTGATAAAAACGGTTGCTTTGTACTAAAGTTAAAAATGCTACATAACTCTTTGAGTCGCCACTTTTCATTTTTTTGTTAAGGTTGGTCTGTCAAACTGCCAATTTAGGATTCTGACGACGTTATCGGTCTATTGATGCAAATCCTCATTATTTCAAAGTTTTATCAATCCTTAGCCTGAAGCAACTAGAGCAATATCATTACTTTCTCTTATTTTTTTCTCATACCTTTTATCTTTTCCTCTTTGTAGTTTTTAGATGTTTTCATGTTTTTTTTAAATACTTTTTAACAACAGATAACAGAAGTACTAGGCTATACTTACAGAAGCTGCTGTGATAAAATCAATATGACTATTTGCATCATCATCTTTTTCAAAATGTTCTATTGATAACTTGCTTGCTATAAACAAAAAAAACAGTTACAAATCATGTTGACAAGTCTTTGAAGTGTTTGTTTGTTTACTTAATGAAATATACATTACTAGTCGTTAGCCTGTGGAAAAATTCACGAGTTCGCCTATTCTTTTTATACTGCATTGCGTGGTTCTTGCCACTTGCACAGCAGAAAACTGTATGGTTAATTAAGCCTTATTTAAAAAGAACGTGTAACTTACGAGTTGCTACATTATTGTCTCTTAAGTACGATATCAATAAGCTAATTTTATCTTCGTCTATTTTTTGTTGTTTTTCTGGTTTGTCACCCTCCTCCACTTCAATTTTCTACAAACACAACAAACAATAACAATTAACACGGTAACAAACAGATTAGCAATACAGGAGCCATTGTACAAACTCATACCTTATTTGAAGCTATAAATTCAGGAACTTTGACTGCATTTATAATTCTTAAAATATAATCTTCATGTAAATCCTAGAAAAAAATACTTCTTTTACCTTTTGTATACGTAATACTTGTAAATTTCTGATGACCAGTGTGAAACTTGGTGTCGTGTACTTTTGGTTTTATATCAAGAAAAAGGACTAATTTAATATATGAAGTTTATTTAAACAAAATTTTCACTTTTATGTATTCTTTTTGGATACTGTACAAGGCTGATTAAGCGGTCATTTACAGTACACAAGTTTGTATTGAACTAATTTGTTTAGCAGTACGTTGTTTAATATTCCTTATGGTCAAAGAAAAGTAACAGAAAACAAGCTAAAAATAGTATCACCCGTGAATTAATTTTTACCTCAGGTTTTACTTCAACATCATTTACTCTAGCCACTAATTTTGCATAGCTAATAACAAACTGAAGATGTCTAAAGGTAAAAAAAGAAAACACTAAAACTTTACTTCATTAAATTAATTTTGACCTATTTAACACAGATGGAGAAATATAAGAGTGCTGTATAGTGAAATAAAAAATGATACAATTATTAACTAATGTGATTTTTTGCATTGTGCACACCACAATGATTTTATACCGCGACCTTTTTTACATTTCTAATTTTTATTCCAATGTCTGTTTGACTAAAAAAAGGCTACTAAAGTGTGACTTAGCTAAATGCATAGGGTGGTGAGAAAGGTTGAAAATGCTGCGTAGATCCAGTAAATGAAATGAAAAATATGCCACGCTGATGTCAGCAATAAAGTGTGAGGTTTCAGATCTAGCCATATTACCCAAAATCTTTGTGAGCAGGCCGTAAAATCATTGCTTGTGGGTATGATATTTAACATTATTTGAAAACTTTTTTGTACACGATTGTAGCACTTATGGAAATACAGTTTACATGGTATATTGTGATACAATTTGCAAGGTATGGGATATTTCTGTGAAACATTTTTTTAAATCATAACTATCAAATTTCAAAGCATTTGAATTTCTGCAACGCTAGAATCTCGTTGTTATAAGAACATCACAATTATTCAGATTTGTATGTATATTGTGTAAAATCACTTTATGATAAGCAACACTTGCTTAATTAGGAATAGTTCTGTTTCGTATATTTCATATACCAGTATATCCAAAAAACTCCAGAGGTGCAACTAATCTCACCTACCACATAGCCTTTTTTTAGCTCTACACATTATTTTTACAAGTTCTTTTAATATACAAAATAGTTAAAATAAATTTTGAGTGTTCAAAAAACATTTCTATGGATTATTGTCGTGGGGAAGAGATTACGGTAAAAACATTACACACGTTAAGTTTTTTTCTGAAAAGTCGATTGGTGTTGGAGGGCGCTTTGGTGATTGCCAAAACCAAGCTAAAAAGAATGATTTTAAAAAATTGAATTTATATTATATTGTTTATAAAAACTGTACGCAAAAATATTATATTCTTTGTTCTTAAAAAAGTAAAGAAAAAATATCAAAAGACATGTACAACAAATTTTATTTTAAACCTCAATTAAATCAGATTAAATCAACTCACATCCATCGGAAAGCTTTGTGTCCAATGGAAACATGTGAAGCAACTGTAGCGCCTGTATACAAAACACACTACAGTATAATAAGCTTTCTCCTTCCAACTTAATACTAAAAGTAAAACTTTCCAAAGCATAGCCCCTAATTTTGTTGAGGCTAATAAATCCATTGAAACTCACCATCCTTCTATCCTAATATAGTTTGCAACAATGATTTTTTTTTTAACCTTATCTTATTTAAAACACCGCTATTCCTGGCTTGCAAATAAAAAAATTCTTTCACCTTCAGTAAAACTAACAAACTTTAAAAACTTACCTTATGATTGAAATATCTCTCGAATTTTTCACGACCTAGTACCAAACAAGAAGTCCAATCAGATGGCTTCTTTTGTAACAATCTAGCAGCATCTCCAAATCCGTCGGGAGCTTGACTGCTGTCACTTAAATTCTAGAAAGAACAAACTGCAACATTATTTATTTTTTTGCATTTTTATACACAGTGCTTTGGCCGTATTGTAAATTCAACAACTGTAGGCTTCCTAGAAATCTTATCACATCAACACCTTTGTATTTATTCAGTTTGTTCTCTTTTCTCTTAGATATTGTAGGGAGTATTTTATATAATAATTTTCTGTATACAAATATACAAATGTGATCATTGCTTTGGTCACAGCTCAAAGCTCATTTAAAAAATACATGTTGTTAATTTAAAGATTGCTTACTTGCACCAGTTGTTGTGGATCAGGATAATTTTCCCAAAATTTGTTAAAACTGCTTGGCTTTAAAGTAAACAGACTTTCAAACTAAAATAAACCAAAACGCAGATTAATTTCACAGGTAAACAGGTAAACGCTTGGTAAGAATGCTGAATACCTTATCTCTTGCCCATTGAATAGTATGTTCTATGACTTGTGGGAATGATTTCAAAGTGCAATACGGTACGTCTTCATCTGCAGGATCTCTCTTAAAGAAATCAGTCAAAACCGTTATTTTAAGTTGAAAAAAAATTGTTGACATATTACGCCATTTGCTAGCTATAAAGCCATGTCAATGTAATATTGTGCTTCACATTGGCAAGCCTGTGTTTCACCCCAGCAATTTATACTTTGCTTTGTGATCGCCTGCTCACATAAATAAAGCACCATTAAATGTAGCAAGAAAATAAAAGCAAAACTTTTGTAAGTTTAAGTCAAATCTAACTTAAAACCTTATTCACAAAAATTTATTGACTTTAACAAGAATTTTTGTTCACACGTTGGCATTCGTCTTGGCCTTTTGTCAATGCCAGCGTAAATTAGAAAAGGATGCATATTGACAAAGACCTGAAACACAACATGTATAGCACTCTGGGTAAATCTAAAATATTGTTCCTATGTTGTGTTTTTTCATTAATTAATTATAAACTTTCCAAAAGAACTATTTCACCAGGGTATTAGCTAGCGTAAATAGAGGCCGGTAAACGGCCTCTTCCCAATCAAAAGTAGCCTAATTTTTCCCAATGGAAGATTTTAAAAAAGCTACAATGATCTTGAAAAGCATGTATAATTTGAAAATTCTGATGTTGATAAATGCCAGGAAACACCAAAACTACACTATTCACTCTTTTGGACTAGATATCATGTCTTGATTATTCAAATAGTTTTAGCGATTGTTACCACTTTGCCAGTAACCGAAAAAGTTCAGCTCAGATTCGCGCTATTTAAAATTAACAAACTAGGGGCTCTGTAATTATTACGTAACTTATATTATTACGCAACTTTGAAATCAACAATTCGAATGTTTTTTGTTCTAATTTGAAAGAACATGTTCTATTTGAAATGTGAAATGTACAAGTGGAATTTGTTGATGTAGCAAAAGTGTTTTAGAAGAAATCGGCTGTTTCCAGGCATCTGAGAGGGCTTCCTCTGGGAGACCATCATTGAAATTCCTAATTGCGGTCTACAGACCTCAATTGAGAATTTATAGATAATACACTGTACACAATCATTCAATAATTAGATTACTTTTATGTACATGGATTAGAAGCATATAGATTGTTAACTACCTGGTTTGAATAAGACTCTGTCACATACGGCACAATAACCTAAAACAATGGTAGTCAAATACATTTTACATGTTTTTAACGTTTCAGTTAGATTGGTACAGTATAAACAACAATTATTTAAGTCATGCTATAAAGATAAATGTTAAAAAATGATACAAAATCCAGCTTGGATAAACAGCTAATAAACCTTAAGGGTTACCTCCCACAAAAAAAATAAAGTTAATTTCATATGAAAGAGCTTGAAAGGTTGTCTAGGAATTTGAATATTTTTTTTCAAAATTCTTGATTGGCTTTTTAGAATTTGGACCAAGAAGATTCACTAATTATGCATGATGGTCATACCCTAGCTCTGCGAGGGTGTTATATTTAACATTTTTGACAAGCCATATAGAGTTAAAAACGCTTTCGGGCCGTTCACTTTGACGTTTTGAACATTTTACATAAATTTCAATATTTAGTTACCATAATTATGCTCAATAAAATACATGTTTTAGAGCTAGCTCATGACGTCATAATTTCGCATAATCAGCACAACTTTTAAGAAATATATCTCAAGAACGGATAAAGATTTTTCAAAAAAATAAAAAGATTTCTGGAGAAATTTCAAAGATCTTTCATATGTGCTCAACTTGATTTTTCGCGGGAGGTAACCTTTAAGATTACATACCTGCACATGACCTTTGGGTCCCATTGTTCCAGTTTCTAACAAACTCCTTTTATTAGCTACACATCGACTACAAAAAAAAAGTTCAGAAAGTTAGAAAATATCAGCATAAAAGTTACATGGTTGAGAAATTATTAAATTATTAAATTAAACTCACAAGCTAGTTGGTACTTAGCATAGAGTAATTGGTTCTTATGATAGTGTTTTTACTAAAAAATATATTTTGTGTAAAAAATATGGTCAAATTTTTTACACAAAAAAAAGACAAATTTTACCCATCAACATATCTTCGGGCTTCGATATTATCCAAAGCATTCACAATTATGTCTTGTTTCTCAAAGAATGCATCATTGTATACTTCCTCCTGTGTTGCAGATGATACTAATAATAGCATAATTACTTTTAAAAAAAGTTTGATATACGGAATATACAGTAACAAGCAGCATTTTGGAACTCTCAACAGTGAACAAAAGCGTTGTACATTATACTAACCTTTATTCTGGTGCGCCAAAATATGCAAATCTTAAAACAAAAAAAAGATATGTATCACACATCAGAATTTCCAGAAAACAAATTAAGGGCAGGAAAAGAGGGAACTGTTTAATATTGTGTATGTATAGAATAAGCTGTATTCAGTATAAAAACTTAACTCCACAACACCAAAATCATTGGAAAAAAATTATGTATATTTTTGTACCTGGATTTATTTCCTTGGTAGCTTCAGCAGCGGTTACTGATTTTGCTTTCTAAACAAGGATAACTACTTACAAAAAAGAATTCATTGATTTCAATTTTTATTAACAACTTCAACTTGCCTGTATGTGCCATGGCCTGAAAAGGAACTGTCGATTTAAATTGGACTTCTCTATAAGATCATTATCTGTAATTGTGATCAGTCCATCTGGATCAATGCTTACACCAAGTAAGGCATAATTCTTTAACATTTCACAACCAATAGCACCACATCCAACCATAAACAATTTCAAGCACTTTAATTTTTCAATCAAACTTGATTTTAAGCATTTATTTAATGAGAAGTATCTGGATGTTTTGATGGTAACGTCTGCATCATTTGCTACTTCCATGGCATCAAGTAGTACCCACTGCTTTAAAGGAGAAAACTTTCCTGACACTGCTTTTAAAACTTCTTGTGCAGCTATTCCACCAATTGATGCACAAAGAGGCGGCAACTTTCCTTCGCATGTACGTATTAATGACAACACAAGTTCGGAATCAATTTTGTTTTGTTTAGACTCCATCAAAGCATTGGAATCCTCTGCAAGTTTCAACACTTCATCAACCTTAACACTTATATCTTTAAAAGAGCTGCCATTTTGGCTTGCAAATTTATTAATACTAATTAGGCCAATTAGTAACTGCACTGGCGTTTCCAATTTTGATAAGTCATTTAATAAAATATCTGGTGAAGTCAACTGGGAAGCAAGCGATGAGAAGTTGACAGTCTTTGTGACTTTCGTTTTAACGAACACTCCTCCATGAAGGTAGTCATTCAACTTTGTAGTATCACAATTGATGCTGAAAGAGTAGGGGTTTATATATTTAACTCTAAATGTCTTGAAGTTTAATGAAGTCATTCCATTAATTTCACGAAAAGTAACACTATCATCTGTCTCCAGTCCATGCCTTCGGTAATCTAACGTTTCAACAACTGCAGGATTTTCCTAAAAAACAAAAAGAAAAACATTCGCATGCACATCAATTTGTAAGAAATCATGTTTTAAGACCGTTTTTGCGCATAAATCAGCCATTTTTGAGTCACTAAGATTTTTTCTCCATAAACCGAGTCCGTCACATTTCAGGGCCTTATTGATATCTATTTTTGTGCAAAAAATCAGAATAATGACCCAATTCTGAGAAAAGTTAGTAATGGGCGGACACAAGTCAAATAGGACCTCACCTTCACCAGGTAGGTCCAAAAAGTCAGATAAGTTCTATTCGGAATAGGCAACAAAATAAAAAATAAATAATGGCTATTTACCTTGGTTATTGACTTCATAAAGATTTCCTTTGATTCTTCACCATCTGAATCAAACACCTGAAACTTGTCGCCAAAATCACAAAACAAGTAACTAAACACTCCATACACATCGCAAGAAATGTACTAAATAAAAGAGTTGGGAAAATTAAACTATTTGATAACACTACATTCTTGCGCTAAAAGAAGAAGCAGATTCAAAGATCCTTGTGTGTGATACACACTCTTAGCAATTTTTAAAGTTAACTTGTCAATGTTAACAACAAACTTCCGACTTAGGATATTCCATTAAATCAGAAATTGCATGAATAGCACCAATTGGTGCTGGTGTCAACATAACAAATGTATGGCTTCTCAGACCTTTATATGAATGGTTTCATAATAGCTATAAATCGACTAATTAGAACAGGCCTATCAATACAGGGAGAGCAATTGTTCTTGCTCACGCAAAGGCTCGTCCAATTCTGAGAAATGATAAACTAGTTAAACCATTAATTGCTCCCCCAATTCCAAAAAAAATTTGTCTGGCTGAGCAATATTAATTCATCTCACATGGAAATTAATGTTCCCTTTCTTTATTATTTACATTGAAAAAGCCAAAATAGATAAAAAAATAGATAAAATAAAATAAATAAAAGACTTTGTGATAAAATATGTGTTTATAAACTTATTCTATTTATTCAGATTGCTCGCCCAGTTCAAATTATTGTAACCTTGGGGGAGCGATGTATTGCTCTGGTGTTATTTTCTTATTGATAGGCCTGTTACAACCTAAAAAAAATCCTGTATTTCTAAATTTAGCAAAGGACTGCAACTGTAAGTTCACTGAAAAATGCTTTTACAGAGACAAAATTGGCTATCGTAAAATTTACCTTAACCTTGCTTTAATAGGACAGAGCTAGTCAAAATAGAATTATGCTGTTCTCAAACAAAAGTCAACATTTAACGTTAAGAAGGGTAAAACAAAAACAAAAAACTGCGTATTTGTAAAAGAGTTACTTTTTCAATGGTTAATGAATGAGAATGTTGTTATTGTGACCATTTTTTATGTTGGCATACTTCATGAAGATTGTGCAATGCAAAATTCAAGCTGCCACATAGTAACAAACACAAGTAAAAAACTTTGAAAAAAGTCATTCATTCTTTTTTCCTTACGAAAAATCTGAAAAACAAATATTTATAATACATACTCTGATTGGTGGATTTTGTGTTCTACAGAATGCATTCATCTTGACCTGATCTTCAAAAAGCATCTCTGTCACCACAACACACTAAACACAAATATAAACTCAAAATGTAACAAAGTAAACAATATTCATTATCAGCAAGATAAAATTTTGAAACACTTTTCATCTTTGTTAATTCAAATATCATTACCCTTAACCACATCTTTCGAATGGGTTTTTATTATTAGTGACATTCATTTTTTAAATTGTTTCAAATAAACTCCCATCTAAAAGGCTGTGTTTAATGAAGGTGTGTCTATTAGAGAAGGCATGTTTGAAATCAGTGTTTTTGAAGACCACTTATTAGAGTGCTTGGCAATGAGCACTACATTATTACAATTTTTTTCTCTCTAAACAAAAACATTACTTTGAATTTTGATAATTCAAGCATGGTTATAACTGTTAATTACTTAAAGATTTGTAAAAAAATAATGTCAATGAACTTCACCTGATATTTTGTTAATATTTCAATGTTGTCCAAACTCTCAACAACATCAATGTTTACGTAGGGATTCAGCTCGTGCAATCTTTTGCAGCATGCAACAGCCCTACTTGCAAAAAATATTTTTTAACCATTTTAATGACAGTGGTTAAATACCTTAGAGAAATATGAACTGTAGTCCTCAAGAAATTCACTAAAAAATTGTTTTTCATGGTATTAAGGAGGTAGCTATGAAGAAACAATTTTATAACCAAAAGTTTTCCTCGATGTTACACACACAGATTTACTCAGGAGAAAAGCTTCTAAAGCAATACCAAATGTTAATTCTTAGGCACCAATAGTTTACTGGTGACACATAACAGTTAGAGTTTGTTTTGTAGGTCATTTTCTTAAATTTTCAAAGATTCCATAACAACTGTGACTGCTTCTTTTTAAATTTTCATTGTTATATCAGTTGGCAAATGTTTTACCTGGTCAAGTTATTAGAAATATCTTCTTGTCGTAAAAAGAATTGAGTTCCAAGGTCTTCCAGTTTTACTGCATTGTTATCGAACAAGCTGACAGACTAAAAGATAAATACAGATTCTTTGTCATTTGTTTAAGGAATGTTTCTCGTGGAGACCCTAGATTGCTTATTGCTTATTTCTTATTAGTTGCATATGACTTCAAAGTAATGTCTTGGTTCCATTTTATCTACCAAAATGACTTATTACTAATCAACTTAGTGAATGTGAAAGCTGTGAATACTGAGTATTTGCAAAATTTAAAATATTTAAGTACAAACGTTTTACCTTCACTCCTGCCAGGATAACATTTTTAGCTGCAACAACAAAAATACAAATAATAGATCTCATTTACAAGTTGTTTAAAAATTTATTATAACTTCATAGCAAATCTCACCAACTTCAACCCCAACTCCTCCAAGTCCAACTATCAAAACATGAGCTTTTGCCAGCTCCTGCATTGCACCATCTCCAAGTACATATCTTTGACGACTGAAGTATAAAAATTTGCAAATTTTACATTACCCTAACTGACCAAATAAATCAAAATAAATACCAGACCTATAATCTCAGACAAAAACGAATGGAAAATCCAATTTCTAGCTATTCTTTAAGAGGATCATACAATCCTAATAATTAGCTGGTAGGTTTCAAAGATGCCAGTATTGCAACAGCCACATTCGACTAGCAAATAGGGTGTGGTATTGAAACTGGGAAGGAGGGTGCTAATGTTATTAGACTATCTTTAAAGTTTAATTTTATTACACTTAATTTTAAACATTTTAAACATTTTAAACATTTAAAATCAAAACAAACAAACCTGTACAGGGAATCGTCTATTTCGATGTTCTCTTCTGTCATTTTTATTCTTCTACTTTATTTTTAGTACAACTATAAAAACAAAATGGTTCTTTAAATATAATAGCATTTTTATTGACAGAGGACAATGGACACCCAAAACTATAAGAAAATAACCAGTTTTAAACCTAAATAGATGTAATACAAAAACGTGAATTAAAACAGGCAGCTCTGCTTAATCCCCTGGACTATGCAATTCAGATGTTTTGAACCATGGGTACAGTGAGTAGAGAACTCACCCATACATTTCCTGCAGCTCCCAAGATCAGAATATTATGAAGACATCTTTTTATGGTGTACAGATTCTACTTGGCACTAGCTTTAAAACTGCTACGCTTTTCTTTTTGGTAAAATAGCTCATTATACAAATAACAAATAAAACTGATTGAAAAAAACGCTATTTTTTAAACTTTGAGTACTAATCTGTTTCGCTTTCATGATTTAAAATATTAAATATTATATTAAAAAGTATATAATAATAAGCAGCAGAACAGCCATTGTATTATTGCCCAAGGTAGAGTCTGAAAATAGGTGGGCCCGACAATGAACACAGGAAAATATTAAGTTACATCTTGTTTTTGGTAAACATCTACGTACTGCCCAACACGTCCCTCTGGAAAGTGACTATGAAAAAAAGTGATCTCCTAAAAAAATAAAAATAAAACAAAAAGACTGTTATTGTCTACATTCTGGTTGCAAGGTATATGAATTAACCCCATAAAGTTGACACATGTTAACATACATAATGCAACAAAAATAAACACACAAAGAGAAACATAACAGACATGACTTAAATAAGAAACTCTTCTAAAGCATAATCTCAAAAAATTTTTTAGAGAAGTATTTACGTCATTAATCTGAATTTCATTCAAGATTTTTTAGTATTAATATTTCACCCATAGACAATCGAAATTTCCATGCTTAGTTTACTTTCTTAAACAACCCATATGTGTTATGGCATGGTACGTAATTTATTTGTCTTTAATATTTAATAATAATATGTTTTGGCTTATAGTTTTTAGTTTAGTTAAATCTTCTTCTTGTTTTGTTTTTATTGTTTTATTGCCGGTTAATCAGACTGATCATGTGATTAGAAATAACCAATAAATTGTTGTGAAAAAACATAAACTTTTAAAAATACTCTCTACTGCAGGGTCTGTTTATAGTTTTTTCAATATATTTTAGCTTTGCACTGCCAGGGGCAGAAAAGTTATTGAGGACACCTGATTTCCACTAAAAATAGTACACCCTAAGGTGAAAATGTTTTGTAGGTTTTAATTAAAGTTTTTTGAGGTTTTAATTTTTTAATGTAAAAATAAACTCAATGTTTTGGATTTCGTATTCTATTTTTAGAATAATACATGTTCTGTCTTTGAGAAGTAACAGCATTATGATATATATATAGTATATATATATCATATGCGTAGAAAGAAGTCTGGAGATTTAAAGTACAGCCTTTAAAACCAGGTCAGCATGGATCAGGTGTAATAGAACTTCTCAGATATAAAACAAAAGGCTACATTCCCTTTTGAGTTTTCTCTGTACGCAATAATATCTAAATTTCTAAAAGTCAAATATAAATATTTGTTCATTTGGACCTAAATGATGAAAAATTAAATTAAAAATAATAAAATAACATACTTTAAAATACCCTGACAATGCCAAAACGTCTTTTGCATTCTAAAAAAAAAAATAAAAAAGTACTTAGATTTCAATATATTTTTCCAGTAACACAAAAATGTAAGATTAAAGGTTTCCCATTGTTGCAATGCAAGTAAACAGAATAGAAATGAGAATGTTTTAAGCGACCATTGAATTAACTATGGCTTAAGATAGTCAATTACACAGTGGGCTAACCACTGTCTCATAACAGGGGAAAAGGCTGATGCATGTTATTTTAAATAAGAGTTCCAACTAAGCTGAAATATGTTTTAATGAGTATCACGCTGAAAAATAATAACAATTGTATGTTATTATAAAACATGATATAGTAATGCTGTAAATGCATGTCAGCATTTTGCATTGCCAACCTGAAAGCCAAGCTACATTGATATAAGGACATATTTTTTATGCCGCCGCTGAGTGCCACTTTTTTATAACGTCAGCAGAACTGACCTTGTTCTAAAGGATGTGGAAAAAAGCGAGAGAAAAAATAAACGTTAGGTTTTTAATACGTTGTTTGTTGTAGACAAAGGAAAAAACCACTTGACTTTATTTTAATCCGAATGTGCATCTTAAGTTATTTCAAATCTTGAAAAATCGACTTTAAGGGAAACAAAGTCAAAGTTGTCAATGAATAGAAATAATAACACGTCTGCAAAAGATATTAGTTGAGATAAATTTTGAATTTTAAGTCCTCAGAGTAAAAAAGAATATATCGTGCTAACCTGTGAAGTGCCTCTAAATTGGCCACCAAACGTCAGCACTGTTGTGCTAACTTTTATTACTTTGGATTCACAGGCCTCTAATAATACTTGCATTCTATTCTTTTTCTCCACCTATTTCTGAAACTCACCTGTGCTAATACATCAAACGCTACTACATGAGTGGGATTGTATAGCTTATTATTCACGACCTCCATTTCTAACCACTCTGAAGGGTTCGCATAAAATTTTTTGGCTTCTTCTATATATCCGTTTGTTTGGTTTGGTTGACATGTCAGAAATTTCATTGAAATGTTGCAGTGAATATAACTAAACAAAGTTTAAAACAAAAAGAAAATTAAAATGTAATAAAAATGTAATAAAACTGCAATAAATTGGATTAACACATGAAATGAAGATGACATTAAAAAAGAAAAAGTTACATAAATAATATTTTTTTAAATCTTAAAAAGAAATATTTTCTTTAATAGGTAATTGACCATTTAATAAGTTTTGTGAGTACGCACAAGACAAAGCCATACAAATGCACAAAGAATTAGATTTTCACACAGACCTAGGCAGGACTGTGATTGGTTAAAAGAAAGCCCGCATATATTACCTTTACTGCCACCAATAGCCGTGTTGCAACATTTAGTAAACAAATGCTACGGCGCTGTGCATGCTCATATGAACTTCGCTTAATTTATTTAACAAATAGAACATCTAACAATACAAGAAAATCAATTGCTAACAAAAATCATGTCCTCAAATTCCACAAAACAATACAACAGATAGGAAAAACTACACAAGCATCACCTGCACTAACCTATAGTATGGTGTTGAATGGCATGGCATCAAATATAGAACATCAATGTCCTTTCCTGTTTCTATCTCATGTCGCAAGTATTTTACAACATCCAAGACACCTTTTTGATGGATGACAGAGAAGTAAGTCACTGGAAAGATATTCATGAGCAATGTAATCAGCAATAATGTGGTTTGTTTACATTTAAACGACTTAGAAAGTTCTTGCAACCCAGGACCAGCAATACACATAATTAATGGAACAATTGGTAGAAGAAAACGAAACTCTTTGTGTTCAATCAAACTAAAAAAATTAATTAATTAAAAATAGTTAATTTTACTTTTGGCATTTTTAGCAAGTAATTTTTACCAAAAAAATCAACATTTTCATTTCAAACTGTTAAACAAAATGCATTTGAAACATCAACAAATACAATGTGTCTTGCTTTGCTAGATAGAACAGATCATGTTGTTTAAAAAAATAGAAATGTGTAAAAAATTGTTGTTCTATCCCTTGAACCAGTGCATTGATTGGTTACATTAAGCAATACACTCGGTAACAGCACAGTCATCGTATCAAACATATCAAACATTCAAGATTTCTGCTTAAAGGTTAGACACCAAAAATTACCATACCTGTGAATTACAACGTATAACACGGTGATCAGGCTGATAACACTATTCTTCTTACCATAACAAAACCCACATACAACGAAAATAATGTGAACAAACAAAACAACTGGCAGACCTTGTGTTAAATACCAATGAAAAGAATGTACTCCATAAAAACCACTTAAATTTTGAAAGACATTAAACTTAAAAAAATTCCAATGCACAAGACAAAATTCTTGATTGTAATAAAAATCCACACCAAACGACAACACCAGTAAACAAGGAAAAACTTTAACACCTGAAGCGATGAAATTGGAGATAAAACCTCCTCTGTTTAATGCTGATAAAAATAAAACACCAAAAATAATCAGTGAGGTGGGTCTTATAATACATGCAATACCACCAAATAGTAAAGCAAGACATAAATTATTTCCCCTCTGTTTCCTATCACTATCGTATTCACTGGCCCGAAAAAAAGGGAAAAACGACAAGCCAATACAAGCAAAACACATTTCAGCTGTGTTGGATAATGTTCTTGAACCTGTGTAATAAACAAACCAAGAAGAAAGTTGCAGAGTAAATGAAATAGTAGCTATGTTAGTATTGTTGTATATTTTCAAGCAAAGGTAATAAACAGAGACGTCACATATTGCTGTAAGAAAAGCTTGCAAGATATGTGGACCAAAAACTACAGCATTTGTGGTGTCCAACTGGCAAGATTTCAACATGTGAAAATAAAGTTCGAAAACAAATGGATGCAAATATGATCTGATTTTCTCTTTCCATTCCCAGGTAACGTATCCATATCCAAAAACTTTTCGATGAGCTATCTCTGTACTTTGCCAATACTCGTCAGGAACGAAGAATGTCTTAGTTAAAAACACTGAAGACAAACGAATTATTAATGCAATCAAAAATTTGTTCCTCAACAGTAAAGCAATCCATGAGTTCACTTTGAGACTTTGACATGGCACGCTACCAATGTTGTCTTTTTCTAAAGAAATATTTCTTTTTCGTATTGTCATTTTACCTAAAAAAAAGTGTGATTAATTAGATTAGCAAGTTTGATTGGAAAATTATTTGTGAGCTACTCAAACATAAGCAATGGATGAGGGGCTAATTAATTATGTGACGCTACATTTGCCATTTTAGAACCACCCATCTTCCCTAATTTTAATATTGGTGCCCTCAATGTATACCTTGTTCAACAACATATTTTTAAAAAACTGAAAATCTAATAAATAAAGTTTATCATTCCATAATTATTTTATCATAATATATGAATTATAGCAACCAAATACTTGTGATAAAACTTACAGTAAATATAGACGGGAAGTAATCAAGGTATTACACCTCCTGAAACACA
Organism: Hydractinia symbiolongicarpus; assembly: GCF_029227915.1. Taxonomy (NCBI): domain Eukaryota; kingdom Metazoa; phylum Cnidaria; class Hydrozoa; order Anthoathecata; family Hydractiniidae; genus Hydractinia; species Hydractinia symbiolongicarpus. Next base: position 23,992,278 of record NC_079875.1, on the reverse strand, counting down.
ACGCAATTACTGATTACACATTTGTATTTTTTTATTAATATCACAATATCCGAAACTAAATAATACATTGTTTGTTAACATTTTTATAAATAAAAAGTTACATAATAAAAACATGACTTTAGGTTTAACCCTAATGAAACCCTAAGTCACAATAAATTTAAAACACTTTCTCAAAATTAGTTTCACATAGTCTTGCTTTCTTTGCTTGGCACCACACTTTTCTTAGATATATTCGACAAGCTCCTTAGGTGTGATGAAAAGTGACCAAAAGTAAAAATGTGGAATAATTTTTAGACGCGGGTATCCACAATACTGCCTGTTTTACCACTGCTGAATTTCAACTGTTCAGAGATCATCAAGGGTCAAATATTAAGTTTAGTGCTGAACCTTGGTAAGTAGATGAAGCAAATAAGTTACTGACATCTATATACCATTTCTATGTTGATAATTAGCTTTTTTCCATACTTCGCACACCATTTTGTCAACATGACCTGGGGCACAAGCCATGAACGTGAGATTTTATTTTATTTGCTATTTGGGTACCACGCACCACCACCTTTTTTCACAACCAAGCCTGCATTAGGAATAACCAATCTAAATCTTAAACTAACAGGATCTAAAGTTTTACAAAATTCCCCTGCATAGAAAAGCATAATTTTACAATTTCTTGGCAATTATTTAAATGAATAATAGGCAGTTTGGCCTTTTTAGAGACTAGATCTAAATATTTTAAAAGCATTGGTAAATTTTCATAAATGCTTCCTGTTTCCAGCACATTGTTCATGCAATCTTGGAATTTCTCTTGAATATTATCAAAATTTGCTAATTCATTATCAACAAAATTACAATTTCTACAAACATGACCAGATAAAACACTCTTGCAGTTTGCACATACAAAAGCAGGTGGAGATTCATTTAAATTGCTATACAAAGGCCAGTCTTCCCTACATGGTATGCATTCACAAGAAAAATAATACTGCTCCAGTAAATGTTGTTCCCTACTGCTTTTTTCCTCAACTGCATAAAGAAAACCATAATTATCAACAATGGGGTTGCCCTTTTTAATATATTTCACGGCACGAAGAACACAAGTATCACCATAGCAATGCCGCACAACAGATGGGTCACATGAATGATTTAATAAGCTTAATGTTGTATATGCTGCTGATCCAATTTCTCGAAGTTCAGCCTGAGCAAATTCGGTTCCCTCCATGTAAAGTTCTGAAACTTCATGTGCATTACAAGGGAGCATTTGAATTTGTTTTAGCAAGTGCGTTGCAATCAAACCAACATCATTTTCCACACTGCTAATCACAAAGCCGGATTTGGCCAATATCTTGGATAAATATATCGCCAACAAAGTTCTACGAAAAAGATCAGATGGTTTTCTTGATTGGCTATTACCGGTTAAAGAGTACACACAAAAATAATCATTTGGCTGGAATATGTTGTTTTCATTCAGTCCTGTTATACCTTTTAAATTTTTTTTCTTTTTCTCTCTTCTTTCTTCAAAATTAATCAGTTCAGTTAAACCGACCATAACAACCATCTTTAGAGCAAGGTGACCTAAACCCACTTCATCTTTAATTAATATGTTTAAATAACAACATTCATATTTGTGGAACAACTCCCAGTCCTTTTCTTTGCACGTTGAAGAACAATACAGCACTGCAGCACAATTCTTACAGGGGTAACCCGCAATAAATCTAGTTAGGCAATTATAACAATGATTTTCAAAACTTTCTGGTAAACATATCGAGCTGAAAGCTTTTTCAACAACAATAACTTCACCAGCATGTATATCTTTCAAAGCAACTGCACATCTACCTTGGCCAGATTGTTCTTCGATACCAAAAGATTTTGATGCACATGGAAACATTTTGTTTTTTAACCCATCTTCAATGTACGGCCTTTCTAACTCATACACTGAATTGCTTATAATTCTGTAGTTATTTACATTATCGTTGGATCCATGGTATTTATTTATATGCTCAAACAACAAGCGAGCTTTGTTGTTCTTCTTCTCTGTGTTTAAATCACTTTTTTGTAGCAACTGTAAGCTTTTTTGAAAAGCTTCTATACTTTTCTTGAATTGTTTATTTTTGAAATAACACTTGCCTAATCGTTCCAATAATTTAAATTGAAGTTTCTGTGGGTAATTGTTTTCCAACGAAAGAAGAATATCATGCTCACATAGATCAAATTTTCCAAGTTCGAACAAAACAGCTGATCTGTTTCCGTATGCCAATGCTAACTCTTCACTGTTGCTTTCTGCATATGCAATGCTTTTTGTATACATCAATAAAGCTTCGCATAATTTTTTACTGGCATACAACGCATTTCCATTATTCCGAAAATCCTTACTTTTATAATTTGCTTTCTCACAAAAATTTTCTTGTATTTCATGAGTAAGTAAAGACTGTTTAAGCAAAACCTGAACACGAGTTTTGTCTGTGGTTTGTTTGTTGAACAAATTTTCAAGGTCTTCAAAATGGTTTGATTTTTGCAGGTGATCACAAACCTCCCTGTACCATGAACCAAATTGTTCAGGCATTTTAAATTTACTTCACACAGATATTGACATCTAAATGATAAAAAAATTTACCTCCTAAAAATAATGGTCAATTACACAATAAAAAAAATCACAATGAAAACAAGGTCACACCCGAATATTAAACATAAGCATAAGAATGAAATTTTGTATAAAGTTAATGCCACCATTATAACTTTTTTTTGAAAATCAAGATATGTCACTCAAGGGTTATTTGTGCAACAAATCAAAGAAATCTAATGAACAGATTCAGAGAAAAGCAGTGACAAACATAGATAAGAATGTGAGAAAAATTTTTTTAAAGCTAGCTGCTTTAGGCCGTTTTAAGTCTGTTACCTAGCAAAAATAATTTTCACTGTATTTAAGACCAAATGAAAATTGTAGATAATGGTCTGTACTATCATTTTTTATCATTCAGACAGACAAACTTTAATTCATAGGTCACTCTGCTACTGAGTAGCTAAAAATATTATAAACACTTTTATTGTAGTTAACAATAAAAACTTGTATATTCTGAAATTTAGTGAGAATGTTTGATTTCTATTTTATTATCTTTAATTGCTACAATGTCTGGTGTTTGCTTATTAATATTTTTATTCTCTCAGTCTGTATTATAGATAGATAGATGTGCATATTTTACATGGCTAAAGCTAGCCTCACAAATATTAAGGGATATACACTGTCTATTATTTCCAGGAGGGGCCATGGCTTAAATGGAGAGTCCTAGCGTATTTAATGCTCATTTTGAGCTACACAGACCCAATTAGGGCCCGCACTCTACTAGACAACTCCTGGCAACATCCAAGGCCCACACAGTGTGGCATCTCCCCAATTTCCCTCACATGGCTTTGGTTAACCTGGGGCTATGGTAACATTTACTCGCCCATGTTGAATCGCCATCAAGAGGAATCAAATTCTGGTCTCCCGCACAGAGTACGAGAGCTATAACCACTAATCTATGGCGCACTAAATCATGACTTTGTTACTACCTCACTGGCAAGGATAGTATTGCTTTCCAACTTCTAACTATCTAACTAACTAGGTCCGAAATGGGTGATTTCTACGCCATTAACGTGCTTTTTTTATGCTAATTTGTTTTTAGAAAAACTGTCTTCAAGACGATGCAATCCACAAACTCGTTATGACGCCTTAGCTATTACACCTTAGTAAGAATATTTAATTCGACAGCTTTTATAATAATCATTTGTAACACCCGTTCATCAGCAGGTGAATAATGCAAAATACAAAAGTTTGCAATTGCCTTTTCTCTCACTAATCATCAAAGACAACTTTTAGGGTAAATCCATGGCATATATATTTGGATTTATCAGCAAAAAATATATAACACAAGAAATTTTGAACACTATAGCTATGAATATTGCACAGGATTTGTTATATTATAAGGTTCTTTAAATGTTATCAGCTAGCTAGAGTTTGACTGTAATATAAGCTACAGTGAAACATTTTCACTGGAGTTGATTTACATGGACACTTTTTCTTTTTAAAACTGCACATGTTTGGCTACTAATAGAGGCTGTTTTACCTAGTATATAAATTTGAATGTCTCCATAAATTTTGATAGCTGGCTGGCTATATTTATAGCAAGCTAGCTAGCTAACAACAAGAAGATTGAAAGGGTTAAATTGTAAACATGGGGCATCTCAATTGGGGTAGTTGTTGGGGTAGCTAATATTTAAAGCATATATTTTGTGAATATACATTATATATACAATTTTACTCCAATACACTGGCTCTTAACTCGTTTAACCTGAATTTAGCGTCAATTGGTTAAAAGAAGTTTCACTTTTACCTTCAGTTTACAACGCCATATTTAAAATTTACATAATAATTTGCAGACCAGATGTCTTTTGCAAAACTGAGCCGCTGTCGTGTGTAAAGTTTGTCGCACGAGTAAAGCGACTATTTATATTTAGCATATACGTAATTTTCGCACCCTTACAAACTGTATTTATATTAACATACCATAATAACACAATGAAACATATACTTATGCTACACTATACTAATTCATAAATGTCTGTATATAATGGCACTGTTTACTGCAAGTCCGCTGGTGTTTGAACAAAATAAAATTCACACAATACACGATGACGATCTCAATTGGATATATTGATAGGATATAATGATTCAATTCACAATTGATTCAAAGATTCCACAGAGAAGTAACATTCTGAAGGTTTTTGGATCAATGAATAGGACAATAAATAGGACGTAATTTTCTCTGCCAACATTCGTCGCAGTCACGGCGAATGGGAAATTATCATCCAATCAGATTGAGAAATACAATTACAAAATGAGGTGTAGAATTTCAAAATAAAATCAAAGTTGACGTGAAAGAAAAGTTTAACTTTCTTTGGGCATCAAGGTAAGCATTAAATATCTTATTATTGAGTATAATATTGAAAAGTGCTAAAATGTGCTGAAATAGAGTAAAGTAACTAATTGGTGGTACCAAACTAAAAATAAATGTCCTATGTGTTATGTGTTTATTCTTCGAGCTAGTGCATTCTTTTCCTCGCAAAACGAATAGATTTTTTGTATTCTTCTTATTCAAACAACTTACGAAGAATGACTGTGAACCCGCGTTTACGAAAAAAGGCAATTTTTTGTACAGTGCATTCCTAAACAATGTTTGCCACATGAATAATGCAACCAATCTTTCAAAGCTATAAAGGTTTGACTGTACATTGTATAGTGGCGCAATGAAACTCTGGCAAGGCTATAGTCTTGTTTCCATGTTATTTAATTATTGTAAAGACAAAATCATTAGAAAATTTGGCATATGAACCTATCCCGGATAGTTAGTAGACTACTAACTATGCCTTTCCATTCCAAGTTATTTATAATCGAAAATAATTGTTAGCCTTGTTTCCATGCTATCATTGACAAGAGAACGTTACAACCATTGCTGTAAGAGCTTTGCATGGGGGAAGCCTTTTTTCAAGTTGTTTAAATGGTGAATCCATTGCTAATAGAAACCATTCAGTTTGAATTAAATAGGATGGTTTCTATCTGCAAAACTGGTCTGCACAAAGGAGAGCACGTAATTATCTGGACTGTAAAGTAAAACTACGACTCCAAACACTACCCCAATTGGGGTTAGTACATCTTGTCCCGTAACAGGACGTGCGGCCAAACCTTTGAGACGTGCGGCCGAACGTCATAACAATGTGCTGAATGTTTTGATGTTCGGCCGCATATCCCGCCCGCAATCCGAATATTTCAAATTATAAACGTTCGGCCGAACGTTTCAGAGAATCTGGTCTGTATATTTACTTAGCGTCCTACGCCTTACGAATCGAGTCTCATTAAAGTTTGTCAAACAAGTTCCTTAGAAACATTGATGTTATATTTTGAACGTATCAATTCCGTCATTTGTCTGTAGCCAATATCTGTTTTTGTGTTTAATTCAAGTTCAACAACATCCTCCAATTCCTTAGCATTAATATTTTTCTTTCGATTTAACCCATTCTTTCGACAGATTTCCAGAAAGTTTCTTTCGCCTAAATCGAACATTATGGAGCTTGTTTATTATACTACATATCTCTCTGTACTTTAGTTTCGGTTTTATGTCATGATAATATTTTATCAAAGAAAAAAGATCAATTTGTGTGTCTTTAGGCAGAAGTACTTCCATCTTACTAGAACACTGACTATTGCTTTCATTAAAGCTTTTTTTAATTGTTTGTCCAGCAGGCGAATATTTGAGTTATTCGGCCTAACAGTTAAACATCTGGTCGAAGATTGTGATATTCGGCCATTCTCGTCCCCAGGTTTGTTGCCTATGTCAAAGAAGCTAGCGCTTACTTGACGAGGTGATATTTGACCGGGCTTTTAAGACGTTTCGGTCGCATGCTTGCTTAAAGGAGCTACGAAGTGGTTAAAATGCTCACATTCCGTATATCCCGCGCACATACAGTAGACTCTCTGTAATTCGACTTCCCCTAATTCAAACCTCTCCTTAATTCGAACAAATCTTCTGGTCCCGTCAAAATCCTTTAACAAACTCTCATGATTCACTTCCCCTAATTTGAACCTCCATAATTCGATTACCTCTATATTTCAAACCATATTCCCGGTCCCTTTAGATCATTTTACCCCGTAAATCGAACTTTTAAAGATCGAATTACGTAAAGTAGCCACTTTATCTCCCCCTGCTAATCTTTCATCGAGTGTAAACAAGGTTTTACTTGTTCGATTTCAAAATCGAAGGTCTAGGATTCTTTTCAAACTACAAAGGATATATTTCTGTTATTAATCAATGAGATGGCGACTCTTCCAGCGAAACGTCGCCACGGTGAAAAGTCTATAAAAACAAAATAAGATAGGTGCTCCAACAACTTGAGAAAGGAGTTTCATAACGTCTGAATTAATATAAGAGATATAATTATCAAGGTATATAGGTTTATATATCTATGAAGTCTATTTACTACCACCAACCCTGATTTTTGGACAAAATTTCACAAAAATTTATGAACTTCCCCTAATTCGAACTCTCCCTAATTCGAACTTTTTTTTTCAGTCCCCTGCGAGTTCGAATTACAGAGAGTCTACTTTATTAATAATCCGGCAAACGCGTTTTGCGCAATGAACCAGCGCACTTTGCTCGCTGGTTCATCAATGTTTTTTTTTCAAAAAGTATATTACAAAGAAATACTTTAGCAAGACCCATTCTGGATGAAAACATAACCAAGGCTGGAGAAGATAAAAATTCTAGATATATCTATATGTTAGAGCCTCTAAATTGCATACATGCCGGAAAAATAGCCATTTTTGCTTTCCGCCGCTATCAGCTCGACTTTTGTGTAAGTCACTAAAGTCGAAAACCAACAGCCGTTCCGTAGCCGCCCCTTTAATATAAACATCCGGCCACACGTTTGAAACTCGGTAAATATACAGACCAGATTCTATGAAACGTTCACCCTAACATTTATAAATTGAAATGTTGGAACTTGCGGATGAGCGGCCAAACATTAAAGCGTTCGGCCGCACGTCGACTATCCTGTTACGGGACAAGATGTACTAATCAGCCACGGTAGGTATCCATGTTTTCAAGTAACCCGATTGAAAGAGCAAAATTACAACTTATTTTGGAATAACTAATGACGCCTGTGAGATACACATTTACACCGTTAACATAAATCAGATGCTTACGTAACTTTTTATTGTTGATGTTTTATCCACATTGTGCCACTTAAGCCGAATCTTCACTGGACGATATTCGCGACGATTTTTGTGACGAAAAGTAGAAACCAATTCAACCTTTCGTCATGACGAAAATCGCGACCAATTAAAATTGATATTAATGACGATCGTCCTGAAAATCGTCCCGTGGAGATTCGCCTTTACACTTTACACAGAAAACCGCATCACCTGCCTCTTTTCTCATTTCGAGGTCGTCATTTTAAGTTTGAAGCCGTGCGAAAGGCGTTAAACATGTCACCAGGCGCCAAAAATAGTTTTTGTTCAAATTTTCGCCCTGGGGGATGTATATCGTAACTTCCCGCGAATTAATCTAGATTGCATTCGCGAAATTAATACAGGCAAAAAAATATGTATATTTTGTTCTTTTTCGTTACATTAAACAGCTTAAGCAACTACAACGGGAGACCAAACTACGGGGTTCAGATTAAACTTGTATGAACTGCGCATGCGTAAGTCAGTGAAAACCCCATAAGCTAGTAGCAGTGCTTTCGTAGAATACGCCATTTGCTATGTTTGCTCGTAGTCGAGAGTACGTGATGGAAGCAGAAAGAAAACAAAGAAGTATTTCTCCTTTCAAGAAAATAATTGTACATTTTCATGCATTTCTGTATATCGGCAGTTTTATGGAATAGAGAAAAAGTCAACCAAAGACATAGGAGAATCATGGACAGCCATTTGCAAAAAATCTAAACAAAGTTGACGTGGCACCACTTTTCACTGTTGATCAACCAGCAGTTCATGGACACAATGCTGCCCTACAGAAACGTTATGCTAAAAAGACTTCGGGTGCATTGAAAGAATCTGGTGTATCTCCAGAGCTCACAGAACTAGATGTTCTCATGGAAGAAATCATGAATAAAGTAGATGAATATGAGAAACGATTCCTAGAGATTGATGAGGAAAGTAGAAAGAGAAGGACAAAGAAGAATCAACATCAGACAAAAGTGCATGGACACATATGCAGAAACAAGGTAGAGAAAACAACTTGAAGAAGGTGGAGATGCTAAAGCTAAGAAAAGTAGGTACACTGGCAGTGAAACAATTAGCTACTTCAGGGAGAAGGCTGAGCAAGATCATGCACTTAGAGAACAGGAGCTCCAGGTAAAGCAGAATAAACAACAAAATAATGAAAAATTATTAGAACAACAACAAAGTCTTTTGGCCACCTTTCAACAACAATAAAGTGATCAACAGCAGCTAACAAGAGCCATGATGCAATGCAAAAACAAACAATATTAGCTATATTATCCATGATTGAAAAGATGAACAAGTAGAAGAAAAAATGTTAGTTGTACAAGTTTAGTTTTAAAAAGAAAGCAGTTTTCAATGATACGCACTATTGATTTCCAAGAAATTTGACAAATACGCGACTTTGATTGGCCAATTTTTTAAGCAAACGCTAATTAAACAAATATTCTAGGAAAACAAAAATAATAAATCGAAAAATGATACAAAATTTTAAAGGTGAAAGATTTCTACTGGAAATAGTCATCAATATCTGGTTGGTGTTGGAGGTGTTTCCATAAAAGCAAGTTCTGGCATTGTGTAATAAAGCACATCCGATATACATTGTGCCAACTGCGCTCAATCCAATTTTGAGGTTTTTACGAAAATTTAAAAACGCAAAGTACTGATCTCTCCAAATACCCATTCAACAGACACTCGTACATTACTCATGGTTTTGTTGAACAATTTTTTATTAAGATTCAGTCTTCGCCCACCACCTGGCTTAAATGGGCTTTGAAGATGAACCTGCAAGGGATATGCTGGGTCCCCATAAATACACTAGGGGATCGCCAGCTCTAGAAAACGAATGATGTGACAGCTGGTTGAGTAATCCTGATTGTGCCAATAAAGCACAATCGTGACGTCTGCCTTCCATTGGTCCCTAAAGATTAGTAATCAATCCACTTGGAATAACAACTGACTGAAACTTAATCAAATGTACATGTTTGTGACCATTGTAAAGAATTCTCTGGTTTTGATTTGGTCAATATATCGGTCTAACTGTTTCGTCAATGAAACCCAAGCAATTACTTAACGCTGCACCTTTTCCGTGCACAGTATCTGCATACAATTCCAGTCGATTCCTTTGAAGTACAGCCTGGTTGAATGTTGATAAAAGGTGTCCAAATGTATCGTGGACGTGATTTGTGATAAAAGGTGTCCAAATGTATCGTGGACGTGATTTGTAATGTCATTTGAAATTATTCTCATTTCAGGAACTGACCGCCACTGAATGGGGATCAAGTCACCAAATCTACAAGGATACGCGAATCGTTTTAGAAATATACAAAGTGCCTCGACACCATCCACGTTAGTGCGATTATAGCATTGAATTTCATCAGCTATCTGCAACGTTTCAAGCAATTTATAAATGTCAGATTTATGAAACCTGAAGCTGGCTAAACATTCATCATCTTCTAAACGATATAAATCAAAGCTCGTATACTTCCAGTAAGGTAAATCTGGATTCGTCGATTTGTTGATATCATACAAGAGCACGAATTCATCGTCATCTATAAGATCATGGTCGTAAGAAACAAGTAGAGCCTCCCTGACATTTCTTTTACATGGCACGTTTTCCCGCTAAATTCACATGGGTTAATATAAAAAAAATAACGAGACTAACGTAGTTGAACTTTGACCTTCATGAGTCGAAGCCCGTATTTTATCCTCCCGTGCTCCTTGCTTAAGGTCTCTATTTTGTTTAGGCGCAGTCAAATATCAACCAGAAAAATCACATTTTTCTTAACCAATAAGAACGACTTGCTTATTTGTGCGTTTCAGCATCAAACTCCTCGCCACTTGTCACAAGTTGATATTTTTCAGTTTATTCCAGTTTGATTATTTACACAATTTAATGGTGGACACAGAAAAAGATATACATATATAAAATAATAATAATAAAAAAAAGAACTTCCTCTTATCTGTAAGCAAATACGAACATTAATGACCTGACTACGCGAAACCTGTGAGAACACGAAAATAATAATAATAAATAAACAACGTACATTTTTCAAAAAAAGTTTAAAGTTCAAAACAAAAGTGGCAAAATAAGAAACACACAACTATACCTTCTCCACCCTTTTTTGGTCGATTCTAAGTTAACGCCTTTCGACAGTTAAAATTTAATTACCGACGCGTCGTAAAAAAATACGTCATTAAATTCGGTCTGGAAAATTTAACCACCATTAAAAGGCAGCGTAAAAAGGGCCAATAAAGCAAGTCAACCGGGATATATTGCATAAGAAAACAAACAAACAAAATATTAGCTTAAATTTCAAGCAAAGTCTAGGTAAAACTTATTCAATGATGTCCAAATCATATGCAGTGATTACTGTTTTTACAACCAATATGGTCGACTATTTTGTTTTTGTTGTCAGCGATTCGCTCAAATTTATATAAACTGACAAGCTGCTATTTTATCTCTGTTTTTTACTGGTCAGATTCCATCAATCGTTTCTACTGTAATCTCTTCCACAGATGCGCATTTGCAGCTTTTCGTAGTGACATGGCACTTTCGAGATCAAATATGGTAGGTCTTGCAACAGCTAATACATTACTTCGTATAAAGTTGCTTTCTTATCACCGGATCCGGTCACGATGTATTTGTCATCAACTGAAACGTCGCAACTCAATACAGACGACGATTCTTTCGACTAGACGAAACCAACAACAACAAATAAACAATACAGTGTGAAAATATGTAACTTTGTAATCATCATACATTAATAAGTTGATAGTGTCTTACCTGAAATATACTAGCACCATACGGCGTCCTCCAAGCGTTTAGAAGATTGTCTTTTCCAGTACTGATAAACCATTTGCCACTGCTGGCGAACTTGAGTGAGAGCACGCAACTATCGTGCAGGCGAAGTTGATATTTATCAGGCTTGTTTACGTGGAGAACTTCAACGTTACTACTCTCCATACTAAACAACAATAACAGTGAAGTTAAAGCCGGGAAGGATAAACAGATGGGTTAGCTTCAAATAAAGGAAAAATATTTAAAAGCGGTCATACCCGACTGCAAGCCAATCACCAGTTGGACAGTAACCGAGTGAGAAAATTTGTGACTGGAAGTCGTGTTGTTGCAGTTGACGTCCTTCACGAAGGTCCCAGGAGCGTACTGTGTTATCGAGACCACCTAGAATAAAAAATAAATAAATTGATCGTTAAAGAAATACATGGTGAATTCATCGGAGAAAAACATTCAGCTACTCTCCCTATACCTAAGCAGGGTTTTAGAAATCTACATTAATATAATCATTATCCATATTTAATTAAGGTGCTATTTACAACGGAAACATACCTGTCCAAAGTTTGGTACCATCAGGTGATATATCGATGCAGCTGGCACCATCGGTATGTCCTTGAAACTGTTGAACTATGGTCTGATTATGGAGATCAAGTACGGCAATATTCCCATCGCTACAACAACTGAAGCAGACTTTAGAATCTGGACTAATAGCTAAAGCATAACACGCTGGAGCATTCGAATTGAGCTCAGCCTTAATGCGAGGTGAAGGCGCAGCCAAGTCCCAAATAGTCAACACACTGGCTTCGCCACCGACGATAAGCGTTCTGCCATCGGGTAATAATTTACAGGATCTGATGTATATATCTCTCTAGAGTTGTAAGATTGTCGATGAAATAATGAAACAAAGTTTAAAACTAGGAAGCACAATTGGTCTAAACAACGTTTTTATAATATCATTAACAACTCAATCAAATATTAAATAGCTATTCGTCAAGATAGCACGTGCTTTAATGCATGTGCTCACAGTAAATAAAATCTACCAAAAGACGTGGTTTACCAGGGACAGAATTAGATTTTAGAATTAGATATTAACAAAGAGACCAAAAATTATACTTACTAGGCATTCTAAAGTAGAAACTGGTTTGTTTATTGTTGATTGTCCGAGTGCTTGATTGATATCCCATACTTTCACACAACCTTTTCCACCAGTATACACATGTCTAGTGGGATTGCTAACCGTGACTGCACAAACAACTTCACCGTGATTTAACGTACTAAGTTGCCGAGCATGCCGAGGTATGTTAGGACCTAGAAGTGCATCCGGGGGAAATGGTACAGGTAACCACGTCCCTTCACCCATACAATGAAAAGAGTGAGCCGGTTTTCCACTGGGTATATTACTAGGGAAGTTTGGAAGCATTCCACCAATAGGTCGAGTAGGATCGAAAACAGGCTAAAAACAAGAAAGTTAGCAGATACTTATAGTTTTTTCACTTCGTCACTCAGGCGATATTGTAATTCAACAAAATATTTAAGACTTACTTGAACCCTCTGAGCTCTTAACATGTCTGGGTGGATACCTACAAGAAAACAAAGACAAATAGTGAAAAACCCTGTGTCATAAAAAAGAAAGAAATCAAACTACCATATAACAGTTAATAATACAGTGCAAAAATTGTCTCTATTGAAATGAATGATTGTTATTACCGGGACTAACATCATTGGAAACACTGTGTGGAAAAGGAGGATATGGACCGTTTCCTACAAATGTAAATTTGCAATCAATTAAACATTTAATACACACAACACATTGAAATCAGTGATTTAATAAATTTGATCCTAAGGCCAAACATAAATTTAAATAAACAAATTCTCTGACGCAAAGGTTTCATGAATCTAATGAAAAATGACCAAAATTATCAAGATCTTACTGATAGGTGAAACTTTTGCTACAGGAGACGAATGGCCAGGGCTACCAGCACCCTTTGAAGAATCACTTTGCTATAATAAAAATAAATATAAACAAGAATTGCAATATATAAAAATCAAAGGATATTGTACATAATGTCTGCTAGAGTCTTATATTGCCCCCATTTGTTCGGATATTTTTCTGACTACATATCCACATTTTTTCTGATATTTTTCTGACTACATATCCACATTTTTTCTGATATTTTTCTGACTACATATACCCTTAGCCTCAGCTTCTCTTCATTTTTTGAGGAAAGAGTAGCTATTGCTGATCAGATTTGCCTATTCACTTCCACGCTATGCAATATAAGTTGACATTAGTCGTATTAGTCAGGTAAAAAAATTTTTCCAACTTTTATTATTTTTCCCTTTATGCTTTTCCTGATCTAGCAGACACCATGAATCCTGTAATATTTTCTTTCAAAATCCAAAAATGCAACATTACCATCACCTTTGCATGTTTGATTGAACCAACATATGGAACAGGTGATTTCCCCCTATCTGTTCTGTCTGCACTGTCACGTCCAGATTCTTTTTTAATTTTTTTGTCAACAGAATTGCTTCGCGGTGGAGAGGAATCTCCATTTGCCAAACGTTTTCGATTAAGAACTGCTGGAGATGATCGATCCTGAAGAAAGAAAATATTATTTTAGCTGACAATCTTTCAAGAAGGGAAACCAGCTAGACCATACACAGAATACTTACGTCATTTTGATCATCTACCACCAGTTCACCATCACTTTTCTCATGATCGCTTTCATCTTTTACGTCTTTATACTTCTTTACATTACTTTTTATACTTGGCATGGTTGGCATCGATCCATGATCTCCTCTCTTCTCATAATTCATTAGCTTTCTGCTGTTCAAATCTTCAGCATGGCCATCATCACTACCATGTGAAGAATGACTATCAGCTGTGCCTCTATAAAGCGCTGATCCTCTTAGGGGCAGCTCTTCTTTTGCACTACCTTCTTTTTCTCCTTTATTAACAGGTAGACGAGTTGCAGAAGCAGTGGAAAGAGTTAACAAACCAGAGCTTGTTGCATTAGGAAGATGAGGTGGTGGTAGTCCAGGATGTGGCAAGCTAACGCCTGGTGGATGAGTGTGTGGCAATCCCTGTTGATGTAATTGTTGCTAAACATTAATAAAACAATATTTTTAAAGTGTCTCGCAGACAAAAAATAAAAAGTGAAAAAAGAACATAATTTACCCCAATTATCGCATTTAATTCAGACATTGTAACCTGCTTAGCACGATCAATTGTTTGTAGAACTTGTTGTTGATGCTAGAATAAAGTTTATTACAAAAATTTTTACATGATAAACAGAAAACTAATTTGTTGTCCCCTTTGATAAATCAATTATCTTACTAACAGAAAATCAAAGAAGAATTGGAAATATTGCCCTCCCATACCTTCTAGGCTCAAAATGCCCACACCAAATAGGCTTCAAGTGTGACAGGTTTTGGTTAATAACAACATAGTCAAGTTAAAATAACTTAATAATAGCTGATATACACTTGTCTGAGAAACAGATTTTCCAGATACTATTAAAGATGTTACATTTCTATTTGTATTTATTTATTTATTTAGTTAAGTGCATAAGAAAGGAAAATAATTCTCCCATTTGACAGTTAGAATATAACAAGTTTATAAAAAAAATTCAATACTTTTAGACTATAATAACAAATCAACAAAATACAGTTTATCTGAACAATACACTTAATTTAGATTAAATGGGACATGATAAAAAACACCTCAGATGGAGGGAACATTAAAAATACTTCCCAAAGAAACCACATTAATCTATTTATAACCAGCATTCAGAATCACATGAATGAATCTCTCAGTTAACAATTTAACAGCTACGGCATGTTTGGACAGTCATATCTGCTTATAACATTAGCATACAGAGCAAAAAACATCTTTCATGCTGTCTAATTTTGGTTCATTTGTTTAAAATTTAAAATGGAGAATACAAAGGCCACTTGTCTGTTTCAGACTATAACCCAACACAAAACAAAAAAATTAATGCAAAATTTGTATATGTATATATATATACCTCCTGTGACAAAAAAGGTAGCAATTGACTACATATTGTGTTTAATCTTTTAGCAATTTCCGTCTAAAAAAATAAATAGAAAATGATAAGGGAATGATGACCACAAAAAGGAGTTGACAAAGAAAACAACAGATTTTTATATAACTTCCTGTAACCACAACAGTTAAAAAGAATGCTAAAGAATTTTCAAATCTCAATCAGCTGTCATACTGTTAAAAAGAAAACATCAACTTTCTGTTCTCTAAAAAATCTGTATGATTTGAATGCAATAAAGCAGTCAATCAATAAATAATAAATGTGACCTGTTCTTCATAAAAAAACAAAAATAGAAATCTCAGTTGCTCTGATCAACCTATTCAATTAAAAATATTTTTGATAACCACAGCAGTTAACCCTGGCATTGTTTAATAAATTTCCTATTAAATATATTCCTTATTTTTCTCTGCTAGTTCTTGAAATTTATTTGAAATTTAGTTTGATATTGAGCAACTCAACAATGATTTAAAAAAACACACATCCACATATGTCATTTTGTTCAAATATTGACCTGCAACAACAGCAGTACCAACAAAAAATATGACGCTGTAATTTACAGAATGCATTATTTGCACATAACAATGTTGTGTTAAAACATACACTTTAAAAGAAAATAGTAGTAAAACATACTTGTTTGTGCATCTCTACGTTCAAGCCATATGACATTTCGTAGTACTAAACAAAGCAATCATGAAAGGTATAAAATTCAGAGCCAAAGAATTTGCTAATAACAAAAAGTGGCAGGTTCCAACTGAAAGAAGTGCCAATTTAATTTTTATGCTTAATCTGCAAACAGAAAAATAAGTCATGTTCATGCTCGAAAATTTTAGTTGCTATGCTATGCCCACTTAAATAAACAGTCTTGATACATTGTATCACCATAAACAAATTTATTTCTATAGTAATCTCCTCCAAGCAAGCAACTTAACATTTAATCAAGAGAAAGAAAAATTACAATTATTCCTTTTATCTGAAGAATTCTGAATTTGTAGAGTAGATTTGAGCATTTTTTGTGCACCCAAACAAAAATAAAAAAAACAAGTTATTTAAAAGCACGTTGGTGCCAGCTGGTAGTGTAAAAAGAGCTAAGAAATAACAAATTATTCTCAACTCTTCCAAAAAATTAGGGAGTTAAAAAGTTAGAATTGTATCTTGCAACAATGAAAGCATCTCTCAGGTTTATCTGTTTTCACACTAAACCACATGTCTATTATCTTCATTAACAATGCATGTATAAATTGCAGTTACAAGGTATGTGTGAAATACCGATAAATATTGAGGGGATCTTTACAAATTTGTTTGGCTCTAATTTTCTTACTACATTAATTTAACTGTTACGTGTGTATGAGAGCAGGCTATCATAAAACAAATAACTGATGATGAGAAGCACAGGTTTCCAAAGGAAAGCAGGCAAAATGGCATTTCATATCAGCAATTCTTTGCCAATGTGAAATACATTGAATTGAATTAGAAAGGATATATAAATACATATATTTTTTTAGACCTTATGTTCTTGTTGTCTTTCTAGAATATAATTTAAGGAGTGCTTAAAAAGTGACATATTTCACAAAATCTTTGTTTCTTTCTGTCTGAACAATACCCATTCACTAAAGTATGGTTATTTCATTCATACTTAGCAAACACCATTTTAAACATGAAAGCAAAACATTCAGTTCTTATTCACAGGATTCACAGAACATATTAATATTTTTTATTACATATAAAAAACATGTCAAAAAAATTGAATGGATTTGCTAAAGCTTTTAACAGAAAGACAATTTAAAGTGATTGCTTTTTTTGTTTTGATGAATAATTTCAATATAGTGCTCCATGGAGACTTCATATATACTTGCAAAAGATTTTCTAACTGCAAAATTTTTAACCAATAGAACATACTATGCTGGAGATAATAAACACACAACCAGTGATATTAGTGCATTAGACAAACTATCTTCTTTTATTTATTTTTGAGGACCACTATAATTTAATTCTCACCATTACATATGCTCGCTGCATGTCTGTCTTGTCCGATGCCAATTTTTCACATTCTAATTTCAGACTAAAATAGAAAAAAGACAATTTCTTATTTCTGTCTTAAATCATCAGAAGTGTGATTTTTAATATTGGTCCTGAAATACACTTTTGTTTTCTCAGCCTATTATTCAGTATTTACATATCCTTCAAACTTTATTAGCTGAAGAGCTATTCAACACAGATGAAAGTTCAATATTTGCAATACAACATATATTTATTAAAAGAACTAATTTATTTTAGTAACAAAAGTTCTTTTTTTCAGAAAAACGGATATGAAAGTTCTTAATAAAACAAAATAATAAATGCAGTTCTTTTTTCTTCATATAAATTATTATTGCACGAGTGTATGATAATTCTGTGTTGAATCAAGTTTGTTTTAAGACCTACTTAATTTTAAAACCAAACATTTGAAATTGTCGGTGTTATCTCGCAAAAAAACATTTGTCATGGTTGTTTATACAAAAAAAAAACAATAAAAAAATCCAAGCCTAATAATATACATCAAGCCATTAAGAAATAATGGATAACAGACAATACATAGCATCATAGTGGGCAATTACAGTAAATAAAGTACTTTTTATACCTATGATTTTGGGCTTGAAGATAACTAATTTCTTCTTTTATACGGTCACAAGCTTCTGATACAGAAAATTTGGGATACGGTTGACCACTAGATTGTGTAGGAGTCTATAAAAAATATAAAATCAACTAAACAATACAAAAAAAAAACTAGAACTCAAAAGGATTTCGTATAATACATTGTCACATAATCTGTAATCATCTCCTAGTGAAGATGTTAAAGAGTGAAGCTGTCATGAAAAAAACCTTAATAAAACTAACCAATAGATTGAAAATAAAGAATTCATGTTTACAACACATCATAAAAGTACCTTATTTAGTCAAATTTTTACATGAAGTGTGAGCCAAAATACATCGGTCTACACTCGAGAAAATTTGCTGGACCTCTAATCAGCAAGCTAGCTTTGTTTGCTACATAAATAATAGAGGTAAAAGCTTACTGCCGAAAATGTAAACAAATGAACAACATTTTACGACAAGTCATCAACATGTCGTAAAATGTTAAAATGCATCCGAGAGGATATAAACCTTACACAAAACTTTTTGTTTGGCATCAACATCCTAGAAGAATTCCACGTGACATATGTTTAGATTTTGCATCAAGAGTAATATATATATGTGCACATGCATAGGGGCAGAAAGTACAAGCAACAGATCACCAGAGACGAAAAAAATCCAAGACAAACACTAAAATACTAAATTGATGAAATTAAAAAAGAAGAGAAAAAGATTTTTCGTGTACTTTTTGGATCTTGAATTTTGAAAAAATCTATAAATTAGGGTAAATGTCTTTTCTGTCCCCACAGATGTGCATACATATATAGCTAGCTAGCTACATACTTTTGTAAACAATTGGACCTCAAAATTCCATAACTTGTTTCTGGCTATACTCTTAAATTATATATATTGTAAATAGTGTATAAAAGCAGTAAATAGTAGGTAGGTACATACTGTATGTCTTCCTTGATACATGCTGCTAGGACCGTTACTACAATGAAACATGGGCACTTGTACTGTCTAAAAGAAGGTGAAAAAGATATATAGTTTGAAAGGATAATAATAACATAATCAACCAAAATATAGCACGCTGTGAAAAACTTTCGTATCCACTTAATAGTGATATAGAAATATAAAATCAAAACGTCCATATATGCTCACATGTCTTTAACATGTACTAACAAATCAAAACTATGCCGATTTGTTCACAAGAACAAGAGAATCTGTAGCTATATACTTTTTTATTTCCTTGAATGATCGTCAAGTCTTTTCTGGATACTCGTTATTTTTTCGTACATTGAAGGACTACTGATGATTGTGAAATTTCTTAAGACGTAAACATCTACCAATTACCTTTCAAAAAACACAACCTTCTTCAAAATCTATTATCAGGCAACTATTCAAACCACTTCGTAGTCGGCACGCGGTTCGCGTAGAACTTTCAACTATTATTTATTATTTATGCCCATATATGGTCCTAGATTAAAAATTCTGTTTAATTTTCCACCAATGAAAAATAAATAATAGGCAGTTTCACGTGGGTTAAAATTTTGTTAATTTAAAAATATTTTTACCCACGTGGGTCAAATTTATGGTTAAAAACACAAAGCTCAACTTAGCGCTGGGAAAATGTTTGTTAGATAGATACGAGACAGTTTCAACTAGAAAATATTTATCTAAAAAAACAGCGAGTGCAACTTTCTTTCATTTTTTCATGACATCACCCATACATTTCTTGGCAAAATAAAAAAAAATCAGTTTTCTTTAGATTTAATTCGTTGTCATAATTTCTTATGGTATCATTCACTCAACCTAGAAAGTCGTTTCTTTGCAATTTAAGGCTCGTGTATAAACTTGAAGAAAAAACCTAAGTAATCTCGCAGGTGTGGAAAAATATTTTTGCATTTTTTTGAATTATACTCAAGAAAAAAAATACCATCCCGAGAATGAGTGATGTGAGACCTTGAAAATCACCTGGCACTTCTTGTGTGTTTCACCGATTGTGGTGGGTGCTGATCGGTATATTTCCGGAAGAAAATATATTAGGGGTCAGGTTTGGGTAAATGTTGCGACTGATCAAACTCATCACTAGATCTTATATGGCTAATCCAGTTTAAGACTCCCTCGATGCTGACGGGAGATACATAAAATGATCCTAGGTATACAAACTAACATAAATAAAGCGCTTAACCTTATTTCGTCATCTTAACACCAGAAAAAAACTGGAGACGAGGTTTACTCAACTTCGCATTATTTACGTCAAAAAACATCGCACGAAAATGATTAAACTTTTTTTTGCTTAAGCTTCGTCGTGTAAATATTTATACAAGGTGTTTAAACAATATTTTGATAGTGTTTACAATCGTGTTTTTCTCAGACCATTTCACATCCATGTTTTTCATAAGATTCAATTGATAAGGAACATCCAGGCGTAAGAAGCTGTCGCAAATCATCTGGACTTGCACGGACAAAACGAATAGCTAAAAAAAAGAAGGCTCGGGTGCGGAATTAGGAATGAACAAATAGGGGAAAATAGAATATAGAAGTCCTTCTTCAAAAACACGGACGTGTAAGAAATAACGCCACAGGTTCGTGACATCCCAGAGGGACCGGACGCGACCCTCCCTAAATTTCATGTTAGGCATGGTTAAAATTGGGGTGGAATTTGATGACATTTTATCATTTTAAGTTAGCTTTAGTATAGTCAAAATATTTTTGGTATGACGTCACGTTTTGAGTTATGGTGACTCGCCGGTTCTGGTGGTCAGGAAAAAATTGTATAAAAAATCAAAAAAAATTCAAATATCCTTTTTAACAAACAGTTTCAGAGTCATTGTTATGCTTTTATTAAGCAATTTTACACATTAAATCGTCTGCAAGCTTCATTGCAACGTCGTCCCCAGGGCTTTTTGTCCCTTTCCGGTGCTAAGCTTATTGACAGGTGTGACAAAAGGGCCTATGTTTGTCTTGCCATTGGATAAACAAAATGAGACAAATGGTCCTCCAAATCTCATCCCCCAGAGCTTCCTCTTCGCTGTAGCCACATATCAGAAAGAAAGCAAAAGGAAGCCCTAGGAACGAGATTTCTGGTTGCTTTTTTTCTTATTCCAAATTTATGTTTAGTCGTTTTAGCTATTTTCCAGGATCGGAAAAAATAAGATGACGTCATTCAAATTTATCCCAATTTTTCTGCTTACAAACATTTGTGCAAAGATTTGTGGCAATAACCAACCTCGTCCCCAGGACTATTTGCTTCTCAACGGCGCTGGGCTTTCTGATAGTTCTAGACCTCGGCGGTCTCATAAGAACCCGCAAAGCCCAGTTAGATTAGGGTTCATACGACAGATTTTTAACAAAGAGTAAAACTTCCTGTACGCTATGGACAGAGGTATTCGACACACATAGGTTGTTCCTAAATTGGAATATATTGCCTCTAAAAACGTCCTATCAGATATTTGGGTAAAGTGAAATCAACCGAAAAATGTGTCAAGATTCTAATTGTATAAGAGTTTGACTGTCTTTATCCAATTCTAAGTTGTCCGCTATACGGAATTTCACTCTATTTTCTGTTGAGCGCCTGGTTTCCGTCTACTCGTGTTGGTCATGACTGGCAAGTTATATAGCCTGTTGAGGTTGATGGAAAAATGGGAGAGTTAGAGTCTGGTGTTTCACTAAATACGCTGAGATAACACGCAAAGTTTTTCTACACGTTTTTTCCAGCTAAAAGAAAAGAGAAGGTTGTGTAGGTAACAGAAAGATAAAATCATTGCTCATGTAGACATTGGTGATCGGGTTAAACAACCATAGGTGATATCTTACTAAATTTATTACGCAGTTGAATCTCTTTAATATTCGCTGTATTTTGTCTGTGTGTCCGCGAAAGCCACGTCCCGTAACGGAAACACGAAATTTTTAAAATGTGCACCAATACCAAATGCGATATATTTTTATCCACTTTGTTGCGACGGGTAAATATAAAGGACGGGCGAACCCGTGGATTTTTCCACGGGCAACGACTAGTCTCTATAATAATAGCCGTATTTCGGCTGTCTGTCTGTTCAAAAGGGTTACCGATATTCCTTTGATCTTTCCGCGATTTTTATAAACCAGGGGGGTTGTTTAATCGCAAATCTTATTATCTATATTATAATGCCCGTATACGTCTGTCCGTCCGTCTGTCTGTCACGCAAAATGGTAGCTTAGCTGCGCAAGTAGCGAGAAGCACGCAATGCGGCATAAAAAGGACGTGCAAACCCGTGGATTTTTCCACGGACTAACGACTAGTCTATATTATAATGCTCGCGTACGTCTGTCCGTCCGTCCGTCTGTCTGTCACGCAACATGGTAGTTTAGCTGCGACGGACGAACCCGTGGATTTTTCCACGGGCTAACGACTAGTAATATAAAATCACTCTCCACGACTCTTTCTCATTTTTTTTATCAGATCTAAACTCTCCACCTCTGAAATAAAATTTTAAAACAAAGCTACCAAAATGAAAACAAGATATCGTACATTAAACATATATTCAAAATAAGATAAATGTCTACAGGTTTACATTAGGAAAGATTGATTTCAATTTTTTCTTACTTATTTCAACAATAAAAACACATGTCTCTTAAATTTTCAACCGTATTTTTTCCAACCACTCATTATACGAGGAGAAAACTACTCTGCTCGTTCCTGCCGACAAGGAAACAAAAACGCAGACTCAACAGTTTATTTACAGTCGGGCAAAACGCCTCTTTGGGGCAGCGTTTGACTGGTCCTTAACGAATTAAATTAACAACACATCTTAAGAAAAACCCTTTTTAAAATACCACTTAATAGCTTTTCTTGCGACTTCTTTGTCTCCCGAAAACTATAATGTCTTTGTAAATCAATGACGCAAAGAAATTGTAGTTACAGACGAAAATAAGGGAACATACACAAAATTAACACAGAATATAATCACACATACAATAAATCACGCGAAAAAGGTTGGAATTCTTCCCGAGTTGGTAATCTTGGTATTAAAATAGGCGAAACTTGTATATGATCCAACGGCGTACGGATGAACTTCTTTTGATTTCTACAAGCTTCCAATGCAAACCAGAACACGAAATATGCAATCGATAAACACGAAATTTCAATCCTTCCTAAAAGATCCAATCTTTTAAAAAAAACACCAAATTCAACGACACATAAAATCGCGTTGAGCACGCACGAAATTTACAAAGCTGGACGAGAGGTCTTCATTGTGATGAGTAGCGAAGAAATGAAATTCAAGCAAGTTTTCTTGATAAAATTTATGCAAATTAATGCTAATTATTCCAATCACGTGCTTGTACTTTATTAGATGCTCATTTCACTAAACAACAAATATCAATAACACCATCTCCCACCAACCCACCGTCATTTTTTTCTTTAATAACTTCTTCATATGCAGTTCTTGCGGAAGAGTTGACTAATGCTGTTTCTTTTATTAAGTTGACGAAAATACGTATGCTTTATTTTATTTTTAAAGAATTTTGCCAAGCATACAGAGAATGGCAATTATTGTTGTTTTCACATATTCTGTCATCGAGAATAAACCATGAGTACTGTCAGCACACTGCTGACGTCATTATGACATCACGAAGGTCCGTTTCTAGTTGTCCATCTAGTAAAAAAAAATTAAAAAACAATTTAAATCGCACTTTTAACAACATCGTATCGTTTTTTAACAACAACAACAACAATAACAACAACAACAACAATAACAACAATAACAATAACAACAACAACAACAACAACAATAACAATAACAACGAATAATAGCTAACAACAACAATTTTCCTAGGTAAACAGTTAAACTTTAGAGCTTAAACCAGAAATTAAATAGTAAAAAAACAAAATAAGAACAGCTACTATTTTTGTTGATAATGGTATTAATGTGCTTAATAAAGTTACGGTCAACCGAACAATCAATACAAGTGGGAAACACGATCTTACTTACTAAGTCAGGAAAGGTGTCGAGATTAGCACTTTTGTTTATTGAAATGTCATCTAAAAAGCTAGACATTCCTGCGGTTTCCTGTAAGAGGTTTTTGTCATGAAAAACAGTTAAAACACATTGGTTAACCACCGAAATGTCGTTTTTTCTTTCGCGTTTTGAAAATGTCGTCGTTAGATTTATATGTCCTCTATTGCAAGAGCGACGAAAATAGAGTCGTTGTTAATTGTTTGTCGCCATGGCGACACGAGTAAGTCGGTTTCCAATGCTCGCGTTACATGAATATGTGTGATGTTTCTACGTGTAAAGAATTTACAAACAGTCTTGGTTTGTTTTTTTGTGCAAACATGCAAGTGTTGACATATTTATTAGATCTATTGTCCACAAAAGAGTAGCGCCACGACTCTGACTATGTTATCAGTTAGTTTGCTTAACATAAACTAACTGAAATCATAATCAGCTAATAGGACTAGGACATCTTCCTGCCACATCTCTTCATAAACGCAAAAATGGTTATAGCAAGGTCATTTTCTTTTCAGTTTATAAGTATTATATACTGTAACGAGGTGTGTCTCTTGTCAACTGTCTATAGCACTTGATGTCTTTATCCTTCTCATAAAAAGGTGTGTACATAGTTAATGGATTGTTAAAATATGTCTACGCAAACATACGTAACACTACATCGAATGGAGCTGTTGACATAACAAAGCCGATTGCTATTTCACGCAGTTTCTTTTATAAAGAAATTCAAACAAAAGTTTAAAGCAGTAAAAACAAACAAGTGGGGAAATAAATGCACAGTTGCATCGTTCTCTTTTTTAATTCGCTAATACCTGGTATAGCGCTGACTCAGCAATTTCAACCAAAAAAAATTCGCAAAAATAAAAAAAGCAGTAAGAGCATCGTTTCTTATTTACATCCCAACACACAATGCTCGTGTATCGTGACTGGTTACAGTTCGTTTGTTTAGCTTATCCTAAAGTTGTTTCTGAAACAATATTTGCATAGCACTTTTAAAATAGCCGTTCAGGAAGGAAGAAAAATGGAGACAAGACTTTGCATTCATTTGCACGTAATATATCTCAAAAAAGATTCAGCTTATTTAATAAAACCGGAAAAAACGACCACGTTGTTACGGATCTAAATTTCCGCTCGTTCGCGTCTATTTTTAGGTGACCAGAAAAAATAATAAATAAAACAATCAAAACCGCAATGTTTTTACATGCAAGGATCCATTTATGAAAGCCTCATCTAAACAAACCAGATCTGTCCATTCAAAATGTGATAAATTTCACAACAAAAACATTCGCACGTTGAAAAACGTGCCAATTTCGCATTTGCTAACATTTAATCTAGCGATTTTCCCGCCTTTTCGTAAACTCAACTCAAGGTATCCATTTTCGCAAAAACTAAATAAATCTATGGTCAGACATTCTACAAAAAAACAAACATAAAGTTCCATATCACACTTATAAGCAGTAAGGGAGAGCAAAAGTAAGCACGGAAAATATTGCATAGAAATAATAAACTTTTGAGGAAATCTGATTGTTGGCCGCAATTATAAAGTTATGAACTTTATTTCCACTCAAGGATGTTATTATGCTAATGTTACATTTTGAAGAGCTTTAACAAAACGTGTAATTATCATTGTCACTCATTGGCCGAGATGAAGAGTTGTGTCGAAATGTGAGGTAAGAAGGAAATAAGAAACTTTGGAAATGAGTCAAAACTTTCGATTTTAGATCTATTTGTACTCAAGAATCTAAAAACCTAAGATTAGCAGAATAACAACATCAATTAATTAGTCCTCTTATTGGCAATTAAGAACATACTCAAAGATGTTATCGGATGAAGATATATAAATGAAAAGTTAATTAATCATAGATGTATTGGATGATAAATATCAACAAGATAAAAACAAAAAAATGAGTCGACAACAATGAGCCAATACTAGCTACATCGCAAATATATACCCCTTAAGATATCCGTATTAATGTAGAAAACAAGTTATAGCCTGCCTATAAAAAAACCCGTAAAAAATTAAAATAAAAGATAGCTGGGGTTGGCTATCTTTTAATATTACGTCTCACAAACAAAAGAAATGTTCACCATTTAAGACCATATATGGGCAACTAACCAGTATTTAATAACACGTTGTGACAAAACCATCAGTTTCCCGAACACACAAGAATGTAATATTTTTAATAATGCTTCTCTCACGCAGACTTTTTCATTAATGTTTTTAATCAGTACAAATAAAGACGAACTTTTACTCTCTTCAAAATAGAACCATTCAAAAATCTTTTTCACAGGTGTTTATTGCCCCACAACGCAGTCTCTATATTTTCTTACTTAAATGCTCGAAGATAAATATAACACTGTACTACAGTCAATGAGAGCAAATATATATCAACGTAGATGTGAGACAGAATGTGTACCCTTTTTTTAAAATTAAATTTAAGGTTCTTAAGGTCTTTTGGTATAATTTTTGCCATTGCACACAAACACATGAAAAACCAAAGCGAATGTTAGAAGAAAAGAAAATGGCTTTGCCAAACATTTTAATATAACTAGACAGAAATATTCAAGAGATATAGATACTTCAAGGTTTTCAATTTTTTTCCCCTGGATAATGTTGGATTGTTGAAAGTTTTTAAGGTCACAGGGTCTGATTTCAAGGTGTTCCAGGTCTGGTAGTCTTAATGTTCGGTGTTGTGTGAATCGTTAACAATCGTTTATTCCCCACTCTCTATTCATTACAGTTTTTTTTGCTTGTTTCTGTTTTATATTTTTTGTAAAACAGCTTTTTGTGAGAAGAAAAAAAACACACGTGAAAGCCAAACAACGGGTATAAAACATGTATAATAAAATAAAAAATATATATATAATGAAAAACACTCATTTCTCCATAGAAATCAAAAGTTGAAATATTTGCACACAAAAAAACAAAAATCAGTTACTAAAAAATGAAGAAAAATAAGAACAAACAACAAAAACAATTTTTTAGAGTATTTCGTCAAATGATTGGTCTTGTCGAAAATTCTGAGTCAACAAGCGTGTTATTTTTTTAGACGTTTAAAAACAGCGTGCTTAAATTCTCTTTTACATAAAACAAATCTTAATGCATAATATATTCGTAGCCGGTTATTACATCCTGTAAAATATATTTTAAAACAATGATCTCAATATCCTTCTCATAATTAGCGATCTATTGGAAGCAGATGTTACATCATAATTTCAGTATACATGATTAAACTTTTCGTAAACCGCTAGAAAATATTTGTGAAGTCCAACAAAACAACAACAACAATGAATTTTCCAGAAAAATAGCCTCCTGCAAGACAGGCAAAAAATTTCAGTTTCTTCAAAAAAGAGGGTACACAATCTCTTGCACTTTTTTTGAAAAACATTGCATATCAACACTTCTATGTATATTAAACCAGGTTTATGTGTGTTGCTAAGCAACAACAATGATAAGCTTTAAATAGAAAACAATCTATTCAACATGGACGCTGCACTTTTACATTTGAAAAAAGACTCTGGCCCCTCTCGGAACTAAATCTCGCCAGATTGTTTTACTTGTAGAAATATTCTTGCAAAGCCGAGCAAAGGCAAGTTAAAAAATTTAATTTGAATGCGAAGAGAATGGATATTGTAATTTGTGTAATTATTATTAAATGGGAAAAGATAAACCTCAACAAATTGAAATGGAATTTATTTATTTAACAAAATTAAAAGTAATGTAATAATATCTCATTCAGCCAGAAAGTTTACGATACCTGGTTCGCTGAAACGTGGGTGTAGCATTCTTGAAAGTTTAAAATGGTAAATTTGAGGGTTCCAGCTAATCGGTCATCCAATTACACATTCCGTATAAACAGCCAACGCGAAAAGGAAAACAGACACATTTCTACGAATGCTTAAATTCAAATATCTTTATGAATTTGAAAGCGAAAGATTTATTACATAAATTCTTAGAATGTCCACGCCATCATTCTTATTTTCATTTTGAGTAATAGTAACTGAATAAACAGAAACTTTCTTTAAAATTCCTAAAAAGTAAAATGTTTTATTCCGATGAGGGTGCCACATCCCTGATCGCCATGTAACACTTCACCAAACAAACTGGTTAAAAAGAAGTGCATCATGATCATTTAGATATCCGATGGGAATCAACCACGCTTTAATTAGGACATAAATTAAAATAATTAGTCCCTACAAACAAAAACATTCAGTGTGAATGCATTCAACATGTTTTCATGACACCATCGAAATTCCCCTGACTTAATTAACTTACAAAGTAGAGCAGTATGTGAACCTCATTATATCAAATAGTCTAATGTCAGTTTTATTAATCAATGACAATTGAGTCATTACTTAACACGATATCTGACCATATTTGGTCAGCAAACATTAGCGTTAAATAAACAATATTCTGTAAACTTCTGTAAAATCTATCACTACGCAGCATGCAGACGTACTCCGAAAAAATAAAAAAGCCAACTTAACAACGTCAGAGAAATTTTAATTGGTTTGGCATGGAATTTCTCTGCTCAGCAAGATTGGTAATCCTTTCAAAATGTTTGTTGTGACTTATGATATCGTGGCAACGAATCGCAGTAAACAAAAGACCAAGAAATAACAAATGGAGATAATCTAACAAAAAATTTTCGCCGACAGGCAGAGAGCATTCTGGGAAAAATTGGAACAGAACCATGACGATTTAATTTCCAAGCCTATTTTTTTATTATTTTTTTTATTCTAACACTACTCATAGTATCAATTTTAAGAATTAAATTAATCTAGGAAGATAAGCCTCCCAATAATAAGATATTGGTTCTACAAAAGAAGCAGATGCTGATTTGTGGCTAGCAAAATTTAACAAAAGGCAATTTTATAATCACTAAAGCAGGCGATTACGTCAATTCAACTAATGCTCGACGAGGTTGATCCAATTTTAAATGGATGTATTTACAAGCAACTAATTTCACCCATCCCACAACTGACAGTATAATGGTGCAATAAAAATGCCATCATTTTTGTTGATCGAAGCAAGGTAATTAAGGGATTGATGTAAAACAAAACCGCATGCAATAAAAAGTGATTGGTTCACAAATAGATATGTGGCTGTTGCATGGTTGGCAATGACATCATGTGCTATATTCAGAACGTAACATTGGTTTCCCTTCGTTACAAGGTGATATTATAAAGGGTTTTCATTGATAAAGCTCTAAATACGCGTAATTAAAGCGTCCACTTAAAAATCCTTTGTAAAAAAAGTCTGATCAAAGGTTTAAACTTAGAACGCACGAGGTATCCTTATGGCAAAGACATGTTGATGATAAAAATTAAAAACCTAGCAGCAACTCTGTAACAGTAAAACAAAAATCATAACAAAAATAACAACAACAACAACAACAACAACAACGAAACAAATTAACTGCCCAAAAAAGCGTTGATACTAATTTTCGTAAATAAACTTTTTTCAGAAACATTTTTACAATGTCTTGTATTCACAATACGGCCAATTAAAATGTTAATTACATTAACATAGCAATGACAATGTAGTAAAATGTTTTGAAATTGATAAAAGTGTTAGTGCTATCAAAATACTTAATCTAAACTTAAAAGAAAAATACAATCTCTGCAAGAGTTGTCTAAATTCGTTGTTCGCGACCAGACATAATATAATGAAAAAAATATTTTTACCTTGACCAGAAATGTATAGGATTTGCCACAAAAGCTCATATAATTAAAAGATTTAAATTTCCTGGTATTCTGGTCAGTTGTGAATTTCACTAAATATTCAGCGACTTCACTGATTTGGTGGAAACATTGAAAATAAATGAAACTTACCGTTTGTAGAAATCCACCACAGGCTCGACTCGAATACCTTTGTTCTCGCAGATTTCCAAGGAGTATGGAGTAGGTCTGGTCCCCATATTGGCAGTCTTTCCACCGTTCAAACTACTGTCTGAAGTCAGTAATGTCACCATACTTTGTCCGACATGCTTCTCCGCAAAGTAGATGCAACACTTGACAACATGTAAGAACCGCCTAACAGAAGCAAAAAACAATCACATACCAGGTGTTTAGCTAATTTTAACACAAATTATATAGAAATTGCTAATTCAGTCTTGTTTGTTGCATAATATTTTGTTAGTTATCACACGGTTACACAAAGTAAGGTCTATGAAAAGCTTGTTTATAAAGCGCGCTTAAAGCAAGGATTAGATACCACTACAATATTTGTATTCTAGATTTGCTGACAAGTAATATTTTAAAGAAAAAAATTATTCTTGACATATCTATTTCTTTAAAACTGGCTTTCATTGGTTGTCCAAAAATTTTGGTTGTTCAACAATTACAAAAAATAACTATTTTATTTGAAATGTTCTCAGTATGAACACCTTTTCCAAATGTTTTAGTTATTATTGTGTCATTTTTTAAAAAAAATGACAATTGTGAAATAACTGTGCATTTTTTAGGAACAACACCGTTCATACTCCAAGTTGCACAACACTGTTTCACTACAGCTCATGACTGCTGCAGAATGTGTTGTGTAGTTAGGGTTGCATGATTATTGAGACACAGTGCAACATTAAATACTACTGTGAATTTGTTGTACAACCATCGGAGACAGCCTTTAAATAAATCAACAAAATAAACTAACTAAACAGAAAGACTGCAAATTTACAATTTTAAGTAATTTAGGTTTAGTGGTTTAAATTTAGGATAATAAAAAAGTTACAAAACAATTCTACAAAAAGATTTGAATATTTTGGGTCAAAATTTTAAGTTATTTAGGAGGTTTTAGCAAGGTTACAATTTTGTTTTGGAGATTTCAGGGGTGTTGTCAACGTGACTAAATAACAAACAAATGTGCATTTACCATTCTTCAATATCCCTGTTCTTCTTCTTACGATTGTTTAATATTGACTGGTCACTAACCGTCTCACTTTCTTTCTGTGTCTTCAACCACCTAAATGAAACATCACTTTGTTAAATAACCTTCACGAAGAATAATAAAATCATGACATTAACTAGAATTTTTAAACCACTGCTTTCCAATCCAATTTTCTAGTAGTTTCTTAATTTTACATTATCAAATTAGTCATAACAAATCTCTTGCTCTTTTCAGACTTTAAAGAGTCCTATTCTTTGCATCCATAACCGAACCACATTTAAAAAGTAATTTTGCGCACATACAATTATTTCCAATAAATTTAAAAGAGTGGCATACATCTTACATAATAAAATAAATCACACCTATTGCCATGTTTAATCTCATCTTCTAAAAATTTTATAGCATCTCGAGCACCTGGATTGTACTTCTTGATTTCGTCAAGGGCTGCAATCACTATAACGAAAGAAAATTCTTTAGTCGCCAGTTGGGCACCATAAAGTACATAAGATACAGCAACTTCACACTCCTGAATTCTGTACTTTTAATAAAAATGTGCATCCTTTGCAATTTTTTATTCCGCACTTTGCAAAATTTTGAAGGCCCTATTCACAAACGTTAATTTCGCATCTTCCGTATCTTTTCTTCTAATTACTTCCCTGAAAGTACTTTTAC
This sequence comes from Hydractinia symbiolongicarpus, assembly GCF_029227915.1. Classification (NCBI taxonomy): domain Eukaryota; kingdom Metazoa; phylum Cnidaria; class Hydrozoa; order Anthoathecata; family Hydractiniidae; genus Hydractinia; species Hydractinia symbiolongicarpus. The sequence continues at coordinate 23,960,510 of NC_079875.1, read as the reverse complement.
AATTTATGTATTTGTGATAATAATTGATAAAAAATCTGCTGTTCTTTTAAGTAAAAATATTTTTGCTAGGTTGGAACTGACAGTTGTAAATGGCAAATATTGAAATACATTACAATTGCACATCACCTTGAGTTGGAACAATAACAACAAACTGTGCGCTCTTCACTAACGAACGTAACAAAGAAAGATGGCGACATAATGCAGCAGTGTCAAGAACCAAATAAACAGAGGCCTGCTCTGTAGGTGACACTGTGGTTGTTTGTAAATGCTTTTCAAGTTCTTTAACTTCATGCTAAATTTAAAAAAACAAGGATCAAATGTTGAAAAATCTTCACAAATGAGGAAAAAATAATCATAGTAAAGAAAAATAACGTTTTCCGAATAGATATTTGTATTTCAGTTCAATTGGTGCAAAAAATTCTATTTTCATAACCTTTATAAACAAACCTTAATGTCAATCACAAAAGGGGAATTAGTTAGTTAAAAAACGTCACTAAAGTTTTAAAGGCACTTTCTTCACATAAACATAAATACTAATATAAAAAAATGAATATATTGAGAAACAAAAAGTTCAGAAGAGATGAAGAAAGGTACATACCTGAAGCTTTTGTTTTGCCAATGCTTTCATCATTTCATTTCTTTGTGCCATGACCTAAAATTAAAAGTTGGAATCTATCACTGTAGACATGCAAAGAGAGACTATAGGATATATACTGTCGTTTGTTGGGAAATGTGATAGCTGAAATAGAGGTTATGGGTCTGTCTTGTAGTGTATCCACACCAAAACTTTCTATTTTAAAATGTCAAGTTTATGAATAGGACATTGAAAGTTGTTAAAAATGCAAAATTAAAAATTTTATTGGTATGATTTTATTGAAAAAACAGAAACCTACATAATATATAAAATTTAAAGTTATACTAAATTTACAAAAAAATAAAGGTAAAATGCAAAATAAAAGATTTTGGCAAATGGATTTTTGTCCTGCACCAAAAAAGCGACCAAACAAACTAAAAAGAAGAACTGTAACATTTGATTACTTCAACTGGATAAATTTTGGCGAGTATTTAATTTGGCGAATGACCAAAATGAAATATTTGGCAGGGATTTAATTTGGTGATTGATAAATTTTATAAAATTTGGTGAGGATTTAATTTGGTGAAAACAAAAAAATGTTTATTTTGACAAGGATTTATTTTAGCGGATGACACCTGTAACAATCCTCTTTATCAAACTTGTTGTAAATATAAAAAAAGTTCGTTTTTTTAAGAAAAAGACATTTTTCTTTTCTTAATTAAAAAAAAGGTTACTTTTTTCCATTAGGGGAACGGCAAATTATGTTAAATTTGGTGAGTATCTATATTGGCGGGTATTTAGCGAATTTAATTAAAATTTGCTAAATTTGCCAAATTTAATTCTCGGCAAAATTTATCCACTATGTAACATTTTCAAATTATTTTTTTTAAAAATTCAGGACAAAAATTGGAAAATATTAAATCCGTGAAAGCTTATTCCACAATTATGATTAACCTTTAGTAATATTAGTCAGAAAAAGTGAACCACTACTAAAAAAATGTACCTTTTGCTTTTTACCACTGGGAGATTCCTGATGTATTTCACTGCTCCCGTTCACATGATTGGGTGGTGACGCAGATGATACTAAGAACTGTTGGTTGTTTTCATCCCAGGTAAAACAAGGAACATCCTAAATGATGAATAAAGAAAATGTGAATTTGAAGATGTCAAAAAAACTATTGAATATTGAAATTCCTATACCATACCTTGTTCGCACAAATAAAATGACCAAAGTTCCGGAGATACGTTATTCTCAGTGCAAACTAAAAAGAAGTATTCTTAAATAGTCTTTAGAAATATAAGAAAAAAATTGAGTGCATGAAATATTTAATCTAATATTTCTTACTATCTTTACATCTAGGTAAGATGAAAAATATGAATGCTGAGGAAAAGTGAAAAAATTAAACCAAAAAGGACAAAAAAGACTTGGTTGCAGCACAAATACAATGCCTACTACCAACCTGATAAAGTTCAGAATTACTTAAACCACGAAACCATGTAACATCTAATGCAAGATGTAATTTCTCAAAACCAGGTGCACCAAATAGGGTGAGGTCCTCTGGCAATGCTCTTTTCTGTTGATGTTCGATTCCATCATCTAAATCTCCTTTCAACCACAAAGGCAGCCTTCGTCGTTGACTGAAGTACATTACTAGAATTAAAAAAACAAAACAATTAGTCACAAATGTAGTTTTAATGACATGTAAGTATAGCTTTCTATGATTTGTGTGATTTTGTTAACCCTTTAGCTAAAGTAAACAGTCATAGCCAGCGTATGCACAAAAAACAAAAAAATTACCTGCAGTTTGCACAACTTTTTGAGAGGGCAATGCATTCAACACGTCTGCTACGCGCTGCCATAACATAGGTGAGGCCTGCAATAAAGTTAAAAAAAGTGAAAAAGTTTTCTGGATTTTTGTTCACACGCTGCAATATGTATGTTTGCAAGACCTGATGGCACTGATGAGCAAAAAAAAATGATACCTTTCCACTCATTTTCAGTATGTCTGGGTTTAATTTCAACCAATCAAAAAAGATCTTAATAACTGGTAGATATGCTTCCTCATTAACTTTCTCGAAGTCGTCCAACAGTTTAGCAGCTTGGTTAATAAACTCTATGTCTTCCATAACAAAATCATGTATGATGCCATTCGACGTCGAGTTAATGTGCATCTTGACATTGTTTTTCTTTAACTGTTTGTTAAGCAGTATCCCTGCTTTCGACAGGCTAGAAAGCTTTTTTCGGTGGTGATGACTGATGACACCATTTGGAGGAGATTTCTTTGCAGGATGGATAAAATTAGCAACATCAATCTCATCTTCAGAATGTTCTTCAACAACTGAATCGCTGTCTTCAGAAGATTCTTCGGTTAAATCTTGGTCAAGCTCTCCTGTAATTTAGTAAAAAGCCACCATAAAATTTGCACAACCATTTTGTGAATTTAGGTAAAATGCATAAAATTTAAAAAATTTAACTCATAATTTGTAAATCCTTGCAAAAATTTAATTTTACCCTTTATCTCTAGTTAAATTTGTGCTAATTTGATAAAAGATGTGATAGGTAAAATTAAATTCCTACAAAAATATTGTGCTGTCCATCTTTGAGATTAAATCACAGTAAAAAAGTGAATAATTCAAGTACATTTACGACTAAGGACTATTGGTTCCTTCACTTACAACTGCAAATAATGTTAAATACCGGAAAATATTTCACAATATCATTAGAAGTATATTGCTTTCATTTACCTTCACTTAAGTCTGAGAGATTATCTTCACTGCTTAGTAAATCTTCACTACCTTCACTGCCACTGTGTTCTGAACTATGTGAACTAAATCTACGTCTACGGCGTCGACGTTTCTGTCGGTTTAACAGCAAGCGCTTTTTCATTTTTGCATGCTCATCACTATGGCCATTGCTCAATGTAGGAAACGTCTGTTTAAGGTATTGTGAAATAAAATCAAGAAGCTGAGACAGAAGAGCAGCAGAAAATGCAGTAGCAGCAGCAGTCACTTCAGAATCTGCAACGAGATAAAAAAGCACAGCGATAAATTCTACAAAAAATTTAGTTTATAAAAATTTTTTGCTACATCTTTGTTTTTACTTGTATATAGTTATAGTCATGTTGTAGATTCCATACCATATTTTATAAACATACAACATACATTAACAAAAGTTTTCATTCGTTTTTTTTAACATTTTTATTCATATTAAAGTTGAAAATGGTTTTGTGCAAATTCAAGAATATTTGCACGTTTCTAAAAAGGTAGAATTTTATGATGCAATGTTCCTGTTAGCTTGAAAACCTTTGTTTATTTTTGTGTAAATTCTTGTTTTTACTACCATTATATTATTCATGTTAACATTAACTTACGCCTTGTTATTCCTGTTATTACCTGATCAGCATAGTAAATAAAGATTCACTTACTTAGTTTTTTTAGCCTAACTACATCAAGTATGTTCATTCCCAACATCTTTACAAGCAGAGCACATGATATACGAGCAGATTTCTTTTCATCACTTTGATTTTCACTTGTACCATTCACCTGCACATTCAAGCTGACTTGATCAGTTTCAGGTAGACTGTTTGTCAAGACCATGGCAAACAAAGACATCACAGTTTGACACCACTGTGCAAGATCTTCTGTTGGAAGTCTGAATTATGCAACAAAATAGAACAATTAAAACCACAAATCTTCTAGTTTTTAAAAATAAAAAATACAATTTGCAAACGTTCAACATCAATTTTAATTTAACAAATTTAACAATGATCTCATCTCAATTGGATGATATTTCACCTGTCTTTTTCTTATTTAGGAAAAAAAAAATGATTACCAATCTTTACAAATTCTATTATACCTAACATAACCTAAATATTAAAAATATTAACATAAATAAATGGCGTAGAATATGTATGAGAACAACCAAAATTGACTTTAACTGCAAATAAAAATATTACACATGAACACAAACAACATGTTACCTTTGAAAACCGAATAAAACTTCTTGCAATGAGAGAAAAGAAGCAGAAAATTGTGTCTTAACATCAATGCTAAAAAAGAGATTAGTCAAAAATAATTATTAGACACTAGTCGATAAGCTTGTGCAAAAATCCACTTAGGCAGAATGAAAAAGATACATCATTTGAATTTTAATATGTCAGCAATGACGCACCAATTCGGTGGGTTAGTCCTGCAATAGGGAGTTACTTCGAGGAAAAGTGATAACTTTCCAAATTAGAATTCAAATCAGTGAATCGGAAACCTTGTAAGTAGATTTGCAAGGGGCAGTCTACAAATCTTATGACATACATACAGCCTTTTAAAAAAAATTCCACTGACAAATCACTACACACAGTTACCATTCGTGCTCAGACAGACGTAATGTGTGGGATCAACAGCATGCATGACATTTTTCTCATTAAATTCTGGGATGTTACTATTTTGCCTATTGTCAGTAGCTGACAACCACTAAATTTGACTCATTTTGACATGACATTAATACACAACAGTCAGTGTACTTACATAGTATTATTCTTTAACGCATCTTCTTGCAATGCCGAGACCTTTTGATTGTGTTTCTCAAGAACACGCTTCAAATTTTCTTCAGAACCTTCAAATGAGTTCACAGAGAGAATACTAAAATAAAGATATACATGATAATAAATGTTCAGCTTTATTTTAACAGATAAGAAATACTTTTTCTATACCAACGAACAAATCATAAAAAAAATGAAAAATAAAATTGTATTTTAAAAATATATATTTCATTTTATTAAAAGTAATAATAAAATGAAATATATATTTTTAAAATACATTTAAACATGGCAAATTTTTATTACAAAATTGTATTTGTTATTGTTAATCATATTTTTTTTAAGAATATATGACAGAACGCAGGCACAGACACTATCATAAATCTCAAAAGTATAATTAGAATGTAGTTATCATAAAATGAATACATTTGTGCAACTTTCACATGATTTTTATAATATTTATCTTTTTCGAATTTGATACTACAATCAGTGACAAAAGTTGGCATAACTGCAGTTTTGGGGGCATTTTCTGACGTTAGCAAAGAGCATCAACTCACCATTACTCTGCAAAAATGCCTTGTGGGATCTCTTAGTAAAATATAGTCCTCCATGAATGAAGAACAATAAAAATCAAAAGTCTGCAAAGAAAGAATAAAATGTTAAAATAAAGCCTTACCAACGCATGTAGTGATAAGCAGATTCACAGAGAGAAGAATGATTTTGCTTTAATGTTCCTATTTGATTGTGTGGCATACCTACAAGAAAACGACAATTAATATTTGAGGGTGTGTTCCAGCATTCTCAGTACATATTGGTATTCCCATTTCACCACCGATCTGTATTATCAGAGCCACTCGCTGTGCACAGGGTCAGAAATACTCAAACATTCGAACCACATGCCACGTTAAACAGCTATTTCCCAATTGAAATTTATCCTGAATTTCCCAATTCATTAAACTTAAACACAAAAGATTGGAAATCTTAAAAAAAGAAATCGTAACATGCGTTGTTTTATTCCCCCTGTTAGGATACTTAATAAGTAATGATGTTGTAATGCAAAATGTTAAACATTGAGTTACATAAAATTAATTCCACAAAATAAACTGTTTAAATGCACTTAATAAAATAAAATCATTATACCCTTGATCACCCTATGATAAGTGTTGTGGATCTAACGCTAACTGTTTTAAATTTCTGGATTACATTGTGTTTATGTTTACTGCAAAAGTCAAGTTTTTTGCTTTAAAGACATCTTCATATGAAAAAAAAATTGTGATCAAGATTTGTTGTTCCTATGCCATCCTATTATTTTCATTTTTTACTTTTTATTTTTCCCAACCACTTCTTACCATTTTCAGGATTCAACAAAATGGCTAAATAGTAATAGCGTTCGGCGAGTCCATCATTCTGTTCAGTCAAGATATCTATTTGGTAGCGTGCTAAAAAATCCAGAGAAAAATACTTCAATCGTTATTCTTGTTTATACAAATAGTAAAGCATAAAATAACACAAAACGATAATTGCTCCGATAAATGGTAGCTTTGCATTACTTTTATCAGTCCTTTGTGTTATAATTGTGCCGTGGGGCTGTAACAGAAAAAAATTGAATCAGGAGTTCTATTCTATAATAAATATATCCTTACTATTTGTTATTTTTTAAATGATTTATGAGTTAGGTTTGTGTAAAAACTTTTTACCGAATCTCATTAATAGAGGTAGAGGTAATGAACGTATCCAGCCATGATTAACTTTTTGGTTAGGTAAGCAGTAGAGTTCTTCCCAAGACCATTGTCAACAACAACAATGACAACTTGGGAAATGATTTATCAAAATGGAGACATGAGTTAGACAAGCAGACTAATAAAAACCTACAAAAACAAGGTTGTTTCTCTTTTTACAGAGTCAATTTGTGGAGATTTGAGGACTTTTGATGAAAATTTAAAAAGAAAATAATGGCATTCTTTTAGAAAAAAATTAATTTGAGGACAATTTTCTTAAGAAATTGAAAATAATTGAGGATATTTTAAAGGTATTGGCACAAGTAAAGAACATGTAAAATAAAAACATGTAACACACCAAAATGAAATTTAAAGAGATTTGAGGAGAAAGTTATCAAAAAAATCTACTTTAAATGTGGAAATTTTTATTTTTAATTTTTTTTTAAACCTTTTATCTACCTTTTTACGCAAACAGTTACTGGTAAAGACATTTTTTGCCACATACAAAATGTATAATTTGAAACTCATATGGGCAATGAACAGACAGATTGAAGATATGAAAATGTTCATGCAATCAGATCTTTTTCACTCAAATTGTATTATATTGTAGTTATTGTTTAAAAAATGTGAAAATAATACTGCATTTAAACTTCCATTTTACTTTAATATCAACAATTAATAGATTAATGCGAAATACACAGATGAAAAATATATACCTATATCACCGAGATAAATAAGACATCTTTGACAAGCCTTGAAAGCCCAATCTGTCTGTTCCTTTGTTATATTGTCTCCTATTTCTAAAAAAGAAAACAAGAGTTACAGAACAACTATATAATCAAGATTAATATGTTTTCATTCTGCATAGTGCAATAACAAATACAGTTAATTTACTACTATCAGAGAATTATTATTATTTTTTTAAACTAACCTGAGTCTTGTGGAAGACCAATCCAGTCAATCATGCCGTGCAATGGAATATTGTAACGGTTGCGCAAGCTGACTAAAAGCTGATGATAAAAACCCAGTGCTGCTTGTAGATGAGCCGAGTAGAGAGAATTTAGGGATTTGCTTGATGATAATGCCTAAATTTTAAAAATACAAAAAGGTGCGTGCTATGTAGGTTTTGATTAAATGTTTTTAAAAAAACTGCTGTTTGTAATTATAAAAAAAAAATACCTTCTTGTCACATTTTAATTTTTGAATGATGTCATAAAATGCTTTACGCCATAAATACTCTTCTGTCTTTCTTGCAACATCACAAATACCAGAAAGTAGAATATGCTCACAAACGTCTCTTACTCTAAAAATTGCAAAAGTTAATTTGCTATTGTCATGCTTAATTGACAACAGTAATGTTACATAGAATATTACTATTGTTATAAATAAATGAAATGGAATAATACAATTATATGAAACCCCTAGGATATTTTTTATTAGGAACTAGTTTTATATGATCCTAAAGCACAACAAAAACTCTTGCTGATGTCAGCATAGCCTAATTTCTCAATTTCCTAGACCTCTGCAGGCTGTCAGTTTAATTTTTCCACAATGTGGACATCACAGATACAGGGATTAGTGCATTTACGTTCTTTACCCGTCCTGGACATCTGTTAACAAATTTCTTGAAACCAGGAGAAGCTGTTTTGCCATTACTCCAAAAAACTGCCACTTTTAAAATTTAGGAACAGGACTGGAGGTGTAAACTCACTCACTTGGTGCCTGGTGTTTGTATTATAAGTTTTATCTTCCCTATTAAAGAACCCAATTGATTTTTCTTTAAACAATAATATGCCAATTGCACTCATAGTGGGTTTGTTGGGAGAAAAATACTTTCCCAGCTTTGAGGCATTTTACAGATGTTGTTATATCATTAAAAGCTCAAAATTTTTTTGATAAAGCGACTTTAATTTAATTAGTTGTTCTACGGGCCTGACCGACCCTAATTTTTACGAAAACAAAAAAATAATAATATCAAGCAAAAAAAAGGAAAAAAAACAATTTCTCATCCCATCTTGTGAAAATATAATGAGCATAGAAGATATAAATGATGTTATTTTTTGTTGGTTAAATGTCAACAAGGTGAATCAATAACGTTTAGGATCACAATTGGTAAGGCCACTGAAAGTTGATTCTTTGTTAATGGTAATTTGTTGTGATAAAACAAAAATTAGCTACTTTCACTAAAATAGTTATAATACAAGCAAAAAAAACAAGACAGATTAATGTCGTAAAACCCTCCTTCGTTATGATTAATATTATGTTGAAAATTACGCTAATAAAGTCGATACCATTTAGGAAAAAGATTTAAACCAAGATAGAATACGCTTGTCGTAACACCTCCCTTCCGTTATGAATTTAAAAAAAATGATTTTAACGTTACGAAAAAAGACTTTAAATACTATAAATATAAATAAACCTTAATAACTAATTTAAGCATTTACTATGTTTAAAATGCATGTAAGGTATTTCTCTCTTTTTAAAAATGGTCAAAAAGCATTATCCAAGTCCCAGTTTGACTCTGGTAATAGACAATTCAGTAAGAATTGTAAATATATATAAAAGGAAAGTTGGTAATCCGTCTATTAGCCATGCTTAGATTGTGCTTATTGGACCAGAACCTATGCTTAGTTAGTGCTTTAGACCAGCAAATAATAGGAATGTCTTATCAAATATATAAAACATAATTTTAAGATATTAAAATCATAAAGTTCGTCGGCATCCTCAGGAATATCGACATTTATTTCAGGATTTGCAGCAAAATGGGGCAACTCTTGTAACAGAAAATGCTGAAAAATCTTTGTCTTCACTATCACTCTGGCAAAATAACCTGTTAATTAGATCATCACTTGCTACTACATCGTCATCACTATCCTCTTCAAGGTTTAGTTCATTAAAGAAAGGCCAAATGATGCATTACTGCTGCTAAAAGGCAAAGATCCAGAGCCACAGCTAACGTTAAATCCAGTCGCCATCTTTGTTTCAATTTTGAAAAGTAAATCCGCATAATTTACGGTAGTCGAATTTAAAAATCGTCAGATCGGGCGCAAATGAGAGAAAAATTATTGAAATTATTGAAATCTTGTTGGTTTTAAAGATACCGGGCCGCCGTGAGGGCCGTTCAAAGTGGTCCTAATAATATCCTGGACCTGTCCGGGATCGAGATTATTTTAGCGTAGAAATATCCCTGACTAGTCGGGGAAAGGAACGGGAAGGGTTAAGATTGATGTTTGTTTTCTACTATCCCTAATTTAATTGTAATTTAGAGCTTATGAAGCAAAAAATAAAAACATGTCAATAATAAAATGTCATTATTTTATCACCTTTGAAAATAATGATCTTGGTATATGATTTTAATGGGGCATTAAAAAAAGGCTTTATATTATGAAATCAACATAAAAACATTACCTTTGTCTAAGCTGAAGTGTTTCTACATCAAACCATTCTTTCCAATCAAGTGCTTGCTGTAACTGTAAATCTAGTCTTTGGGAGATTTGTTGAACGTGCCTAAAGAGTTTATCATATTAATAAGGAACCAGTAATCAGACTTTTTTAATTCATGCAGGCATTCCCTACTTTCTGGGGTGAGTAAGTAAAAGGTGAAAGGTCGGTGAAGAAGAATTAGATTGTGAAAAAGTTATATAAATTCAAGAAAATTGGTTAAGAAAGTAATGGTATCAGGGAAGAGTATTAAAAGAAGAGAAAAGTATTTTTCGCACAGGCGTATCAATGAAGAAAAGGCACCTGTGCGCTAAATCACACACTTAAGCTTCAATATTTTCGTTTAAGCAAGCAAAAAGTTGAAAATGTGAGGTAACAAAATACCTTTGCCCCTGTACATCACACAGGGGTTGCTGTTTTGGTATAGGAAACAAGCATAATTCAAGTTCCAGCAATGTTCACAGCCGGGGATTTCAACCCAGATATCAAATAGGTAAGTTAAATTAACTTTGTGACTACTTGCGGAACAAACAGGTCCTGGGAATAATAATTATTTTTTGTTTTATAGTAAATGAATTAACGGAAGCATATTTAAAGCCAACCTAAAGCTAATCCACCAATTTTTGACCAATATAAAGATTACCAAAGACTATATATCATCAACATGGCCCCTCTGGATTACAGCTAGTGCAGAGGTGAAAACTAAGCCAGTCTGTGATAGTGTACCAAGTTTTGGAAATCAAGATGGTTCAGCTAGTCAAACTTTTGTGGAACCGGGGGAGGAGTTAATGAATCAGCTATTATTCTATTTCTCAGAATATGGTGTGTCTTTGCGTGCGCAAGCGCGATCGCTCGCTTATTATTCATAGCACTTATTGGAATATTATCATCTTTATTATTATGATTAATTAATTAACGTAATTAAAGGATGCAGAAACAAGTAAAAACAAATCTATTATATAAAAAGAAATTTGAAAAGATGATTCAATCAGCTCAACATAATAGCTAGTGTTTATAGTTAAATCTTTAAGCTTACATGCTTGATAAGACTGTAGGATCTGAAAAAACATATAAGATACAATTAATTATTTTAAATGAAGAAAAAAAAAGCTATAAGGGGTCATTTACAAAATTCGTAGCAATTCGTATCAAAAAAATTCGTATATGCTATACTAATTTTCTTTTGCCATACAGTAATTAAATTCGTATGAAATTTTTCTAAAATCGTATAAAATTCGTATGAGTTTTTAATTAAATTCGTATGAGTTTTAAATTAAATTCGTATAAGTGTTAAATTAAATTTCGTATGAGTTAAATTCGTACGAGTTTAACAAAAAATTCGTATGAGATTTTAATTAGATGCGTATGGTTTAAAAAAAAAGAAAATCGTTTGACATTGTATTAAATTTGTATATGAGTTTTAAAATAAAATTCGTTTGAGTTTTTATAATTAGATGCGTATGGTTTTTTAAAAAAAAATTCGTATATAATACAGTTCAGATGTAAGCTTACGTGTACGCTCAAGTTTCACACCTTTTCTCGGAGGCGGTAGTTGTTTGTCTTTTGTTTTTATTAATTATCTTGCGAGTCTTGTAAGTCATTAACTTGCGCGTAATAAACAAGGGATTATTGAAGAAAAAATAGCTTATTATAACTGCGCGTAAATGTTAAATAGTGGTAACTATTCTCAATAGCATAATTGCAAATGTTATCAACTCTATCAATGTGACACAAAGAGCCATTGTTTAATAGCTTTATTAAATAAAAGTTTTGCGTGGAAACTAAATAAACTAGCGAGAAGGCATTGTTGGTTGCGCTGGTTAAATAAAGCTTTTAAGTGATAGAAATTATTATGTTTTAACAAAGATTGAAACTTTAATTTTGATAGAAAAGCTTTTTTAGATCGCATTTTAAAAGTTTAAAAACAAAAACGGCGACAGAAATGTTTTTTTAGATCGCATTTTAAAAGTTTAAAAACAAAAAACGGCGATAGAAATGTTTTTTAGATCGCATTTTAAAAGTTGAAAAACGAAAAACCGCGATAGTAATGTTTTCTTAGATCGCATTTTGAAAGTTTAAAATCGAAAAACGGCGATAGAAATGTTTTTTAGATCGCATTTTGAAAGTTTAAAAACGAAAAACAGCGATTGAAATGTTTTTTTAGATCGCATTTTAAAAGTTTATAAACGAAAAACGGCGATAGAAATGTTTTTTTAGATCGCATTTTAAAAGTTTGAAAATTGAAAAACGGCGATAGAAATGTTTTTTGAGATCGCATTTTAAAAGTTGAAAAACGAAATATAATTCGTATGAAAATTCGTATAAATAAAAGAGAATATAATTCGTATAAAAATTCGTATAAAAGAGAATATAATTCGTATGACAATTCGTATGAAAATCGTATAAAAGAGAATATAATTCGTATGACAATCGTATAAAATTCGTATTAGATTTTTTAAAAATCATATAACTATTTAACACTATACGAATTGTATACAATTTTTATACGAATTAAAAGCAATTAAATTTGTATATATTCGTATAAAATATCATACGAAATTTGTAGACGACCCCTAATCGTATATTGGTGAAACAGCACTTTAAACAGCAAATTTATGAACATTTGGAAAAGTACTGTTTACTGGTGGCACGAATGGGATTTATTTATAGATAGCAAAATTGTACTTGTGGCGAAATTGTAACATTGTACACTAGTCGCTAGAAATTTCAACAACAAAAATGTTGCAGTATTTTTAAATTGCTATGCCCACAGGCTGAGTTTTATCACATGATTCACTGAATTGAGGAAGTAGTGAAAGTTAGAAAGTTAGCTAGTTAACTATCTAGTTATATTTTTGCAAATTATGATTATTTCTGGTTTCAGCAACTATAAAGCTGCTTAATTTATTTACCTATTTGTGATCAGAAAGATTGATGACGTTACCTGTATAATTTCTGAGTTTCAGTTCTATTATTTTGCGAAGCAGCAGGAATCGCTTTCTTCATCGTATTCCAGCAGCACATTTATGTTAACTTTATAAAACCAGTATCTTTCAAAAAGCATTGCTGTTTTGTTACAGCAATATCGAATGCATCCGAGGGACTTTAAACGAGTTCTACGAATCGAATGGCAATAGAATGCTAATAGAATGTCTTCTATTAAAGATTCGAAAAATTTTAGAACGCCATATTAGAGGAAAACAAGAATTTGAGGGACTGGGTTTGAAAAACAATAATATTGAGCAATCGCCGACCGGCAACTTAAATGTAACACACCATCGGAGATACTAATTATGAAATTAATTAAAAGATTTTGAAACAAAGTTTATTTGCTGAAGAAGAGACTTCGCTCTTCGGTTCACGGCAATCAATTGTTATAGTTTCGTTCTAAAAAAGATGGCTGCTGTGAAGCACGCTTCTTCTTGTGGTGATTAAATTTTCTCAGTGATGGAGCCTCCCTCTAGCGATCTTTCGTGTATAATATAATGTTCCTAAAAAGAGAAATTGCATTAAAACTTGATTCCTCAATATGTCTTTGTCTTCTATCAATGAAAACAGCTGGCTACGTGGCTTCTTGGATCAATACAATATATAGCTACTTCTTTACTTCTTTTTTGCTGATATTTCGTTCTTGAGAGGAGACCCTTTACCCTAAAAAAACTTAACTTATATCCAAAATATATAGCCTGTAAATAATAAATAATTACTTGTTTCTTTCTGATCTAGTATCTCCAAAAACAGCCAAAACATTTTATTCAAATTTACCTTTTCTGGTCACATGACAGACAATTTTTATAAAACGCTACATCCGCAATGTCAAATTTCCTGACATAATGCAAGTTGTGATTTAGGCAGACGGAAAATAAGCTTAACAGGTGTAGAAAAAAAACACTGATGTTTTTAACTTTTTTGTTTTGACGAATTTTTGGGCAGGGCAAGGCCATGTTAGGCCCATATATAAACGCTTTTAAAATTTTTAGAAAGGGATTTGCCACATGAGCTTTGTTGTTTACAAGACTCAACAAACATTCTCAGGCACATTAAAACATATTTGGGATAGATGTTCTGACGCAACTACGGACACCAGCCCAAATTTGGATGCAGGTTGGTGCATTCACAGTTAGGATGGCCCATCTATTCATGGACAAATGTATGCAAATACATCTTAAGTGGGTCATCTGGTGTGATAAACTCAACTGTACACAAAGGACTCTTGTGATTTTAAATAATGTGTCATAAGATGGGGCAGGCCTAAATATTGACAAACAATTACCATGCTTTTAAAAGACCGTGCCATAAGGGATCGTCTCAAAATGTTCATACGTACTTCGTATAATTCGTATCAAAAACCTTGTATCGATTTATTAAATCTTTCGTATTATTTTTAATACTTTTTCGTATCATCAAAATACAACATTGTATAAAGTTTGATTCATTTAGAATAAAGTTTGTGTATAGTTCGTATCATTTCGAAGAAGTTCGTATAATAATTTGCTTATACAAAGTTTTTTTATTAGCTATAATTGGACTTTTTGCCTATATTTACTATATTTATTAAAAAAATATGTACATGAGAGGCTGCACACAAAAAATTAAAACAATAAAATATTTTATTAATATAATTTTTCAGTCTTTTTTAAAGTGGAAGAAAAATAACTTGCTGCATAAATTTCCAAACAAAACAATCTTAACCTGCTGTATAACTTTCGAAACTACACCATATTCTGTATAACTTTGAAGCAACAAAGAATAATTCTTGCAGTATAATTTCTTAAAACAGCACAAGAAAACTTCTTGCTGCATAACTACTTATTTTGCTAATTATTTATTTTTTAAGGGAAGGCTAATTGTTTTTTTTACGCAACAAATTATTAATTATCTGTGTACATGATGTAAAAATACACAAAAATGAGCTTATTGTAACAATAATGAGCTTATTGTAGCTCGTTAGAGATAGTTGAGAACTTCTGTTACTTAGGTGATATGTTGGGCAGTGAAGGGGGTGTTGCAAGAAGTTTCTTGCAGGATAGGTTCTGCTTGGAAAAAGTTCAGAGAATTACTTCCTTGTTGACTAGCAGAGTCTTGTCAATTGAGTTAAAAGGTAGGTTGTATGAGGCCTGTGTAAGAAGTGTTATGTTGTACAGTAGTGAGACATGGGCAGTGAAGCAGGAAGATCTTGACCGTTTAGAAAGGAATGATATGAGAATGGTTAGGTGGATGTGTAATGCCAGTCTGAGAGACAGAAAGAGTTCAGATGAGCTAAGAAGCAGGCTAAGTCTCTGTAGAATTAAAGATGTTATCCAGATAAGAAGATTGAATTGGCTGGGTCACTTGGAAAGAATGGAGGAGGATAATTGGGTAAGAAAGTGTAGAGACTTGATAGTTCCTGGGGCAAAGCCCAGAGGCAGACCGAGAAAGACTTGGCAGGAGGTTATAAGGACAGACTTGATAGAGAGGAAGTTGAGTTTAGATCTAACACAGTCTAGATCAGATTGGAAGAGGGTCATTAATATACTCCGTCCAACCCATGCTAGCATGGAAAACGGACGTTAAGCCGAGAAGGATGATGATGAATGATGTAATCAAACAGTTTTAACGTGTACGGTTCAAGAACTAATTAACATGTGAGCGCTTCCATGCCTTGTACGCCCTTTAAACACTTAAAAAACCATGTGACCGGCCTTGGCCATACAAATGAAAATAAATTCAATTTCTTAACAGTTTATTATACGCTATTTTTTTTAACAAAACATTACGCGAAAGAAATCAAGCACAAAACTATTGTTGTTAAAGTTTTATGACATGCGCTTTTTTTTGTCAAAAGACGTTTCTAAAAAAAATTTATCCTTTTAACATTTTATTGCGATCTTTTTTCTTAACAAAACTTTAGAAACTTTTGCGTATTTAACAAATCATTAATTTCGTTATACAAACTTCGTTATTTTAATTGGACTTATTATCTAAGGTCTTTAGTGATCGTCTCCATGGTTACGTATAAAGCAAAAAGATTGTTGCAGATCGTTTAAAAATCAGGAAAACAGGATCGCAGAAAGCGAAAAGATCGCCGTAGATCGTTTAAAAATAAAAAAAAGCAGGATCATAGAAAATGAAAAGATCGCCATGGATTGTGTAGATTAAACCTATGAAGGCCCAATTTTGCTAGTGTTTTCAAACCTGATATATTTTACTTCTTTTATTTCTGGTTTTGTATTGAAATAATTATGCTGGTACTTTTGAAGTTTGTTTCAAGATTGTATAGAAATTTACTTCGGAAATGTATGATAAAAAAATCTTCATTAGTTTGTATCATGTATTAAAAAAGTCTGTATAAACTTTGTCTATAATTTTCATTTTAAACAAAGCACTTTGTAGCGTTCTTATAATTATACGAAAAAAAACACACAAACATTTTGAGATTATCCCTAAGATGGGAGAGGCTCAACTATTGACAAAAGACAATTGTACCAACAAAGAGACAGGCTGAACTATTGACACTTTTTAACATGACTCCCAGACTGAAGTTAAAACTTGTAACATGGGCAACACAATGTTTCGAATTTTAAAAAAATGAAGACAGGTCTGGCCCAACTGTGGACAAATGCAGTGTCTATAAGAGAGGAATAAAAAAACAAAAAATGTTTGAAGGAGAATAAATCATGAATTCTCTAAATATAATCTATTACAATTATAGGTAAAGGAATGAGCAATACAAATGCGTTGTCATAAATTTTTCCTAAAAATTGAACAAGCACAGACATAAATTTGATAAATGGGCAATGACTGGTAGAGCGTTTCTCTCATGTCCAAGTGGTTGTGGGTTGTTGCCACATAAGGCTGTCGTCCAGTTGGGCAGTTGGGCTCAAATAGGACCTTATAAGATTCCAGAACTGCTTTTGTGGACCACTCCTGAAAAAAATTGAATATAATATCTCTTTAAATCATAATCAAAAGTCTCTTTTTCTTAAATAAATATCAAAATATTATAATCGTGGCTAACCTAGCCAAAGCGATTCTAAAGAAATGTTATGCAAATATTATTTATCTTAGTTTCATAACGTTTGACCATCACTGTAGTTCGTTTAAGAACCACATGGTTCAAATTAGAAAAGTAAACTCGGTTCCCACAAATTTCAGCACTCTGTAACGAAGTGAACCACACGCCATTTCTTGAATAAAACTATGCCGGAGCTACAAAAAACACCCGCTAAAAAAATTAAGAGGGCTATGGTGTGTGAAAAATCTCACTTGTAAGCAAAATTTACAAGTGCGATGTGAATATTTGCAAGTGTGATTCACAGTTGCAAATATTCGTTATAAACGTTATTCGTTTAAACGTTATATGTTATTTAAGCTGTATAGAAATGAATTTTGTAAAACCATGGTAAAATGTATATAAAATGTATACAAGTGCAAGGTTGAAACAACGTTGAACGCGATGATGTGTTGCCAGATTCGCTATATGTTTTTGGTATTAAATATATTTGTTGACATTTTTGATTTCTCTTTCCCCTTTTAAAAAGATTTTTTGAAATTTAACATGTTTTTTCTTCGGTATTAGAAACACTGATGCTACTTGTTTTTTAAAGAGAATTTGTATTTTTTGTGAACTGCGTGAAAACTCGTAAATGTTAATAGAGATAGATAAACCCACCACTATATATTAATACCTATAAATATACAAACATATAATAAACATAAATGAACTGCATTGTTAGAGTCAGACAGTAGGATGTTAACATTCCCATTCTCTCTTTTCTCGCAACCAATAATATAAACATACGGCTGCAAATGCATAGCGACACTGCAAATGCCCCGAAACAAAATCAAAACATAACCAAAGGTTCATAACAGAAGTGTGTAAATAGTGTCTCTATCCGATGTTTCCAGTTTCCAAAACAGCTGTCAGCTTTGTTGGGTCTGCACCAACTTTTGTCAATGGATCTGCAAGTTGCATGGATGTAGGAATCCATTTCACGCTGGATAGTTCTTCTCTCAAAATCATTTCTTTTATAACAGAAATATCAACCCTGAGTCGGCGCTCTGCAGCCATTGTTGTTGAGTAAGTATTTCGGTAAAGAGATTCATTATCAGTTAATGCATGAATCTGAATGTGCTTACATTGCGTGTTTGGTATGGAAATCATTTCAGTAAGAACTTGTGACATAAAGTATGCAGCATCAAGAGCATCCACCATGGCACTTGTTTCAGCAGCAAGTGTACTTCTAACAACACGTCGAATAGTTTTGCTACTCCAAACTAATGGGCACACCTTCTCTTTATTATCAGAGAGGAACACCACATATCCTCCTGAACTTTGACCTGATGACAAATTTGCCAATGATGCATCACTGTAGCATATGATGGAGCAATTTTCCAATGATTCAAGGCTAGGGAAATGAATCTTTAATGGATTACCTTTGATTCTTTGAAGCACTTTATTTGCTTTCAAGATATTAGACACAGTAGGAGCTTTCATAGTCGAGCTCAATACAGAAATATCGAAGGCAATATCCGGGCGAGTATGTGTAGCAGTCCAGTTTAACTGACCAACCAATCTGCAATATTGAGAAGATTCAGTCTTGGTACAAATGGAATCTTTCTGAAGTTGACGTTCTCGGGTGATTGGAATTTGATCGATTTTTTCAATATAATCCAATTGGTCAAGTGATAGCTGTCCAGATTCACTCTGGCTGATATTAATACCAACATATTTAAAATGTGATGATGCTGAATGACCAACTTGAAATATTTGGTAAAGCTTATCCATGACATCAGCTTTGAAAACATCAGTACCGGACCAAAGGAAATCATCAACATGTGCTTGTAACACACCAGACAATTGATCATTTTTATCTTTCCAATAAAAAACACCATAATCAATAGTTGATCTATGACATCCTAAATTTTGTAATGCTTCCCATACTGCAAAATACCACATACGAGCAGCATCATTTAGACCGTACACACATTTTTCTAACTTCCAGAGTGTGTTTGGAAGGGGTACGTCACATGGTGGAACAATAAAGACATCCCGTTGTATTGGTTTGCCTTGGAGAAAAGCTGCTTTTATGTCAATAGAATTTAGTGTCCATTGTTTGCTGGCAATTATAGAAAGCACTAGTCTCATACATTCTTTACTGCCAGTTGGTGAGTCAGCAGGTATGTTAATATTTTCCTGAAAGCCTCGGATGACATATCTTGCTTTCGGTACAAGTTTTCCGTCAACAATTTTTCGGGTACATACCCACCTACCAGTTAGTCTGGGTTGACCTACATCTGGAACCTCTTGGTAAACTTCATACTGTTTCCATTTTTCAAGTTCTGCACTCTTGGCATTCTTGAACTCATCTGGTGCGTTGAAGCATACGGCAACACACATCTCTTCTTCACAATTAGAAGGAGTAGAGGGATCACCTCCTGTTGGGTCTGACTCAATTTCGACTAACTTCCATTCTGATACATCACTCCAATCCATAGAATACTCATGGTCAGAGTGATCTCGAACGTTTACCCAATCTTTGTGGATCCCACCCTTTTTTCCAGCAGGGCCTAGAATTTTTACTTCTTTCCATTCTCCATCAGGATATTTGTATTGCACTGTCTGTTGTCTTTTTGGGAGGGACATCTTGGATCTGGCAACAGGACCAGATTCTGGTTGCTGAATTGAGCTTTCTGGTTGGTGAGTTGCAACATGTTCAGTAAAATGTTGTACTTCCTGTTCAGTTTCTTCTTCTGCAATGTGGTGCTGTTCATACCCTGATTCCAGATTTTGAGTAATATCTGACTGACTATTTCCTGCTGCTTGTGGTGAGGAATCTGGTTGTGACGAGGAGTGACTAATTTCATTAACAAGTTGCAGACGACATGGATGAACACGACGAAGAACACTGCCATGACGAATCATTACAACTTTACCATCTGCACCAATGACAGTAGCAGGCCCTTGCCAACGCCGATCGTCTGGTAGTTTATAGAAGACTTGGTTACCAGGCTGATAGAAGATATCTGCATACTCGCGAACAGGATGTTTTAATGCCTTGCGAAGCTTTGAGCTTATTTCTGCTTGCACGAAAGCTTTTCTGGCTGCAGCAATGGCATTAAGATGCTGGGCTATTACAGAGCTGGTGGTAATGCCTTCCAAGGCCGGGAGTTCATCATGGAAAGCTGATGGCAGTCTAGGATTTTGACCTATTGCTAACTGTGCTGGTGTAAATCCATTTACAAACATACAGCAATTTCGTACAGATATAGCATACTGCAATGCCAGTGATTCTGATAACTTCGGGTGATCTTCTAGCATTTTTTCCATCATAATATCTATAGTTGCATGATTCCGTTCATTCAGACCATTTGCCCAAGGACTATAAGCAGCGGTGTGCTTGATGTTTATCCCAAATTGATTGCCAAGTTCCCGCATTTCATCATTAGCGAATTCCCCTCCATTGTCCATGTGAAAACTTTTAGCTGCTCCAAATATGGGCAACCAAAGTTCTATAATCTTTGCAACAACGATGCGTTTTTCTTTAGATGGTATGAAATCAGCACGTGTGTATCGAGTAACCATATCGATGAGGTAAATTATCCATTTACCCTTCCTTTCTTTCAAATCAATACTAACTATTTCATTAAATTTCATTTTATCTGGATCCATTAAGTTTCCGACAGCTGGCCTTGGAATGGTCGGTTTGTATCGCTTACACACTAGACAATTCTGAGAATATTTATGCAGAATGTCCAAAAATTCCTTGTCAGGCTTATCCAGGACACTGAGGACTTTCTTTAAGAACTCAAAGGGAGGATGACAAAATTGGCGATGCAAGCGTTTAGCAGCAAGTTCTTTGTCATGTTTGGACAATTCACTAACAGAAAACATAACATCCAGTACTTCAACAGGAAAACCTGGCTGCACATTTATACACCAGTGTCCAGTAGGGGATGTGAAGAGCTCAACATTTTTCTTCACACGATTTATTGTAACTTCAGCAGTGTCATTTCCTGTACAAATGAGCAGATTCCATGCTTTCATAGTTTCCTTTCCAAGCAGAAGAGGAAGATCGGTGTCAACAACATCAAATTTTAAGGAAGTGATTTCCCCAGCAACCAAAACAGGAGCTATAATGGTATACATAGATTTCATGACACGTCCACCACCAAATTTAAATTTGTTATTACCATGAAGCTTTTTGACATTTTGGTACATATCAGTACTCATGGAATCAAGAAAACACGGTGTCCATACTACTCCGGCAACATTCTGTGGGCAACCTGTATCGAGAATCATATAGTTAAATGCAACACCACCTGCCATAGACGCATCAGATGCTTGGCATTCAATAACATCAGAGTTAACAGAAGCAACCCAGGAGCGGTTTGTAGAACTATCATGCTGTTGGTTGTCTTCCGAACCTTGTTGTTTCTCAGAACGATGTGGGCAATCTCGAGCAAAATGTGCAATTGAACGGCAAACACGGCATGTTAAAGGTTTACCGTCAGCATTTAGGGGATTGCGATGTTGCAATTTTCCACGACCTTGTCCACGATAACTTTTATTTGATGAATTACCATTTTTCGATCGGTATTGTCTCCATGCAACGTATGTTTCGTATTCATCTAGTGTGGCAAAAAAAGGCTCTTGTTTGACAGCAGGTTGAACTGAGGCTACAGCGGTGTTGGATGACTGAGTACTTGTGACAGCAGCACTGCCAAAATATTTCTTAAGCGCCTTTTTAGCTTGTTTATACATTTCATTTGGTTGATCCCCATCAACTTCTCTCATTGCTAGACGAAGGTCAGAATCATTAAGATTGGCACCACACAGTAAATTAAGTCCATGAATACGTTCACCAAGTTTCATGTCGAAGCGCTCCATTCGGACTTTATATTTCTCATAATACATGATATATTGTTCAATACTTTGATCTTCTTTTCTACATAATATACGGAAGTCTTTCCACGTGTCAAAGGCTGACGTGTTATCGTCCTTACTATAGTACGTTTCTATCAATTCTATCACCTTTTTCCACCCGTCATCACCTGTCATGTTCTCCGTATCAAGGGTATCAAATAGTTGACGACGTATTTCGCTTCCATCCGGAAGATGCAATGCTAATTGCAAACCATGAACATCTTTCAGTCCAGTTACACCAGAAGTGGCAACTTTCCATGCCTTGGCTTCTCGGAGCCATAATGAAAACTCTTTGTTTTCTTCATCCCACCGTGGTGGGTTTAAAAATCCACTAGCCATTGTTTAACTACCGTCTGCTACCATGAAAACTCGTAAATGTTAATAGAGATAGATAAACCCACTATATATTAATACCTATAAATATACAAACATATAATAAACATAAATGAACTGCATTGTTAGAGTCAGACAGTAGGATGTTAACACTGCGAGCTTTACTTTTTCTTGTGTTATTTTTTTTTATGTTTATGTGAACCCAAAACACGAGAACTGAGCGTCTGAGCTAGCCACTCTCTCAGTTTTAACTTTCTTGTCTCTGATACCTGAAATAATGTTGCAAAGAAAATATCCAAAATGTAATTATGGTTTCAGAGATTCTTAACCAGTTTTTGTGAACATTACAGTGCAAGTTAAGGTGACGGTATACCTTTTGAGCATGATTTTTTAAATCGCGAAAGTTTATTCATCACCAAAAAGCATTTTCAACCACCTATCAAATGGTATAAAAATAATTTAGAACTTTTTAACTCGTGAAAAGTACAGAGACATTTTTGAAACACACCTTGCCTTCAAAAAATTGACTTCATTTACAAAACTACTTCGTTTCCAAATCTCATTCGGTGTTCTATTGAATCGTGATAGATGTATGTAAAAAAGTATTTTCCACAAAGTCCCCGTTTTTGTTTTATTTTACTTTTTCTAAAAAAGCAATTTTTTAACTTAAACTTTCGTCTTTAAGATGTAATATCTAGAGAATCGTTGATTTTTTTAAAATAAAAAAAATCGCTTTTAGATAAATAGTTGGCTACAGCACAGAAGCACTCTCCCTTGTAGATCTTCTGTAGTTTTTTGTAAAAGAGATTTAAAATGTTAGATGGTATGCGAAAAAAAAAACACTACGAAAAAGTGTTTTAAAGATTTTTTTAAATATCACACCTTGCAAGCATACTCATGATGGTGGTGATACTTTCACACTTCCAAGGCGATGAATATTCAAAAGGTTGTCCTTTTAAATTTTATTATTCGCAAAGATGTGACTGATAATACCGTAGAAATTGAACTTTCTAAGTCGTTTAACATTTTTCTGTGACTTGCAGAAACAGAACAGGATGGCCTACATTTTTAGAAATAAAAGTGTTTTTTTTTTCAAATGGTCATTTCTTTTCGGAAAGGAAATATAATTTATCTTTAAAAGTTATACTCAAGAGGATGATAAGTGTTAAAACATTCACTCTTATTCAATTTAAGGTGTGAAGGACCGATCAGAAAAAAAGTTAGTTATTTGGATAAAGTCAATATTCTTCTTTGAAAAATAAATAAATAGTTTCACCATTGGAAAGATCGTCGTTTCTTTAGTATCTATGGCTAATGAAAACAACAACGATTTTTTGATACAATAAAGGTACACTGTTACCTTAAATACACTGATTAAAGTTGTTTTCACAAAAAATATGTTTGTTTTAAATATGAGTCTGTTTCTTATTCACACAATCCACAGGAATGTGTGTTTGGTTTAGCCTTTCTTCGTCTCGGAATAAAAAATGAACACATTGGTGAATATTTTACGTAGAGCCAATTCATGTACGAAATTAAATGAGAAACAGCTTTTGGAGCTTTTATGTTATTTAGATGTATATGTAGAGCCTAGCGTATGTCACATTGGAAAAAAAATCACAAAATTCAGACGTAAATCACGAATTTTAGGATGTTTTAGCTAATTCATCTTTTGTTCAACCGAAAAAATTTCCACTTTGTTTACCTGCATTTTTGCAAAGTTATTTTATGGAATAAAAGCCATGAGGGTGCCGATAAACTGCATACACCGTGCTGATTTACTGATTTCAAAACCTTCTGTTACAGTAACAAAAGGTTTGGACTCACTCCATGGTTATACCAAAAAGCAAAATTTGAAATACCAAGATTTATGGCTGCCTAACTTCTGTTAAATAGATAGAATAGAAGACACTTTTTTGTAATGCCTTCAACAAAATGACATGGAGAATGCTTTCTCTGGTTCATGTAAATTGAGCTAACCGAAATCAAGACTGCAAAATCTAATTCCTTGGTTTCGTTTTATTCTGTTACAGTAACAATACGGTAGGTCATTGCAATGCGAAGATAGCATTTTTCTTTTAATGATCTAAACTTGTCTTTGCAGTTCCAATTCAAACAGATACAGACCATTTCGTGAGAGGTGGCGATTGCACTCACAAGCTCCCACACGCGCAGATTTGTTTAAGAGTGTGATTAATCGCACGTCAAATTTTTGTTTCATGTTGTGATAGCTTTCTGAAATTATCGTAATTTCAAAAAACTAGGTTGTGAAATATACATGTCAATAACACCTGAAATTGATACCTGCCATACTGCTCTGTCATACTTCGAGCTAGATAGATAGATAGATAGATGTGCATATTTTACATGGCTTACATCACAAATATCGAGGAATATACCCTGTCTATTATTTCCAGGAGGGGCCATGATTTAGATGGAGAGTCATAGAGTATTTAATGCTCATTTTGAGCTACGCAAACCCAATTAGTAGGGCCCACGCTCTACTAGACAACTCCCGGCAACATCCAACGGCCCACACAGTGTGCCATTTCCCCAATTTCCCTAACATGGTTTGGGTTAACCAGGGTCTATGTAACATTCACTCGCCCATGTTGAATCACCGTCAAGAGGTATCGAACCCCGTCTCCCACACTGAGTGCGAGAGCTATAACCACTAATCTACGGCGCCTCGCGAGCTCTGCTACCTTTGGCAATTTCCGGGGTTTACTAGGGCATAATTTTTAATCAATAATGTATTTATCTCCTAGTTAACTGAAATATATGTTTATTTCATTCATTCATTCATTCATTCATTCTATTACCAGTAGCAAATCATTTCAATATGCTCAATGTGATTGCAAAAATATAAATAAATTAAAATAACATTCAACACAAAAGAATCTAGAATTGTGTTTTAGAAGGAGTGAGAAAATTGTTATTGAAAGAAAAAATAAGCACTAAATGAAGCGAGCTCGAGTATTGGTTTTTTTAAAAAAACTTTGTTCAGATTTAATTTTAAAAGTGTGTTATTTATGTCATTTGTTAAAGGAATAGCGAATATCTATATGTTCCGTTCAGTAGGGTTTTCGTAAATTATAATTCAAGCTTTATATATTTATAATCCTCTTCTGGAAAATAAATAAAATAACTAAAAACAAAACAAGTAAAAAATCTGTGTGCCGTGTACAGAGGTAAAGGAATCTTTTTTGTATGATCTTAAGCGCACCATGTAATCATGAAAAAGTTAATTGCACCAGGCAATATCACTTCTCATTTTTTTATGATAGTTCTTTTAATATCACCCCTCCTTGGCTTAAGTCCAGCTATGTTTTTTATATCAAAAGCAACTAACGGTTTGAATTGTTTGGCTGTCAAGTGACGACATCAGCATATCTTGTTGCGTTGTGCTGATTCTGAAGCTTGTGTGTAGAATTGGGGTTGGATTTTTCACAGTCCCAAACAAAAACAATTTTTGTAGCTTGTTTTTGCACTGTCAGCAACAGTGACATATCTTGTTGATAATAATTTCCTAATCTTTTCCTAATTTTTTCTAAATTTTTATATTTTGATTCACTATTTAAACATTAAAGAATTTTAACCATTTTTTGCTAATTAAAACTTTACCTCTTACTCTATTAAGAACAAGCTTATGTGGAAATACAATGTAAATGCACATTCCTCATATGGAAAGAGTCGCATGTGTTTTAACAAATTGGCCACTATATACTTTTATATTTTTTATTTTGTGCTTTAAAAAAATGGGTCTTAGCCTAACCTGGTAGCATTTGTACTTAAAAAGGCATGGATAAATCAATAGTGGTAGAGGTAGAAACGTGGCTGCCTTTATAGAAAAAAAGCATATGTAACTGTACAATGTTTAAATTGAGTTAGAATGTCCTGTTTTCAAGGAAAAGTATTTTTAATTTTTTTTTAGATTTGTTTTTAATTAATCTTTTCACAACAAATTATCTTTTTTTTACCAAACAAATTAGTAGAAAATGGTGCAAGCAGCCATTTGTTGTGTGTTGTCCCATTATTGCAAATTATTCACTGGAAAGGTGTTATTTTCTTCTTGTACTAAATAATATTACTATTATATCTTCAGGTAGTTGTAATGACCTCCTATATAAAAAGTTATAGAAGACACAGTCCAAACAACAGAAGTAGAAGTCCTTCTCCTCAGGATTCACGATATAGAAAGAGAAATCGCTCTCGAAGTCGTAGTTATAGCCCAGACAAATACAAAAGATATGAAGCTAACTCACAGAGTTATTTCAAGCAAAGTAGAAGTGGAAATAGAGATATGCGAAATGGTGATTTATGGCGGGATGAGCGAGAAAGCCTAGCCAAACATGGTGTTTCTTTTGTGTGGGGACTGTCTCCTCATCCTGCTAATTATGATTCAGAAGATCACCAGGATGATTCTAGTGACACTGAAATAAAAAAGAGAAAGAAGCAAAAAAATTCAAAGGAGAAGAAGCACAAGAAAAAGAAAAAACATTCAAAGAAATCAAAAAAAAAGAAAAGGAGACACAGTAGTGAAAGTAGTAGTGAGGAAATCACCAATGAAAAAAGGGACGAAAATGAAAAAGATGAATGGACAGAGAAATCGTTATCTGAAAATGTTATAGTTGGACCTCTGCCGGTGTCTATATCGGAGGTTCAAGAAACAACTTTAAAAGATTATGGTGAGGCTTTGCTGCCTGGAGAAGGAGAAGCTATGGCACAGTTTGTAAAAGCTGGTAAACGTATTCCAAGAAGAGGTGAAATTGGGCTAACTAGCAATGAAATTGAAGCATACGAAGATGCTGGGTATGTCATGAGTGGTAGTAGGCATAGACGTATGGAAGCTGTTCGGTTGAGAAAGGAGAATCAAGTTTATAGTGCTGATGAAAAACGAGCATTAGCAATGTACAATAGAGAAGAGAAAGCGAAAAGAGAAAATAAGGTTTTAGCTGACTTTAGAGAACTTGTACAAACAAAAAAAGGAAAGAAGTGATACATTTTTCAATTTTGTTCTGTAAACATTTCACGCCAGTCAAAATTATTGGCTTGCTGCTTTCCAGGGTTGTTATTTCCTTTTTTCAGATAGAAAATATATACCATTATACTGTCCCCTCTGGTTAGCTGACTTCATTTTTTTGATTATTTATTTGTTTATTGAATTGTTTGCTACATTTTTATATAACTGAACTCCGCGAAATACTGGGAAAATAAGAGAATGTTATAAAGTCCCGATCCAAAATCTTTGTAATCAGTGAAAAATTGTAAAGGATTCTCAGAACATAATAAAATAACAAAATAATTTCTCATAGTCAACCACATGGATTTTTTTTTTATTTTGTCCGATTTTTGGCATCCGTTTTTATCATGTTAGTAACTTCAATGAAGTATTTTCAGCTTAAACGGCTGTTCAATTTTTTTCAAAGCGTAGCAAGTTAGAAATTTTAATTTATGCAAATTATTTGTACATATTTATTAAGCTTGTTTCTGTGATAATTTGAAATGCATGTCATTCATTGACCTTTTCAAATATATTTTGCATTTGTGCTTTTTTAAAAAATCTATTTTATTTTTTCTTCAAATCAATTCACATTCGTTGTTTCTTTCTGTGTGTTAGTAGTATAAAAAAATGAGAGTTGCTGTGATTGGTGCTGGTGCCAGTGGCTTAGCAGCTATTAAGGCATGTGTTGAGGAAGGATTAGATGTAGTTTGTTTTGAAAGAAATAATGTCGTAGGTGGTTTGTGGTATTTCACAGAGGAGGAAGGACATTCGTCAGTGATGCGTTCGACAGTCATTAACACAAGCAAACAGATGATGAGTTACACAGACTTCCCTATACCACACACCTTTCCTTTATTTATGCACAACAGGAAAGTGCTTGAGTATTTAGAAATGTATGCCAAACATTTTGATTTATATCAGTACATAAAGTTTGACAGTGTTGTGCAAAATGTTTATCGAGCTGAAGATTTTAGTGAAACTGGCCATTGGATGGTTAACTGGGCACCCAAAGGAAAAGAAAGTGTTGGTAATCTTACTGAAGTGTTTGATGCAGTTATGGTTTGTACTGGTCATCACTGGCAAAAAAATTGGCCAACATTCGAAGGAATGGATGTTTTTGATGGAAAACAAATTCATAGTAAAACATACAAGGATGTGAAAGGTTATGAAAACAAGGTGGTTGTTGTGGTCGGTGAGCTGATTTATTTTTTATATAGGTAGGGCTAGATGTCCTGTCATGCTGAACATGCTGGCTTTGTGAAGTGTGTATAATATTTTTCTGTGTTTATTCTCACCAATCTTAAACTGTACATGATTGTGGAGGTAAAGTTTTTGTTGAGAATTTATGTTCGAAGTTGACAGCGTGGTGGGACAAAATCTCAATTTGACGTTTAGCAAACATTTTTAATTTGTAAACCACCTGTAATATACAGTTGTAATACTTTTTATAGTCCTGCAATTCTCTAAAGGTTTATGGTTTTAATATCATTCATTATGTGTGTAACAGTTAAAATATTTTTTTGGTACTGTTTACATTACAGGTCATTATTATCTTTGTTAAGGATGCCCTTGCTCAGTTTTTGTTTTGATACAGGATTTGGCAACTCTAGTGGTGATATAGCATGTGAACTAAGTAGGTGTGCAAAGCAAGTTTATACAAGTACTCGCAGAGGAGCCTGGGTAATGTCTCGACAATTATTTAGTGGTTACCCGTTTGACCAATTTGGTTTACGCAGAAATTTGGATATGCTGCCACAGTCTATCAAAAACAGAACAACTGAGTTTATGTTTAATTTCAGGTATGTCTGTTAACTAAATATAAATTATGCTAAGCAGTAATTTTAAACTAAGTGTTTAGTGACGTGTTTTTCACTATTTTCACAAAAACATATATTGTTATGCAATCTCTTCCATAATAATTCCATAATACTTAACATACAGAGCTTTCTAAGCACACTTGTCACAACGCTTTTTTACAGAAACTTATCCCTTAACGAACAGGATAGATATTTTCATCTAGCAGTTAACTGAATCATCAGTTGCAGTGTTTGTTCGGCTTTCTGAAACTCAAGTTGAACCTTTGCATGTATTTTTCACAATATCCTAGTTCAAATAAATGCTGAAGAGATCTCGTGACTCTTCTCCACAGGTTTAATCATAAAAAATGGGGTATAAAACCGAGTTATGCAATCGGATGTCAGCACCCTATGGTTAACGATGACTTGCCAGTACGCATCGCATGTGGTACAGTGGTTGTAAAACCAAACATAAAAAGATTGACTAAACAGGGTATGTATACATCAACAGGTTCCTTTGAGCAATTTTTTGTTATTTGAACATGACATCGATTTTATTTTACTTTATTCATTTTCTCAAGTGGTTAATTAGCTACTTGAAACCAAATTCACATTGAACACTGGCCCACAAAACAAATAGTGTTCAGTCAGATTGTTTTAGACCCAAACGTTTTGTTTTGAGCTAAGGGAGAAATTTTTTTATTGAAGGAGGGGGATTTGTTTTTTATTATGTAAAACCCAGCGACTGTTCTTCAATGTAGGTGTGATGTTTGATGACGGTACATTTGTTGATAATGTTGACGTCATTATTTATGCAACTGGTTATCGCATCTCGTTCCCCTTGCTGGAAAATAATGAATTAATTGACACCAGCCAGAACAAATTTGATTTGTACAAATACTTATTTCTTCCACAACTGGAGAAACAAACCTTGGCATGCATAGGTGTGTTGCAACCTATTGGTGCCATTAACCCACTGGTGGATTTGCAGTGTCGCTTAGCAACACGAGTTTTTCTTGGTAAGGTGAAATTGCCAAAGGCGAGTGTTATGTGCAAAGAGATTAATGAAGCTAGAGAAAAGTTGGAAAAACGTTATTACAATTCGCCACGTCACACGGTTCAAGTAGGTGACTAGATACAATTATAGTACTTTTTAAAAAGTCTAAAAAATTTTTTCCACTTATGTTTTGTCTCTATAATAATAGCCGTGGTATGTCTATCTCTGCGCGGACGCTGAGTTAGAAAATGTTACGGAATCACGAATATTAAATGCGATATATTTTTATCCCACTTTGTTGCGACGGGTAAATATAAAGGACGGGAAGCTCCGTGGATTTTTCCACGGGCAATGACTATAGTAATATATTTGTTCGACAGTTCTCTACAACACTTGAAGAACAAACTTTATTGGGAACCAAGGTTTAGAAATATTTTTATTATCTCTATCAACACTTCTCTTACCAGGTAGATGTTATCCCATATGGTGACGAACTGGCTGCCTTGATTGGATGCAAACCCAACATGCTTAAAATGTTGTTCACAGATCCTGCACTTAGCTTGCAATGTTTCTTTGGTCCCTGCTATCCGCAACAGTACCGATTAGAAGGACCTGGCAAATGGTACGGCGCACGAGAATACATAATGGACGCACATCGATATACATTTAGCCCAATGTCGAAGGAAACGTCGCAGTCTACGAATTGGGTTCGGTTGTTCTGTTTTGTATTCGTTGCTTTGTTTCTTATTTATTTGTTGTGGTAAAGATTTTCTATGTAATGAAGTTAAAAAATGTTTCATAAAAAACAAATCAGTCACATATACGAAAGGAAAATACAACCTGTGCGAAGTTAATTTTGACTTCTTTTGTTGAAACTGTTCAAATAAACGGGCTGTAATTTAAGTTCAAAAGAGGCACGTAGCTTCCAACTGCTTTATGACGTTTTAAATGCTAAACAGTGTTGTGTTTTTTAATATTATCAGGATCTTCAATGAACACACAAGCTTACAAAACTTGATGGTCTCTCTAATGTGCTTTTTATTTTCCAAGTGGTCAACCGATGCTTACTGGCTACTTCTCAAATGTATTTTTTTTAGATTTATATATATTGTGTATTATAGGTAAATTTTCAATTGTGTGTAGTATTTTTATAATGTCATTTAGCTATCAGAATTATATTAAAGTTTATTAAAATTGGAAATTTGAAATAAACTTAAAAATGTTCATCTTACCTAAAGAAGCACAGTTTTTCATGGCTATTTATTCTTATGGTTCGCGAAAATGTTATCATTTTCAGGGTAATTTACTCTTAAAGAAGGGAAAACTTTTTTGTTAAGGAGGGTATGGGGTAGGGGCAAGGACCTGTGTGGAACAACCCTCTATACAACTACAAAATGGGGTTCTGTGGACTTATTATTTTAAAGAGTTTTTCCAAAACCGCAAAAAGGTCCAACCTTGTCCCAGGGCTCTCCTTAATCGGCGCTATCTCATATACAAGAAGAAACAGCAGGTCCTGAGATCGAGGTTGGAAAAAGTACACGCTATTTTTTCAACTGAATTCTTCAAGCGTTTGTGATTGTGACTTTAGGGATTTATAATGCTCATAATTTCCTTGATTTTGACGTTTAGGTGAGGGTGCAGGGGGAAGGGGGGTTGGCTAAACTTTAAATTGACGTATAGAGTACAATTTTCGATTTGTTTAACTGAAAATTGATTCATTATTCTCCTAAGTATTTGTTCTCTCAGAAAAGTTTAAAATCAGCTTAATTAGAAATTAGAAGATATGATTAATCATTCACCTGAGAGAATAAATATAATCATAGTAGTTGGAGTGATTGGCGACTCTTCTAACAAGAACATAGAGAAATCTGTCAATTTCCATCGTCACCTTTTGATGAGTGGTAATTGTTGTAATTTGACGCCTAATATTAACCGTTATGATTGAGGGGATCAAGAAGTACCAAACAAATTTTGCAGATAACGATGACGTTAATTTGATCGTCACAGAAAGTAACATTAAATCCTGAAAAATGTGACCATTTTCCGAACTTAAAAACATCTATTTTTATACATTCTCATTATTTTGAAGTTCTTTTATATGACTCGTTCCGCCAAGAAGGAGATAGGCCCCACGGTAATATTTGTTAACAAAACTTTAATTAATAATAACCGTTACGTGTAAGTATAGCTTGTAATGTTTAATATATGTTAGTTCTAGTCGTTAGCCTGTGGGAAAATCCACCTGTCCACCCTTTAGCATTGATGTATGTACACACAACATATAAGTACAAGTACATAAGACTAGTCGTTAGCCCGTTGTTGAATCAATGGGTTTACCCATTCTTTGGTTTCTGCCTGGCTTAGCTCGTTTACTTTTTCGTGAAATCTTAGCACGACTTGAAATCTTGCAGAGATAGACAACGTATTAATATATAGATTTTTAGTATAGCTTTTTGTGGTTAATTTCGGCTATGACATATGATAATGTCTGGAATTGTTATTCAAATTGTGGTGCTGCTGTGAACTCTACACACAAAAGACGCGAGAAGCCACCTTTAATAAGCAGTCACGGCTTTCTCTTATTTACAATCTAATTATATACAACAAGAGACATTTTTGCAGTTGTTAACTCTGTTTTTCTTTATGAATTCTGCGTTTTAACCTATTATTTATCATTCTTTTTTGGAAGTGTTTAGTGTAAGGACAAGAGCCAACAATGTGTCATTTAGTTTGTTGTATGTCACGTTTGAAAATTATCCGGGTTTTTTTAATTATATTTCTATTTAGTTATAGAAACAAATTAAGCAAAACATTTTATTTATATGGCACTCTTGTGGAAAGTCTTCGTCAGTGAGAAGAAAAGTGTGGCCGGTAACAGCATGTCACGATATGAACAGTGGTTCTATGTGAAAAAGTATTAAGAGATTTCAGTAAATTTTTTATGTTGTGTATGCTTATTGCAATCAGAAGGTTTAAATATATTGTAAGTTTTAAAATAAGCTATATTAGGTGTTTGATTTTTAAGAAGTCTCAAAACATGCTTGATACAAATTTCTCTAATGAAGTTTTTAAGTTCCGTTCCGTTTAACCTTTAAAGATGCGAAATACTTGTTTTTATATTAGTTCTCTTGGTTGTTTTTGTTTGTTAAAAGCTCAAGAGGATTTGTAGTGGAGAAAAAAATCATTCGCTGTTCTTAAGGGGCTACAGAACTGCCGTTGGTGTTTGACTTTAGCGATTTACGAATGACGATGGAAAAGTTTATGATCACCAAGAACAAAAACAACTTAAATCATTAAAAATATCAGGGTATCCAAATATAATTAAAAATGACAGAAAATTTCCCTACATATATATTGGATATCCATGATTTATTCGAAAAAAGTTATATGTTTGAAGGATTACATGGGAAGTATATTTGTTTGGGGCTGAGTCAGCATGCCCCTTTAACTTTTTCTGGTGCTTCAGCTATTCTTATACAATCTATTAAGCCGGCTTTAATTCATTAAAAAAATTCTAATGTTTTCCAAAGTTTCACAATAAATACACGCGCAGGAAAGAACGCAAATGGAAGTTGAACTGGAAAAATTTGAGATAAGGAAATCATTTAGGGCAATTTTACGGTTAATACAACGATACGCTGTTAAATTTCCCACCGCCACCGTGTTGCTATACGCCATATTTCAGCACGTAGATATCTTTTTCAAGGAGGCTTTAAAAATTAGATAGCGTTTGGCTACCTTCGGCGTTCATATCTGTTGTTTTATGTTGTGTTCTCTTATACAAGCTTACCTATTAATTCTATATCAGTTTACGTAAAGTAGAAAAACAAGAGTTGATGATTTAAAAGTTTTGAGCCACGTATTGAGCCAGGTAATAAAACCAATTATTTCTTCTATTAAAAAGTAACGCAAAATCAAAATGTAATAAAACACGTGCGTGTTCAACGAAGCTGAAAATATTTTAACTGCAGGCACCCATTGCGCATGTCCGTATTTCTTAACAACATATATCTGTTCATCCGTTTCTGCGAATCTCCACTTTTTCTATACTTTGCGGTAGCTAATTCTTGAAATTTTCTTCACTTGAACGACACTTAACATGGTTGATACAGTTCATTTTAATATGCCATCAACTATTCTTATGCTGAACGATCGTAGTAAACGATATCTTCTGTGGCTTTCTCGCAATGCGATGTCAACCATGCTTTTTAAGGCGTTTGGGAGCGCCGTGACGAGATATTTTTTTTCTTGCGTGGTCAGTTAATGACATGAGTGACAATTCTTGACTTGTTCGTCACTTCTGTCTTTTTTAAACACCAGAAAACCATCTCGAACAGTCTTGATAATATGTGTGTCCGCAATTTAGTTGCTTTGATTTGTTGTTTGATTATTGATTCTACTATGGTTCCTGTAATAAGTTAAATCGCAGTGAAGACTTTAGGTAGGAATTCACACCTCTTCACTTGACTAAAGCGAACGAAAACCAACAACCCTTATAATCTCAGACAGCGCATTTTCTTTAGATGTTTCTCTGATATCCCCACATATTTTTGGACCTACCTGGTACAGGTGAGGTCCTATAAATGGACCTCTGTCCGTCCGTTCGCCCGTTATGAGTTTTCCTCAGAATTGGATCAGTAGTTTTTCTTGATTTTCTGCACGAACATGGAGAACAATAGACCCTCGAATGTGACGAAGTTACTTTTCTGAGAGAAAATCTTATAATTTAATAGCAAAATGAGCAAAAACGATCCTAAAATATGTTTTTTAGGACATTTCTGAGGATTTAATTATTAGTTAATTAATTTTTAAAATTTAAGTTTCGCTTGTTATCTTTTTAACCAGTATATAGTTGCAACTACTTGCCGCCCTTGTTTACCATGATACGACAGTTGTTCTTTCAAAACTGATACATATGCACCCCTTATTTTCCAAAGCGATGATTAGCCCCAACACCAACCTTGACCCCAGGGCTGGTTCTCTTTTTATAAACCCTGGGGTCGAGGTTGTACCAACACGTGAAGTGCACAATGGAAGGATACGCAGTGCGTTTTATCTGATCACGTGTGCACAGCCTACCTCCGCAAGCTTCTATGCTAGGTTTAAATCTGCAAGTTACATGCCCATTCGATTTTGTTTCTAGTGGATTTTTTCAAGAGCAGCGAACAGTCTATAACTATTAGGATCCGGAAAGAATAACAAAATATTTCCAGTTAAGTTTTTTAAAGAATTATTTTGCACAGTATTATATACAGTGAAATATGGCTGAATTTCTTGCTACATTCAACCTCACTATAAATTAGATTATATTTATACTGTTTTGTATGCACAATTGATACGTTCAAAATGTTTAAAATGCACTCTGTGAAGCATTTGAAATAAAACTTTAAAATAAATATTTATTTGAAAAAGGAATTACACACGCATAAAAAATGTAAAAGTATATATGATACAACATAAAAATATAAAAAAATCAGGCCAACGGTTACCATAATAGTAGACCTGCAGCTTTAATATTTTTAAATCAAATTTATAGGTTATAAAATTTAAAGGCATAATCTATAAAATTTGCTAAACAAACTACTAAATCTGAAAAAACTAAATCTATTGATATATGCATCGGTTCAGGTTAATGGTGGCAAGTTTTTCTACAACTTTAAGCCAAAAAACCTTGTGGTTTACCGGTTGTAACGTATCAGAAGGACTTTTCCTTTAATCATTTACAAGTACGTCCTTTATTTTTCCAGTTAAGATCTCCATCAAATTTGTCCTTTTTTGACTCGAAAAAAATTTTATAATTGATCAAATAAGCAATCCAAAAATGAAGTTATATTTCAAGGATTAATCAGTCACTTGCGGGTAAAACAGAAAAAAATCATTTGTCAACAACTACTATAATGGGTCTATTTAAAAATGTGTACGTACTATAAATCCTCAATCTTATACTCCATTGTATGCCTCGCTTTTGACTTACCCCTTTCCCGAACGTACAGATCACCCCTCCCCGAAAAATCAACTTAATGATTATTAATTATAACACGTTACTTGAAAAAAGGACATTATGGGTAACTACAGCAGTTCTAAGCTGCTAAAGTTGAAATAACCACGCATTTTTTGCAAAAAAGATACATAAAAAAGCTGCAATAATATTTTAAAGCGTAGATATGTAAACCCTTCGGAAGACCCCTTTCCCCTTGTACACTTTGATGGGCTTTTAGAATACCTCCTTTTTCTTTGAGTGTGCTGTACAGAAAAATCTTGGTTATCATATAAAAGCTGCAAACGCAGATACGCACTTCTTCTACACACAAAGAATGAGAATGTCCAAGTGGACTCAGTGACTAAGTGCGTTACCTTGTTGCAGTTTCTATTTTATTAAATTTTTTTGTGTACATTTTCTGAAGTTTAGCCGAACGTTAATTGGACGTTTGGAAAAATGCCAGTGCTCCATCTTTTTCAAATTAAAACTTACACATTCTTTTTGCACAGCTGAAATTCAGGTGACTACGTTGCAGGACGTTACAGAACTTCACTTAAAGAAAAACAATTAAAATACTACAGCTACTTATATTACACAGACATTAGGCTTTTTAGCAGTGTTCAAATGATGAGTCCAGCATGGAAATCGATCTAGCTAGCTATCATCATTATCAACAAAGTGTTTTTCACAGCTATACAATGCAAGAATGTATAAAGTTGTCATCATTAAAAGATTCTTCCAGATCACTGTCATCATCACATCAGTGTCAGTTACACAGTGCTGGTGATGTGCATAGATGTGCTTATTTTACATGGCTAGCCTCACAAATATCGAGGGATATACCCTGTCTATTATTTCCAGGAGGGGCCATGGCTTAGATGGAGAGTCCTAGAGTATTTAATGCTCATTTTGAGCTACGCAGACCCAATTAGGGCCCGCGCTCTACTAGACAACTCCCAGCAACATCCAACGGCCCACACAGTGTGCCATCTCCCCATAATTCCTCACATGGCTTGGGTTAACCCGGGGCTGTGGTAACATTCACTCGCCCATGTTGAATCACCGTCAAGAGGAATCGAACACCGGTCTCCCGCACAGAGTACGAGAGCTATAACCACTAGTCTACGGCGCCAATACCCACTGTATTGATACTCACTCAAACCTTTCTATGGTCGCCGCCATGACAGTTTGATGTCACAAACCTGGCTTATAAGTACAACTTCACAATTAATTTTTCTTAGGTTCTATTCGTTTATTTTAACGTTTGTGCTACTTCGAAGCTGTACTACTTAAGTAGTTTGTTTACACGAAATCAAGTAGCACAGCACGAAACGCAAGATTTCGCTCAGCAAAAAAATCTTTTTTATTCACGCCTGACGGACTAAAAACCGCCCCTTATCGGGCGGCAATTAACGTGTTCTTGTACGGGGAACTAGTTAGCAAGCCAATCAAAGAAAAGACAGCTAACCAGACAATACATAGTCTTATTATACGCATGAACCTAAAAAATTCTATGTAGCCTAAAATCGTATTTTTTTAAGGAAAATATGTCCTTTCTTACATGAAAAATTGTCAAAACATAGTAAAGTAACAAAATACACTTGACAAATTAATCAATATAGAACAGCATATCAATGCTAATCCAAGTGAATTTAAACACACGCATAAATTCACCTAACTGACTGTCTTTTGTTGAGCTAATTTTAAAGTTGCGCCAATCTTTTTCTGACAGCCTTTTACTACTATCTTATGATTTCAAAACTTTTTTTTTACGGTGCAGATTATAAACTGAATTATAATGAAAGGAACTGTGTAAGAATGGTGTATAGTTAGTTGGGTACTGGACTAAAGTGAGGTTCGTGAAAAAAATATTGCTTTGTAACGGTAGTACTGGATTAAATGTAGTAAATGCTTAGGGATAACACAAATGCACTGTAGAAGCTAGCTAGCTGTAAGCTTTGAGTGTAAAAGACGCTACTGACGCTTTCGATTAATGTATGGGGATTTTAGTTTCCCAACCGAAGACAAAATTCTACATCTAATATCTCGGGACTGTTGCTTCAGCCCCCATCAGGAAGCTTTCAAACTCGCGCTCGATCTATAATGATTTTTGCAATGTCAGCTGGTTTTTTTTGTTGTAATACATTAACAATACATAATGTCTCTGCCGCTAAATCAAATCCATTGTTAAAATTTGGGGGCCGTTTTGGCTGGATTCATGATGCCATAATTCGCGCCCGTTAAAAAAACAAAAAAATAATACATGTCGACGTCGATATCAAGTAGCGCTTCATGGCAGAGCTTCTAAATTCTATATTTATGAAACTGTCTTGTCTTGCTTTGAATTACACCATCAGCTTAAGTTCTGTTTATTTTTAATATTCCTTATCCGTGGAAAAATCCACGGGCTCAACCGTCTTTAAATTACACGCTATTTCGTGTGCCCGTTGCACGACACTTTTCTTGCGGACAAACAGACAAAATACGGTTATTTTTAGACAAGTTGTCAATCCTTGGAAAAATTCATGGGATCGCCTATCCTTTATATATCGCATTTTACGTTTCCGTAACAGAAAGACAAACAGACAGACGACGGCTATTATTAAAGAGATGACTTAAACAGAAAAAAAACGTAGGTTAACCTGAACACTGCCCTCACGTACTGGGTGAGAAAATTTACAAAAACAAAGTTGCAGTAATTGTCTAGTGTTTCGATCGTTTTTGTTAGTGAAATGTAGCAGCCTCGCTCGCTCGCTCGTGCTTAGCTTTTTTTGTTTGAAACAGTCAACCGATGTGGCTATCACTTCATGAACGCTTCACAATAATGATTGTTGAAAGGTGAGAAGAGGTTTGTTTCTAATTTTTGTTTGCTCAAACACATAAATTTATTTATTTGCAATCTGAAATTTGTAATAACACAATAGATAAATTAGATAAATATTTTTCCTCAATGCTGTAACAAAAAACACAGTAAAAAGTGACTTATATTGGCTCAGTTGTACCGAGTAAAATTTTTTGATGACTTTGTAACCAATTTTGTTTTTGACCCTTCTCTTTGTAGTTCATGGAGAAATTAAAACGCTTTAGAAATAGGATATTTCGATATTTTTAGTGTTAAAAATGTTTACTGAGAATTGGAAAGTTTCGTTTGCATGTTAGATTGCTTTTTTAATTTTAAATATTGTTATTGAAAAAAAAATCTCCATAATTCTTCTGAATTTGGCAAAGTATTTTTTTATATTTTTATATATTTTTTTTTCAATACACCTTTCCCGAGACCATGAGTCATACTTTTTTTAAACTCGTATAATATGAATACCATATTTGAATTCAGCATAGTTTGTTTAATTTATGTGTAAAAGTTTAACTTGATACGCCAACAGAAAGTGCCATTTTGAGGAGATATATATCACAGTTAAAGTCTTCTTAATGCTCAAGTTACCATATCCCGCCTCGTTTTCAAAAAGAGGTTGGACATGCCACAAATCTTTAAATTAGAATAGCAGGTTGTTTACTTGCTGCATTGTTTTGAAATTTCCTTTGCTTAGGACATTTTTGATAAGGAATTCAAATCCTTTGTCCGTTTTTCATAAAACTCAACAGAAAAAGTTGCGGCACATCAAAAGAATAAGTCTCGGGAAAGGTGTATTATTTGTTTTTAAGAAAATTAGGATGTCCGGTTTAAAACAAATAGAAAAATAGTAAAAATGACCTGTATGGTTAGAAATTTGGTATTCTTATAAAAAAACGTGTACATATTATGACATGTGGAAATCTACTGTATTGTGATATTATGTTTTATATCAAAAATATAAATAAAAGTATTTTTCTGTAGATAAAAAAAACTTTTTAATTGTTAGATGTGATTCTGTGGGCATGGCTATACTGACGTGGCATGGGTGTGTCATAAAT
This sequence comes from Hydractinia symbiolongicarpus, assembly GCF_029227915.1. NCBI lineage: Eukaryota > Metazoa > Cnidaria > Hydrozoa > Anthoathecata > Hydractiniidae > Hydractinia > Hydractinia symbiolongicarpus. The sequence goes on along the minus strand of NC_079875.1, from coordinate 23,920,317 downwards.
TTATGACGATGATACGTACTATAGCAATATGATCTCAATGTTTTGAATTCGTCGGAAATACACCAGAACATACTCCATTCTCCTATTTCAGTAGAGTTTGTTTTAAATGCAAGATTTTCAGGGATTGCCAACAGTTTTCATCGTTTAAAAAAGCGTCGTGGAATACATACTAGCCTTGAAAGTGGACATTGACAAAATTTGCATCACTACAGCCACATGTGCAGGCTGAAGTCTTAAAAGTTCCAATACCATGTTACGAGCGCGCAGTGAATCGAAACAGAAGCATTTATCTCTTTCGAAACACTTTACGAACAAGATTGGATGATGGGTGGTCTGGCAAAAAAAAAAAGAAGCAAAGTTTAAAAGAGGAAAACATATGTAATGTTTTTATATGGGTATATTTCCCTTTTTTTTATTTCGCCAATTTTTTCCATAACCATACACAATTTTTAATTTTTCACAGAAGTCTTCATGAACTGATTAAAGTGACTGTTTTTGCGAAAATCGTTTCGCACAAGCGCAGCACGCATGCGAGCTTCATGCTACATTTCACAAACACAAAAGAATAATAAGGCCTGCCACAAAAACTTTTTAAGACTCGCTGTCTTCTCTGTGAGCTATTTTAAAAATCAAAGGTTTTGTGAACGATACTGCCCTTAATTCTTTAAATTACAATTTTAATTTTATAAATAAAATCGATAGAAGATATAATATTGAATTCTTACAACACAAACGGTGTTGTGTTGTAAGATCATAATTTTTCAGAACTATCCTACAGTGCAACGTCTTCTTTGTATATAAAATGTTTAAACGGGGAAATGTAGAAAGAAATACGTTAAAGGATTCTAGTTAATATCCAAAAAAAACCCCGGCTTTATCAACGTAAAACACAAACATGTCGGACGGACATTTTGACATGTTGGATGGACATCAGCATTTTATTTAGCTTTTACTCGGGCTTTGGACCTGAAGTCCTATATGGTGTTCACAAACTAAATTATTTGACGGTTATGTTGAATGCTGGTTATGCTGATTACTCGAAACTAATTCGGCTTAACTCCCCCAAAAAACTATAAAGGTTAGTAATCATGTCGGATGGACAAAGTCGTCATACCAAAGAAAGTATTTTTGGTAAAAACTGTACCTTAATAATAGACTTTTGTAGTTGAGAATTACTTGGATTCCTCCTGACATTTAACATAAATACAGAAAAATTGAATCAGCCCTTGGTCTGATGAGCTAAAATTTCAATGTCCATCCAACACGATAAAAAAACAAAACCTTTTAAAACTAATGAAAATAATCAAATTTTTCAACTTTTAGGACTCATATAACTATATATTTTCTGAAAGCCAAGGAGTAGCTGATTTAAACTAATATAAAATGATGATCGAGGAGGTAAAATATTTTTTAAGTGAGAATGCAATCAATTTTGTAACAGACCCTCAACTGCTATGGTCATTGTAACTCCTTGGCGATATTTCTTTTTTCTCTTTCTTTCAACGAGTTTGGTTCTTCCATTCGATGTTTGACTATTTACTTTTTTCTGTGGACACTTGTTGCTTGGTACAAGTACTGATACTAAATCCATTTTGAAGTTGTGGAATTTTTAGATTTTCAGAGTTCAAACAATTCTGGGGAAAATAATTTTGAAATTAAAAAAAAATGATTAATTAGGCTTCCTTTCTTTTTATCTTAGTAGCGTCAGCAAACCATAGTATTATTTTTAATACCATCCTTTACCCAGGATAGCCTCTTCAGTTCCGAATAGAACAATTAGTAATTGAAATGTGTAAACAGAGAAGTCGCAAACAAAGGCTTAAATTTATTTTTTTATCATGGCGATATTAATGGAGCTAGCTTATTTTTACGTTGAAAAACTAAGCCTAAAAATACGCGAGCATGAAAATAGTTTGAACGGAAATCCACCTCAAGGGCCTTCCTACATAGTAACTGTAAATTGGAAAAACAGATTAAAAAAAATACAGTAACAATCAACATACAAAAAACAACATGGAGACAACGAGAAATGACAAAAACTTAATATACCAATCATATAATATATAATCATACAAGCATGTTGTGGCTGTTATGCTTAACATTGCTTTTGGATTTCAATAAAAAATACCAATAGCTACATGCTTGATAAGCCTCTACAGTTATCATTTATGAAAACAAGATACTATATACAAAAAATGATTGGGTATTAAATAAACCAATTAAGAAAATCGAGGTCGCAAAAAGGTCAAGAAACAAGACTTACGAAGCTGGACAAGGCTTAAGAATGTTGGTAGGGCTGAAGTGTATAATAACTCGCTGAAGTATAAATCAGCAATAGGCAATTAAATAGCTAACAATGTTGTAAAAACAACTAAATAATAGATCAAAACAAAATTAAAAAAAAGAAAAGCTTTCTCTCATTCGATCACTTTTTCTTCTGCGTCTCACACGTACTGCACTGTTACAACACATGTGAAGGCAAGATCGGATGATGGTACCTTGAACATGGTTGGATATAATACGCAATTCGCATTTCGTCGCCCCTAAAATAATGGCATAGGGAACCAAGCAAACATTCTGACGAATGTGTAAATAACAAATGTGTGAAAAAACAACGCTAAAGATTTTTCCGGATAATTCTATTTACCTTTTGTTCCTTGTTAGGACTTGATTGACGATTGAAACCAATTTTTACTTCCAATCCAAATTTAGGTCAGGTTTTTTCGACGAACGTGGACACATTTACGTTCATTAAACGTATTCTATCTTCTTCTACGAATAGGCTTAACTCTGTAAGTGATTTTGATTATGTTTCATACGCCAAATACAAATCGCAAAAATGGCAAATACAGAATCACCTAAACATAGCTACAAAATCTTCAGGAGTATTGTCGCTAGGGGTTACTTACTCTTGCCGAGTATCTAATTCTTTCAACTCGCCTCTTAGCCCACTGAATGTATCATTCAAATCATTTTACTTTTAAAATCGAAAATTTTTCTAGTTACTAAGGTGTTATTGGCTAAAGCGACCAAAAAAGTAGTTGGTTCCACTTAGCGAATGTTCCACTTATCTGGGGTTCTACTTATCCGAAAAAAACTAAGAGATTTTGATAACGCAATTCTAAGGGGCCGGGAAAACGGTTACTTATCCGTGGCTCTGCATATCGAGCGACAACTGTATTTCTATGTTAGCTTTTGTTTCTTGAAAGGACGTGGTTGACGATTCGCTTCCAATCCAAATTCAGAAACAAATTTTTTTTCGTTCTTATGTTGTCTATGTATGCGACACACACAAGTAAACAAATTTTCACATTCGATCTAAACATCCTTTGCAACTGAGTTATGCTGTATGTACAAGTGAAAGAAATTTTTGATTGGGTTTAGCATGTCGGTATTTTGATCATGACGTAACCCTTCAGCTCCCAGGTCACCTTGCTGCTTTGGAATTTTGTTTAGGACATCTATCCTGAAGGAACTTGTAAGGTGGTGCAGACCCGCACTTCTTAAAGACAGTGGGGCATCGTTCTTCAATAACGTGCATGAAAAAATTAACGCCAGTGATTTTCCCGTCATGGTGGTGGCACATGACAACCCCATGACCAAAACTGATTGCAACGAAAAAATTTGCTATCTTACCCCCACTACCTTCTTTTCTTCCTTTCGTTGTGATGAAAACATCCTTGTTGGGCCTGCGCCAGGTCATACTCGATACGATCCTAGCTTCCCAAGAACTACATCCAAATAAAACCCAATCTCCTTAGTCCAGTACTCGGCCCGGAGAATTAAATGTTTCCTAGTAAACTTCGTACGAATTGTTTTTTTTCTTACTGAAAGTCCTTTTTTCCTCCATTGACAATACATGTAACCTTGCTTCTGCAGAAAACGTCTAATGTTTCTGTTAGTTATTCCCCATCCCAGTCCTGCTGTCTTTTGAATTTTCCTTGAGGAGTATTCTATCATGTGCCACCGCAATTGTGTCACAGTGAAGAGGATGATTCGTTCCATACGCATAGACAACTTCCGGGGTCGATCTTGGTTCTTTTTCCTTGGATCAAATCGGTTAGCGTCATCCATAGGTTTTTTCGATAGTCCGCTGTAGATGGTCCGCTGCGTAAACTGTTTTCCACATCGGTTGACAAGCTCGTAACAGCTTAGAACGTTCTCCTGATGTAATATTCTCATCTTCTGTAGGTCCATTTTTTGATATTTTGTTTTCGCTGTTTTTTGTTTAGATATATATACAGTTGAACTTGTGTAATTCGAATCTCCGAGGGCATTTAAAATTTGCCCGAATTACATGAGTTTTGAATTATAGGAGTTTGACTTTTTTTCGTCCGAATTTTGGTGGTGAAGTGTTAACGGGTTTGTAATATTTGAGAAATAAGTTGTTATTTTCATGTAAAACAAGTGTTTTTTTAATTATCTTCCATGATTTTGCTCTATCTTCTATTAATTAATCTTCTATGGTTAATCTTATCGGACATTTCCTTTAAAGCATTTACTTTATTTTCAAAGTCACCTCATTGTTTTTCCTCTTGGATGCCATTGTTGAGAATGATGTAAAAACAGACAAAGAGAAACACTCAATAAGCTTTTTCAAAACTTCTATTTCAACGAAACGTTCGATTGTTGGAAAATTCGAATTTAATGGCAACCTTCCATTGTTAAGAAGTTCGAATTTACGAGAACGTTCGATTATTGGAAAAGTTCGAATTTTATTGCAATGTTCGATTGTTGAAAATGTGAGTTTTGGAACTCTGAACGGACCAAAATTTTCAAATTCCAATTACATGATCAAAATTTGTTCACGGGACCGAGAAAACTGTTCGATTTACATGATATTTCGAATTTCATGAGTTCGAATTATAGGAGTTTTCTTATCAGGATTTAAAAGTTAAACCGGAGAATTCATTATATTTATATGATTATTTGAATTATATGATTATTCGAATTACATGAGTTCAACTGTACATCTTTCTAGAAAAACGAAAATGAACATCTGAGTGAAAATGGTTTACTGCCATTATTTTTGACCAGTATTGTAATTTTATGCTCAGCCCTAAAAATTGGCAAAAAACTAAGCAACACCCCTGAACTTAGCTAAACAACTTTTTTCCCCAGCAGAATATTTTATAAAATTAACCAGATGATGTTCAGCAAAAAGCAGAAGTTTCAGTAGCTGACACAGTAAAGTTGACATGCATTTTTCTTCAATTCAGTTCGGAGTACAGTAAAGCTATGGTAAATACTATGAAAAACATAAGATCGTAGATGCTTTGTTATCAAAAACTACTTTATTTTCTTTTCTTGGGATCGAAAAACACTAAGAATTTTTCAAAAGCTTGACAAGGTTACAGAGTATATTTTCTGAAATGAACTGTTGGTAGGAAAACCGTAAGCAGCAAGCAAACAAGAATCAAGAATGTTAGAGTTCAAACAACATCATGTAAACAAAAAGTATTGAGATCAACTATAGGGTCTCTCACAAAAAATAAAGCGCACTGTTTCACGGTGCATTTTTACTTACGCGATGTATGTCGAAGACTTATTTTTTTTCTGGGACACATTTCATGTGTAAAATATTACATGTCTTCGTGTTCTTGTTAAATGAATGTAAATCAGAAGTCACCAAATATATCAAAAATATTACGATCAGCCTCGATTCTGCCGTCATCTTCGACAATTTCGTTTTCATTGTCCAGGGGATTTTCTCCTGGAATCAGTGCTTCAATTGTCTCGGGGACGAGTGGTTCGTGTGGGTTAATAGAGGGATCACGGGGCAATGGAGATGTCACTTTGTATTCAGGTAACCCTTCTGGATTATTCTTTTAATCCTCGCTACCGGCTGCGGTTAGTAAGCAACCTGTTTTTTCGAACAATCGCCACCTAAATTTGTCATAGGATTCGCCTTGTAACTTACGGTATGCATTACCAGCCCATTTCGTAATGAGAATTCGTTGTTCGCTTGCTGTGATGTGGCTTTCTTCGCCATACCACTTTTCGAGGTTTTCATCATCATCTAACCAGGCAAAAAACTCTTGGTTTATCAAAGCCTTCAGGGTTGAACCATATCCACCGTCAAGGGGTTGTCATATACCAGTGGCATTTGCGACACCAAACCATGGAATACCACCAAGGTCCTTAAGGGAATCTCGAAAGCTTTGTTGACAATGTGTCTCAAGGTCATCTAAGAACAAAAGGAAACTCTCGGAGTCAGCAACAGCTGGTTTTAGAATTGTTTCACACCACTCGTTACAGAAATTGGTATCAGCCCAGGCGTTTTTCTTTTTTTCTTTGTCCCTTCTCCAATGCAGTTAGCCTTTTCCCTTGACCTCCAAAGATGATGGCAAGCCGTGGTTGTTGGTCGGAAGAACGAAAACATATATTCAAATTTTACTATCACCAGACTTTGGTTGGGCAACCCAAGTTTTTCGACTTCTATCGTCAAAATGTGAGTTTTTGGTTACTTTGGTCACTTGTTCATCAGTTTTGTCACATCTCGGGCGAAAGGAAGGGGTGACGGACCCATGTTGAATCTATTTTTGGGTAAAAAATAGCCCCATTTCTTGTCGTTTCGTGCATCATTAGCACTAGTGCGAACAGCCCTTTCTCGTAATTTAGTGTGTCAATTTTTCATTGTCTCTCTATAGTGCTCTTTAGACATCTTCTTATTTCGTAGAATCTCTCTTTGTTTTAGTTTGCCTCTTTATAAAGTTAGCAATCACGTGTTTCCTCAATACAACATTTCCATCTCCAGTTTGTTCTCTATATATCTAACGTCATTTACTCCATAGTCATTTGAAATCTACGTGATGGCCTTGCCTGCTTGAATTTCCAGATAATTCACTATACAACTCTTTATACTTAATTCCAGGACTAATTATGAAGAGTTTTTTCTTTTCTTGATCAGCCGCTGCCTTAATGATAGCTACTGTCCTTATTTTTCATCCATTTTGAAATTTTTGAACGAAGCATCATGGGTAATTCGTCTTCGTTTTCACTTTGTTTGTTCAGTAGTAAGATCGATTATAGCATGCTGCTTTTGGTGTAACGGTCCTTGAATATCATTCGACAGGGCTGTGGTATCGTTGGACGGAGATTTGATGTCATTCAACGGTGCTATGGTATCATTCGATGGGAACTCGTTGTCATTCGACAGGGCTGTGGCGGCATTTGATGTGGACTTTTGACATACGACAGGGCTGTGTTATCATTCGACAGGGATTTGGTGGCATTTGAAGAAGTTGTGGCGGTAGTGGAATATTTCTCATGTTTAAAGTTTAAATGAGAAGCCAACCCTTGCGTGTCCATAAACGTGTGTCTGCGTGACTGCGTGCTTCCTTTCTTTTTCCGATCTTTTTCTTAGCAGCTTACTAAGCAACTTTAGTCCTGAATTTCTAAAATGCCATAGAAACCCCAGCCCTGAATCAAAAGGTGGAGTTGCTTATAAAAAAAAATATGTACTTAATTCATTCTCAACCATTCTAAAGTTGTGAGAGTTTTTAGATTTTCTGCAGACAATCCTGAGGAAAATATTTTTGAAAAATAAAAATGACAAATTATAGTCAGATGATGTAATTATTACGCATCTCAGCAAATTTTCCTTTTAACCTCGGCGCACGATAAATGCTGAATTGCTGCGTTTGTACTAACCAACTTTATTTTTTACACCAGAAAATGTTAAATCCTAACCTTTTAAGCGACAACGGTCAATATCACAGGTTTTTGAGTGCGTAATAATTAGATCGAAAAATCTTCAATCATTATGCATTATTTTTATTCGCCGCGCAAGTGCGTAATAAAAAAAATTGTTGTGCGCAATCTATAAACATCTGGTTTACGAAGTAGATATTAATTGTTACGCATGTCAAACAAATACAATTTTAATCCAAATTTATTCTTTTTCTTTAGTGTAAAATACATTGCAAAGGTAATTTTTGTGACTCGCTTTTCTATCGTCATTCTTAATATTTTCAAAAAGTTGACGAAATTCTTTATATTGGGGAAAATTCCATTTCTTCGAACCCAAAAAGCTACATTTCAGGGGACCACAAACGATGTCATGGATCAGAGAAAACCTCTACATCTGCCCCTGCGATGTCATATTCCTTAAATATACAGTCTGTTACGCCATACTTTTGTTGGAGACAATCAATCTCTAACGCACATGGGTACCCAACTTAATCGTTTGGCAAGAATCGTCTTGTCAGTTTTCCAACATAAAGATTGGGAATTAGTTGGACATATGGAAGCGAAATATTTGCCAATCAGCTCTTTTTTAGTAGTGGGTGGTTTCAAGGAGCACGTCGCTTATGTGACATCACTCTCGTTTTCGTCAGTACACAATTCATCTGAGCTTTCGGTACATGTTTTGCTCTCTTCCACTTCTTCTTCTTCTTCACTCTCTCCCTCTCCACTTTCCTCCTTTTTCGCTTGCCTCTTTTTGGTTAGATTGTTTTTCTTTTCGTTTAAATTGTTTCCCTTTTCCATCCTTTCCGCTTTCCGCGTCTCTTTTTCTTCCTTCGCCTGTTTTTTTTCTTTCTTGTTCTTTCAAAAGTTCTTCTTGCGTTATTCTTTCGCACGTAAATTCATAGATATTGGTGCTTGGTGTGTTCTGGGAAGTTGATGGTTCGCTGGTAAAATCCGTGGCCGTTGTTGTTGGCGTAGTGCATTGAGAAGAGGGTACATCGATCTCGAAACTGTTAGCACTTATTTGGAATCAATGCCAATAGCCCTGTCGATATTTCTAAATAATAATCGTAATGTAAAACATGACTTAACTACATTATAGAAGGATTGGCTATGTATGTTAAACTCCGATTTACGTTTTTAGTTTGAAATAAACTCACTCCTCTGCAGGGTTGTCCCAGGCCAATTCTTTTCCGGTCTTTTTTCACTCCACGTATTTAGAAACAAGTCTTTGGTCCAATCGGTGTTTCGGGTATTTCGTTCAATCGATTGGCCAAATACCTTCGTTTCTTTTATCTTCACTGGGTAGTAGGTGAGGCGGTCTTTGGTATCCATTTTAGTATCACTCTCTTTCGAAAACCCAGGAGCTGTCAAATGTTTTGCAAAATATCTATATTGATTGTGTATGGTACTAAAATATATCATGGTTCACTCTCTCCTCCCTCATTTATGCAAATCTCCCTTGGAATTAAGTTATATTGTTTGCATAAAGAATTATATTGGTAGACGATTTGTCGCTACAAATATACAACCTCTACATCTGTGGACTGATCATCGACTTTTATGCCATTTCGGTATAATCTAAGCAGGTAGTAGAGGTGGTAAAATGAAAACAAATGCATGTTTAGAAGCTAATACTTACTTACCATATTCTCTCTATTTAACGCGCACTCTATATTTAACGCCCCTCTCCAATAAACGCCCACTCTAAAACATCAAAAATGGTATGAAACGCCCCCTCTCTATTTAACGCCCCTCTCCAATTAACGCCCACCCTAAAATCTCGAAAATTAATTAAAAGTCCAGGGCGTCAAATAGAGGGAATACGGTACGCAACTGAGACGGTCATAAGACGTGATTTATTACGTCGGATCGTGCTTCGGTTTTATTTATAAAATACCTCCAGCTTTTTAAAATTACAGAATTAAAAAATCTGGAAGCATTTAGCAACGCTTGTTCCTTGAGTTCTTTGTAAGAAATCAACTTTTCTGACGCTGCATTTACGCATGCGCTATACTATTGTATTGTCCACATTGTAAACATCGTCTTCCCTAATTACTTAACAGTTCTTATACTATTCTCTCTTAATGTGTTGGCTCTCATTACCATTAGGTTAATTTCTTAAAAGGTAAAATCTCTTTGGAGTTGTAGTCAACTCTATCTTCTTTAAACGCCAGAAAACCATCGTAAACAGTCTTGATAATATGTGTGCTTCGGTTTGTCAACTCTACTCATGTTTTTCCCTACTATGCGATGTCAACAAAGCTTTTCAAGGCGTTTGGAAGCGCCGTGACGAGATATTTTTTTTCTTGCGTGGTCAGTTAATGACATGAGTGACAATTCTTGACTTATTAGTTTGTCACTTCTGTGTTTTTTAAACACCAGAAAACCATCTCGAACAGTCTTGATAATATGTGTGTGAGCAATTTAGTTGCTTTGGTGTCTCACTTCTTCTGATGTTAACAATTAAAGTAGAGATTTTTCGGGTGTGTTATCTCCTATAGCTTTCTTGGTATGCGATGTCAACAAAGCTTCAAGGGCGTCTGAAATCGCCGTGATGAGTTATTCTTTTTTTGCATTTTAAGAAAATACATCTTTATTATTTTCACAGCATTATCTTATTTGTCGGTTTTTGCTGCATTGTGTTGACATAATCCAATTTTCCCAAAAAACCCTAAAACACATCAATTTTTCTACTCAACAACGAAAATTAGCTCAAAAATAGTTAACTTTCCAAAAAAAGCGGGCACCTCTAATTAAGGGCAGATCTTTGGGACCAATAGTGTTCGCTAATTAGAGAGACTATTGAAGCAACAAAAAAATCCACCGTTTTTTCGCAGCTTTCTTCTTATACGTTTTCATTGACATAACTAGCTTCCACATGGGGATTGTTTTAATTGTGAAAAAACTTTGAATTTTGCGGTTCACAAAATATACGATATTTCTTAACAAAAAAAAAAAACGCTAAAACGCAAATTTTTTTGGCATCATAGCGAAAGTTAAGCTCCTTTTCCCAATTATCAGTACGGGCCCTGATAATTCTGAATATGTCGCACTACTCTGTCATATTTTCTTAACTGATATAAGAGTTTATTTGTGAGAGCCACCATTGACTATGTATGTTATGTATGTTACCAACGAGCGCGTTTATTTTTTTGGAAATATAATATAATACAATATAATTCGAATTTCTGTTTAAAACTAAAATTATTTGTCTCTCATTGTCAACTCTCTTATGTTTGCTAAATTTTTTCTTTTCTTTTCTAGACCTGACTCCATGTTTACCAACCGAAGAAAAGATCGCTAAGTTGACATTAATTAGTTATGCGTGATAATTTGTATATTTTGTGCTTTTAAAAGATTGTAATTTATGTCAAGATAAATTTTTATCCACATGTGAAATTTGATGTTTTCCTGTTGTTTCAACTCCCTATGCAGTTAAAAATCACTATTTTTGGACAGACTTTTTCTTGTGAAATAAGCTCCATTTGCAAATTTTTCGTAACAAAAATTCAATATGAACCACGCTGCGACGATTTTTTTTGTTTTTTTTATGCTTGTCGTTAGATTGTCGGTGATTTATTTTCCTTTTTATGGGGCGAGGTTGAAGTTTGCTATACACAGGGGCGGCCCAGGCTGGAATAAACGCGAGTTGGACAGCGCCGTCCCAAATATAAAAAAAGGGAAAAGGGGTCCTTTGGACCAGGTTGCGTAAGTTTTGTTTTCCGTCAAGTTTTACGGTATAAAAATACAGGTGGCGTGATTTGGTTGAGAGCGTTGTTGAAAGTTTGCGCCTATTAGAGAGCGTTGTTGAAAGTTTGCGCCTATTAGAGAGCGTTGTTGAAAGTTTGCGCCTATTAGAGAGCGTTGTTGAAAGTTTGCGCTTATTAGAGAGCGTTGTTGAAAGTTTGCGCCTATTAGAGAGCGTTGTTGAAAGTTTGCGCCTATTAAAGAGCGTTGTTGAAAGTTTGCGCCTATTAGAGAGCGTTGAGATAGATATGCGAATAGGATTATTTATTGCATCTGACTTTTCTCAAGTAAAGTAAAATTATAAGCTGTAGTCTCCCCGGCAATATAATAACTTTGCATCTATTCTGTTACATCGTCAATGAAATTTCACTCCTCTCAAAGAGGCCGACTTTTGGCAAAGTCAAATTCTAAAGTTGAAAATACGCATGATTCTAAAACTACGGTGAAAGTGGATTTACTTTCAGGAAGGTGACTCACAAAACGTTTATGTGTGCAACTACAAACTGTCTGTTTGCGAATGCTTGATTTATAAAGCTGCCATCTCAAATACATAACAGGCGTGCTACTTGGGAGTCTGGAAATAAGGCGGTATTTTTATTTCACCCATCATCATTCAAATAAACTCAATGTTGGTACTTGAAATTCGCAAACAAACAAACCCGCGGAATTTTGAAATGTGTCCCCCGCTTCTTTTTCTTATTTCTTCTTTTATTTCTCTTTTTATATCTTATATTTGTTTATTTTTTTATGATTTTTTGCTTAGCAAATATGTGTTGACATCAACGCATCAAAGTGCTAGATTTTTAGAATTAAAAGTCAGAAACTTGCTGCTATGAACCATGAAAAAAAGTGAAATACTTTTTTGTGAAATAGTTACATTTCCTTCACACATCTTCAAAAGGAATACAACTTGCTTTATATTAAAGCACATCTTTTGAACTCCTTCTAGTGTGCTTTCAAAATTATAGAATCACCAGCGACCTTAAAATAGAGTTTTTTAACAAAATTTATTTGCGCCTGTGCACTGTGCAAAGGTTGCTGTTTTGGTATTGGAGAGAAACATAGTATAAGTTTCAGTTATGTTTACAGCCTGGAATTTCAATTCATGTGTAGCTATATGATAATGTTTTAAGTGGTCTCATAAATTAAACCTAGCTTTGCATATACTTGTGTTACTAAAAAGCGTAAATTAAGTTATATACTAAAAGTTGAATGGTGGCTTATTATGACGAAAACAGTGATAATAATCATTATATACTTATAATATTCCATTATTGTCAAACAGGCCAGTCAAAGCGATTTGTGTTTAAAATCAGGACAGAACGGTACCTTAAAATATGTATATATCCACTTTCGAGAACGTATCATCGTATTTTAAAATTGTTTACAGATCGTTTCATGAAACAGTTATTTTTCAAACAGTTGTGGAGATAATCCCTAAATAACCTGATGTTCTGAAACAAACAAAATAAACTCCACCTCTGTCTGTGCTGCTAGCCAAGATAGACAATTACTTCCATATTGGGGAAAACTACTCAATTTGGAAATTTTCTATTGTAAAACTTTTTACACAGAGTATAATGGTGCCTTGTAGAAGTGGTTTATTTAAATTTGAAACTTTATGAGGGGTTTTCATTTTAAGAAGATTCTCTTTTAAGGAAGGCTCTTTATTATAAAATATAAAAAATTAATTAATTATAACATTTTTATTTAAAAACCCTTTTACAAAATAAAAATACCCTACATACTGGTTATTTGGACATCATACCGATTTTGGGGACATATAATTTGGGTGCTCAAAATAGAGACACATAATTTTGAATGCTTGAGAATTCCTTTATTTCTTATTATCTGGATTTCTAGAGTTTTCAATCACAAAGAAGATATATTTTTATGTTAAAAACTACATCCTTTATGATAAAAACTACATTTTTTACTAAAAAAATGACGATGCATATGCTAAAGCCATGTATTTTTGTTGCCCTATTTTTGTATATACTCACAATACTTTAAAACTTGAAATTATTGTTATCAGAAATACAACAGACACACGTGATCAAAACAACAATACCATCTACATAGATGCCATTACAATGTAGCCTGTTTATTTCACAGAACCGGAACAACATGTAAAGACAATTTTTTTCAAAAAAATAAATAAATTGAACCAAGTTAACAGCAAGCAAAATCCTTAATTAAGAGTTTTAAAAAATCACAGCACTGTTTTTGGTGAGAAAAAAAGTGTCTGTAAAGTGAAATCTTTCAATTGCATAATTTTCGAATTTTTCCACGATCTGTATTTGTTCATCCATGAATGTTGGTGGTTGGTGGCCATTGTTTATACATTTTGTATTTTGACTGGGAAGCATGATGGTTTTTTAGACATTTTGGGTTTCTAATTTTCAGGTAAGGCTATGTTAGCCAATCTAGAGATCCCCACAAAGTCTCGGAAAAAAAATTTGTCTGCTGCACTACCTGCAAGGGCGATCACCAAAAGTAACTTTCTGGATCAGCCCGTTGCTTTTATTAAATAATTTATCAGTAGCCCGTGGAAATATACACAGTGTCTTACATATTTCTTGCATCACTATTCCGTATTTGTTTACATGAAGTAACAAATTTGCCTTTGAAGGGGGTTACTGGTGCAATTATAACAATTAAAGGGGTTTTATTTAAGAGGTGCTCTAATTGTGCAGAGGCACTTATATTTAGTCAATACAATTATGTTTTTTTAGTAAAGGTAAACTGATTAATCTACATAAAGAAAAGATGGCTGATCACATTCTGTTAGTCCTTGGTATATCGGAAGGTATGTGTAGAATATTTTTTGTAACCTGTTGACAAAAAATCATTATACAGAAGTCCCTTAATGTTTAGAAAAATTGATGCCCGGAAGAGGTTAGATTCATGTCAGCAATTTCTCAAAAACCATAATTTATTACATAAACCTTTTATGACATAATTTTTTTTTTAAAAAAAATAACAAACAACAAACAAATATTACAAATATGTTTTTAAAATTTTATGGACTTCTTATCATATGGGCAATAGGTTTGTTAGATGCATGTGCAAGCATGAATTTTAGTGGCTGATACAGTCTTTGCACAAGATTCCTTCTTTTTCTTGCACTCAATGTTCATTGTGTTTTAGTACTAGATCATCTAGACTAGATAATACAATATAAAAAAAGTATATATATATATATGTTCTTATTACTTAAAAGCTGGTATTTTGATAGTTCTTTAACACTCAGAAACATTTTGTTTATTTCTTGTATTACAGGTAGAAGATTTCCTAAAAGACCTCATCATCAGTTGATAATTGAAGCCAACTTCAATGGTGAGGTTCTAACTACTGATGTTGTCAAACATATTGACAAACCACATTTTAACACTGAACTTGCATGGGAGATGAATAAAAAGTCTTTGCATCAACATCGTTTACAAAGAACACCAATTAAAGTTCAGGTAAGGTTGTTTACCTGTTTTCTGCTTTTGTTAGCATTAATTTTTAACGGTTTTGGTGTCAATCCACAAAACCCCTTTAATCTCTTCTAAAAATAGATTTTTTACCAACTTTTTTTCTTTAAATGCTTCATTTCAGTTTTACAACTTGTCATATACGTTTTTATTTTCAAAATGCATAGAAATGCTGCATTTGTACAACAATAATTTTACTCACTGCAACACCTTTAAAATCTTCTCAATTTATTCAGAAGATAAGGTCCTCAAATTTTTAAATTTTTATGAAATTTTTATGAAAATACTTCTCAAAAAAGGGAAAGTTCTATTAAAATGCCTTCCCAAATTTGAGTGGCAACCCTGAAGATTAAAAAAGAAGTCAGTCAATAAATAAAATCGCCAACCTGCAAGATATTTTGTAAACATTTTGACACAAACAAAGGAAAAGTAAATTTTAAAAAAATTGTGTTGTTTATTTTTTGATTCCTGATTAAAAATTTTGCATGTTGCAAAATATATTATTTAGGTATATGCTGTAGAGATGACGTCAACAAAAAAAGAAAGTCTTGGGTATTTTATATTGGATTTAAGAACAGCCCAACAAAATGGTGCTAAGGTTGGTATATGTTAATTTATTTGCAATAAAGAAATACTAAATAAGTCATGTGTGAAATTTTCAGATCAATATTTCTAAAAATTAAATGTAACATTGAATAGAATTGAAAAAATAATTTCATTGAAAACATATGGGATTAGACCTAAGAAAAAGTCATATTTTTGTCAAAATTTTTAAAGAGAATTTAAAGAGAAAACAATATAAAAAAATTAGTACCAAATTAATCCTTGTTCTCCTTTTCTGATTCCAAGTCTGATAGTGTTATCACAGTCAAATCTCAATACTTTTTGCTTTAGCAACCTTTTTGCATTTTTGTGAAAATCAATGTGCACCAGCAGCTAAACACTGGACTTTTCCATTAAACAACTGGTCGATATAGGGATCTGTATTGAAGTCATTTAAGCTGTATCCCTTCCCTCCCATCCGCAACAGCATGTTGAGTCTTTCTCAAGATGGGCGATTTTCCAATCTGTTTTAACCCTATTCATACAAACATCTGCTCATTTGTGAATGGGCATATCAACAGCAACTTAAGATTGTGCATTTTTGTATTTATTTCGAATTTATAAAAACAGACCCCTTAATTTAATCATAACAGAGACCGTTAGCTGTGGGTAGTGGCCTTCCCTGGATTTTCCAATGGGTTCATTTGAATTTAGGCTTAGTTTTGGAAAAAAGCATGACTGTCTCCTTTATCTTTAGAAGGCTTCATGGGTTTCTTTGTTGAGCTCCAAATATCAACATTTGAAACCAGAAATCAAGATTATCTTATCTGTGGAAGCTGATCAAATTAGAATCGAAGAGGAGAATAAAGGTGAGTTCTTAATATTTCAATGTCACTTGTTTTTAAAGACGAGAATCAAGTTCTTATTTAGACATCTTATATACACTCATGTTTAATATTTTAAAAAAAATCTAGACTGTAACAAAATTAAGTTAAGGAGTAATATAAAATTTTGACTCAGTGTCTAATATGTAATTTCAATAGAACTATAGCCACTATATTTATTTACCTTTTTAACCCCTCGAAATTTCTTTTGCCAAATCTTTTTGTTATAATTTTTGAAGTAGAGTAAGTGTTAAATTTTGATGCCTTTTTCTGTTGTTAATATTTGGCTAAAAAATTTATTCTGGAAGTTAGATTGTACCGAAAAATTAAATTTTCAATTTTGATTCTGTAATTATATCTTATGTACATAACATGGTATTTGCGTATCTGATGTGACTTTTATTGTTTTTATTCACAGTTTTATCGTCAAACAACCTGCAAAGTTATATAATATGTTCTAACTTATATATTAGCTAAAAATTAATGAATTAAAAATAATGACAAAATGAATTTTCAATTTTTTTATCAAGGGCTATGTGCATGGTTAATTTTATATCATTTCCTGTTAGGTGATATCCCCTTCCCTGGACCTAAGAAACAACTATAAAACCTATATAATAGCCTTAAAGTTAAAAGTGGCTTTTTTAAATAAAGTCAGGCACATCACTCCTGTTGAAGATCAAATTTATTCACTTAGAATATGATATCATTATATAATAATTATTTCATTTAATTTTTAGATAAGGGAATACCTGTGAAAAAGAATAAGAATCAGGTCCCAAAACTGGACGAAAACAATAATATTGATGTGGTTTTGGACAATGACCAAGGCTATTATTTGATAGGTCCTGAAAGTTCTGATTGTGAAATTTTTGTTATGTCTGTTTCTATTGGTGGAGCAAAAAATTTGATACAGGTGAGTCATGAAAGTTTCTAAAACAGTTAAACAGTGTAGTTGGAAATTTTGACAAATTTCCCATTAAGACTGAATTAAAACGACTATATATAATTATTGAAAGTATACGCATATAACCATGTTGCATCAGTCAAGTTTTTCACTTATACCCGTCTTGAAATCACTAAATGAAATTTACCTTCTTGATGTAATAGTGACTGTTCCTGTTGTTTCTCTAACATATGATAGAGGTATTTCAAGTTATTTCTGAAACCTCAAATCTTGTTTTTTAGGTCATACCATCAGACGCCAGAATCAGTTCTGAGGATGGGTTTTATTTTTATTATTCGCTCTTTGATAATGATGTGACGAACGAAACTTTCCACGACTTGATGCATCCTGCAATGGCGACAGAACGAGCTTCTGTGCGCATATACACAACAGGACAGAGGCTTGCAGCATACTTAAGAAAAAGGAAAGTGCTTGAGGTAAAATGATAGTGTTATACAACCTTAAAAATGTGCAAACAATCGTATTACTTTTTCATATCATCTCAAATGAATATGTGATATGATGATTAATATTTGTTCTTCATTTATATTAGCTTTATATTTCGACTATGCAACACAATTGTGTCTTTTCCATTAAAGCATATCACCTTTGTTTACTTTTTAATACTTATTAAAAAACTGGTGTTTTTTTTCTATGGCTAGGTTTATCTGTGCAGTTCTGAAAATACACTCGCGCAAGCTGTCGTTTCTCTTCAACCTCTTCTCGCCAACAATCTTGTGAAGACCCCCAGCAAAGTAGAAGGTTTGTTTCCGTTGGCGTCAACAAAGGCCTCTTTCAGTGATGCAATGGTTGGCGTTTCTATAGTACTAAGAAGAGAGGATCAAACTGCTGTGGTAGATGTGAGTCCTATAGTTGCTCCCAAACAGGTGATAAATTGTTATAAATTTGTTGAATTGTTGATTTACCTTTATCTTTCCTGGAAAATTTTAATACTCTTTGTGTTATGATTTTGACTCGACTATTCGCTACTGTACTTTAATTATTTCTGATATTTTTTATTAGAACATCACACCGGTAAAAGAACCTGTGACACAAAAATTACCGTCACCGCCATTAAATCGAAATCCCCGTCCAAAATCAACCACACCTCCAACTGACACAAAAGAACGTGAACAGGTACAATGGTAGTTTTCTTTTTCTTAATTTAAGTGTGTATTAATAAACAGTGAGCGATTTACGTTAAACATGGAAAACAAAAGCTTTTATTGATTGAGGCAAGTACTATATAAAACGGTTAAGGACAACATACTGCTAAAAGTAAAACCTCTATATCTCCCTTCTCTGTTTGACTAACTTTTCCTTATTTACCCCTATACCGACGAAGAGATAACCGAAAATGCACTTGAAATATGCTCGCTCCAGCCATAGGCATAGTAGTGGACGCAAGGATATGTTTCAAGTCATAATACAGATTGTCTGTTTACCTCTGTTCTGTTTTGTTTATATTCTAGCCGCGATTGAGTAAGCCAGCAAAGGAGAAGGAGCATCATTATTTGTTCTCTATTGACATTAGAAGTATTTTTAACCGGAACATTCCACACTTAATCAACTGTGTTTGCAGGTTGGTACACTCCGGTATATTCAAGTCTTGTTTATCAACATTGTGCTTGAATGGAAGAAATTTTAACAGTGATGATACTGTTTATTCTTAAAATTTAAAATTATAAATTTATCCGGTCTTAAACACCCATAATGACTATATATAACAATATAAAAATTCGACCAAATGATTCTAAACTAATCAAAATGATTATTTAGATCAGTAAAATCCGCCCTCTAGCATCATCACTTTCATCATCATGAAACTTCTTTCTATATATCTCATTTAGATACACGTATCCATTCTTTGGAAGTTCATCCCCTGTCATTACAAATCCTCCTGTATTGATACAGAAAAATGCTGAAGTGCTTCTACCACAATCATTCTGCAAATTCGAATTTGCATCAACCAATCGTATTCTTCAGTCCACATTATCAAGGTGTGTTTTGTTGAAATTGTTTTTCTCAAATGTTAGTTTAAAAGGAATTGCTGTGCTAAGTCAGGATTTTCAAAATGTTGTGGAAACACTACGTTTAACCCTTCAATTTAAGGGTGCCTCTTATTGTTGAAGTTTGGCACAAAGATGGGAATGCGAAAGATGAGCTTCTCGGTGTGGCACAAGTTAATTTGTCTCATGTTTTTCAACCTGATAATAAGGTAATACTATGTTTTTGAATGGATCAGAACGAATGAACAAACGAATGAATGAGTTTATAAACTTTGGAATTGTTTTTAGAGTGAAACTGGAGCACTTGTGAAAAGTGTAAGACTCCCGATCGTCTCCGCCCAAAAGTAAGTAAACAAAAAGAGCTTTGTTTAAACTAAGTGAACAAATGAAAAGCTAAATTTAAAAGTAGGTAAACAAATGAAAAGCTATATTTAAAAGTAGGTAAACAAATGAATAGCTTCATTTAAAAGTAAAGTGAACAAATGAAGAACTTCATTTAAAAGTAAGTAAACAAATGAAGAACTTCATTTAAAAGTAAGTAAACAAATGAAGAGCTTCATTTAAAAGTAAAGTGAACAAATGAAGAACTTCATTAAAAAGTAAGTAAACAAATGAAGAGCTTCATTTAAAAGTAATTGAACAAATAAAGAACTTCATTTAAAAGTAATTGAACAAATGAAGAACTTCATTTAAAAGTAAGTAAACAAATGAAGAGCTTCATTTAAAAGTAAGTGAACAAATGAAGAACTTCATTTAAAAGTAAGTAAACAAATAAAGAGCTTTATTTAAACTAAGTGAACAAATAAAAAGCTATATTTAAAAGTAGGTAAACAAATGAAAAGCTATATTTAGAAGTAGGTAAACAAATGAAGAGCTTCATTTAAAAGTAAGTGAACAAATGAAGAACTTAATTTAAAAGTAAAGTGAACAAATGAAGAACTTCATTTAAAAGTAAGTAAACAAATGAAGAACTTCATTTAAAAGTAAGTAAACAAATGAAGAGCTTCATTTAAAAGTAAGTGAACAAATGAAGAGCTTCATTTAAAAGTAAGTGAACAAATGAAGAACTTCATTTAAAAGTAAGTAAACAAATGAAGAACTTCATTTAAAAGTAAGTAAACAAATGAAGAACTTCATTTAAAAGTAAGTGAACAAATGAAGAGCTTCATTTAAAAGTAATTGAACAAATGAAAAGCTTCATTTAAAAGCCGAAGCCCATTGTGCGCCTCCAAATTTTGCATTATGTCGGCTTCTTTTAAGAAAATTTAAGGATCTATTTGTTTTACTAAGACACAGAAAATGACAACTTAATTGCCATATGGGATAAATGAAGTACTCAAATCCAATAAACAGAGAAAAGTTCAGGTATAAATCCCTGCAGAAAAACAGCTAGTGAATTTCAATATTCGCAAATAGCCATTGTAAAGGATGGTGGTAAGATCCCCCCCCCCTGTTTACAGTGTCTTGCGGCGTGCTAAAAAGGAGCTAAAAATTGACTTTTGTATTCATATTTAGTCCTGGTGAAAAAATTGGAACTGCTCACGTTGTGTTGGGGTTTGAAGACAGAGGTGAAATCATGCACAAATTGATTGCCACTCACGAACAGGTAACGTTTGTTTTGTAATCACCGTATCGACCAACAGTCACGTACAAAAAAATACTGTGCGGTTCATATGTCGCTCGTAGCTAATTTTCGTGTTTTCCAATTCAAAAATCCGTAGGGGGGAAATTACCACGCTTGTCCAGCTGTTAGTTAACTGTGGTTAAGACTAACTCTACATTTGTACGTCTATTCT
The DNA here is from genome assembly GCF_029227915.1 of Hydractinia symbiolongicarpus. NCBI lineage: Eukaryota > Metazoa > Cnidaria > Hydrozoa > Anthoathecata > Hydractiniidae > Hydractinia > Hydractinia symbiolongicarpus. The sequence continues at coordinate 23,899,221 of NC_079875.1, read as the reverse complement.
ATAAACTAGTTTTAAGACGAGAAATAAAGAAGTCTTCTGCACAAAACAGTTTCAAAATTTCTGCTTATGGTTTGCGGTTTATGAAATTAGGCTTACTTGGTGGAAATCTCTATTTTGAAGAATTTGGTCTTAAAATTGCACTGCTGTGATTTGGCCTAAACCAATAGAAATTATTATTGATAATCCTAGAAAAAATTATCAAAGACCTGGGAAAGTCTTACAATTCATGAAATGAATTCCTTGGAAAAAAATCGATTTTAACTATTTTTTTCTATGCTAACCCTGAAACATATGCATTGAGTAAAATCATTGAGAAATTTTCTTAAAACTTACCTTTGAATTCTCAACAAATACAGTGTCCTAAGAAGTCAAAAGGTTTCGTTACAACGACTGTAATACCACAGTTTGGATCTAGCTTTTGTTTTCCTTTTTTTAGTCCATTACGAATAGCGATGTAACAACTGCACCAATCTCAAGCGTCGACGTTGTGGACGCACCTAGAACGACGCAAGAATACCAGGTTGCCATGGCATTGGAATTGTGGCGGGAGCAACAGGAGGAATATTTTCGATCTCAAGTATGTTCAATTTCCTTCCCTTAGACGCACTGTCAGTTTCTTTAGACAGTCATTTTTCGTCTTTGTTCAACAGCTTGCAAATAAAGAAAAGGAACGCATGATGAAGCTGGCTGAAGAGTGGAAAATCCGAGACACGGAGCGGGAAATGATTCTTAAAAAGAAAGTCGACGAATACAACGTGCTTGAAACAAAATTAAAACGCGTGAGTCTGTTTTGAACTTTCTTCTGAAACGCCTTGTTCGTTTCTTATCTATTTTGTTTAATTTTTTTATTCAATAAACAAAATTAATTAACGCCCCTATTATGAAGTGGTTTAACATCCGCACTAAATGAATGACTATTTTTTTATTTGGAAAATGCAACTTTTTAGTGAAATTTACTATTAATTCGGAATTAAATTTTCTCCAATGCACAAAACAAAGTTCAGTTTCGTGAACCTTCTTTCCGCCTAGTAGACAACGGTGGAGAACGAACTATTAATCGCTGGTGGTGCGAAACCCTGATGTTGTGTCAACGGAATTTCGAAGTTATCGCAGCCGTAGATTTTCGCAAATTTCGCGAATTTGCTTGTTTATTCGCGAAATTAAATAAAGCATTCTTTTTGATTCGCAAAATTAATCTCAGTGAAAGCTTATTTTATGTGAGATAATTTCCTAGTTTATTTAATTGTTTTGTTCATAAAACGCAGTGTAAACTCAGCTTTAACCAACCTATTATTAATGCGAGAGAACCTTTTTGTAAAATATATCGAATTTCGCAAAAAAAATATGCAACCCACGCATTTTTTTTTCTTTTGGTTATGAATGAACATTTTTTATCACTTCATGGTATCATATTTGTTCGTTCTCTTCCTGTCCCCATTTGCTTCATTAAGACTATGTCAGACATAAGATTGAATTTTATGATTACGGTTCGCTGTGTCTTGGTCGCGATGTTTTTTGGGCGAACTAAGAAAGAGTAGAACCATGCAACCAATAAACTTTGCTATTAGCAGGACTCTTTAAAACCGTGTCAAATCTATATGAATTTTGTAGGTGAGCAATCAAACACAAATGTCTGCACTGAAGTGCAGATGATTTACAACATTTCTTAACTGCGTTCTCGCGAATTTTCACGACTTTAACAAACGCAAACTTGAACACTGACTTAATTTTTCTAATTTTTTGGAATTATCCACAAAAAGATAAACTTGAAAGAAACACGTTTTTATATAGATGTATATATTTTCTGTTATGGTAAAAAAGCGGGTAACTTTAATTTATAGACTTACATGCAAAATACCTAAATTTTTTCAAGCTTGCGAATTTTAGTGAACGGAAACAACTGTGTTTTCATATTTTTGCAGACGCTAACTGAACTCGACGAACGAGAGAAGCAAGTAAGTCAGATGGAAACGAACTTGCAACGCAACGAACAGCTGCTCGCCGAAGAATACGAACGGAAAACAGTGGAAATGAGGGAAGCTTCGCGTCGTCTGAAGGAAGAATACCAGCACCAACTTCACCTGGAGCGACTAAAGTATACAGATCTAGAGGAGCGCTTCAGAAAAGGCGAGCAGCAGTTGAAACTTCTTGAAGAGAAAGTTAAAGGGAGGGAAAACGAAATTTACTCGTTAAAGGAAAGTCTACTAAACCGACCGGAAGTTAAATTACAGTCAGACATGAATCTGATGTTAGTTGAAAAGGTAAACGTCGGCTTCATATTTCTTTCTAAGCTACGAAACTTGCTGTTTATTTTCGAGTTTAGTGGCGTACATAATAATCAGCTGGTGCGGTATACACTGACGCTAAGCAACATCTCATAAACGGCGTCCACATCTTTACATCTTCGTAACAAGAATTTTATCGCATAGAAGTGTTATGGTGATCGGCTACACGTTGAGCAAAAAATATTATTGTCATTATGAATGTTGATACAGGATTGATATAATTCAGTTCTTAAAAAAATGATCTTATTTACTTATTACTTAAAGATAGTTAAAAATACAAGCTTTACAATAATACATGTAATAATTTATTACAGGTTAAAATAGCTTTTAGTGTTTCTTTGTAAAGTATTCGACTTACGAATTTTCCATTGGCAAGTCATTATAAATCTTTGATCCCATAAATTTAAAACCAGATCAATTTACTTCTAGTTTCACTCTAGGTATTGTCAGTAAGTAATTGTTGTTTCGGGTGTTTCTACTGTGCGATCTTATCTCGAAGAAATCTTCAAAGTTGCTACACATTGCTTGCTACGCATGCTGAGGCAGTAGCGAGACTGAACGAAAAGTACAAAAAATTGCGCTGTTAGTCAAGCTTTACTGACACCTTAGAAGATTCTTAGTCTTTTGATGCATTCGGAAAATATTTCTTTTTTTTTGTATATAGGTAGAACTGGAACGCAAAATTGAGTCGATCACAAAATCTAAAATTCATTATAAACAGCAATGGGGTCGAGCGTTGCGTGAGTTGGCTAGAATGAAAGTGAACGAGCAGGAAGCCGCGCAAACGAGACTAAAGAAACAACAACAGGAGTTGGAGCACATGAAGTTGAGATATCTCGCTGCCGAAGAAAGAGAGGTAATCACACAAGATCTATAACTTCTCACATGGTAGGGGATGTCAGGGATTGTTACACTTGGCGATATGATCTTTCTTTTGCCTAGTCTTCTTGCACAGGGACTAGGCGCCAGACAGAGGAGTTTTTAGGGTCACTTGTAAGTCCAGTGATAAATGTGCTGCTTTTGGCTGCACGTGCCACAGGGCTTTAGCGGTATACCAATAAGCTCCTCCTGGTTTAGTGTCTTCGCAGTGCAAAATGATTTCACTATTGCTTGAGGGAAACGGATTAATGGAGTAATTTTTTTAGGTAATGAAAAACGAAAAAGAAGAACTCGACGATGTGAAGGAAGAAATCAATCAAAGGTGACAGACAATATGTATAATTTATAAATTTCATTTCATCTGCGTTAAATGTTAAATGTCAGAAACTTTAATTTTTTTAATTATTACTTCATAAAATCGCGAAAATTAAATTTCGCGATAACAGCGCAATTTACGCGTACTTTTTTTATAAGTACGGAGGATGCATTTGCTTATTTTTTTGTTTCTTACTCTTATTCAGCGAATTTTCTTATTTGATCTTTCCAGAAAATGTTTTTTTTTTTTTTTTTTTTTGTAATAGACGTTTTTGAAAACTATGTGGGGAAACACTGATCAGAAATAATTCTTTATTTGCTGATTCTTTTTATATATTATTTTGCTTTGAAATTTAGGTTTAATTTTTGGACAAAATCCTCTATTTCAGTGGTTTTAAGGTCAAGAGTAATTAAACATTAGTAAACAAATTTTACTTACTTTTGATTTTGTTACTGGCATTATATAGTGGGTTGCGTGCAATTTTACGTGCGTTGATTTGGTGTTTCTCTCACTGTCCAGAAAAAAATCGAGAAATGGGTCAGCAAAATATCTATTTTTTAGGCTCCAACAATTGCAAGCTGCGATGACAACGGCGCAACATCAAACTCAAAATCCGCGCGAAATCGAAAATACAGAAAATTTATTTTCAAAGAATCGAATATCGAAGCTAATCGAAGAACGCGATACGTTACTTCAAACGGGAGTGTATACGATTAACGATCGTGTAATAGAAGAGATCGAGAAAGAAATTCAAAATCTCATCGATAAAGATAAATAGTTTTGAGAAATATATTCCACAGAGTATGTCATTCTCTCATCTACTTATTATCTGGATAAAATCAGTCAGGATAAAACAGTCGCCAATGAGTTCGATTTATTGTTTACCGTTTTCTGAATAAAAATACAATGGAATTCCACGCATGACTAATTTATCACAATGTAACGTAAATCATTCAGTTTTTAAGTGTTCTGATTGGTGCTTTTTTTTCGCAAAAAAAATTGTCTGTCAAAATATTCACCTGTTGTAATAAGGATAGAAGAATTTCATAGTTAAAAACTTGAGCTTGTAAATACTTATATTTATATATTTTCTAATGTGAATACTATATTGTCTTGATAGCATTTCTTTTTATCCAAACATATTGTTATTATCGCTCACCGCGCAGCTTCAGATGTGAAGATCTCAGTACCAATTTTCGATAAATCGAAAGGCAAGTATATAAATATTTTTGATTTTAACTTCCACGCTTATTACTTATCTTGTTCTTACCAGTTTAGATATTCCAGGTTTTGTTAATGTTATTAAAACTACCTTATCGGACAAAAAAATGTCGGGCTGTTTTCTCGTCGGACAAAATTTTAGTCACCTCCAAAAAAGTTATGTCCCACGAAAAATTTTGTCCAAATCTAAAATTTATTTTTCTTTAAATTCTGTATCAAAATTGAGAAACCGTTAATAGGTTATGGCATACTTTAATAATCGAGGCAATAATAATAACAAATATCTTTGATTTATCAATTTTATTCTTACAAATAATTGTTTTTATAAATAATCGTTCAATCGTCCTTATTTTCTTCAAGTTCATCTCCATCTTCGTCTCTGGACGAGTATTGAATTAAATTAGAGCAAGAGAAAAGGGTCAACTGGCAAAGTGGAATCGTCATAGTAATTCCTTGCTAAAGAAAAGTTTAGCTTCCAAAAGGCAATCTCAACTGTCATCATTAAACACGATGTTCTTGAATCCTTAATCCTAATAGCATCAAACACTACTTTCGTGGGTTTTCCTTGGAAAGTACACGTTCAGTTTCAAAGGTGCCAAGAACGCACCAATTAAAAGTGTTGACGATAAAAGGGAAATCACCGCAAAGGCCAAAAAAGAAATGGAATATCCAAAGGAGCAGTATTCTCTAATAATCATGGATACATTTACAGGTCAGAACAATGATACACTTAAGGAAATCTGTGCAGGAAACCATTGTGAAATAGTTATTGTTCCAGACAATTTGACCAATAAATTTCTGTCGTTCGACATCAACGTTAACAAAGCAGCAAAATCATTCATCCAGAATCTGTAGAACAATGGTTTTAATTACTGAGGGTGTCCTTATATATGTGAAATATATATAATTAAAAAATAAATATGGTTTTCGAAATTATTGTTTTTTTTGCCTTATCCCATAATTTTCTTCTGGTGATATTTTTTTTTTATCCGACATGTCCAAAATTTCCACCAGCTACGTTTGGACAAAATTTTTCGTCGAATAAAATATTTTCGCCGGGCTTTTGTCGACATTTTTTTGTCCGATAAATGTCCGATTTTGTCGACATTTTTTTGTCAGATTTGTCCGGCACATCTTATTAACATCTTTTGGAGCATCAATTTATAACTTTTTATTTAAGAACATCAAGATTCTACAGCGTGTTATTTTTCTTATTTCTCAATGGACCAATTGTTTTTTATCTGAAATACCAATCCTGGTATCATTATAGAAAAATCGCTTGTGCTCTATATTGTGCCTGCCTCTGCGCGTCGTGCTACAGGCACACGAAATAACAGAAGCGATATGTTTTTATAAATTTTGTTGTGATGGTCGGATTCTCATGGATTTTGAGCTAACGACTAGTTTCTGTACATTTCATATTTATAATTTTAGCTAATTGCTAATTATCTATTGCATTGTATTGATTCTCTCGTGACTAATTATTTTACAAGGCTGTGACTCTTTTACTACACGTATCAGGGACGTTGGGTAGGTATACAATTTAGTACTTCAAAGTGAAGGTATTAATAGGAGATTTTAATTTAACATTTTGTTACGCTAGGAAATGGGGTTGTTCGGGTGAAAATGACAGCGTATTTTTTTGGTGGGATGTTATTACGCCTGTTAAGGTAAAACGCTGTCCCAGAACCTTTTTTGAACTAAAGTCTTGCATAAAATATACCCAAGAAAAAAAATACATTAGGATTATTATATTTTTTATAAAGAAGACCAGCTTCAACAATGTTATATTATGTACATTAGAAGGTAAAGCACAGCTTTTGTATATAAGATTAAAGTTTATATGGATAGTTGTTCTTGTTAAATTAATGGATCTGTAATGTACGTCTATATGCTCATTACATCAACAAGTTCTTTTTCTTTGTCAGTATTGTGAACTTTAAAAAGTTTTATTTGTAACGCTCTCACTAGTGATCACCACTTCTCCTTTTTTTGTTTTCACTTGTAGCTTGTCCCTCGTGATATTGACGTTCGCATCCATCGGAACATCGATAAACAGATCATGAAAATTAATGCGTTTGAAGTCAATGCCAGTGGGTTTTGCAACATTGTGCGGAACAGCTTGTTTTTCATGAAAAAGGTATTCGTCTGCTGAGCTCGGCCTGGCAGCTGTCATAACTTCGTAGTCGTTTTTGCTACTATTTTTAGGCTCTTGTAGTGATTCAGAACGGGGTTTGAAACGTAGTATTGGTCTTGATGTTGCATTATTGGTTGTGTGTACTCTAGGCCTGAACTGAACGGATGGTGAAGGAGTTACACGAGTCACGCTTGCACTAAAAGATTTGTTACAATTTAATTAATTAAAAGAATTTTAAGTTGAATTTCATAAACGCAAATATATTTAAGTAAGACCAGTAATTGTCAAAAGCGATTTTGGGAAAATCACAACATGTGTGAGGACCTAAGAATGAAAAAAAATCATAAGGACGAAGTTGTCACGATACGTTGTTATGACGAAACATTTATACGAAGTCTCGTAAACCTAGAAAGCGCGAGGAAAATTTTGTGTTTACCTATCAGTTGAGGAGGAAGAGCTTGTGTCGTCATCATTGTGATAATCCAGTACACAATCACGTAGCGTCTCGTACATCTAAAATAATGCACAAGGTATAAGTATTGGACCTCAACTCTTTTTTTTTAAAAAAAAACTTTTAAATTTGCTTTGATTCAAATCGTTTAGACCAAGAAGGTTTAGGAATTAGTTGCCACAAAGAATTAGTTAAAGCCATTGAAAGGCTTCTCGATGAAAAAAGGATAAGATCTGACGGGTACCGATTATATAAAATATTAAACGCATGTACACAGGTCTTTTATGTCAATATCGTGCCCAGTCATCTTTTTTTATTATACTTCTTTTGCGTTATAAAAATTCTGGAGATGTACGCGTTCTACTTACAGGATCGTTCTTTAGCAATTGACTTTTCTCAAATTCTGTAGTGTAATCAGCGAGTAAAATTTGATTCATGACGTCATACCAAAGTTTTTGTTGTCTCTCAGACTCTGCACATAGATAGAATGTTCTTTTTTTCGTATGAACAGCCAAGACGTGGGGATAATCTTGACTCCAAATCGGATGGACCTGCTTTTTAACTCTGTCACCGCTTAAAATCGGGAACAGTCCTGAAAATAATCAGAGTAACCTCTATTTATTTACGAAGGTTGTGTTGTCACGAATAAGCTAACGAATTTAAAAAACATAAATATGATACCGGTAGAGAGCATAGCCTTATTAAAAATCAAAAATAAAACTTCAAGTCAACTTTATCTCCGGGCCTGTTGTCCCAAATCGTTGAGGCAAATATAGCGCACATAATATCTGATTTATTTATTTATTTTATTTATTTTATGGAGACAAGACTTACTTATCGGTCGCCGTCCATTTTTACGATCAGATTTTTTCTCCCAGTATACCAAATAAAAGTCTTTCAGTCCTTCTAATTTTTTTGGTCCCTTTCTTGTTGGGCTGTGAATTTTGTTTACGTGGCAAGTTAATCGAACTAAGGCAAAATATCTATTATGCCACGAGCTTCTGTTCTCCAGTTTGTGTTCTGGTGGAGATTTAATAAACGAACCCTCTAAAACCACTGAGCTGACGCCGTTCAACTTCTCCATAGCTATTTTATCTAAATAAAGTAACACAAATAATGATGCTGATGATCAAGAATTTATTTAGGATCGCAAATAAATAAACGAAAAACAAAGATAGGAAAAACAAAATTATAAAACAACAACAAACGAAAAAACAAACGTACGAGGATTTATAAGTTTTACCATCTTGTCTTCAGGAGGCAGCCCGAACAAAATCTTATCTACTACACCTTTTGTCGAATATTAATTTTTGAGTTAAAATCTGTGATGCTTCGCCTACGCCTTCAAAACCGTATCAAATCCGGAGTAAAAAAGTTCTTTCAACCTACGCTTATTTTCACTAATTAACTAATTATATATAATCCCTCCCAGGCTGAAGTGTGTGGGTTGTTCTGCAGATGATGGGTAATGAGTTGAGCAAACAAATTGTGTATTTACCTTTCTTGTGTCTCTCTAATCCCGTCCAATGCTACACTGCATAACTTTTGCAGGATTACTCTATCAAAACTGCTTACTGATACTTACTGATGAGCTCAGTTTAAACGTAAACGAAGGGTAATAGGGGCGGGGGGGGGGGGGGGGGGGGTGATTTACTGCTTTTATTGATTTTTCAGAATAGTAGCTGTTATTTTTTTGTGGTTTTCCGTATAAAATTATCTTTGATAGTCATTCTCGTACTTGAAAAAAAACGACGTTGCTAAATAACACTTTCCAATCTCCTTCAGAATTTCAGCTATTACATATATTGCAGCGATTATAATAGACACCTGACAACAGTTAATCGCGGTTAAAATTTCTCCACGTTTAAACACACCTTTTAGATGCAATCCATGTCTGTTTAATTCTTTTATATATCTCTTCATCGCTTTAAAATAAATGTCACGAGAATGTCACGGGAAAGTACAGTGACCTTTGAACTACTTTCTATGGATTAATAGCATTAATTTTTTTTATTAAATTAAGTTTGTATTGCACAAAGAGATTTTTTTAATCTGTGACTGTTGGCGTGACTGATAAGGTTCCAAGGTATATGCTTTCGGAACAATCTCTGTGATGTTAATTTAAAGAAATTCAGACAAGCCTAGATCACTTTCATCCCTAGACCTCTTATATTCACAGAGCTTTTTGGGACGAGAATCATAATTCACGAAATTAATTTCCCACAATACGTTAGAGGATAAAAATCAAAATTTAATGCGCAGAGGCATATTATTTTCCTCTGACTGTCCGTTGGCTTAGAAATAGAGCAGCCAATTACGTTCATGGTCGAGGTGACTGTTCACCTTTCTCATTACGCATAGAATCCTAATGGTGCAAGAAGGTCACAATGCCTTGGGAACCAAGTTGGTTGTTTTTTTTGTAAAGCCTTCAATTTCGTTTTTAAAGGCTTTTTTTAATCTCGCCATATTAATCAATGACGTCAACTTATGACACAAAGCTTCTTGTTTACAACAGATTCCAAATCATATTTAAAAGCAGTGTAAAAAGTATATACTAAGCCGAGAACATATTTTACCGCCGACTGTTAGAAAGAGTAATCTCTCGAAAATATTGAAGCAAAGAATAATTCACATTTCACTCCGAAAATACAAGTACTGGAGAAATTTTCTTATTGACTGATACGCGAAGGTAATTTTCCTGACCACTTCTTAGAAATTATCACCGTTAATGATACTTGTTTTGAGTCAAAGTTTAGAAAAATACAACCTTTGTATGCTTACAGTTGAAAAATTTTGGCGTGTCCGCAAATATTTCATCGAAATTTAAAAAATAAATCACAAAGTACTTCAAAGTTTATAAAATTGGTGTGATCCGCCAAAATTGATAATCTGACGAAGCTGTCTCGTCAGGAATATCATAGGTCTGAGACGAGGTGGGACGAGAATAACTTTCACAACAACAGAAAGTTTAACTTTAATTTATAGTCATTATGGTTTTAATATAATACTAAGGCAGCATGGAAACGAGATTTGTGTCCACAACAAGGAAGTTTAACATTAATTTTAATCCATCAGGGATTATCACAACGAACTTTTTTTATTCTTTAGGACCGTCGAGACAGGATTATAGGGGAAATGTCATATTTAATTGTAGAAAGACCCATCATTGTTATTTTATGTGTCCGTAGCGCGGCTATAAAATCACGTAGCGCCAGCTATCGCTACTGTGGCACCATTTTGCGTAGAGAAAGGCGAGTATTTTTAATGTACAGATTCATCTTCCAGAATGTCAAAAAAGAACTTTTCCACTTCGTTTTTTCCACTATAAAACTTTATTTTAGACATTTAAAGTTTTAAAGTTTTAAAAAATATAATGAAAAATAAGAAATGTGTTTTTTTTTGCAACTTTGATAGCAAGATATATGACACTATAAATATATATATATATTATATAATACAGATTATATGGGCTGTACACCATAATATATAAACTTTAAAACATTGGAGTGAACAGTGATACTTGGAATTTAAAAAAGCAGGCTTGTGATTTTACTGAAATATCAAACAAGTGCTTGAAGGAAATAAAAAAGTTACATGCGCATGATAAATGGTTAACAAAAATAATAAATATCAAGCCTCAAAAGGCTCTGTAGTAGTTAATGAACAAGATTTAATTTTAAATATACATGTTTGAGTTCTCACTTCGACTTCGCCAACATTAAAAGCAACATTACTACACATAGGCGCGTAAATATGCAAATCCAGCAAAGATATTTTCGTACGTCCTTCATCTATTTCATTTGACGAAGACAATGATTTAGTCTCCCTTCTGAGCATCGCGGGAGAAGAGAAATTTTTACGCAGATATGTGTAAGTTCCTCTAATAGGAGAGTCGTAGATATTTTGTGCCGTAACAGAGGTTGTTCTACCTATCGATTTTTCGGAATAATAAGCAGCAGAGACAGTATCATGTCGCCCACTACGAGATGAAATTAAAGACGGTGGGTAACCAGAATCGTGTCTACTTATACTGGAATAAGCAGTTTGCCTTCTAGGTAATGTTGCGGATACACATCTATAAAAGAAATATGCATTTAAAAAAAATAATAAAAAAAAACAAGCTAGTGAAACCATATAAATATTTTAAGACACATTTTCATAAAAAATAATTATTTTTTGTTTTTTCTTGACGGCGTTGACCAAATTATCATCCTCCCCTCCAGGGTACGGTTGGGATGTTATTACGTTATAAATTCACCAAAAGGGCAAAATACATTAGAAACGACGTTGCTAGGCTATGACATCACTTGACAAAACACAAAAAATGCTTTTTCATATAACAAGCTTTCAGATATTCATTGACAACTAAGGGTAAAAAAGTGTGTCAGTCAGAGGCACACTTTGATTTATTTTCCTGAATTTTATCTATATTAAAATTTATGATTCGAAGGTAAGTGAAAAAGTCATACGTGTAAATTACCTTATATGGCAAAAAAAAAGACGGACAAAATTATTCGTTGCGTTTCCATCATTTTGAAAAATACTTGTTTACGTTTGTTTTTCATTTATCCATAAAAATTATTTAAATGAAATCTATAAAGTCAGTAATAAAATCATAATTTCTTAGACAAATTGCGTCCCGATGAAAATTTTTCTTTGAAAGAATATTTGTCATTTTCTAAAAATTTCGTCAGACATTCTTCCAATGAGGTAGTACATTCGCAAAAATAATTATTTGTATGAGGTTTTAAATGGCTAATTCGCGAAAATAAGTTTCACGAAAATATACCAGCTAAGGAGGTGCAAAAATTTTCTTCAGTGACTCTTACCTCAGTCTGGCATTTTCGTTTTTCAATGTCTCCTACAAAAAATAAAGAAATATTCTTAAAAATAAATATATCTCGGTTAAGACAAAACAAAATCTAGCTAGTGATTGACGTTAAAATTCCTACCTTGTTTCTACACGAAGAAAGAATATTGGTCATGGCCTGAAACCACATATTCTTTTCTTCTTCATCCTCTGCACACATGAATAATGTTCTTTTTGGTGTTCTTAAAGTTAGTAGGTAATGAGAATAAACTTCAGGTAGAAATGGCATGACTTCAGCGGATACCGTGCACAGTTCTGTCAATTGTATAATACCTAAGGCAAAAACTAAATCATATTAAAACTATTTATACTGGGCTTTCTTCCTATCGACTATCTGGAAAAGGATGGATTTATAGAGTGTAGCATTAACCTCGTCCACAGGGCTTGTTTGCTAATGGTGGAATCCCTCCCCTCACCCTCTCCCAGTGTCAATACAGTTGATTTGTCTTGCATTGGCTGATGAAAAATTGTTTTATCCATAAAGGTGACAACTTAAGCTGCTTATAAAATTTTTCGTTACAACGTATATACATACGAATAGGCTTGCATCCTTTCCGCTGTTCTTCATCCGTATACCAATACAACAGTGACGCAAACGGTTGAGATTTTTTTGATGTTTTTTTAATTGGTTTCAAGGCTAAAGGTTTTTCGTGCCTCACCAAAGCAAAATATCGTCTCCGCCAAGAACTGCTATGTGTTATCCTGTTCTTGGGAGGCGACTTGATAAACCAACCCTCTAATATTATTTTTTCCATCCTCCTAAATTATTACTTCTGCAGCTTGTAAACGACTACATATAATTAAAGAGTTTGGTTTATATTTTTATTTAAATATATGCAATCGAAAGCATTTTTTTTCTCGATTTTAATCCTTTTTATATATACTTTTATATCGATGCTGACAGTAATTAAGCAGCTGCTAATAGCTTAGTCTTTCAGTTACGGTCCACAATAGAGGCTTCTTTTATCGACAATGTTAAATCAAAACCAAAGAATACAAATTATTTCTTTATGGTTTTATCTTTTTATTTCTATCTTTTGTATATATACGAATACTTTAGTTTCATACGAAAGGACAATCTTGTCACCAGAGATTCTCTTTTGCATGAAAGACATGGACAAACACGGACGATTGATTTTTTGATCAGATTATGTGGTATCGTGAGGTGTTTCTAAAAAATGTTGTGCCAACAGTAGTGTGTTGTATCTAAAGAAAATTTTGACAAAGATGAAGGGATTAGTTTTTTTTTTTAAAAAAAAAAAATCCAACGACTGCTTCGTGTTTTAAGAAAGTTCGTCAAGATATGTTTGTGAAATAAAATATTACAATGCTAAGAAATTAAGTGAGACGTGAAATTAGTTTGACCGTTATTTTATCCGTTCCTGAAAAAAGCCTCCGTTTTAGGGAAGTGTGCAGTAAAAAAACGACCGATCTGTCAAACTTTAGCTTTTCATGAGTGGCAAATTAAACAAATCTTTTGCGTGCATCAAAAAGCGCGAAATCGAAATACAATTGACGTACATTTAATTTCATACATTAGTTTATAAAAAATTATATTCACAAATCCATAAACGTCGTGTTTAGGAAAGCAAATTTGATATTTTTCTGTCATTACATACACAAGTTATGTTAGTCCCAGACCTCTTAACGTTTCACCCATGACGTCCCTTGATTTAAGATATAAGATGAGAGGAAAACTACTACTTAGGAAAATAAAGGTTTCTCTAAAAAGTATACTAACAACTGCTTTGAAGTTATTGTAGCATTCCTGGTCAGAAATAATAAATATTAAAAAAATTAAAGTATATTATAGTATTAGTGTCGGTCATCTCGTCTTCAGTAGTTATGCAATAACACAATATTTGTTATGAGAGAAAGGGGAATTCCCTTTTTTATTTCAAACGAGGTTTTTCCTCAGGAATATATTGAGACGACGCCACTTTCCCGACTATTTCACGAAATAAACGACACATTTGTTTTGCGTGCTCACTTATGGCGGGAAAAAAGAATTGTGTATGCGCGTTGTGAAATTTATTTGTAACACACTATGACACTTTACGTAAGTGATGTGAAAACATTAGCGAGTTTAAAAAAAGCGAAAAATAAACGAAAAAGGAATAAAGCTTTAAAAAAGGGAACAACAAAACAAAAAGCGAAAAGATAGTTCAACGTAAATTTTATTTCATGGAATTTATTTCTTTATTACCACATTTTTAAATCATTTAGGCTATAAAATATTCAACACAAAGCCTCCAAAGTGTTTTTTCTCTCTCTTTTCTGTTCAATAACGTCCAAGTTAAGGCTGGACGCCCTGTTTTCTTACACTTTTTAAACCTCAATGATCACTCGCTTTCTGTTTACACCTGGAATAAACCAACTTTTTTAGCTTGTCAATTCTTCTATATAGAACATAACTGCTATTCTTATAACTCTTTGTCTTCCTCGTCCACAGTGTTTCTTTTGATTTCCGCCGAACGCTACGCAAGGCGGAATCTATAAAATCGCCTTGAGTGAGATAGAGAGATAGAGACAGCGCAACTAGCCTGAACGTACGGGGTTGTGACATTTGCGCGGACCCTGGTCATTGTTATAATTAACTTTTTTGTTTTTTTGTTATTACCAAATCCACCTTTCCCGAATTGTATGACTTCACGCAAGATTTGAAAGTTGTGTTAAACACTTTTCATTTTGTTGCGTTAACTAATAAGATAATCTAATTTTCTTTTAAATCTACGCTCCTTGATCAAATCAATCAAATGGCCAAGTTGCTTTGGACTATGACAAGAAGCACTTTGTATTCTGATTAAACCGAATTTTCCTTTTGTCCCACACAAAGTCGGGCCTTATACAAAAAGCCAGGCAAAAATATGTGTTTTTAGCCGCCTGACTTTGAAAGTTTTTGCTCTTCGTGGTGCATGTATAACAAATTACAGTGCTGTTTTTGTTGAAAAAAAGAGAGAATTTGTGTTTTACTGGCAAGAAATGAACAGGAGCGCTTATTCAACAAGGGCCCTTATTCTGTAATTTACGAGATTACCCTAATGGTACTTGGATTTGTTACATTTTATTTATATTTTTATATTACAATATGTAGTCAAGCTTCACAAATGTTCTTAAATTTTAAGACTTATGCTCTTATATATGTAACTTCAGAATAACAATGAATTGTGCTCGTTACAATTTGTATAAACACATCCGAAAGTATCCAGGAGACCCAGTGTGATTTTTCCAGGAAATCAGAAAACAAAAAAGTGGATTAATTTTCGAGAAAAAGTGGGAAAATTACGATGGGTCGCAAACAAATTTTCTATGGTCGACCGCGCTTTTGATTGGTTACTTTTATTGTTTTCCATCACGTGTTGAATATCGGAAAACCCTAACAAATAATTTATTTTTAAACTATTTACGTACGAACTAAGGTTTCCTTGTACGAAAATTATGCGCATTTCCAACTCATAGCGGTTTTGACAAAATCCGTGTATTAAAATTCCCGCCAAAATTATCTTTAATCACCGTCCACCAAAATTTTTTTCCTGTTTTTCTCCAATTTAACATAAACAATTGGTAAGAAATAAGAAATTAGGTTTGTTTATGAAAATGGTTTTAATATTTTACGACGAGAGCGTCTTTCTTTTTACCTAATTTTGTTATTGTAAAAAACAGCTGTTATCCAAAAAACTGTCATTTCAGTGATCATGACGCAGCCAGGCTTAAACAAGGATTTATTGTCGCGAATGAGCCCTTTTCAATTTTTGCGAATTAAGTTTCTTAAAACTTTTCGCGAGTACTTATTTTTGCGAATTTGGCAGAAATTCGCGAAAATTAATCCTCGAATAATTAATCCTTAACTTCTTTTAATTTTTCTTTTACCTAACAAATTTTTCTAACAAACTTTTGAACTTGCTTTTTACTTCTTTCTACATTACAATAAAACCATGTCTTTTATATTTTAAATTACGCAACAATACCTACAAAACGATGGCTATAGTAATAGATAGTTGAATTTCCGCGCCCGAAGGCGTAGAAAATTCTTTAAAACCGTCGTTTTTTCTTTTGGAGCATTTTTTGAGAAAAAATCGACCCTGGGATTTCACGTTCCTCTGATTTTTTGTTACCTAAATGTCATTTTAGGCCAAAATTGGTTCAAAAATTAAAACTACTTTATTTTCCGCAATATTTGGCACAGTTAACAAAAAAGTATACTGAACATGATGGTGACATCAAAATTTCGATTTTTGGCCACCTTAAATGTCATTTTAGGCCAAAATTGGTCCAAAAATTAAAACTACTTTATTTTCCACAAAATTTGGCACAGTTAACAAAAAAAGTATGCTAAACATGATGGTGACATCAAAATTTCGATTTTTGGCCACCTTAAATGTCATTTTAGGCCAAAATTGGTCCAAAAATTTAAACTACTTTATTTTCGACAAAATTTGGCACAGTTAATAAAAAAAGTATGCTGAACATGATGGTGGCATCAAAATTTTGTTTTTTTGTCAACTAAATGCCGTTTAAGACCATAAACGTTTCAATCGGAAGACTTTCAACCATGAATGATAGGCTATAATTTTTGTTCGCAATTTTTTTAAAGTGTGAGTTTATTATGACACGTTTTGTTTGCGTTTGTTGTAAGATGTAATGTCACTTGTGTGTTTTATCTTCAGAGCTTCAAGCACCAAACCTCTTCGAATGTTTGGCACGATAACACAACGAATTAGCAGGTTGTCATCAAATATTTTGGTAGCGAGCGGAAATTCTTAGAGCCCCCAGGGCTTCTTGTTTTAGTATAGAAATGTTTTTAAACAAAAACTTAAAAGAAAAAAATATGCTCGGCGGTAAAGGTATATTAAAAAAATATTCTTGTACCCTTTCTTTGTTTTGTAATTTAACTTAGTTTAGCGAACAGAACAATGTTGTTTTTCCTGTTATTGATTGATAACTGTCAACAGTCAACGCATGCAGGGTAGGTTAATGTTGTTGGTTTTAATAGACGAAAACGTAACAAAGAAATTAAACTCGAAGCTATATTTATCAGTATGTTGTAATTTTTTGATTTTTAATTTAGCAAATTCAAAGACGCTGCATTGTGGATCAGCGCTGCTTTTGATGTTGATGTCGTTATGACTAAAAAATGTTTTTCGATTTTTATCCCCAATAGCTTATTCTGCAAACTTTTTATTAAGCGCTTAGTGACCAAATAATCGTTCAGTCAATATGAGAGCACAAAGTAAATAGTTCAAAAACCGAAGGCAATTATGTAGGGAAATCCTTCTTTTTGTAGTATTTTCTATAAAATTTTTTTTGCAACGTGCATGCTGTTTGCACTTGCTGAAAAACAAATACGTTTATAATATAACAGATTCACGATTTTTAATAACTTGTACGGAACAGAAGTGCTCTGCACCTCGACTCTCTAGATTTAAATGATTCTTAAGACATATTGTCTAGTCATACACCACATACTGCACAATGAGACAATTCTGCTCTGATTAGAAAAGGACCATCAAATAGCTACAATTATCCAAAAATATGTTGGCTCTAACAATTTTAGACCAAAAACTAGGAACCAAAAGTTTAGCTCAATCAAAAGAACGTTGGTATAGACTTATATTCTTTTTAGCAGCCGTTTGTGGCGCCGTAGATTAGTGGTTATAGCTGTCGAACTCTGTGCGGGAGACCGGAGTTCGATTCCTCTTGACGGCAACTTAACATAGCCATGTGAGGGAAATTGGGAAGATGGCACACTGTGTGGGCCGTTGGATGTTGCCGGGAGTTGTCTAGTGAAGCGTGGACCCTAATTGGGTGTGCGTAGCTCAAAATGAGCAATAAATACTCTAGGACTCTCCATCTAAGCCATAGCCCCTCTTGGAAATAATAGACAAGGTATTTCCCTCGATATTTGTGAGGCTAGCCCTGTAAAATATGCACATCATCATCAGAAGAGCCTGAACTTTGTTATAAATAAAAGAATAAATGCAACCTCCATAACGTATTTTTTTTCAGCCTTGTCCATAATATTTATTAGGTTTTTTCTGAAAACTATAGTGAAAACGGAAGGTTATGTAGAGTCAGTATGTCACTATTTTTCACTTTTAGGTCATTCACACCCCTAAAGCTCCCTAACTGAAGTATAAAAGATATGTCCATTGCTCTCGATGCAAAATCAAAACAACTCAATTAAAATTAGACAAGCGCTTCTTGTACAATCGTCTATATTCACCTTTCAGAAATCTAAAAGAATTCGCTATTGAGAAATCTCATTATTTTTATGCAGGGAAATAACCTCCCTTTTTGTAAAATGACCTTATGCCAATGCCAGATACCATTCTAGCATCATTTTCTGATACGTCAGGTACCAAACAAAATGTGTCACCGGCCCATGGGACATTAATACAGTGATATCTATATAACGGACACTATTCTTGGAACGGACTGATTTTTAAGTCAAGTCTTCACAAGAAAATCTCTATAAGACGGACAGTTATAAGACGGATACTTTATAAAACGGACACTTTTTTTGCACTAAATGAAATTTTCCCTTGAAAAAGCTGTGTGTAAAGCGAACACATGAAAAAAACCCTATTATTGACGAGAAAAGTCAAGACATGCTGCCATCAGTTACGAAAATAGTGGAGCATCTCCAAATAAAAAAAAGTAAGCAAACTTCAATCCGAGATTTCTTCGAGTAGATTATAAAATAAAATGTATTTGTTGGTTGATATTTGTGTTTGTTTGTATAACAGAGCGTATAAATAATACAAGTTCACATTCATCAAATTATATGTATCATTTACTTGATTTGAAAGAAATGGAACAAAGAAAAACGTATATAAACAAAAAAAGTCATGTTTTCCGCTAAATTTTGCTCTGAAAGCGATTTTTGGAACAATCCCTATAAAGCAGACACCTCCATAAGACGGAGACTTTTTTTACCAATGGTCTCCGCTTTAAAGAGATTCCACTGTAATATATAGAAGCCGCACGACATATGTCCTCAAATCAAATTTTTGGTTTTGTTTATATATTTTTAAATTTTGATTTAATTATCTGTTGTGGCCAATATTGGAGTACATGTTTTTTCTTTATAAGAAAAAAAAATTAAAAGAAAATGAGCCTTAAAAATCTCAAAATCTTAATTTGTTTTTATGAATTAGAGAATGCAAAGATGTGTGCAACTGTAACATTATGCAAACAAGTGATTCTTTGAGAAAGGGAAAAATTACATATCAGTGTGCTATGAGAATAGATCTCTATTCTCATAGCACACTGATATGAAATTTTATGACAAATTAAATCATTTTGTAGTCGGTCTTAAAATCTTTTTAGCACAAGAGCCTGAACTAAAATTCCATTAGCCTCGTGATGCTTATAAAAAATAGCTTGCATCCACAAGTACATATTCTTTTTAAGAAACAGAAGGATTGCGGAAAGGTAAGCGCCAAATTTTTTTAAACAATTGGATTATGAACAACAACAAAAATATATAAACAACAAAAAGTTAGTCAAACTGAGAAGCGAGATATAGAATATAGATATAAAAATTCCACAAGTGAATTTCTAGATTTTCCTTATTTACCCCTATACTGATGAAGAGATAACCGAAAATGCACTTGAAATATGCTCGCTCCAGCTATAGGCATAGTAGTGGACCCAAGGATATGTTTTAAGTCATAATACAGATTGTCTGTTTACCTCTGTTCTGTTTTGTTTATATTCTAGTCGCGATTGAGTAAGCCAGCAAAGGAGAAGGAGCATCATTATTTGTTCTCTATTGACATTAGAAGTATTTTTAACCAGAACATTCCACACTCAATCAACAGTGAATTTTTATTAAATATTAAATTTTTACATTGTTAAATATAACCATTATGGGTGTTCTTTCATTATGGGTGTTAACTATTACGTCAATCTATTGGTAGATTTAAAGATGGTTATGAAAGAATTTATATCCTGGATTGTTCTTATTTTATGTTAGAATTTACATCTAAGTTTTTGCAAATTTTGATAAACTGCAGACTGCATACTTTACTACGTATATTACTTTACGTTTGCGAATATAGGTCTGTTCTTTAGTTAAATGTATTTATTCTTTAATGATCTATACTGTATTAGTCGCGTCTCCCCTGAATTATTGGCCCCTTTTGCTTTAATATATTTAAAAATCGCCTGCCCCGTATGATCTCTCCTCTATCTTCTTAAAAGACGCGAGACATGTATTCATTTGAAATAAAATTTGAAAATTGTTAACATAATACTTTAGCAAAATCTTTTTTGTAAATGAGACATACAAAACTTCTTTAGTTAAATTTATTGCTTAATAAGCGCCCTATTGTAGAATATAAAATTCCCTTGAATTAACACCCCCTTAGAACTTAACGAGAGCTGCAGGTGCTCAAGCAAATAAAAAAATGGTAAAATTTTTAAAAGAATATTAGTCCATAAAATGTTCAAATTTATTTTTGAGAAGCCTTTCTCTGTTTCATTTTTATAGATGTGATTCATAAATATGAAAATCATAGTCCAAAGGGCGAAAAGAAAATTTAGGAAACTCCAACGATTTGAGCCTGAATCTGTTCTTATTTTTCAGAAAATTTTGACGACTAGTAATTGTTCTTACTAAAAAGCGTAATTTTTTGCCAGAGATATATGCCTTTTTTACTCACTAAAAACACTCCATAATATTATGCACCGTTGGTCTAATGTATATGACACTTATGCAAATAAGAGATCCGGGTTCGAATCCTGGCCGGGGCTAGGAAAAACAATTTTGCTTCTATGTTCTAAATACCCTAATTTAACAAAATTAAATGTTTGCCATCGAAATCTTACGTATACATATAAGGTTTTTTGCCTGTAAATTTGACGAAAAATGACCAAGTAGTGGTGGGGTAAGTAAATTGTCTTACTGTCTGTACTAAGTTTGACATTTTTTTGATCTGAATCCTCATATATGTGAGAAAATGTGCTAATCTATATTATAATACCCGTATACGTTTGTCCGTCCGTCTGTCTGTCACGCAAAATGGTAGCTTAGCTGCGCAGGTAGCAAACGTACGCAATGCGGTATAAAAAGGACGGGCGAACCCGTGGATTATTCAATGGACTAACGACTAGTTTTATAAAATCAATTACTAAGTACATGTGTTACTTTGCACCAAGTTGGCTTTAAATCTCAAAAATATAAAAAACCCTATTTTTAGACTTTTTAACGTGTATTTTTTATTGTATTTGACTATGTTTTGTATTGTGACAGATAAGTTAGCTAATTTGCCAGCATAAGATTTAAAGATAACATAACCAAAAACTTAAACATTGACTAACGACATTGAGTTTTGAACCCAAGTAGGGTAATGAATTTAACAAAATCAATATATAACAACCGCCATATTTCTGGTATTCTTGTTTACATAAAACCCCCGCGCGGGACAAAAATCAATTTTTGCAGGACAATAACTGTTCACATATTATTATTTACGTATATTTATCATAAATTATGTGACCAGCCTGTTCCAGGACTTTTTCGCTGCTATTAACTTTATCAACAAGACAAAACGCCCTGGGAATAAGGTTGCGACTTAGAAAATTTGATATAAATCAAAATGACCTTCTAACCCGAGGTAGATCCTCGGGAGAGGTTAAAATAAAATATATAAAGAATTTCTTTTTTTGTGTGAAAAAGAACATGGGAGGCTATACTTTAGTATTTTGGTAATACTTTTTTAATTTTATCGCATACCTATCACAAGTTAAAACAAAGTTTTGTACAAATATCAAAGATTTTAGATATTTGTAGTTGGTATGAGCACAATTATACAGTTGTCCTTTGTCGTGCGACCAGTGATGCTTTTGAGAAACTTGGTGGAAATAAAGCAAATTGCTAGGCTTTTTCTCGGATCCGTAATGATGGAACATTCCTTTGCGCAACATCGAAAAATTTTTTGCAAATGATCCTTAGTAAAATCTAATGCGGGTTTCTGCTTCTGACAGATTAGAGATTTGTATTATTTATTAAATCAATTAAAGATTGTAACCAGACGATGTAAATCACATTTCATCACGTACCTTAGTTGCGCGGTTTCGGTTCCAGTACCCTCTGACAACAATGTGTGGTCATATATGGTCGAGCTGTACTAATTTCTGAAAAAAGCTTTGCAATCAAGTGCTTCCCGTGTTCTAAAAATCATTTTTCATTTCCCCCCAATGTTTACTTAGGATAACGAATACATATCGCAGACAGGCTACGCGTTTTTTTAAGCGATAATCGTAGAACAGAGCATCCAATTTGGACCTGCACAATCTTATTAGCCCCAAGTTTACACGAAAATTTAAATTATGCGTAAACTGCAAAATAAACGTTTTGCACTCAAAATAAGACACCTCACAACAAAACACACTTGAACGTGAATGCTTGGATGTTTTATGCATATATAAAAGAGACAGACCCAAAATCTTACTACATGTTAGTGTCTCTCAACAATCTCCTTTGGGAATTTATATTTTGCGAGAAAGTTTTACCCGTATACGTCTGTCTGTCACGCAAAATTGTTGCTTAGCTGCGCGAGTAGCGAGACGCACGCAATGCGGTATAAAAAGGACGGCGAACCCGTGGATTTTCCAAGGGCTAACGACTAGTAAAATTTAATTTTTGCGAAGTTGGCGAGAATTAAATTTCCCGAATTTCGCGAAAACAGATTTAAGGATACTGTAAGGGTATGGACATATATTCAGTATATCCATTATTTCTCAAAAATTATGTTTTTTACTTTAAAATTTGAATACGAAAGCAAATTAAATTGTCTACAGGATAATATAAATATGAAATTTAATTTTTTTTCCAGGTAGCCATAAATCCACATCTTTGTTTGTCCGAAGCTCCCCTCCGTTATTTTTTTTCTGCGTCATATTTATCACTTTGCATTACCATAGCAACAATATTTTGCCACCGTTTTACGAAAAAGCGCGTCGTTCACTTTTTACTGAAAATTTGTGAAAAAAATTTTTTTGCTCGCTCTTCTGTGTTTTAAAACCTGTCTTTTTCTTTAATCAAAATATACATAAAATGTGACAGTCATTTGCAGCAGGTATCGATGAGCACGTGTGCAAAGTTTTGTTGAGTTTCTTAACCATGGAGGGGAGTATCGGACATTTTAAGTCATGTATACATCGTAAAAAACGATCATCTAAAATTCCTCGTAAAAGAGTTTTTCGCAACCTGACCTTTACAACAATAGGCTATTCAAAGATGTGCAGAAGGTGTTAAGCGAACACCGACAACTCGTTAAATATTTATATTATGGTAGAGAATATCAAACTCCAAATCTTTTTTAAAAAAAAATTTTTTTAGAAAAAATTATACCATTTCTACTTTTATTCGGGGGCAACATTAAATTGATGATTAAGACTGGTTCTTAGTAAATCTGAAAAAAAATAGCGAATTTTGCGAATTGCAAGTCCGCGAAAATTAATTACCGCGAAAATTTCTTCCCTTAAGGTAGTTTTTCTGTGAAAGTTTCTCCCTTGAAATATGTCGAAAATTCGAGTGGACTCCTGTATTCCACAAATGGACACTAAACCGTTTCTTAAAAAGAACTTCTTGCAAAGATCCAGCATTATTTTTATATAAAGAATATTTTAACATATTATAACAAAAAAATATTATTTATTTACATTCTTGTAATATATAATTTATTTATTTATTTAGTGAATCCAAGCTGGCTTGAACATCTTCTAACTAAAATAAAACAGAAATTGACGCTAGTTTGCAACACAGAGTTGACGAAATAATAAAAATAAAGTGAACACAAATACATTCATTACCTGTTGGAAGAATTTATACAACTCTTCGTGTGTGAATTCAAATTGTAACTTTTCTTTCTCCTAAGAAGAGAAGATTTTTATTGCATCCGTATGCAACACGCAAACATCTAGCGTTAGACAAGTGAAAAAATCGGTCAAAACAACAGGATAGTGTGTACAACCAAAAACAAAAAATCTAACACTCCCATTTTAATTTTCAAGCCCCTCGGGATCCCGGCAGACAGATCCATTTTTTACTCAACTGAGCAATCTTTGTCCACCAGTTAAAATTTGAAATTTAAATTAGCTAACAGAAAAACTGTAGCAACATCGAAGTAACAACATTTTTTACCTCATTGTCAGGACGGTTTAATCCGAGTTCGAAAATAGTGCTTGGAATGGTGACTTTAGTTTGACTCGCTTGAGCTGTCTGTAATCGAAGTTGCCAGTTAACAGTATCCAGCTAACAAAAAAAGATGGCATGCATTTTATTATAGCTATCTGCGTCAGATCATAAAATAAAATTAATTCCAATTTGCACATCCAAAAGATTTTAGGTTATTTTTCTCTCTCTCAACTACTACTCTAATGTGTTATATTTTTATATGAAAAATTGAACTGCAAACCATTACATCGAATAAAAAAATTACCACGGATAAAACATTACCACGGATGAAACATTACCTGTTTTGGTGCCAAACTTCTTTTACGAAATAATTCTATCACGCTTTGACCATGTTCTTTCCATATGTTCACAAACCTTTGTATCTAAATCAGTAGGGTATTTAAATCACACATACGGAGGAGTGTTATATGTTGGTTTACTCTTTCTCCATTGTACGTGTTTTTTAACTGGAGGTGTTGGAACAGGTAAATCGCATTAATAACTGTTTATCACTCTTTGACTAAAATACTTTTATATAACTCAAAAACTTTGGACAAACCAAAGGTATTATTACTCACACCATCAGATGTAGCTCTTGGTAATATTTACGGAACTAATATTTATTCTGCTCTTGACATTCCAGTTGGTTGATATGGAAAAAAATTACCTAGACTTAATGATAAAAAAAGGCCTGCGTGAGTGGATAAAATGTCGCGTAAGTGGATAAAATGTCGCGTGGATAAAATTTCGCAGTTTTTGCAATAAAAAACCCCGAAAAAAAACCGCGAAATTATATCTACGCAAAATCTATAAAAATTCGGCCGCCCGCGAGATTAAATCTTTTATTTAAATTCTAAAAAACTTTTTTTTAAGAAGCACAGAGAATTTTTAATCATTTTTTTATGATATTTTTTCACCTTGTAATCAATTTCTATTATATTATCTTCTTAATTAAATGTACTTTTCACATTTCTTGAATGTGTGAAAAATTTCTAATATCTTTACAACGCGACTCTTACGAGTGTGGGTATTAGCGGATTTCTGGCTTTTTTTCTTCGTTTTTGAGACTTCCCCCAGACGTTAATAAAAGAAACATTGATTCGGACAGTGAGTTTAAATACTGGGACGAAGATGACGAAGACAGTGACGAAAATGTTCAATATTACATGATAGTTGTTTTGAGAAAATAAAGCATCTCCAAATTATGCCTAAAAATTGATTATTTTCAAAATAACCTTTTTTCGTTTGTCTGTTAAAAAAATCCATACGACATTTTCCAGGAAAGAGGTTATCCGCGAAATTGAATCAACGCGAAATTAAAAATTTTGATTGACCGCGAAATGTGAACAGTTAATATTGACATTGCAGACCGTTAATTAACGGATAACTTTAAACAATGATGCTACTGGTTTTTGTAATAATATTTCCATAAAATCTGATGATGATCAAGCTAGTCTAAAAAAGAATGCAAAAAAATCCTTCGACAAGACAACAAAGAATATAAGGGCTAATCAAGATAGTTCTCTAATTATAAAGCGAACACAATTCCCCTTGATACCGTTCATAAAGTGCAAGTCTTGATCAGGCAGTTATTACTTTTTCGTTGTTAAAACAAAAAACTTTCAACAATGGTCAAATGTATGTAGCTTTAAGTAGAGTTACTTCATTGAATGGACATACCAGGTGAATACAAACCATCTGCTATTAAAGCTGACACTAAAGCAACATTTGAATATAATTAAAATTTTCCTTTTTCCGAAAACAGCACAATTTGTTGGCGCAATTTACGCATTACCTTAAGGGAATTAATTTTTGCGAATTTCGTGCGGAATGTCGCGAAATTTTATTCCCTTAAGGTAGTACTTTTTCAGCGAATTTCACGAAAGAGTACATTTCACACACCAACAAGCTCACCTTTTGCTCTTGTAACTCTAATGTTTGCAGCTGCTGACTCAGCACATTCGGTTTGGCTACATGGTATGCACTCTGTTCTAGAATGTACGATATAGTATCTAAAACGCTACTGATTTGCTTGCCGCTCATATTGAAAGCTGCTTGTAGCTTTTTTTCTTCTTCTTCACTAAACGGACTCTCATTCTAAAACATTAAACCACTGGTCCTTTAATAAGCGGTTACCGAAGGTTAAGAAGATTAAAATATAACAAAAAACCATACATTAACCAGATTTAAAACTATTTATTTTACATATTTCTCATACAAAATATTTACAAAGAATAAACAAGAACACCTTAAAAATACGTTCAAAGATTTCGAGAAAATGTGTGTAGTAAAGAAACGCAAACTAATGTGGTTGTACCTTAAGATGGAGTTTCTGAATGATTCGAACTAGAAGTCGATCCATCTTTGCATCTTCTAACTCGTTTATCAAGTGGACAGCATTTCGAATACTAAGAAGGAGAATTATGATTAATATTTAATCACGAGTTACCTCTTCAAGTAAAATAAGTCAATGTACATGCAATTTTAGTAAATCTTCAGATCTTTTCACATACAGACTTTTTTCGCGAATAATTTATTCTCCTCTATCTAATTGTAGGGGGTTAGTAAATCTCTGATTTTTGAAAAAAATCTTCTTGATTTCAGTTAATTACTACCCCCCAAATCAAGGAATTTTTTTAAAAACATCTACATCTTTAAAAATATCTGCCGCACCCTAACAAAAGACTATGTAAACAGAGGTAAATAGCAAGAAAAACAATGTATATATATTGTAGTTATACGTCTTGAAGCAATAGCATATCAGAAAATAGAAAATATATTTCGATCTTTGTCATGAGAGGGGATTCACACGCAACCTAAAATTACAGGAGATTGGGATCCGATTTTACTTCCTACACAAAAAAACCAGGAACAGTCCAGCAAAAACTTCAATTATATAATATTTATATTTTTTTCTGCACCATAATTAATTTTGTTACTTTCTGCCATGCTGAGTTTTTAAATCTGAGCAGCCCAAGCAAAGCTTTTCAAAACTTAAAATTAAGCAGGTAATGGTCAAAAATTTAATTACATTAAGGACTTGCAGGGACATTTTGACTGTCGCAGAGTAATGTTGTTATTAATATCCTATATTCTGAATTATTCCGTCAAAGTCCAACTTACCCAATCATAATAAAAAATAAAAATTGTATATTTTAACATTTTTCTGACTCTGCAAGGTAGACAAAGCCTTTGCTGTTAAAGTGAAAGGAAGGGGTCATTGCCTAGTCGGAATGGTGGTTCAACTTTCAGGTGAGAGAAAATAGGGATGTTTCAAGGACAAACTCTTACAGAAGAAGCTTTGATTTAACAAGAACTACAAGTATAGCAGAATTAAAGTACAGCTAAATTAACAAAAATTTGCTTTACGCAATATGTCAAGTGCGAAATTAGAAAACATAGATTTTTTGGATAGATCAAATCTGCGTTGTTCATATAAATGCCTGACCAAATATTGTTGAATTTTAACCATGCATTGACAACTTGAACATAACCCCCTGAGAGCAGCTCTGTTGTTTTTAAAAATAGAATTTAGCACGCAAATAAAAAATATATATAGCAGACAATGAATCACCCAAATAAGTGATACATAACCTTTGCAGTAAGTCAATCACTTGCAAGGCTGTCAGAGATTAAAAAGACATTTTAAATCATGGTCACATAGACTCCATTGTAGCCGAAGAATCATTGGGATTTTTTCTCAAGACTATTTAGGGAACATTTAAAAGTTTTTGAATATATTATAAAACTTTCTTAACTGAAATTCATCTTTGCGAAATTTGCAATTTCTGAACCTTTGATTCGCAAAAAACTTCTTGGAGTAGATACATACTTTATTGTCAGAAATTTTCACGAAATTTTTTGTATTTCGCGGAAATTAATTTTTGGGAATTGGCCAAAAAAATTTTTTTGCGGGAATTAATTTTCGCGAGTTGATGGTTGAAAAAAATATTTTTTCGCTATTTTGAGGACAAAAATAGTTCAAAACTTTTTTAAGGAAGCTTTTGGAATTGATTAACAAGCGTAGATCTTACCAAATAATTGAATGTTAAAATAAGATCAGTACAAGGTCAGTATTCGAAACAATGAGGAGCTTTTCCTTCGTAAAATAAAGTGTCAATGCCCGGAACATTATTAAATAAAAAACTACTTTCGAGGTACGAAGAAATGACTAAAGATCTATACAGTGAACCAGAAGAAAGTGTAGATTTGGGCTCCTTTGTGTTTGATGATATTGATGTTGAGCCGAATCAAAAAAGAAAAAGAAAGAAAAAACAAAACAAACAGCATAAGAACAATGTTTGGGTAAGTAATGAAAAAGAAATCAACAAAATATTAGACTAAATTTATTTTTACGTTTTGCGATGTTATTGTGGTGATATTTTTATAAGAAACTTATTGTTTTTTTTTACATTAGTCACAATTTTCCTATTTCTTTTAACAGTCAACCCTTATTATCTCATGAGGAAGGACGGAAAGTTAGGGAGTAGTGGCATCATTTGTACTGTTTTATTCCTAAAACCTGCAAAATACAACACATGCAAATATTAGGCTCAAAAGGACTGAAAATATGATTTTTAAGATTTCTTCAGGTTTTTGAAAAATTTCTTGAAATTTCGCGATTCAACGCAAAAAGGATATTTTCGCGGGAATTTAATTTCGCCACTTTAGGGTCCATTCGCGAAATTCGCGAAAATTTCGTCCCGCGAAAATTTCTGACATTAAAGTAGTAAGATGGCCCATTTGGCTCACTTCTCTTCCAATTTAAAAGCACTTCTCTTCTGTATTCTTACACTTCTATTCTGGACTGCACAAAAATCTGGTACGCAATTTTACATCCATGGTCCGTTTGTCTTTTTTCACTTTTCGTGAAAAATAGCTATACTTGCCTAAGTGCTCAATTCACCTTATTTGTGTGCTTATTATAAAAATAATTTCATCTGCCATTAATTTGCTGCATTTTCATATCATCCGCGTATTGGAATCCAGCGTGCTCGAGACACTTCAGTGCTGTAAATCCGGTATGTCATTTTCAGAAATGCAAGTTACCAAAATCCAGCTCAATTAATATTACGGACCAAAATCGGGTCCAGGAATTTTTTGATTTAATGGAAGGAAGTGTTTGACAATTTGAAAGAAAAGTGTTTCGAAGGAAGAATTTCAAAGAAAAGAAGAGAAGTGTTTTCACTAAAGAAAGAGAAGTGCTTATATTAAGAAGAGAAAGTAAGCCATAGGGGCCATCATAAAATATGTGACAATCTCAAAATTTTGAGAGAGAAATTTTCAATATGAGCAAAATGTCTCCGATTTTGGGGATGATCTCCTAAAATGGATACAATTTACCAAATTCTTACACAGGCCCTATTTTAGATTTCTTGAATATCAATCAATCAAATATAGCTATGTATTTCACGGAATAAGGTACATGGAATGTAATTACTATATTATATATAAAATATAGTATGGTAAAATATAAAAAATATAGTAAAATATATATTACCATACAAGGATGTCTATAGATACAACCAAAAAATATATATAGCTATCTTTTTTTTTTAGATAATTTCGATAAAGGTAGATTCTACACCCTATTATACACCCTGAGACGCATATAGAAACTTTAATGGATAAATAATTACCTTGTAGTAACGCTGAACCACTTCGTGGTTGACATTTTCAAAGATATAAACAAGAGTCCAAGTTTTGTAGCTACAGTGTAGAGTAGTGTGCGTAGTGTGTAGTTGTTGTAGGTCAACAAAATAAAGCTTCCATTATTACTTGTCTCGCCTACTCCAGATCCATAAAATAACATTATGCAAAATTGTTTGCATGGCCAAGACAATTTCCAACATGGCTGCAAAAGGAGCGATTAAATCCATTCGAGGTAAAGATCTTGGATCCTTGAATGCATTACGTTATAGTGCCCGTGTAAACATTTTATGTAATGAAAACCCCATCATTACGAAAAGAGGTTTCAGTTTAAGCAGGCATAAGCTAGCAGTAAATGTAAGAGATGTTGAGGCGGAAAAAACCTTCAAAAACGAAAGAGATGTTCCCTTTCTTTTTCTCCCTCATACAGTTAAAAAGGCATACGTTGTACACGAGGCTATGACATCCATACCTCAGGTTTTTGACAAATATAAATGGCTTACAAAAACTATTTCAACACCTGGTCTTCCTGTGACTTACGACGAAAAAGTGGTAGAAAAAGAATTCGTTGAGGCATTTCATGATTCACTACAACAAGCTGTTTCTTTCCAGAAAAGTTACAGAAACAAGAATCAATCTCGATACATTAATGAAAGAATTGAGTACAATATGCTAATAAACTTTATTAGACTATCAATGATGGTGAATTCAAATTTGGATCATCTTTCTGGGGATAACTCAATTTTGTATCACAACCCTTTGCTTGAAACACATTGGCCAAGAAACTATAAATTTTTCCAGACTAAATTCCGGCCAACTTTTGTTTTGAGGACAAAAAAAAGACTAGAAGCAATTGAGAAATCAGAAGGTAAAAAATTTATTTTAACTCTATATCACTACCTAAGGCCACCATCAAAAATTTGTCATACTCATGTCCTGAAGACCCTGCAAAAATGAGTTGGTCGGTCGGTCGGCGTATTTTTCCCTGGGTTTTTTAGATTGGAGCAAGTAAATTAGTTCCCAGGGCTAAAAAACAGTATAGCGTCACACAACATCGTTTGGAGGCCCTTTTTCACCGCCCTGTGGGCCGGGCGCGAGGTCTGATCTGCATCACACTATTGATGTCAGTCATGTAAAATCATCTTAATTACTAAAACATGGCAGCATGAGATTGCCGCACCAGTGAATTCTTGTGAGATGAATTTTATCTTATTTCTGTAAACAATGACTAAGTAAATCCTAAAAATATATTCGTAAAAAATATGAAATCGTTCACGCTATTTATGAGTTGGGGTACCTTATATTGCATTTGAACCAGAAAAAATTGGGGGGGGGGGGATATTTCCAACTTACCGACTCGGGTTTTATTACCAAAAGTGAGTGGGTCGGAGGACGCAAACATAACATATTTCTGATGATGGCCTAACTATAGCCGTACATATGGAAATTCTCAATTTTAGTTAAGTTTTTTTAAAAAATGATTTGTTTTCAATAATATAAACAAAACAATGCAAAATAAATAAATAAATAAATGCACATTTATGATTTTTATTATTGATATTTTTTATTTTAAGGGTTAACCCAAGATGAAGTAGACAGTATTCCAGGTCCATATGATAATTATGCGCTTAATGTCTATCGGCAACACATAGTTCATTTGCATAATCGACCTGCCATGGATAATTCTACATTCAATCCAATCAAACACCCCCATACAACTGTCATCTCAAATAGCCGCATTCGTACACAAGAACAGTTTCTGTCTTGTGCAACATTTTCTTCTTTTGCCCAACTTATCGCCCAAGCTCAAACTGTTGGTACCTTGCATGGGACAGATTTAAAGGAGCCACTACTTACACAATGTGTTGTTACAAATGGCCATCGAATTTGTTTCATGGTTTACCAACTGAACACCCTTCATTTAACTGATGACAAAGGGTTGTGGAATCGTTGCTGGTATTCACCAGTGCTTGACATGTACGAGAGAAAGAACACTGAGGATCACCTAAATCTTATATTTGAGGACGCTATACAAAGTACAAAGCTGGAAGGCTTTAATGAAACTATCTGTAAATACTTTTTTAATTTTTTTTCAAAGGAATAATATTTGTTACGAAAATTCGTTACGAAAATTTGGTATATAAGAAATGATATAACAAAATCGTGAAATACACATTGTCATTTTTTCTAGGAAATATTTATAAAAATGGGCCTCAAAAACCTCCATGAAAATTTGAAGAAAATCCCCAGCATCAGCGTGTTAAGATCCAATTTTTGGAGACTTTGATAAAAATAACAAAAAAGTCAAAAATAAAAGATGTCTCAAATAAAATACATAACTATATATAATGTATATTATTTATAGCTACCGATAAAATATTGTAGTTATTTATCAAGAGAACAAAGAAAAAAGAGGAATAAAAATTAAGAAAGAATTTAAGAAAATTCCAACTTATATTCAGGCATTTTGCTAAAAAATTATGTACACCTAAAATTTCTGATTGATTCAAAAATGTTATTGCAGTGCAGGTGAATTTTAATTTTTATTCTGACAGTAAAAATTAGGAACTGCCCGAAGCATAAAAAGCTTTTACTTGACTACTTACGAAAAATCAATATAGGTTTTTGTACATATAATATTTACTTTATTTTCCACAGGGTAAGTGTTTCCATCTAGGAAATGAAGGTGTTTTTACTAGAGTTCTGGATTATTTTTTAAATGCAAAAAACATTTAACATCATTTTGAACAAAACTATCAGTAATTTGATGCGTTAGGAGTTAGTTTAGCATGCATTTTTAACACAAATAAGTTTAGCATATGTGTTTACTAGAGAGGCTGCAATGTTACAGATACGGTATGTATATGATAGTGGTTTAACGTGTGCACCCAAAAAAATTTAATGCCATCATTTCTTATCCCATTTTGCTGGGTCTGTGTAGGAGTCTAAGTAATGAATGTTAAATGTAAAATTCTAGCTTAAATCATTTCGCGAGAATTGATTTTCGCAAATAGTGAATTGTCCAAAATTATTCGGGAAATTGACGAAATCTCGCAAAATTCGCAAAAATTAATATTCTGTATTTCTATACTAATCAATTATCTCTTGGAACAAGTAAAATACACGTTTTGCTTGTTTCAAGAGATACACAATTTTAAAATTAAGACTTTGTTGTGAAATTAGCTTGGTACTCTCCAGGTTAATAATATCCGCGGAACTATTTTATAAAGAAAACGCAAAAATAGATTCCGCAAAGAATAAAATCACCAAAAATGCGCTCTTTAACTTAACAAATTGTTTGTGTTTACTTCTGTAGAAGCGAACTAAGGAGGAATAACAAATATCGGCTTAATGATTCAAACCCCGAAAATTAATTCCGCATAATAAGTAAACATCACAATAACCCCCTTAAAAGGAACCCGAGGTATAAAATGATGTTTAGACCTTAAAAATTGGTTAACAAGTCCTTTTAATTTTTTTAAAAAGCTCTTTTCGTTCTTAAGATATTTACATTTAAAGAATTGAAAATGTAATTATGCTGCATAAATTATGATAGCAAATAGTAAGTTTTGAAATTTTCTATCATCAGTAATTTTATCAATGCATAAAATTATTAAAAGTGAATTGATTAGCATAAAGTTTTTTGCTCAAATGCAACTCGTTTGCTCGTCCCACGCTTCTTAAAATTTTTGCTGACGGCTCCCTAACTTGGAATCTGCATGTCGATTTGCATCCAAGTTCACTCAAGCTTCGGGGACAAGAAAACAAATTTCAAGCGATTGCAACAAAATATTTTGTTGTTGCAATTAAAAATAAATTTTGTTTCCGTTGGACCTTAGCGGGTGCAACAAAAACTCACGAAAAAAAAAGTTGAGATTGCGACAAAAATGTCATAATAGCATCTGCAGCACTCATGAAGAAGAAGAACGTGAAAGAATAAAAGACAAGGCTCTGGGTACACAATATTCGAATAATTGAAAGAGAGATGCTGATGGAAGAGTTGATAAGATTTTTTTTATCAACAGGCTTACGGCTGAACGTTTTGATTCTCAGTCATTTTGTTGTACAAAGTTTTGATTCGAATGAACTTTCAATGTATTTGATTGGATAAAGGAAAAAATGTGTTTTTAAAATCCACACAGGTAAGAACACAAGAAATTCCTCATGTTTACATTTTGTGGCGATTGTAATAAATTCTGTTTTCTGTAACAATCGCACCAATTTTTTAACGTAATCCTGCTTTAAACGGAATCCTGAAAAGGCAATATTTTGAAACCTTTTTCTGACTCGCGTCTAGATTGCTATACGTTTTTTTGTAAGAATAGTGTTTTTTTATTTCAACATAAATGTTCTTAACATTAGGGCGAAATCATCCTGATATATTCTTGAGATATTATTTGAACTGGTGTAAAATCACCCTTAATTTGCTGTTGTTTAAACAGCCTAATTCAAGTGACAGACAGCTAGATTTTGTGGGAAAAAATTACTTCAAATAAAACTTGAAAAAAGACATTTTACATGAATGATACGTCGTTTTTGTTTTATATTTCATTTAGAATGCAAATAAAATTTCAAGATGAGCGTATTCTTTAGGATATTCATAACTTTTCTTCTAATTTCATCTTAAATATTCTTGTTGGGTATCTTCTTAAAAAAAAACATGTATC
Source organism: Hydractinia symbiolongicarpus (assembly GCF_029227915.1). NCBI lineage: Eukaryota > Metazoa > Cnidaria > Hydrozoa > Anthoathecata > Hydractiniidae > Hydractinia > Hydractinia symbiolongicarpus. The sequence goes on along the minus strand of NC_079875.1, from coordinate 23,864,562 downwards.
TGATACAACGTTTACAAAGAAAATTCTGATCTTGAAAGACAAGTTCATTTAAGCAAGGAGGTTTAAAGAGAGAACCTCCTTGATTTAAGACAGTGTGCACATGAGATTTTTTTTGAGATTTAAACAATTTAAACGTGCTGATTGGGCGCCGACTCTTTTAATACCGCGGGAATTCATTGTTTTTAATTTTTAAAATTAAATATTAGATGGTTGAAGCTAGGTCTAAGTTTTGATTAGGACTTGACTGATATACATTTACCCGATTTTTCCAGAATTACACTCGACTTTTCCATTTTCGAACCTGGCGTGCGAAGTGTGAGTTGATTGTAGTGTTTACATTTCTTTCAGTAAACCAATTCCTTAGAAATTACCCGAAACAAAGATACTCAGAAATAACATTCGATTCCGCCTTGCTGGATCTTATAACAAATTTTGTTTATAGGAATGCGGCATACCACCTCCTTCCTAGAACCTTTTTCTCTTTTTGACTGGGAAGGGCGTAAAAAAGGCCCTGTGAATGAGGTTAATTAAGTATAGCCAATGTTTAATACTTTCAACAAGTGTAATAAGTTTAGGAAAAAGTTAAGCTATTTCTACGTACACTGCAATGGCAAAAAAAATAATTTAAAAAATATTTCCGATTTGAAGCAGTGGGAATTTAACGTGAAACTTAAAGAATTAATTTTCGATTTTGTATAAAATTTAGGTTCATTGGTTAAGGTTGGGGTGAATAATAAGAAAATTTGGGAGAATACGTATTACTGAAAAAGTTAAGGACATTTTCCAGAGCTGGAAAAGAAGTGTAACGAAGGCTTACAAGTTGCCCCGTCCTGTAATAAACTCCACTCGGCTTAATGGAGTATTTGCGTTTCATGAACATAATTCATAACTATTCGCCATTTTGGTTTGAACCCCTGGCTGCAACAAATATATTGAAAACAGTGACACGTTTTTCTTTTTGAGCAACCGACTTGCTAAGGACTTAGAGTAAAATTTAGAAGCAACTGGTCAGGTTAAACAAATTGGGAAATTAAAAAACCAAGGATTGAAACCTTGATATTTCTCTAATATGTCTAAGAGTAAGGCTGGAATCAAAATTTTGCTTTTAGCAACTGAACCTGAAATCAAAAATGGAGTTAATTATAAAAGAAACATTTATTAATATCAGTATCATCAACTTTTATGTACGCGCTATAAAGTAGACATGACTCGAAACTATAAAGAAATCAGACAGTAAACGTGACATTACTAATATAATCAGTGAATGAATTATTAAACAATTGCTTATTTATATAATGTAAAAAATAATTTCAATAAATACAGAAACGCCGTACAACCAACACAGTGTAGATTAAAAACTTCGATAGTTAGCCCACTTTGAATTATTCTCTGTACAGCCCGAGCTGAGAAGGCACGTATACAAGTGAGACTTTACTTTCAAAGATCGCTTTAAAATCTAAACTAATGTTTTTTAAACGCACAAATGAACGGCATATTCGCTGGCCAAGGCCAAAGTAAGAAATATACTGCTCCATCTACAGCTCTTATTCAAGTGAAAAAAAATGATTCTTGCAGATGAAAAAAGAAATAGACTGAAAATCAAAGGTTACTGAAAATTGAAAGTAGTTTCAAAGCAGAATGCCGCAAAATATTACTTGATTTTTAGTAACATGAGGAGAAAGCAATGCACGAAATAATTGCAACCAAATGTCAGTCAAAGCTATATTCTTGTTTACAGGTATGCGCTCCTGGTACGAGAAAACATTGTGGTTAAATCTACGGTACCGATCGTAATAAACAGAGATGCGTGGACGGTTATCATTCTTTGACAATATCGTACTGCACAAACTGCTTCAGTCTCTCCAAGTACTGTCCGTATAATTCAACGTCATTATGGCCAGCTCCTTCTACCCAGAGTGGTTCAACAGCTTTTGGTGATTTCTCATAAATAGCGAGGCCATGTGAGAAATCGATTACTTCATCCTCGGTTCCATGTATGACAAGGACTGACGAAGTGATTTTTTGTGTTTTCTCGATGCTGAAATATAAAGTAAAAAGCTAATGAACGCGAAATTTGGGAATTAAAAGCATCGAGCATTTAAATTTAGCAAGGTATCAAGATGAAATGAGTTTGCATGGATTAGTTTTGTAATGCAACATTTTCGTGCACGCAAAATCCCGCAAATTAAAAAGTTCTGGAATGCAACGTTCGAAATAGAGATTCTAGATTTGACAGCGAAAAAACTATACCCAATTTCATTAAAGGAGAGAGAATTTTTTCTGGTTCCATAGGAGGCTATGTAACAAACGATTCTGAGCTTTAAAATATTCACATTTTTTCAACATTTAACTACGTTGATTTTTTCACCAGTGCTACATTTTCCAGAAAAAAAATTCTTCCTCTTCTTGTACAAATTTTTTTTAGTACTCTAGCCAATATACAAAATAAATAGAAAAAAAAGGTTTTCGTGATTCTAGCACATTCTACAATTCAGTCTCATTTACATTTAAGATATTGAATTCCTTGTTCACATTAACGAGAAAATCTTGTTTACCATGAGGGAAATTATTGAGCTGATGCAATTTAAAGCTGCATATACTTTCGAAATTGTGATTGTGGCTAATACAATACATTTCACTTTGTAGTACATTCTTATGAGTGATTTGTGATGTAAATGTTTTATACTTTTATTTGTGAAATTTCCTTGCATATTTTTGGGTGGATTGCTGCACAGAAATTTGTTGTGCATTTGTATGCATGAAAATTCAATATATGCGGAATATTGCTTTTTGGCCGGTGTACAAAAAATAGATCCCACGAAATTGGAAAAAACAATAGACAAGTATTAAATATTACTTTTTTTCAATATACAATTAGTTATAAAATGAAATAGCCTCAACAATCTATAATGGTTGCCATTAAAAATTGCCCCTTTACATAAACAAGAAAACCCTTGAGGTTTAACACTTGTCCCTAGTGACCATTGGTGTCCCTAGTGACCAAGTGTTAAAACTGCAAGATACTTTTGAAAAATAAATAAAGGCGGCAAAAATGGGCAAGTAAATGTTACCATAGCCTCGGGTTAACCCAAGCCACGTGGGGGAAATTCGGGAGATAGCCTAATCGAGTCTGCTTAACTTGACATGAGAATTACACATCTATTCATTTATTTAACTATCTAAAGATTTGTTAGCAGTTTTAATAAAATTAAGTTAATTTTCTTTAACAGCAATAAATATCTCCTAAATATTCTGGTCCTGAAGATCTGCAGGAAATGTCTTGTTTAGATCACAAAACATATAAAATCTATCAATTTTAAAAACCAACTGATTGGTGCAATAATTACAAAGCATCTATGTACATTAATTCTAGAGACTTTAAACAAACATTAAGAATCCATTCCAACATTTAGGGCCAATTCCTTGTTTTATTTCACCTTTATTCATTATTTTAAATTAAAAGATCATAAGCTGTAAAAGCAAAGCTAAATTCCTAAAGTGCAGTTAACTTCCAGTGACTCGAACATTTGTTAACTCAACCCATTTTCTGAAGCAATTATTTCGGATAACTTGAATTCTTTACTCAAGATGACATTTTTTTGTTACAACTTTTGACATAATACAGACACAAATGCTGCCTGTCCAGACTAATTCAATTTACAAGAATGCTCTCTCTATTGCCAAGATTTATTTCTGTAACTGTTGTCTCATTCTTAGCAAATTGCTATAACTCAAACTATTATTGCATTTTTTACTAATTCAACTAAACAGGGCTTTTAACTCAAGATTTTGTTAAGTCAAACTACTTTCCTCAGCTATTTGCACGTTTGAGTTACTGGGGGTTAACTGTAGCACAACCATATCGAAAATAAAAGAAGACTTATTACTACAAACAAAAAAAAACAACTATTCTTACTTGCAGATCATCAACACAAATTTTTAATTAGAAAAACAGTATATGCAACACAAAATAGCAAACTTTTTTGCAACTTTAAGAAGGTGGAAAAACTTGCAATGTATTGGTGTTTATTAAGCATTTTTCATAACTATCTGCAATGAGTGTGTGAAAATTACATGTGAAAGGTATACCATATGAACAAATTTTAATGTTTACGTCATAGGATTTCATAGGATTTTTGCACGTGCAGGAAAAATCTAAAAACTCGACAGGCAATAAAATGCTGACTTAAGGTGCAGAAAGTCAAAGTTGGTTAATCTATAAACTGCATTCAAACTAATTTTAATTTCAAGACCAAAAATTATCTCCACTAAAAATAAAGTTTGGAATGGTCTGGTCCACGACTTACTGCCTGTTTTATTATATTTGCTGGTGAAACTTGTATATAAATTTAAATATAGCTATACACAAAGAAGCTATGTTAAGTTATAGTTTTTATGTTGATGTATATATATTTTTTTTCTTCAAAATACATGTCACAGCTTAATACGTAATACGTTAATTAATGTACGCTACCACATTTTACTTATTTCATTTTTTGAATTTCATTATGTTTGTGCATTTGTGTTTTTTTTTTTTTTGAAAAAAAGATGACAATTTTCTAATAAATAATGATAGAGACATTAGCTTACCTTGGAAAGACATCAAAACAATATGTTTTCTTTGTATCCGGAAAAGCTACCCTCATTCCAGACATAAGTGGAGAGTGTAGTATCACTCCAGCACATTCAAAACGAGATGCTAAGTCAATTGTTGGTACCGTACCAATGCTTTGACCATATAGTATTATGCTTTCAGGACTTATTCCATATCTTGTCCTCAATGAATGCCAAGCAGCATCTATATCCGCATATATATTTTTCTCTGTGGGTTTTCCACTACTTTGTCCATATCCAGAGTAGTCGTATGAAAAAATATTACAATTTATTCTAGTACCTAATCCAATATAAAAGCTACTCATTTGTCCTAAATCAACAGCATTGCCATGACTAAACAAAATTGTAAACTTGGCAGTTGGGGAGCAACGAACATACATACACGATATACGATTGCCTCTATTAGTTCTGGCCTGAAACACTTCAATGCAATCTAGTTCTTTTTGTCCATACTGCCATTCAGCTCTTTCACTTAAATGAAGAGCCCATGTTCCATCCCCGAGTTCTTGTATTGTGTACGTTGGCTCCGGAGGAAGAAAAGCCAATTTGGAAGCGATTACTGACGGACAAGGTGGACAACAAAATAAACAACATAACTCTGAAAACGAAAGTCCATTCATTATTGTACTCTGGGAACCTTTAACGTAACTAACATGTATAGTTAGTTACCCAGCTTATAGTTTCTTTCCATGATTATTCGGCATTTTTTCAGCAATATGTTATTTTCCGTCCTTCCCTTTCAATATGGCGGCCTTGTCTTGACCGCGCACAACTTTAGAAGACTGGGCATAGCATATAGAATGCCAAAACAATGTTGCACAAACAAGGCAGATGTTTAGAATACGAGCGTGCCGCTATAGCTAACTAGTTAAAAGACGCTACTGCCAACGAACAGCTTATAAAATCAAAATAAATAAATTCATTTTTCGAATTTTAGTTATAAAGGGTAGAACGGTAGCTTCATATTTTTCCTAAACTTATTCCGGCAAATTACGCTTTAAACAGGAAGGGTGTAATGCTGCTGTGTTAAAATCAGGTTTATAAAATCAGTCTAATAATTTGAAAAAAAAGAAATCGCGAAAGATACTCGCTTTTTCCCCAAACGAGGGCGAAAGATAACGAAAACCAGTTCCTTCGTGTGACGTAGATTTTTTTATTAGATACCAAATATCTTAAACACGTCCGTACGCTCTACGGAAACCGTGTTTTTAAAACGTCTTGAAATTATATGTAAACAAACACTATGCGATCGAAAGAGCAACAAACATGCTTTTTTAGAACATAAAATAAATGACATCATCTAGCTAGCTATACAGGATTAATTGGGTACTTCTTTGTTACAAAGCTGTATATATAAATAAATCACCAACAAATACTAGGTAGTCCTTTTTTTATTTTAGTATTGTTTTAAGTTACTATTCTTTGGAGTCACATTGGACAGAGTCACCATAATACATAGCTGCACATTAAAAGGAAACATAATGATTTCTGTGTCATACTTTAACGGAACAAGATGACACCAGTGCTTTATATTTAGATTTCTCTCTTAAGTAACTTTTGTGTTATCAAAATCTTTCTAAAGGTAGCTAACTAAAATTGCATTTCCTACCCAGAGCAAGATCTTGCCTTTATTTCAAATGAATTTTGATCCAGCTAGCAGCTACATGCATTATGTCCATGCCAAACATCAGCCACGAAAAACTGCTAAATGCGAAAACCCACAATCATGGGTAATTGTCAAAATAAAACCTTCTATAGGGGTACCTGGTAGCAATATCCATCAAATTTGAATTTCTGTCACTTTTCAATGCATCTTTTAAATATTTTTATGAATTAACTGATAAAAACACTTTTTTTATCAAACAAACCAGGAAATAAATTTCTTGATGAGAAAAAGGTATTGCAAATGCCCCATTTGGTATAAAGTTGTGTTCTACAAGGAGTATTGTACAGGCAGAACCAGATCAACCACATTGTCTGACGATAAAAAGTGTCAATCAGGGAAACTGTTTCTAACGTCTCACATCAAGCGCAGCTATATACCATGATTTCGGGATCCTGCATTTAGCTGTTCCTCTGACTAAACGTAGCTCAATAACAGTTATAGCAATTTATTGTGCCCCCCCCCCCCCCCCCCCGACAAGATTCGGCAGCTGTGTTTTGCTAAAGGCTCCCCCCAAACATTTTATCATTTTTGCTTTGAGATGCCTATGTTCAGGACTTCAAAGCTATCTATTCTCATTCCTTTTGTAGTTCCGCTCCAATCCTGCACTAGGCGTGGCAGTGATGAACAGACCATCAGCTAGCAAAAACATGTGAAAACCAGAACTTTTGACTAGATGTATAATTTTAATATAAGAAATCTTAATATATAAATACAATACAAGTGTTATTTCTGAAAAAAATCAAGCCTACACAAACATACTGCCTTACAGTGAACAGGAGTCAATCCGCAGTCCTCAGAACTGGGAGGCACAGATGAACCAACTACCTGTAGTCAACAAATAGATGTCTAGGTTTATTTATATTTATTCTTTTCATTTCTATTTTATAAATAAATTTTCATTTAGTCATGTCAGCAAGTATAACTACAGTTCCTCAGTATGATGTATCACTGGGAAGAACCTTACTTGGTAATTGGGTTGAGGAAGTGAGTTTTGTTAATTTTGGTTTAAATCAAGCCTTTAGATGGACACCTTTTCTATAGACCATTTTTATAATGAAAAGCTTTTACCTTATACTGGTTAGGGTTTTTCAACACCAGCATTATCTCTGGCTACCTTTTGTGAATTTTTTTAGAATTTTTGAACCAAATTGGCCCAAAATTGCATTTAGCTTGTTTTTTTGTTGACTGTACTAATCCTTTCGAAAATTTGTTGTATTTGTGCCTGGATTTCTATAAGATATAACAAAACACTATTGTTAAAAAGGTGTTAATCTACTATAAGCATGAGATTTAGTTTGTGAAAACATAAAGCATATAATTGAGTTTTTGATAACACCAAATGACACCATAGAGTGGATTTACATAAGCAATTCTGCCAATGTTGGTTGAAAGAAATAGAAAAGAAGGGGAAAAAGAAGACTTTGATTACCCAAATTACTACGCATGCCCAATTTTGTCTGTTATGATTTAAACATTGTTCTAAAAAGTAGTCTTACATACACTAATGTCATAGTTTTATATGAAACGTCAGAAGCACACATTAATAATTTATTTCGAAAGGACACAGCAATTGAGTGCAATAGAATCACTTATTGCGTACCATATTTTTTCAACTTTATTTTTATTTATATTTACAATGTGATCAAGTAAATGTTTTGTTGTTGTAGCCATATAAAGTTTGATTTACATTGTCTCTTTTAATTACCACTGCATATTACTTCCCTGTTTTATAGAGACAAGTCGCATACATCGATAACAAACCCCAAACAATTAAAGAACTTCATGTTGGGGGACATGCAGTATGTACCATATATAATTATTTAGTAAAATATGAAAAATATAATAACAACTTTTTTCATAGATATTGTATCATCTGTCTGATATACTAAGGGGGGAAAAAATAAAAACTTACTATTTAAGTGAGTAAAAATAGAGGTTGATGATAAAATTTCTTTTTTATTCAACACAAAACTTTTTATTTTGGTAAACGGAAACACGATTTTAAACATTCTTACCATTTGAATTATTACAATATGCTGAACTGAGCTTTCAACTATCCTGTAACAAAAAGCTCAGGTAAGATGAAAATGGAAATTTTGATTTAAATTAAATTTGCTTTCACATGTTTTACTTTGCTTATATTAGGGTGTTTTAACTCATACAAAGAACACATCTAGTCCTGTTTCAACAAGCGCAGACTCGTACAAGAAACCGGAAAACCAAACAGTGTGCAATGTCGGCAGACGAAGGGAATTGATGGAAAAACAGCTCTATGAAACGTTAAGGTAACTCGGACGTTTAACTTTATAAGAGCTGTCGTCATCTAGGTTCACGTTCTATGCTTCTAGTATCTAAATTCTGTTATTATTATACCCAGCAAGTCCTATATGAATCATGCCAAAACAAAAGCATGTAAAACTTCCGGACTTAAAGTTAGAATAAAGAGATCCACAACTTTTGAGATATATGTATGTTAAATTTTCAAATAATACTTTTTTTTCGTAGCAGTGAGATACACGAAACAGCTCACGCAGCACCTCCGTCGCCAGATTTTGCGTCCACGACGAAGACAGATTATCACAGAGGTATTTTAGCGCCGTTTATAAATATCGCTTGATTAGGATTTATGTTTTCTAAAAGCTGTATATCCCAGAAAGGCTTTTGCGCAATTCGAACGGTATTTGCGGTAAGGTGGGAATGCTAACTTTTACATCTGCTCTTGTTTTATTCAAACAAGAGTTTAGTGTATTTAAAAGAGAAATTCCATAATTGGAAAAATCGATTACTTCAAAATTAAAGCCCCTTAAAAAAGGCGAGCCATTTTGATCTATAACGTGTTAGTATTATTCATTGCTGCCCCTAATAAAAAAATTTGTTTAGGTAAGTTAGGCCCTACATTAATTTTGTTTGGATTTTATTGATAACTAGTGTAGTGGAAGAAAACAATTCGATAGCCATTGGGTGAGTGCGACTAATTGGCTGTATTGGAACCGTTTTACACCCAATTGGCCTCATTTGGGAGCCGGTTTTCCGATTTTCATTTCGAGCAAAGGGTAGGGAAGGCAGTGATTGCATAAGCCTAGTTTGTATTTTTGCAAACTTTTTCTTTCTTCTACGAACTTTGCATTGTTTTTTTTGCGACCAGAAGCTTTAATCAAAAACAGCGAAATAATTAGCAGATCAACCAACTGTCACATTCTGGCGAAGTAATCGGAATCACACCAAACCCGATTGCGAAAATTGAATGTCGGGTTAATTTTTTAATTTATGCTTTTTTGTATTTCTCTCGTTTTAGATTTCACACCAGTTGAGCAGAAACCCACCATGGTAAGGTCACGTTAAATTTTTCATTGCGTGGTAAGAAGCGGAGCGCGTGAATAAATTGTATTTGCGAGTGAATCTGTCCGCAAGTGCCTGAACTATTTTCGCATTTGAAATGAGGACTGATATTGTTAGTTTTCGCGTTCATGGAAATACTCCTTGGGTAAGCAAGTCAAGCATAGCACGTTAAAAGCTTTACTTTTTAGGTAAATACCAAGCTTGTCTTTCGAGTGTCGAAAAAGTTGCTTTCGCGTAATTTTTTGAATAACATTTCATGAATTTACCGTTTGGTGATTTTACGTGAAAATAAACTTTGCGATCTAAACAGATTTGAATAGATTTGCAATGCATCCGTTCTGGTTAAAGGGAAAGTTGACGCTTTTCTGAACTTTAAAAATAGTCAAACACATTACATTTTTGTTTTTTTTATTGTAGGTTTATCTAATCAACGCAATATACTCATCGTAATATACTTACAAATTTCGTGTTATCTTGGAGGAAAGAATACGTATTCTTTCCTCCAAGGTGTTATCCGGTGTTTTATTTTTACCATAGGAACACGACGTGAACGGTGAAGCTGCGATGACCTTCTGGCACCAAAACATCAACACTATTCACGTAAGTATTTCGAAAATTTTTAGGTGGTTTTGAATAAACACGTAAATTCAACTAATTCCACACATAGAAAATTATTTCCTCGTATCAGTGGAATATTTGTGTTTGCCGTAAATTGGAGATAAAACTTGCTAACATTTGATTGAGAATTGAATGTAAATTTGATTTTGAAAATGATCACCGCATTCTATTTTTGCATACACAATCACAAATGTCGCTCCACTTTAATTCGTGAATCAGTTTCGCTCAAAGACATGTCTAAATAAACAGTTTGATCGCGGCGCGAACAGTACAATGTGGGTAAATCTCGTACGCGAAAGAGCTGAAGTGGTTTAATAACGCTATTCTTTTTACCAAGATGTTTTGTTCGCCACAAGGTTCATATAGTCGATCGAAACCAACAAACAAACAAACAAACAACGAAAATGCCCAACATAACACGCATTATGTTTAATATGAGAGATTTAAATTCAATTTTCTTTCAGTTGTTTTCTGTGCTAACGTTTCGTGGTTTCGCACGCAATTTTAAAAATGATTTCTTGGTATACTAATTCCCTCCTAAAACATCTAAACACAATCAGAGCCGATCTGTTAGCAAATTATACAATTTTATAAGGCTCTTTACACACTGGCTCTTTTACAGCTTATTTTACACTTTATGTCTCAATAGATATCTACTTTTCATATTCCTGTGAAGCCTTTTGTGAGTTCAAAACCTTTGAAAATAGTGCATACAAACATTAAGTTTGTTATGACAGGGGAGTCGTTATAAAACATGTGAAAAAGTTTCACTGTGACAGTAAAAACAGAAAGACATTACTTTCCCTGACGACAACCACCTTTCTTCTCTTCGGAGCTCTTGGAGATAAAATCATAATTTCCGCAAATCTTAGAGCAAAGAAAAAAGGCGGAGGAAAAGGCGTTTCTGCTGCTTGGTGATTATTTTACATAAAATTGTTTCACCACGTGAAAATTATTTTATATTTACGGAAAAAGAAACACGTGTTTTTTCTTGAGTACTCTCGCTGTTCAAGGCCTTTATTAAAATTTCTCGAAAATGTTTCTAAAAACATCGACTTTTAAAAAAAAGTATTTCGCCAACAGAATAATTTTTATTTAGAAAACTAATCTATCCGAATTGTTGTTTATTTCCAGGGCGTTACCCAAGTACCTCACCAACTAACGCCGTTCAAGAAGAACGCTGCATTTAGCACACCTATTCACGAATATAAAGATTCCCCGAAACCTGGAGAAGAATGGAATTATTGAAGAGTGTTTTATGTTTTAGTTTATTTATGTAATGAATAATATATTAACCAATGATTTTAATTTCTCAAGATTGCTCCCCGCCAGGCGATTCATTTTAATTTTGTCATTCAATTGATGATAATCAGAATTAGTACCGCTATGGGGTTGGTCTGATTTCCCTATGAATGTTGGGTTGATTAGGGGGATATATGAAATTCGTGTAGCTTCCTAATCAACCCAATGAAGAAAAAATATCTGCGGTGTTCAATTGGATATGCGTCTTAGCGTATCTTATAGTAAAGCTTCTTGCTGGTCCCCAAGGCTTCTCGTCTTTTTGAGCGGAAGGCCGGCCGTCAATTAAGCACTATTAGCTCTGACATTAGGAAACAAACTCTTGGGGTGGGGATTGCTGGTGCCATACTCACAAGACAGCATTTTGCCATAGAAGTATACTTTGATCAATTACCGTCTCGTTTACTTTTTTTAAAAAACAAAGTTAGGCACCTTCTTGACTTGTACTTTTGTAATGGTGTAGCTATTTGCTTTTCAGGATTTAAAACTTTCGCGGCCACAAACGTTCGTGAGATTAACCTTTTCGCATGAGCAGAACTAAGTTATTAAGCAGCTTGCTTTCGCTGGAATAATTTTCGCATAAAACCAAATTTCGCGCATTACAATTCTGGCACAATTTTATTAATGTTTTTGCATAAAAACGATATTTTCACCTAAAACTTTGCAAAATAACAACACACTAGACCCAAGATATAAAACTGGCCGTTAAGAATAATTCTTCTTGCTTCTCCCTTAATGTACGACTTCGTACGATTGATTTAAAAAATGGGGATACTATTGTTCTTTTTTATGTAATTTTCAAATAAACATAATTTTTTAAATTATTGTGGGGCTTGACCACCCACTTCCAACACGAGACCGATGTCATCTTCGAAAATACAGATTTTTCTACGTTCAGTGTCTTGTGCCGTCTCTCCAAGCAGACTCATAGTCAACAAATATGCGCTCTTTATTTCCTGCATGGGCGTAACTTTCTCATATGATTGACAGAAATTCATGATGGGAGTTCTTTCTGGATATGTTATAATAGATACGCTTTGTTGTTACCATGCAAACGCTAGCTCGTAAAATTAGAAGGAAGAAACATGAAAAGTTATCTTTTTATTTGCGGTATCGATCTGATTAAGTGGTGTTTTAAAATTAGTTAGAAAATGAAAATAATCCTAATTGTGGCTATTAGTAATTAATTTTTATCAATTACAAGCTGTTTGTCAAAAATTTTTCAAAGAAACAACAAGTCTGGCTAACGTGGAGCTACTGTTTCACTTCAAGTCATGTCGAAGTGTGTTAGGTCATGTGTCATGTGCAATGAATCTATCTGCACTTAAATTCGTTACCAGGAGGTAAGTCTCGAGTACGTTACAACCAGAAATGACTTCCGTATAATATCTGCTCTCATTTTAGTTATTTTACATAATATTTTAAAACTTTTTTCAGCCCAAAATCTAATGTAAGTTCTTAGAGATTTTGGATTAAAGCTTGCTTCTTCGTGCGCGTGCGCTAAGCTTATGCTATATCGGAAAAAGCAGTCAAATAGAAGCGAGTTCAAACAGCTAATTCTGTGGTTTCGCCTTGATGTATTCATCCATGTTAGTTGTGTATTTTCAGAAAAATATAAAAACTGAGTACAAATTTACCATTGTTCTTATTTGTTCTTATTTTGCAGCCATCCCCAGCCTCGTTCTTATAATTTTGTCTTTGTCTTGCTTTACCAAACAAAGTTTGCCTTAACATGCTGTTTGTTTCTTAGAAATAGCAAAAACGGTCAGTTGTTAACCTTCTTTCCAGGGCTCTTTTTCACTTTTTGATAATATGAGAAAGGTCAGTTGACAAAATATTATGTCCACAATTGTAGTTTTACTAACAAAAAAATATTAGGTAGGGCCCAACCTCGTCCCTCGAGTCTTGTAGCCCCTGTTATTACGGAGTGGTCAACAATGTTTTTTTACCGCTATCAACTTTATCGGCGAGGCAAAATGACCTAATAGCGAGGTTGTGTTAGGCCTTTAAGACACGATGTTCGTTCTCTTTACAACATATTTAGGGCCGTGTAGTTGGACAAAAGGGCAGTATTTTCTCGGCCACGATGTCGTACAGTAAAGCGTTGTGATGATCGAAATGTTTTTGGAGGGTCGGGGGTGGGAGTGGCCCCTTGGCCCTCGAGCCGCTATAGCCGTTAAAATAAGATTAAAATTACAGTTTTCTCGCTATGGGTAAACATCAAGCACAAGAAATCTTAGGAGTACAAAAACATGGTTGTAAACCCTCTCTCATGCGTAGGTTGGTGTCATCTCTTTTATCAGAGGATTTATTTGATGGCAACTGAGACATTTTTTATATTGTTCATTGGGCTGTATTCACTTTTCTGCATAGTGATTGAGCAAAGAAATGTCTTATGTTCTAAAACCTGTATTTTATCCCGTCAAGTTTGTTGTGTCTGTTTTTAGGGATTTCATTTTTTTATTAGACTAATTTTATATTTCATAAGAACAATGAGCCCCAGCCTCATAGTTGAAAATAAGAACAAAATAAAAAAAAAATAGCAATGCTTAAGGTTTTAATAATTTTTTCTTAAAAAAACCCCAGAAAACAGGAAAAATGTTTTCATTTTGAAATTATTACTGAGATTTTTGCATCAAGTGCGATAACTAGTTTATCATATAAACTGAACATAAATCATTGATTTTGGTGTACCTCGGTAAATTATGTTCAATTAGTCATGGTTCATGACGTACTTTGTCATTATAATATATGCGACAGTAATTTAATTCATGATAATTTTTTGTCTTTTGAATAATCGAAGTCTCCTTCTATGTGTCAGAAATCTCTCTGAATTCACGGGTAACATAAAATTCCTGCGGTGATTCCCTAATTTAATGACTATTATATGGGAAAAGAAGAATAATTAATCCATGAATATTTATGTTCGTTTCATAAAAATTATTTATTTTGGAATCAAATTCCCGCAAATTCTCGTTTTTTAAGAAAACAATAACTTTACCTAATTAGAGAAAAAAATACAAGCTTTTTTTTGCACTGTAAATTTGTAAATTAAGTAAACGTTGTACTCGTGTCTCAGTAGAAAATAAAAATATAGCATATAATTCGTGTAAATTCAATTATATGAAAAGTTTTATTATTGTTTTATTGTATTGCATTTAACCTTATAATGTAACCCAAAAAATAAAAAAGACATTTAAAAAGACATTTAAATAAAAAAACACAAAAAAAACACGAAACTTCAACGCCTAGAGTCATTGTTTAAAAAAACGTTTAGGGAGGATCCAACTTTTTTTAACTACTTGTATTTGAACACTAGACTCATTATCATGTGTTTTGTTTTTACCCAGAAATTGTTTCGTTAGATTTTTAGGTTACTATGGCCACACACCTTAAAAACTGTCACGGTTCAGTAGGTGGATGATAAAAAGACTAAAAGCAATCCATGAAATCCACATTTTTGGTGTTCTGAATAAATGCAACATAGCCAAATCATAAACAAAATATACATCTCCCCCTCTTTTTTTGACTAGTTTTAAGGTTTGTCAGGGGGACTGATGAGAAGGATCTTTAATAAGAACCCATTTTCACAAACAAATAAGATAACATTATTCTGTTATGTCGTTTTTGCTTTTAAAAAAAACATTTTACGTGACACGTCGAAGAAAATAAAAAACGGCGGGTTGTGTGGGAACCTCTGAAATGTATTGTTAAATTTTAAAAAACGATCTTCTGTGCAATTTTGTATTTTTTTTATCTTGCATGCATTCAAATAATGGGCTTTTACTGCGTCAACAACTGTTCTGCAGCAGGGGACACGGTCGTGTCACTTGCTGACTTTCAAAATTTAAATTTGAATCAAACTTTTTTTTCTTTTATTTGAGTGTGTTTATGCGAGATAAAATATTCATTTCTTTTATACCCTGCTCAATAGGGGACACTTCGAAAGTTTTAAAAACAAAAAATGTGTTTTTGTTTAATTTTATCATCAGAAAAGTGTTTAAAAGAGAAACACGAAAAAATTGGAAAATTTTTAGAACGATTTTGAGATTCGAATAAAAAGCACTTCTTAGAACGCAAAAACATTCGAAATTTCAGAGCTAGATGTTTAAAAAAACAAATTTAGCTTGGTGATTCATTTCTATTGAGTGGTTTTTTTATTCGTGTAAATGAAGTTTCACAAGTATACTGCAAATATAATTAATTTAAAAACGCCGAAATAAAGAAGAAAGGCTTGGACAAATACGTGATAGAAGTTTGATACGCAAAAGAAAATCAACATGTATGAACGGTAATGTATTTGAAGTTAAAATCAAGGTACTACATGGCTTTTTTATGTAAGGGACAAGCCAAATAAGACTGTGTCAAAAAAATAGAACGAGTGTGGAATATTCTAAGTTTGACATGGCTTTTTATAGAAAAATAGTCGAAAAAGTATATATAATAGTTTATCGCTTTTTTTACGAGCATTTAGTTTATACAGAAATTTAAAAGTTTCACTGATACCTTTTGAAATAAGAACATTTTGGAGAATGGTTAGCAAAAAAATACGCAAATTCTTGTTGTTGAATCTTTTTTAAAAACGTTAAAATAAAAAAATTTCTGTTCATAACATTGACATGGTTACAGTGACACCCTTTGAGTCATCTCGACCTCAGGTCTGTCATATACACAGTGTTGTCACGGGAAACAGTTTTATCGGGCATGTAGACATTCCCCCTAAAAAGTATATACAAAACAATAATAATAATAATAATAATAATAATGTGACGAAATTGTGTCTCAGACGGTTGCGAATCTGCTTTTTCTTCCACGCAGTTCAAAACATTGTTTTTATCGATTTGCTGGTAAATTGTGAAAATAAATCGCAAAGAGAGGGAGATTTTTTTTCAGTAATAAAGAATAAAAAAGAAAGAAAAAAAAGCAGCGAAGGAGAGTATTTTATTATTTATTTTTTTCAAAAAAAAAATTATTATTTAAAACACATTCTGTTGAATATTAATGAGATTCTGCAACTAATCACGAATAGAATATGTAATTCGATCAACAGCGATCCATTGTGTTCCTTTTTCTAAACCAACCAATCAGATTTAGCTTCACGCGGCTTTTTCTCTATTATTATTTAGTGGGAAAAGAGATAAAGTTTCACCGATTATTCCAATTTATTTTTTTAATCCAATATACATGCTACTCTAAAAATAGTTGTATTCAAAATAAATTTGCTTGAATAAATTTTTAGAAATATTTATATTTAATTTAGATGGGTAGGGTGAACCCTCCCCCTGTCACATTTTTTAAACTGTTTATTCACATGGAGCAAATAAAAACAAATTCTATGTTAAAAAGTTATGTTATAAATGTCCACACATTTTTTTGATTAGTCTAAAGTATACTACCACGTTCAAGATTATAAATGAAAAAGCGGGAAAAAGCGGGTAATGTTTTTAACAGAGAAATTACGCGAGTGGTTATCGAGAGTTACTAGCTCGATTTTTTTTCTCAGTTTTTTGCGTTCTAATATGAAGCAACCATCAGGGCAGTAGCACAAGATAATAGTTTACTTTTGGTAAGTTAAGCCCCCATACATTTTTAGGTCCAATACAGTTTATTTTTTATAGGAAACCAAGCGAACACTGAAATAGAAAAAGCTTTTAAATTTAAAAGTCATGTTACTATGTAGAAAAAGTTTTATTTTTAAAAAGCGACCAGCAAGTTTTCTATAACATTTTTTATACAAAAGAAACAGCCATATCACCATAATTGACTCACATATTCAATGCTTCATGCCACGGCCATGAAGCATTGATTCTCAAGCTAAAATACATACAAAACTCGCTCGAATATGAGCAATTACATACTTTATATGCATTATAAATAAAAAAATATACTTATGAATCACATTCAGTCTCCTTATTCTAAAATTATTTACATTTATTTTTTTGCTGTTTTTTCCCCAATATTTTTATAAAAAAAGTACACAAGACATATAGTACAAAAGTTAGGCTGGCCGGACTGATAGTGACTGTGGTAAAGAGTCCAGTTCAGTTCTATATATTATTTTTACATTATAGCATAATCGGTCGTGCGTTTTTTTTAATTCATTCCACGGTTTAAAGTTCCATATGATAACATGCACGAATTTTCTTTTACAAAAAGTTCTGTTTTGCATTTAAAAAATTTAAAAGAAGATTAAACAAGTATAATGGAAAAAACAGTAAAACGTTCATTGAACTTTCAACACGCCGATGTCAATTCCCCCAGGGGGTTATTGATGTTTTTTCAACACGAGTTATAGGCCTGATAAAATTGTCAAAGAAAACTTATAGATATAGAGTAGAAAATAAAACATAAAATTCGGGTAGAATTTTTTTTAAGTTTCAGCGTGATAATGAATTTAATGAAGAGTGTCGAAGACGCATCTTTAGAATTTAAAAGCCGCGATTGCCCGTTTTGACATGAAACTGACAAGTTACTTTAAAACGAACTGTCATTGGATTGATAGATGACGAAATTTGTATGACTCGCCGACCGACATTCACATCGCGACTATCAAATTCATAATCTTATAGTAAATCCACATGGAAAAAGGAAGAAACGAAGAAAATAGTATAGAAAAAACCTTAAAAAAATAAAGAATAAAATTTATCCAAAAAGTGGTAGCTATATATTTTTGTGCAATCCAGGTTGAGTGTGGCTAGTGGCATCGATTAAATAACCGCAGTATGTTTGTAAACACTTAACGATCAACTGAGCAATTATAACGACTTCTTATCAATGTTATTCTTATATCTAAATTTACCATATTTTGGATTATCCTTGTGCATACACGCTGAGGGAAAGCTTTTAGATTGCTCGATAAACATGTCAAAACTTGTTTGTTTTAAATATTTTATCCGTTATATCTATAGGAGCATATCCCAAGTTGGACGCAGAGTGTTTTTTTCGATAAAAGCCATTAAGATTTGCCTAAGTTTGGAAATTACCAAATTGCTGAAATGTCACGGCCACAAAATATAATTTTAATTTCTTAGGGAGGAGCTTTTGTGGTTTTTGTTTCAAAATAGAGTTACATTTATGAACCTCGTGCTCCTTTTCACTTTCTTTCACGTAGATGAATCGCATTCACCTAAGTAAGAAATTATGGCTATGAATAAAAGATGAACTCTGTGTTGGAAAACAGGAAATTAGTTTTTTTCTCGTTTTTTTCTCGTTTATTTTCTTTAACATATCTCAGATAAATAGATGTGCTCAATGAATTTTTTTTCCGACTGTTTTGTAAGTGGAATGTTTGCCTTCATATTTTTAGAGAAAAAAATATAATAACTAGTTATAATAAAAAATATAGCAAACATTCAACTTTCACGATATTGTATACATAAAAAATTATGGAAACTTGAGAAATATGAAGATCAGTTATCTTCTCCTTCTAATGTTAATTTGCAAGATCAAATTCACTCGTCTTCAAAGACATTGGAAAGACTTTCCTATACAACAAGATCAAACTTCATCAAACGGAAAACCACCGCCACCACCAGCCAAAAAGTCCGGTGCCGATCAAAGCGTTTGTTCGAAATGCCACGACATGTTTAGACTCTCAGACAAAGAGTTAGCACAGACGAAGAACATAAAGACATTCTGCATACGTTTACTGCAAGTAAAACGCTGCATGAAAAAAATCAAAAAAACACATTCCTTCTGCAACGGTATTGGTTTAATGACGCTTAGCACTGGTGTACATTTAAAACGGCAGTACCATAGGTGCCCAAGTATTAGTGGAATCAGCGCAAGTTCAAAGTCTACCATCTTCAAAGAGAATCGAAAAAATACGAAGCCTCAATGTAGGTACATTCAAGCTAACCAAAACTTAAGCGAACCGAGACACTGTGGCATGTTCGGCGATCCTCATTTACGTACGTTCTTTGACGTCCGTCAGACGTGCGTCGTGGCGGGTGCATGGTCGCTTTTAGATAACGACGTCTTAGCTGTTCAAGTGACGAACGAAGTAGTGCAGAAAACAGTGAGTGAAAGTGCTACTGCAACGACTAAGGTAAAAGTTCTGTTTATTATCGGAGTAACAGATGAACGTAATTTGGGAGAAATCATCAGAAATATGTTTTCTCTTGCTTCCTAGTTTCCAATGCTATTCGCATTCCTTTGCACATTCACCTTGGTTTGGAAATGCAACTAAAAAGCACAGACAGGCCTACCCATTGCATTTTACCATTATAATAAAGTGAGGCAAACTCGATTCTCTTGTCTTTTCAGCATATCTACAGTGCTTCCCCATTCATTTTGAAATAGAAGAGCAATTGATAAATTCGTAATTTGAAATTTTGTTAGAAATACGACACTGGTTTTGATTACTCTTCTTATAAATTTAAGAGGAGTGATAAGGTGGTATAGCTTGAGGCGATAACAATATCTTCTGTTGACATGGAAGTACGTAGAGATTGTAATCGCTGTCTTAATAGGAGAGGATTTAAAATGCAATGGATAGGCTTGTGATGTACTGTCCGCGGCTAATCCTAAAATTATAAAAATATATAACATCACTTCTTAGACCATCTCTTTCTAGGAAGTGGTGTTAGCGCATATCTTAAAAATGATCTCTCCATTCATAGCGTGATTTTTATTGAAACTTTCGCACATACTTACATCGTATCTGCGAAAGTTGTTTCAGAGGAAAACATTTGTTTCACAAGTGGAAAAATAATACTAAGATCCGCTGAAAAATTATTTTTTTTTAATTTTGAAGTTCGCGCGAAATATTTTTCAACTTGTTAAAGATTTTGAAGTTCGCGCGAAATATTTTTCGACTTGTTAAAGATTTAGAAGTTCGCGCGATGTGAATTAAATGCTGTGGGCGGAGAATTTTTTTTCTTTAAAGAAAAATAGGCGTCAGCATTTACGTCTAATTTTCAAAACTAAAATATTTTAACAGGTTAAACTCATTTCGTGTTTTTTTTTCGTGGAAACTTCTCCCTAAGGATTTTCTTATCACATGTTACGGATTAAGCGAACAGGAAATGCAGTCTAGCTTTTATGATGTGCTTATATATGTCTTTTTATTGTCAGGTGTCTGTCATATTCAAAGAGGTCGATTCTGCATGCATCACGCAAAGAATTTACGAAGCAACGTCAAAGCATCTTCCCTCTATATTTAAAGACAGCACGACATTTTCCGGACCGGAAAGTTGCAGGACAAAAATCTTTAAGCATGACACAGACCTAACACGAATAGAAAGTTGCCATGCCAACACGACTTTAATAATACGCAAAATAGGTAACTATTTGAGTGTTAGTATAAAAACACCATATGAATTTGCGAACAAAAGCAAAGGCTTGTGTTATTCAGGCTGTCCTCTACAGGAGGTTGTGGACACGTCAGCATATTTCGAAAACAATCTAAATCACGTGTCGGTGAAGAATGAAGAAGCCAAGAAAATATGCATTGAAGCAAACTTGACTGATTTTTATTTTGACTCGTGTGTCTTCGATGTTTTAACAACTGGTGATAAGCGATTTGTCTCTGCAGCTAACGGTTCCATGATGGATGCGATAAGTCTGGACCCGAAGTTGCGACTGCGTCGAGAAAATAGTGTTGTATTGAACGTTGAAAGACAAACATCCGGAGCAAGGACGTTAAAACATTCCCACATTTTTCTAGTGATTTTGTCTATTTTAATCATCTTGCAAAGGTGATATTTGTGGTAAAAGGGCAACTTCATCCCTTGGAAAAAATTAAAATTAAAATACTTGGAAGTCTGGATGCGAAGTAGGGTCCTTCTCCTTCTCAACTATATTTAATATAGCCTAATATAATTATGTACGACATATCTGTGGGAACTTGACTGCATTTCCAAGCCCGTTATTGTTTTGTGATTGGACTCCGATCAGAGACAACAAATAACTAAATAGAAATTTGCTTTATACTTCTTAAAAATATGCTACTGTCTGGATCAGACACTATAGCAACGAAGGAGACTCTTTTTTCTTTATAAATGTCAAAAGACGTCAATATCCGTTTCCAATGAATTAAAGAAATCGTTCAAAATAGCGTCTTCGATGGAGTGCATGCACGCAAATCTGCTTAATTTCTGCTTTAGACAATACTTCTCTTTGTAATTTGTTATAAAACTAAGAACACGAATTGTTTTGCAGGGCAAAATTCATGTATTTAATATTTTGTAAACATTTTAAAAAAAGGTTGTGTTTTGCCTTCCTTCTAACATACTTTATTTCGAAAAAGTTAGGAAGATACGGTAGATTGCACTTACAGTGGTGAAGGCTAAACACGACACCTTAAAAAGACATCTAATTTATTTGACTACAATCTCGTCTCCGGGACCTTTTCATGTTCAGAGGATTAGGGGCGAGATATTAAAAACTTTATTTTTCGATTAGGAATCACTCTTGATGCATGTAAAGAAAATGGGCGAATGTACCTCATTTTGTGTTATAAGTAATTTGGTTAATATTTTTACGGTGTGTGAGGCAATTGTATTTTTCACAAAAATATTTGTACATACAACCGTTTTTGGGTTTATTTTGTGTATAATGAATAATTTTTTCTATTAGCTGTGTTCACACGTGCTACAAAAAAGTTCACACGTGTAATATTGCTTGATAGAGAGTTCTTCTATCTACAAAAATGAAAAACTAACACAGAAATATTTACAAGTGTTGTTTTTTACTTATCAATGTCCGATCATGACGAGGCACACTTTTTTTTATTTTAAGACGTCCTGTTAACTACTTTGAAAGCTTAGACACCAGCACAAAATTTAGTCAATTTTTGCCGACTAATTTTTGAAAACACTTGTCGAATTTAACAATTTTTTTATGCCAATTACAGCTGAAAATATCTAACCTGTGTGTCCTCTTATCAAAATGAGAAGCCAAGATTAAGAAAGAGTTTACGGGGCAAAAAATTGAAGTTGGTACAAAAAAGTCACTGAACCAAAAATTTAGCTATATTTCACTGACGAGGGAGTTTTATGAGAAATCTCCGCCTGCAACATAAAAAAATCTGGTTTGACGTGAGCGTGCATTTTATTGGATGTTGCAATGTTCTTTATTAGGAAAAAAAAATGGTACACACTTTTTTTGACTAGTGCTCACAACGACGTTCTTTTTCACGAAATTTCGTCACACTGCACTTCTATATAACCATTCAGTTTTAAAAAGTGTAACTGAATTAAATCGCGCTTGAATAATTAACTATTTGTTCATAAAACTTAATAAAATATTTTTAGGAATGCCCACAACCTAGTCCCCAGGGGTTATTGCCTTTTTGACATTAAGGCTGATGACATCGAGGCAATAAGGCCTGGGGACAATAATCGGCTAACAATAACATAAAACGCACCATCTATTTATAAGAATTTTATTCAATCCTAAAAATTTCGATACAAAGTTTAGTTGTTCTTTTTGCCTTTCCCTGAACGGGTCGAAGCGGTTGGCGTTGGAACTGAGTGTTTGCTGGCTGCTAATTTGTTTATGTAGTACAATGCGATACAGGAGAAGATAAAACTAGAAAACACACACAAAGCAACCTGTTTCAAAACAATCCCCGAATTATTACTGTTCTGGTTTTATCACTGGGTATTTTTCGCGGCTTTAAAAGTACACACACAAAATACACAACTCCCTTATTTAAAACTGACATACCATGTTGTGACACAGACTCGATGTACCATACCAGATGCTGTCATAGCCAGTAGTAAACAGATGAGCACTAAAAAACGAAACAGGAAAACAAATCAGGTCGTGCTCGTTTTTCGAATGCTTGCGGCTAAAAATATTTTACTTTAATCACGCAGAAAATAGTGCAAGAAATTAACGTAAATTAACACGGGATGCGGCTTTAAATATATTGTGATGGAAAGTATTTAACGCAAAGAGAAACGAACGTGAATTTGGCGATCAATTCCGCATGAATTTTAAGGTATGTAACATCAATTCGGATATTGCACTGTAAACGCAGTTTGGCATGCATATGAAGCGATAATACGATATGAATAATAAACACTTTCCAAATAAATTTCTCTTAAAGCATAGCTAAATCCTGAAATTTTTAAAATTAATCTCAATGAAACACAACCTGCTACAACGCCTTGTTCACTTACATCATACTTAACCTCTGCTTAAAACCGAGGCACAATTAAAATAGTCGAAAATTTGGAAGACTTTAAGCATAACAATAACACTACTAAAACAGTACTTGCTGAGGCTAAATTGACTAAAAGATTTAGAGACATGTTCACTCAGCCATGATAAATCCAAAGACGACAAATAATTCTTAAATCTTCGCTTTTAGAAAACACGTTTTTTGGGAAGTGTCTCTTCATTCCTACTTAAGTGTGTAATATTTGAAAAGTGTTCGCACATTCTTAGATTTTAGCGCAAAAATAGGTGTAGTTTTTCTTGTTATAAGAGTATAATTGTACTCTTATGACATTGTAAGTGCAATAACAAACAAATACCTTCTGGAAAGAGTTTAGCTTGAAAATTCTTTCCAAAATTAAGCGTTTCAAAGTTGTTCAACGCCTGTAAAGGGAAAAGTTAAGGAAAAGATAATTTTTGCAGTATTTGAGACATAAGCTTACATCATTCGAGTGTACTTTTCCTTCATTCCCATCATTCCTCTCCTCAATAGAATCAAAATAATGCTCACCACGTAAATAAAGTGGTGTGTTTTCTTAGACAAATTCAACTTGTAAAATTCGAATTTCATTATGGAGAGTTTGATATTAAAAATCTTGAATCCGACAAACTGGATTGTGTATCATCCGTCAGTGAAATTTCAAGTTTCAAGTTTTCGGCTACTTAAATAAATTTTCCAGCGTTTTTTTTTTTCAGCCGCTTGTCTAGGAGCCTTAAAGGAATGTCAGTAACAGTGAAGAGAAAATCAGTAACAGTGAAAACAAAGCCGTATTTTTTTTAGCTACAATTCTATTATTCCATTTTAAACTTGTCATAGCTTTTAAGTGCTTATTATAAAAAATTAACCAAGTGATTGATTTTTTTAAAAAAATTTGGGGGAATCACTCTCGGACAAAACTTAGTAAGAGCCAGATGGATAACATTTTGGGACACATACGAATTTATAAAAATATGATTTACTTTCTTAAGAGACAACTAAAACTCGAACAGAAGTAAACTTGAAAAGATACAGTCAGTGAGAACAGGAAGACTTGTGAACCAACAAAACCGCCTAATATTGTCATAAATTTAGATGATCCCAGTTGAGATTTGAACAGTTGCATTCCAGCAAATGTGATAAGACACAATATGGCTGACACAGCACACGATACAGATGTTGGTAGTGCTAAAACAAAAACGAACATATTATATTATTCAAGGTTTATTGTTTCAAATACGATATGAACAGACAAACCTAAATAGAATGCCACAGGGTGGCCATAATATTTTTATTTACCTCAAACATTATTCCTCCCGGCAAATTTAAACTGCATTTGGTATGGGGGAGGGGGGCAGTATAAAGTCCCCACATCAAATTCAAATTTTAATATCTTCTAAACAACTTTCTTAATTGTTTTAAAATTTAGTGACTATTAATATTTTAATGATTGGAATCTTTTACAAAAAAATTCTGACTCCTTCTATCAATGATGCCACAACTTATTAGATATGGATGACCTAAAATGAAAATGGAAATAAACTCTATGACTATGAGAACTCACAAAGTGTTTATGTTGTTAAATTATATATTTAGCCTTGCCACCTGTTAATCCGATTTTTCCGATTTTAATTCCATGTATCGGATTTTGCATGTAACTGACTGTAGATACATTATAAACAATTTATATCAATAACAGAAAATCAAAACAAAAACACTCAAGCTTCCCAAAAGCTTTCCTGACTTTAAAATTTGCTGACAACAGCAAGAAAACAATTATGCTAATTAATTTCATTTGTCTCATCTCTGTTCTCCACTTTAGTAGTATGTATACCAACATAGTTGTAAAATACTAATTCTATATATAACATTTGAAAATTTGATATAAATTCTTGATTGCTAGGAAACCAGTTTCCCAAAATAAAGTAACATTAGGCTTGCAGTCTATTGCAATATAAAGTAAGAAGTCTGGTATCTCTTATAATATCTGGTATCTCTTATAATAATATGCCAGTTTCATGTAGGACTGGATAGCGCAAGTTTGTTCAATGTGGGTGGACCCCTTTATTTAAGAAAAAGCATATAGATATAGCATGCATATATATCATATATAAAATTATTTTGATACCTATTATTTTTTCAGTTAAATTTCTAACCACAGGTATGTAAAAAACCACAATGCCAGATATTTCATGGCAAATTTTCCATTTTAATATTTTAAATGATTTACAATAATTATCTACCATCTGGCCAAGTTTGGTGGTCATAGCATTTAAAACAACAAGTTTTAAAAATAAAAAAATTCTGGTCTGTTAATTACTAGTCTGCATTTTTGTTTTGCAGATACTTTAAGGTCGGTTCGGACTGTAGCACTCAATTTATGTTCCATCTATTGGTTGCTATAAGTTACATAAATTTTAGCACATTTGGTTGACCCTATTCCATATTTTTTACACAATATTACCAATTTTACTAGTATTTATTAAATCAAACAATGCTGGGATACCACACCAATGACAAAATTTGTGCACGGCATGGTTGGCATGACATTTTAACCTATTGTTATAATCCTATATTATATATTATAAAACTAAACAAACTGTAGGATATCACATGTGCTCTCGTCCACATATCGTCTTTGCTAATTCACTTAACATTTCATAATGTTGTTCTTTTTAAACAATAAAAAAGATACAAGTTGATGTTTGAAACAGCCCTTTATCTATATCTTAGACAAGTTGGCAAGCACACAGTAAATGCCAAAAAAAAGTGCTAAAAAGAAGAGCTTATTGCGAGAGAATTATCACCTATCTTGACAAGTTTTTGTTTACATTTGGGCACTCACTTATTCCTTATCACTTGAAGATACAGAATTTCTTTACTGGCCCTTCCAATTTTTCTTGTATAGTGAAATATTAACAATAATAAAAGATTGAAAATTATGAATAGAGGGGTTATGAAAAGTTTTTCAAAGAACTGGAGTCTAGAAAGGTATCACATGTATGGAAGAAAAATGGGTCTCTAGAGAAAATACGAGAAATAGAACAACAAAATAATGGAAATAAAGAAAGCATGTGAGAGGGTAAAAAGTAAGAAACAGCAAACAAAAGTCACAAGGATACTAAGGAAAATAAAAAGAGGTTAAAATTAGAGAAGAGGAAGGAGAAGGATATTACAAGAATGGGAGAGCTGATTACGAGGGAAAAACTGGTCACGAAATATATAATGCAGGAAGAGAAGGAAAGACATAGTGAGAGTTATTGAGGAAAGATGGTGAATGAATGAAAAAAAGATACATTTGGGGAATTTAAAAAGAGGATTGTACCAAGGAAAGAACTACCAAGTGCCATAAGAGACAAAAGAAATCTAATGGAGCAGAAAGATAAAATTCTAGAAGAATATAAAATGTTCTACAAAATATTGTCTTCAAATATCCAGCCACAACAATTGGAGGTAAAGAAGAAGAACACAGAATAATACAGGAAGTAAACCAGAAAATGGAAAAAGCAGGAAAACAAGAACCAATGGAACTTACAAGAGAAGACATAATGATAGGAATAAAAAAAAAGTGAAGGGGATGAAGGCCCCAGATGTAGACAGTTGGGGAAGAACAAGCAATAACAATGATGTTCAACTGAGCAGAATAAACGACAAACGAATTGGGAAGTAATGCATATAAAGTCCCTGTATAAAAACAAAGGTTCAAGGCAAGAGTTAAAAAGAGAAGAGGCAATTTCATCACTAGTGTAATAATAAGCAAGCTATTTGAACTAAACAATGAAAGAGAAAATAACAGATATGATGACAATTGAGGAGAGGCAGTATGGGAAAAGAAAAGGTTGGTCCACCAAAGACAACTGGATGACTGTATTGCAAAAAAATAGGAGAACCAAATAAGACATGTACATGATATTTGTGAACTGATTGTTTTGACAAGCTCTGGTTAGAAGATTGTCTTCTTAAAATAAAAGAGGTGTAAATGAGGGTAAATGAGGTAGAGCTGTTGATGAAGATGAAGAAGCTGAGACATGTAGGTGGAAAGTTTGAGAGAAGAACTGAAAGATATATAGAAAGGATGGCAATAGATGATGTAGCTAAAGTAATGTGAGAACAAGATTAGAGATGTGAATATAGGCAAGAATCTAGGAGGAAAAGATAGGAAGCCTAAAGGATGCATAAGTGGCTAATTATACCATAGCTTACAGTATAATTAGACCAAAGGAACTTGTACCTCAGTTTACCGTCGTCTGCATTTCATTATTCATTATTTTCCACCTCTGCCTAGCTAGCTTGAACCCACAACCCTGGACCAGAACTACAGCGCCAAAAGAAAGCCTCTGGAGAGTGGGATACATATCCAAATGAGGCAAGGCTTGATCACACAACTTTGTATGGCATGCATTGGAACATAGGCCCTTTGAAATTTAAATTAACACAAATGGAATATAATCGACAACAGTCGAAAAAAACTGTAACCAAAACCAAAATAAAAAACCGTGCCATAAAACACGGTTTAATGGCATGGTTATATGACATACGCAGTGATTTGAGTTGTTGTTGGAAATCTTCAGTGATGATTGTGTGGTGGGGTGCGAAGCATGTCAGAGGGGTTTATTAGGGTATTTTTTGAGTGATTACTTCATATTTTCATTCTATGGAGGGAAAGTGAAGACAATAATGAAATTTTTTTAAATAATGAAATTTTACGTTACAACTTTCTTCAGCCATATCCTGTATCAGCTAACTATTCTGTTAAGGCCACCATAAAAAATATGTTGTATTCGCGTCCTAAAGACCCGCAAAAATGAGTCAGTCGGGCACATTTTTTCTAAGGATTTACAGATCGGAGCAAGCAAATTCGTTCCCAGGGCCAAGACAGCATAGCGCCACTTGACATCGTTTATAGACCATTTTTCGCCACCCTGAAACTGTCAGTAGCCACAGGAGTGCCCTAAAGAAATTAATTTTTGCGAGTTTTTGTCAATTTTGCATTAATTAGTTCTGGCGAAAAAAAATTTCTTTTTGAAAAATATCTCACAAAATTTTTTCCTAGTCTTTTTTAACTTACCAACTCGAGTTTTTATTACCAAAAGTGAGTTGGTCGAGGGACGCGAGCACAACATATTTTTGATAACTGGCTAAGACCAAATAACAGTTCTCCCTACTAAAGGATCCTGCATTAGTTTTCCCTGACTGAATGAACTGGACTCTGCTGTGGACTGTACTATACAATGGGTTTTTTTATCTCACTGATTAAAAAATGTGATCATCCTGAATCATGCCACGGTCCTTTCCTACCCCAGACTGTCTAAAATTTCAGTTTCAAAATCTTTTGGGGGATGGGATGTCTGATCCTGTGGCCAGTTAGCCTCGTGACCTGAAGAATTGCATATAAAACACGTAAAATCATACCCATATTTACTTCACACGTTAGTTAACTGTTTTGAAATTAGTTAACTGATGGTATCGTGGTGATGAAGTTCTAACTCTTCTCCTTCTGTTGTGATGAGCTGGAATAGTGGTCTCGATTTCAACAGAAAGCAAAGAAGATATTTCTCTACTATTTATCCCGTGCCGAAAGCTAGCTCGTCTCGCTTTCCTGGAGTATGACAAATAATGTTAATCATTTAGGTTTGGGTAGTTAAGATCATATAAACAACGGTTAATAATTTTTGTGACTAAACAAGACCTGTGCGGCGTTTGCTGTTGGTGTGTTGTCTCAGTGCTGCCCAGATTTGTCTTGCCTTTTGGTATTCAGGATGGTAAGTTTTAGTTATCTTATATGCAGTTTATTTAACTTTTTAAAGGTACGTGAAGGATCATTATCCAATTAAGACCAACTAAGTTCGTTGACCAATTACGTCAACGAACCATACGCGAGTCAACGATTCAACTCATTCCAGGGAATTGACAAAACGATTCAACAACAGTCAAGAAGAACAGCAAATTAGGCTATCTAACCTAATTAAGCTATCTTCTCCTAATGTATTGATTGCCTAATTAGGATATGATAATTATTTTTACACTTGTTGAAATTTTAAAGGAGCATCCTGGTCACATACTCAAAGACGTGTTGCTATACGGAGTTTGGTTTAGCTATAGCTACAGAGTGAATGTTCTTAAAGTGAAATATTGCAATATATGACTGTTTAAAACTATTTCCGAAAAAAAATAAAAAGTAATCACCATAAAGAACAAGTTGTAGCAAACAGATTAGGGCATACAGATTATGAGATATGGCATACAGATTGTGAGATATCCGCATACAGATTGTGAGAATTTGCCTGGCAGAGCCGGGGGATCTGGGGGCTGAAGCCCCCCCCCCCCCCTCACTTTTTTGCCAAGAATTGGTGTTTTTTTTTGGTTGTCATGTGTTTTCATCAATATATACATATGCTCTGTATGAGATCAACAATGCTTCCAATGGACTAACAAACTAGACCTGATCAAAATTGCCAACGCATTTGTTCCATTGGATGACAACAGAAAGCGAGTATTCAAAAAAATTATAAGGGAGGACTGGTAGTTGTCATATACTATAGCCTTTCTCTGCATTATCTTTATTTTGCTTTGGTGTTACTGTTCTGACTCAACTACGGACACCGACCCAACTTTGGACACAGGACTGAACCGTCTTTAGACAGGACGGTTCGCAGTTGGGATGGCCCATCTATTGACGGGCCCGGTCCAACTTTGAACAAATGTGTGCAAATTTGTCTTAAGTTGGTCCAGGTCCAACTATTGACAAAGGAATCTCCCGCTTTTAAAAACTGTGTCATCTGATAGGACAAACTCAACTTTACATAAAAAACTCTTGCAATTTTAGAAAGTGTGTCATAAGATAGGACAGGCATAACTATTAAGAAACAATTCCCATGCTTTTAAAAGACTGTTTCATAAGATGGGACAGGCCCAACTATTGACATAGGACTTATGCTGTCAAAAATTGTACCAAGAAAAGGAACAGGTCTAACTATTGACACTTTTTAGAAATAGCCACAACATGGGCCAGTCTGAAGACTCCCACAATAAAACCTTGTGACGTAGGCAACACACTAACAAATTTTAGAAATATAGAAGACAAGACTAGCACAACTGTGGACAAATGCAGTAAATAAGTACTTGCGACTATTTCTATTACTTAAAGAATGATCTAGAATAAACAGTTAACATCTACATACATGTGCTGTGTATATACTTCTCTATCCCCTCCCTAGTGGGAACAGGATGAAAATCTCGTTATAATATGTACAGAAAGGCTCAGTCCTTTTAAGAAACGTAAAGAAAGGCTACTTGTTTAGTCCTTTGTTGTTAAAATCTAAGAGGCAGCGAAATGCAAGTGGCATCTTTTTTGACGCCGGCGGTGTGGGTGTGTGTGAAAGGGCTTGTGTGCAGTCGTTATTTGAAGGTGCAACTAAACTCTCAGTGGAGTTGATCGGCGTAGGAATAGGTTTGATTTCTTTTCGTTGATCTATTATCTTGAAAGGATTGTCTTGCTCCTTTGGCTCTGGTGCAGAGGAAAGGTATCGCAGATCCTGGAGTATGCTCCTTCTGGGTGGTCATGGGTTGGCAGGGTTGTATTTGCGAAAGAATCGTTGATTTCTGAGGGTGATCCTTCCAGATCCATCTATACACGGATACCATACTGGTCAAATTGTTTGACCTCAATCACTACTCAAGTTTTGTCCCATTTCGTGGGGTGCGGTCTAACTGGGTTTTGGATTCGCACATAATTCCCAACAGCTGGTGAGGGTACATGAGGGGTGTGCAATGAGAGACATTACTCACAACACATGTGGCAGTTCCTTAATAGTATAGTATAGTGTATTCTGACAAAATTTCAGGTTACAACAACCTCTAGGGTCAGCTCGTAATAAATAGATAAAAAAAACAAACCAAAAAACCAAAAAAAAAACCAGAAAATAAAAATAATTAAATAATAAACTCCCTGGACAAGAATGCAAGCTCGGTAAAGAACATGGATAAGATTTGAATAAACCTTATAGCAGCTACCTAAAAGCAATTGAACAAGGAGGCTTCTCAGTCAATTTGAGTAAATACATTTACACTGCGATTTCGAATACATCTGTGTACCAGGCATAAAATACTATGATTTTAAATTTTTAATACTTTTTAAAATGTAATTGGTAAAATATTTAACTTTGCTTTAGATTATAAATAAAATTTGAAAAAAAGGCAATTAAAAAAAAAAAATAATGATCGCAAAACAATTAAACAAACACAAACAAACAAGAAAAGAGTATGATAATAACGAAATTAGTGAGGTTAATCTCAAAAAAAAAAAAAAAAAAAAAAAAAAAAAAATTATGCATCCCCTCTAGTGGCCAATGTATCTTGCCAAGTTGGGTGCGGCTTATAACGTCCCGGCACAACGGGATGCAAGACGCACATGACCAGTGATAACTTTATTTGCGGCTCGGGACAGTTTTGGCACTGCAGTGTGGCACGTTGGAGGCCGTCAATGTCCAAAGTTTCATTGGGTCCTGTGTTGGTCATTATCAATCTCTTTAAAGTCTTAACTCCGATCTCAGCACGACAATTAGAATGTGGATAAGCTGCGGAAGAAAGCCGATGATGGACTTTCCAACTGTTTAGAAACTTGTCGGTTTCATGTGCAACAAACTCAGGGCCAGCGACTTTAGTCAAGGGTTTTGTAAGTTTTTGTGCATGTAGTGCAGGGTATGGAATATGGTAAGATTTAATATCAAAGAATGTAATTTTGTATATACTGGGCAACCATGGAGCCAGGAAATTTTTCTTTTTGATTTTGAAGAGTCAATTCTAAAGTTTAGCTCAAAAGACATTTACGGTAGCAGTTACCTTTGTCACGTGTCTCTTATTAAGATTTTTTGTTTGCTGCATGTCCAACTTAAATATCTCTATGTGGCATATGAAGCAGTATCTACGTTGCTTACATTTATTCAAAGAGGCCACCCACAAATGTCAGGTTGACGTTTCTCATGGCAACTTGAGCCCTAAGTTTCCTTTAATAAATATATTTGGGCTCAGCATCCCTTATAATTTGAAATGTTTAGTAGACTTAAGCTGTTCCAAAACTCTATCACTAACAGAAAACTAGACCTTTTGCATCCCATGTCATCTGTTTCAGGCTGGATTAATTTTTTTTGCCATAAAAATATAAGAATGTGCGTTCTCAGACAGAGGTTATGTAATAAGCTAAAACCCTTTCATCATCTGATTTAAAATGTCATTAATTAACCCCCAGAATTGTTAGGGAAGAACATCACCTAAGTCAGCAGTGAGTCATTACTGCAAGGAGTTTTTTGATGGCCCTCTCAATTCAATTTGTTTTTTTTAAAGAGATTTGTAAAGAGGTAGGGGAGAAGTTTACAAAATTCAAGGACTAATTTCATTAATTGAACCCGGAATGGATCTTCAAAATTTTTACAAAAACTAAAAGATTCAAATTTATACAAAAATAAACAATTAAGGACATCAAATAGTAATTGGCAATAATTTAGAATGTCCCTTTGTCTTTCTAAAAAAAATAGCTGGCTTCATAGCTTTGTGAATCAATTCAACGACTTTGCTCACTCACTTTTTGTTTTTAACTGAAGATGTTGCGTTGTCATGAAGAAATGGGGGTCGTGAAGTCACAAAACCATTAGAATGTCAAGCTAAAAGGGGAGGGTAACTAGAGAACACCGGAGACAAAGTTTGGACTCATTTCCCTAAGTTGGCTCACCTGTTTTGGAACCAGGTGTTGATGATATCCTCAAAAAAACTGCCACCTTATCTCTTCAACCATTTGATAAAAGTTTATTATAACATTGTTTTGATCACCAAGATCTACACATGTAAAATTTCTAAAAAAAAAAATTTTTGAAATATGGATGGGTTGTCGATGATTTCGTCAAAATATATGCTTGTAACTGTTTTTCGCTAATTAAATAGATTTTTTCAATGGCCTTTTAACTAGTTATGGTATTATATAGACGGATTAATTGACCCATGGAAAGATCCACTGGATTGAAAAGCAAATATGTAAAGAAATAAATTACATTTTTTTGTGTAGAGCTTGAATCGTTACAAAAATATTGATAATAAGTTTTTCACCAACCTGTCCATTACGATGGCATGTCCCAGTTGTGGGGAATTTCGTTTTTTGGTCTGAAACTTATATAAGTGTAATGTAATGGCTATTTTATTAAATGTATTGATGCCAGTGAAATGTATAAGCATAGAGATATTTGGTAGCTACAAATAAGGCATAAAAACATCCCCTCTGCTATTGTTATCAAATACGGGAAACAAAAGAAAAAAAATGAAACATGTCAGTGTCATTAATATTTGCAGATCGCTCTATCTTATACAAGAACATGCAGTAATGCAATTTCTAAGGTATTTTGTTCTGCATCTAGTTTTTGTATTTATAATATTTTTCCTTTACTCAAGCTTCTTGTTTTTAGGCAGAGAAATTCTTGAAAGAACTACCATCTTTTAACAAAGAGAATTTTTCAAAATTTAAATCAGACGATCATACAAAAGTTTGTTTCTTTTATTTCCCTCTCTTTTTTTGTTTAAATTGTTAGCTGATTACAGCGCTTGGTCTTGTGTGTTATTTATATTTATTCTTTTTGTTTTAGTGTCGAAAAGCAGTCTCATACATTCAAACAAAGGAAGTTGATGATGATGAACCTCAAGGTATGGGCGTTTTAGAATGGTAGTATTTATACTGTTAAAGTTTGACGCTAGTCAGTAGCTCACTTTTTGCACTTATTTAAAAAATCCTGTTAGCAGGTGCCTTGTAAACGTCTTCTTAAGCTAACCTCACCTGACAGTGAGTCGTCTTGAAGGTTCACTAATTGATGAACTTGGGTAATAAATTTAAAAAAATCTTTAAAAGCAACAATAACAAATAAAAAAACAACAATGAAATTAAAAAAGTATGGCTGAGCGGGAAATGTTGAAGTATAAATTAACCAAGTAAAAAGACGGAAAAGTAAGCAAACAGATTTTTAAGTCAATTTTCAATACAGCCTGACAGTTGTTAATTCGCCATACTCCTACGTAAATTACGATATTACTTTGCTAAAGATTAGATATTAGATATATATTTAAAAAATAACAAATTTGTTACATATATTGAAAGGCTTGTATTTTCTTTTCAGTGATAGTAACAGACAAAACGAATATTTTGCTGAGGTATCTGCGTCAACAACTCGTCGATAAGGTAACTCATCTAGTGTTTTGCATTGCTTCTAACATTTTGTTACTTTTAGTATAAAAAATTAGAGAGGGGATATGTAAAGAAGTACTTATTTATTTATTAGATGAAAAGTGGCATTGGTTATAACGAAAAAAGTTCTCTCTTTTTTCATGTTTTACGAAAATGAAAGTGCTTACTAAATTGCTTTTCATAAGAATAGAAGCATTACACTATGCTGCTTAAACAAAAATTCGACTTCCAAAAACTTTTAGACAATGTAGGTTCTAACAGTTGTTTTACTGCTTTTTCTCTTTCTACTAGAACTCTCAGAGTAAGCGCAGAGGTTTGAACCCATCGTCAGATATTTCGCCGCGGGAAAAAATCCTTCGACTTGATACAGATCAGAGCGGGAATGATTAATAATGGTAAAAGTACGCATTCGCGGATAGTATACATTGGATGTGATTGGTCCCTGCAACTCTGAATAATTTACGCCGGAATATTTGGTGACAGAATGACGATGCGTAACCTAAATTATTTCTCCTGTCTTTATTTTTGATTTTTGTTTCATTAAGACTCTAAGAAGATATAACTCTCAGTACAAACAGCCTCGCACGAGAAGCAATCATTTGATAAACAACGCTTTCTGTTTCCACACGTTCCATTTTTTTAGCTATGGAGTAAAAAGAAAATTATGAGTAAATATCACAGAACGTTTTATCGTTTGGGTGGGATTGCCGATTGCAACTAAATTGGAATAATCCCGAAAGTTTCGGACAAAAACGTGCATTAAAATGCCAGTGTAAACGCCCCATATGTTATATATTTATGCGGAAGCCTTACGTTTGTGATATTTGCTTTGTGGCGAGACCAGTTTCAATTAACGATGTTGAATTGTGTCTGGACTGCAGTAGGATTTTTTTTCTTTTAAAATTTGCAAGTTTGTTTTCGCCATTAGAACAATAGGTGAAAATAATGTATATATTTGTTAAAATTCGAGAAATATCAATAGATATATTACCGTCTTGTTTCCTCTTTGTTTTATCGGAACCAAGCCCATCACTGTTATTATCACTATATACTTTCCCTACATAATGGTATCTCTTTAGCTTGCAAGGACCTATAAAAAGTTTTTGGAGATAAACGGAGGAAAAACTTGAAGGGATAAAAGATATAAAATTTGTCACATTTTTTTACCTATGTTTTTTTTACAGTGTTTATAAATTCAGCTTTTTTAAGTTTCTTAATTTGATAGAATAAGTAAAACTTTTATAAATAACTATATTGTAGGTTTCTTGGTAAAGTTTAACCCTAGTGGCTTAATTTTTGTTTTCAACCAAACCTAGGTCCTTTTCGGTTTGGTTGCTTATAAAGAAAGGTGCAGCCTCTGATAAAACTGATGGAACAATTCAATTTTCACGATCAATCGGAGAGAGAGAAATATAGATCATTGGATAACAATATTAATTCCCACAATGATTGTTGCTTAATTAATTAGTTAGCGTAGTATGTATACAGACATCTGTTTGTAGCCTCGTATTTACTTCTCATAGGGGTGGAAGAACCCTGGGCACGATATTGACAAGTCATTGTATCTCTTCTTCATGTTTTTTTATAAAATTCGTGAAAATTAATTTTACCGAACAAGTCATTTCTAACAATTTCACAACCTCGTCCCCAGGACTTCTCATAGGGGTGGAAGAACCCTGGGCACGATATTGACAAGTCATTGTATCTCTTCTTCATGTTTTTTTATAAAATTCGTGAAAATTAATTTTACCGAACAAGTCATTTCTAACAATTTCACAACCTCGTCCCCAGGAAACATGTCCTATAAGAGATTTTAATCACCTTCAAGAGAGATGGCTTTGTTTTTTTTAAAGGAATGACTAAATTGGCATTTAAAGACATTGAGAACAACGTTGTGAACCATGATTTATAATTGGATTGTTATTTGGCTAGTCACCAGTTTTCTTTTTGCGTTACCTGTTCATCAGTGTTACTCTGTGTCGCGCATGACATCTGGAGACATTGTCAGAGATTTTGTCTCTAATTGTAGTGAAATAAATGCAAAAATTACCAATGCAACAGGATGCTTGTGCCCATATAACGGAACTTTTATATCTCATCAAAATCTATCCTCGTGTCATCCAAACGTGAATAAACTAGGTAAGCACTCTCATCCGCAGACCTTATTTTTTTTTTCTTTTACTTTTTTTCAAAACCCAGAAAATAATTGGCAAAACGGTAGTGCGTAATGGGCGTAACTTTTTGAAGTTTTGAACTATTTATAACGTGCGAACCTCAAATATGATATTTCACAATGTTAAAAATGCGGCTATAGACAGTTTTGGGGCAATTGGGTTAACTGTTCTAATGTTATTAAAGTGTGTCATCCGGAATAATCATGATTGTTTTCTCCTACTTTTGCAAGGGAAATTAATCAGCCTTTTAATTCTTTGGGTGCAACTGCTGATTATGAAAACTAGACCTGAAGCTGTCCTAATATTTAATATATACTCAACGTATAATTGTTAATCCTGTTTAAACAAGATACTTTTAACTTCCCATAATTCTTTTCTGTAGAATTATACATCAAAAGAATTGAAGAAGTTAGTGAATATTCTAAAGAAGAAGAAAATGTGTAAACTTGAAATTTTTTTTAGACGCATTGGGACTTCGCAATATATATTCAGTTCCACTCGCGAAACTTATCAACGGCACGTGGCGATTACCAAACAGACCAATGATGTTTCTTCGTAACAACCAGACTGTCAATATAAAACGATGTCCTTCTCTCTTTATAGACAGTAACAATTCCAGTTATGAATACATGGTTGATTACGGGTGGATGAAGGCATATGAATATAATTTTTTTCGGATAACAACGGATGCGATGAACAATTATCATATAAAGGTAGAAAACAGTCTCCTGCCCAGTCTCCAACCCCCAAATAGTTTCTAGTCAGAATAATGTTGTTCACATGCCATTCCTTCTTTTTAGCTACAGGGTGATTCGATGTACTGGGGAGGATTTTTGGTCAGAGTTTGGCTTGATTGCAGAACAAATTCCAGTAAAATAAAATTCAGTTTTCTTTTGAAGTTCGAAGGAGAAGGTAATTTTTATCCCAATCAAACACTTGAGTTATTTATAAGTTTTCAAATCGTTATTCTGTAACCTCCAATATATAACCATCTGAATATACAATTGTAGGGGGGGCGGAGGGCGGAGGAGTTATAACACTAATTTTACTATTTATTTTACAACCTGATTTTTTTTACTAATTATCAAGATTGAAAAATGTTTCAGTAAAGAATGTCACGCGCAATTTCTAATTAATGTCTTCAAATTTTATAAAAAATCGCCGACCTTTTCCGGTATACCCAGTCCCCCACCACTACAAAAGGTATCAAGCGCACTTATCAACATGGTCCCATGTAAAAAGATCTTATGAGGTAACCAAAAAGTACATTCCACCTGACATGGGGTGCCTAAAAGTATGTAAAGTAATCAATACACGACCTCGTTCATGTGTTTATATGAAAAAAAGATGTTTTTGTTGCAAATTCAACGTATCAAATTGTGTTAATGTATAAGCAAAACAGGGAAAAGAAACAATCGCAAAATTGCTTAGAAATTAACATCCCGAAATGTTTTTATTTTTCATGCTAAAACTGTTCTTACTTTGTTTTTTATTTTTCGGAAAAATTTGAGACTCCTATTCTTATTAAATTGTGCTTATAAAAAAGTAGATGTACTCTGGAATCGACAAAATAAACAATTAGGGAAGGGAGGGGGGTAGCCAACACACGGTTGTTTTAAAAATAAGCCAGCTACAGAAAATTCCAACCTCCTTGTAAATACTCATGACGTTAACTTCTTCTGAAAGTAGTTAGTTTTAATACTATTCTTGCTTTTGTATGAGGTTATGGAAGAGGTTAGGGTGATCAAGGGAAGAAAAATCCTCAAAAGCAAGTTTAAATGAGCGAGAATATGGTTGGGGTGTTGGGGTTATAAGAAGTTTAGCAAACAGACAACCAATAATAAAAAAACTTTAAGAGCAAGACAAATAATTTACGAACGTCTAAATTTGATTTTTAGTAGTGTATACAATTCCCTTCACTGGTATTACAGAAACACCAGGTAATAATTTTTACTTTATATCATCCACTTACTATACACCATTCACAAAATTCAGCAGTCGAAAGCTGTTACACTTCTACCGATCTATAAAAAACTTACAAATAAAAACCCTTAAATTTGTTTTTAGTAGTATACACAACCCCCGTCGTTAATCGCACAGAAGCACCAGGTAAAAACTTTCACTCTATCGATTCACTTACTATACACCATTCATAAAATTCAGCAGTCGAAAGCTGTTACACTTCGCCTGATCTATAAAAAACGTAAATTTAAAAACCCGTATATTTGTTTTTAGTAGTATACACAACCCCCGTCACTGATCAAACAGAAGCACCAGGTAAATATATTTATTTTATGAGTTCTTTAATTCCCATGTTTTTATATGTGCAGTCTACAACTAACAGGCTTGCTACGTATCAAACACCAAGCTATAGCAGACACCAAGCTATAGCAGACACCAAGCTATAGCAGACAAATGTTTCGCAACTCCTAATACTGGCATACTGATTTGCTGCGGACACGTGTGTTAGCGTGGAGTAAATTATGCATGTAAATTATTATCTTATGCATTCTCGTCCCCGGAGCTCTTTGAGCTAAAAACCTCGAAAATACTTTCGAGTTTATCTGTTTATTTGCGGTTATAGATAGGTCTCATTGTAGTTACACTTTTCTTCTTCTCTTGTTATCTCATGGATGACAACAGACAAGGTCAAAATGCGAGTTATTATATTTCTTTAATAAAAGCCTCCTCTTCTCCACTTTCAACTGTTTATTTAAACACTTATTAGTTGATACAACGCTTCAACCAGAAACGACTCTGCCGAAACCGCTTCCTAAAACAAAACCTGAACCGCCGACAAAAACGCCTTCGACAACTACGTCACAACAGCAGAGAACCACAGCTATAGTAAGTATCTAAAAATATCTAGTATGAAGTATTCAGAAACTGACCAATTCTAATTATCCCTGTTGGGATTTTCTGGACCGTACAATCTTGGAAGGGGAGAACATAAAATCCGAGACATAAAACACAAACATGCATGCTAAAAAATGTGCAATCATTACTGCAATCGTAGAAAGGCCATTATTCACAAATTTCGGGTCTTCGTGGTCCTCAACGTAGATTTTTCCGGTCTACGGGCGTGCTAAAGAATGTGACTTGCAAATTTTCAACACTCTCTGCCTGTCCTACGTAAGTGCAAAAGTAGCGACTGCTTGGCAGTTTTGTTCATATTTGGTTAGTGAGGAAAAAACTGCCTTCGCCTCAATAGTCCTTTTCATAATTGCGGTACTGATGACGTCATACATATAGTCTGCAAGATAAAATTTCTAGTTTGCATTATATTATATTCTCCGGCCTATTTCATTTCTATGTTCTTAATAGTAAAAATACAACTTCAGCCTTATTTTATTCTTTTTTGTGGAAATTTTTCCTTGATTTATTTAATGTGTGTTTATATCCAAAATTAGTGTTTTTGTTGATACTTGAGCTCTATAATTGTGTTTATAGACAATCGAGCCAAAGTAAAAAAAGGAGCATAAGTAATTTTAAGCTCGAGAAATTAGCTAGTGAAACTTTATTATGAGAGATTGACTGATCAAACCCAGCTTTCCAAGACCCATTATAAGGGCGATACCCAAAGAAAAAAACACAAAGTAATAATTGCATCCATGACTATTTGGAGACAAGTCCTCCCGCGCTCAATCTCGTGATACCAACTTTCTTAAAGTATAATCACAGTGTCTCTCCGCCATCTCGATTATCGTGGATGCCAGTAAACCAAAACATCTTCCAATATCGCTTTTATTATTTTCATCGGATTGGTATTTGGTCAGATGAAGAATCTGAATAATCTGCGAATTGTTTAAACGAATGTTAACAGAAGTAATACAGATGCTATTGTAAGAATGTTTGAGTGAACCCAACTAACTTGGAATCAGTATCTTTTGTGTGTTTTAGGATGAATCTGGTGAAACAAATCAGAATAACATTGGAGCCATAGTCGGTGGAGTTGTTGGTGGGGTTGTCTTTCTAATTTTACTTGTTGCTATACTTTGCTGCTTGAACAAAAGGTTGGTTTACACAGGGAAAAATTGTTCCTTTCAAAATACTTGCACACACTTTATTTATTTATTGCCTTGAACACATGACATGGCTTGATCACTTTTCCATGACTTCCCTTGAACACATGACATGACCTGAGCATTTTTCCATGACTTCCCTTGAACACATGACATGGCTTGATCACTTTTCCATGACTTCCCTTGAACACATGACATGGCTTGATCACTTTTCCATGACTTTCCTTGAACACATGACATGGCTTGATCACTTTTCCATGACTTCCCTTGAACACATGACATGGCTTGATCACTTTTCCATGACTTCCCTTGAGCACATGACATGGCTTGATCACTTTTCCATGACTTCCCTTGAACACATGACATGACCTGAGCACTTTTCCATGACTTCCCTTGAACACATGACATGGCTTGATCACTTTTCCATGACTTCCCTTGAGCACAATGACATGGCTTGATCACTTTTCCATGACTTCCCTTGAACACATGACATGACCTGAGCACTTTTCCATGACTTCCCTTGAACACATGACTTGGCTTGAGCACTTTTCCATGATTTCCCTTGAACACATGACATGGCCTGAGCACTTTTTCATGATTTCCCTTGAACACATGACATGACCTGAGCACTTTTCCATGACTTCCCTTGAACACATGACATGGCCTGAGCACTTTTCCATGACTTCCCTTGAGCACATGACATGACCTGAGCACTTTTCCATGACTTCCCTTGAACACATGACTTGGCTTGAGCACTTTTCCATGACTTCCTTTGAGCACATGACATGACCTGAGCACTTTTCCATGACTTCCCTTGAACACATGACTTGGCCTGAGCACTTTTCCATGACTTCCCTTGAGCACATGACATGACCTGAGCACTTTTCCATGACTTTCCTTGAACACATGACTTGGCTTGAGCACTCTTTCATGATTTCCCTTGAACACATGACATGGCCTGATCACTTTTCCATGACTTCCCTTGAACACATGACATGGCCTGATCACTTTTCCACTTTTTCATGACTTGGCAACCTTTCCTGTTTAAGTGAGAAAAGTCTGCAGAGAAGTAACATACAAAGTAGTTAATTGCCAATATTTCGATTGCCTTATTTTTTTAGACGGGTCGAACGCAAAGAACTTTCTCGACCATCACCTTGGACCATTGTATGTAGTCGGTGAAGTTATTTTTTCTGCAAACAAGTTTAATGAACATAAAATTATCAACAGCGTTTGCTCTGTCATTGTATAACTTTTGGTGCTTTTTTGTTCGATTTAACGGGATTAAAGCCATAAATTGATAGGGTTCTCGCCTTACCTACTTCCTAGTAAGTTGTAAAAGTGTTTGTTCTTTTTTTTGGTGTAAAATCAATATTAAGATTTTGGAAAGCTGAATAAGGTTGTCGGAAATTGTCGTATACTCTCTTTTTCTTTAGGAAGCAGATAATCCGATAGAATTTCCGATGAATTCGGATCATAAAATTAAACGTGAGAACATATGTTGTTGACATACTTACGTTAATGGAAGAAAATGTTTGTGGAAGAAACTTTTATCTTCTTTTCTCATATTTTCAGTAATCAAAAGTCTGCATCTTCACTATTTCAAAGAATTGGAATATCTGA
Source organism: Hydractinia symbiolongicarpus (assembly GCF_029227915.1). Taxonomy (NCBI): domain Eukaryota; kingdom Metazoa; phylum Cnidaria; class Hydrozoa; order Anthoathecata; family Hydractiniidae; genus Hydractinia; species Hydractinia symbiolongicarpus. Next base: position 23,821,844 of record NC_079875.1, on the reverse strand, counting down.
GAAATGTTCTTAGCATCAAAAAAGAATGAAAACAACAAACGTTATTTGACTTAAGATTTCTCGTTTTTTGATTTTTTTGTACTGAAGAACTTCCACGTCTCAAGAAATATCCACGACTTGTGTTTTGCTAATTTTTAATTTCCAAAAGCATAAAATTAGCGATAATGACCAAAGAACACGAAAAACGCAAAAGTTTCTGCCGCGAAGATATTTGCCCGTAAGATTTTGCCGGAAAAAAAGTCTCGCTTCATAAAGCACCCTATTTTTTGTGGAAAAAAACGCTTGCAAGTTCTCTAAAAATTTTTTTCCGCAATTTTTTTAACTTTTTTTCCTTAAAAGACCTATCGCAATTTATGTCAATTTTATACATTTGTCTTACGCAGCGAATGGTGGTAATGAAGGAATGCAATACATTCAACCAAACGAATGGGTACGTCTGACGTGAAAATTTTGTTTTATCTAGTATAAACTTGTAACAAACGCGAAATACGGCCTATAACTTTTTACAGGCTTCATGCACAAGTTATCACAAGCTCTCGCAACACTTCTGGCAAATCTATATATATATTCTAAACGCACAAAGAGAAGCTAATCTTTCCTTTTTTACCACAAAGTAATTAGTAATGCCTTAGAGAGTAAATCTGAAGTTGGTGACTTTAGGATTGAGTGATTAAGGATTGAGTTATTAAGAGTTTTTTTTCTACAAATTCTATTAAGCAGGTTAGCAATTTTTATTTCTCTTTTAGGCGTCTTTCAACAACAACTTGGATATACCACAGAACCCTCCTCCTGTACCAGATTCACCACGCCCATCTCAATATCATTCCTACGAATATCCTGTAAATGATGCATATCTACCGCTTAGCAACGACGAAGGAACAATGAAAAACTCCGAAGGTGCATATGCTGATCTAAAATATGGTGTTGTCCCTTCCAACTACGCATCAGGCAGTTATGAGCACCCTAGTTTGAATCAACAACAGTGTTCCAAAGATTTATATATGGAATTTACGCAAAACGGAGCTCAAAGCTCGTACAGTGAATAAAACACCAAAGCGACAGGGTAAAGTGATACATACCAAGTTTTATCTGATTCTTAGTCTATAAATTTGCGAATAATCTTTATCTCTATAAAGCTTCGAGTTGCAACGCAGCAATCTTGAACTGAAAGAAAAAAATGAACGAAGGGTGGAAAAAGTACCAAGCATTAACCCTAACCTTTAAGTTAAGCATGTTTTGGCACTGTTAAATAGTCTGTATATATTCTCAATGAAAAACATAAAAACCATTCTGACGGAATTCTTTTCTCTGAAAAACCTGTTGAGCATTCCTCATCTACACCTGCTGCGTGGTTAAGTCTCAGTTTCGCATTTCAAAAATACACACCGTAAATGTTCTAATCGACGCCTGGAGCGTTTATTAATTTTCAAGGTTTGGAAATTATGTTTATTGGAGAGGGCGTTAATAAAAGAGGGACGTCTATTTAAAAACTTTACTTTGTATATATTTATAAATATATTTTAACGTAAGTCAACGGTTACGAACTCTTTGTCCCTGAAATCTTCAACATGAAGTCAATGAGCAAAAACGCATACTTGTGCGGATCGCTGTCTGATAAAAGACGTGTTTGAACGTGCTCCCTGAATCAATAAATTAACTCATTTTTTGTTTATTTAAAAGTTGAGAATTTTCATACGGAAGCATCATGTTTACCAAAACAAATGAAGCTTTCTCATATTTTACTGAGGTGGCAAAAAAGAAACGGTAAAATACGACGAACAGTCAATTTACAAAAACAGCGATATCAAAGCCGAAAAAATAGAGTTTGGGCAGCGCTCGAATTCTTAAGCCTGTTTTATCATCTTCTAAAGGCCAGCTCAAATGCATCCAACATTTTATCCAGCATCGTAAACTTTTGATGTTGGATGAAATGTTGGATGTATTTGAGTTAAGCAAAAATTCCTCAAAAAGAAAAAAAGAAGAAAAAAATCATGTTGGATGATGTTGGATGAAGTTTGATCTCCGTCAAACTTTTCATCCAACACACTTTTTATGAAATTTTATGTTGGATGCATTTGAGTCAAATTTCATCCAACATTTTACAATTTTCGAATTATATTACGTAATTTTCGAATTTTCGAACACATTTTTGAACGTTTTTGACAATCGAATGTTTTCGGTCTAGTCTCACTAACTCTTTCCTTTGGCAAGATAAGGTCAAAAATTTTACTCAGTACAAATTCGATATCACCCACATCCATCAAGAACATTTCCCGAAATCCTTGTCTATCTTCTATCATCAGTTCTTGGATAATATTTTTAAATTCTCCTTTTTTTTCCTTTATTTTATCCAGTTTCGTGCTTTTTCCCTGGTCTGTTTTTCATCATCGGAATCTATCTCGTTTAAAATCATGATAGCTGCAAGGCCCTTCATGGTGAAATGTCAAATAATGAACACGTCATCTTGGATGAAACGTTTTAGATGAAACAACCCAAATGCAAATTTCGAACTTTTCAACTTTCGAAATTCAAACAAATTCTCATTCAAAAATCATCCAAAATTCGAACCAAAATGTTGGATGAAATGTTGGATGCATTTGAGCCGGCCTTAAACAAAAACAAAGCAAGCTACATTAAAGCGACAGTTACAAACAAACAAACAAAAACCCGAAGTTGGACTCGTTGTACCAGCAAAATTTGATGCTTTACTGACAATAAACGAACAGCTCAGAATTGGCAAAACCAAAGAAAAAGTTAATGCATAAGGAAATAAAAATTTTAATTCCGAAATAAAGCTACATTATTTTTTTTCTAAAAAATACCTCCTTTTGATAGCAAAAGGATTACAAACGGGTGTTAATAAGAGAAAGGGCGTTAGAACATTTACGATACAGACGATACAGGCGGAAATAGAAAAAAGAATTTTTTAGTCGTGTATAGCAAGACAGGGAATGTAGTACATAAAAAATCTAGCACATCTCAAGTAGTTTTCATAGTGCCTTAAGGGTCTATACTGAGTTTATTGGAAACATACAGCGGAAAAATCAAACTCAAAAATTTTGGTAGTAGTAGTATATATTTTATAGAGCTTTCACGTTGAATTTGACTATTATTAAAGACTAGTCGTTAACCCGTGGAAAAATTCACGGGGTCGCCCGTCCTTTAAATTTACCCGTCGCAACAAAGTGGATAAAAATATATCGCATTTGATATTCGTGCGCATTTTCAATATTTCGTGTTTCTGTTACGGGACGCCGCTTTCGCGGACACACAGACAGACGACGGCTATTATTAAAGAGAAAAGTTTAGAAAGTTTGAGTGCTAAGTTATAAGTCTCATAAAGAGTTTTTACGTCTTTGTGTGAGAAAAAAAGATTGGTATCGTCTGCAAACATCATAACATTTAAAAGGGTTGAGGTGTTAAAAATGTTGTTCACGTAGATCGAAAAGAGTAACGGCCCTAAAATTGATCCCTGTGGCACTCCACAACTTATTTTAGTTTTGAAAAAGATTGTTTAAGAGAAACACATTGTTTTCGATTTGTTAAGTAATCACTAAATCATTTCAGTGTTATTCTGTCAAGACCGTAATGTTGTAATTTTGAAACAAGAATTTCGTGATTAACTGTATCAGAAGCTTTTGATAGGTCCAATACTCCAAGCGTAAAAACATTTTTATCGAGGGTGGTAGAAATTTCCATTGCAAGTTGTAGTATTGAATCATTATTAGATTGATTTTTTTGAAAATCAAACTGTTTTTAAACAGAATTTCGTTAGAAGAAATATCTTCATAAAGTCTATTGTACATTATTCGTTCTAGAAGTTTAGAGAAACACGGTAAAATGGAGAATGGTCCATAATTGGACTTAATTGTTTCGTCTTCCGTTTTGAAGAGAGGCGTTACTCGCGCTATTTTTAGTTTGTCTGGAAATTTTCGGTATTTTAATAAAAGACTAAAAATGTAAAATAGACGCGATTCAATTCTATCGTAAACATTTTTAACAATGTTAACGCCCACGTCATCGAGTCCTGGTTATTTGTTGGTTTTTAAGGATAAAAAAAGCTTTGCGCATTTCTTCAATCTTTAAATTGGAGGTTGTTAGTTTTGTCTCACAATGTGGAAGGTAAGACCTGAAATTTTTAGAACTTTTTGGAATTTTCGATGCAAGATTTGGCCCAACAGATGTGTAAAAGTCATTTAGTGTATTTGCCATGCCAGTTGAAACTGTAACATTGAGTTATCGTCATGTAGCAGTCGAGATAGCGGACACGTCCAATTTGCATAATAATATGATGACACCAAAGAGGGTTGACCGTGAGCAAGAAAATTTTATTGGATACAAAATAAGATGCTTGAAAATAATTACCGCTGAAACCTCTGTATTCGTGCTACTTCTTACCGACTTGTTACTTTCCACCGTCTTCTTAAGTAAACGCTACGCTCAGTTTATTTATCCAGCTTTTACATACAAACTTTTCACAGTCTGTAAAAAAGAAAAAGTTAAAGAGTTGTAAGTAGCTTTCTCTAAAATATCACTTTTCAGGTATATAATAAAAATATATATATTTGCATATTTGTAGACATTTTATTACGTTGTTTGCCTCAGCACCATCGACACAGTAATAAAATTGAATTGGACTATATTTTTAGTGACGCAGAAGGACCTTTCATGGTTGAGCCTGACACGCAAGAGAACACTTTTAAAATTCACCACGATTCCGAAAAATAAAGAACTTTCCCGCCTTGTTGTATGTAATTTTAAAGTGTTCACTTTTAAGATTTTAAAATTCTTGTAACTCTTAGTTTGATCATAGAGATATATCTTTACAGTTTGATAAAAAATTGAAAAATACACGTACAAATATAGTGAAATAATCAGAAATGTGCTTCTATATAGGCTATATTTATTAACATAAACTATTAATGATAATGTAATGATACCTAGTTAAAAAAAAAATGGGGGATGTTTTGTGTACTTTTTTTATTTACTCAGTGACTGACATATAATCATGATTTAAAAAGTCTACCTTATCTTGATCAAAAAAACTTTAAAAGAAATTGACACATTTTGGCGGGAATTCAACATTGCTAAATTATAGAAAAAACTCTAGACTGGAGAGGTTTTTTCTTCCAGGAAATTAAACTTTTGTGTACATTTTATAAAGTCATAAAAAGAGTTATTTCCTAATTCTTAGAAGATGAACTTACTCGTTGCAGTTTGCTTCTTCTATCTCGCTGTCCAACACAAAACAAATGCCGCCATCAACGCATGCTCCAATAACATAACACACGAAAAACTTTCCTCGTGGACGGGCGCGGTAAAAGGCTTGATAGCTTTTCATCTAGATAGAACTGTTACTGATTGGACACTTGAAATCCAATTCGACCAATCAATAATCCGCTTTCAGCAATGGCTTGGTAAAATATATCCACAGGGCACACAAGCTGGCAACGCTGTTTATTTTGTTAAGCCTCTCCGTGGCCATGATAAGAAGTTACGAGCTGGCACAGTTTATATGGCGTACATCGCAAATTATGTGGGCACAAACGAACCTGAAGTGAAAGCGGCTGCTGTCTGTGGCTACTTTTCGTCCAAACCTTCAAAGGTAACGCCTAAACCGGATCTTTACCCACCCACAAACACATCACGAGTAACAGAAACCTGCCAGGAATCTGTTATTAACTCTTGGCCCGGTGGAGTGCAAAGGCGTTTATATATACCCGTGGTGGAGAACGTCAAAGACTGGATGATGGAATTACGCTTTGATGAAAAACTGCATTTTTTGGGACAATGGAGTTGCGAGAATTTAGTGAAAGATGGAGGTGTTTTTGTGTGTGAAAATCAACCCGACAATGGAGTGCAGAAAAAAGGGCGTTTGTTTAAGTTTGAATATATTCTGCAAACGACAACTTCAAATAAATTACTTCCAAGACTGACTGAAGTTTGGTTTGCAAGCTATCATTGTACAAAGTAGAAAAACATTCGTGTTTGTAAAGATATGGTACAAAGAAATTTTGTAAAATGAGATAAGAGAACATCTTTTGTGTCTTTTTAAGTTAAATTTTGCTCATCGGGCATAAAGAGCGCTGGTATTACGTGTTCTCATCTTGTTACAAACTATGTTCTATGATAAGAAAATTATTGGTGCGAAATTGAATATATTAATAGGAAAAGGTTTTTTTAAAAAAGTTTTTTATGGGGATGCCACCTGGAAAAAATAATGAAAAATAAATATATAAAAAACACACACAAAAACTTGCAAAAATTAATACATTTCAAGAATTCGTTGTATCATAGCAATAAAAAAACGCAAAATTTAGTTTCAGCGAAAATATGTTTTCTGTTCTAAAGTTTTTTTACCCAATACTGCAAAATTGGTCAATCTTAGTCTGCAAAATATCAATACATCTAAAAAATCAAGGATTCTTACTACACAGATTTTTCAGGTCACCTTTCAAGAAATCTATGTAAATTACTGCATGTAAACTATGAAAGGACCATTTTTAATCAGATATATAATTTAAAACATTTAATTTTAAGACAGTCTAAAATAATTCTGAGCTTTTCAATTGCAGGACTTTTCAGAATTAACATTTCGCCGGCAATCCTAAAAACTTATCATCGACTGGGTAAAAAAAATTAAACTAAATTAAGAGCATATAAAATATGGCGATTTAAAACATCGTCAAGCTGAAATATTTACATCGTCGTCGTCGTTGTTTTCCGTCTTGTCGTTATCTCGGTCGCCGTTATAATATTCGTTGACGGCTTCCCTTCTAAATATAAAAGAAATTAATAAATACATAAACAAACAAAAAATTTTTTTTTAACCCAAACGCCAAACTACACACGTCCCACTTTTAGAGAGGTAAGGCGCACGAATATGAAAGTAATCCGAAAGAAACAAAATTGTTAAGGGTGGCTGAAATTCAGGTAAAAAAATTAAACAACTGATCGGGCTAAAAATTTTAAAAGTTAATTAACCATGTTTTAATCCAAAAAGCAAATCTATAAAACAGTTTCTCATCTTCTTACACAGCTGTATTTTGTCTGTTCAATGGCTGCACCCGCAGTTTCATCTAATCTTTTGCAGAGTATTTTTTTTTCTTCATGCTAACAGACGAACGTATGCGCGAAATATCTATGCGGCAAAAATATGCAGAGGGGGTAATTCCTGTAGTTTTCCCACGAGCTAACGACAAAGAATGAAAGCATGTTTTGCTAAAGAATTTTCGTTAGTAACCAAGAAAATTGGAGTTGGTTACAAAGAAAACTATTTGGACTGTGTTAATACTTGTTGCTACGAACAACACGCCCACCCTGTTTGCACTACGATAAGAGGCTCTCATTTTATTAATAATGAGTTTGTTGTTTGTACGATATACAGGCGTTAGTAAGTTTAACTTATTGTGATTAAAGTAAACAATAAAAATATAATTAATTCCGCAACAGGAGCAAACAAGAAAAAGTATGACTTTATGCTCTTTTTATTACGTCAAAATTAAATTCTGCGGTTAAAAAAATTCGCGAATAACGGAAGTAGGCTTAACTTACTGGTACTTAATTATAAGGAAATCGCGAAATAAAGAGAGTGCAATCAACTCACTTCGTTTCGTCCATCGAACATCGAACGTCCGGATCGTCTTCTTTCACCGGTTCAAACGAAAATATATCGGGTGGTACATCTTGCATCTGAACGCTAGGAGCGCACTGCACAAACTTCAAGTGGTCAAAAACTGTTTGTTTAATGTTTTCTACGTATTGCTTACTATTTTGATTCGTGAAGTTACCCGACATAACTGGGCACAAGTTGTAATCAGGCGCAAAGAAATTGGCGTACTCGGACTGCATTGGGATTTGTTCATCCACGGGTTCGTCAACCAGTAATGCTGTTTCGTACGTCCAACATCGAGACACATTGCGAATCGTGTACCCGCCCCCGCCAAGCACCAACAACGGAATGCCGAATGATTTCACGTACTTTACACACTCACCGTGTCCTTTTATATTTAGCGAGAAACAACCCAGTCTATCTAACGCCAAAGAATCCGCGCCACACTGTAGCACAATGACTGACGGACGATATTTCTCGATGACGTTTTGGATGACGGGCTTAAACAGCGATAAATAACACTGGTCGTCGATGCCGTCTTTAAGAGGGACGTTTAAAGAATAATACCTGCCCGAATCCTCTCCTAACTCGTACATATCGCCCGTTCCGGGAAAAAAGAAATTACCGTACTTATGAAACGACACGGTCATAACGCGGTCGGTCAGGTAAAATGCTTCCTGCACTCCATCGCCGTGGTGGATATCTATATCGATGTACAACACGCGAGCATGATATTTCAAAAGTTCTAAAATAGCGATTACAATATCATTGACATAGCAAAATCCAGATGCTTCATACTTTTTGGCGTGGTGAAGCCCGCCCGACCAGTTGACAGCTATATCGCACAATCCATGGTTTAGCTTCACCGCACCCTGCAACGAAGCTCCGGTGTAAATGGAGCAGAAATCAAAAAGGCCGGGGAATATCGGACTGTCATCGCCGACACTAAACTTGCTCAAAGAGCTCGCAAATCCAGCTTTGTTAGTTGGAGTAACACGCTGTAAGAAGTGTATGTAATCGTCAGAATGAAACCTCGTCATGTCGTACGGCGTAGCATGGTACGGTCGGAAGATGTCCATTTTTTTGTGCAGCTCATATCCGAACACGAGGCTGTGCGTTAAAGATAACCTATGCGGTTTCATCGGATGTCCGGTGCCATAGTGATAATTGCCAACGTCCGGATCATAAAAATATGCAACTCTATTCTGCGGCATTCTTACACCACATCGTCGTATTATACTAAACTAAAGAAAAAAAAGAAGAAAAATAGCAAAAGTTTTATAAAATATTAAATGTTCAAACTTTAAATTGGTAGCGTATTTCCAATAGAGTTTAATTCTTTCAAAAGATAAATGGAAAAAGCCCACTATTCGTGTAGTATCCAGACTAATTTTAAAAATAATAGCAACATAATTTTAAACAGACAGTAAAAAAAAATGATAAACAATTCATCTCAAAAGTAAGTAAAAATCATTTTGTTCATTCTATCCCTGCACATTCTGAACAAAAACATAAGTTCACAAACAGCACCAACCAATTTTAACCAAGTTTACGTTCCGTTTTGTACACACTTTTCTATAAGCAACACACCTGTTTCTTAGTTGCTGATTAATGACAACATTTTTGGCAGGACCACGTGTTTGCTAACCATTAGCGATTAGACTTTGTTTTCATCAATGTTGTTCGTCGTTTAAACCAAAGAAAAGAGTCTCGAAGTCTCGAAAACTATTGCTGTTTTTTTTTATTCATTTCTGGCTGTTGTTTATAAATTGCTACGTTTTTTGAAGGACTTCAGCTTTGTGTTGGTTACAGATGTTTCTTATAAAAAAGAGTGCAATCAAATAATTACATTCAAAAAATGTTAACTAACAATTTTTTTTTAAAAAAACCCACCTTATTTCCAGTTTCTAAAATAAGCCAGTTCCATAAAACATACAAAAATGTCAGCAATAAACAAATAAACATATCATAATAAGGAAAAGAAAAAAAAATAGTTCTATAAATAAAAATAAAAAACATATAATACATTTAAAGTGAAAAAAATAAATTTATAAATGCAATGACGCAGCTACTCTCATAAATTATAGATCTAAAGAATTTCAACAAGCTAAGGTACTTTTTTCACCCGATCCATATATTTCCTTAGATATATATTAGAAGTATCTAACAGGTCTGAACGAAAATCGAAGCGAATCAGCAACGTAACAGCGTTGTGAAAAAACGTGAAAAACGTTTCGTTATAGGTGTCGCACATAAGAAAGTGTGGGTTTTTGCTTTTGGGTGGCGTGGAAAACGGTTCAGTTCCTTCTATCCATGTTTGGCCCACGTAAACTTCCACGATATAGGAAAGTGCAGCGAGGCTAAACGCTTGAATAAAGCTTGCTGTCGACATGTAGATGGCGTGATAATAAATTACTGGGTAAATGAGACAAGCAGCAAGCTAAAAAACAAGAACAATTTTATAAGACTGTGTTAACGCAAGTACAGTCATGAAATTCTATTCAAACAGACAAGAGGTAAACTTGCGAAACTTAAAATATAGACCAGACTTGTTAATTAAAAAGTTCGGTATAGATTCTAAAAAGGAATTAAATTCTCTGCAAATGTATTGTAAAATAAGACATTTACTTCTGAATGAAAACTTGACCAGTGTGACAATAAAAGCACAAATTATATTATCATATTTTCTGAATCGATCTGTTGGATTTGTGCCACGTTAAGTAACATGTTTTGTCGCCTGAAATTTGCATGCGATAATTTATTTCAAATTTAAACACAAATAATTAATATGTTCAAATTTTTAGAGTGTATTTTCAGCACTTCTGACGATTGCATAAGTTTTAAATTCTGAATAATAAATACATTTTGCTCTACTAAGCTTTGTTCACCACATAAATATATTCGATATAAACTTTTCCATGTCTTGTATTACTGATACTAGTTTTGTGGTTCCATCAGATGGTAGGCTGTGCTCTGCTTAGTCCCCATACGCAAGCAATGGTGAATGTACATTCGTGCATCCAAGGCAGTTTTATAAGTGTGTAAATTTCAGGGTGAACACAGTTACTCCCTCTTTCCAAAATATATACATTAAAAATGAAATATTTATTACGAAAGATACTTACCCCAAGCAGAGTGTCCTGTCGAATGCATATTGATAAGACAACCAGTAGATTAGCATGTAGTAAAAGTGACGGAACAATGTAACTTAGTATAAAGAAGGCTGACCATGTAAACAACAGTGACGTCACAGTGTGCAAAACAACATTCCTAAGATGTAAACAGATATATGAAAATGGAAGGTAAGTTAAATTACATAATTACTCAATCATTTCATATAGATTTAACCTAAAGGTGGATAGAGAGGATGGGTGTGGTTGTGGCTTGTATTAGTAATAGAGATTACTTGAACTGTGTTGATCAAATTTTAACCTGTAACACTATCAGCTTTCATTAACTGAAATGACAACAGTAAACTATGGTTTTCTGAAATAGTTGACTGTGATATAAGAATATAAGCTATCAAATGTGTGATATGTTTTGTTGGTTTAGAAGAGTTTAGGATACCTGAAAAATAAAATTTTGCCCAAGGTGCAGCATTCAGGAGACACAATGGTCAACAGTCTCCTGCTTAATAGTGTGATAGAATGGTCAATGGTCAAAATTTAATGAATCCTGGATGAATTAGTTTGTGCGAAAAATATTATTTAGTTGTCTGTCCAGTGCTCATATTATTATAGAACTTTTTGAATGTTTGGGTTTTTCGCGGTAGGCCCTTTTAGCTTTTAAAATTGCGTGGCAGGCAAAAAGATGCAGGCGATAGGTAAAGTGAGGTCCTTTTCAGTCTGTTCCTTCGTACAAAGTTATCGTTACAACTTTATGTAAACACATGTCAATCAAAAGTTATTCATCTACACTCTATAATAATTTAAAGCCTAAACAATTTTTTGGAGAAAGAAATGACCTAAAAAAATCTTTCTTCAACAAGCTCTTGCATTGTTTTGCCTGCCACCAAGTTGTTAGAGCCAGTAAGGCTTACCACAAAAAATGTAAACATTCAAAAAGATCTATTCAAGGTTTGTCAATTTATCACTAGGACAATATAATAAAGCAAAAGTCTTATGGGACAAAATGTATTAAACATGAATTTCAATGCAAAAAGAACACATATTTTCAAATAATATATTATAGGTACTTTATAATAGCTAGTTACATGAGGTCAATATTATTATTTATTGTTTTCTAGACGGACTTCACAAATATTTGGTGTTAGTCACCCAACCAACACTATTTTTTGATTGAAATTTTTGATATACTGTACTGAGTTGAAAAAGCTAGAATGACAAAAAACATGATACACTTGTTGTCTCCCCACAGTCATTACCCATCATTATTATTGTGCTTTGCTTTAAAATGCGAAAAGAGTCCTGAGAACTAGTTGAAAACTAGTTTAAATGTGCCCAAGTTATCATTGCTGGGTGGTTGGATAAAATTTTTCAAATTTTTGAGTTATATATCATTCGCCGACCGACCAACCGACTCTATTTTTGGTGCTCAAATAATTCTAGCACCATATATTTGTGACGTCCCCCTTATTAAATTTCAGAAGTATATATATACTATTTGCAGACATTTTCAGTGAGCTGCTTTCGCAAAACTGAGTGTCAAATGATACTATGTTTTGAATTGCGGAAAGAGGCTACGATATATATTTTTTTCCTTCGGTGAAAATATTCCCTTTCTATGGGTTAAAAATTTGTAGTGCGCTTCTTAACCAGCTTGTGCGCAGATTCCTTTTTATTTTGGTGGTTTCCCTAATGGGAAACCATTGCCAGAATTTCTGGCCTGTTTAGGGTAACGGTTTTCCAAATGGGAAACCGTGAAGTTTTCCAAATGGGAAACTGTTTTCTAGATGGGTAGTGGTTTCCCTTTTTGACTGAACTCCTGAACTGGTTTAGCTATAGCTAACTCTAGCTTAATGCTAAAAACGCTGTTATATTTTTTGAGTCGTTTTCGAGACAGGAAACAATTATGAGTTGCTTTAAAAAACTAAAAATATATACTTAAGATTTACGAACCAGAACTTTTTGTGGATGTATCTTTTGTAAGCGATTTGTTGTGAAATATCAAGGAAGTAATCAAATCCTAGCTCTAGGCACTTCTTCGCTGCCATTTTTAGTATGCGTTTGCAAATTGGCTCTTTCTTTATTTCGTAACCATTTAAGTTGTTGTTTCCAAATGCGTAAGCGCGAAGGAAAGATTCTCTTTTCTCAAATTTGACCCAAGAAGAAAATGCCTTGAATAGGTTTCATCCAAATATGAAAAACCTAACAAACATCGCAGAAGATTTCTGTGCGTGATAGCTGTAAAAAAATTTAAGCATCTGAGAAGCTATTTGATTTGAATAAACTGTTAGGAATTTGTGCACACAATAACAAATAACGACTATAAAATGTTTTACTTTGGAGACATCGCACAAACTCATAAGAAAATGTAGCATTAAAGACTTGATAAAAACCAACTTCACATGCTTCGTTTATCGAAAAATAATTTTATTTATTACTCGTGACTTCGCTTTAGGTGCTTTCCTGATGGTGGATGGATCTCGGAATAGCAAAGTGTTTATTCTTCGTGAATTTTTTTGTAGATACATGTTACAAAATAACTTACATTTTCATAAGAAAATAATCCTTAAGAAACGGTTTTCTTATAAAAAAACGTGTATATTGTAACTGTAACAATCGTATTCCTAACCTTGGAAATACTATCAAATCACACGTCTCTGCAAAAATTACACCATATCACCTATATTAGCCAATCAGGTGTAATAATGAAAAACAGTATTTTCAGTTTCTGTGTGAGAAAGTAGTGCTTCTATCTACATAGAGCAAAACTCTATGGTCTGTCTACGGGTACCTGCTCTGCATGGAATAAAAGCTTATGGCCTGGGAAAGTGGACAATATAAAGTTGCGATACGAACTTTCTAAATTGGCAAATAAGATATGCGACATGCGACTAAAGTTGGGGACAGAAATTTGTTAAAAAAACTACTTTTATAGGAAATTTAAGAGAACTTTTCAAAGCTGAGCAGTTTTAAAGAGACGTGGTATATATTGTTAAGTTTGGTTACAGGGGCCAAAACAACAAAAATTATACAAGTGGTTTTACATGTCAAACGAATGTGCCAATCGACTGTTTTTGTTTTCTTGCTTGGACATAGATGTGGAAAAGTGTGTGGGTGTAACGCAACCTCGTCCCCAGGGTCTTGTGCGAGCCTCTATCAACTTCACCAAACCAAAATTCATAAAAAGGTTTATACTTTATTATTTCAAATATAATATATGGCAAAAATATTTACAAAATAAAAACACAAAAACACAAAAACATAATTATTCGTTATTTACAATGTTACTAGGCGTATTCACAAACCGTGTCATTTACAGGGTTGTTACTGTTTCTGAAATATAAAGAGTGTTTTCCAGGTTCCCTAAGTAAATTTGACATTTTTACAGCCAAGTCAGTTACAACTTTGTTAAAGCTATATTTCCACTAAGAAAGACGTACAAGAGACAGGCAGGTGTCGATGGTTGGTTGGCAACTGTTGCACAAATCCCAAGATTGCAAAGACGTGTTAATCAATTTTTTCTCTTGTGAAAACCGAACGTACTATCTAAATTAAGTCTTCAAAATCTTTTTTTTCACAAATATTTCAGAATAAAAGTATAATGTTCATGCCAAATTTTAATATATATAAAAAATGGTAAAAAATTTCTTATCTTTTCCATCGCGAGTAACAACTCATAACAACTCACTGCAAATAACACATAGAAGTAGGTCATTATGTTTGAACTATCATCCATATAATCTGATTTGATCGACAAGAAACAACACTTTCCAGTTCATTGTGAGAACATAAGTGCAACAAAATGTTTTGAGCTCGTTACAGCAAATCGACAAGTTGATCGCTTTTTCACACACATCAATCAAATTTGTCCTAGGATAGACGACGAGAGATGGCAAATGTAAGCTACGTCTTGTAATTACTGACACAAACAACCGTACGAGATAGCGATAAACAAAGAGTGTTTGAACTCCCCTCCCCCAATCTCTACGCCAGCTTTTCCTCTTCCAGAATTGTATCAACAGCATGCAACACGTCGTCGCATATGTACGTTGGAACGGCCAATTCTGCTCGACAAATCGTATCTCTGTGTAGATGATTCACTTCTTCCCAGACCCCTTCCTCAAATCCAAAAACGCCAGTTTTGACCAGGATAGATTTCATTCGGTCTGGACGAACGTGCGAGTGAGGATGTATGGCATCAGTTGCTACAACAAGCAGACAAAAAAATTAGGATTTTGTGTTCTATTAAAAAACTTAAATTCGTAGAATTGAAAAGTCATGGCTACCCTCAAATATATTTGCAACGTCGACGGGTTTTAATAACTCATTAGTCTCAGACAGGTAGAGAAGTTTTTTACTCACAAATGTCGGAGCCTTGTACTGCTTTTAAGTAGTTGTTATACAAGTTGGCTCCATAAATATCTGTGTCGATATTATCCCTGAAAAAAAAATGTTCAATACATAGAAACACCAATTTATAATCTATCCGTGGTACTTTTCAAAAAACTTTGAGTCAATACTAAATGATTCCCCTCCTAAGTACACAAACACAATACCCGCGCGCGGTGTTTCCCGCCTAAGTACACAAGCACACGGGTGCACTTACCCAATGCCATATATCGTTTGTGTTCGACCAACCACGCCAAACTTTTTCCGCACCAAGTTGTACATCACGCCTTCCGTGTATCGATAAGTAAATAAATTCGGTTTACCTAGTATTGCTGTGTACTCTAGCCGCTTTCCTGTTAATTTCTACAACAGATAAGTATAAAAGAGACAATAAGCAAGAAAGAAAAAAACAAATGAATGTATGTATGGAAAGGGGACGAAGTGCTGTCTACTGTTTAAATTAACATACCAAAAATACACTTTCTAAGCATAGCAAAAATCCACCATGACCAAGCCTAAATACAATACATATACAATAAGCAGCTGAATGAACGGGTGGTTAGATGAACAACATGGAATGCAGAGCTTCCACAGAGGTCCCTGACTCTACGCTTATATATAAGATCCCAAACTTTTTTAGAATGTTCCGGCAGTACTAAGCGAAGTTTACAGAAAACCCTTAAGACAAAAAAAACTTCATCAACTCATCACCTTGGGTTTGCTGCCTCACTCATCCAAAGATAATCAGTGTTTACAGCTACCACAGGGATGTGAATTCCAGTAAAATGTGGGTGCCTCTGATTAGGAATGCCACTTGTTAGCAGAACGTCAAGAATAATCTGCAAGCTCTTTTCCCAATTCACTGGTTCCCCCATCAAAAGAACAGCTAAAAGTATAATTAAAAAGTGTTAGGATGATGTCTGACATCAACAGTAATATCGAGAAAAATAAACGAAACACAACGAAATGTGATACCTTCAATAGGATAAAACGGTTTCTTTGGAGAAATAGGCTAAAGTAGCAAAAATGTCTAGGTTATATTCTACTATAAAATAATAACTGAAACTAGTTGACATGATAAACATGATTAAGTGCCTTATAGGCTTTTAGCGTTACTTAGACTCACTCACCATTCGGTCTCTTTTCCTCCTGTCATTGACATCCAACTCAGGAAAGTGACAGTCAATGTCATCAATATGTGACACTTTACTGAAACCACACCTAGGTTGATTGTCGTTAAGAAAAAAAATCAAAGAAAGTATGTTAGAGTTGTAGAATGAAAGCTAGCATTAAATCCCAACGCCAATGCTAAACAACCAAACTCATTCATGGCAAAGTCTATAAGGGAGCATCAAACAATTTAACAAATACACCTTGGTCCTCACAAGATAACTCCTGACAATAAAGGGTATTGTAAGGATGGGATATTATTTTAAAGGAAGATAAGAGTTTCATGGCAGAAAACATTTGTAAGATAATAAAAGTAAATTTGGCAAAACATTGAGTCAAGCACATCCATTTTTTCTTTACTCAACAACAGGTGATAAAGATGGAAAAATAAATAAGTAAAAACAAATAATCTTAAACATGATTAAGACCAATTATATCTGGATGTGATTGCCATTCCAGGACACAATGTATTCACTTTATCTATATGTTAAAAAGATACATCTCTGCAATCTCGGAAACTGGTCCTTGGCCAGACACCACAACATGTTTGTGGTGAAGAATATCCAAAATTCGCAATGGTGAGTGTGATAACACAACTTGACCAGGGTCTATCTGAAATAAATAAAATGTAATTTCACTATATTATTAAATTTACTTACACGTCACACAGGCCTATCAATAAGGAAAGAGCAATTGCTCTTGCTCACGCAACAAGTTGCCCAATTCTGAGAAATGAGAAACAAGATGAGCCATTAATTTCTACCCCAATTCCAAAAAATGTTTTTCTGACTGAGCAATATCAATTCATCTCGCATGGAAATCAATGTTCTCTTTCTTATAATTTACAGCAAAAAAGAACTAAAATATATAAAAAGATAAAATAAAGACTTGGTGATAAAATATGCATTTATAATCTTATTCTATTTATTCAGATTGCTCGTCCAGTTTAAATTATTGTAACCTTGAGGGAGCGATGTATTGCTCTGGTGTTATTCTTTTATCCATAGGCCTGATCAAACTAGAGCAGTGTGATAGGCACTCACTAGGCGTCTATTTGCATCTAGAATGGTCTAAATGCAGTAAGACTGCTAGGCATTGACTAAAAAACAAAGGATGTGTAAACAAGAAAAGATGTTTAAAGTTCTAAAGTGTGGGGCAAGCAGATGCTTAAAACAATCAAAAGTCATTTTATGGTAATGAGAAAAAGCTTTTAGTCTGGTAAAGAATGATCCATTAACATTTTTTCAACCCAAAAACTCTTGTTTAACTATAAGCCTTGTATAAGAACCACATGATTATTAGCAAATGATTAACGCATGAACTTGACCAGATCTCATTGATTTAAAAACCAACACACAAATATCCCAGCGCTAAAATTATGACAAATAAGTGAGATCAATGAGATCTGGTCAAGTTCATGCGTTAATCATTTGCTAATAATCATGTGGTAATTGTTTACTGTGCCCAAAGATTGAACTGCCTAACTTTTCTGCTTGATAGATAGAAGTACATATTTTACATGGCTAGCCTCACAAATATAGAGGGATATACCCTGTCTATTATTTCCAGGAGGGGCCATGGCTTAGATGGAAAGTCCTAGAGTATTTAATGCTCATTTTGACCTACGCATACCCAATTAGGGCCCACGCTTTATTAGACAACTCTCGGCAACATCCAACGGCCCACTCAGTGTGCCATCTTCCCAATTTCCCTCACATGGCTTGGGTTAACCCAGGGCTATGAGTATGGTAATTGATCTGCCTAACTTCCCTGTCTTTTTACTAAGTTAAAAAGATTTCGTAGTAATTTAGTTATTTTTTTTTGTGCTGTGACTTTTCTCTCGCCTTGCAATGTTTTCTTTTGTGTTTGATTGCATGGCTTTAATAACATAACCTAATTATCTTCTCACAGATAGTGCTTATAATATATATAATATCACAGATATGGTTTAGAGCATGGACATGATGCTTCGAAGAAATAATAAAATTAACTGCTGAGGTTTACATTGTTTTGTTTCTAATTGCAGTTAAGTCGTATTTGTTATTCAGTCCAACAACATTGCTACAAAATTAGTTCCAGAAAAAAAACATCTTGTGAGGCAAAACAGGAGTTACTTTACGAATGAACATAACATAAAATTACATAACATTCAGGAACTAAGTTATATTTTTTCATGATTTTATGGACTAGTGGGATAAAATATCACCAAATATTTTTTATGGTTTCCCCTCAATTTCACTATTGAGAATTTTTGTTGGGTGTTGCAAACAACTAAGCTGGAATACACACCCCTTCTTAAAAAATTTATGGTTTCCCAGCCAATCTTGTGCTGCTGGCACTTTTGTGTCGTAAGATCAGTCATTGTCCTAAAATTTGGCAGAACAGTGACATGAGTATAGACAAGTTTAATGTTTACATTTTGATGGGATACTTGTGCATGTGTGGAAAAAATCGACAGGCTATGTAATCTTTAGGTGAAGAAAGTCAAACCATGGTTAAAAAAGCCTTTCTACTATGGCTAGTAGAATCTTTTTGCTGATAAATTTCAAATTCTAAACTACTATGCAAACTATATTTTAATTTTAAAATCAAAAATGAAACCAACACAAAAGAAAAAATAAAGTTTAGAAGGGGCTGGTCAAAGTCTCATTAATTTGCCTGTAGAGTTGTGTAAGAGGTATGGCTTCGAATATCATGAACTGACCACCCGAATAACATGGATGGTTTCCATTCATGTCACCTTTGTAACCATCTCTGTCCCCAGGACTCTTATATGCCTGTGATATTTTGACAAGATGCCTTGACATT
This sequence comes from Hydractinia symbiolongicarpus, assembly GCF_029227915.1. NCBI lineage: Eukaryota > Metazoa > Cnidaria > Hydrozoa > Anthoathecata > Hydractiniidae > Hydractinia > Hydractinia symbiolongicarpus. Next base: position 23,802,740 of record NC_079875.1, on the reverse strand, counting down.
ACATGTCCTGCCAGAATTACAATCGGTTGCACATGGAGAATGTCAGTTTTGTATATGCTAGCTAAAGTTTTTAATCATAATTTGACTTTCTTTACTCTTAACGCCTGCATTTTATTGTTTATAGCCTGTTGATTTTTTAATTGTTTTTTGTACATGCACAAACATTCTGTCCAGATGTAAACAATTGTCTATAAGATGGGTTATAATTGGATTGTCCCAAATTAAAGTTATCGATCTAGTCAATTTAATGGAAATTGGGAAATCTTTTCCCGGTTCTTTCTAGCTGACCTATTGTTATCAGGCTTTCCTGGCTCTAGACACAGCTGCTTTAACAATTTATACAGTCATAATAAATATATGCCAACCTGAACACCTATTTGCCTTTGCAAGTATTGAGCTTTTTTCTCCTCAGTTTCACAGCCACCATTTGTTAAATATATGATTGGTATGTCTCTAAGTTCCAACTTCCTAATAGCTTCTTTTGCACAAGGTATAACTTTTCGTCCCCGTACTAACACACCGTCAATATCAAACACTACTCCAACATGAGGTATGTGTTGACGACGTCCAGTGTCTGTTGACAAAACGTTTGCATTTAAACCAGTTGTAGGCGAAGACACAGAAGAAGAGTAATTTTGTACACAATTTCTTGAGATGTGAAATTGTCTTCTAAAACTTAAAGCTGACAACCTGGTTACATTAAAACTTTTAGGATGAATAAATCTTTTTCCTGTAAACGCAATTTGCTTCAGTAATGGACAAAAACAAATGATTTGTTTTTCCATTACCGAACAAATGACAGTACCCAGCTAACAGTGAAGTTAACGGAAAACTCTAATAACAAGTGCCGGGTCGGAGGTTCATAAAAAACAATATTTTGGACGAGTTTTCGCGAGTTGTTCCGAATATCTAAACAAACTATGCCCGTACGGCTTGAATACCCACGCGGAATGGAATAAAACACTTTCGTTCGTTTTTGTTTTTTTTTCTTATGAGATAAGATAAATTTACAACAAACACTTTTACACATTTTGCAATACCAATTCTTGTTGGTTGGACTTCTTAAAAACGCTGTTTGGTATGTTTTCACACATTCCGTGAAACCATTTTTTGCACTTGTCACACTGCGCCATCCTTTCATTTCCAAAAATACCACAACACACGGTTAGCATATGGTTGTTGATAATTTTGTCCATTTCACGCAACGTCAACAATTCTTTTTCACTCAGTAACTGGCCCGGGACAACGTCAGTTTTTCCTGTTTTCTGGGGTGAGGTCAAATTAATGACAGGTGGAGATTGAGGCGGAGTTACAGTATTACAATCTATCACATTGTCGATGAACTCCTCTACAATAAGAAATTTTGATCGATCTATGATAAACGTAACTTTGTTGTGCTTATGTACATGTGGTTTGTGATGTCACGTCGTGTAGGAAAAAATGTTCTGTTTGTTGGTGAAGGAACCATTTTATCACAAAACAACTTGTTTTGAACATATATCTTTATGTGTCTTTCCATCTCTTTTACTTGCCTTATTCCTTGACCATCGAGTTCGTGAATTTTCGTTATTATTCTTGAATCGATTTGTTGACTGATACCACCGCGCTGAAACGATTTCAAGTTTAATATAATTGCAACAGCGTCCTTAGTGTATTTATACGTTACATTATATTATATTGACAATACCTCCCCTTACAAATGGTCTGCGTGGCAATCTAATATTTTTATCCAAATTTCTCTGTTGGTCTTCACTTGGGATTTATTAGCTGCCCATTCATTTTTCAACTTTTTGGCGCAGTTTTTCTTCCATTCAGTTAACTTGTCTATCTAAATAAACAATAAAATAATATTAGGACGGTGTTATCCTATAGCATTTACGGGTAATCTTGAATGGAAAAATATTATTTCACCTTGTAATCTGGAAAGGAAACAATATCTCGAAGGATAATTTTCGCTCTAGCTTATTTTCTTTTCTTTCTTTCTTGTGAGAAGCGTTCCTATCAGTACCATAGGCTTTTTGTTCCAACAACTATAAACGGTATCCCGTCGAACATTATTTGAGAAATGGAAGATTTTTTGTCTTCAAACAAAATGCATTTTCCTTTTAATTCAAAAATTTATTTGGATAACTTATTTCCACGCTTAAATTAAAATTTAATTTAAATCACATTTTATGTAGCTATATTCTATTAAATATTTAGTCAAAACTTACTGTCTGCACCGAAAGCTACATCCTTAAAGTATTATTGAAGATATTATTTCGGTTTGTCTGTTCAGTATTCATGTTATGTTATTGAATTTCCGCGCCCGAAGGCGTAGGAAATTCTTTAAAACCGTCGTTTTTTTCTTTTGGAGCATTTTTTGAGAAAAAATCGACCCTGGGATTACATGTTCTCCGTCACAGATGTAAACTTCGCACCCAAGCTCCCCAACTACTGGGAACTCATCTAAATGATGTTTAAGGACAAAATTAGTATTTGTTTTCAACAAAATTTGGCACAGTTAACAAAAAAGTATGCTGAACATAATGGTGACATAATAATTTTGATTTTTTGCCACCTTAAATGTCATTTTAGGACAAAATTGGTCCAAAAATTAAAACTACTTCATTTTCAACAAAAATTGGCAAAGTTAACAAAAAAAGTATGGTGAACATAATGGTGACATCGAAATTTTGATTTTTGTCACCTAAATGCCATTTTAGGCCAAAATTGATCCAAAAATTAAAACCGTTTTATTTTCGGCTAAATCTGGCACAGTTAACAAATAAAGTATGCTGAAAATGATGATGGTGCAAAAGTTTGATTTTTGTCACCTAAATGTCATTTTAGGCCAAAATTTAACCAAAAATTAAAACTGCTTTATTTTCGACAAAAATTTGCACAGTTAATAAAAAAAGTATGCTGAAAATGATGGTCACAGCAAAATTTTGATTTTTTGTCAACTAAATGCCGTTTAAGACCATAAACGTTTCAATCGCAAGACTTACCATGAATGTTAGGCTGTATTTTTTGTTAGCAATTTATTTTAAAATGTGAGTTTATTATGACACGTTTCGTTTTGTTTGCGTTTGTTGTAAGATATAATGTCACTTGTGTGCTTTATCTTCAGAGGTTCATGCACCAAACCTCCTCAAATGTTTAGCACAATAACACAACGAATTAGCTGGTTTTCATCAAATATTTTGGTAGCGAGCGGAAATTCTTAGAGCCCCCAGGGCTTCTTGTTCATCCTTAAAGTAGTTAGAATACGATGTTCCGGTTTCTATTTCATGTTGCTGAATTATTTCTTGAGCTTCTCGTAAGGAGTCGACACATTCTGTCTAACTTTCTAAAGCAGTATAGTTTCATTGATTAGAAGAAATGTCTACGACGGTATAACATACACGTTTTTGTAAAGACAATGAAATGATGTTAAAACGTCATTAAGAAAACCTTGTTCTAAGTTTGTGACCAAATCGTAGCTAATGCAAACAAGTAAAAGTTGTTAGCAAAATAATATTTTTTCTTTGCGCTTTTTCTACAATCTCTGGGTTTTTTCCACTTCCATGTCAGATTTACTTTTATGTTTTTGCTCCACTATTATTTTAACAAAAGGATTATTGCAATTAAAACATCATGAATAATTAATTTATTGTATAGATTTACCAAGTTTTCTTTTACGAGATTGCGCATGATTTTTTTGTATTTTTAAAATTTCATCTCTATAATAAATAAATAAAATGCGCGCTATTATAGCTACTGTAGAAGAATTTTAATAATGTATAAACACAAAAATAAAAAATATATTTCTTTACATCGCATCAGATTTAAAGAACGAATCATCTTCTTCGTCACTTGAAAATAGTCATTCTCCATCATATTCTACAACACGAGTATATCAAAAATGACTATTTTTCACGATAAACAGAGATAAAAATAAAATAAAAAAAACAGTGAATTCACCTATTTTTAAAATCGGTTGAATCAATCTTTGCTTGGTCTTTTTCCATGATAATAGATCATAGATTAAAAATTATAACGCAAACCAAGAGAAACCGAATCTCGTGTGCGCAGTTTTCGCGCGTCTCATGAATCATCGAGACAAGAATGACCTCCATATGTCAGCTACTCGAATTTCTTAAGTTAGTCGCCGAGCAAAATAGGCCCTCCAACCTGGCACTTGTTATTAGAGTTTTCCGAAGTTAACAAACCGGCCGGTAAGACATTCCAAAAATTTCAGATTTTTTGTTTATATACATACGCATGCGCAAAACGCAAGGCGCACAGGTTACTCATACTCCGTGACGATTTTGTGTTGCTCGGAGTCCCCCCCCCCCCCGGGCCTCGACCGATCAAAAAAATTAATTTTTTTCAGACTTCATAGTGAAATTCAAACGATTTGTGGAAACGATCTCAGGATATATTTTCTTTACATGCAATGCTGCTAACGACACTCCATCCATGCAGCGAAAAAAAAATAATTTACAAAAGAAGTTGTTCTGAACTAGCAGTCCAGAAATTTAAGCTAGCTCTAGCACAATTCAATTGGGAACAAGTAGTAAACGGCAAAAGTGTTAATGACGCGTACAATAAATTTATAGAGATCTTCACTGGCCATTATAACCAATGCTTTCCATTAAAAAAATATGTAATAAAAATAAAATCTTTGTTATCACTTTGGAAGACGAAGATTATATCATCAAAATTAAAACAGAAACTGTATGTAAAGTACCTAAAATCTAAATCACTTAGAGATAAAGACCACTTATTTAAAATATAAATACTTATTCGAGCGACTAAAAAAAATATCCAAAAAACAGCACTACAATATCGTATTAACACGATATAAAAATGACACAAAAAGAACGTGGCAAATAATAAAAGAAGTTATAGGTAAAACACAAAATGTTCAACATTGTCTTCCAGACAGGATCACATATGACAACAATATTATTGAAAACGATACTGGAATAGGTAACACATTTAAAGAATTTTTTGTAAATGTAGGACCAAATCTGGCTTCAAAGATTACAAACAATATGAACTATAAAAACTATATACCGAAATGAAGATTTAAAATGCTAAATGATGAACTTCAATGAGAGGAATTAATAAAATGCATTTAAAGGCCTAAAAAAGGGTAAAGCTCCAGGTTACGACGATATTAGAAGTGATATAGTAATAAATTCTTTCACATCGATTAAACACATTATATATCATATTTTTAAGCAATCATTTTCACAAGGTATATTTCCAGAGCTACTTAAAACTGCTAAAGTAATTCCAATACACAAATCAGGCGATACTGATTCGGTCTCAAATTACAGACTAACCTCGATATTGCCAGTATTTTCGAAGCTGTTGGAAAGAATTATGTATAACAAAGTGTTCAATTACTTTACTAAAAACTCCCTTTTCTATAACAAACAATCTGGCTTCCACCAACAGCAATAGACAGACAGCGGTAAATACACCCTGGGTGTATTTATTGCGACCTTCCAAAAGCTTTTGATACTAGAAAAACTACATGCATATGGTATAGACGGAGTTATGTTAAAGTGGTTTGAAAGTTATTTATCTAATCGCACACAGTTTGTCAATGTTGGAAATGGCAAAAGAACTAATAATCTGGTGATAAAATGTGGGGTCCCTCAAGGCTCTATACTTGGGCCTCTCCTGTTTTTAATTTACATTAATGATCTTTATTATTCCACTAAAGTTCTGAATCCCATTATATTTACAAATGATACTAACCTTTTCTATTCTCATGAAGATCTCAATACACAGAACTGTAAACAACGAACTTATAAAACTAACAGACTGATTTAAGGCACATAAATCATCTCTGAATGTTAAAAACACCAAATATACATTATTCCACCGAGCGCATAAAAGAAACAGACTACGAACAATATTACTGGAATTAAAAATTGGAGATTTCACAATCTCACGTAAAACACAAACGAAGTTCCTGGGGGTTATACAGGATGAGAATCTTACATGGCAAAAACGCATTGAAACTGTAAGTATAAAACTTTCAAAATCTATTGGTGTTCTTTATAAAGCTCGACGCCTCCTAAATAAACATTGTCTAACAAATTTATATTTTTCATTCATACATAGTCATATAAATTACGCAAATATAGTTTGGGGCAGCACTAATAAATCTAAACTTGAATCGATATATAAACGTCAAAAACACGCTGTAAGAACTATTCTTTTCCAAGACAAATTTACGCAAAGCAAACCACTAGTGCAGTCTATAGAAGTCAGAACGTATGCTTTATGTATAAAATGAAAAACAAATCTATATCCCCCATAATTTCTAACATGTTTCAAGTAAGAGAAAGTAAATATTCAACCAGGTCATCTGGTCAGTACTATCCACCATACAGAAAAACTAAGGCCAGTCAGTTTTCAACTTCATATCGTGGTCCATATATCTGGAATAGCATACACAAAATTGATAGATTTGTACGTGGCAATGAGCACTCCTTTTAATGTTTTCAAAACAAAGTAAAAACATTTATATTACAAAGATTGAACAATCTTGTACTTTTAAATCTTTATTTTTTCTTTTGCAGGCATTTGTTATATAATATTTAACATTTTTTAAGTAGGTTATTTTAATTCTTTTTTTCATGCATATTTTTATATACAAGCGTCTTCATAGCAAGTGCATGATATGTTATTTCAACAGGTTCTCAATGATAAGACTAGTTATTTGTCTTCTGCGAGTTTTCTGGTTTACAAAGGTGTTTAGTTAGATAGCATTATTATTTTAATTCTCTTTTTCATGCATAATTTTATATGTAAGCGTCCTTAGAGCAAGAGCATGATATGTTATTTTAACAGGCTCTCAATGACAAGACTAGTTATTTGTCTTCTGTGAGTTTCCTGGTTTACAAAGGTGTTTAGTTAGATAGCATTATTACATATTTTTAATCTTGTAACAATTAACACTTTACTACTGTATATACCTTTGTTTACGAAAAAATATTTATCTATCTATATCCTAAACATATTTTCCGTCTTACCCCGGCGGACCTTTATATACGTGATATGCGGACGGGGTGATCAGCAAGATCCAGGCGTTAAAGAGCCGTGGAGACAAGATTGTTCTAAGCAGACCCCAGTACCGACGGTACCGATTGTAATATATTTGGCGAATACTGTGAAAATGCTAAAAGGGGAAACTAAACGTATGTAGTGCTACCTGCAGCCTCTTGTAAGTTCCACTCACATCTTCGTCTTTGGGCTCTCCTTGTCCCAGAGTCGTTATCACAAAAAAAACCCGTCCCAACCTGAGAGATTGCTGAAAGGTGCATGCGCTACTTCCGGCCTGGTAAGGAGATAGCAACGACGGCATTCAATGCGACTCAAAATTAAGGGGAGTGACCTTCCTATTCCTTCTGGTTTATCTTCTATCAAGTTGCTTGTAAAACGGTAATCAATGTAAAATTGAAAGTAAACAAAATGTGATGTATACTTTTTTATTCTGAATAATGAAAATTCAAATATCTGGATAATTTATAAACTTCCGTTAGAAAACAGTTTTTCCGTGCCATAACAGAGAACACATTGTCCCCATGTGAGATATACACAGAAAGAAGATTGTTGACACGCCTAACTAAAATATACAAAATCAAAAAAAAAAGAAAGTTAGAAAACTGTTTTGAAAAAAAGAATTTCTTGCATTTAAAAAAATATATAAACTTTGAAAAAAGCGAGATAAAAATATATCCAAAAGAACTGAGGCAAGAGACTAACGACCTTCTGCTCTCAACCCCATGGATTTTTTCTGCTCACACCCGCATGGGCCTTTTCTTTTTCTCTGAAATATATTAACGCAATTATTTATTCGTAAAAAAATTCAGTTAACGTTTTACATTCATTCACTTAAAAACACCATCTCCGAATCCCTACAAAAGCAACGACGCCTTTTTGTCGTTTCTTTCCTAGTTACATATTTATTTTGCAAGCGAATTTTTCCCATGTTACATCTCACCAGCACCGAAACAACACTTTCACATGACGTTTCCGTCAAGACGTCGTCAAAACTAATCCAACGTCGTTGTCTTACTTGCCGTAAAATTTCTTGTTGATTAAAAAGACCAGAAGATTGACGTTGATTTTAGCTTTGCCAAACATTTTCATAACGGCTACTCCGTCGTATTGCAGTTGTAGTAAATCCTAGGAAGAAAAAAATCATGATACATACACGTCGAAAAACGTCAGAAGTAAATTGATTGGCGATCAAAGCTTTTCATTTTACCTGAAATACCAGTTCCACTTTCTCCATGGCAACACCCATAAATTTGGCCGACACTTCGAAAAATCCGACATCTTCGGCGGCCGAAATTTCAAATTGAACATTCTTGAACCTGAAAGAAACAAAAAGTCGTTAAACAGCGCCGTCAACAGAAATCACCGCAGGATGGATTTGCCGTAAGCAAAACGTCCAGCTTACTGGGCTTGTGGCAGTCCTTCAATCTCGAGAACGACTCCTTTCTCGTACAACTTGTGCGCGCTGTATTTTATGGTACCCTTGGCAACAGCTTCCTGTTTCTTTCCTTTTTTTCCTTTTCCTTTCCCAGTCTTCCTAAAAGAAGGAGAAAGTTAAGAGAGGCTAGTATACATGGGAGGCTGGGTGAAAGAAATGCGCAAAAAAAGCTTACTTCTTATTCAGGTTATCAAGGCAAACTTTGATATATTGATTATAGTACTCGACTTGCTCTTCATAAAATGTCGATTTACGAGTTAAATTTTCCAGGGTCTGCTTTAGTTTTTGCAACTCTTGTTTTCTTCGTTGACGGTATTTTCGTTGATTTCGAATATCCTAAAACAAAATGATGACAGTAAATCAACAGAGTATGTCCTTTTTAAAAAAAAAATCACTCTATTACACATTCAGAATTATTTAAGAAGTTGCTAAACGCAATATAGAAATTCTACAAAGTTTAGATTCAACAGATTGAGATCTTAGGCGGTCAAATTTACAAGTGAGTTGCTTAGCAGTTTGTTATCCAAATCCTGACCATTTAGCAACTGGGTTTAAACAAAAACTCAATTTATAACTTACACATAGCCCTTTCTCACGAAAGTGATTGAAATTAATTATTGATGTGGTTACCTTAGCTATAGCGTTGACAATTTCTTGATAATCGTTCTTTGCTGACACTAAGTTCTGTTGTTCAAGCACCTTCAAGTTTCTTAAAATCTTTTTCTTCATGTCTCGGAGAGGCAATCTAATAAAATAAGACAACAATTATAACAACCAAGGAAGAAACAAATCGAGGCCAGCTTTACACAATTACAAACTCTACATGGCAAAGGCCAACTTTGTACAATTTAAAAGGTTATTACCAGATTACTTTGTTGTAACAAGGTCAACTTTGCACAATTAGAAAGGATATAAGAAGTTTACTTTGCACTATCAAGACCAACTTTGCACAAGTACGAGTGATATTGTCTACTTTGCAGCAGGTCAGCTTTACAAAGTAGAAAGGATATTATTATTGGCTTACTTCGCACCATTAAGACAAACTTTACACAAGTACAAGATATATACAGTGAACCTACTTGCTGTCTCCGTGCATGGATGCAGAGCGCTCCACTCGACTCGCACTTTTTTCTTTCTTGTCTTGACTTTGACGTCCTTTGACTATCTTAGCATGTTCTTTTTTCTAAAAAAGATGGAAAACGTTTTCGTCAGCTTTTGCTTACCATTCACAGGACTTAAAGATAATTGTTCTTACGATTTATACATCTCCCCTTCGCACACAACACCCGACTGTCAAACTCCCAGATATCACTGGCGATATCAGTTTTTTTTGTTCTTACACAAAAAAAGATTTAGTCAAAAATGCGCTAATACCTGCTCCGCAGTGGCTTCTGTTTCTAAAAGCTGAATCAGCGTTTCAGCCTGTTGCACTCGCATGACTTCTACGATGAGTTTCTTCGTCCTGAAACAAAACAGAAAAACGTTACAAAAACGCACCCCTATTTCGTAGCAAAAAGATAATTTTCAGAAAGAGCCCTTTTAAACTTTACGGGTTGGCATTTAAAAGTACCCATAACCTTAGCCTTTTTAAAAATTACGTTTCTTGCAAGAAAATGTGTTGAAATGTAGCTGATTTTCCGAAATATTGTTTTTGAAGCATTTCATGGTAAGAGCAACTTAGAAATTATATATATTGAAGTTCCTTCCTGATTTACAATTTATTAAAATGCACAACAAATCGCCGTCATTAAGGCTTAAGGGGCGAACAAGGACAAAAGAATTGCCCTTAAACATCTTGAGCCTTATAAAACGATTTCCGCATGAATGGTGTTTTGTTAATCACAGCACCTAATATTTTAACACTCAATCCAGCGAAAAAAAAAAAGAACTTACCTGACAAAAAGAGCTTTCATATCGGAATCATCGTCGTCGGGAACTTCAAATTTATTCGTTAGCGTCAAAGAAATCTCTGTTCTTCCCATCTTCGCGATTTGTTGTTCTTGATCGTCGTTGGCGTCGGGTTTCGATGCGCCTACCACGTCTTCGACGTTGGGAACGTCACCAAGATCGTCCAACAGTTCTTTGAGTGGGTCGTCATTGTCAGCGGTGATTTCATTCACATGTTCAGTCAGCAGCTAAAGAAAATCAAAGCTAGTTTATAATTCGCTGGCTTGGAAGTCTGAGGTGACCAGAGAGATAAAACACGGAGGTGTGAGAACATAAATTAAATTCCGTCATTCGCAAAAATCTCTGTTCTTCCAACTGTGACTAACATGAAATCGTAAAATCGACAATTTTACCTGATGTGTGTCGATAATTTCCTGTACCGTCATGTATACCACAGGTTTGGTGACCATGGTAACGTCGGAATATTGGTCGATCCCAAAGTTTTCTTCGGCATCTTGAACAGTAGAAGCGTCAACAAAGAACTTTCTAAACAAGCAAATTTCAACATGGTCAATAAACAGACGCAACACTATCACAAAATCTTTGATGTGAAGTTACATTTTCTTGTTCTTAAATAGAGAAAAAACTCATGCACTGTGTTTTCCTGTCAATCATCCATAATTAAGCATTTTGATTGGTCCGTCATTTCAGCGGCAAGAATGCAGTTATAAACGCAAAGTTAAAGTAAAACAAAACAATTTCTATTGCGATGAAATCAATACATTCTAAAAACAAAATCAGTAGACGTATGAAAAAAAATAAAATAACATACTTGAATTTAATAAAAGATTCGGTTATATAAGAATTTAATGGGCTAAGATGAGAATTTTCACGGTCGAACTAAAAGAAAGAAGACAGTTCAGTTGGTGAATAAACATGCAATAAACTCGTAAATTCAAAAACTAACATTTTAACTGGCAAGCCTGGAAATGAGAATCAATGGAAATAACAAAAAAACATGAATAAAGGAATATACTTAGTGCTTGTTGTGCAAATTATAAAAGTAGGCGTCCTTAAGAAAATTAAAACTGAGGGAATTGAAGATATCAGTTGAACAAATAAAAATCGCATAAAAAACGTTGCATTAATACATTCAAATTCTTAACGCTTGACAATTTGGCCATCATCCTTAAAAACTTCAAACTCACATGGCGGCTTTTTCAGGGTGTTAATAAGATCTGAGTGTCAAAAATATTCAACAAATTTTCTTCATGAATTCTTGTAACGTTAACACGAAAATAATACACAATTACATACCATTTTATTAGAAGCGGCATACTGTAAAACTTTAGCTATTGATCCAAGATTTCGCCTCTAAAGAAACACTTGAAGATAAAATACACGGAAAAAAGGTACCGCCGCCGCTAAAGAAGTGTTAAACACTACAACCACAACTCGTCCCCCTACTATCTTACTGAACCCTAATATGCTTGGTTACAGGAATTTGTTCAACCATTATACTAGTCAAAAAGCGAAAATATCCTCCATGCTATATATAAAAAGGTTTTAACTACACGCAAAAACTCCAAGCAACGCATTTTTCGTGTCACGTTGGCTAGAAATTCAACACCCACCTGGTCGGGCGTCAATCCTTTGTCCAACGCCACATCGACAATATCGAAAGCATCGGGCGCAACTATCGCTGGATTCATGTAACGGTAATAAATTAAGTTTCCGACAACCTAACAGAAAATGAAACTCATAAAATTACCGCAAGAAAGAAACAAATAAAAAAGTGAAATTTAATAGTAACAAAAACAAAACGCGAAACATATAAAAGACAACACCTTTAATATGTCATCCTCTTTAGCATTCGGAAATTTTGATTTTAAACTTTCTCTTAAGGTCATTGCCACGTATCTCATGCCATACCTAAAAATATGAAAAACAATAAGTAAACCAATAAAAAACTCCTCAAAGTCGGCGAAGTTGGACAAAAAAAAAAACGTGTGTCATCACGTACGGAATTTTATCAATTGATTTAATAAACGAATTCAGAAACTTGTCCGCTGCAGCACTGAGCGCTTTGATGGAAGCGGATACCCTCTTGGCAACTTCCGGTTGCTTCATGGCGAAGTCATTATCAACATCGTAGGGTAGATCGCTGGCTTTACCCGTCTCCGTTTCCATTTGGTTGATCCATTGTTTATAAACTTCCACAGGGCTCGTATTGATGACAAGATTTTTATCTGTCAGCACCTCCTTTACTAATGGTGATAAAATATCTCTCAGTGACGTCTGACCTTTCGCACCCCTAAAAATGGATATAATAAAGGAGTACTCCTGTTTATTTTAATCTAAAAGGTTCACGATTGTCTTTCATATTTACTTTCGTTCTCGAAGTCAATAAAAGATGGACGTAGGCGCCATTGATATCAAACCAACATTCAGGCTTTTGACAAAGTCTGATATTTCTTTGGCGCGTCATAAAAAGTTTAAATTTTCCCCGAGTCTGCCTAAAATGTTACAATTATCGCCAAATATACTTAAAAAGGTGCACAACTCCCATCCCTTTGATGGCTAATATAAAGATGATGTTAGGGATATTACAAAACAAGAACTTGGGCTATGTTTTTTTCATGGAATTCCGTCATACAAGAAAACGCGCGAAAAACTGATTACAACAAAATTAAACAAAAGCGACAACGTGAAATAAAATCAAAAAACAAATATGGCTACTGTCTAATATGGCAAAAAATTACAAAACTGACAAGTTTTTGAACACACAAAATTTAGAAGAACTATTCGCTTTCTCTGCGTGCTTTAATTATTTTCATATCACATTTTTACTTTGTTAAATATTTGACGTTCTACCCAAAATCTTAAAATAATTTTTTTCGAGTCGAAGAAAGAACAACAACTTTGATTTTGACGTTTACCCTGATTGCACATGCGTATTGGAAAAATAGTAAATCCTCCATCCTAGATGGCTCCGTTCTTGTTTCGTAAGGTCGCTAATAATCATTCGTTTTTGTTGAATAGGTAAAAAAGACATGAAATGTATGTACAAACCTGTTGAAGTGGACAACCATCTTGATAACAGTAGGATTACCTGTAACGATTTCAACGATTTGATCGATTTTGTCACTAAAAAATAAAACGTGGCCTCATAATTTCTTGTTCAACCAAACATCAACTAAAACGCACTAATTATTACTAGCTATAACTTCATGATTATCGTAATTATAAAAAAAACTACTCTAACACATAAGCACTCAAATGTAGAAATTTCTCTAAAAAATATTCAATGTATAAACACCACAGTGGTCATTCAACGAACACTTACGCAATCTCTTCTCTTAGTGCGGTCTCGAAAAGTTTCAATAACAGGTACTCCTCACGAGCATTCGAAGCATAGTTATATAAAGTTAAAATAACTGACTCCATGAACTTCGTCGTTTTACTCTGCGGCATCTTGAAAATTAATCTAGCCAAATAGCTGGGGTTTGTTTGCAAAAGGTAAAACAAATGCTGGTAGCCCTCAAGCTGTTCTCGTTTTTCTCGACTCAACGCCTTCAGACCAGAAGCAGCACCAGCAGCCGTGCTTAGTGTATCAGCTTTTTCTCGCTTCAGCTTTTTGTTGTGCATCACTACGTCTTGCAGTGTAATTCGGTTACGTACTAATAGTCCTATTTTTATGTCCATGGTGTTCAGATCGCTTTCCAACTGTGCAAGTGAACGAATATCAGTTACTACTTGTGCTTTTAGTTTTTGCAATTCCAACTCCTCCTGGAAGTCGATGTGATCATGCTCTAGCAAATGTAAGAATTTGCGTACACTTTTCACAGGTGGTTGTGGCTTGCTCAACATCTTATAATCATGGTGGGCCAGGTTTGCACGTAGAAAAGCTTGAATTCGCACAATATCCTCAATCTATACAAAATAAATAGTGCAAACTACGAAAAAAATGAATTAAAAGAAAATATACCAGAGTCAAGGTCAAAAAAGATATACCACGGTCAGGGTTCTCGCAAGTTTTGAGGAGAATCAAAGATGAGGAAATTCATAATTTTAGAATAAGATTGTTTTTTAATAACAACAACAGCAAAGCAGATAAAAGTCAAGAAAAATATCAGTTTGCAATTGTTTTGATCAGAAAGAAATTGATATGGATTTAATCTGTTGATTGGGCTTAAATATGATTTTTAGCTTTAATTAACTTTAGCTAAACTTGGTGTGGATTTAATTTAACAAGTGATAAAAAAATGCATGAAATAAAAACAAAAAGCAACTTCCATCATATTCATCTGTCATAAATAATTTTGTCAGAAGCATTACACTTTAAAAAACAATGCCTGCAAAAATCTTAGATTGCTATTTCCTGATGCTGGTGATAAATTAGTTTTGATGCAAAATTTCAGTTTTTTATCGTCGTCGTTGCCATCATTCTCAACCTAACATCCATTTTCAATACGGGTTGATAGTTCCTGGGACAAAGCCCAGAGGTAGACTGAGAAAGACAAGGACAAACTTGATGCAAAGGAATTTGAGTTTAGATCTAACACAGTCTAGATCAAATTGGAAGAGGGTGATTAATATTCAACGTTCAACCCATGCTAGCATGAAAGGGGACGTTAAGCCGAGAATGATAAGAAAGATTAAAATGATGAGAGCTCCTGCTTTCCGCTATCTGTGACCATAGAATGTCAAAATATTTTTCTCATGGAAATTCTCCATTTTAAACCTAGCTACCATAATTGAGAACTGCCAGCTTCACACTATATGTCATATTCTTAATAAATTGTAATTATTTGTTTTGAAATATTTCACACACATTAGTTATAACTTGTAGTGTCTATAAACTCAGCTTTAAAAAAAAATTGTTGAGAAGCTTTAAAAATATCTAAAAATCACTTTTTTCTTACAGTTGTGTTATTTATATATTTAAAGCTCTAATATTGCAAGAAAAGGTGCCAATGAAAAATTCTTACATGGTCGTTGAAGTATTGTAGTCTATCTTTGTACTTCTTTTGAGCTAACCACATGCGTACCAATGATTGAATCTAAAAGAGACATTTTAAAACATTTTAATATAATATGGTTTTATTGAAGAAAACACCTTAACTTAAGGAAAAAAGCCAAGATAAAATTAAACGAGAATTACAAACCTTTAGTACAGCATCTTGGTTACCATGGAGACGGTTAATTCGGTCCTGATATGCTCTCCTAGCCAGAACCCCTTTCCACCAAGCCTAAGTGTAAAAAAAGTATAAACTAAGTTAAGAATTACAACAAGCCAAAATTTTTTATAGTTATTATAGTCACAAAAAAGATGCTTTTATTTTTTGGGTGTATATGAGTGATGGTTGACAACGAGAATCCATGAAATGTTTCCAAAATGTTCTCAAAAGTTGACTTCCACTTTCCTGAAATTTTCGAATTTATTCTCAAATTTTTTTTTATAGCTATGACTGATG
The DNA here is from genome assembly GCF_029227915.1 of Hydractinia symbiolongicarpus. Classification (NCBI taxonomy): domain Eukaryota; kingdom Metazoa; phylum Cnidaria; class Hydrozoa; order Anthoathecata; family Hydractiniidae; genus Hydractinia; species Hydractinia symbiolongicarpus. The sequence goes on along the minus strand of NC_079875.1, from coordinate 23,786,891 downwards.
AACTAGCTAACTGTTCAAGGAAGAAGAGAAAAATGCAATATACATGATGAAAAAGAAAAAAAAGAATGAAACAACAAATACACTATCAATAGAAATTAAGAAACGATCACAGTATTTCTTCAGCAGCGATCTTCACAAATTTTCCTTTGATAATAACTCAAGTTATCATTATTGTTTCAGAATGTAATAAATTTTAAGATATATCAAAAACATCAATGCATTACACTCCTTGAATGGTGATTTCATATTAAGTTTAAGTTAAATTTTTTTCATACAATAGTCCGGCTTGATAAAGTTGTATTAAGTGCTCAGAATTAGAATATTGTACAAAGCATCTTTTGGATCGTGGGAGGCATGATTAATTGCTGGTCAATTTAACTGTTTGTTTTTGAAATGTCAAATTTCAGAAGTCTGATATGGTAATAAACTCACTTGTAACTTAATAATGGCAGGTAGTTGTGTATTGAGGAAGTGTTTTCTTTTTTGATACTCTTTCTTGGCTTGGTGTCCTCTCCAGTGAGCTTGAATTTTAGTAACAGCTGGTTCGTTGGATTTGAGAAAGAGATCGCGATCATGATTTGCAGTCACCGTGGTAATGACATTCTGAAAAAAGATCGGAAGATATTATATCAAAGTATTAGCATATTGTTATGGATGGTAGTAAGAAAAATGTGGTTGTTACCTGGATTTCATCCCTGTTCATATGACCAATACCAGGTTGATGGTCTGGTGGTAAAGACCACCGCGAGTCTTTTGTGAAGTAATTAAAAAAATATATATAGCCTTGTGGCAGTCGGTGTTCTGTCCATCCATTCCATCCTAAACAGGAATATTCCACACATTTACTTTAGTTATTTCACTGCATAATGGACAACTATATTAAAAAAACACTTCAATGAAACTTGGTTTGCAAAATGATAACTAAAATGTTACCAAACATATGTACAATGCTTAAAAATCAGACTTCCGGTGACAGAGAACCCTAAAAAGTCCTACCAACATCGTCTTTTTTTGATTTAGCTTCCTTTAATGCAACATGATAGCTGTCAGCACATTCTGGTGTAATGCTACGTAAAGCAACATTTTTGGATTTCAATGCCAGTAACAAGTCGGCACTGTCTGCTTTGTCCACAGCCTCATTGATTTGGATCACTCCAGTCGCCACTGAAATAACAGATTAATTACATAGTTTTCATGAAGCATATGTATTTTAATCTGTCCTGTTAATTTTAAATCTAAATTCAGACTTTCCAAACACTTGCAAATGTTAGGAAAAGAATTATGATAAATTAGGACAATATAAATAAAGTCACTTTATTCCTGCCTTTACAACATGCAGAGTCCTAAAATAGACACAGGCCTCGCTGGCATCGAAATTGTTAATTTTATGTCTTGACCTGTTGCATTGTCTTGCCTTGTCATGGTTATTGTATGGTCCATTGTTATTAAATGCTTGTTATATGTACTTGTGCCATCAGGGATTTACTTTTTCTATATGTATCCATTTTATATTTAAAATAGTATATATTTTAAAAATCTGATCACTGTTTTAACATGAATGCATCCATAGAAAATGTTTGCAAAAAGTTGACAAATTCAGGTGCAAGTGCAATTCATTTATTTATTGAAATAAAAATTTATATTTGTCATTCGAACTAAGGCAACTGGTGAGTTTTTATTTCTGCTTAGCTTTAGCCTTTTGATTTGTTTCATTGACCCAGCTGTGCAGCTTATACACTGGCACTATTAAATATTTTAATTGTACCAGCTGGGCTGAGCAACAAAATATATGCTATTTTTCCTTTTTTAACAAAATGTATATTGCTTAAAAATTTTTTTCACTAAAATGGAATTTTTTAAAAATAGTAAGCAAGACGTACATCTGTCGGCCTCTTCTGCAATTAGGTTTGCTCTGTCAATACACTGTTGAATTTCTTCATGCCACAACTCAGCATGTTCATCACCAAGACGCTAAACAATTATACACATTACAGCATCAACATTAAATCCTTTTAACTATTAAATGAAATTAACAGAAGTTCAATCATACTTGAGCCTTTTCTGCTTTTGCTTTCTTTAAAATGATTTGATACAACTCAGCATTCTTTGGTCGTACATTGTTAAGTTTTGCAGAGGGTTGTTCTAAACTATTGAGTATTGAGTCTGTGTCCCCACTGTCAATAGCTTCATTGATCTTAGACAAAGCTGATAGCACTACAAGCAAAACAAATTAAACATAAAAAACGGAAGAAATAAAACAGTTTATTTCACACCAGTTTTAGGCAAACAAATTAGAACTGTCTGCAATTGTTATATCATACATTCACAATGCTCAGCCAGTGTCTCATCATCTTTTTTGGCTTGCAAATTTGTGTCAGTAAAACATGGTGCTAAATTTTCTGTGAAACCTTTTGCACGGTTAAAGCCTTTTTTAATAGAGTCCCACAAAGATTCTGAATATGTGTCATTCGTTGCACCAGTTTCATATGATATGGCTGGGAGTCTCTGCATTTATAATATGCTGCTTCTGCTCAATGAACAAAACGATTACACAAAAAAACCATTTTTTCTGTTTTTTACTTTCACTTAAAAAGCTTATTAAAATTTAAAATTTAAAAGAGGAATAAATAATTAATCTATTTCAAAAATGTGAAAGCACTCACAGTCGTTCTCTTCTTGTACTTCTGTATTTACATATTCAACAAGAGCTTGAATTTCCACATGGTTTAAATCATCGTGATCAGCTCCAACTTCCTAAAAACAAGCCAGAAACAAAAATTTAGTTGTCTTAACATCACAACAGTAAGTGGGAAAAGAAGATTTAAAACTTTCTTTATCATGTCATGTTTGTTTCAGACAGAAAATGTATAGTTTGATACTATAACCCACATCAATATCAAAAGCACAAACACTTCAAATGTTCTAATAACAAAACAAAAATACAAATTTATTACATCACATTTCTCTTTCTTTACAGCTACAAAATGAGAAAGGTATCTGGTTCCCAAACTTTCATCCACGTCTTTTAATTTTGCTTCAGAATTTTCAAGTGCATCGATCAATTTGTTGTCATCATTCATGTCAATGGCTTGGTTGATTGCTGCAACAGCTAGCAACACTAATCAAAGAAAAAATGATCAATAATTATATGTGCTGCAACTCTAACAATATACTGAGAAAAATCTTCATTTATGATAATCATTACTTGTTTGACTTTTAGACTGTTCTTTCAACAATATAAAAAATGCACTAAAATTAATTTTTACAAAGCAAAAACTTGTACATACACTTTAGTTGCTCCGTTAAATCATCATGAGTGAGATCCTAAAAAATAGATCCAACCTTGTATTAAATGACTTCCAAACATCACTGTTTTCAAGTAAAAATAATGCTTACAGATCCTTTGTCAGCCTTGGCCTTCTTGAGATTATCCATGTACAAGTTTGGTCTTCCAGCATCCACAACAGGCAGTAAACCCTCCGGTTTTTGAAGCCATTGCATGAGTTCTTCCGGAGTGCCACTGTCAAGTATACGATTGATTTTCTTTACTGCTCCCTCCACTAAGGCATAAGGTTTAAAGTTATAATTAAGATTTAAGAAGGGTGTATATTAAAAATAACAAGAACAAAAACAAAAAAAAAACAAAAGCAAAAGAGAAAGACATAGAAATAATCACAAAATAGATTTAACTAAAATAAATAAGATAGATAAATAAGAAGTAAACTAAAATAAATAAGAAGAGATAAATAAGATAAGATAATAAGATAAGATAAATAAGATAAATAAGAAGTAAACTAAAATAAATAAGATAGATAAATAAGAAGTCAGGTGGTAGTAAAAATATTTACTTAGAAGCTAAGCGTCGGGCTCGTACAGCAGTGTATAAGGCAAAATCAGAAGCAGAGAGAAACAGATTTGCAGATGTGTTAAGAAGGGAAGACCAGCGCAATGAGGTATTCAAGATAGCAAAGCAAATGAAGAAGACTAATCAAGATATTGTAGGTGAGAAGTGTATACGTAATGATGAAGGTGTTTTGGCTAGCACAGAGGAGGAGAAAAGGGTAGCTTGGAAGAATCATTATCAGAGGTTGCTTAACACTGAGTTTGATTGGGACGAGGATAATTTGTCTGATGATGATGTCGTAGAAGGGCCAGCCATGCAGATCAAGACAGAATGGGTAGTGGAGGCTATTAGGAAAATGAAGATTGGCAAGGCTGCAGGAGTATCAGGTATTGTTGCAGAGATGGTAAAAGCATCTGGATATATTGGAGTTGAGCTTATTACAAGTCTTGCTAACCAGATTATAAAGGATGGTGCTATTCCGAGTGAGTGGCAGTCGAGTGTAATAGTGAATTGTTTCAAGGGCAAGGGTGATGCATTAGAAAGGGGTAACTATAGAGGTTTGAAGTTGGTTGATCAAGTAATGAAAGTTATTGAAAGAGTGATTGATAAGTTACTTAGAGAAAGAATTGATATAGATAAGATGCAATTTGGTTTTGTTCCAGGGCGTGGCACTACAGATGCAATATTTTTACTCAGACAGCTTCAGGAAAAGTATTTAGGAAAGAGAAAGAATCTCTATTTTGCCTTTGTAGATTTAGAGAAAGCTTTTGATAGAGTGCCACGTAAAGTTATTTGGTGGGCTATGAGAAAATTAGGTGTGGATGAGTGGCTAGTTACGATGGTTCAGTCTATGTACAGCAATGCTAGAAGTCGTGTCAGGATTAACGATTCACTTAGTGATGAATTTAATGTAAATGTTGGTGTACATCAGGGTTCTGTACTTAGTCCTTTGTTGTTTATTCTAGTCTTAGAAGCGCTGTCGATGGAGTTCAGAACAGGTTGCCCATGGGAGTTATTGTATGCAGATGATTTGGTTCTCATAGCAGAGTCGATGGAAGAATTAGTTGAAAAGTTTGAGAAGTGGAAGAAAGGACTAGAAGAGAAAGGGCTGAAGGTAAACACAGCAAAGTCTAAAGTCTTGATAAGTAGCATTGCAGCCAAGTGTGACCTTGTAGTTGGAAAGTGGCCTTGTGGAGTTTGCAGGAAAGGGGTTGGTAGTAACTCAATTTTTTGTCAGACTTGCAAGCATTGGGTACATAAGAAGTGCAGTAGTATTAGTGGAAGGTTAAGAGCTGGCATACAGTTTGTATGCAAGCGTTGCAAAGGTGAGATTATAGAGAATGAAGTATTTCCAGCTTTAATGATGTACAACAGTGGCTCGTTAGAGATAGTTAAGAACTTCTGTTACTTAGGTGATATGTTGGGCAGTGAAGGGGGTGTTGGAAGAAGTGTTACTTGCAGGATAGGTTCTGCTTGGAAAAAGTTTAGAGAGTTACTTCCTTTATTGACTAGCAGAGTCCTGTCAATTGAGGTAAAAGGTAGGTTGTATGAGGCCTGTGTAAGAAGTGTTATGTTGTATGGTAGTGAGACATGGGCAGTGAAGCAGGAAGATCTTGACCGTTTAGAAAGGAATGATATGAGAATGGTTAGGTGGATGTGTAATGCCAGTCTGAGAGACAGAAAGGGTTCAGATGAGCTAAGAAGCAGGCTACGTCTCTGTAGAATTAAAGATGTTATCCAGATAAGAAGATTGAATTGGCTGGGGCACTTGGAAAGAATGGAGGAGGATAATTGGGTAAGAAAGTGTAGAGACTTGATAGTACCTGGGGCAAAGCCCAGAGGCAGACCAAGAAAGACTTGGCAGGAGGTTATAAGGACAGACTTAATAGAGAGGAAGTTGAGTTTAGATCTAACACAGTCTAGATCAGATTGGAAGAGGGTCATTAATATACCCCGTCCAACCCATGCTAGCATGGAAAACGGACGTTAAGCCGAGAATGATGAAATAAGATAAAACATAAAATAGATTTAACTTAAAGGGGAATTAAGCCTCAAACTTAATTAGCATTATTTCGGTAACATTACATTTGTTTCCCAAATTCTGGTCAAAATTTTGAAAAATAAATATTATTTGGATTGATTTTAATATAAAAGTTACCCTTTCTATGAGGGAACGGTAAGCACTATTTATATTTTTTGAGGCCATGGCTGATTCTGGAGACTGATATATTGTGACGTATCTTACGCTGAAGAAGCATAAGCTTGCGCTGAGCGGAATCAGCCGAATATGGAAAATTTAAGCTCCTGCTCTGACCTATTTCAGAATATTCAAGTGTTGCCAAGAATTTTCCAATTTATTGAATAACAAGTTGAATGATAACAAGTGCATCACAATGCACAAGGATTTTGAAATTTTATGTTTGAACTGCACAGTGTTGAGACAGCCAGCATACAACATCGACGATACCAGAAAAAATATAACGAACTCTTAACAATATCAAGTAGAAAAGGAGGAAAGCCCATGTGCCTCAAATAACAATTTTTTTCAAAGAAGTTTTAATGAATGAATAATTTCTTTTGAATATTTTATCCTGGTTTACAGTGCAACAACCATTGTAGGGAAATGAAGTACATCTGTTACCGACAGTACACGGCCTGGGTACATTATTACGAAGGCTTGGAAAAGGATGCCGTGTTGTAATTTCAGCTTGTGGTATGCAAAAAATAAGGGAAGAATTTCCTGACCCCAATAGAAAATATGCTGGTTTTAAAGAATTTGTTGACATATAACAGGACTTAGCATTTTCAAACAAACAATAACAACAACGAAAAAGCGACCTATGTTGTTTATCCATCTCAAACAACGCAACTTTTCTTCGTTACTGTTTGGTCAAGGAATCATAAAAAAGACTTCTTCATCTCTCCTTTTCCAGTACTATTTCTACAACCATAAGCTTTTTTTCTTACAAAAACGATGCCTACTTGGCATCGTTTTTGTAAGAAAAATAACATTTTTTTGTATATACCATTAAAATTAGCAGGGTTTGTAAAAGATATTTCCGAAGAAAAAAATTTGGGCTTAATTCTCCTTTAAGTAAAGATAAACACAAAAATTTTCAAATTATTTGTCTCTGTGAAATACAAAATCTCAGAGCTATTAAAATGACAGTTTTGCTATTTTCCTCAACCTTTTAATAAATCCAATAACAAGTAAGACTTACTATTCCTCACTCTCTCAGCCAAACTGTTGGACACATTGACAGCACTTTGGATGTCACGATGTTCTAACGTTGAGTTTTCGACTCCTTCACGCTAAAATAAGTTGTAACAGCAAGTTCATATAAAACAAATTTTATTTTGCGGTAACCTCCAAATAGTATTTTAGCACTCTTATTAACATAGGCCAGGGGAAAATTATGCTGTGAACACCAGAAAAAAAATTCAAAACATTTTGCGTACAATGTCTGCATGCCATCTTGTGCGTTTGTTTTTTGTCTTCTTTCAGAAAAAAAAGCATAAACGTCTCAAACAGCCTTATAAAATTAAGTTACACACTTCTGCTTTGGCTGCTTTTTCATCAACAAGATTTTGAAGGTACCATGCACTGTTGTCTTTGTTTACATTTCCTAACGCTGCTTCTTTTGACACCAAAGCATCTATTAACATCTTCTCATCTTTACGGTCAACAGCAGTGTTTATGATGTCCACAGCTTTGGAAACTATATAAAACCAATTGAAATAATACATTAAAAAGGTTTGGATTTTTTTGTTGGAAGACAAATTTAGAAAACTTTCCTCATCAGTAATAGTTTGGCCTGAGTAAAAAAAATATCTATTCTTACGATTTATTTTATTGACATGCCCTTGAATCTCAGCTTGCGTTAGCAGTTTGTCGTACATGTCCAATTCAGCTTCAGCCTTTCCTTTCAGTTCAGTCTGCTCACATTTTTTTTGTTTCGAGACAAACAACAAATCTTGGTACTGCTGTGCTTGAGTGGTTGAAACATCGGACAATCGTGCAGTGGGATTTTGCATTGCTTTAAGTGTGTCCTCTGCATTTTGATGATCTATTGCATCGTTAATAGCAGCAATAGCAGCATGCAAGGCCGCATCATTATCGGACATCTCGTTTGCTAAAATACCTCCAATCTTTCCAAATGATGGCATTTGTATACCATATTTATCTAAAGCCTGTTTCATTGCGTTGATCTCTTCCTCTAAAAAATAATGGATGGTACAAATGTTGAAAATACAAACCATTGAGCTGTTTAATTTAATGGTATTCTTCACTGCATAGTATCAAAATACAAAGCGTACCTGTAAATGTTGCTTTCCCGTATAAATCTTGAATCTGTGGGGCCAAACCAAGTTTGTATAAATACAAGCTAAAAGTACATCAAGAAGTCAAAATTGCAGGCAGCACAACAAAATAAAACAATGCAAGAACGTTAGTGCGATCATACCTGAGAGCATGGATGCAATATATTGCTCGAGGCATGTTTTTCATATCATAAATGTCTGTTGTTTCTGGATAAAAAACCTAAATATGAACACAGAATAACAATTGATTTTAAATAAGACGTTATATCTGAATATGTAAAAAGCAATCAAAACAAACAGATTTGAATACAACAGAATTATTACAGATTCCCGATAAAAAATTGATATTATCGAACAAGCTGAAAAAAAGCTATCTCCACTTTCTTGATTTTGTTTATAATTGGGGGTACTGCAGCCAAAGCATAAAATATTACATTTCACAAAAAAAATAAACATTAGGTACACTAAAATTTCTTAGAAAAGGAGAAATATTAAATTTTTAAAATCAAAATCGTGGTAAAATAGCTTTTGTAACAAAATATGTAATAAAGTATGGACGTTTCTATTATTTTTTAGTTTAAAGTGTAAAGTCTTGAACTGTCTTGAACCACGGTGGTATAGGCAACTCCAGTTAAACTACTTTTCACTAAGTGCATTTAAAAGAAATGTTTTGAGTGATAAAACTTAATCTGTATGAAAATATATAGTTGAGTTTTTTATTTTATTTTTATTATCTTATCTTCCTACAACCTGTTAGCAATGACATGTTGCCATTTGTAATAGGGTGGCCAAATATTTATAAAAAGAAACTCCAAGATGTAGCTTAAGCTCAAAATATTTAGGCCATTGCTTAGGGCTTATTTTTTATATACTTTTAAAAGTTTACAGTTTATTAATTTAAATATCTTAAGCCACAAAAATATTGCAAGCCATAAAATATAATGGTTTTGGCACCCGAGCTAATTTTTTAATTAACCAAAAATTAAGGTATTAAGCAACAGCTGCCTAATTGCTGGTCACTTAGGGTAGACATTTTTTTTTCAAAATATAAAAAAATAAACAAAAACTTCATTTTTAGCAAGTTCTGTCTGGTAGTTATAAACAAGTTTATTAAAATATAAATTTGTTATTACCAAATAAGAAAAAACAAGTTTTACAACAAGAAAAAGCGTGTTCGTTTAGAATTAAATTCAAGAATGATATCACATTCTAGTTATGTAAACAGTAACATAAGAACCTTAGTTTCAAGGGTTGCTCTATTTCCTCACTTGTGGTAAACAAAGAGAACCATATAAAGAAGAAACAGAGATGTTGACATTGACCATCTGAAATGTTGTCGTAAAAAGCAGTTCCTGGTGTGCAGGGAAGCTCAACAAAAATATTTGTCCATAATAGTGAGAAAAAACAAGAGGATTTATGCTTACACAACACCTCTAAAGGAGTGTGATTATTATTCCTTTGCTGGCTGTTTGTTTTGGTAGCACATTAAAAACTAAAAAATCTTGGAACTTCAAAATGGGTGTACAAAAATATTTTTTTTTAAAAATTAAATTTAACTTTAGCAAAATCAGGTTTTGCTTTCCCAGAAGGATATTAAACCAATCTTATTTAGAAGTGATGCAACAACATTAATAATTTAGTGGGCTATGCATTTTGTATTCCTGTATAGGAATTTTGATAGGTACTTCTTAAAGAGAAACTGAATTAAAATGAATTACCTAAAGTTAACAACTTCCTTTACAAAATAAAAACAAAAACAGACAGGATGTACAGTAAAAAATTCACAAAGCATTCTATTTTATAAAGGTATCTTTTTTCAAAACAAAAATCTTTAATTAGTTGTCAGGTGTTCATCCATATCTTTGTGTTAATCTTAATACTTTTTTTAAAACAACAAAAGGGAAACTGCAATAATTAATCATATATAACAAAACTGTGTGTAATGGGTATTAATAGCCATGTTAACTGGTAAATTATTCTTTCATTAAGCCATTAATCGGGAGCAGAAAAAATCATGACAAAAATTAAACTTTAAACAACTAAGATTTAACATTTTGAAACCCTTTTTATAGGTAGCATATTTAACCCTTATATATTAAAACTGAACTTATTTTCACTGAAGCAAAGCAACAGAACTAAAAACCATTCATAGGTTTTTATATATTTATTTCTTTAATGTTGGTTCTAGCATTGTCAGTGTCAAAAATCTTAAAAAGAAACTTACCGTTGGCAGACCAATTTTTTCCATTGCTCGTATAAGATACATAATATTATCAGTATGTCGAAAATGGAGGCCACGTTCCTGAAATTAAAACACAAATGAAATGCTTTTTCTTCAAGGGTTGCATAAGTTTACCCTTGTGCAACTTTCTTCATCTGTTACTATTGAAAGCCATTATATATATACATGGCTACAAAATTTGGCCTCAAATAATAGAAGTTTTTTCAATTTCTTATAAACTTTGATGTATAAATGGGGTGTAATAATATGTACACCGAAATGTACAAATTAAATAACAAAACAGGAAGAAACCTAACATATGCAAACAAATATATATACCTTGTATCGGGAAAGATCCTTATCAAATATTTTTCTCAATGGTGCCACTTCAGGTGCAAAAAAATTAGCTAATTTCGCTAATATAACACCATTAGTTAAGCCTTCCTCAAGTTCTGTGGTTGGGGGTAGCTCTTCATGAATACAAGCTTCCAGCCACCTAAAAAGTAAACAAGAATGTCTTTGCTATAGTTTTACAAAGAAAGTATGTTGTATAGCGTCACTTGTTTTACAGTAGTTACACATACAACATTTTATTTATACATATTTATAGATGCTACTTATAGCTACATAGCTATCTATACATAATCAAATTTTAAAACGAATAAATTGAATAACCAGGAGACTTAGATATAACTCCAATGTTGCAAAACTAAACTAGCTAGCTAAAGATATATCCTTTATAATTATTGATTTTTTCTCAAGGTGTGAAAATTAGCATGTTCTTGACTTGACTTACAAACGAGCTTCTTCTAAATGACACAGATATTCGTAAGCTATTTGTTCCCTTCTTCTCTCGTCCATTTGATCTCCTGACTGCCTTTCGTCAGCATCCATTTCTAAAAGTATATGGTGACTTAGACTCCCAAGCAAAATAAGTATTTAAACAAATATCATTAAAATTTGGTACCTCCAACAGTTTTATGCTCTTGAGAATCCATTACTCTTTCTTTCTACTGTATTTACAATTCTACACTTATTTAACTGTATTCATGGATGCATACATACATTCCGGGCTTGTATCATTATTCGCTCTTGCGCGAGCTTCGTAATGTTATGATTCTTTACCACGCCTTCGGTCTACGGGCCGTTTGACATTAGACTGGATCGGTATCCGTGTTGTTCATTTGAACCTGACGGGATATTTTAAGGTTTCGACCAATGCTTGCGTGGCTCAAGGTGACAGGAAATTTAACCGAGTCTAGTGTTATGTTTTGACTGTTGATTTTGTTGAGAAAAAGAAAGCCCTTTTTTCCCCTTTTCAAATAAATTATTTAAAATATTAGAAGCAAAAATATATGACGGGTAAATGACTTAACTGAGTAATTCAACAAGTCGAGTTACCCTGAGGAAAAAAAAAGGGTGAAGTAATAAGTAACCTTGCGATCTATAAAAAATATGACTAACTTTATTTGAATATTTTACTTTAAATTCACACAGAAAAAAAACTTCTGCGTCTTGGCACATTTTGACAATTTATGTCAGCTACAAAATGAATAACGTTGCAGCATGCTATAAACATTTTTCATTGTTATTCTAGAATCACCTGTTCTTTTTATTAAATTGCATTTAAAATACAAAAAAATGCAAATGCCATGCGGCGAAGTGTTGCGCTGCAGGGAAATACGTGCGGAGATTCGGCTTGTAATCATAGGGTTTCCAGTACGGGTCCCCAGTTCGGCGCACTTTAAATGTACTGTTGTCAGATTATTTGGCCATATATTAACCGCTAGCCGGCTTGTGTGGCACTTAAATAAGTGAGAGCAATGCTAAACGTATGTCTTGCGGCAATGTTACATAGTTACAGTTAAAAAGAGCTTACCGTTACGATGGAATCCCCAAGGACGTTAAAACTTCCTGTTAATTACTTAAATATGTACTCCAGTGTGAATTCAAGAAAGCTAAAGAGACACTATAAAAAATGTTCTGCGTCTTGGCGCGTTTTAACCTTACGGCAGTCGCAAAATGGTTTTTATTGCATGACGCGCAGCTTGCCGCAATGTGCTGATACTAGCATTTTTGCCGCATGCTGATATTAGAATTTTCCATTGTCACTTCTGGAACCACGTGTATTTTCGTATGGTTTAAAGTAAAGTATTTGAAAATTTAAGGCAAACAAAGGTGTCTTGCGGCAAAGTGCCGCACCGCAAGAACTATATTTTCAGTGCGAATTTAACTTTATATATAGACCCCCAGGGTCTTTCTTATCATCAGGAGAATCAGAAAAGGTCCCTGGGGGGAACAAAGTTGTAATAATCCTGAACGGCTTTTAATCAGCTCAAACAGGCCCCTCACATGCGATAAAGTTTATAAAAAAAATACATCTACCGCAAACCCACTAAATCGGCACCATCTTTTATATAACGGCTTTCAAAAATCAAAACATGTTTGTTTTATTGGGATAAATAATAATAATATTAATACTTTATAATAACACTTTAATAACACTTTAAGAATCTGACTTAAATGCCTCCTTCTATTAACCGCCCCTCTAATATCCAAAAATACGGTGTTTGTAAAATGATTTACAGTATTAATACGATTGCTTCACAACCTCGTCCCCAGGGCTTGTTAGGCTTTTTATATTTGGACGGCAGGAATATAAGCGGAATATAATTTCTAACCTTCTCTGATCTTTTGTTTATCCCAATTTAGTGATGTTTTTATGTTCTTCTTTTCGAGGTCATTTTCTTCATGACGAACTTTCGCAAGCCAAAGAAACTTAGAAACGAGAATAAACTTATGTCCTAACCAGGCGTATCTTTGATACAAAGAGTATAAGTCAAATTATAACCCAGGGCATGCAGAACTTTGATAACGTACAGAACCTGGGTTCAAGATTGGAGTATGAATAAGACATTAAGAACACTCTTCAGGGAAATCAGGGGAGAGCTAATTTGACGTACAAAAACTAATTAACAAGAAAAATAAATGCAGTAATTAAGCAATGACTTAAAGCGGACATCCGTTAAGCTGTAGAAAACTTTTCTTTTGTCCCTGCCAATTTCATACTAAACCCCGGACACTTTTTCCAGCTCAAAATGTATCTTTGTCAAACTGGAGAAGGGTAATGGGTAATATGGGCAACCCTAATGGATTTCCGGCATTAGGGTAGAATTTTTCCCGCGTTTCTTGTAAAAAAAAGCAAGACCTCTACAAGGCGGCGCCTCTCTGAGAAAGTGGAAAAATTCTCTGACCCCGTAATTTTTCGCTTAAAGAGGATTCCACTGTAGTTTTTACACCTTGCATGATGACCAAAAAAATAAATAAATTGGATAGATAAAGAAAAAATAAATATAAAATACCAATTCATGTTTATACGTTTTTTTCGTCTGAAGCATATGAAAAATAATTTTACAGAGTTGTATTTTACTCATGCGTCACACAGTTAAAAAAACATGAATTTAAAAAACGGCGCCATTTTACTGGTTATTAGACGTTTATAAAAAAAACAATTCGCCGTTCCCGAAGTATCAGTAACTCGAGATAAACAGACCAGAAGAACTTGCTACAGTGGAATCTTTCTATCTCGAACTTCTCTCTATCTCGAATTAAAGTCTCGGTCCATTTGCGGTTCGCCTAAGGTATTTTTCTTTCTTTATCTCGAACTTTCTCTATCTCTAACAAATTTCTTGGTACCTTGCGAGTTCCAGATAGAGAAATTCCACTGTATTTCATATCCTTCTATGTAATCAAAAGCTTGTCAGAAAGTTTTAGCCCCAATACACGCAAAAGTTTTTGCATTCACCTAAAGTTTAATAAGAAGAAAACAGATTTCACAATTTTTTATTTTTTTTGGAAGCAACATGTTTTTTAATTCAGGGCGCATTCTCTATTCTAACGAGGTTTATTCTCCTTGATTCCAATACGGGTCTGCGTGAAAATAATTCAAACACGATCCAGTGACGCCATACCCCTCCGTCAGGTGGGTAATAAAAATGTAGAGAACAATAACTTCACATTTAGAAAGGAAAATCTAAGTCGTTATTCTAAACACACACATGCGCATGCGCAGAACTAAACACTAACGCACTACTGGTTAGAGTTAAATAATGAGTTTATCTCCTCGAATGTTTTTACACAAAACTCTTCAATAAATTGCTTTCTCCAATTTCTATTACATTTTGCAGGAAAAGCACCACTTTGGTTTGTTGAGGACTTACCAGATCTTTCATAAACCGACCATGATTGGTCATTCGTCATATTCACTTGGTATGCCAGGGTCTGATGGAAATTTAACGGCCGTTTCACAGCGAAATACGACGACCACCTCTGTTAAATCACCACATGATCATTTAAATGAATGATCAGCCAAGCTAGCAGCATTTCTCAAATCAGGCAGAGATTTGTTAAAGCCAACTTTTCCAGTTAAAAAGTAAGTGTTTATGGTTCCTTTCCCTTTCATCTGGACTGGACCTCGATCTAATAAATCGTAACCGCCCAACTGATCCAGCAACCCTTTACACTCGGGACTGACGTGAGTTCGCAGGGCTAGTCCGCTGGATTCCATGCGTGATGCGTAGTTTACTGTGTCGCCAAACAAGCAATAACGTGGCATTTTTAACCCCACAACCCCAGCAACACACGACCCTATGATATCAGAATGTAAAAAAGATAACTCAACAAACTCAAGTAACTACAATAACTGAGCCATCCTTACTTCGTTACCGACTTTTATTATGAATTAGTAACTACACAGTTCCGCTAAAGAATCAAATAATGGCTTAGCAAACGAGTATGCTGGATACATTAGGAACAACTTCTAGAAGAGACTAATTTCAAGCAAAAATGAAATTTCATTGCACTCTGCCATGTCGGATACTTCGTTCACAGTAAAAATTAAAATACACTTCAGCGGATATTCGTTCATATTAGACTTTTATAATCAGAAAATAGCCTTCATTTCAACTCGGGATAGACATACCTGAGTGAATTCCTATCCTTAGTTGAATTTGTTTGTCCGGTACGTGTCTGATTCGAAAGGTCTTGATATGGTGCAGCAGATCCAACGACATGGTAGCTATCTCACCCGCATGTCGAATTCCGTTTCTCTGTGGCAAGCCAGACACAACCATGTACGCATCGCCGATCGTTTCAACCTAAGATAAATCATAGTGTGAAGTTACTTCCATCCCCCCATATATTTTTATCTCCCTCTGTTTAGGTATTTTCCCTGTGAAATGAAACTTATTTTTATTTGTTGTGAGCTTCGTGATTTTTAACACGTGACTGTATTGTTACTTGTATTTATCATACTAAAGTTTAAGTAGAAGCCTGAGAGATAATACGTGCCTCATTTTTAAGATTTTTACACCCCCATTAAGTTGGCCCATCCTTCATCACATCATAGGGTCACGAAAAAATTTATACAGAACAGTAAAAACCGCCATGCACAGTGAACGATATGTCTGTCAAGTGTCAATTAAACGTGGAGATCGGGAAAAAAAGTTAGCGCAACCTTACTTTCATAAAAAAACTTACTTTTATAAATTTCAACTAATTACAAATTATCATGCAATTCCCCCCCCCCCCCCCCCAATTTTTAAACCAATCCCTTCCCCCCTTTAATAATAGGTTCACCCCTATACCATTCTAAAAATTCCTAGTAGGTACCCATTATTATTATTATAACGGTAAGATGTACCTTCTGTGTCTGCAAATACAAACATTTGACAGCCATGAAAAAATTTAAAAAAACCTGAAAAACCCTGTTTCAACTAGGCGTCTAACTTGCGTTAATCTTGTGGACTATGATTTAGAGCGCTCAGCATTTGGTTTGAACGTAAAAAAGTAACAGATGCGCGAGTTGGACGCTTGTTACTCGCCACTTTGACGCCAATTTTGAAATTAAAATATTTGATGTTTTTTTAGGCGGCTAATCGGCGTTTATGTTGACAGAATACTACATATTTTTTCACACTTCTTTAGCATACACCGCACAATGGAACAAAAAGAGGAGATTTGACGCTAAAATGCCTCCAGTATGAACATCGGCAAGAATTTTAAGCACAGCGTCTAGATGAGGCTTTACAATAGTGATTAATGTCAGATAGGAACCTAGTGGGAACCAGCCTTTAGAGATTACATGGATAGAAATAAAAGGGAGAAATAAGCTGTTTACCTTGTACACGTCATAGCTGTCGATGCATTTGTCGAAGCAAGTGTAAAGGTCGTTAAGTAGATCAACCACCTGGTATATATATATATGTATAAATTTATCTTGAGCAATAATTTAGGATGGAATCGGGGGGACTTTTCTAGTATTATTTATAGAATGAGAGAAAAAGGGACAACATAATTGGGTTCATTTCAAAAGAAATACAAACCTGCATAGGTGTGCTCTCAGAAGCTAACGAAGTGAAGCCAACAATATCGGAAAAAAAGATCGTCACAGACTCGAAACTTTCTGCAGAGACTTGCTGTCCGTTTTTTAACTGCTCCGCAATATACTGCGGCAGCATTTTATATAAAAGTTCATCGGTTTTCGCTTTTTCCGCAGCCAACTGTTCAGTGCGCTCTTCCACAAGCTCCTCTAAATTGTTCGTATATTTTTCCATCATCGCTATCATATTGTCCATAAGGTTGCCTTGCCTTCCGCCATACATTCTTTTCAAGCGGCCCTTAATTTGTTCAAACGTTGGTCGTTGCTGCGGACTGTCCATCAAACAGGATTTCATTAAGTTCAAGTACCGCACATCGCACTCGTCTTCTAAAATCTTCGGACGAAACGGAGGGTCCAATCTTGCTTGGACGTTACTTACGATTTCTAAACAACAAGAAAACATATTTTATTGCTCAAGCTGATTTTCTGAACATAAAAGAATTTCAGCTATATCAAAGATTATTTCGCGCCAGAGTTAACTTAAGAGAAGAATTCAGACTAAATTTTCGACTATGTGATTGAAATATTTGACCAGCGACCACTTCACTTCAAATCTTTTTCTCTACTTGCAAGCCACTTTAATCTCAGTGCAAAAAATGTTTTATCAGAGCAGGGTGTTTAAACGGGCTTGCTTTTGATTTCTAATGGGCTGTTTTTATGGGTTTTCTGTTGGTAAAGTCTGTTGATTACAAATTTTTGCTCGCAAAAAAGAAAGAAACGCGCATGCGGAATCAAACCTTTTGGTTCCATCTCATACTCTGCATACGGGTCGTCCCTGCTAATAATTTCAGATAGAATGATACCATAACTGTAAGAATCCCCTTCTTTGCTTTTTGCACCGGAGTTGGTATGCTTTAACAACTCGGGAGCTTGCCATAAAAGCTCTAAAAAAAACAGAATATACACTAAATAATTTGTTCAATCCAAATTATTATTTCAAACGTTTTTCTCCCACTTTATTGCAAAATAGCCAAATGATTTACACATAACCTAAAATACAATATAAAATGTTGCTCTGTGCCTTTAAAGCATTTAAATTAGTCGAACATATTTCAAGTGGACACCATTGGTGAAAATGGACGTGCCCCCTTTAGACAGACAAAACTAACCCTAAAGCATTGGATAAGACTTGAAAGTGCCACAAACGGGTCAGTTAGACTAAAATTCAACCAACAGATTCCTTGTTAACTCTTAGAATTTAATTTGGAGAAAGTATAAAATCATGTAAAGATCAATTAAATTGATGCAGTATGCATTTAGCATTGTTGAATGAGTGCCACAGAAGCATGACACTTACTTCTGTATCTCTGGTACTCTGTTTCGTCTTCATTATTGTTATAATGCGTCTGTTTAAACTTGTCCATGCCATAGTCAGATATTTTGCACACCTGAAAAAAAGGTCTTATTCGTCAATGTGTTCGTAAAGAGTCAATATATAATAGGACGAATTATCACCAGCGAACTATGAAAGAAGCCTAGCTTGATGTTAATAATGTACACAAGTACTGAAGTAAAAATGGCAGTTTAGTTTGACTAGGTAAAACATGCTGTCATATTGAAGAAGAACCAACTACACTACGTGCGGCAATATGTTAGTGATGAACTCAGATAGTTTATTTGAACGGTGCTTACTGATCCGAACCTAGCATAAAAATATAAAAACAACAAACGTTACAACGCACAAGATCATCTTGCAAGGTATCTATAAGTATCTCTTACCCAACGGTTGTCAATGACGCAGTTGTTTGAATGCAAATGACCATGTATAACACCGTTACGATGCAATTCAAGCATCCCAGCTGCTATGTCTGACGTAAACGACATTTTAAACATCCAGTCTAGCTTAATATCACTGTTCTGTAGGACGTCCTGCAGGCTACCTTTGGAACAGTACTGCGTTAGAATACACACGTTGGGCACCTGCGTGCAAACACCAACTACCTGACAGATATTCGTATGATTTAGCTCGCGCACCTAAAGAAATAATACCATGTCCAATATCTGATTGCAAAAAATTTCTGTTGTTTGAAATATAACAAGAAATATATATTTCAAACCCATCGATAACAATTTGCTGGGTTCACGAGAATGTTACTGCATAAGATGAAGGAATAACATAAAGGAGGAAAAAGTTTTAACGACCGGCTTTTACTACAGGTCGAATTTTTTTTTATCAATTTAAAGTGTTTTTCCAAGATAATGATGGGTATTTAAGGTTTTTCCCAGAGAATGATGGGTATTTAACGTTTTTTTCCCAGAGAATGATGGGTATTCAAGGTTTTTCCCAGAGAATGATGGGTATTTAACGTTTTTTTCCCAGAGAATGATGGGTATTCAAGTTTGTTAACAGTCATTCATTCATTCATTCATTCATTCATCCAGTCATTCATTCATTCATCCAGTCTTAAAGACGTTACCTGTTTAAACTCTAACAAAATTTCTCGAGATATATTTGCTGTTGTTTTGTTCAATCTCTTTATCATCACATGCTGACCCTGAAAATGAAAATTAACAAAAACGTTGTGTTGGAACACAGCAAGATGTACACATATAAAATATGTATAAAAAAAGGAGTACACGCCATTTCCTGAAGTACTGTTACTTGGCAAAGCAGCTAAGCACAAGACCGCAACGTAGAGGTGAAATGACACAGACAAGCAAGACCACACATACCCGATAACTGACAATAAATTGACTTCTTTCCATCATACTTTCTGTATCGCTTGGTATTGAATATGACTCAGGAAACTAGTACAGAATCATTTTAAGCATTTTAGGCTGGTTAATACTGTATTGATCATTACATTCAAATTAGTTCTTTTTTCTCTCTGAAGCAACCTTATTTATCAATTGTTCATGTTATTCGTTATAGCCTGCAAATACAGTCAATACAGTCAGTCAGTGTTAACGTTAAGTCAGTGTACTGTGATTGTCAGGTAAGACATACAGACAGGACCCCAACTTAACAAACACATAGTGAAAACAAAACAACAAACACGTGCAGAGAGATATTTTTCCAAGCACCATCGCCCCTATTCAAAAACATAAGACTTTTTAACGACAATAGAAAATTATAGGATGCAGAATTAGCAATTTTACACAATGGCATTCGCTATTGTGAAGCCTCAAGAATTTAAACACTTTTTCATCATCACGTAGACAGGACTAAGGTACTTGGGGGGGATCTCTCAAAATGCAAGTCTACAGCGTGCAATGTCGTACTTACATTAAACATAGATCGAGACATTGGTCGAGTGGGAGACTAGAACAAATTAATTCTAGTTTACTTAACAAAATAAATAAATAAAGAGATATATCCACTTTGCTTTCTCACTGACTTGATCAAAATAAATTTCGCAACCGTGCTACTGAAGAATTACTTCTTCAAGGGGATAGAATATCTCAGTGATCGAGAAGCAAAGTGGTCATTCTCAGTTAAAATAGATCCAGTGGAAAGAACCTGGTGCAGTGCAGGCCGGGACTTTGATTTATCTTTCATGCAGCTAAATTGCTAAAATATTAAAAACAAGCTATTACAATATGCTCAAGTTCTGGTCCACATTTTGTTGGGAGTCCAAGTCTGTAGTTAATGTGCTAGTTTGAAAAGTGTGACGAATGTAACCAATTATTGTTGTTGAGACTGTCCATAAAGAAGCTTAACCATTTTCTACACTTTTGTGGACAATATGACAAGGTAGTGTAATCCCTTCTGTCGAGGGATTTGTTATCTTTTCTTTTAGTTTGTGCATAGATAATTAATTTAGAGTCAAAAGTAGTGGATGCAAGAAGT
This sequence comes from Hydractinia symbiolongicarpus, assembly GCF_029227915.1. NCBI lineage: Eukaryota > Metazoa > Cnidaria > Hydrozoa > Anthoathecata > Hydractiniidae > Hydractinia > Hydractinia symbiolongicarpus. The sequence continues at coordinate 23,766,277 of NC_079875.1, read as the reverse complement.
GCAAAATGAAACTCATGACACAATCATTATAATCCTGATAAAACCAATTTTTGATAAACAAACACAACGCCCAGCACATTACACAATGCAAAAAACAAAACAAATTTGTGTATCTGTGAATTAGTTTGTGACGTCATTTAAAACGCAGGTAGATCGGAAAGAGTATGTTTGAAATGTCCACTTGCTAGAGTTAAATCAGTTTGTTTGGTGATTTAGTCAAGAATTGCATTTGAATCTCCAGATGTAGATAGCACACCTGCATAAATTCCCGTACATAAAAATTAGCGTCAACAAATCAAGAAAGTAGAGTAGAGCACAGTGTCAAAAAAGTTTTTCTACTGTTGGCTAGACTGCAATTATTTCATAGTCCCTACATTCACATTTGGGAACAAAAATACTTACAACCAGAAGGCCCGTAATCACAGCAAACTTTGAACTAATCGAACCACCAGCTTTTCCATTTTGCCCGTAACTACCATGATTTAAAATCTCGTCATAATTAACAAAGAAACCTTCGCCGAGAAGGTCTTTTTCAAATTTTCTTCGTCTAAAAATATATATATATATATAGGAGTTTCATGACTAAAGCAACATTTAAGCATGCCTAAACAGAGCTTGTGCTTAATCGCAACTTTAAGAGATATAGGCCAACTTTACTGAAAATAGACAAAACCTGTAAACAAGAATAACTGCCAATGCCACCACAATGAACAAAATACCAAATATGATAGCAAGAATTTGTATCATCGTGTTCTCCTTACTGTTGGGATCGTCTAAAAAAATAAAAAATATGCTGCTTTTATATCACATTCTGAATTTTTTTTCTTTAGAAAAAACCCCTGCGCAGACATGGTTAGACCAGAGAGATTTGACTAAATTATGGTAGCATCTGTTTTATCTACAACCCTACATCACAATTTGCTATTTCATAAAGGAAAGAACATTTTCTTTTAAAAAAACAATAAATCAATGTTTTTTTGCATTTTATTCTGTCTGTTGGGTTTCTTTACTTTGTTATTCAATTTAAGTGAAAAAGAAGGCAACATTTTTCATTTACTTTGAAAATATTTCACACAATACAAATCTTTTTATACAATCTTCAAACAATGGCGTACAAGCGTATAGTGATTGACTGCTAGACCAGAAGAGTTCCACCTACCTTGACAACGTTCATTATTGAATCCACATTCTGGTTGGTCTTTCGGTGGTGATTTTCGACCTCCAGGCCAAACAAAGCTTTTATTGACTTCAATGCATTCGCCCGAGTTAATTTCATAAGTGCACATACGAACTTTCTTCCCATTCTGGTAATTGTTTAACTCATAATTTGGAATACGATCGCCTCTGTGATCAATCACAACATCACCAGATTTACCTGGAAACACATGGAAGTGTATGAAATATGTTCCCAGTAATAAAAAAATTATTATAAAGTATAAAATGGAACATCTTCAAAAATCAACATTTAGATGCATTCCCAATAATATTTAAAATCAACTATATATATAACACATGCTTCCTCATACCAGGGAAAAAAGTTACCTTCAAATGTTGCATTGAAAAGGTTATTCATTAGTTCTGTAGTGTTGTGTGGATCTTGCCCTGCTGCTTTTGTTTTGTTGTAAGCCAATGCATACAAGTAAATTGCATCATAAAGATATGCAGAATCTTGGTTAACCTATAATATGTGCAAAGAAGTTTGCAACTGCAGATGCTCTGTATAAGTATAAATTTTTAATTTCCACTCAAATCTTTGTCCTTTAATACCACTGAATACATTAAAAAGCAAATGGCCCCTGGAGCAACAGATTATGTAGAAACACTCACACAAATTATAGATTGGAGTGTCTAAAAATTCTATAACACAAAGTTGCAACATTTAATTTTTTTGGTTTCTCCCTTTTTTATATGTTTGCTCACAAAGTTTGATTGCAAACTGACATACAGATTCGAAGAAGCTTGTATAAGGCCCTATATGTTTGCTCACAAAGTTTGATTGCAAACTGACATACAGATTCGAAGAAGCTTGTATAAGGCCCTATATGTTTGCTCACAAAGTTTGATTGCAAACTGACATACAGATTCCAAGTTATAGGCCCTATATGTTTGCTCACAAAGTTTGATTGCAAACTGACATACAGATTCGAAGAAGCTTGTATAAGGCCCTATATGTTTGCTCACAAAGTTTGATTGCAAACTGACATACAGATTCCAAGTTATAGGCCCTATATGTTTGCTCACAAAGTTTGATTGCAAACTGACATACAGATTCGAAGAAGCTTGTATAAGGCCCTATATGTTTGCTCACAAAGTTTGATTGCAAACTGACATACAGATTCGAAGAAGCTTGTATAAGGCCCTATATGTTTGCTCACAAAGTTTGATTGCAAACTGACATACAGATTCGAAGAAGCTTGTATAAGGCCCTATATGTTTGCTCACAAAGTTTGATTGCAAACTGACATACAGATTCCAAGTTATAGGCCCTATATGTTTGCTCACAAAGTTTGATTGCAAACTGACATACAGATTCCAAGTTATAGGCCCTATATGTTTGCTCACAAAGTTTGATTGCAAACTGACATACAGATTCGAAGAAGCTTGTATAAGGCCCTATATGTTTGCTCACAAAGTTTGATTGCAAACTGACATACAGATTCGAAGAAGCTTGTATAAGGCCCTATATGTTTGCTCACAAAGTTTGATTGCAAACTGACATACAGATTCCAAGTTATAGGCCCTATATGTTTGCTCACAAAGTTTGATTGCAAACTGACATACAGATTCCAAGTTATAGGCCCTATATGTTTGCTCACAAAGTTTGATTGCAAACTGACATACAGATTCCAAGAAGCTTGTATAAGGCCCTATATGTTTGCTCACAAAGTTTGATTGCAAACTGACATACAGATTCCAAGTTATAGGCCCTATATGTTTGCTCACAAAGTTTGATTGCAAACTGACATACAGATTCCAAGTTATGGGCCCTATATGTTTGCTCACAAAGTTTGATTGCAAACTGACATACAGATTCCAAGAAGCTTGTATAGGCCCTATATGTTTGCTCACAAAGTTTGATTGCAAACTGACATACAGATTCCAAGTTATAGGCCCTATATGTTTGCTCACAAAGTTTGATTGCAAACTGACATACAGATTCCAAGAAGCTTGTATAAGGCCCTATATGTTTGCTCACAAAGTTTGATTGCAAACTGACATACAGATTCCAAGTTATAGGCCCTATATGTTTGCTCACAAAGTTTGATTGCAAACTGACATACAGATTCCAAGTTATGGGCCCTATATGTTTGCTCACAAAGTTTGATTGCAAACTGACATACAGATTCCAAGAAGCTTGTATAGGCCCTATATGTTTGCTCACAAAGTTTGATTGCAAACTGACATACAGATTCCAAGTTATAGGCCCTATATGTTTGCTCACAAAGTTTGATTGCAAACTGACATACAGATTCCAAGTTATGGGCCCTATATGTTTGCTCACAAAGTTTGATTGCAAACTGACATACAGATTCGAAGAAGCTTGTATAAGGCCCTATATGTTTGCTCACAAAGTTTGATTGCAAACTGACATACAGATTCCAAGTTATAGGCCCTATATGTTTGCTCACAAAGTTTGATTGCAAACTGACATACAGATTCGAAGAAGCTTGTATAAGGCCCTATATGTTTGCTCACAAAGTTTGATTGCAAACTGACATACAGATTCCAAGTTATAGGCCCTATATGTTTGCTCACAAAGTTTGATTGCAAACTGACATACAGATTCCAAGTTATAGGCCCTATATGTTTGCTCACAAAGTTTGATTGCAAACTGACATACAGATTCCAAGAAGCTTGTATAAGGCCCTATATGTTTGCTCACAAAGTTTGATTGCAAACTGACATACAGATTCCAAGTTATAGGCCCTATATGTTTGCTCACAAAGTTTGATTGCAAACTGACATACAGATTCCAAGTTATGGGCCCTATATGTTTGCTCACAAAGTTTGATTGCAAACTGACATACAGATTCCAAGAAGCTTGTATAGGCCCTATATGTTTGCTCACAAAGTTTGATTGCAAACTGACATACAGATTCCAAGTTATGGGGTCATCAGCAAAAACTTAGAGGCCTGGGACGAGCAAATGAGTTTTAGCAAAAAAATTTATGTTAATCAATTCAGCTTTATGCATTATATGTATGAATTGATAAAATTTAAATGCACATCCCTTTAACGGGTCTAAAATTACTAAGGACAAAAAAAGTCAAAATTTGCTATTACTTAAATATGACATCATAATTTATGCAACGTAATTAAATCTGAAATTCTTTAAATGTGAATATCTTGAGAATAAAAAGAGCTTTTTTTAAAGAGAAGGAATTGTTAACCAACTTTTTAGACTCTATAATATTAGTCCAACATCGTTTTATACCTTAGGTTCCCTTTAGGCAAACTATGGCTACATATAAACCTTCTACGGTACCATTTGATTGTTTCAAGCAAATTACAGCACTTTATTAGTCTTCTACTGTACTGTTTTAATAATTATCCAGCCACCTACAGTGATTTAAGAAAAAATATCCCCAAAATAAAATTTCTCTTCAATAGTATAGTATAGTAAAGTTAAGTTTATTTTAATTTTTAAGCTCATGTCATAACAAATCTCAGCTATTTGTTGACAAAATTAAACTCATTTAGATTGCATTCCGAGGGTGGAATAAATCTCAAAGTCCAAAAAAGGTGCTGCTAGTCTAAATGTTATGTTTTTATATACGACCAGTAAAATCTGACCCCGGAAGACTTTTCAAGAATTTCAGCCTGGTTTGTGCTTATTTTGTTCTTAATTTTCCTAATGTTCTTAATTTTTAAACATTAATTTTTAAACATAAAATTATGGAATTTATGCTTTTATATAAGAAAATAATGTTTTATTCCTGGAGCAGCTAATGATTCCAGTGTTAGAATGTTGTTTTTTATTTGTATTTTTCAGCAATACCTGAGTCCTTATAAAACTGTTCTTGTAAACAAAAAGTGTATATTGGTAAAAAGGTCGTAATAAACAGGTCAACTATATTATTTTAAAAGAGAATTGTTTGCATGTACATGTAATTAAATGGTACTAATTTTTCCAGGAAGATGTCAAAAAAAGTACAATGACAGGGTAATAGTTTTTGCAGATGATTGCTTTTAAAAAATTTTGCAGATGACAAAAAATATTTCTTAAAAGAAAAGGCTTTTTTTTAATAAAACATTCACAATGGCACTTTGTTGTGATTTCTTTTCTTTGTGTAAATAAAATTGCATTCTTTTCCACCGCCAAAATCAAAAATTAGTAATGTTAGGAATATATTTTTACCTCCACTGAATCATTCATAGCATGATAAAATGGTGCTTCAATCATACGCTTTCTCACTATCCTACTAAATGCATCATAGGATGCAAGTCCAGATGGCTTACGAACACTCAGATCTAGAAATCCAGTAAATGCTGTTGATATATTATATCCCTTCATCCATGGCTCTTTTTCCCATTTCTTTTCAACTTGAAAGTCTAATGTGATAAAGACATAATCACCATTGAACATCCCCATTCTTCGAGCTTCAACAAGGATTTTGGAGATTTCATGATGATATCCAAAGAGAGCGAAAACTGAAAACAACAACAGTTACAGAACATTCCTACAATTTTATGTACACATATAAAAACTTTCTGTGTGTGGCAATTGTTGAAACAATCGACATGTACATAAAACAACGAATAATTTAGAACAACCTAAGAACAAAGCTAGGACAACCTAGGTTAATCTGGAACAACGTAAGAACAACCTAAAAACAAACTACAACCTTGACCTATCTGAAAACAAGCTAAAAGATGCCAGATAGATTGTTCAAGTTTGTTCTAGCTTGTTCTAAGCTGTTTTCTCTTTTTAGTATGTATGTAAAAAAAGAATTATATACTTAAAAAAAGAGGAATATAGGTCAAAAGATTGTAAATCTTGTGAGAATGGCCTGCATTTTACCTACCAAAATATAAATAACTAGAAAATTCTGCAAACTTTTGTAAACACTGGCAAGTCATTACACTCGGCAGTTTTGTCTCACTTTCGTTTTCGTTTTTACATACGTAACTAAACGTAACTAAAAGCAGACTAATGTGCCCTCCGTCATATTAGTATAATACCCAGGGATAATTTTCTAATTCCCGCCATGTTGCGGGAATTAGAAATGAGAAAATGGAGATAATAAACCTTTAAATGTATACTAAGATAGAAATGATAAATCTTTTTTTCAAACAAAAAAGCAAAAGTTCTTTGTCGCACAGAAAATGCTTTTTACGTCCGCCACTTTAATTCGCGCCAAAAATACAGTCCGTGCTACGTAAGTGTCACTTACTTCTGGCGTCCTTTTTAGCTTCCTCTAGCAGCGATTTGATGTCTTCATCGTAGGTAAACTTCTCTCTAACTGTTTTGTTGTACTTAGAAAACTCCGCAAATATTGTCTGTCCGAACTCATGCCAGGCTGGTTGTTTGGAAACAATGAGCGTTATTATGTCCCATTTAAACTGCTTCATAAGACCGACTAATTTTAATAATAAGCTGACTTCATTTGTGCGTGCGAACGAGGCTGTTCTCGCGAACGTTGGATATTGTGATTTTTGTGAAAGTTGTTTTGCAGAGCAGCTGTATGATATCATTGGCTTGTCGTAAAAAGCAGCCAACAGGCCGCTTGGCTCGCAACCGTCAGAACAATAAGGCCCGATATACACGTCCACGCCTTTTTTTCCGTCGTAAACTCGAGTATGAAAGTTTGCTGTTTCACCCACGCTAGTCTGGCTATCACATTTATCATCTTTCCAATCAAATACCAAATGTTCGTTGGGTAACAAATCTCTTGAATTGTTAATATCATCAACAGCCATTGTAGCTGCTGATGCCAGCTTACTTCCAACAGGCCACTTTCCCGTCCATGGCACAAATAACCCTATTGTCAAATTACGTGTCCGTATAATTCGGACTCTACAAAGCAGCAATAAAAGAAAACATATTTGACGAAAACAGCGCACCATGATATTTTTTGAACCAATCGAGGGATAATAAATCACTAGAGATTACTTTTAACCAATGTAAACAATCGCTAAATAATTTCCAAAATTTAAAACTTCACTCAATCTGAATTTACAATGCATCCAATCTTTACTTTTCACCGTGCTTTGTGGTTTTGTTGTTTTGCTTCTGTGACTTGATCGATTCATTTATCTATCTTTACCATCACATCCCGTTCTTTTGTCCCGCGTGTTCTTATCAAAACATGTCGAGCTTGACCCTCTCTCGCCTTTTTTTATTTTTTGACGATATGAAAGTTATCAGATAGACAAGTATACTGTGATTCAAATATGTGGATTGTCCCCGTTGCGTGTTCTGTTAAATTCGTTTTTAATTAATTTTTTTTTTATTTTCTATGGAAGAGGCAAAAATATATATCACCTGACTATGAAATACGTTTAGTAAGAAAACATTAAACTCGGTTTTAAACAGTTTTTATTTCACATAACTTCTAATAATGAAAAAACTAACACCTTTCGTTCCCAATTTCTTCGGTTACTATATCATGTGGTGTTCGTCACTTTGATTGTGTAAGACTTTCAATGTGACGAAAAAAGTTTTGAAAAACCACCACAAGTGCTGCGGTATATTTTGTGGTGATAACGCAGCAGTTGTCCATATAAGGAAGTCTTAACCAAATGAAAACATACTCTTATGTTTGCAAATAAAATCCGTTATAAATCCAGTTCTTTGACAATAGGCTCCCCTTGTTTTTTTTTAAGTGCTAGCCGGAACATCAGACTTGTGAAAGTTTAAAAAACTATACTAGGATTATGAATATTATTATTATTAAAAATCCAACTAACAGAAATTCGTTCAAGGATAATCGAGCAAACATTGCTTATCAAGACATTTGCGCAAATTTTCATTGGATATAAACGACCTAGCAAAGTGTAAAGGAAACTCACCTCCCGCCACAAGTATAATTACCGAACATGAATAACAACTATGATATTTTGCAAAGCGTGAAATGATCATCCGCATAATAAGTGAAAAAAATGAAAAAGCAAAACAGCAAAGTTTACACATTTTTTATAAGCAAATCCCATTTTTGGGGGTCAACTTTAAGATTGGTAAGGGTAAAAGACCCTTAATGTCCTACAGTTGTTTAGCTGGTTACTTAGGTAGTTGCTTAGTAACTATGTTTTTTAACAACACAGCACAGAACCCTAACATTGACTTTTTGTTTTCGTCAGTGTGAACTCAACACTCACACACACAAAATTCTCTGAAGCACACACTATAGACGATTTAAGTTCTAAAAGATTCGTACAGTATGAAAAAATAAACACTCATGCTTTTTTTTGGCGATACTTTGATTTCTGCAAACGTCAAACACTCATTTTCTACTCTAAGGTAGGTAGGTAGGTAGGTAAGGTACTTCGCAAGTCAAAAAATCAAGAGGAATAACTTTCGCGAATGTTGATTATTGTACGTTTAAGAGGTCTTGAAATATTGTGAAAACTTACAATAAAATGCCATCTACGATAAAAAAGCACTTAATTTTGGAATCGATTCAAAGAGGTTAACAATTGTTACATGAAATCTTAAACAATAAGGGATAAAAGTGATATAAAGAATCTTAAAAAATCTAAAAACTCGCGAATAGCCTGTCTTATACACTTTTAGGAAAAAAGCGAGGCTAAAAAATTGCGAAGTCAGGAAGGGCTCTTCTCTACCTTCAAAATGTAACACCAAATAAAAATCTTAGTACTAGGTCACTCCAAAAACCACTAAAAACATCGTTCCCAGGGTCTTGTGTCCCCTGAGTTGTTATTGGCAAAATGCATTGGGAACTAGTTTAGTTTACTTTAGAGCTAAAGTTAGAAAGAATCAAAATTTTGCTTACAAAAAACTAAAGAGAAATGTTTTTCATAGTTTTTATAGTAACATATTTCCAACACAGTACAAGTCGAAAAACTTTCAGAAGAATAATTACGACGGAAATTTGGAAACTTCTTCATCGCTGAGCTACAGGAACAACAAAAAAGCACTGTGGAGGAGATTGTCGGCACCTTTTCTTTGCTTAATAAAACATATTTTTGAATGCAACGAAACGGGAAAGACACACCTTCGTATGAACCTAAGTCATACGAGATATTACCCACATTTCGCGTCGCTATAATATGCAAAAGGAGGCAGTAGATGAATTTTCACTTACGCTGAGAATCCTACTCCACGTTGTTCGTTGCGGAAAGCCACTGCTACACGAATCCACTTCAAACTATTAATTTCACATGATTGACCTTTTGTTGATCCATCGCTGAAAAAATCTTTTTCACACTTCAGATTATCAGACTAGAGCTTTTGTTGTAGTCGTTTCACAGCTGAGTACATAAACATGTCCGTCGTGTTAATCTCAACAACAATATTTGATAGCCAAACTGTCAAAACATACACTAATGCTCGAAATTAAACAACAACGACCCTACCTTGCGGAAAACAACGACCGTTGGATGCCATTTCTATGTTTAAAAGATGATACACTGCGCCGAAAAAGAAGGCGGGAGCTGTCTATCGAATTTTCTTCTTCGTCATTTCAAGAAAGGGAATTTTTAAAATTTAATAAAAAATGGTTTGTCTAGGTTAACTGATAAGAAAGACTTAGAAGTGATTCTTCGCAAACAAGCACTGAATAATACGTCTATTGTGTCCAAAAACAAATCTTTTCCATTCACCCTCCCAGTTTTTTATGTTTACACACTTTTATGTCATTAAGTCGAATAGATAAGATAATACGTCTGTCCCCACCCCTACGATGAAGCGCAGCTGTCCCCACCCCTACGATAAAACACAGCTGCATTCTTTTCTTCTTGCTGTTTAGTTTTTCTTTATCACGCTTTTCATTCCCACAGCGCGCTCAACAAGCAACAATTATCAGTTTACCGAACTTTGTAAAAACTACAAGACAGAACTAAGCAAATTGATTGGACGACTTCTATGGCGGTAATGGAAAAGCAAAAACAAATATCGAAAAGGTGATTGCCACAAAAAACGTTTTCCCGTTATGTAACCTAATATCGAAATATATCTTGATTTGTTCTTTTAAAAATTATCGTGTTTTTTTTTAATTTTTATAGGTTAAAATAAGTTATTCTTTGTTTTAAAAAATTTGTTGTTCAAACAAAAAATAATGCTCGTTCGAGAAGAAGGCGTAAAATAAACCCTGGGGGCACAATAAAAGTCGTGTTCAAGGAATTCAAAGCGTTGAAATTTATTGCGCGAAGAACCAATGGGTGTCATAAAAATGATATAAGAAAAGCTGTGAAGTAGAAAGAAAATATATATTGTGAAAACTGTACCAATCCAGGGGCTTGTTTTTTTATAATATTTTTCCTTGAAAGAAGCGTTAGAAGATTCTTCTTCTCCTTTTTTTAGCTTATGAAGAAAATACTTTTATTTTTTTTACCAAACCTTTCTCTATACACATGTGTTTTAATAATTGAAGACACAATATTTAGTATCATTATTATGCGAAACAAAAAAAACATAAACACTTACTTTGATTTTGATTCTTCAAATTCTCAACGTGTTATCAAGCTTTCACCTATTTTTAAAAAGTACTTACATAACAACAAAAATAAAATTGAATTCGAACGCCGATAAAATGTTAACATTCTCCAAAGACTTACGACTTTCTAACGAGTAATAACCGAAATATTATGAAAACTAGCTTGGCGTAATTATCCCGTGTTGTCATTTGTAACGGAATATTTTTTACGGTTTTTCTACTCATCGAAAACCGCAAAAGTCAAAAGCGCAATAAAAACACCGCAATAATTCAAAACTTAGAGAATTTTAATATGAAGTACGTTATAGTATTATTTTTTTATATTTATTTCTACTTATTTACTATTTATAAATTTCAAATTCGTATATATTCAAAACGACAACATATCGTGTGATTAGGAGAATTAGAAAAAACTCCAAACAATTTAAAATATGAAAGTATTAAGCTGCTTTTTTCTTTTTTTTTGCTTCTTCTTCTTTTCTTCCTCTTCTTTTTCTTCTTTTTCTTCTTCTATTTCTTCCTACGTCTAAACAATTTGTAACGATTAAAATATACTTATCGCGCACGGAATAAGAAAGAACGAACATTCAAATTTGTCTCACTAAAAAAACACTGAATTAATTATTAACTGTTGCAATCTACCGTGTGGATTTCAATGAGGGCACTCCAGCGTAGACACTTTTTTCATCATTAAGACCTCGGGAAAACATTTATCTTTTTTCTGCAATTTTTAACCTCGCGTGAATTTTCTTCATAAACATTTTGAAGAGCTTTCGTGCCATCAATTAACACGTATGCACAAAGCACCCCCGTCTTGTACACATCGCGGTTACCCCTTCCCACCCCTTTTTTAGATACTACCCCTTTTGTATACACAATTCCGCCTTTCTCTATACACTTCTGCACCTCGATTTTTAGTCTTTTTAGTGCTATAATATTTCCTCTGAAACCGCTTAAAGAAAACTTCATAAAAACATGGCTGTTTTTACAGTGTTTGCCGTTTTACGTCTCTTTTATGTCGTATTTTGCATTTTAACGTCACCACAGGTTAAAGGTAAATATTTGAAGCACTTTTAAACCTTTTTTTACATTGTCTATATATAATAATTCAGACGTTTTTTGCTGCCACAGGACGGAAGAGGATGGTGTGAGACAAATATGTGAGACGGATGTGTGTGAGACGGATGTGTGTGTGTGACGGATGTGTGTGTGAGACGGATGTGTGTGTGTGTGACGGATGTGTATGTGTGTGAGAGACGGATGTGTGTGAGACGGATGTGTATGTGAGACGGATGTGTGGGAGACGGATGTGTGTGAGACGGATGTGTGTGAGACGGATGTGTGTGAGACGGATGTGTATGTGTGTGAGAGACGGATGTGTGTGTGTGAAACGGATGTGTGTGAGACGGATGTGTGTGAGACAAATGTGCTATATAACTATATAGCTATATAAATCGAAGTAAGTATAAAATTTTGCATTCTGTTTTAGCCCAAGCGATAAATTTGATTATTAAGTTTATGTAGTTTAAAAAAGTGGTTTCAATTTTATGCTTTGGCAATACGCGCAAAAAAGACGTTTAATCCAACTTTCGTTTATTTGCGAAAGTTATCGCTTGCAAAATTTTCCAGAAGCATCGATTTGCAAAAATTTATATTCGAAAAATTTTTAATTTTTAGTTTAATTTTGGCGAAATGCAAAAGTTTTGCGGGTTTTAATGTATAATACCAGTGTCTAAAACTGAAGTTGGCGACAAAGTAAAGCGCTAAGGTGCCAGTTTGGTTACAAATAAACAAACTTAAAAAACTCCACATGGAAAGAAAATTTTAATTCTATATCTCAAAAAGTATTTTTCAATCAGTTAAGTTCTATCTTGTAGGACAGCACAAACAGGAAAGAGAAAGTATATACTTTTTTTTCCACTTCCATAATGAGTCTGATTCTAACACCGATGTGATTGTGATTTCTGTTACGAAGTTAGACACGACATATTTTGCTATTCGGATAGGCAATAATATTGATAGAAAATTCCTCGAAATTTCAATTTTCGTTAGGTCAGTCTGGAGTAAACTGACTGACAGGAAGAAAAAAGACCACAAGCTCCACCTAAAATTTTTGAAATTTAGTAATACAGTTCTCCCCCCCCCAAAAAAAAAAAAAAAAAAAAAAAAAAAAAACAAGAAAAAAAAAACGGGGTATAAGAAAGTCACTCAATAATAAAAAGCAAAATAAAGAAAAATAATATGCAATCTTAATTATTCGAAAAATATTTATACAGGATGAGGACTTCAGTAATTTGCAAATATATACATAATTACAAAAAAACCTGCTATCAATGTCCGTCTATAAGAAAGTCACTCAGTGAGAAAAAGCAAAATAAAGAAAAATAATATGCGATCTTAATTGTTTGAAAAAGGAAATAGCTTTAGTTAAAAAACCATATTACTAGAAAAAAGGAAAAATACAGCCTATCATTCATGGTTGAAAGTTAACATTTTGATGTCACTATCATGTTCAGCATACTTTTTTTGTTACCTGTGCTAAATTTTGTCGAAATTAAAGTAGTTTTAACTTTAGGACCAATTTTGGCCTAAAATGACATTTAAGTGACAAAAAGAAGAATTTTGATGTCACCATCTTGTTCAGCATACTTTTTTTGTTACCTGTGTCAATTTTGTCGAAAACAAATACCAATTTTGGCCGATGACTTTTAAGTACTTAGAGAGTTTAGGTATGAAGTTTAAATTTGTGACGTTGCAATTGACCATTTGGTTAGTTAGTTACGAGTTGGAAACACATCCTCGCAGGCGAGGTAGTAAAAAGAAAAAAAAAAGTAAAAATAGTTACCAAGACGAGATTCGAACACACGACTACTCCCGTGTCAGTGCTCAGAGATGCAAAAATTTCCATTTTGGGACGGACAGCTGTATTTAAACACCCTAGCATCTGCGAGCTAGTGTAACAATTCCCTTTATTTTCTTCTTTTTTTAATTAGTCTTTAAGAGTCTACGTTTATTACTGTTTCAAGTAATCCGGATATCCGAACAATGTACCAAAGAAGAAAGAAAAGAACAAATGTTATTTTAGTTGATGATAAAAGAAGAAATCAACAACTTTGAGATTTCTCGTTTTTTGATTTTATTGTGGTGAAGAAACTTTCCCGTCTTGAAACACATTCATGACTTCGATTAATGATATTTAATTTCCATAGGCTTTGTGTCTTTCTCAAAAATGTCCAAAAAACGCGAAAAACGCGACAGTTTCTGCCCGCGAAACTAATTTAACAGAACCTTTTGGGTAAGATGTCAAAAATTAAGAACATATCAGGAAGGTACTCAGCCTGAATTCCTTTGAATATTAAATATTTTCAAATATTTTTTCCTTTTTTACTACCACAAAAAAGTTTAACGCTGGCGTGCCCGACATTATTTTTAAAGTGGTTGGCTATTGGTCAATGTTACTTAATTATGTCCTCCTATTTGGTGGGCCTACACACTGAATTTTTTTCTTCCAACCCTTCTTGTTGAAAAATCTAATTTCAAAATTTTTTTAGAGAGAGTAATAAAAACATAGACATTCAAAATGAATAAGTTTAAGAAGGTACCTGAAAGGGTCAGGTTAAACTAGACAAACTTTATCTTAACAAACTTTTGAGTCAAAAAAGAATGCTGGATTTTTTATATATAAAACTTTACAGCCAAAAAAAGAAGAGTGGTTTCTCTCAAAATACACCAAAAAGCAGTATCATTGTAAGTTGGCGCAGTTTTTGTTCAGGATTTCCTTGTCAAATCAGGTAGACATTACTCACTCGAATTAGTTAAACTCTTGAAGTGACGCAATCAAGGTTAAAGAAATTTTTAGAATTAAAGTCTCTTAACAGACTCTTTATTTCTTAAAACATTAGTGAGCTGACGAAAAATATCACGTTATTAAAATGTGTGCCATAAACACCATGAAGTTTCACAACATTAACTTCATGGTGTAGAAGCGCGCATGTCAAAACACAGAAGTTACGATAACAATAAAAACAGCAGAGCACAGGAGAGATATCTAAAAAATAAAACTCACAAGACCAGTATTCTTTCAATCAATCAATAAAAGCTACCATCTTTCTAAGATGTATTTCCTGACATTTTCTCTTGATATCTCTGTTTACATTTGAGCGCAGAGGAAATTTCTAAAACACATCATTAAAACGCTTAATGAGGCTGACAAGAAAAAAATCTCCTCGCGGTCGACAAAAACGTCAAACTTAATAAATACATTGGACATTCTTCATGTCGGAATTATTTTTGAACTGTCCTATTAATTATGTCATTCCATACACATTTCACTCAAAAAAACAGAACAAAACATTCACGTATTTCCCAGAGGTATAGTTTAACAAAAAATAAGATCTAAGAAGGAGTGCATATATTGTCATGCCTGACAAATTATCTTTAACAAGCTTCGTTTCTCTTCGTGACAATTTTAATTAATTATTGCTTTTTAGAAGAAGTGTGAAAGGTGAATGGAGTGACAACAAATAATATAGACACGAAAATTTTGACTTAGCATAGCTCAGTGCAAAAAATAATCGATTAATATGAGCACTAATTTGATATTTACAAAAGTGTAATTAGCGTCAGCAATAAAATTAAAAATAATTTATAAGCCAGGGAAACGCTTGCTGAGATAAACATCTAATCGGTTCTTTTATCCGATTTTATTAACTATATTAAATTTTTTATTAACATTTTCTCTTACTTTTTTGTTGCTAGTATCTCGTCCCAGCACTCCAAACAATCTCTCGTGCGCATATATTAAACATGAAATGATACTCCTACCAAGGGAGAATGAATTTCATCACGAGCTATATTTTTTATGAAAGTCTTAACTACTGTTGCTTTCGAAACGAATTTAGGTGTCTTTAGCATTCTAACACGGTTTTGTATTTTTCTTAAAAAAAACAAGAAATAATTTTACTGGCATAAGCATTGCGACATTTTCATGCTCTGTGAATCTATCAAAGGTCAAACTGCTGACGTCATCAAAATTGGTTTTTGCAGTAATATCGTTATTTAACGTTATAACTGCAATGGTAAACAGACATCCCCTCAACCTTGAACCCATACCTTTTTTCGTTTAATTTGCAGCGCAAGGTGTTTTTTATAACGTTATCTAACGTCATAATTACAATGGCAAGCAGACATCCTCCCAACCTTGAACCCATACCTTTTTTCGTTTAATTTGCAGCGCAAGGTGTTTATAACGTTATTTAAAGTCATAACTTTTTTCGTTTTTTTGATAAGAAAGACTTCTTTAACTTTGGAAGATTAACCCTCTTAAATAAAAACCCTCTCTCATTTTACAGCTAAAAAACTGTTTTACGAGGAAAAGAGGGAACAGAGATAGGTGGACTAGATAGCTTTGTGTAAGAGACCTTTAGTAATTTTTAGATAAGGTTAAATGATTGGGGTGCGGGGTGCTTCAAAGACTATCCTGTTACTGTTCTAGTTGTCACTTTGTGAAATATTGAAAAAGAGAGGAGCACACGAGCAGCTATGATCTCAATATCATCGAAACGCCTGTTGTGTCGTAAGAAAATGTAGTGAAGTCATTGTTATATATATATTATTAAAAATTGTGGTTGAATGAACCTTATTAAGAATGAAAATATGTTTTGGTATGTATTTAATTAGTTTGTTATAACATTCCAAAAACAATCCTATGCGCGTGGTACTATCATTTCACTGGGGTTATATTAATTATACATAATATTTTGCAGCAAAAGTAGTCAAAACGAGATTTCTCCATAGAGGTTAATAAATTAGAAAGTAGACAATATATCGAAGAAAACTTTATTGGGGTAAATGTAGCGGGAAATATATATATTACTTATGTTAAATAGAAGGACTATAAATAATCCAAGACACCGAGAAATTAAAAAAATAAGGTGGAAAAAAAATTCGCTGCATTGAAAGCGGCGATGAACGCGCTTTTTTATTGGTGGCATCTATTATTGTTTACTCACGTGATCATTATCGAGAAATCCTTTTTTCTTCGATGGGAATGGTTTCACTGACCCGACTATCCACGGTTAAACTCAAAAATTAATTAAATGACTATATGATGCAACACTTTTAAATAAAGCATGCGATTGAAACGATTTTGAATGAACCACTAAGGTTTATAAAAAAATTACAGCTAATATTGCCCCAATAAAAATGTTCAATTTCCGCTAGTTTCTCAACATTTAAAATTCTTCTTGAATTTGTACCGAGGTAAATACAAAGTAAGAACTTTTAACTTGGGTTGAAAAATCTGTTTGAAACAAACACCATGCAATATACAACGTAACACATAAATTAAATAAACTCTGCGCTTTTTTTATTTTCCGTGCCTAAACCTGATTGGCTAATTTTCCCGCCTTTTTGACATCAAACAACTGACAACTTCTCCTTGCTTCTTTCGCTGTTAAAAGATGGAATCATTACTTCAAGAAGATTCGCAGAACGTCGCAGTTAATATGTATAAGTTCAAGCGCAAAATTTTAGAGCTTAATCGGAAATAGTTTAATTTTCTGGCCCAAAGCGGTTATCATGTTAGGATGACTCATTTCGTTTACGGGTAAAGATAGAGTTACACCTAGAATTTATTGATGTATCAGAATCGTATACGGAATTTAAATTAGTCAGTCTAATAGAAAATCGGTGTGTGTTAGTCAAAAAGTGTTGTTAGTCAAAAAAAGTCGGTTAAAAATTACATTGCGAAAATTTAAGTTTTTACTGACTTTTTTTTTTCATCGACACTAGAAGCATGATAGCTATTTTTTATTGAAATCACAGCAACGAACACAATTTGTTTTACATTAATCACAGAGAACGAATTTAAATCTGTTTTAATTACAGATGCTATTAAAAATAAACCAATAAATAAAGTCTTAAAATACTTAAAAAAAATTTATAGTAAATCTTATTTGCATGGAACGCCCATGGTAGCAATTTGAGCTGGAAGAAGCATTAGTTGTGTTACATAATTCCCGGGTCAGTATTTTGTGCATCAAAGTTAACATAAAGTAATTAAATTATTATGCAGGAGGTCTATAACAAAGCACACGCGCAAGTACAGGTATTATTATATAAGATAGAGATGCTCTAGCATGAATTTAAACAAGGTGTTTCTATAGCAATCACCCACATAAAACAACTTTAGTTTCAAATACTTCAAGTTGTGAATGTTAAAGAAAGTTAAAAAGATCTGCTTAACAAGTAAAAAAATGAAATAAACCATTTTGAACATACTTCTAATCTGTTTGAAGTGTCATAGAAATATTGCCAGCAATGAGAAGTTAAAAAAAACTGCTTCGTAAGTAAGTAGCTAACATTTATGCATTAGAAATTAAAAAAGTAAAAAAAAAATGTTTTAAATAAAACAAAAATAAAAACAAACCTTTTCTCTCATTTTTTTTGAAATCGAAAAATAAATTACAGACGGCATTCATTAGATCTGGCGGCTAACTTTTTTATCTATTGTTTGAGTTTCGTGAGTATTCTCCATCGAAGTCTGCAACCAACTTCGTGAAATATTCATGCCAATCTTCCTTTTCTCTTCATTAAAGTGTAATAAAAAATATTTAGTGTGTTTGCACTCTCCGTCGCAGAGTGTTTACGGGATGTCTTCTTAAAGAAAGATGTTCCACTACACACGGAGGAGCTTTTCTGTTTTGTAAACGAATCCAGGACTCCAAGTTGAAGTACAGCCGTGTTTTTAGAAAGGATGTATGGAAACATAGGCCCTCTTGAGTATGTTAACCTATATCAAAGCCCGAGTCTAACATCTTTCACTGCAGCGCAAATTTAAAGGCTCTTGAGAAATAAACAGAACTGGGTACAAGTTTAACAAGTGTTTTCAGTAAAATTTGACACCCTTTATAGAAACGCTTTAAGTTCTATATTTGCGCCAGAATTTAAAGAAGAACGTGTGAACACAACAATAAAAAGCATTTAGAAAGGTCTTAAAGGCGAGGATGGGAAAAGGCTGTAAAACCTTGTCCTAACAAAGTGAAGACTGGGTTTTAACATGCTTTAGTTTTTTAAACAGAAAGTTCTCGTTTCGCCACTTCGACAATGACAATCTGTGAAAAGAAAAAATAATTTAGCTAAAAAGAAAGGCACATGAACTTTGTAAACTTTGAATCAGATAAAATAGTTTAATATTATTTTAGATTTTTAAATGATATCCGTAACGATGGAGCTAACAGTGGTGGTGGATAATGACTTTTAAAAACGTGTTGCTATTGGTTACTGCTTACAATTGGCACGTTAATTTAAGAGTAGCTTGTCAATATATTTTTTAAGTAAATTCGACAAATAACTTTTCTTATTGATGTAAACATTGCTGATATTTTCTTGACAAATTAAGTTCGATGAAAAATAATTTTGGGAGACAAAATATTTGAAAAGATTAAGATCATTTTTCCATAATTACAAGAAGAGGTAAAATTAGGACTTAAGCACTTTGTCAGAAGTTTAGATCCTATCCTCGTGAAAACTTGATTGGGTATTCTAATTGCTTTGGTATTCTAACTGCTTGGGTATTCTCACTGCTTTGGTATTCCATAGTCACAAGAAAAAGAATAGTCTAGAGACTCGTGCCAACGCGCTCTGCGTCCGGCAAATAACTCGGGTTCCTACATTTTCTAGTACCCAGACTACTTTTAGGGGCACCAAAATTTAAAAAACAAGCGGGAAACCTTAGCGAAGCTTATATTTTTTTAAAGTAATTTTTTATTTATGCTGTAATTTGCTATGCCTGGTGCTAATTGTTCGATTTTTGGTTGCTCTACTTCGAGAAGAACTACTGGCATCTCAATATTGTGTAATCCACAAGGAAATGATAGTACATTAGACGTCAGTTAATTCGAACACGCAAGGGACTAAATTATTTGTTCGAATTAACGAATGTTCGGATTATCGGAAGTTCAGAAAAAACAAGAATTTTTATAAACGTTTAAAGGTGTTGTGCAAATATAACTTTATTATAACTTTACTACAACTTTTTATAAAAATCTTTTAACGTTGTTTGCTTGGTGATGGGCAAGGCCTCTAAATTCCTTGTAAACTTCATTTAATTGATAAATTGAAAGAAATTTTGCCACCATTGATGCAATAAAAATGAATAAAAATGAAAACGTTTTTTTTTTTATTTTCCCGTGAGATTTTATTTATCGATACACAAAATTTCGAATTAACGAGCATAATGCTTCTTTGGGACTAAAACATTGTTCGAATTAGCGAAATGTTCGAATTAGCGGAGTTCGAATTAAGCAGCTCAAAATATAAGACTTTATTAAGCCAAACTCAAGGGATTTGGTAATTTGTTCGAATTAAGCGGCATTCGAATTAACGGGCGTCTACTGTACAACACATCTTGGAGACAGAAGCTTATTGCTGTGTTTATGAAGGATCGTGTTGTTGATAATAAGTTGAGGGCACAGATTTGTAATTTAAATGTATGCAAAAAACACTTTCAACAGAGTCAGCTTATACAACGTAGGTGCTATTTCATGTATTTTTAGCTAAGTAAAAATTGGAAACACTATTAATAAAGCTCTCTCTTATACCTGTTTTTTATTTAGATGAAAAAAGAAGAACACTACTTCCAGGATCTATTCCAACACTACCCAGTGGGCACACGATGTCTTTTCAACGTTGATTAGACGTTAAATTCTAGACGCGACGTCGCAACCAAAATGCTCCAAACTGTCCAACAAAATAACGAAGCGTACTCGGTGTTTGTTAAAGATCGTCATAAATTAGGAATAGACATTGCACATTTTACTTAATTTTTTTGTAATTTGTCAGCGATTGGATATATTCATGCCGACGTTATGTTGTTTTTCATATATATCACTAATTTTACTGCAGTTTTACTACTTTAAAATATTACCATTTGTTTGCAACTTTACAGCCGCATCTGTGTACTTTTCACATAGGAGCCGAATGTGCATTCATTCTCCTATGCTATGTTAAAACTTTTGTGATATAACATCAGAAAATGAATGAACGCAAACACGTAACGTATTCATTGGATTTTTTTTCAACAGAGCGTACCAAACGTTTGATTTATTTTTTGTAATTTTTATCAGGGGTTTTTTTGTCTTGGTATTTTGAGAGAAACAAATATTTCAACTTGTATTATGGATGTGAGACATTTAAAATAAAATCCATTTTGTCAAATTATAATTTATAATACAATAATAACTGTTTATTTACTTCGCTTTCACATATTTAAACCTTTATTTTGTCGCCTATAATATCCCTCCTAGTCATTGGCGGGAAACTTTCGATGAGGAAATTCGCGCCTAAGCCCCTTTGCAAGATTTGTGAATTTCGTATCAACTCACCAGGCGAAAAGGGCGAAGAACCACAGACGTGATTAAAGTATTTCTGTACAACACATGCTAATAATTCGTAAACTTTGCTTCGGTCGCATTCGTAGCAGAATCTAAAGATATTTGACACATTCTAGAAATAAATCGTTTGGCCCTAAATCCTTTTAAATCAAATTTTTCCATATCGGCAAAAAATTGCCGAAATTTTTATTTGTCTGCATGTCAACACGTCGGCATTTCAGCACAAGAGAGATGGGGATTCTTAAGAAAATAAGAAAAAATTATTTCCAGACTTAACTCTAAAAAACAATGCTAGCTGGATTTCTCAAAAAATATTGAATGGATATAATGCCCAGGCTGAGTTGGTCTTATCTTTTAATGTCCAGCCTGGTATTGTTATTTTGTATTTCCAGCTTTTTTTATTACTTTACAGTACATTACAAATATTTGCAATCCAAAAATTTTGGCGGGAAGAAAATTTGGCAGATAACAAAAAAAATTAAATTTGGCGGAGATTTTTATTAATCTAGAGGGAATATTTTTTATTGCTGGATTTATAAATTTACCAATAAAAATTATTCCCTCTTCCATGTATGAGATCATATATTTGTTTGTACAGAAACGTATATATAGCTACCTATTTATAAACATTTATGCGTATACAGAAAATATGACCACAGGAAAAATATATATTTACAGTAAATTATATTTTTATTTAGCACATCAGTCAAGCCAAGACCTTCTGCTGAAAAGATTGCTGTGAAAAGAAACAGTCCAATAACTGTTGATCAAAACCAACACATATTCTATCAATCCTTTGACAACTTCATCGGCCGAGTAAAATCACTAAAGCTTCCAGAGAGTTGGAGTGTAGATATATATCCAGACTCAGTAAAGGTTTGGATGTGGGATGAAATTTATTCCAGTGCCCAGTTTGAAATATATGTTGACAATAGTTTGTCATTTAAAATTCGAGGCTATACATGAAGTTTTCCTGATGACCACGAAATATACAGTACATATAAACGATCAGTCCGGATTTGTACACTGTCAAAATTAATAAAAGTTCACTATTTTAAATTTATCCACTTAAGATAGTCTACCAAATTTGGTATTCTCTATTAGAACTGAGACTAAAAATTCACAAAAGCAGTTTATAATACCATATACTTACTAATAATGACATAGGTAATAATTTTTGTAGGTGTGTAGCTATAAAAATAGCTGTTTTGATAGTGGTTGGAGTACTGTCAATGACTTTGATCCAGGGTGGATGATTTCTTCTTTAATTCTGTGTGTAGAGATTTTGATCTCTTTGTATCGGCCGATATTTTGTGAAGCTGCATTATATCTTTCACAAAAGAAATGTTCTCACTTTGACATATAGCATGAGTAGGTCTTCTGGAAGATTTAAAGAAACTTTGGAGAGGTTAACTATTTTCGTGAAATTTGACTTCACATTAAAATTTTTCATAAAAAAGGAAACTATTTCCTTGCTTTCAATTTTACTGACCCTTTATTGGTATATGAACGAAAATATTCCTTGGCAGCTGTAAAAATTAAAATTACCCCTTTTCTGACTTTTCATAGACGGCCGCCACGATCCCTAGCATTAACTAATTTGTACTCTGGTATATCTTCTGTATCATCAGATTTTCCAGCCAGAAGAACCGCCGAATATTGTTACTGTTTAGAACTTGTAGAACATCATCCTTGAAATCAGACTTAGACAAGTGACAGAAAGTACTTGATTTACTAACTCAAATCCTAAAAGAACAGTACAGTTGTGGCTTTGACTTGATCCAAAGGGGTGTTCCATGTTCAAAATATTTTTTATAAAATAATGGATAAAACTTTTAAGAATCTACATCAAAAGGTTTGATAACACTTAACCAGACTGTATGATGGCAAAACATTGTCAAGGCTACCAAACCAATTTTAAAAAACTTGAATTCGTTTGTGATTTCAGAAGGATAACATTCATCACCTGTCAATTTTATTTTGGAATCTCGATATATCTCTTAAATTACAGCGGATTCAGGTTCTGCACCTGTTCAGCTTCCAAACTTGCATCACTTTCCTTTTCTTTACTGTGCTTAGTGTTGTGGCGAGAACCACCTTTGTGATACACAAACTTTATAACACAAACTACAGGTAAATGTAAACTTGACCTTTTTTTTGGGTATTTCGTCAATTATTGAAGTTA
This sequence comes from Hydractinia symbiolongicarpus, assembly GCF_029227915.1. Classification (NCBI taxonomy): domain Eukaryota; kingdom Metazoa; phylum Cnidaria; class Hydrozoa; order Anthoathecata; family Hydractiniidae; genus Hydractinia; species Hydractinia symbiolongicarpus. Next base: position 23,743,082 of record NC_079875.1, on the reverse strand, counting down.
GTTTCACTTCAAACTCAGTATTATTTTGTAAAAAATCTTCATCTATTGCCTCCAAAGTAGCATCATGATCTTTATGTGGCGCCGTAGATTAGTGGTTATAGCTCTCGTATTCTGCGTAGGAGACCGGGGCTCGATTACTCTTGACGGCGATTCAACATGGGTGAGTGAATGTTACCATAGCCCCGGATTAACCCAAGGCATGTGAGGGAAATTGAGGAGATGGCACACTGTGTGGGCCGTTGGATGCTTCAGGGAGTTGTCTAGTAAAGAGCGGGCCCTACTAATTGGGTCTGCGTAGCTCAAAATGAGCATTAAATACTCTAGGACTCTCCATCTAAGCCATGGCCCCTCCTGAAAATAATAGACAGGGTATATCCGTCGATATTTGTGAGGCTAGCCATGTAATATGGACATCTATCTACATTATAACGGAAATCCTCTTTCTGCAGCCGCAGCCATTTTTTAAACTTTGGTGTCCTTATATTCCTGCCACCCCAGTTTTTGAAGTTTCTTTACGATACGGCCCAGAATAGCCGATTACCCAGACTATTCTTTTCTTGTGGCTATGGGTATTCTAACTGCTTGGGTATTTTAAATGATTAGGTATTCTAACTTATTGGGTTGTCTAACTGCTTGGGTTGTCATTGTCAACTTCAAATGATTTTACTAGTAGAGATATAAATTTAGATATATAAAAGAATAAACAGCATGTAATTTTTAAAAGAAAGAAATAGAAACTGACAGCAAAACAATACAAAAAATGAGCAATTCCTGTTTCAAACTAAAAAATAATATAAAATATAAATATAAATAAAAATTACGTTGAATATGGACTAAAGATCAAATATGGATTTCCAAATGAATGTTTTTTTTCTATAAGGAGGCAACGAGAGAGGCGAAAGCCACGCGATCTTTCTTCTAACCAAAGTCACGAAGTCTTTCTGCTAACAAAAGTCACGAAATCTTTTTGCTAACAAAAGGAAGAGGTCTTTGGGCAAAAATGTCGCATAACATCTTTCTTAATCTCGCACCAATTCAAAACCCTCTTCCAAAGTAAACATGCAAAAGCCTTGATAGGAGAGTCGGCGCACGATGAATCTGAAAAAAAAATAGAATTTTTGTTCAACCTTACCATAGTCAAAAGTCTTTTCTTATACAACGTTACCTGAAAAATGAATTTTGGAAATTTTTTGAGGATACGAGACTAATAGGCTGACATTGATCGATTAAGATTTATCTATGTATTATTTATGCCAATGTTTTTGATATTTGAAACATATATTGTCCGCACTGCTATGCCCAATATAGGACATAAAAGGTTCAAGCATGCAACAGTACCAATTAAATTAAGCTGACTACAAATATGACAAGGTGCTACGGTCTCAGTTGACCATGTCAATAATAAGATTTTATAGCGTACACCAGTCATAAATATAATGTTGAAATTTTTGCGGTCTAAAGTTTTAAAATATCACAAAGTCCATCTTCGCGGTTTGCAAAAAAAAGGATATTTTGAGGAGTTTAATCTCGCGATTCTCAATAATAACGCGAAACCGCGAAATTTTCTTTCTGTGAAAATTTCTGACAATAAAATATTCTATTTCGACATCCTAAACAGTAATCTTACTAGAGATGTTTTTTCAGATTTTTTTAATAATATTATACAAATTGAAGAAAAAAAACTTCTACAATTTCATTTAAATAAGAAATGCCACTCTAACTAATATTAAAGTCACTCAAAAGTGGTCCGAGTTTGAGTATATATCTATCTTCGGTAATTGCAAATAAATGTTAATTGTCTAAAAAATCGCGTGTACAAATTGTTTTTCGTTAAAGCGTATTTTGCGCGCCTAAACTTTTTTGCATTTTCTCTATTTTAAATTAAAAGGTTAGAAAAAGAATCATCAACAACATCAGCAACAGTGACAACTTAAGCGTGACAACAATGACAACTTACTGCTGCACAAATGGCAAGTCTTTGGACAGTAGTTCCTCATAAAATCTCCAGCAATGTTAATATCATTACAGTCCTCTTAAAATGTCTTACACACGTAGCGGTACAAGTCTTTGCATTCTGAAAGAGCAAAAAAAATAAACAAAAACTATATTTCAGAAAGTAACCATGATCTGATGAAAGAAAAAAATCAATGGCAAATTTGATGGCTGGTCTGATGAGCGAAAAACAGCAATTGCAAATTTGATGACTGGCCTGATGAACGAAAAAAATCAAAGGCAAATTTGATGGCTGGTCTGATGAACGAACCAAAATCAATTGAAAATTTTATGGCTGGTCTGATGAACGAACAAACAGCAATTGCAAATTGTTGTCGTGTGACAGTTTGAACGCGTTATAAAGGTCCAAAGGTATAAAGGAGCTGAAAAAATGTTATTATCAAAAAGTATAACTTATCCGCAGTATTAGCACAGTCTACAACATGTCGTAACTCTGTCATAACTTAAACAAACACCCAGCATTTTTTAGTTACATGAAAATTTCAAAATTAATCGTGATAAAAAATAGTTAGGTATCGCGTAGTCACAATCAAATATTTAAACTTGTAATTTTCGAAGCATTTTATGGCTACATTGTTGCAAGCTCAAAAATGATATATTGGAAACGAGGGCTGAATTACGAATCCGCAAGCAATTGTGAACGACGTTTCGTGGACGTAGAATTATTTAGATCCAGACGTCTTGAGCGATACATATTTTTAATGAATACACACCCTTTATTTTCATGCCACGGAATGCTCCATAATGCCTGCGTTACTAAAAAATTATCTAGCACATTTTTGACTTTGTTTACCTAGACCACGCCCTCACCAAATTGAAACCTGTACAGCCTACTGGGCTGCAGAATTCTGGCCAAGTGACGACTATAAAAATTCCCCAGACTGTTTTAGGTAGTTTTGCTTAGGTAATTGCTTCACGAAAAAGTGCAAATTACTTTAGTTCATTGATATGGAATTGTGTTTCTTTGTAGTATATACTCGTAAATCTAAAGGAAATGAAACTGATTGGTTTCTCAGTTGTTGCACTTAGTACTATTTATGACTGAAAATATGCACAAAAAGTCTTTTTACCCGGTCTGGTCCAGAAAGAAAAGGACTGCATTTGTTCGAGTTATTTTACAACTAAATTCATTTACACTTCACATGGTTAAGTAAACTACCCAATCCACTATCTTTCACATACCCTACCTAAAAACCAATCTGTGAGCCTACAAGGCTAATTTGCTAATTCAAAATATTGAATAATTTGGGGACCAATAAGCCAGGGGATTAGGATAAAATTAAACATAAGACCTTTTAGAGTTATTCCGACTCATTATTTCTTCTCAACGGTGGCTTGGTTATTGTACATAATCAGCGTTCTTTTTTTATTTCATTGGACGTTGAATAAATTTTAGGTTTCAAAATACAGAAGTATCGTACCTGGACAATTCTGTCCATAGCGATCAAAGAAAGAGCAGCTGGGCGGTGCAGGTGCTTTACAGAACCCGCATGTCTTTGCACAGATCTCTGTCGTGCGTTTTAGTGGCTGTTCACATTTCTCATGCCTTCTAAAATATTCACAATCGACATGGTTATCTTCACATGGAGCTAAAAAAAACGAAAAGAAAGAAAAAAAGTGCAGCTATGTTTTCCTCTGTTATGTTATTTAATACAACAAGTTATTGATCAAAATCTTTTTGCAAAGTATTTCTTTATGTATACTCCAACAGTGGTCGATGGCTACTAGATCAAGACCTTTAAAAAGAATATTCTGCTATTCAAAAACTATTTCTTTATCGCAGGAATCTATGTTGATATTTTCAAAGTTGTTGTACCGACTGATAGCCTTGTGGTAGAGCGTTTGCATCCAGTGCAGGAGGTCTTGGGTTTTAAACCCCGGTTGAGTCATGCCAGAGACTACAAAAGGATGAATCTCTCTTTCTGCTTAGCATAAGTATATAGGATTTGATACCTTAGGGGGTTGTCTAGTTGAAGGATTGCTGTGCTTGCACGACTTTCGTAGCTCAACTAGGAGTTTTAAAAGCACTAGGACCCCCTTTGCAGGACCCTCGTTGATAGAATTATCAATGGGAACTGAATTGACTAAAGGCCGGGGTAAATAATTTCAATAAGAATAATATCAAGTTATCTTAATTGGATCAGATTTACTGATGAATGAATTTATCACTTACTGCAAAATCTGCACGTTTGTTTACATGTGTCAATTAACCTGGATTTATGGCTGTTGCAGTAAGGGATAAGTTCATTGCAATCTGTACGCTGGTCGACGCACAACTCATCTGAAAGAAAAGATGGAAGAAAGGACTTTTCATTACAATATATTCTTACTTTCTCATAAGATGCTTAGAAGATGTACCTGTATAAAAAATGTTGTAGACTTTCTAAAAATATTTTCCTACCACCCACGCTTTTTTAAGGCATGCTAATACTCCTACGTTACAACAATGCTATGCGTCTCACAACCCTACAATTTTGGAACATTTCGTGAATAAAAAAGTGTATCTAATACAAACAAAAATACATTAATATGACGGTATCTATATACCGTCATATTAATGTATTTTTTCCAATTGATTGATCTAAAAAAAATGAATAAAATACAAGATTCGTTAATCTTTTGTCTCCTTATTTTCTTTTTGTTGCCTTCATTTCCGTTAGATAAATTGGTGACATCAGAAAGAACATGATGCAGAAGATTGTGATTATAGACGATTTCGTCATTGCCGCGTGTATTTTCGAAACTATTTACGAGGTTTCCGTCAAAGGACACGAAAATGGGTCGCAGTTGTCTTATAAACAGTCGTAACACATTCTTAATTTTGATAGCACGTAGCTACACAACCATTCAAAGTCTAATAAAGTCGCAAATTATATTACTTATAACCCTACATACTTTTCTTTCACAAACAACCGATTGAAAATTGTCCTTGTTTTGAATCACCTCTGGTTACAAAAGCGTGCTGGAAAAGTAAACACTCTCCTCCTTCTTTGATCTTTTGCGAACAATGTCTTTAAAACGTGACTGTAAAGTGTCGGCATAAGCTGGTAAAAATAGAAGTAACAAATTAAACAATGACATTTTTATTTTTATTTTTAAGGCGGCTTTTTTTTTTTTTAGTGCTGTTACATCTCTCTTCAGTTTATTTATAAATTCATCAATGGATAAATCTAATAAATTATAAATTTTAACTTTCGTTAATATCGTAGATCCTCTTTGTTTGCAACATAGGATCAACCGGAAATATTTGAATCATACAATTAATTGTATTTCCATATGAGGACGTAGAAGTGAAAGTATATGATATTATTTTGGCGCGAAAAATTTCCGTGTGTAGCTCATAACAGACTGAAATAATTGTCAATTTCTGTTCCTACTCTATTTTACAGGAATTCTTATCTATTGGGTGAGATTTTAGATTTGGCATTAGTTTCTCATTTCTTGGACAAGGTAGTTTCCTGGTCACTTGCTGAGTTTTTTAGGCGTTATTTTATATAAAATTAAAGAATTCTGCTTTTATACAAAACAAACGTTGAACTATCTTTTTACCATATATAGATTTTTTGAAGACCTTTAGATATTTCTGTTCCAATTCTAAAATTGAAATTAAATGTGTTTAGAAGTTAGACATTTAAAGAATACTAAGCCGTGATAAGCTTCCACACTAAAAAGAAACTCTTTTTACTATGAGTTGAGATTTAAAAATTCCATCGCTAAACCATTCCGTTAAATATGAACTAACATTTAAAACTCTCACAGCAACTGTTGCCATTTTACGTTGAAGAAAAGAGTAAAAAGAATCCAAGCTACCACATAGGTCCTTATTTTACGGGATTCTTTACTTCTATCACCCCTCCCTCCCTGTTTGAATTAGCTCGAACAACTTTTTTATTTTTATTTTTGCTTAGTTGTTAGGGGTCTTAGGGTTTAGAGCTTACGAAACTATTTAAAATAACTAATCCTAGTACACGAGTTTTCCCAGACGAAAATTACGCATAAGCGTAAATCTTGGATGAAAAATACAAAGGCGTTTTTTAGACGACTCAATGAGTTTGCCATGTATCAATAGGTAAACAAAAAACAAATCGATTCGCCATATTCTTAACTTCTCCGTTGTTGTTGTTGATAAAAATAGCCCAAATATCCTTTCAGATGGAGGAATGTTGAAGACAAAAAAGAAGACCACATATAAAATTTAGTAAAATATTAACGTGTTTTCACCTTTTTTTTAATACATTGATGTCATCTTCAATTGTAAGGCAAGTGTATCCTGGCGCAGCAACAAGCAGAAGAAAAGCTCCCAACATTATATTACTACTGCAATAACGCCACAATCACGCCGTAATGGAAACTACCGGTATAACTTTTCACTTTAGATTGTTTTCTGATTTGTACAGTAAGCAAACTTTCTAAAACGGCGAAAGGTGTTGGTTGAAAAACAAATAAGTTTTACTAGCAATAATAATACATATTTACCATCCCTGTTAAGCATGCTTTCCTTATTTTTAATGATTCAGAGTCAAAACAATAGAATTCATTTCTACTTTTTTGTGAGCGGAACATAGGGGGTCATATCGTGTGTGAAAGGAAACATAATTTATAGAATGATATCTCATTAGTTTTGTCACAATCATCTGCCATGCAGACACATGAACTGGAAAAATAGATTTGAAAATAACTAAAATCGTTACTTTTATGTATGTTATTAACATGGCGGATAAACTTCCACGTACATCATAATGGATGCTACCTCTGATATATGTATCGTTCTTCTAAGTGCATGCACCAAATTTATGCGCACGAAATAGATTTATTTTCTCTGCACGAAAATATATACGCCCGAAATAGATTTCTTTTCACTACACAAAAATTTATACGCCAGAAATAGATTTGTTTTCTCTGCAAGAAAATTTATACGGCCGAAATAGATTTCTTTTCTCTGCACGAAAATTTATACGCTCTTTCGGGAAATATTTAGTACAAATCTCATGCGTTGCAAAAGCGAGTGGGAGACCGAATACATTTGTGGAAATACTGGTTAAAAAAAAAACATGTAAACGTAACAGAGCATCGACTCGAAATATTAAGTATCTTCTAAACTTTCAAAAATACAAACACGTTCTTACAATATAACAAACAAACAAACAATTTTTTTGTGTGTTTACACTCAGCAATAACCACATGTTTTGGGACAGTATTGTGTCATGACGTCTTTCTTTGTGGTACACCAATCCAGCTGCTTCTTCCACAAGGGGCAGTAGAAAGCTTTTGTAGGTGCATCTGTGCATGCTGTGTCTGTAAGACAAAGTGACAAAGATAACCATGAGAAAAAAGAACCATATTAAAATCGATCGTTCTTTTACTGTTAAGCTTAGAAATATTAGCAACTTCAAATAACTTACTGCTGCAAATATTGCACGTGTTTGGACAATATCTCCTCATAAAGTCACCCGCAGAAAGGAAGGATCCGCAGTCGACATCAAACGTGTTGCACACATATTTGTATTGATCTTTGCATGCTACAGAATAAGAAAATGAAAATAAATTAATTAAAAACTTTGATAAAAATTAAAAGCCATGGTTCAAATCATCACTAAGCAGTACCACCAAAATTAGAAATTTTACCTGGACAGTTCGAACCTTCCTTGTCCTGTTTACTGGTTTCTTTGTTCCAACAACAACCATACTGTGACTGTGAACACTTAGACGGTGCCGGTACTCTACAAAAACCGCAAGCTTTCGGGCAAATTTCGGACATACGTTCTGTTTGTTTCTGACACTGACCACTTGATGCAAAAGTTTTGCAAGACTCATATTTGTCTTTGCATGTCTTCGGACACCAACCGCACGTTCGCTTACATGAGTCCGCCAGCTTTGCTTTATGAGACTCGCAGTATGGTTTCAGCTCATTGCAATCATTTCTGAGATCAAGACATACATCATCTAAATAAAGTTTTCGTAAGGTTAAATTTATTTTAACTTTGTTTTCTTTTCTTATTCTTTTCATAACATACAAAAATTTACTGTTTCTCAGGCAGCCTTTACATGTACCCGAAAAAAAAAATGATTGGGTTTTTCATATCGGGATTGTGTGAGCTGCGCATGCGCCGTAACGTTATTTACATGCGTGATAGCTTTACACACATGTGCAATTTCGGTTAAATCGTGTTTATGTTTACATGAATATTTTGAGGGCGAAATAAAATTTCACGTTTTCCGAAATCAACATCGAATTTCGCGCGAAAATCATGTAAACAATTAATTACGTAAAAAAAATTCACTTCACTTCAAATAAAACTTCATGTAAAGGCTTCCTAAAAATCCAAAAATTTTAATACAGTATTTGGGTTGGGAAAAAATATATATAGAAAAAATCCGTATGAACAGACCTTCTCGCTTATAGTTTTCCTCAGCTTGCATGGATGAAAGTGTGTTTTCCCACATTATCTCTAAAGAACAGAATTAAGCATTAGCGGAATTGTGTTTTTTTGACGCTCTGCAATGTCGAGATTCAAGAGAATTTATTTTGGCGATAAAAATACCAAAAACATTACATTACATAATCACAAGCGGACTTGAAACAAATGCTTGGGGGAAAAAGGAGAGTTTTAATAAATTTCGAGAGAATTTATTTTCTAGTATGGCCAATTACCAGGATTTGCAGCAAAGGCATAATTTGCATGTTTATCTCAAATTTACGATAAATAGTTGGAAGAATTTTCGTCATTTATCAAAGTATAATCAGATTTTTTAAGGAATCGTTATCTCTATCATTAACTTAAGGGTTTTCAGGACCTGGTAGAAAGTCCTCGACTAAAGCTTCTATTGCACTTTTACAACTGGCGCAAATTCAAAGAAAAAAAGAAAGAAATATTTATTTATTTATTTATTGAAGATACATTAAACAAAGTGCGGGCGGGGTCAAAAATTGGTAAACCAATACAATAACTTATTATCTCCAAATTTAACTAAAAACAAGGTTTTCAGAAGTGAATCTAGAGAGAATTTAATTTCCTGAATTACAAGATTTTAATTCTCGCGAAAAGTTAATCAAAAAACCCAGAAATTGTTCTCGATATCAAAGTTTGAACTTTGTGAAAATATTACTTCTGATTCAAATGGAAAATAGAAAAACTTGGAAAAAAATGTTTAAAAGTAATATTGTTTCCCTGCTTTGATCTTTCACCTCATGAATCCCTGACCAAATAAACCATTTTTATGAAAGTAAACATATTTTATCTAACGGCCTTCTGTTCACCCTTTCCCTCAACAAAAGAAACGACAAACCTTCATCAGATTTCTTGGTGAGAATATCATCAAATTTTGATCTGAAAGTTGCATGATGACCTAAAGATACAAAATGATATCAAAAAGGCTGTTTTACCTTAGGATTTTACCGGCATGGTGAGAGTTTTACTTCAGCTAGAAAGTGCCCGTAGTTTTTAGTCATAGACCAGACCATTTTGAGAAATAGGTTGACGGTATATCAAGAGGTAAACCCAAACAGTAAGTTATAAAAACAGAAAGGGGAAGAGCTGAACTCTTGATAGTTATCTCCTGTTTCGCCTACTTTACTAAAATTAAAATATGCATAAAAAGTCATTCATTCGTATAAACTAAAAGGTCTGAGAACTAGCGCTTCAATGGGAGGTCTGAGCACTAGTGCTTTAGTGAGAGATCTGGGAACCAGTGCTTACTTGTGCCAATTTTGTTCACTTCTCTCTTCAGTTCATTGATTAGCTCTTCTGTTGTCATATCTTAATAAACAAACAAACATTAAGACAATAATATGACCAGTCTATCATCCAGTGTCACATTGCCTATAAAAACCTTACCATTTATGGATTTTTTCGACGCTCTTTTTAAATGAAGCGATTCCAATTCTAAAAATAAAAGAAGAAAAAAGAAATAATAAAACTATTTATGATCAAAATATTTTATCCTTTATTTCAATAGTATTATTGCTGACATGGGATGGACTTGAATTCAAAAATGTGCGCCTGATCCATAAAATGTAACAAGAATCATACGTTAAGAAAAGATAATTACAAAACGATCTCTCGAAGTTTGATAAAAATAACTATGACTGAAAAAATCTGCAAATACGCTATTTAAGGTAATAAAAATTAGCCTGTATTTTGGCTCCTAGAGGATTGTAGCCCATACTAATCTAAAATATTAAATAAATTGAGAATCAAAGGTGTTTCGTTTCTTTAAATACGAAACTTAGTTACAAACATATAAATTCCATGGCGAGTGGCAACAACATCCAATACTTTTGTGAAGGTTGCCATTTTGAAAAAACATACGAAAATTTAGGATTACAGAAAAAATAGATCAAAAAATAGAAACCCATTTAAAATAAATGTACTATACCTTTCTCCAGCGCTTTCATGTCATCGTGAAACGCAGCAGTAGCCAAACCAAGAAACAGGAATAACGCAATACCCACACGTAACATTTCGTCTATTCAGAATTCTTCCTTACAACAATGCTATCTGATGTGAACATGCAACCGTTTTTATAAGCCTTCAAAACGTCATTGTCAATAAAGCAACGTTTGTTGACAGTCATGTCTGTCGATACAAAGGTAAACAAACATGGCCAAACCTTACGCAAACAGTATGGTTTCTATTTGCTGCTAAATACTCAAATATTTCATGAACTTTATTAAAAATTAAAAAGCCGGGTGGTACAAGGGGTGGTACAAGGGTTGGTACAAAATTGACTTTAAATTAATCAATCTATGAGACGCTAGGAGGATAGATATGTAAAGAGATATTTAAAATATGATTAGATACGTAGCGTTGTCATGATTGTAGCTTCGGTGAAAATAATAAACAGAAAGTTGATCATTACCTGTACATGAGGAGGAAAAGTCGTGTACAAATATTAAACTTATTGAAACTGGATACCAAAATACAGAGTATACAGAATTCAAATTATTCCATACAATTTGGATCAAGTATATATGATGTTAATACCATGCGTAAAATATGTCATTCCATTTGATGATAAATTTTATGCTAAGAAGTTGTTTCAACAAAGTATCCTTACCACTAAGCTACCTTGAGTACGAGCAAACAAATGTTTTTTCACGACGTCAAACGAATACGTCCCAACATTATTTAAATGAGAAATAAATAAACAACTGTGTAAAAAAAAACGTTTATTCTGTGATTATAATAATATCTAAAAAAAATCATAATGTTATTGAATGAAAAGACTCATGTTGTATCATTCAACAAAATGACTCGTTTTTTAAAAATTTGTGGAAATTGATGATGAAGCCGTAGAATGCACGATCGTTTTAAATTGACAAATTTAATCGACTTTTCAGATCTAACTTGAATTGAGAAATGATTTCTTCCTTGATGAAGAAATTGATAAAGTAATCTCTCCCGCCAGTCGCCATAAGACTGGAATACCGACATGTAATCTATTAGCCATAAATCGTGATCAATCAACTATGAGATATTAAAATACAAAAATACAAAAACGAACCAAATTTTCAATCCAGTAGTGCTCAAGTTCAATTTAGACATAAGATTGTCGCTGAAATGTATTTTTGATTTAGGTTGTAATGGTACTTTAAAAAAGAAACGATTGCGTGATTTTTAGCCTAAATCTGGCGAGTTATATCCGCGCGAATTTTTATCTATATTATAATACCCGTATACGTCTGTCTGTCACGCAAAATGGTAGCTTAGCTGCGCAGGTAGCGAGACGCACGCAATGCGGTATAACAAGGACGGGCGAACCCGTGGATTTTTCTACGGGCTAACGACTAGTTTCTTTAGAATTTTTTTTGGAATTCCATCCCTTTTGTTTAAGGTTCTGTGTACCAACTCTTCGATTTAAAATTATGTTGTGGTATTCTTAGGATATTCCTAACTTCTCATCCGATTTTCTTTTGCATACACATAGAGTGTACCAATTTTCTTGATAAAGAAATTTGTTTCTCTAATAAGCATAACGTTATACATGCAGGTGTACGTGAGTGTACTCTAAATCAGGTTGTATTTTTCGCCTGATTTCGAGTTTTCACTTCTTTATAAAAAGCATGTATTAATTAAAGTGTTGCACAAGCAGTCAGAAGTCTGTCTTTATCGGTGTACCCTTTGAATTCAGTTAGACATATGTTTTATGTGTTTTGAAGGTCAGTACTTTTTGTCGAGAAATCTCAACATAAAAGCACCGCGTTTTACAATTTAGGAGTACTGCTGTCCTTTGTAAGGGTGTTTTTGAATTAAGGAAACAAAGTCTGCTAAAGTGTTTATTTTTTAATATACTACAACAGCTACATGCAACCCTTGGGAGTATTTTTATTTTCTAGAACATAATATTCTGGGCGTTCATTTTTGAATATGGCCTTTTTTTGCGCGGATTTTGCCCCTGGGTGTTATTCGAGCATGGCTGGGTTTTTAGAATGTCATTTGGTGTTATTAACGGTTGTGTCTTACATTTTAGCAGCATGCTTATTTTTAACTCATTAAAATAATTTAAGTCCTGATTATTTGCAGTATAAATTCACATTCACTTTTTATATACATCCTCGTCCCCAGGGTTTATTGTCTGGTGTCAGAGCCGCTCACTTGAATGTCGAAAATGCAAAAAACCCTGGGCTAGGGATGCAGTTGTTTTTGAGTGTTTTTAAGTGTTTTAATTGACTTGTCTTATCGTCACAGTTACATTGCAAGCAAAAAAAGAAGAATCATGCTTTATCAACTTGAACATTGTCACATTGCACCGACCTAATAAGAAATGCTAAGGAAGCCTAGGTTGCTAAAACAATTCAACCTTGTTTCCAGGGTTTTACGTTTTTCCGGACAGGGACGGCTTGGCAATGCGCGGGTATGTTTGTCGCCGGTTCAATTTACGGGTTCTGAGGTATCAGGGGGTAAATATGACACCCTGTTTCTTTATCGCAGTAAATTGATGCGTTTTAGGAATAGTTAAGGCATGCACATGCATAGAGTTAAAAAAAAAGAAGTGAAGTAGGAGATTATTCTTATTTATGTCCCTCACATTATGCTAAGATTTAACAAAGGTTTTTTCTAACGACCGTTCTATCTACCTATTTACGCCCTATTTGCTTGAAAATACGATACAGTTTCGATATGTCGAAGTTTGATGAAGGTTAAAATGGCCGATGTTTCGTCGCCTTCGAACTTTGTTGTTTCGGAAAGGTAGGAACGGCGTGTTTTCTTGGAAGTGCAAAACGAACCCACAAATCGAATATTTATAAAAGGATGCTTCTTCTATCAACCATCCATCCACTGCTTGCATTTGCCACGGTTTAGATACCAAAGTCAATCAAAAACATTTCACCATATGAGCTGTATGTGGCTGTCAAGTTGGCCAGCAGCTAGTCAAAGCTAGCTTCAGTACTGGCTAAATGCTTGACTTTTATTGCTAAGTTTCACTTTCATTTTACTAGATTATCAAAACATTTTTATTTATGCATAGTAATGAAGTTTACAATCTTCTAATTGTGTAACTGACTTCTGTCTTTCATGTATATTTAGAATATCAAGAAGAAGTATTTCAGGTATTCAAAAAGGTATATAGAGCTAGCTACTACCTATTTGCTTGATTTCTACTCATATATCTATATAGCATATACACATATATAGCCAGCTTTTCCATGTCACGTACACAAGCCACAGTTTTCGGAAGCAGGATTTAGCTAGCTAATCTACAGCTAGCTATATATCTTATGTCTAAAAGTTGTGGGTTTCATCCCTGCACAAGGCCTTGTCTAGTTAAGCAGAATTTTAAAGGTTTCTGTACCTCAAATCAAGCTTCAAGACTCTAGAAATGCCTTTTTGGTGCCTTCTGGGATAAGCTGACAGGGTAACACTCTAAATTAGTGATATATAAATCACTACACTTGTTTACATTCTAAAACTAATGAGTCTTGGACTCTATACATATTTTGCATAATATATATAGCTATACTAGCCGGTTTCACCGGCTAGTATAGCTATATATATTATGTAACACAAGTAAATGCCACAAGTAAATGTTTGAACCGGTGTTAAACACTGCGTTGAGTGCTTTATAAAAACCATGAACTGTGCCACACATCTAGGTGGAGCCCTTAAGTATATATATATTTATATATAGAATACTTTAAGCCTGATTTTACTCTTATTTTTTTTATAACAGATGGATTAATGCTTGAACCAGAAGTAATTAACTTGCCAATCAACGTACAACAAGATTTAGAAAATCTTGAAGCTGAATTTAAAGAAGGTATGTGTTCATAGAACAGAGTTCGTTTCATGCAGATATTTTATTGCATTTTTTGTCAATTTTAGCATTTTTTAGCATTCCAAGTCTTACTTTTTGGATGCTCTTTAATGTGCATAATCACCTTGATAGCATATTTTTTAAGGTTGAGGTTGTGATGCTGTTGTACGAAAAAGCCTTATTCTCACAATCATCTATAAACCCAGACCAAAGTTGACCACGTGGTTGCTGATGCCATAACAGAAAAATTATTGAAAAGGGAAAGCATTTGTAGCTGTGTTTCCATCTTAATGCTTTTTGTGCACTCTTTCCTATTGGAGTGATGACCCTGATTATGCATTCTAATAATGTGGTTAACATTATATAATTATCATAATTAGTGGCCATAATTGTTGTTGTTTTGTTTTGCCCCTGATTTATTGGTTAATTTTGGCAAACTCTGCCTCAGTGCTCATGAAAGGCAGGGCTGTCTTTTTACTTACTACTGAACACAATTATTTTGAAATAGCCTGGTTTTTAGTTCTCTGGGGATTAACAATCAAGGCGACAGATAGCCAAAAAAAAAGAAACTAAAGAAATTAAAATATATTTATTTCTAGTACTTTATTTGGAGAAACTTTCGTGAGTCCAAAAACTCGCAAATTTTTTTGGATAAATTTTCGCGAATCTACAAATTCAAAAATTTTTGCGAGATAAACTTTTGTGACATCTAAAATTGGAAAGTTTTGGCGATCTGGATTTGAACTTATCTTTTCTGTTCTTATAAAAAAATGTTGCCTATATTTCTTATGATAGAAGAAGGAAGAAGTGTTTTTTAACAATGTATTTTTTTTCTAATGGTATGTAAAAATTTCTGTTTACAAATTGGGTTCATAGTCAAAATAACAAAACAGATGAAACACATTTCTAAGCTTGTCTTCTTCCGGCTTTCATGCATCGTCATCATCATCTGCTTCGCCAGTAACTCGGTTATAAGCATAAATACATTTGAACATCACGCTTTTGTTTATTTCTAAGTTTATTCCAACCTTGTTACGGGAAGTGCAAGTGAAAAAATAACTTTTAAAACCAGCAAATTTTTTAAAAATTTTAGTGGATAAACTTTCGCCATTGGCCATTTTTGAAAGTTTCGCGAGACAAAGTTTCGCGAAAGAGGCCAAAAAACGAAAAAAAAATTTGCGGAAGTTTCTCTCGCGAAAGTTTCTCCGAATAAAGTATATAACTTCTACAGGTCTTCAAATTTTTAGAAAAGTCATAACTCGTTCTGCACTTCAAAATAATACAAAAAAATTAACTATATAATGTTGCAATTTATTTTTAAGGGTGTGCCTATAATGTATTTTTGTAATTCCAATGTTAAAACATTTTTTTTTTGATGTTTCTGGTGTGTGGGGTGGAGAAAAAAATCACACCTGAAGGCTAATAAAAAAACTTTGTGGTGATAAAATATGAATGTAAATCAAACTGCTTTATTCTTTTCTAATGGTTTGACTAGTAGTTTTCCAATAATTTTAGTACTTAATTATAAAATTGAAAAAAATGTATCAGTATCATAGCAGGGATTTCAACCAAAAAAAGTCACGCAATGTCACTCAAGGTTTTTGCTTCATTAGATTGGGTAGCAACCCTATGTATTTAATTTAAATCACTATCATCATTTCATTCTGTTTAGGTGATTTAACAGACAAAGGCTATCAGAAAAGACGCTCCTCTTTGATTGCTCCTTACCTGATTCCAGGCAAGTTTTAAATTTTTGTTACTTCGTATTGGATTGTCTATGTCTATTATTGTATACCGTAAGGGATGAAATTTTGGCAGGAAGTTTTTGTGGAATTTATTTTTGTAATTTTCGACCTCTTTGCAAAATTAACTTGTGCAAAATTGCATTTTAAAGTTCTACAGTTCAGAGAAAAACTCTATTAATCGCAATTTATTTTTTGACCCCAGGAATGTAAAAAGAGTTTCGGCAAAAATTTCCTGTTTTCAAGATAACCATTAATAATAATGTAACACAGATGCAAACTCTTTTCAAAATGTCAGAAAAAAAGGAGTTCCACGCACTATATTTTTTCAAAATAATGGATTTTTATGCTTGGATAATAATGTGACATAAGGTATGGTCATGTCATGAACGGA
Organism: Hydractinia symbiolongicarpus; assembly: GCF_029227915.1. Classification (NCBI taxonomy): domain Eukaryota; kingdom Metazoa; phylum Cnidaria; class Hydrozoa; order Anthoathecata; family Hydractiniidae; genus Hydractinia; species Hydractinia symbiolongicarpus. The sequence continues at coordinate 23,726,678 of NC_079875.1, read as the reverse complement.
TAATTTAACATGGCGTATACAATGCATCATTATCCATGTTGGTTATTGGTTGGTCTAAATATAATTGGCCAGAAATAAAAAAAAATAAAAAATCTGCGTTAAATGTACAGCGATTTTTCTCTGATAAAAATTTGCTATTTTAGGTGGTGGTGCGTCATCGGCAGACGAGCGAGGAAATTTGATTGAGCCTGAACTAGAAGTTTTGCCACAGCATGTCGTTGAACAATTAGAAATATTGAAAGAGGAACTTGAAAATGGTAAGAGTTTGGGTTGTAGTTGCAGTGTTGTCAATATCAAAACACAAAAATAAATAATATTTCCGAACAAGAAAATTTCTCTGGAAAGTTTATCATTTCTTGAACATCATAGTTTAGTAGGCGGCGTTTCAGGAGATCCTTCTCCCATCAAACTTAACATTTTCTGACCTAGATGTAGGTAACTACTTTTTCTGTTGGGCTGGTAACCAAATCTTAGGAAGTTGATACGAGATGCTGTTTATGTGTTTATTACGTGCTACACTGTTGATGGTTTCTTTAATCTTTCTGGCCGTTGTTCTGGATTCTCTGTCAATGATTTTCTTCTCATCCCAATTAATTACCGTAATTAACTGTAATTATCAGCTCGTTTCTGATTGGTTAATTTTTATGAATTTCAATCCTCTGCAATTATATAAATACATGCTCAACATCATTTTACTTTGCCCGATAATGGAAGAAGGATCTTCCGAAACTTCGCCTACTAAACTATATCATGTTAAAGAAATGATAAACTTTCCACAGTAATATGAATACTAAACAAGGACTAGAAGAGAAAGGGCTAAAGGTAAACACAGCAAAGTCTAAAGTCATGATTAGTAGCATTGCAGCCAAGTGTGACCTTGTAGTTGGAAAGTGGCCTTGTGGAGTTTGCAGGAAAGGGGTTGGTAGTAACTCAATTTTTTGTCAGACTTGCAAGCATTGGGTACATAAGAAGTGTAGTAGTATTAGTGGAAGGTTAAGAGCTGACATACAGTTTGTATGCAAGCGTTGCAAAGGTGGGATTATAGAGAATGAAGTATTTCCAGCTTTAATGATGTACAACAGTGGCTCATTAGAGATAGTTGAGAACTTCTGTTACTTAGGTGATATGTTGGGCAGTGAAGGGGGTGTTGGAAGAAGTGTTACTTGCAGGATAGGTTCTGCTTGGAAAAAGTTCAGAGAGTCACTTCCTTTGTTGACTAGCAGAGTCCTGTCAATTGAGGTAAAAGGTAGGTTGTATGAGGCCTGTGTAAGAAGTGTTATGTTGTACGGTAGTGAGACATGGGCAGTGAAGCAGGAAGATCTTGACCGTTTAGAAAGGAATGATATGAGAATGGTTAGGTGGATGTGTAACGCCAGTCTGATAGACAGAAAGAGTTCAGATGAGCTAAGAAGCAGGCTAAGTCTCCGTAGAATTAAAGATGTTATCCAGATAAGAAGATTGAACTGGCTGGGGCACTTGGAAAGAATGGAGGAGGATAATTGGGTAAGAAAGTGTAGAGACTTGATAGTTCCTGGGGCAAAGCCCAGAGGCAGACCGAGAAAGACTTGGCAGGAGATTATAAGGACAGACTTGATACAGAGGAAGTTGAGTTTAGATCTAACACAGTCTAGATCAGATTGGAAGAGGGTCATTAATATACCCCGTCCAACCCATGCTAGCATGGAAAACGGACGTTAAGCCGAGAATGATGATGATGATGATGAAACAGACAAACCGAAATAAATATCTACAATAAAAGAAATTTTCATTGTGCAACAATCGTGTAATTAATGAAGTGTGACAGTTTAAATATATTTTAATGCACAACAGTCTTTTTTTCATGATACTGTGCAATTTGCTACAAACATTTTGCAAGAAAAATAAAAAAATTTGAATTTTGAAATTGCACATTATATTAAAAAAGGGGAAAAAAGGTTACAGAACAGTTGAGCGACAAAAAAAAGGAAATGCTGTGGACATTGCATTGTGTGATACAGAGACTGTAGTAGATGAATGTATAGCAGTAACGTGACAAAGACCTTTGATGGAAACCAAGCTTTAAAGAAATTTCGAAGCATTCAATAGTTAGCGCCATATTTTGATTGTGTGTTGTACTGTTTTCCTTTATCTATTATAGAGGAAATTACAGAGAAAGGTTATACCAAAAGGCGACTGAAGATATTAGGACCATTTATGCTAAAAGGTATGCGTGTGGAATGTTGCTATACATATATATGAACAGTGCAAAAAAAAAACTTCATCCAAGGACTTCTCTTTCTAGAACATATGCTTTAACAAAAATGCAACTTGCTACTGTTTGTTAGTCCCACAATTAAATTGTACCTTTGTTATGGAATGGAGGTTGCTCTTCATAAGACAAAGTTTAAAAGTCTTTGACCATAACAATGGTATGAAATAAGAATTTCTTGACAACAAATATAAATTTTCCTAATTATGTAAGGTAACATGTGAGTAATTCCTTCCTTACTTTCTTTGCACACTTTAGAACCATCGGTTCACGAGTTACCGCCATATATTCAGAGGTCTTACAAAGAGCTTGACGAAGAATATGAAGATGGAGATCTTACTGAAAAAGGATATAACAAGAAAATTAAACAGCTCATTAAACCTTTTTTAATCCCTGGTATGCCCATGTTAATTATGATTTATTTCGGGAAGAGGATGAAAAATGTATTTGAAATTACCAGCCATAGAAAAAAAATGAGTTAAATAATAAGGATTATTCTTGCTGCTCATCTTCATAAATTAATGAGGGAGCAGATTAAAAAAAGTGTGAACCAAGTAAGACTGTTGGTCATGTAACATGAAAATCTCACCTTTATACCATTTAAATTGACAGAGATTTCTATAAATCCCTTCACTAACTTGACCCTGTGAACATTTTTAACAAGCAACTCCATGCTTTCTTCCGTACTGCCAGCCTGCTTTGGATTCACAGGTGTGCATTGCTTTTTACTTCTTTTGTTACTATATATTAAAAGACGTAGAATTTACATTTATTACAGTCCACCCATCGTCTTACAGTACTTCACGCAAGAAGTCTCTGATTGTATATGATGGAGATGAAGAAAGGTTAGATAGAAAAGTTGTGGGTATTCAGACTGTCATGAAGGATGGACAAAAACTCTTCAAATGTGAAGTGTGTGGGGAAGTCTTTAAACAAGCGCAAAGCTTCAGTGGTCACTGCAGATTGCACAGAGGTATGGTAACTAAACAAAGAGGATAGTACAATGTAAAATAAACAGTTGCAAAAATCTATTTATGTCAGCGAGTGACTTATTCAAGAATTTTTGCGAATACTATACTTGCGGCTGGTCAATGAGATTTTTCACGCGAGTCGACCATATTTATTCCACGAGTGCTTGTTCGGGTTAAGGTTGAGTGTCAAATGCGTTCAATGAATATATATTGTTCCATTTCATTTCATTTTTTAACTTAAAAGAAAGAATAAAGGAATATTAACACAAGAGAATATATTTTTTATTGACCTCTCAATACTAAGGCCAGTTACTGTTTTCGAATCAGTGTCTGGATAAAATTGCAAAGATGACTACATAAAAACCATAAGTTGTGCTTATTTTATTTCCTCATTTGTTTATTTTTCAGGAGAGAGAATAAAACGATTTAAATGTTCCATCTGTGGTTCAACATACACTACAAAAAGTCACTTGAAGTTTCATATGTACAAACACAGCGGAAATTACCCGTTCACATGTTCGTTCTGTGGAAAGGGATTTGCTGGAAGAAGTCAGCATAAATATCACGTGCTAAGACATACAGGTAATTCGTGTAAATGCATAAGGAAGTAATGCGTGACGTTTAGATAAATTAATCAAATTATTTGCGGAACTATTTTTTTTTAGATTTGGGCTAAATTTTTTTAATTCCGGGCATTTCGGGACAATGTATTCATTTAACAAAAATATATTTCGCAGAATAGTTAATTTTGGGACCACTTACCTGTGAATTCTTCTTTGCAAATAATTTGTACCCTTCATGTAATGGGTGAGGGTGTCTGTCGAACTTTAAAAACCTTTGATATCTGTTTCTCTCGACAGAAAAACCTTGAAAACGTTAAAAAGTGAAAATTTCTAAAAGATTTTGAGTGAATGCGTCTGGGGAGTTTTGTCTGAAATAGTATTAGCAAAAAACCTTGAAGAAATAATTTGATAGCCATTCTGTGGGCTTGTGCAGGGCTAGAAGCATGCTGTTACCATAGTAACAAACTGATAATTGTTATCTCGCACATTTTCATGGGTCCGCTGCGGTTAAAAACAAAACTATTATTAACTATAGGATAAGAACTGAACAAGATTTCTTCACAAAAATAAATTAAGTTTTAAACTTTAAGCAGTAATAAAAAACCCTTGGATTGCTTTATCCTTCAAAGCGATTATCCTTCAAAGCGATTATCTTTTAAAGCGATTATCTTTTAAAGCGATTATTTTTGTCTTTAGTAGCCTGGCTTTTTTTCTTAGCTGGATTTTTTATTGTTTGAGTTGAAATATCGCTGATTCAAGTCAAAACGTTAAGTTTATTTCACAAGATCAAACAGATTGATATGAATATTGATATAAATATTTGTCTTTCTGTAGGCGAAACACCGTTTAATTGCAAAGATTGCGGAGCCAGATTTTGGAAGCAAGAAAACCTCGACGCCCATCAAAGAAAGCAATGTATATCTAGATCGGATGACATGCCGTTAACCGCAACAGATGGTGCTACTACACCAGGAGATGTTATGGACGTTGAAGTGGAGGGTGTTCAAGAAGAACAGGATGTGCCATACGTATGCACCATCACGGAGGTAAGTTCTACTTATCTTATAAGCTGGCGAGAATAAGTTACAATTTATATTCACAGAAAGTTCTTTCTGTTCTTTTTTTAGCATTGTAATGAAGTGTTCGAGACTCAAAAAGAACTGGACAAACATATGCATGTGGTTCATGTATTGCAACCAATCGAAATACAGTTGGAGGACGAATCTCCAACGATGACGTCATCTGGAAACCGTAATGCGTTGACAGAGAATCCCTCGATAGAAGGCAGTGCAGAAGGTCGGATAGACGACTGTTCGAGCGGAAATATGCCGAAAAGAGACCGTAACAGTCCCAATCCAAGCAAATCTAGTGGTGACAAACATCGAAATGTCGTGACTCTGTCTGATTGTGGCATAGTGTCGAAGTCCGAAATGGAAATAAATGGGTTATCGGAATAAAGTATCCACGAAAATTGACGATAGGCACACTTTGCTTATATTACAATCGGGAGATCTTTTTCCACAAAACATGCGTTCAGATTAATTAAAGCTCTTACAAAATAAACATTAAGTAAATAGTTAGGGATAAACGAGACAACAATTTCCTTCGATTTTATGAGTTTATACCAGTGATGTAATTTGTCTGATGGACATATTCCTGAAAAAAAAGCAAATTCTTTATGGCTAAGAAGAAGAATATCTGATGAACCGACTCTCGCCATCATGCTCAGCATATACTTATTTTTTTCAGTAAATTTGCAAAGAATGACAAGTTGTATGTGTGGCGATATATTTCTACCATATATATTTTATGTCAACAAACACGACACAAAATTTACAAGTATAATCATCTTATAAATAAATAAGTTAGTTCTTTTTCTTACAAAAGTAATCAGTATGCGCGGTATTCAAAATACGGACGGTGGAGTGGGAGTGTGGTTGGAGTTTTTTTTCAAAACCATAGTAATGTGATGGCGTATTAGTTATTTTTTTTTCGCATGGTTTTATTCTCTTCAAATGTCAACGAAAATTTGATTTGAAATTTTAGTCTCGTTTGTAATACGTTAAAGAGAAAGTTTTACCAAAACTAGAAACCCGTGACCCTGCTCTGACAAAAACCCCGGACTCCGTTAATCAAGCATGAGACAGAGTAGAATCGGCACAAAATTTGAACATTAAGGATATTTTATACTTAAACCAAAATTTATTAGTCTCTTTAGACTTCGTGCGAACCTTGAGACAACGAAGACTTTTAGAGTCATCACAAAAAATTTAAATGTCTATTCGAGTTCAAACAAGTGCAACACTTCATATCGAATTCGTTTTGTTGTTTATAAATAACAACATTTACTGTTTCAAAATGTTAAAATCTATGTGCGCGCCTTTATGAATTAAAAATACAATCGAGCGCACTTTTGTTAATAAAACTTGGCGTAGTTGTTTCACGTAACCAATAATATGCACACTTAAAATTAGTTAACTTCCTGACATTTCAAAACTTTTTACTAATCAAGGAATTTGCGGTTTATTAGGGAACTAAACAACAACAAAAATTATGTGTGAAATATGCTTTCTTAATTAGTGCGATAGAAAAAAATATGCCGAATTCTTTTGTTGATATTCCAAGTGTGTTTTTCAGGGCCCTCGACAACTTAATTTGCCACAAAAGAACAAGTTGCCACGCGTTGAAAGATTAAGTTTCACACGACCATAATAATTGTCCCAAACGTTAAACTATCAAGGGACTTTTCTTAATAACACTCCTGAAACCGGTTTAATGTTGCGTGCGAAAAGTCCTTTAGTCCAACATTTACATCGATTCGTTAGCGTTTGGTCTATATTATCGAAAACCTTGTGCACGTTGTCTCCCGATTGAAAGATTGTTTATCGCTTTTGACGTGTTTTTATCGCGGACTACCCAAATCAATCTTTCACTTTTACTGAAATTTTAAAAACGCAAATTACTTGATCAACAAGTAAACACCCATGCTCGTGTCGTACAAAGATCGAAACACATTCCCACACTGAATATAACAAAAGTCTCATAATAGAGTCAGTTAATTTCTTGATGAGACATTTTCCAGCAAACTTTACAAGTAAATAATTTATTCAGTTTTTGGCTTCCCTTTCTTCAGCCTATCTTTTCTTCAGCGTAATAGTTGGAAGCCTGATAACCATTTTTATTATTCTTGTAGTGCTGTAGTATAATTTGTGTCTGCACATCACTTGCAATCAATGCAAGGTGAAAATTCTGCAGCCAAACAACCTCGTTTCCAAGCTGTAAAATTATAAATACCCGACAAATTGATTTTGCTTTTACGATATTAAAAAACAAGAGAAATATTTTTCTTATTGTTAAAGCTATCAATCCTCAATTCCGGTCGCACTTGAGAAAAATGGGGTCAAATTGAAAAAGAATGCAGCTTGTGAAATCATGAAATTGTTCAGTTTTAACACGTTAAGCAGCCTTAAAACACGTGCACAGATTACGTGTTCAGATTCGATTTGTAGCGACATGCTCTAACTTTTTCGCAGATAAGTAATTCCGACTTCGCGGTAGCAAGGCGGACATAATGATTCTTCAACAACAATCCAGATGAGTGTTTTTATAAACTCACATGGCAATCAAAAAGCCGATATCGTACCAGTTGCTTTCAGGCTACACAAAGTGACGAAGAGGAGCCATAGCGAAACCATGACACATCCGCTGGTGTACTTCGAACAAGTGCCACCACCCAGTTCTCCTTTAAACAACTAAAAAAATATAAATGCCCTTCTAATAGCAACTAAAACACTCGATTGATGGAATTTTAGACTTGGATAAAGTTGAGAACTGACTAATTCCTTTTGTAATTAGTAACTATGTAGCAAGACGCTCAAACAAAAATTCTTACCATCCGTCTAACGACTAAAATAACCAGCGTGATTGACCCGCACGACAAGAATACCACGGCAGAAAACATGAGATTGTCATCGTTTAAAATTAACTTCGAACCTTTTGTTCGTAAATAGATCGACTTTAACACCCACGGCAAACCAAGCCCAAGAAAGACATTGACGCTGTTACTCCCTAAAATATCAATTTAATAGTTACGAAGTCAAGTATGAAGATCCTGAACTCTAGGTCAATCCAACGATCAGGTTATTGGAAGTTTTTTTTACCGATTTACGCTATTCACTACCGTATCTAACGATCAAGGGACCGAAAATGGTTTCACAGCTTACCCAAACAAGTCCAACTCAAAAGTTTATCACATATTAGTATCAAACAACAAAAAGACATCCGTTTCGTGAAAAAAAACTAGAATTTTAACTTCACGATCAGTTATCCCTGACTCTTTTTTAAAAACTTATTTGAGATTTAATCCGATTCTGACGTCATTACGTTGCTCAGGGGCGCGCTGCTTATATGAAAGGACCGAACTATTATAATTTTACAGCTGCTTTTACTGTTCTGGTAATTTAAGTTTGGATGAAGCAAAAAATGGAACGCCGAAATCCACAATATTACCGACGTTGTTGATACACACAAAAAAACTTACTTACGACTTCGTTCTCTATAACTAGCAGAGGACCTAAATTGTGGAATACATTTCTTGATACACACAAAAAAACTTATTTACGACTTCGTTTTAATATTAGTACTCTCTTATAAATGTAAATCAGGCGAAAACATACATTTATTTAAATACACGTTTTTTTTAAAATTTATTTCTTCAGCAAGTAACATCTTATATGCAACATGGGGTCTGAATTCTTCAAAAAAAAGAATTAACTTGTATACAGAAGCTATCCGGAAGTGACAGAAAATGACAAAACGTTACGTTATTCCTCTGTTTGACATATCAGCACAATTTTACGTGACGAACAATCGAGCATGAGTTATAGCACATACCTGTTATATTACCAATCGCTGCATCAGCTGAATCATCTTGTAAAGCAGCTGTCTTGCTGGCAAATGTGTCGGGCATACTCGTTCCCAAGGCAACAAGCGTAATGCCAGTGATGCTGACATCTAAGCCGATGACGCATCCAAGTAGCTTTGCAAACTAAATTTTAAAAAAAAATTGTATTTTCGCAGACTACCATCGTTGAGCTCAAAAGTATTGAAACAAAGGCATTTTTTGTCATTTTTCACAATGACCAAAAGAGTCCAATACAAAATTACTACTTTAGTGCAAGCGTATGCAAGGTTGATAGCGAATAAAATTTGCTACTATCATTCTCTAGCACACCAGCACAACGAAATAATCTACGTCGAAATCCACGAAGGTCCTAAAATTCAGGACAACGGTCGTGCTGACGTCAGCAACAATTAGCGCATTCCAAGAATATGGTTTTAACTACATAACTTAAGAGTATAAGTCAAAAGACCACTGTGAACATTGACAATTGAACATTGACAAGTGGACATTGACAAGTGGACATTGACAAGTGGACATTGACAAGTGGACATTGACAAGTGAACATTGACAAGTGAACAGTGACAAGTGAACAGTGACAAGTGGACATTGACAAGTGAACATAGACAAGTGAACATAGACAAGTGAACAATGACAAGTGAACATTGACAAGTGAACATTGACAAGTGAACAGTGACAAGTGAACATTGACAAGTGAACATTGACAAGTGAACAGTGACAAGTGAACAGTGACAAGTGAACATTGACAATTGAACATTGACAAGCAAAAATTAACATGTGGACATTGACAAGTGGACATTGACAAGTGGACATTGACAAGTGAACATTGACAAGTGAACAGTGACAAGTGAACAGTGACAAGTGGACATTGACAAGTGAACAGTGACAAGTGAACAGTGACAAGTGAACAGTGACAAGTGAAAATTGACAAGTGAACAGTGACAAGTGAACAGTGACAAGTGAAAATTGACAAGTGAACATTGACAAGTGAACATTGACAAGTGAACATTGACAAGTGAACATTGACAAGTGAACATTGACAAGTGAACAGTGACAAGTGAACAGTGACAAGTGAATATTGACAAGTGAACAGTGACAAGTGGACCTTGACAAGTAAACATTGACAAGTGAACAGTGACAAGTGAACATTGACAAGTAAACAGTGACAAGTGAATATTGACAAGTGAACAGTAACAAGTGGACCTTGACAAGTGAACATTGACAAGTGAACAGTGACAAGTGAACATAGACAAGTGAACAGTGACAAGTGAACATTGACAAGCAAAAATTAACATGTGGACATTGACAAGTAAACATTGACAAGTGAACATTGACAAGCTTAAAATGTGTGAACCTAATATAGAAACAGCCTATGCAATCACTTGGGGCGACAAACTTTAAGATTAGCTGTTTTGTTTCCATATTTTTTCTCATGGCTGTAGAAGGAACAACTAAAAATTTTTAGTTGTGTGTTTCCATATGTCCTTTTGAAGCAAGGCGTAACTTACACGTGATTATAATACGAAAAAAAATATGAAATCTGAACAAACTACAATTTACCTGTTCGACGAAAGCAGCCAGAAGACCAAGCATGAGTAAAGAAACGATAAACGCCGCCCAGCCGCCCCAGACAGTACTAAAAAGAAAGATTGCACAGGTCCTCGTTACATCTTGCGATAAAGGACTTGATAAGAATATTTTATTACAGGTTATGCATTACAAACACAAAAAAATTTTTTAACTATTAAATTACAGTGGATTTTTTTAGTTTGGTGCTACTGCCAGATATTATGATTTTAATACAATCTTTAAATTTTTTAGGTAACTTTAGAATGCAGGAGACGTAATGCAGCCCTTGGCTATACTATAGCTACACAGCTAAACATAATAATATAGAAAAAAAAAGGTTCCAGTAGGATGTGACTTGTTAAATATTTTGTTTGTTTGTGTGTTTTCGTGGAAATGATAAATACTAGTACTGCGCGAAATTACATAACGACGAAGCTAACACCATTAAAGTGTATTAAACTTTTTTAATTGTGATAAATTTGATTCTCGAAAAATTCGCTAGGTAGTGTCATGCCATGGTTAAGCGGATAAACCATTAGCTTACATTCCTAGACTTCGGAGTTTAAATTTATTGTTAAAATGTTTGTTTCCATGATCCCTCGGGAATGAAGAAATAATTCACTGGTGAAAATGAAATAATCTTACCGTGGAGGGATAAAAGAGAACAAAACTTTCCATAGAAAACACAAGAAATGTAAAAACATCGTACCACCAGAAGGAGAGCCATCAAGGGACATAGCACTAGACGAAGTAAAAGAAGACACATAACATACTCCTTTTTTACAATAAAATTCGCACAGAAGGCTCCAGGCTAGTTTTTATATTTGCACTCACTGATAAAATAAAAATTTCCTTCACTTCAAGTCAAAAAAATTGTATTTTTTGTAAACAAATGTACTGAGAGCTCGAAAGATGTGAAAACGTGACATTTCGTCGATTAAAGGAGTGGCGGGAGTTTTGGGGACACTTTAGCAGAACCACACAAACACTCACTCAAGAATTTGTTGTCTCCATTCTTGCTTAACCGATGTACTCTCCGTCTCCTTGCTCACTAGTGAAGTGACTTGATCAACAATTTCGTCCACTTCTAGAAAGTCAATTACCTTCAATTAACGAAAAAACATAACTAGCATAGAAATGCTGAAGATTTTGTTTTTATGATTTTTCAAAATGCTAGAAGAATAATTCAATTGCTGTAGTGGGGGTCCTAGATACAAAACTCTAACGTATTGTCACATTCTTTAATATTGAGGAGGTGTTTTTGAACAAGTATCACATACATACCATTGGAAGTTATGAAAAAAAATTATTTAACCTATTGGCTTGTCTTCAGGAAATTTTACATAACAACAAATCCAAACTTAATTGTCAAATGAAAAACTCGATTATGACTGACTTTCCATTAAACACCCAATGCTTATCTGGCAGCAAACAGCAAATACACACGCAACTAGGCTATGAAAATGCAACATAAACTTGCTAATAAAGGTAAAAACAACTCCATGAAACAAACAAACAAACAAACAAACAAACAAACAAACAAACAAACAAACAAACAAACAAACAAACAAACAAACAAACAAACAAACAACGCAAACAACGCAAACAACACAACAAACAGCAACAAACAAACAAACAAACCTGATGTCAACGAAATGATAGCTGCACATCTATGTCCAATTTTACCAGATCCTGTCACGTGATACAACGCAATTATAAAAGTCTTTCCCATCTATGAAGAGAGGTGTTAATTATGGTATGTTTCCAAAAGAAAGTCTCTCGGGCGACAGTGTAAATGTGTTTGATGTTCAAGCGCAGAAAGAAAAGGGTCTGGATTGATTTGACTTAGTCAATTAGGGATTCAACAATTTTCTAAAAAGGGCGTTAAAAAGAGATGTGAACTCAAATTTTAGAAACGGCGCTTAATCACAGGGCATTAAAACATCACAGCATCGTTACATAAACAACAACGAACATGGTCACTTACTTCAGCATTAGACTGGACATTGATGACAATTTTTTTTGAAGTTTCACCAGATGCAAAATTCAAAACACCTTGATCGACATGTTCAAAGTCACATTTCTTCAATACCACATCGGCATTGTCGCCACCCATCGCAGTACCATTTCTAAAGTAACATATTTTTATCAAAATACATCTTTCAATCACGTTTAAATATTTTGAATTGATCATTTTGAGCAATTCGATATTTGTTCTTTCGTGTTTTAACTCAGAAACTACAATTTTTTTCGTAACAATTTTTTTCATACGAAAAGTGCGTGACAGTAAAAACTTATGTCAAATTACCAAATAATTAAAAAAAGTAATATATACCAAATAAATAACACACGTAAAATACTAAGAAAAGCAAAAAAACATACATCGTTCTATAGTAGACAGTGATATTTCCGTCAGAGCCATGCAGACGTACGACTTTTGCAGTGGCTGTCGCAGTGTTGGTTGACGTATATTCCACATGATACGTAGCTTCTTGAAATATGAACTCACCAGGATCTGAAGCACGAGTAAAGCATAGGCAAAGCCGATATATATATATTGTTAAATTACAGCTGACATGAGCATATTTTGTGTTCTTTGAGCTAATAGCTTTAAGAGTGCTTGTTTCCGAATAAATATCGCTGCTAATATTTTGTTTACCGGGGTTGCTATATTTTACAGGCGGGAAAATTCAAAATATTGTTTAAGTGAAATAGACAACATTGTATGAAATCAACATCACGAATCTAATTTTTATTCAAGAAGTTTTAAGACGAGTTTTGTTGTTATGTAGTCGATCTTTTAATCAATTTCAACGGAAATAATATATAATAACAATAATTTGAAAGAAATTGATAAGGAAAAGTAGGTATCCAAAGAAGGAACATTTCAGGTACGTCAGGTATGTAACGACTAGCTATTTATACCTTGCATGTTAATTATGATTTTTACAAAGCGAATTGTGAAGGGCGAAATCGGCGGCCAATTAGCTGCGAAATATCTTTTTGATTTAGTTATTTTGAATTCTTTTTAGTAAGGAGATTGGGTTCTGATTGATTTATATGTTTACAGCGAAATATTTCGCCGCTAAATAAATAAATCACTGTACAATAGAAACACTATTGTACAGTGAAGCGAATTTTTCAAAAGGAAAATCGAAACAAACAAAACTGCGCAGGCTCAAATACATTTTGCCTGCAAATTCGCTCTAAATTATCATCAGCATTAAAGATATAGCTGAGAACCTTATTATAGTTGAAATCTTAGGTGAAAAGGTTCAAAAATTTAAAACACAAATTTTTTTTTTATGATTCATTTACTTTTTGTTTTAAAAAACGAAACAATTTGATTTAAATTTTTCAAGCACTGACTTCAGATTTACTAAAAGCTTTCAAAAATCACATAGTATGAGATTTGCATGGAAACCAAGTAACTTTCGCGAGTCGAAATAACTAATCGATGAGAATAATTTTCGCAAATTTAAAATCTTTCGCGAATAATAATTACGATTATCGCCAGAATTAATTTTTGAGATAGATGTAGGAGTGAACTATCATTTGTTCACAGTGACTTTTCATAGAGTGTGAAGGTGCCACGGAACATCGATACAAATTATTTTGGATTGTTTTAAATAGTTGTGAGTACCAATATAACACAAAACAGAATAAATAAAAAATCGCAATAATTAAGTCACGAAAACTTATGGAGAAATATTTTGAGGGAAAAAAACTTTTATTTTTAGAATTTTTTCGAGCTGTTACGATTTGAACCCAAAAAGTGCGAAATGATGAGAGTATTTTTTCGCTAAAGATTCCAGTAAAGATTGAAGAACAAGTTTTCGCTGAAAGGGGACTGGTGCCCGCTGTGAATTAAACAATGGGTATTTCAACATTGCAATGTTGTATTAAAACGTTATTTGATAAAAAAGTTACCGTTATCTTTCATAAAGGAGACATGCGCAACAGTAGGATCACCAAGTGCTGTATCAGGACACGGATCTTTTAAAACAACGTAAAAATCTTTAGTAGCGTCTTCATCATCATTACTGTTGTTGATGATCGGTATGTGAATCCTTTTACAGTACTCATCTTCGGAAAAAACCTTTCAAAGATAAGTTACGCTTCTATCAATGGAGAGTAATATACTTTACCTCATTCACCCGGGTTTTATTCATAATTTATAACAGGATTCCAGCAGAAACATTTTTACGAATACTTTTTGAGTACAAATATTAATAAATCGCAAAACAAGAGTTTGCAAAACAAGAGTTTGCATTGTTCCATTAAATGATGTTTCAAAGTTTAAACAAAGTAAAAGGATGAGTCTTAATATAAGAGGCATAGATCAAACAATTTTTGAACAATAAAGAACTAAGTATTAGTTGAATTGAAGGTAGTTTTTGTATCTATCTGCTCCCACCACCGGAACCAAACTAACAAAAGAGAACAAAGCAACTTACTAACGTTCCAGCTGCATGTGCAAAATCTTTCTGCGCTTTCGCATGCCCTTCTCTTGTCTCGTATCGAACAATAGCGACGCTTGCCAAACCCAACAAACCGTTGTCTCGATGATCTGATATATCGCCTCTTTTTTCTAAGCTTAAGTGTCTAGATATCTGTGACATCTTTATATGGCGAGGAGTGACATGTTCGTTTTCTTGTTGGCTTAAAATACGTTTCTTCTGTGGACTATCAAGAGAATTACTATTGTTTATATTATCCTTGTTACTATTTTTACTATGTTGATTAGAGAATATAACGTTATTTTCAATGTCATTGTACGTATTTCCAGACAGTTCGCCAGATTCCGACACCTCTGGCAAGCCTGATTGATCTGCTGTTGTGTGCGATACAGAATGCAAATTGCTAAATGTCCGTTCACGTGCCGTGTTAGAGGTCAGTGAAGGCGTGACGCAACTATCTTCGTGATAAGAAACCGAATTTTTTTTACGTGGACTTAGACATCGGGTGGAAAGCTAGAAAGAAGAGAAAAAAAAATTGACAGGAAGACAAAAAGTGCAATCAGAAAACAAATGAATTAAAGACCTAAGATCGGAAATTTCTGCGTTTATGCTTCCTTGTGCGTCCGACAATTATCCAACGTCGACAACAGCAAAAACGTTACAGGCATTCCCGGTAGGTATTCCCCTTTCTTAAGTTGTTTCCCAAGATGTAAACGACATCAACTTATATTCAAAACTATTTTTATTTTAAATTTTAAGGCGGTGAAACACGATTCGAATTTAAGATAAACAATCTGTGTATCTTAAACAGTTCGTCACAGGACGTCCTGAAACATGTCATCAAAATAAGAAAAAATAGAATTTAACAAATCTATAAGCAAATGGATGCAGGAAGAATTTCTATGGAATGTCAAAGTCACAAAATATAAGGACAGGGGTGAGATTACTGAGTCTTTTTCGAAATATCTCCTTCGATAAGTCATGTTGACAACGCAGGAATGGGGTAGAAAAATGTACTTGGACAGATTTCTTCGAAATAACAACAAGCGCCGGTAACGAAGGTAATAAATTTTTATTCAGAATTTATTCTTGTTTTATTGAAAGAGAAATGTTTAGAAATTAAATGAAAATAATTACCATACTAATCTTCTGTGCAGCTTCCACAATATGGCTGAATCCAATTTTTTGACTTCTAAAAACACCAATTAGAATAACTCAAAAATTCGAATGGAGGAAATAAGATGACCTAGGATTTTGTCTCCACATTATTACATTGTGATTCTCAGTGTGAATATACGACTGCGCTATCACTAACTTGCCAACAGAACTTTAAATATATCCATAGATCAAAATCATAAGAACCAACATCAACCTCAGGTTACATAGCTAGATCTCAAGTGTGGTTACATAGTTAGATCTCATCTATGGTTACATAGCTAGACCTCGGGTGTCGTTACGTAGCTAGATCTCAGGTGTGGTTACATAGTTAGATCTCATCTATGGTTACATAGTTAGACCTCGGGTGTCGTTACATAGCTAGATCTCAGGTGTGGTTACATAGTTAGATCTCATCTATGGTTACATAACTAGACCTCGGGTGTCGTTACATAGCTAGATCTCAGGTGTGGTTACATAGCTAGCAGTCTGAGTATCCAAGGATGAAGCATTCACCTTGTTCTACGGTTAAATAATACATCGATTTGAAGCGTAGTAGATTTTCGTGAAACTGAATATGTTGCTGATGAGAAACAAAACGATCCCGAAAATGAACCAGTCTTCGTGTCTAGAAAATGTAAAACCAATTTAGAATCCAATAACATGCCTTATATCTAAACGAATTTCATAAATATGTTGGTCCCTTCATGAACCATGAAAAAATACTAGTTTTCCGGTACTATTAAATTTCGAGATACAGAGAATCTACTGTATTGATGAATATTTACCATTTAAATCAGAGAGGTGCAAGGAGTTGTTGTTTTTCCCGATCATTGCTTTAGAGATGATTTCATTGTGTTTTGGAAATTCATCAATTCTTCTCTGGCCAGTGATGCTAACAACAACAGCATGACGGAATCTGCAAAAAAAAAAAGAAATTTAAAAAAAGTCAAAATATCTATATAATTAGCTGTGTCTTCATCTCTATCAGCTGCAGTTTAATTAGATTATCAACAAGAGTTTAATTAGATTATCAACAAGCTTGGGACATTATTAACAAGAACACCTCAATACCTCTCCTGACATAAAGACAGTGTTGCACCAATCAAAAAATTGTATTATTAATAAGTGCAAAAATATCTTCCTGTATTGTTGAGTACGGTTACAGTTTATTATAACAATTAACAAAAGGTTTTCAACAAACTACTTAAAAATAAGGATGTGTCTTCCCTGTCCCCTCTGTGACACCCAACCCCCTTCCCCATCCCCAAAACATTTAGTAACACTTCCCCAACCCCAAAACATTCAGTAACACTTGATCTTTGGCTTTGGGTAGGTTTTTGTTGGGATAATCAATTTTGTGGATCTAAAGTTCCGGACAAATAATTTGCGTGAATCAGTTTATTTTTTCAAATAAGAATTTAATTTTGTGAATAGTTCGCGACAGTTTTCTGATCTCAAGAATATCTCACATACAGCAGCTATATTAGAAAGTCGTGGCGTATTTACAGCTTATAATATTTTATTTACAGGAATTTTTTCACAAACAACATCAACAAGAAACTTTGTATGATGAACAAACAGTTTTTAAAACTTGCATTTAAACAATTAATAAAGAATTTATTTCAACGACAATACAATCAATGGCAGTATTTTTCGATAAAAACATTTATAGTAGCTATTATCATTTAGAAGGTGACCCTTATACTTAATTTCTATTACATTGAAAAAATGATCTCAAAATCACCTTGCTCTTGCAAATGCCCTTGACATTGTCGAATCAAAATGTTGTTTCAAACCTTGCACGACATCATGAGCTGTAACGTTTTTCTCTGGACTACTTTGACGTACATACGACACGATATCTCTATGAAAAAAAGGATGTTCTCATGAAAACGCATGCAGAAAACATTTTCTTTAATGGAAACTGGATTGTATTAGCAGAAAGATAAACTTAATTTAGTAGACTTTTTTCACAGGGATTTAATTACGTGGTCTGCCCATTTGGATCTTATGTGGATGTTTAATTATTTTTTATTCCGTTTTTAAAGTATATTTTAACTAAAAAAACACACAAAGTAGAATATATTGGAATTATTTCCCTCTGTAGTTTGTCTTTCACATGGATTTATTTTCCTGGTTAGGGCACAAAAACTTTTTTTTACAGGACATATATGGGGGAATTTTCATTAAAGCCCTGACACATTATGAACATTCCTCCTTCAACAGTACCTGTGTATATATACTTTTCCGGACAACAAGTTTCAGGCTAGCTATTCATCAAAGTAAAAATCCAACGCAAATTTTTTACCTCAAGAAAGATTCAAAAAGTGTTAGATAAAACCAAACCTTATTTTTGATCGACTGTCAGTAAATTGTTTCATCTTGATTTCACTGTAAAAAAACAAGAAAGAAAACAGTTTATTTTAGCTGTAGATTTTTCACCATAATGGCATAACACTAGTAAGAGATTAAAAAATAATTATTTTACTTGTAGATATAATCTATACTGCATATAATCAAAATTTTAATGGAAGGTCAGGTTTAAATGTGACATTTCCTGAACAATCATAGTGAACCTGTTTTTCATAATAAGGTATAATAAGTGACAGAAAGTTTTCACGCTAGAAATACGAATAGCATTGCTTTAAATTATTTTTCTGCCAAATAAGCCAACTCTTTATTCATTTGGAAAACTGAATACAAAACTTGATCCTGTGATATAAACAATCCACGTTAATTCGTTTATTAGTTTCTTTAGATACCAACCTAACTTTTCTATTTGGACTAACAGGACATGTTTCACCGACTGGTCTAATAACTGGTTTCTTTTCCATTTGATCGACAGGATGTACATCAACTATATGTTTCTGAAATGAAGAAATAGCTAGAATCAACCATAACCATCTGAACCATTTCTTTGTTTTTACTCAGTTAACACAAATATTTTGCGTATGAAAAGTATCAACTATGAGCTATGGTTGTTAAATTGTTGTAAGTACTTCATTTGTAGAATTTCATAAAATAAATTCTAAAGAATATTACAAATAAAAACAACAAAACAATTTAATAAGCACAGCTAAGATCAATGAACGAAACAATAAAGTCCTATGTTCCCCAGCTGCATAACTTTTTTCTCAGATATCTTGCAATAATTAAACTAGCTAATATCGAAATAAATCTCATTTAATATCAAAAGTCCTTAAAGGTGTGTGGGTCAAAAGGAAAGCATTTGAAGTAAAAGCAAATGATTGACATTACACTTACAAGTGGGCTGTGGTGGATACCATCCTGAGAATTAGAAGCATGATGGTTATGTCCCAGCATATGCTTTTTATTCTTCAGTCTGTGGCACCACCAACCTTTGTCTTGTGCCCAAGCAGTTAGCACAAGTAAAGGAAAAAAGAAAAGAGTCAAGACGGCTTCCCAAATTTCTACTTCATTTGGAGAGGACCATTTTAAAACAATTAATAACCACACATATGCGAACATTGACCATAAAGAAGTGATGACAAACACACCAAATTCCATGACACGTTTTGTTGTGTTCGATGGCACAGTTATGATGCAAACAGCAGTTATGACTAACAAATTATACGAAGCTGATCCAATAATAGTAAAAATGCCTAAACCATTAGATGACTTAGGACTGTCTAATGTGGACACAGTCTCAATCACTGCTATTAAAATTTCTGGTGCTGAAGATCCTAAAGCCATTAGAGTTAAATTTGCAACAGTCTCATTCCATATGAAAACCTCTTGCTCAATACGTTGTTTCTTTTCGTAATCAAATGTAAAAATGATACGTTTTTTGCTGGTAATCATCTCAATACTCAGCATAAAGACATCAGCAGCAATGGCAATACCAAGAAATATATAAAGCATAGCCAGTGTA
Source organism: Hydractinia symbiolongicarpus (assembly GCF_029227915.1). Taxonomy (NCBI): domain Eukaryota; kingdom Metazoa; phylum Cnidaria; class Hydrozoa; order Anthoathecata; family Hydractiniidae; genus Hydractinia; species Hydractinia symbiolongicarpus. The sequence goes on along the minus strand of NC_079875.1, from coordinate 23,706,896 downwards.
TACAACACACCTCGTAGCCATTTCGGCCACAAGTTTTCTGCAGGTAATAATAACCAACTGTCAAAGCATACGTCGTTATATTCCACAATATAACCAGATGAATAATTTGTTCTGATGACCATAATTTTGTTAACCTACACCATTATTAAATCTCAATGTTGTGCATATATATGTTTCTTTGTATTCACTTAGCATTTCTTCTCTTTTCTTGCACTAAATTCATAGAATTAGACAGTTTATTTCACTGTAAAGTAAAAGGATGCAAATTTGGAATCACTTTTGTTGTACTGCACGTAACTAATGTAAACATCATAAAGCATAGTGACATTAGGAACTTAAACTTACGGATACGCATTAAGGATATTGAATGGCTCAAACACATATTCAGTATATTCAGTAATCTTTGAAGGTTCTTAGACGTAAAAGATAACATAATTATGAAATTAAAATTGTTTGCCAGGTAGCAAAAATCTACGTTTTTGTTTTTTACTAAAACGTCTGAGGTGGAGAATCTTGAGCAAACTCTAAAACAACTAAATGAATATTATTAAATCCTTGTTACAGTGCTCATACACACCCTAAGATAATCTGAGACAAATACAAATGCATTCCAAATCCCACTGGAAAAGTAATTACGATATCTGTTGAAAAGATCAAAATGTGAACTTGAGTTACTTATTATTAGTATTATAACCATTATTAGCCTCCTTAGCTCCTATTGGTACTGTTATCAATGAAGTTCCTGCAAAGTTGCTCCAAGTGCATTTAAAGCTCCTGTTCGACCTACAGAAACTGTGCAATCACAAAACTGTTCTTGTGTTGAATGCTAAGCAGAAAGGATGAATTCACACTTTTATAAACTCTGGCCTGACTCAGCCAGGAATTGAACCATGATCTTCCACACTAGGAGTGAACCATCCACCACAAGGTCACCAGTCGGTAAAGTAACAAGTATGTAAAGAAAATAAAAAAGTAAAAAATATAGTAAAGAAATTGCATACGGAAGTTACTAAGTGAATCAATTGACTGCTGGATTCTGCAGCAGTCCCTAATTACTATGTTTTGCTAGTGGTTAAGCAAACTTACCCTGGTTACTTTACCATTTCCCTTTAACTATGAAGATAAATTCAAAAAAAAAAGCTAAATAAAGCAGCAAATTCAATATTATATATATTATTATTTTGGCTAAAAAAAAATTGGTCTAATGAAATAAAATTTATAAGAAAAACAAACAACAACACTAAATAATTTATTCCTAGTGAACGTAATAAATGTATAGTTGTTCACAAGCTCCCTCCTAACGTTTTGAAAAAGATATAGAACAGTTAAGCAATATAGTCTGTACAGAACATAATCATAAAATAATCACCTATAGAGCCTTCTAGACTTATTTTGTGCAATGTAATAAAAGAAGTCTTTTCTTTGCCTGCTCAGACTTCACAAACCAAAATATATACACCACCAAAAATAAGAAATGATACACAGTATAAATAAAAACAAATTACTGTAATTTTTGTGAGAACTAAATTTCCAAAGATGCATATCCTATTTATCTTATGACAAATAACTGTCATGCATTTTGTAAAAAAGGAATTTGACATTATTTTTACCAATTGATATTGCTTTCGTGGATATTTTCTGTTAAAGACATAAAATAAAGAGTGCTGAAGTTGAAATTTGAATGTGCTGGAATAATCAGATGTAAATTATTGTAAATTATTTTTGAGAGAAGTGGAAAAATGTTTTTACCAAAAAATTTTCAAAAAAAAATTAATAATTCATTTTTTATCATGAATCATCTTTATTAATATCTCAAGATTTCTATATTCGAAAGTATCGGTGTCTAAAAATAAGTATGGATAGTAAAATATGAAATTTGATATTGATTATAATATTTCATGAAAGCTTGGAAAAGAAGAACAAAAATACTAGACATGGTCAGAACAAAAAGCACAACAGTGAATGATTTTAAAAATAAAATATTATGAGACTTGATATCATGTTGAATCTTCTGAACTCAGTATATTGCAAAACTACCTTTCTTTTATTTTCTGTGTAGAAAAGCCACAGGAAAAACCTTATGTCATCCATGCTATGATAAGGAGAAATGAAGATTTTATTGTTTCATGGATGAAGCATATTAACAAACTTCATGTAAAATCCAATATCCAATCTCCAAAATATAGAAGAATCTTTATTGCATTGGATAATAGCCAAAATCTTTTTTTCTGCTATCAGGTGTAAACAGACATTCATGAAAACCTTTTTGTTGGCTATAAAAAGATATTTTAAAAGCTTCTATTTTATCATATCACATAATCAATCCCTTCATACTTATAGCCTCATTAATATCAAAGCTATATATATATACTATATATAATGTTTTGAAACACTTTTCCATAGGGAATGATGGCATTAATGCCACCCATAATATTCAACAAATAAAAGTTATAAGCTAAAGTTGTTATATATATATATATATATAGATATATATATAGTTAAGATGGTTAAGATGGCACAGTGAAATTATTACTAAAATTTTGTTAAAACAAAATCAAATACTTGCCAGATTCTGGGAAAATGAGCTAACCATAAAAACAGCATTTCCTTCTCAACTTAATGTTATCTCTAGAAGTTGTGTATTTGAAATGGTTGCAGTGTTTTTGTTTGTATGTAAGTTTTAAAAAACAACAGTACTTCCATTTAAATGAAAACACAGAATCTATCACACTTTCACATAAAACTGCTGGTCACCATCAAAATATATACAGATACACACTACAAAAACCAAAACTCATACAATTGAATATATATTAATCATGGAAAAAAGGTCCAATAATATTTTGGTATTGCATCACTTTGTAACATCTGTCGCTTTGAATTTTCAATCAAAAGTGAAAATACTACAAAAAGGGTTATTAATAATTAAAACAAGGGTTTGCATAACCAATGAAATACTAAATATACATAGATGTATAACATGAAAGAGAGGAATAGACATAATATAAAACACTGTAACCAACTGCCAATACTATGCTTTCCAATAAAGTTTGTGTGTAAGGTTTGACTCGAAACTGTCACAAATAAATATTACACAAAGCCACCAAGTAAAAAAATGTTGTTAAAAAGACCCAAATTCAACTTGGTTAATTATCATTTTTCCACATGGTCAAAACTTAATTTAAATGTCCAGTTATTTTTATTATTTTTATGGTTCTTTATTGTTTTAAAGGAAAAATAACTGCAACTGCAATTATGGAACAAAAAGCCAAGCTGGTTTTTATCAAATAGTGCAGATTTGTGATGTCAAACAGCTTTCAATGTCATCTTCTGAAAGTGATTAATCACAATCTTTTTAGTCAAGCATAGAGTCATTATTAAATGAAGATACTCCAGATTCTTATGCTCACAAAACAAAATATATACCATTTTCGAACTTTAATATTCAAAAATTAATTTCCTAATTAAAAACCTAAAGATATACAAAACCTGAAGATATTTATTATACTACCACAGCTTGTATGGCAGGGCGATTTCACTTTCTGACTACCATAAAATTTGTATGGCATGGTGATTTAACTTTATGACTACCATAAAATTCGTATGGCAGGGCGATTTCACTTTCTGACTACCATAAAATTCGTATGGCAGGGTGATTTCACTTTATGAAATCATGAAAGAAACAAAATGGCACACTTAATTATTATTATGTTAGCACTTTTGTCAGCCCTTATTTCACCACTTTTGTGATGTCATCAGAAGCTTGAAATTTCACTAACATACCACTATCTGCTTAAAATTCAATTACTTTAATTCTAGAGCGAATTATCACATTCTGTTTGAAGTTTCTTCAAGAGAGAAGAAAAAGATATCTAAAACATCTGATTTTTTTCAATTTTTGGGTGAAATAAGAAATAAAAAAACTGGAATCTAAAAAAATCGGGAAATTGGATTAATCATGTGAAATAAAGTTGTGTTGTAAGTTTTAACTTCTAAATACACATGTCCAAAATTTAGAAAATTATTTTCCTTCAAAAATTAATTTCTTAATTAAAAACCTAAAGATACACAAAACCTGTCCATCTCCGAAATTTAGAAAATTATTTTCCTTAATAAAATAAAGTTGTGTTGTAAGATAACTTCTAAATATAATCCTAACAAAAATTTCCCAATTATAAGAACTTCATAGAGATTTGCAGGGGTAGATAGCCAATATAATACCATGGCTTTGAGAGGTTTGGGACCTAAAAATTTATAGATAGATATTAAACTTCAGAGATTTTATAATCATGCTACTGAGCAAAAAAGAGTGGAATCCCCCCACCCCTGAATCGAATAGGGTCAAATTTCTGACTACCACACAGCTTGTATGGCAGGGTGGCTTAGGTTTTGCCCAAGGATGCATCCTTTTTCTTAATTTTCTTTTCTTTTTCATTCTGTGAATATATTAATATTTTTTCCTACTTTGTAATTATAAGAGAGCAGGTACATGGGTTGTTCAGTTTCACTGGAATTAAAATATATAACATGTTAGTAGCTTACTGGACGAGATATCCTTGGCCACACACTCATAATAGTGATACAATTTTGATCTTACAAACTTAAGAATCAATGTTAACAAAGATAAAAGAAAATTATTATATGAAATCTATATTCAAATAATGACTAATATGGGCCCAAATTAGTTCTCCTTGAAACTGGACTAAATATGATAAAACACAGAGTTATCTTTTTTATTTTCTGAGGTGTATCCAAAAACTGCACAACACTGATGTACAAAATGAATCAGCTTTCCACTCATCAAGGCAAACAGCTGAAGGTGTGATAAAGATGTGTGGTAATGACAATTATTTTTATATATTTTTATTTTCTATTATGTTGTTAAACATAAAAATTATAAAAGAATGAATTAATATAATGAATCATAGTTTTCATGTTTTTTTTCTATTCATGACATAATCAAAGCTATTAGTCATAATAATTTTTACTTTTTGCACAACCTTACAAAGGAGAAATCTAAATGTTTTTTAAAACTCCTAAAAATTCTGTCTATGTAATATAAATTTTATGGTAACTAAGCCTTGATCATATGGTTTTTTGTCACGATTTTTCCTTTTGTTAAAAACAAAAGGAAAAGAAACATATATATAATTGCTGTGTTTTTAGTAACACAGATTTGTTAATTAACATTTCTTTATGAAACATCTGCAGACATGATAAGTGATGTTATTAACATAAAAAACAATGTTTTTAAAAAAAGACTACAAATAACAAAAGCACACAAATCCGATTTCACAGTGTGAACAACATATGTTTCAAAAGAATAACAACAGTAATATGTGAGAAAAAGCAACATTGTGTCTCTGCTGCTACATGTGCAAGGCACAAATGTCTTATGGTATTTTTTCCAAATTATATGTTCAATTGTAAATATATTAAAACGTTCTTAGAGCATGGTTATAAAACTTTGACTCTAACTTATAAGTCAAGGAACATGGAAAAAACCATGGACAAAATTATTGAAACAAATGCAGCTTTTTCATTATTTTTTTAAGCACAGACAGATGCGTGAAATCGTCACTACTCTGCACCCTCCGCATATGTAGGTCAGATAGAGAAAATGTCCAAAAAAAGTCAGCCGGTATTAATTACAAAGGTAATATCTTCTGTGGATCACTGACTGACCTATTTAGGTTATAAACAACCCATGGCATAATTAAAAAAAATAGAAAAAAAATTATTGGTGCTTAAGTTGTTGTTCCTGAATTTACTTTTGAGGTTCTGAAAATCCTGGGCAAAAAAAAAAGCTGTCTGACTGATGGACACATTTTTGCAAGAAATTCATGAGGAGAACATGACATATTTTCAATGTTGACTTTGCATTGCACAGATAGACATTCCTTACTTGTCCTTGAGTTGTTTTAAAAATCTCTAACATATAATTTTTTCCATGTTGGCTCTATCTTGTCGTGTTACAGTCTAATTAGGCGGGTGTCATAAATATGTGGTGGTAAATTCATTTGAGTCCTAAAAATTGGGTCAGTCAGTGAATAAAAACTCCAAAATTTGAAAAAAAAATGGTGTCCAGCTATCCAACCATAAATGCGCCATTACGCTGGTCTTTAATGAGAACTTGTGCACCTTGTTCATTTGGAGCTTCTGCGTTACATTTTAAACTAGTTCTCAGGATCATTGGCATTCACGGTCAGAATTTTAAAACGAAGCACAATGGGGGATACTAACTGTGGGGAGCCAACAAGAATAGAATATTTTTCGTCACTCCAGTTCTTTTAACTCAGAATGTCCAAAACTGCGACCTGAAAATAGGGTCGATCGGATGATTCTATGACACTAAATATGTGGCGCCGTAGATTAGTGGTTAAAGCTTTCGTACTCTGTGCGGGAGACCGGGGTTCGATTCCTCTTGACGGCGATTCAACATGGGCAAGTGAATGTTACCATAGCCCCGGGTTAACCCAAGCCATGTGAGGGAAATTGGGGAGATGGCACACTGTGTGAGCCGTTGGATGTTGCCGGGAGTTGTCTAGTAGAGCGTGGGCCCTACTAATTGGGTCTGCATAGCTCAAAATGAGCATTAATTACTTTAGGACTCTCCATGTAAGCCATGGCTTCTCCTGGAAATAATAGACAGGCTATATCCCTTATATTTGTGAGGCTAGCCATGTAAAATATGCACATCTATCTAGCTAGCTAGTTAGCTAAAGATTTATTTTTTCATTCAAGAACTGATAATGATCCTCTATATAAGACGGACTTCACAAATATAGATAGATAGATAGATAGATGTGCATATTTTACATGGCTAGCCTCACAAATATCGAGGGATATACCCTGTCTATTATTTCCAGGAGGGGCCATGGCTTAGTTGGGGCCCACACTTTACTAGGCAACTCCTGGCAACATCCAACAGCCAGACAGTTATGGTAACATTCACTTGCTCATGTTGAATCTCTGCCCAAGAGGAATCGAACCCCGGGCTTCCGCACAGAGTACTTTTATTTATAAAAAACATGCAAGTTTAAAAATACAATTAACCCTATTAAAAACCAGACTTTTAATGTTCTATGAAGAAATGACCACGGAAATTAACTGCAGTGAAACTTTTATAAAATTTAAGAACCTTAAACCAGAAACCATACCATTTAAAACCAGACTTTTAATGTTCTATGAAGAAATGACCACGGAAATAAACTGCAGTGAAACTTTTATAAAATTTAAGAACCTTAAATTATAATAAATTCTGTTCTAAATAAAATAATCACATGGTTTCCAATTTTTCTATCTTATATAATTTTTTGCTAGAATTCATGCCACTTAAAATTTGATGTTGTTAGCCCGGATCTTAGAATTATAAATCTAATAAAATAAATCTAACAAAACTACCTTCATCGCGGTGAAGCTGGCATATTGCTCTGATTTGTTTTTTAATTTGTAAACAAATGATGAATAATTGACAGAACAGAATTGAAAACAAGCAAGAACGAGAAAATTGCCTAGATACTATGTAAACAAAATTTTTCGTTTATGTTTTTTCACTTCCTTTTAAATATTATGGACAGCAAACAAACAATATAGTCTAGAATAAGATATAAAAACTTTACGGCAGGAATACTCGATTCTGGTTGAATTTTGACCAATTTTTCGACCTCTCAATCTCTGTGGTGTTCAACCTCCTCCCCAGTGCACATTGTACATCATTTTTTCTGGCATCGCGTGTAACTGCGTGACATGGCGGTAAGGCTTTGGCGTTTAGGTATCTGGCACTGGTAACGAGGTTGCGTCACATCAGCCTGATTTCATGATTTCTCTACATTCTAATGACGCATTGGAATACTAGTCGGTAGCCCGTGGAAAAATCCACGCGTTCGCATGTTTCTTTTTATATCGCATGACGTGCGTCTTGCCACTTGTGGTACCATTTTGCGTAACAGACAGACGACGGCTATTATTATAGAGACTAGTCGTTAACCCGTGGAAAAATTCACAGGGTCGCCCGTCTTTTATATATCGCATTTCCGTAACAGGACGCGTCTTTCGCGGCGGATAGGCAGACGGAATAGGACGAGCATTTCGCGGACACACGGACAGACAACGGCTTTTATTAAAGAAACATTCTAATGACGCATTGTTCTGTATTTTCTTGTTTTGTTTTTTTTAGAATTAGGTGTTACTAGTAATTTTGCAAAAGATTTATTTTCGCTAATTAAGATCTGCGTGAAAATTAACTCGACGGTAATTTAAATGTATTCCTTATAATTTTGTTTAGAATCGATCATATCGTTATTAAATTTTGTTTCTTTTTCCTAGACCAAGACGACTGGGACAAAGACGACGATGTTGATGACGAGAAAATGTTGATGGCGATGAAAATGTTGATGATCATAATTACGAGTTTAAAGATGATTGTGACGACGATAACATTGTCCACAAACTTAATAGTACCACCATTTAAAAAATGTGAGACTCCAGAATTCTTCGCCAACATGCTGGGATTATCCTTAATAGCAAGCAGCAACAAAAGTTGTATAGACAACGTAATCGAACAAAATGAGACAAATGAAGAAGAATTGCACGATGTATCATTCAACGATTCGTGGTTGAAAAAGTCAGAAGAGCGGTAAGAATCAAAATTTCGCACAAAACATGAATCTGTTGCGTTATAAATACTCTATGCTTGATATTGATTTTCACTTAACATAGCTGTGAGAAGACTGATCCTACGAGCCAGACATTGAGGAAGATTACGAGAAGATTAATCTAGTAATTCCCGTGCAAAAAAAAAGAGAGCGAACTTTCTTGGTGTTTGAATCCTGCCTAAAGTCACTTTTTGAGTACTGTCCAAAATGCAGCGTAGGACTGGATTCAACTATGACTACGGAAGTCCCAAATACTGGTAAGAGTGTAAGGTACATATTATTGTGGCAGTCCAAGAAATATATTTTAACTGTTTGTGACATTATTCCCACCTAGGTACGCAGTTAAAACTCAAATTTAATTGCATGAATGGCTGTAATCGATATTGGGTGTCACAACCTGAAATGCAAAGTGCACAAGGATTAGGAAATTTTTCCAAAACGATAACATTGGATTACAATTTAACAAAATGAACGGGAGGTTACGAAAGTTGAAATCATCCCTCAGCCTCACTGTTTGATATGTTATTAACAGTAAAACTTCGTCCATCCTAGATTCGCAAAAGTATTAAACTTAAAATTTCTGGACAGCAGCACTTATTACCGTCTACGAGGTGACTATGTTTTTCCAGAGATAGATAAAGCATGGAGAAAACAGTAGTCTAAACATTTTGAAGATATAAAGCAAGAGGATAGGCAGTTAGAACTCGCACTTGATGGGCAGTGTGACACTCCTGGACACAACGCAACATATTCAACAGTATCTGCAACAGATGTTAACACAAACAAAATTATTGAATTCAACATTGTCCATGTTCGCGAGGTCAGTCATTGTATTCCTTTGTAAGGTCGTAATTTTTGTATTTCGTCATAATAAAATAAACACCACTCTTGCCGTAGGTAAAACGCTCAAAATATATTGAAATGGAAGGATTTATTCGTTGCCTTGAAAAAATTCAGAAACTTCAAATAGCAGTGGTTGCTACTGATAGACACGGTAAAATTCGAAAATTTATAGGGACCGATCCTCGCTTTAAACACATCTTTCACCAATTCGATCCATTTAGCACATTGCTAAAGGATTTGTGAAAAAACTGACTGAAGCTTCAAAGAAAAAGGGTGAGTCATTGTTATATAAGTTGCTTATTGCCATCTATTTAGATATACTTATAGCACGTCTGTGTGTTTTCTTTAGGGTTCCATCTGCTGGTAGAATGGGCCCCTGCAACAGTAAATCATTTATACTGGTCTGTTTTAGTGTTTTTGTTCCATTATGCATCATGTTGTAAGCCGTCATTCCAATTTTGTTGTAAATAAAATTACCTAAACTGTGAACATGGCGAACTCAACGACACTAGAAGTGGTTAAAGAAAGGAATGCAAGTTTATGAGAAGCTCAAATTTATTGTTCTTCAAAGACAAGTTGTCGCTGATCTTTCCCACATTTATACCACATTGTTAGAAGTATTTCATAGTGTCAAAATCCGCTGTTTCCCCAAATTCATTTTTTTTAATATGGAAAAGATGATTGCGGGTACTCAGTTAGCTATTTTGGATCATAACTTAAATGTGGATAGAGAACAGGTACGAATACGTCTTACTTTTTTGTTTTAATTACGTACAGCGAATATATAATCTAAAAACTAATCGTTTAGGAGACATCTAAAAAAGCTGAAAAAGAGGGCAATGTGAAACCAATTTTTTGCATTGCCTATGGCAAACCAACAAAACGTTTTGTCGCCAAAAAGGAGAAAGTCGCAAAAGATGATAATTACCTTGTTGACATACTTAGTAATATAATCACACGAGTTGAAGAAAAGAGAAAGATAACCACGGAAAAGCGCAGCAAATGTAGGCTCAGTTTGACTGTAGCACCATCAGAGAGAGAAGACCGTGAAGTTATCATTGAACTAAGTATAGCAGATTAAAACTGTAGTGACTTTTTATTTTTTAGCTTATATCATTATTTACATACTATTTTCATACATATATTATTTACATGGATATTTTACACGTATACTAAAGCACGATTTAGTCGATTTCGTCTTCGTGAACAGCAAATTGCCACACCATTTCAATCTCGGGAACTTTCGTTCCTCCCTCTCTAAACCCAGTGTAATTACCACTTTCAGAAGGGAAAGGCTGTTCTTGTATTAGGAACGACACAAGCAGGAATGACTCTACGCACACCTCGTCCCAACCTAGTATGGATGAACCAAGTAAACTGTCTGTACAATGCGTAGCGATATGATCTAAAATAGGTTATATATTTCATTTATGGACAATATCATATATTACATGTTCTTATATAACTCTACTTACTGGTTAGGTACGTTATCCCTATCACGTGGTAACGATGCATTCTCCCTGTCATATAACGATACCAAAACAGTCCCCAGAACACCCCTGTCTAGCATCACGTTTGTAAAGCTATCGTGTTCAGTGATACATCTGCAATCTAAAAAAGGTTTGGGTACTAGATTGTATGTGTAATTGTTTCACTGTTTATTTTGTAAATAAAAATGAACTGAAGCAAACCGTTTAATTTGAAATATTTTATTTCGTGTATCTCGTGGCAGCATATGCACTCCCTTTCCGTATCCATTACGACGCAGTGCCCACAAGTACACCAACCATCGACCCCAGCTTTCCTATCTCCCTCCGCTGTAATAGCTCGCAAGTTCGCATCCTCCAAAGAAATATCAGAATATTCTTCAGGTTCAAAACGTTCTTTATCATCCTGAAATTCTGGTTCAACCTGAAAACCAAGTACCATTGGTTGATTCATGATAAAATTTAATATGAATGTTTGTTATTTACTTTCTCAAAACATTACATTTTTCTTCTAAACAGAACCTCCTGTTTTTACGGGGCGCACTTTTTTTCTATACAATTGCTTACGAAAGTCGCATAATTACGCATACTAATGTATTGCCCAGATCTTTGACCGCGTTAAAACGACCTCGTTGAAGAAGGCGACTGTAATGTAAACATGTGAAACTTTTTTATGTTTTTTTGTTTGTTTTTGTTTATCTTTAAAACATAAGAACTAGATATTCTTTTATGACTTTGGAAAGTGGTTAATATATGAAAAAATAGTTCTTCACGTCATATTTCCTTTAACTCGCCAAAAATATACCCTAGGACCGTTTTGTTATTTTTACGATGTCCAGGATACTTCGTCAATATAGAGGTACAAACCTTCGTAACTACATAAAATAATTTCGTAATGAGAGCTTGCGTGACTCGCTTTTTTCAAAAATAATATTAATTAGCCTCTCACCAACACGTGGAGTTTTAATAAAGACGGGTGGGAGGTGAAGACACAAGGAAGAGATTATTTGTACTATAGGATATTAGCTAAAGAATTTACACATTCTTTAATGAAAATGAAGTTATGAACGGATGTGACAATTAATTAATAAACTAATATTAATTATAATTATATTCGCGACAGTTTGAAAAACAACTTTTCACGTTTTCTTTGCGCATCCTACGTTACATAACTTCAGTAAATTGTGTTAGCGCTGAATTTTATGGATGATTCTGGACGATTTTTCTTTATATATCAAAAAGTAGTCCAGAAATTGAGTTGGAAATTGGGAGCATCCTCAAAAATCTGATCATATTTTTGAGGTTAATTTACATTTTTCGTGTTTTTAAACATTTTTTGTGGAGCCTGCCTGATCTTTGCAGTGTTTGTTCCTTGACATCAGCTTGACCAAGAATTTATTTTTACAAAAACAATACACATCAACAGTCCCTATGATGTTCTATGAGTGGAGTTCAAAGGAGTTTACACCTTTTTTTGTAATTACTCATTAATTTAATAAAATTTATTTTTAAGTGTGTGTTATGAATCATTAACCAATAATTAAGAGAAGAGCTTTCTTTTTTCTTATAAAAGAAATAAAATTTAAAAAGTTTTTATAAATCCAAAATGAGAAGATGGTGTGTTGGACGTTGGTGTGCGTGTTGACATGTAAGTGAAATAATCTGATTTGTTCATCCTTGTCTGTTTATCTGTCGGTGGTTTTTGTTTGATTTATATTTATATTTATGTTTCTTTTTTAATACCAGGCAATGCACGAAACTCTCCAGCCATTTCCTTAAAAAAATTCGCCATTATTTGCATTCCTTTTTACGTCAATTTGATAGCTATGTGGGATATCTGAAAATTTTACCCTAGAGATGAAGAAACTCGTGCAGGAAATAATTTAGAATCTTGGTCCTTTAAGTTTGAACTAACCACAGTCTAAAAAAATAAATAGGCATAGTCTATAAAAATTCTATAGGCTATGAAATAAGTAAGCTAGTCTACCAGTACAATTAAATTCCGTGTGAGTCGCGATAAAAGTTCAAAAACGCGACAGACAGCTGTAAATTGCTGACAGACTTAAAAAATTAATTTCTAAACGTTTTTACTGAGTTAAAAACAGACACAAGGAAAGAAAATAACCGGTGAAGAAGAACTAGTCAGAAAACTATGGCGCTTTATTAACCCTTAAACAAGGAGACACGTTAATATTGACCACTACATCACAAACTATTTAGGATTTTTCCTTATGGCAATTTAAGTTTTCGAAAGTTAATTAATTTTCATCAAAAAAAAGGGTCTTTTTAAAAATCTGGCGAGCATTCTAAGGATTAACAAGACAAAATATGGAGTATTCTTTATCCAAAAGTTTCTTCGATATTTCTTAAATTTTGCCGACTGCAACCTATTAAAAATATAATTATCCAAACACATTCATTTGATATTTTCCCGTTTCCAACGGCCCAAACCAGCGTTGTTGAATCGGTTCTAAAACACAGAAGTACAATGTATAAAATATTTCATCCTTATGTTATAAAGTCTTATTTTTATTGAATTACACAGCATAATTATTGTGAACAGTTCCTTGGGTTAATCCTACAAATATGCGCTAACTATCTCTTTGAAGATTGACAAATACGTGAGACGTCATCTTAATTGGATCTTGATGAATGAAAATATATAATTAGCAGCTACAGTTATTTTTATTACTCTTTTTATAACTGGAACACGTTGTAAACAAAGCATTATCAAGGCAAATACAATACCTTTTTGTGGAAACCATCTATCAGAATGTGGTTTGATGTGTTCCTTTGCATTGGCGTGAGACCTCAATAGAAAACCCTTTAACTAGGCATCTTTAAAGTTCTGCAGTAGCTGTCGTGAAACCATCCGCTTGAAAGAGGCTGTATAAAAGAGGTCAAACATTTTATTCATTTCCACAAAACAAAGCGATATTCAAGGTAGAAAGTAAACTTACTTTAATTCTTAAATAAAAAATATAAAGTTTAGATCGCACCAGTGAAATACAGTTGATAATGATATCCTGCCTTTTTGTTCTTTTTCTCGTCAATTTCGATTCCGTTGTTAAGATTATTCTATTTATCTTGCAGGCATTCTCGCCGGTGTGACTGGAAATTTGGATGAAATTATCCGGATCAATCAAAACGCGCATGTTATTGGAGGTGAGTACTTTACATGGCTGGGATGCACAGTTGACTGGACGGGAGAAAAGGACCCCGGTTAGGGAGATTTTTACTCGTCCAAAATTACCGTTGTTGTTCTAGTTAAAAGTGAGATCAAATATAATTATTTTCCCTTACTCATGAAAATAATTAGAGCCAGAAAAAATTTTAAGCAAAGTAGGTACGTGTTAATAATTACAGATTAATAATTTCAAATAAAACGTGACAGGAGTGAAAGCTAAGACATTGGAAAATTGATCTGGTATTCTGCCAATACCAGTTGGTTGTACTTGAAAATGCCAACCAATGGGAGTGTACCTCAATAAGTCATTTAAAACTTGAAAAGATGTTGGGTAAATTGCATTACAAGGTTTGGTTAAAAGTCTCCCCGAAGCAAATAATGATTCTAGTTCTTGTGCCAACACGCATGGCATGATCGACTGGGTAAAGAAAGGTTCAGGAGATGGTCAAAAAATCTTTCGAAGTTTGTTGAATAAGCTCTAGGCACACAGGTAAAGTGATGAATGGTGACTTTCAAGCAGTGCATGGAAAAGGCACTTCAAAATCTTTAAGCGGATGATGGCGATGACATTGATGAAGATCTATTTAAATTCACGATCAGTAGGTCATTATAAAACTCGAATAAAATCTTTATGACAATATTCATTGTGTGTCAATTTTTCACATTTTATTTGTCCAAAATATTTGATTCGCCTTATAAAATAAACGAAAGTCCTACATATATAATTAGAGCGAATTAAATTCAACTTTTTAATTTGTCCAATCGCGTTGAATTAGAACGGTAACGGTAGATCTGAAAATGGACCTCTGGAAAGTTAAAAGTTTCCAAACGTAGTTATAAAAATGGGATTCTTTTAAAATGTGAGATCGTTTCACTAAGGAGATGTGTCAGACCAAATAAACAGAGGTCTCCTTAAGAAATCAAAGATTTCCACTTAGTCAGCGCTCATTTTAGTTTTATTGTTAATATTTACCAATATATTAAATATTTACAATAAAATGTTCTTTTTTTAATTATCAATTGTTGATAGATTTTCCTAACTGGATTAGCAAACCATACCAAAAAACTATTAACTAAATCTTGTTTTGATGAATCAAGAATAGGTATTAAAACATTTCACCAATCTTTTTTTTTCTTCTAGACTTACTGGACGGCGATGTCTTTATGCCAACAAAGAATACATCAGAAGGAGAGCATTCACGACACAAAAGGGATGTGCATATATTTGGAAGATGGTTCAATGCTATTGTTCCCTTTACAATGGAGGAGGACAAGTTCGGTAAAACACTTAAAAACTACCGTAACCTCTCTAAAGCAGACATTTGCAGGACATGAAAAGTTTGTCTGCTTTGCTTCTGCATCTTAATTAAAGCTGTGTGTTAATAAATACTGCCATTTTGTTGTGTATGACCCTTATGTAACGTATCTCGCTTCGTAATCACGAGGTTTGTGATGTTTGTCAATCCATTCCATGTAAAGGAAATTGGGTAGGCAAGACCGGTCCATGTCTAATGCATACATTCAGAACGCAGGATCCACATTAATAACTGTGTTTCCAACACTGAAGTAGCTAACCTTTATAAATATTCGGAATAATAATAATACCCTTCTTTGTTTAGGGTGTAAGCCTTTTTGCTAAACTAAATATGATGATACTTTAGGACGTTGCATGATTAGATGAATATTGTAATTGCATGGCATTCTTAACATCAATGACAGCTTCTCTTTGTAGAACTTTATTGATAGTCCAAAGAAAGCAGAAATACAAAGAACTTTTTCTTCAAGGCTGCTTCTACCCTTTCAACTAAACTAGTCTTTAATATTTCATAGACGATCGCGAGAAGAAGGTAATATTTGACTCAATGGCCATCATAGAAGCTGTCTCGTGTGTTAGATTTGTGACCAGGCATGATGAAAGGGACTATATATTTATCACAAGACTAGGAGGGTAAGTGAGGCCACTATAAAATCTTAAGTGAAAGAGTGACAGATGGCTCGAGTGTGTTCACTGATAATCTGGTTACTACTACTTTAATGGAATGAACTTTTCAAGACGTTTACTTCGCGATTTCATTTTTTCAAAAAATATTTTTCAGCAAAATTTGGAGACAATAAGTTGCATATTCACCAATTTTTAACCCGTTCGCGTTTCGCTTATATATTTTAAGAACAGAGATATTTTCTGTCGCTAACATTGTGCCGCTTGTAGAAGTGAAGACTCATTAGCCAATGATTTTCTACCCCACGTTGATATTTGTTTTTTGTTGAAATGCATTCCAACTATTTGATTAATAGTCGCACACTGTGGTAAAAAAAACATGAAAATTTTTTTCTTTTTTTCTCAAACACTATTGGCCGTTAGTAAAATTAAATTCTCGCAAAATGCAAAAATAATCACATGCCCAATTTGCGAAATAGAGTAGTTAAATTCTCGCGAAAATTTATCCTTGCTAAAATTTATTCCAACTAGTCGTTAGCCCGTGGAAAATCCACGGGTTCGCCCGTCCTTTTTATACCGCATTGTATGCTTCTCGCTATTGCGCAGCTAAGCTACCATTTTGCGTGACAGACAGACAGACAGACGTATACGGGTATTATAATATAGGCTAGTTGTTAGCCCGTGGAAAATTCCACGGGTTCGCGCAGCTAAGACACCATTTTGCATGACAGACAGACAGACAGACGTATACGGGTATTTTAATATAGATAGTCGTTATCCCGTTGAAAAATCGACGGGTTCGCTCGTCCTTTAAATTTACCCGTCGCAACAAAGTGGACAAAAATATAGCGCATTTGGTATTGGTGCGCATTTTAAAAATTTCGTGATTCCGGTACGGGAAGCAGCTCTCGCGGACAGACAGACAAAATTATTAAAGAGATAAAATAACAAACACAATATAAAGAAAGGTTATGTGATTTCATATGTGGAGTTAATGAACTTTAAAGACAAAAATAATGATTTTTAAAATTCTTTCACAAAACTCATTAGTGAGGCCAAAACATATTCTTTTATTTCGTATCGATTTTAAATTTTTCTTTACTTAATCAATTTTTTAGATGTTGGAGTCCTATTGGTCGACAAATTGGCAAACAAGCTTTATCTATTGGTTACGGCTGTGTTTCAGAAAGTGTCATTGTGCACGAGATGTTGCACGCACTTGGATTTTTCCATGAACATCAAAGACCTGATAGAAATGATTATATTGAAATACTTTGGGACAATTTGCAGACCTGTAAGTTTCTGCTGGATTCTTTTAAACACACATTTCCGTCATTTGTGTAAAATCAGTACCAAGTTCCCCAAAACACGCTGCACCTCTTCCCCTAAGTTGGCAAAATCAACGAGATATTTTCCACCAATTCAAAACAAACTAGTCGTTAGCCCGTGGAAAATCCACGGGTTCGCCCGACCTTTTTATACCGCATTGCGTGGTTCTCGCTACTGCGCAGCTAAGCTACCATTTTGCGTGACAGACAGACGGACAGACGTATACGGATATTATAATATAGATATAGAAATTTACTTGCTATGTATTTTTACCATTTCGACGTGCAAATTATACAATAAGAGTTTTAACCCTAAGCTAGTAGTGCGTCTTTTACCAGGATTACAGTATTACTTATGTCCCAATAAGTTTAATTTATATGTTTTAGCTGTTTGGAAACAATTTATCATACATTCCAACGTGGCAACTACACTAGACTTACCCTATGACTATTACAGTATTATGCACTACGGAAAGTAAGTACTATAATATTCATGAAAAAAAGGAAATGGAATTACCTGACTTAAGAGTTTAGTTACCAATTTTGTTCCCCTAATCGTGTTTTAATAACATAAAGTTTCGTTTACAATATCTTACTTACAGCACTGCTTGGGCTAAAGAAGAAGGCCGTATAACAGTACGCGCAAAGAGCAGATCAGATATTTCACTCGGAGGTGACTATATGTCTGATACTGACATTCTACAACTTAACATTTACTACAGTTGTCCTATCACAGTAAAACCAGAGCAAAAATCTAAAACAAACAATTCTACAATAATTTCCAAAATCTTAAGCACGTCTACCACAACAAAACATTCTACAACCACAACTACAACAAAACCCACTATAACCACAACCACAAAAAAACCTAATACAACCACAACAAAAAGGCTTACTACTACTACAACCACAACAAAACCTACTACTACCACAACCGCAACAAAACCTACTACAACCACAACTACAACAAAACCTACTACCACCACAGCCACAACAAGACCTACTACTACTACAACCACAACAAAACTGACTACAACTACAACCACAACAAAAACCACTACAACCACAACTACAACAAAACCTACTATAACCACAACCACAAAAAAACCTACTACAACCACAACAAAAAGTCTTACTACTACTACAACTACAACAAAACCTACTACTACCACAACCACAACAAAACCTACTACTACAACCACAACTACAACAAAACCTACTACCACCACAGCCACAACAAGACCTACTACTACTACAACCACAACAAAACTGACTACAACTACAACAACAACAAAACCTCCTACAACAACAACCACAACAATACCTACTACTACTACAACTACAACAAAACCTACTACTACCACAACCACAACAAAACCTACTACAACCACAACTACAACAAAACCTACTACAACAACAACCACAACAAAACCTACTACTACTACAACCACAACAAAACCTACTACAACCACAACTACAACAAAACCTACTATAACCACAACTACAACAAAACCTACTATATCAACAACCACAACAAAACCTACTACTACTACAACCACAACAAAACCTACTACAACCACAACTACAACAAAACCTACTATAACCACAACTGCAAGAAGATCTACTACAACCACAACAAAAAGGCCTACTACTACTACAACTACAACAAAACCTACTACTACCACAACCACAACAAAACCCACTATAACCACAACCACAAAAAAACCTACTACAACCACAACAAAAAGGCCTACTACTACTACAACCACAACAAAACCTACTACAACCACAACCACAACTACAACAAAACCTACTACTACAACAACCACAACAAAACGTACTACAACCACACCTACAACAAAACCTACTACAACCACAACCACAACAAAACCTACTACTAATACAACCACAACAAAACCTACTACAACCACAACTACAACAAAACCTACTATAACCACAACTGCAAGAAGATCTACTACTACTACAACCACAACAAAACCTACTTCAACCACAACTACAACAAAACCTACTATAACCACAACTGCAAGAAGATCTACTACTACTACAACCACAACAAAACTTACTACAACTACAACAACAACAAAACCTCCTACAACCACAGTCACCACAAAACCCACTATAACCACAACCACAAAAAAACCTACTACAACCACAACAAAAAGGCCTACTACTACTACAACCACAACAAAACCTACTTCAACCACAACTACAACAAAACCTACTACAACAACAACTACAACAAAATCCACTACAACCACAACCACAACAAAACTTTCTACTACAACCACAACAACAACAGCAGGATCTACTATCACGATGCAGAAAACAAGAAAACCCATTACAACTACATCTATAACTACAGGAATAACGAGAACATCGAGTACCTTATCCTTTTGCAAAGACGAGAGTGAAGACTGTGAAAGCCTAACTTCTTTGTGTGCTACCACAAACTTACGCTGGTATACATACATACAAAGAAACTGTCGAAGAACGTGCTCAAAGACTAGAGATTACCTCTCAAAATACGCTTGTCTGTTCTATTACGCAAATGGCCTGTGTGTTTTGAATGGTGAAAAAAGCATAGAGCAGTATGTCGAAAAAAATTGTCCCGAAACTTGCGGCTTTAAGTCGAAATATAATTTTTGTAAAAGTGACGAAGACGATTAGCATAGTTGCATAATCCTTTTTTCTTATTTTCTTTATTTTGAATGCATTATTTATTCATATCCGTTGTGATACATGTATTTGTTATTAAGAAACTCTGTTGATTTTGCAAGCACCCAGTGCCTCACTATTTTTATTCATATTATTTTCGTGTTTCTTATGTTCTGTATTATAGCTGTACGTACTTTACTTAACTTAAATGTAAAAAAACAGAAATATGACACATTACAACAGCTGCATCTAAAAAACATGTCAATATTGTGTTTTGAACTACGGAACTCACGTGTTCTTTTGATAAGAAAATAATAACTGAAACCTTGAAATATTAGGAATTTATCTTATTGACAAACTGTAAAAAATATAAGTACTAGTAAATACCCTCATGACTTCTCAGGACTAACTTCTCAATGCTTCCATGTTTTAGAAAGGAAATAAATTGGGCAACCTATCTGTACCAAACATGGATTGTCTGAGTCTTGTCGTTACCGATCGCAGCTTAAGTTTCGACAAGCTTGTTTTTTTGTTGACCGAATAAAAGAAGGGGATTTTAAAAAAAAAATGAAATTTGTGCCGTAATGTAAAATTTAGGGTATCTGTTACTACTACCCTAAATTTTACATTACGGCACAAATTTCATTTTTTTTTTAAAATCCCCTTCTTTTATTCGGTCAACAAAAAAACAAGCTTGTCGAAACTTAAGCTGCGATCGGTAACGACAAGACTCAGACAATCCATGTTTGGTACAGATACTGCTAATAATATTCTTTTCCTGGCTTTTGATATGCAAGAGAATATCCAACCTCGTCCTCAGGGTCTTGTGGCCCCTGAGCCGTCATTACGGACAAAATACCCTCGGAACGAGGTTGGAGAATATCAACAACATAGAAATCTTGGCACAGTAGCAAAACCCGAAGTGGACATTGTCCAGTTTTTGTTAATTTTTACCCCGGAAACAGTAATGATTTGTGTTCAGTATTTTCTGTGTGACACATTTTTCGTAAAGTTGATTTTTCTTTTCTCTTTTTTTTCACTTCGTTGAAAAAATATTATTATTGGAGAACCCGCCAGATAAGAAACTTTTCAAAACTTTTTACCTTCCGGACCTGGGTGTGACAATTCCGGTAAAGTTTTGTCGCTTTCTCGTACTTAGTTCTAGGTTCTAGCAAATCTAGCAAAATGTCAAAAGAAATTTCTATTCTACTGATGTTTTAGAAACATATGCTCTTGATTGTAATGCAAAACTAGCAGACGGACACGATGAATTTTCAATCTATCATTCTTAGAATATAATTGATAAGTGTAGTTAAGATTGTAAAAGGTACCTGCGCAAAAAATGAACAATAATATAAATTACCAAAACGAAATTATAACAGATGTCAGATGCAGAGCCTCTACGACATAAACACATTTTCCCCTGAAATAATTTTCCATTGTTTTTTCTCTTTTTGCACCAAAAAGTATTTTTTATAAAAATCCTTGCTCCGCAATGTAGGATAGTAACTTCTTGTGAAAATTTGAATTCATGTACACCAAATTCAAGTTTTTAAGTTCAAAGACCTTGAAATTTACGTCTAATCAGTAAGGGAGGTTTTTAAAAGCGATGTTGATGTGTTCCAACTGGTCTAAGAACTAAAGATAAAGTCCTGTTTCATCTGAGGGAGAACGGTTTCAAATGAGAGAGAGAGCGGATTCAAATGAGAGAGCGGATTCAAATAAGACAGAGAGAGAGAGAGATCGGATACAAATGTTCAATTATTTTAATAGGCTGGTCTTTTACAAAATACTTTGTTGTGTTATCGTGTTTCAAATGTACACACATATACCAGGAAAGTTTAAAAAATTTCCACTTTTAAACCGTTTTTGTAAGTTGAAAAGCTTTTGTGATTAGTTGTTTTGTGAAACATATAATTCTTACACATATAAATTTTTAGAAAGTTTCGTTACTGCTAGATATATATGACAAAAATTTTAATAAAGCGTCTTTGTCATAAGGTGTGTGTTTACCTACCACCATTTGAGAAAGAAAAACATTTTCGAACCTTTAAAACGATCTTGACGTATAGCCTTCAAACGAGCGACTGCAAAAATCAGAAGAGATATGCTTCTCTGCTCTTAATAATTTCAAGAAACTAATTTTTGCGATGAGGAAAAATCTGATATAGCAAAATGTGGAAGCTTCAGTCATGATGCAGAAAGCTTCTTCAAATGTTTTTTTTTTTGTGGGAAAGAAAAAAAACACCCATGGATCAACGAAGTTCATTGTTAATATTCATTCCATTTTCTTTTGACACAGTTTATAATGATAGTGTGGAGGCTCGGCTATATCTTCAGCAATGATTATTTAACAGAGAAGAGGGCATTTAGGAAACATACAGCCAAATAAAGATTTTTAAAGATCTTCTGCATTTTTACTATTCATCGCCTACAAGCTGTCTCTTCTCAACTTACTGGCCTTGTTTCTAATTAACATTTTGTGCATGCTTCGATGTACGTGCTTATGAAAAGAAAAATCGATTATATATGAAGTCGAACATTATAAAATAACTTTAAAAATAAAATAAAACATCTTGAAATGCATTCATTCATGGCGAGTGTGTCCAGTCACAGTGTTCTTTTTCCTATTTTCGAGACAGTACAATTCCATTCAAGTATTTCTCTTACATAATGTATCCACCACTTATTGTGATTAAATTGTTCCATGCACGTGGTTCATGACAACCATATTGTCTTTCTTTTTCTAATTTTGTAAATCGGATATTTCTTTTTACACTGCTTCTCGATTGCAGTTTTTGCCTCTACACGATTCAGTCAATACAGTGTACGATTTTCTTACTTTGTACAACGCAGGCTCGACCAAGACAGGTTTTCCCTCGTTGAAGAGGTAAGCTATAAATGTTAACAATATGAACACACCTACTGTTGCCAGTAGTAACAGGTCGGCATTTTTACCGGCATCCATGGTGCAGATCTTAAATCTAGACGTAGGAATATATAAAATTGGCATTATTCATTGCAGAAAGGGAATGGAAGATTAAACACCGCTAACAACAAAGATGGTAACGAATAAGAAAGAAAAAACTAACAACAACGGCAACAACGACGACAACAACGGCAACAACGACAACGACAACAACAACAACGGTAGCTATACAGTTATGAGGAAAGCCAGCGCAGCATCTTTAGAAACAATAAATTATATGACTGGCATAAATTGCACTTTAAGAAAAATTCCTTGAACTTTATTTCTAAAGATTCAAAAATTAATATGCATAGCTTTTGTAGCTAATAGAAATCGGAAATGACATATAATCGCAATGTGGTCAGGTATAAACACATAAGGTTAAAAGTGTTGTTATTCTTATATAGTAGAGAATCAAGTGCTTCAAAAATTTTGTTATTCTAACAGATAGAAAAATATTATGATTTTAAATTCTAAGTAACCTCGTCATTAGGCCATAAATATTGTCGCTACACACTTTCAGGATTGGTACACCGGGAACTAAATGAGGTTTTTTGTGTTATCTGGAGAGATAATCTCACTTCTAGCTTTAGATAATGCGGATTCAAATCCTACTTGAAAGAATCAAAGCTGTAAAGAGATGAGAAAATAAAATTACATTTTGTAGAATAGTGCCCATTTCTTTTATAATATCCAGAAATTTTTTTTTCTGGTTAGTTTGAAACACATTACCACAAAGCACCTTGGAAATGTCATAAAAGGTAATTTAAAAATACCCATTGTTTTTGGTAATTTTCGGTCAGAATGCGGCATTGTCACTTGTGAAGATATAGCGATCAAACACGTACAGCAAAAGCAATCGTTACGTTTTCATTATACAATAGAGTAAAAACAACCTAACGTAAAAACCTAAACACACTTCGGCCCCAGTTTTCTTATTTTTTTGTATTTTCTCATCCTTTAATGTTTTAATAAGAACAGAGACATTCATTCATTGATTTTATTGTCAATAATACAGGCCCAATCATACAGCATTTTGAAACAGACAAACCAGACTTATTCTCCTTTCAATAAAACAAGATGCTGAATAGAAATATTTAGGATGGAAATGAACCCCACATCAAATTGCCATCAGGTCATAAAGTCTGGTACCAAAATTCATTGAGATAATGCAGCGTTTGATTTTCTGTCAATGATGAACGATACTGATTGCTAAACAATGCAGGCCCTTTTGTTGGTTATACTTTCTTACACTGTCAGAATGTTTTAGGAAAAAAATATCGAGAGAACAAAAGTTTTTAAGGAGCTTATAAGAGCAGAGATTTTAGGCCCAAATCGCGAAGTTATGCCTCCTGAAAAAATTTTGAAAATTTTTCTTTTAAATTGCTTTCATTCTTATTGTTTCAGGTTTTGTGTAATATTCATGGCATTTTTGGTAACTTTGCAGGTTATTTTAACATGTAAAAACATCTGCAATTAATAAATTAATAAGCATATCGCAAAAATTAATTAGCTAATTCAAAAAAATATATCCATTGATTTGGCGAATTTTTTTTGACTTGCAAAAGCGTGCTAAAGATTAAGTTGTTTAAACGTATGACTCATTTTTTAAAAAAAGGACTGGAAATGTCAATGCAATTAAAGCATGTTGCTGGTATTACAACATGGACGCCGTTATGGTCTCGATTAGCATACTGCTCACCATTCTCTGGCTGTAAAACCCTAATACAAGAGAAGGTGCAGCAAGATTTATGTCTCGCCTTTTTTCTGAATTTTAACACGATGCTGCGGAGAAGTGACGTGAAATTAAAATTTACACAGAAAATGCATTCTTAAAAAATACGAACGTCAATAAACAAAAAAAAATCTCACAATATAAACAAATAATCCACGTTCACAATACACAAGTAAACAAACAAAGAAAAAATAAACAAACGAACGAACAAAACAATGTTTTTTCTAAAAACTCACATCTAACGTAACGGGTGGTAGGATACACTTCTCTCATCAAATTCGTTGTAGAAGAATGATTCCTTTCGCCTTCTAGAATTATTTTGTATACATATTCAAGATATTCTTTGTTTGATAATCCAATACATAAAAGTTAAACGCTTCGCATTTTTCTTATAATGTCAATATACTTAGAACTAATTAACCGGCTAAGATGTCCATTGATAATTTCCATTGCGTATTCTTTTCAAAGATTAAAATTATGTTATTAATAAACAAAGTTGTTAGGTAGATTACACTGTTCGGCAAAATACATTATTGCGCGTGTAATTGACTTAACAATTTTCAGTAAGTTTTTTTTTGTCAATATTTAATGCGATATGAATTTGTTTGAATTTCTTTTAAAGGGATCCTGAAACTGAAATTAAAATATGTTTGAAATATTTTCTGATATTCTGTAGAAAAAGAAAATAATATTTTTTTTTACATAAATTTTAAATATTTAAGACTTGCATTTCAGTCCTTGTTTTTTTACATTTTTTACCTTCGCGCTTCTTAGCCACTGTCACCATGCTGTTTTGACGCAAACTAGGGACTGGACAACTTGCAAAATTACGAAAAACGGCATTAACGTCACAAAATGTACCGTATGGTTTTTCTTTTCGAAATTAGCTTTTGAAGGCTGAGAAAGAAAAGCTTCTTTTGACTACTTTCATGCTTATATTTCTAAATAGTATAAATATTTTAGTACAAAAAACAAGAAAAAAACAGAAAGAGACATCAGACCACAGATGAGGTGTGTAGAGCTTCAACGAAAACGTGCTTACACCACTCCTCACGTACGAAACGTTGACGTTGTGGAGATAGGGGTAATTTGTAATTTGTAAAAGTATTATACGATTTCACATATACTCTACTTAGGAACTCCACAACTCTTATTTCAAGTTTTGTTACCTGATTGTTTTTGTCATAAGACAAACCATCCTAACCAACCAATCGCTTCTTTGTATGGAATCCAAAGTTCAGTGATTGTGGTGTTGTGCGGGTATAATTACCATTCAGCCGGAATACATTTCAAACTTTTTTTACATTCACAAAGTCTCTGTTACAACTGTGATATCGTTTTACAACCTTTTATACTGCCAACACCCGTTTCAATTTTATTGTCAAAAAATTTACAGCGATGAACTAAACGTAATTTCGCAGAAACTAATTTTTTGCTGATGATCAAAAAAGCTAACTGGCGTTTAACAAAAGTTGTTGGTTACGGTAAGCAAATAATTCTGTGGACGAGGTTGTCCAATTAAAAACTCAATAATAACCTTTTTGTGGAAAACTAAAAATTTTCGAGCTGCGTCAGGATTGCAGACGCTCTTCTCATGAGCCCACCCTCTCAACCTCGTCTCCAGGACTTCTTAGGTTTGCTGTCCAGATATAAAAGGCCTAAGAAGTCCTGGCGACGAGGTTGTCACTCTCTAACTAACAAACAATCCGAAAAGTAAAATCCTCTAATTAATGCACAAAAGCCAAGATCGTAGCTTGGGGCTGGGGCGTCTAGACCTATTTCCTGTCGAACTGAAACGGGAAAATGAGACTGTCAAAATAGCGGACTACTTCTAGTAGCAGACAAAGGTACTCACTAATTAGAGAGTCTACTGTGCTAGAGACGTGTTTACCTTGTATCGTGTCGTCAAAGTTGTTTTGTGTCTCAAGTTCTCAACAACTGCGCAAGTTATATCAATCTTTCTTCTCGTGAGCCATTAGAAATGACGAGGTTGTTATTGCGAAAATTTTGCGTTTCTTCTTTACGGAAAAGTGATCTCAATCCATCCCATTTTCACGCTTTTTGTTGATATTTTCTTTTTGTTAATTTTTCTTCTTCTTCTTTTTCTATTTATTTACTTTATGTATGAACAAAAGGTCTTTTTGATCTTTTAGGCTGTTATTATATTATGCATTTTTTTATAAGAAGGCAGTTTGTAAGAAAGTAGTTCCCAGTCCTCCAAAATGTTTACTGAATTCTATGGACCTAAGAGATAAGTTTCTTATAAAAAAGCCAACGAGTTTTAACCATGATAGAATTAGTTCTCAACAAACTCGTGAGTTGGAAACATCGCCTTTGAAACTAACTGATTTTTATGTAAAAAGCACTCCTTCTCGAGTTTAGGGAATACGCACCAGATCTATTTTTTCACTTTTGAGCCTTATTCCCTAATCAGTTCATATCTCTGGAAGCCACATCCTATGCCATATTCTGGTTTCCAGAGTGTGTTGCTTAGCGAGATTAAATTAAACACAATTGAATTCTTCATCCAGTGTGTCCCAAAATTTGGCGAATCAGGATGAACATAGAGTCTACTGTTAGTGATTGGTTCGGGTTTCCCTCCCCTTGGACATTCACCATTTACAATTTTCGATCATAATTGAATACATCGAATTCGGGTCCAATCGTTCCACTGAGATTTTTAAAACAGGAAACATTAAATTTATCACAAAAAACAAGATGCACTTGAAAGTTTGTTTTCAATAACAAATTTACTTTTCTGATTTTAACAAAATTTTAGGAGAAAATACACAGCTGATAATTTTTTTCAAGGTCTTCGTGGGTAAGCACGGGTTAAATCGCGGAAATAGGAAGGAAAAACAAGTAAAGAATTGAAAATTTTTAAAACTACTACCATCATATTCACCACAACGATCGATTTGTCAATCGAATTCCAATCGATATTAAAACGCGCTACTCGATAAAAAATCGAATTGCGATCCATGTTGAAACCCGCTATTCGATAAATATTCCCTTAATATTTTGCGACAAATAAAAAGATGGAGTAGAAATTCAGTATGATACTTAACCACCAATATATTTTAGTAACTTTTTATACAGTAAATTCTCTAAAAATATTTACAAATTCAAAATTTTAGTTATAAACCTTAAATAACTTACCAAAATATAGAACCTGAAACCAACTATTAAAACTGACATAAAAAAACAACTGTCAATTTTTAATAACCGATTAAATACAAAAAACAGACGCTATTGAACATTTCTGAGTTTTTCGCGCCATCTGTTTAATGTTATACAAGAAAGGTCCGGAAAGTAGACAAGTTTACATTTTTAATCTTTGTTAATTTAAGCGTGACGTTTGTGCGGGAGGAAAAGAATGTGGAGTGATGGCTACTAATTCACCTCGAATTCGCAAACTTAAATTCCGCATTTTTTGAACAAGGACGGACATTCGTAATACTATATTTCGCATATTTTCTCATTTGAGATTTTAACGTAAGTTTAATATGTAAAACACATTAGCAAAACAATTGGTAGTTTAACGAACTCTAATTTTGCAATTTTAATCGAAATGTAGCAATATTCCATTCGGCATTTTGTACAATTCTCAAAAAACTACCCGCAAATTGAAATTCTGCAATCTTTTCATCAGAAACGATTCCTCCTCTTAATCACACACGTATTGTGAACTGTTCAGAATTTTTCCGTCCGAATTTTTTTTTTCAGAGTAAAACTTAAAACACCTGAAAAGAAATTAATAAGTTGTAAAAAACATTCACATCGAAAATATATATAATATATATTTAACCTGATTTTATAACCGAAAAAAAGTAGTGTATTTCTATTTGAAGTTTAATCACAACATTCTGATGCACGTGTTTTATTTGATGAGAAACCTGTCGACGAGACACTATAGTCCGAAAATTTTTCTTTGACTCTGTTGAATTACTTTTTCACATTCTAAAATCTTTATTTATCAACTAATAATCACTACAGCTTCTTATACCAAAATTATTATTTATTTCCCAGTTTTAAAAGTTTCTTAGTTTAGTACTACTTACAAACAGGTCTCATATATATAAAATCACGCGTTGTCTTCGAGCGCCCGCTTTTAAAAATTTACCATTACTTTAAGATATAGCAAAATCAACCGGTTCAGAAGTTATTAGAATGTTGGGCCTTCCACTTTCCGTCGTTGCAAACATGGTTAGCCCGCACATTCTCTTTTTTTCACCCTTTCAGAATTATCAACCTCCTCACCAAGCCTCTCCATCAGCTTCATCAATCTGCTCTACAACTTGTTCCAATCGCTTATTTCTTCGCAACAGTGCTGCATATCTATTAAAACACGCCAACAGAATGCCGATCTTACCGTTTTCCACCACATCATCGTTGTAATTCAGAATCAAAACTTCGATATTTAGTCTCGCCCACCTTTCGTAGTACAACAAATAAAAACAACTGAATATGTTAAGGGTATAGTAAACAAGTTCGACAACGCCTATCAAGGCGAATTGATAAACAAGATCAAACGATGACAGCCGGTTGATGACTGTCAAACTGATGCATATAAACACAGTCTCTAAGAAGTGAAACCAATCCAAAACCACAAGTTCTTTGACAATCCATGCAAAATGCCAAGACGTGATGTTAGGAGCAACTCTCTAAAGAACATAGAAACATAAAGTAGAACTGTACCTAAAAAAAGTAACTAAATTTTCTTAAGAAAAAATAAAATAATAATTTCCTAGGAAAAATAATAGTTTCTTAAAAGAAGAAAAATAATTTGCAAGATAGCCTCTCCGTGTAAACATAAACATAAAGTCAACTTTGTTTAAACGGTAATGATGCTGTACTCTACGTAACTTCTTTATTTATCATTGCCAAAAGTACTAAAATATTGTGTAAAATATTTTATTCCTTTCATTCATTCTCCATAACACTCGTCATTTTGAGCTCCTTAACTACATATTATACCAAAACTGATGCATTTAAGTAATTTCATAAACATCAACAAACAATAACAAATCATTTATTGTAAACAGTTTAATTGAGAACTCTGGAAAGTAAATGCTAAAACTTGTTTAGTGGGTATTAAAAGTTTTGAATATATATAGATAAACGTTTCAACCAACCTTTCGATATGGTTTGATGTGCCGCTGAAACTTATATGTAGATTTACAAATTTCACACTGGTCCATTCCAGTTCTTAACCATTTCATCAGACATGATCTGTGTATGTATTGCACACTTCCCAAACATTTGCATGGCGTGATCAATTCTTCCTCCTCTGACGAGCAATAGCATATACGACACACACTGGGAATGGCTTCGTCCCTCGTAAACATTTTTTTATCCTCATCCATATTGTCTAAAGGTTTTCATTCAAATAGAATGATAAATAACCATTCCATACCAATATTCTGACTATATATTACATTTCTAAAATTAAAGCAATGTATATAGCATTTTAGTCACACATGCAGCCCTGTGAATTCATGAAGGCATTTGGCATTGCCGACCTACATTTATAGCAGTCTATGTATCTGTGTCACGATCGACATGCCAAAAAAAAATTTTTATAACGTCTGCACGACCAACCTTGTTTTAAAGGATTAACGTTAAGTTTTTATTACATCGCTTGTTGTAGACAAAGAAAACCAATTTTACTCCATTTTAATCTTATACATAAGATCCGATCTAAGGGAAACAAAGTCAAAGTTGTCAATAAATAGGAAGAATAACAATGTCTGTAAAAAGATATTATTTGAGGTAAAATTTGTAGTTTAAATCCCCAGAGTAAGGGAGAATATGATGTGCTCACCTGTGAAGTGCCCTTAAATTGGTTTTGCCAACCTCATTTTCGTTGTAAGTCTGCAAAATTTAGTTAGGGTTAGGGTGAGACTTTCAGTACTTGGAATCGCATGGCTGTACATGTGAAGACAAGGCAGAATATTCTGTGTGAACCAGAACAATCTAAGATCCTGATTGGTACACCTCTTACATACTGACAACAAACTGGATCGGACACTCAAAATCTCATTAAACTGGTACTTTAACTCTCGTTGTTTTATCCAATTTTATAAAATATAATTGTTTTGCACACAAGACACATTACAAACACATCAAATGCTTGCACAGTCAAATGCACAATTTGAATGT
The DNA here is from genome assembly GCF_029227915.1 of Hydractinia symbiolongicarpus. NCBI lineage: Eukaryota > Metazoa > Cnidaria > Hydrozoa > Anthoathecata > Hydractiniidae > Hydractinia > Hydractinia symbiolongicarpus. The sequence continues at coordinate 23,675,914 of NC_079875.1, read as the reverse complement.
CTTTTCAAAAGGCTTATTAATTATAAACAATTATGTGATGCTTTGTTCAGCAGTGGTTACTGTGTAAAAAGCAGATGTTTCAAAACTTCATGAATTAATATACACGAGTTTCATTACATCAATATACATCACAAATGTGCCAAACAGGGTATACAACCATGGTACTGCTCAGGGTTCGAATTAGCAGTTCGCCTGGACAGTATCGAAAACAGCATTTTACTACACGTCTTATGTTTGAAACAAACATTTTTTTGTGAAAGCAAATTTATTCAGTATACTGTATTTAACTTGCGTTGTAATGTTCACGAAAACTGGTTAAAAACCTCTGAAACATTAATTACATTTTGAATATTTTCTTACAGCATGCTATAAAAATAAACTTATTTCATTTTTGCAACATTATTTCGTCTATCGGAGACAAAAAAGTTAAAACTGAGAGAGTCGCTAGTTCGGACGCTCAGTTCTTGTGTTTGGGGTTCACGAGTTCAAAGGTCATCCACTTGTCTCCAACAAAAGTATAATAACGCGGAAAAAGTAAAGCTCGAAGGTCACAAAAAATACAAATGGAGCTAAACACAGTTTAGCTCATGTTAATTGCAGTTTCCGGTTGGGTTGCTAGCTGGTTGGGTGAACTAAAATACAAAAACACTTTATTGAGCTTCAAAATTGGTGCATGATGTTTTGCTTACCCACATTGGGTATTGTCTCAATTAACCAGGCCAATGAGCCTAGCCTCTATTACCAATGGCCTATAAATTTAGAATTTCACATCACATTTGCCTCTGACCTAAGCTGACAAGATTGTCTTCAAAAAACAAAGAAAGATTTCCCCACCCACCCACCCAATGCATTTTTAACACTATTTTCTTTTTCTTTTATGTTCAACCTTATCACTACTGGATCTTGGTCACTTCATTGAGTGGGTCTGCATGGACATGAATCTTCACCGGACGTCCTGTCCAATTGCTTTAGCTACATGGTTTCCTTGCATTGATTCGATTTGGCTTTATGAATCACCAAGGTTTTTGTCCAGTGGTGGAAACAATTGGCCTACCTCAAGCTCTCATGTTTTTTTTTGTTTTTTTGGTGTTCGTGTTGGTGAGTCTACTGCTTATGGTGTGTCATCATGCGTGTACTCCAACAAGGATACAGTGTGTTAAGCTCAGGTGTATGTTATATATAGCGTAATAAAGATGAGACGGTCAAAGGAAAGGAAGGTACAACAAGTAGTTGTTACCTAGGAGAGTGAATACTTCGTCAGCCTTCGTTTTGTGGTGTGTGCGTACTCATTAGATAAGGGCAATTTTACACGAATAGTTTTAAAAAAGAGAGAAATGAAACAATGAGAAGTTGTAAAAAAGAGAGATAAAGGAAAATACAAAAGTTGCAAAAAAGAGAGATTAAGGAAGCAACTAAAGTTGTAATAAAAAAGGGAGAAAGGAAACAAGGAGAGAGAAAAGAAAACAACGAAGGACTGTTGTAAAAAAGAGAGACAAAAGAAAACAACGAAGGACCGTTGTAAAAAAGAGAGAAAAAACAACGAAGGACTGTTGTAAAAAAGAGAGAGAAAAGAAAACAACGAAGGACACTTGTAAAAAATTGTGAGAAGGGAACAACAGGTAGTTGTTGAAAACAAATACGCTTTATGAGATTAGGATAGGTGTCACGGAGAGTGTTATTAAATTGGGTACACACGCAGGAGAGTTTTGTGTCATTTTGCTTGCCCAGCATCCTCACCCCTTTTCGCCAAATATCGCTTTATATTAACATCACAAAGTCGTTAAATGAAATACATTTGCCTTTCTAATATTGTGTTTTTTTCTGGAAACATTAGTAATTAAATTCTGGTTAAAAACAAGCAGCTACCAATGAACAAGCCAATGGTAATTGATCTACGGTGTTCCCAGGCCACATCTAGATAGTGAGTTACTTCGTTACAAAGTGCCGAACTTTTTGGGAACTGACTTTACTTTTCTAATTCGAAGCCTGCTGCTTTGATTTTAAAAATTTTGAGAATCAATGATTACAAATAAAAGAAAAATTCACAATAGTAGTAGTAGTAGTAATTATTTATTTATATATTAGTATAGATCACTTTACAGTGGGACAATAAATGTCAGGAGACCATCAAATAGTGAAAACCATCTTGATGTGATGGACACCTAAATAATATTGTTTTACAAATTATACATAATTTGTAAAAGCATAATTTGTAAAAGCAAGCATGCTGTCCTGTTCGCAAATGGGACATCACTATTTTAAACACTCCATTCATTTTTTAATACCCTATCCCAGTTAAAATGCTGCTAAGTCTGTCAGTTTACAAAACAGGACAACCTAATTACACGTGGTAAAAAAAGGATAAACATAAAAATAACGCCTATTGTTTGTATCAATCTCCTTTTTAAACTGATTTAAAGGAAGCAGGTATTTGAAAGTCGCAATGAAAAATATCGGTAATTTCAGGTTTATTTTACAAACATTTGTTTTAATCAAGATGGGTACCTTTGTCCCGTTTAAACATGATGTATAGATGACTTGCTAGAATCTTTGTTTACATTTTATTTAGGCAGGCAAATAGTTTTTTAACCAATCAGATCTTCTAAAAAGAATTATTAGCCAATTAAATTGCTTTATTTTGCCTGCCAAAAAATAAAAACAAAAAAATTATCAAGATAGCAAGTCATCTATAGCTTACCTGAGTCATAAGTCAGGATAGCATTTGCATACATCTAAGTCTAAACTTACCGTTTTGGCATGCTATAGATTACTGTGGGCTGTCATTTATATTTTCTAGCTGCCTACCGAAATGCAGCATGTATGTTGTTTGTTCTTAAATATATAGCTTTATAATGTTAGCTATGTCACACAGAAATTTGTTCCTAAGCAAATTGAATAAGCAAAGCTCTGAGGAAGACTGAGAAGGACTAGCAAATCGAGTTTCTTCTTCCGTGAGCAAAAGCATGAAGTAAAATTTTCAAATTACAACATTCTAGCTAGCTACCTAAACCAATTAGTGTATTTTTAAATACATAAACTTCTTTACATATAAACCGTGCTAGCCTTGTGCGATGATGCCCTTCACTTTATCGAGGGGACGTCAGCCAGATAGCCCAGGTTTTCACACCGGGTTGCCTAAAATACCTAAAGATTGTAGTATGAATACAACTTTGGAACAGACAGAAAAGTAATTAGTTGGCTTACTTTGCTCGAGAGTGTGGTGTGTCTTATCTGTGTGTTTTGGACAGAGAGATCCTCTACTTTTACAATTATAGAATATGTTGGTGATTCATCTGTTTTACCTCAGTATAATAACTTATAATTTTTTTTCTTAATTTTGTAATGTTACTATAAACCTTTAGATTCAACCACGTGTAAAGGTATAGCTAGGGGATATAGCTAGCACACTTTCACTTTCATTTTTGCTGTTTTGCAGGCCTAAAACTAAAGTCAATGTATATGAAAGTATATGATATATAATGTAACTTTTTAATTATATATAAGTCGTATCTTTTTTATATAAAATACAGCAGTCATAAAGGCTGGGCCGTGATGAGAACAGAGTATTTTCTGCTTGTATATTTTTCACCTCAATTGCATTGCACATATTTTGATACAGAAAGTATATATACGCACTTAGTATAATTCTCATGAAATAAAATAACCTGATTAATTAATTAAACCATGTAAAAGGATTATGATCATATTGCTTTTTTATTTACACTAATATGCATATGTAGGAACGTGTGTGTGTGATCACACGCCTCTCATGAAATGGTCTTTATATATATTTATCTATAAGACACCTGCATGTCAAGTTTTAGGTTCCACAACTCTCAAAGTCTTGATATTGGCCATTAATCATCTTAGTTCCTCAGTAAAACACACATATATTGTATATATACTATATATAAATAAAACTTGTGTATTAAGATATTTGGAACTCTGTGCGGGAGAGGGATCACTATCTTTTAAATATTTCTTCTTTCCATTCATTTTAACGTGACAAGACAGGAAGACTCTCTCTTGATGTATCAAAGTATACATCATAGTAACAAGGTGTTATTCTTTTAGATAATTTTTATGAACTTGAAAAGATTTGTTTATAAGTAACATATTTTTCGATTAGTTAGTGATCCACATTCATAGCAAATGTCCCACAGTTGCTGATCTCCAACTCGTCGTCAGAATTGCCAACATCAATATACTTAACCAACATTCTTAAAATTTAATTTGCATTTGAATATTGTTTGACCCAGAAGTAGTTACAAAGTTTAATTGTCTAAGTCTATTGATTTGCCTGGAAAAGTGACTTGTTTCTTAAAGCTGGGTTAACCCACCTGTTTCAGGACAGACAACGCAATGGTTAAATAAAGTTGTGTCTTTTTTACATTCAAATGGGTGATCTTTGTCATTGTTTTCTTGCTTCATTTTTTAACTATATACATTATACCTTAGCCAATCAATGTCTTTACATGCTTCCATTGTGGTATTTTTTTATTTGGACTAGTTTGGTCAATAGAAGACGAACAAAAATAGTTAAAAAAAGATGGATGATGATATTTCGTTTCCATTTGAAGAACTTGAAGAAGTTGAAAGTAATGTCACAAAAAGATTCTCCTGTCAAAAGTGTGGGTATGTTGATGAAAGTTTTTTAAATTCTTTTTTAAAAAAAACAACTTGACAAACTGTTTTGCGTTATTTCTACTTCCAAGTACTGTGACATTTACAGTCACTTGAATGTAGTTTTGCGTTTGTATGCATTGTCTGACACAAGAAAGCTTTTATTGTCTTGTGTAATATTTGCATGTCCCATTGTTGTATGTATACCCGTGTGAATATATTTTGTTTGCACAAAAAAAAACTTAATGTATATTTGTGTCTTAACAGGCCATTTCTTAAATAAAACTATGCCAGAGCTACAAAAAGCACCAGCTAAAAAATTACGAGTGCTATGGTGTGCAAAAAATCGCACTTGTAAGCAAAATTTAAAAGTTCGATGTGAATATTTGCAAGTGTGTTTCACACTTAACTATTTTTTTGTTTTCCATAACATTATATGTTATTTAAACTGTATAGAAATGATGTTTGAATACTAAGAAATCGCCTCCGCGATTGCTTCAAATCGTATAATATTTTTTGAATTGATCTCTTTACAAATTTATAAAGTGAAAATACCGATGTGGATTGTTTAAAAATTATAAAAACAACATCGTAGAAAGCGAAAATATCGCCATAGATCGTTTAAAAATCAGGAAAACGGGATCGTAGACAGCGAAAAGATCGCCATAGATCTTTTAAAAATCATAAACACAGCATCGTAAAAACGCAGAGATCGATGTAGATCATTTAAACATTATTTATTATTATTACTATTATTTACCCAGGATAGCCTCTTCAGTTCCTATTGGTACTGCTATCAACGAGGGTCCTGCGAAGGGGGTCCTAGCGCATTTAAAGCTCCCATTTGAGCTACGAAAGTCGTGGAAGCACAGCAATCGCTCAACTAGACAACCGCCTAAGATATCAATCCTATTCTCATGCTGAGCGCTAGGCAGAAAGGATAGATTCACACTTTTATAGTCTCTGGCATGACTCGGCCGGGGTTTGAACCCAAGACCTCCCGCACTGAAAGCGAACGCTCTACCACAAGGCTATCAGTCGGTAATCAGTCAATACGGGATAGCGAAAAGATCGCCATACATTGTGTAAAAATCGTAAAAACAGCATCCTAGAAAGCGAAAATATTGTTGTAGATCGTTTAAATATCACAAAAGCTTTTTTCATCACTCTATAGCTAATATTTTAGAAAAAGAAAAAATTCACGAGTGCGATAAAAAGCACTCATAAATTTTTTTACGAGTGTGCGGGCGAGTGCGCGTGCGATCGCACTCGTCTCAAGGAATGGCCTGTCTTAAAAGAGGATATAAATGTTATTGTTTTAACAAATTACATGTATTTTTTTGTGTAAATTTATCTATAAGTTTCATAAACCAACATGCATTCATATAATATTGTTTATGAAGGCTAGAAGTGGATTTATTAAAAGCATATTTGTTCAAAAATTCTAATTATAGCCGTCCAGAAAAAGTTTGCGTTTGTTATACCTTTCCAGATGCTCCAATTGAGATTTCAACCACAGTTCACATTCTGCAACATCCTCGAGAAGTAAGTTTTTCTGTGTGTAGAGTTCTTCTTGCCAATTAAGGGTTTTGGTCACTAATCTGTCCTGGTAAATTATTTAGCTGTATGTAACACCTTATTCCTTCTTTCCATTATGTACAGCACTGGCTGCAAAAGGTTTTTTAAAAGCGACGAAATTTGTGTCGCAATTAAATTTAAATGCAATTTCCATGTAAATTTTACATGCGATTTTCAGCGCCATTATAAGTTTCTATTTTGTTATAAAATATACCACTACATTAACCTAATACACTTTTCCACTTTACCCTAAAAATTGTTTACCTGGGTAAGATTATATGAGGCAAATTGTTTATTTCAGAGCTTACTTCTATAGCTATGAAATTATGTATATATATTCTGTTTCATTTTAAGTTTAAAAAAAACACATTCTGCCTTTTTCTTTAATCAACTTTGTCAGTTTACTAACATTTAAAGTCGAATTCTTAAGTAAAACACTGTATGTTAAAGTTGCAAGGAGTTTTATCTCTGACAAACTATACTTTAGGACTCAAAATTCGCACCATGAATATATTTAACCGATTATTGGCCAAACAAATTGTTTAATTTTCGACCATTTATTTACCCCATGCAAATTGTTTAGCAAATTTGGCGTTGTTTATAAAAAAGAGTACAACCTTATACATTTGAAAAGCACACATCATCAGGCTTATATCATGATGTACAGCATATAATTACCATACGCAACACAAATTTCACCATGAAAACCAAAAGAATAGATACTTAACCAATTAAGTAATAGACGGATTGAATCATTTAAAACATTTCATTTTTCTGGCCTACCATATGTTAAAAAAGTTTCTGTTACATGCAGGGTTTGTTATTGACTATCAATCCAGGCAATGGCTCATTACAGAATCTTTCTGTCGTAATTATTATGATAAAGTTTTTTTATTTCATCATCAGTTCTCTTTTATGGTCAAATATTCAAGTGATATACTGCTTATCTGCTTGTAATGCATCTTTTTCAAAAGTAAAGCTATATTATTAGGGTAAGAAGATTTGTCTGGGTGGTTATCCAAGGCTTCAAATGAGATAAGTGTAATGTAAAGGTATACCATTTTTCAGGACAGATTGGTGACTGAAGCCCACAAGTGTTAAAAATATATGCAAATTATAATTTTTTTTAGCAAGATATGAGATTGTTAACCACTGTACCATTGCTACGAGAATGTATACCAAAGGATAAAGGTATCATATATCGTGGTCGTCGCTTTCCAGAAACAAAGTTTAAAACATTATATGATATTTTGCGTGACAGCCAAAATGCTGCATTGTTATACCCATCATCCGATGGTAAGTCATATTTTTACAGCAAAGGATCATGCTGACACGTGTGCTATTTGATTTTTATCAGTTTTAATCAGTTCAAAATTGAAAGAAATTCATCTAAAAAGATGGACTCACTCTAGCACACCAAGACAATTCTATAATTAATATGATTATGTAAACCATTTCTGATATTTTAATTAGTTTCTTATTTTCCCACCATCAAAAGCTGTGACTGTTGAAGAATATGCTAGAGAGACAAACTCAGAAGCCATTGATTTGTTTGTTCTTGATGGAACGTGGAGAGAAGCAAAATCTATTTACTATAACTGCAAATTTCTTCATTCAATGCGAAAGGTTGGTACGATGTTGTGTTTTTTTTTATATATCCTTCTTGTAATTGCAACACTGTTCTTGTAAAAAATAATTTGATCCGGTATATTATTTTTTAAAGTAATGCTATGCCATCTGCAAAATTTCGAAAATTGAGTCATAGAAGTCACTTGGCAATACTGTCAAACATTTTACACAGTATTTCCTTAATAGAAAAAAATGCTGCCATTATGATTTTGCATCAGTATTATTCTGAAACTGTTACAAACTGCATTAGAATTTTTTATGTTTTAAAAGAAACTAAAAATTTTCTTTGATCTTATTCATGTAAGTAATACAATTATATATACAGAACTTTATGACCGAATGACTTGATATTTATTGGTAACTATTGGTGCAGAATGTGAAGAAAAAAAATACTTCATTTCACGCTTAAGCTATATCTGCAAAAGCATTTTTACTGCATGCAAATTAATCGTTCAGAAGTTTTGTTCAATTTTGTTTTTTGTTTTCAAGGTTAAATTAGCTGGTCATTGGAAAAGTGAGTTTGTGATAAAAACCCAACCTAACAATGACAGTGTTTCTACATTGGAAGCTGTAGCTATTGCACTTGGCCAAATTGAAAACAAACAAGAATTAATTGAGGTTTGTGTTTTGGTATTTAATTAAAGTCCTATTCTGTATATATGTATATTAGTAACTAACATTGAGAAATCCATGTAACTGTCACAAAAGCCAACATTATATAGATAAGTTAGGATGTTTCCAAAGTTCCATTATGCACATATAGATTTTTAGGAATATTTACGAGATTAAAAATGTACTGAAATTGTTTCTTTCTCAACTATTTTATCACCTTTTTGCCGACGGACTACCAGTTTTACCGTCAGTCTTTTTTTTCACTTTGAGCATTGTGGTCTATTGTTTATAATTTTGACTGTGCATGTGCGCATGCATATTTCTATTGCTCCTTATGCAAAATCACAACATTAGATCATGGTGCAACTCATCTATATTTTGCGTTGATTTGTAACATTGCACTGCTTAGCTTTGGTAAAAGACAGCTGAAGATTCTCTCATTTGTCTGTTATATAATTCTGAAATATAATAAAAAATTAAAATGCTGCTAGTTTACTCATATTTTGTTGATTGCTTTGTAACTTTAGATTTACTTAAGTTGCTTTGCATTAAAATTTAGCCATAAAGCCAGTTAGAAACTGCCTTCAAATTCGTTTCTTAAACTAACAAGAAGATCCAATGTTTGTTAGTGAGAGAAAAAAGTTTAAAGGCCCTGGTACGAGTAAATCACTGCCTCCTTCTTGTCAAAATGCCAGTAACAGGGATAAACTTATATGTTGATGGTCCCTTGTTTTGACTTAATTCTTATCCTGTTAGCTAACCTTATTCATACTATTCTTTGTGCATACATACTTTGTGCATTTAAGCAACAAGTTTGTCAGTGCGTGAAACTTTGTACAAAAATTATATGAAAAACGTTATGCATGGAAATTAATAATATATAATTGTTTAAACAAAAGAGACACATCTATATTTTGTATAAAAGTTTTACTATTTTTTCCTTTCTCAAAATACCTGACTCTCCGTCAGTAAGCCATAGATGGTAGCTTCAAGTAGTGCTGAGGGAATACATGTCGATTTTTCTAAACTCTGGAATTCCTGTGGATTTTTCCACAGTCTTACAACTAGTATGTGAGAAATACATTCATATTGTATCACTTTGCCTATCAAAGTATATGAATAATAAGAGAAAAGAAATCAGAGAAAATTCGCTGTATGGAAATGAGTGCTCAGTATTTAAACTTGACTCATTAACTTGTTAGGTAAATACTAAATGTTAACTGAATAGAGAAGCTAAAACTTTCTGCTAAAGAACATCAAACAACCTTATAGTTATCATCTATTTGTAAACATTTCGTAGAAATACTTCTGTATAATTACCAAATTTCATGTGTACACCCTCTCAGGGACTGCACATATGAATGTAAAACCGTGTACATAAACTCACATACATAAACTTACTCTTCGCATAAGGAACTACTAAACATAATATTCTTAACTTTTGTCAAAGGTTGGGTTGCCATGCTTATTTATTTATTGCTTTATTGATTAATTCTTTAGGTTGCACGTAAACCGCTGAAAGCCTTGTGTGACTTTCAGATAAATCATGGAGCGCAAGTTCATCAAAGCAAGGAAGAACTTGCCAAATTAGGAATAAAATACAAGTGCTTTGATAATCGCAAGGATATGATTAAATGACCACCTGTGGTGATTGAGTCCGAGTTAGTTTCTGAGCATGACACAAATTTATGTGTTGAGAAGAAATGAATGCAATTGGAAGTTATTACGTGGTTTTGATGAACGTAGAATGTGCTACCAAAGAAAAAAATACTTTTTTATGGAATACTAGGATGAACAAAATCCTGTGTAACGTTTTTTTTTTACATTTTCTTTTTTTATATATACTTTGATAGACAAAGTTATACATGTGGAAAGAATTATTATGGCCTGATTCTTCATTTTGAACAATATAACAATTTTGCATCGCTGTTTTTTCAGTTCTGTAGTTGATGTAATGTGACGATGACTTTAAGTTAACAATTTGTTTCTTTTCAAAAACATATTTTAGGAAATATTTGACCATTAACGTTATTTATACATCTAGTGAATTTTTAAAATCCTTTACTGGCAGTGGAATGTTGCTGGTGCTACATCTAGTGACATATATAACAAGTATTTTTGGTGAGGCACTTCAATAGAGTGTTTGTGGAGTTACGTAAAAAGTGGCTACATTAAGTGTCAGTACTATAAGTTTTGCGCCCAAATATACACCACATGTTTAAGTATAGGCATTTTCTTAAGGATTTGGTGTAATTTGATTTAATTTGTTTAAAAAACGTGGATTCTTAAACTTTAAATGTTTCAAAGATTTTCATCTTAAAAAAGATCTTTTCAATGTTTTAATTTTTAATTTTAACTTTTTTGAGGAGTGTTGTTAACGTTGATATTTTATTGTATTTTATCTAACAAGAATTTCACTTGTGAGACTCTTCACCAGCATTACACTGCCTAGATTTCTGCGAACAATTATTTAATATTAAATCAAGATGCTGGAAATCAATCAGGGGTAATATTTTTAAAAATAATTGGCGAAAAGACATTGTTGTTATATAAGCTTTTTTTTTTTTTTTTTTTTCGGGTTTCAGAAAAATTTAGTTATACTAAAGGAAATGATTTCCATTTTAGACCTCCTCAAAGTTTGTGTACCTTTATTTTAGCGAAAAATGTGGAAAAATCAAATTTTATTTAATGTGTACAGAAGTGTGCAAACCGAAGCTTAAACTGTTATTTATTTCTAAGATTAAATTGATTAAAATTGAATGTTGAAAATTTATTATTGTTGATAACTTGGGTAACGAAATCAACCTTAACTAACTTTTATAAATACTAATAACCAGTGTTTCCTTTAATAAATTAAATTGTACCAAGAAAGAATTGTGCAGGTTCCTTTCTCAGTATGAAATCAAACAACAGAAAACTTTAATACCACGAAAATATGAAATTTGAATGCTACAGATTGTACTTATTTTTTATTATTCTAGAACATGTGAAAATAAAACAACAGCGAAATAGAAAGAGAATCTTTAACCAGTTGATCAAGTATGAATATATGTACTCTCTAATTTTACAGATGTCAATATTAAGCTGGATCAAGGGAAAAACAGGTACGTAATAACAATTCATTTGATTATACAGAAGTACGTAGTAATCCTCCGCTCTTTTTTTGTTATTAATGTTCATGAAATGTTACCACGATGTGCTTCATATCATCTCCCTTTTATACCATTTTATCTCCCTTTTATACCATTTTATCTCCCTTTTTGACCATTTTATCTCCATTTTAGACCATTTTATCTCCCTTTTTGACCATTTTATCTCCCTTTTATACCATTTTATCTCCCTTTTTGACCATTTTATCTCCATTTTTGACCATTTTATCTCCATTTTAGACCATTTTATCTCCCTTTTTGACCATTTTATCTCCCTTTTATACCATTTTATCTCCCTTTTTGACCATTTTATCTCCATTTTAGACCATTTTATCTCCCTTTTTTACCATTTTATCTCCCTTTTATACCATTTTATCTCCCTTTTAGACCAATTATCTCCCTTTCATGTCATTTTATTTTCCTATCATGACATTTTATCTCCCTTTCATACCATTTTATTTCCTTTTCATGATATTTTATCTCCCTTTCATGACATTTTATCTCCCTTTCATGACATTTTATCTCCATTTCATACCATTTTATTTCCCTTTCACGACATTTTATCTCCCTTTCATGACATTTTATTTCCCTTTCATGACATTTTATTTCCTTTCATATCATTTTATCTCTCTTTCATCCCATTTTTTCTCCCTTTCATACCGTCACAACCTTGTTATTTCCCCGCACTGACCAGATAAACGTTAGCGGTTAGTATAAATATAGGACAGTTTTAAGGTAATTTCATTAAATATTCCCAAATAATGTTAGGAATGGTCAAAATTAGAATTCATCTCAAGGGGTCTAAAATCCCAATTTTTGTTAACACACAGCTTAAATAGAGTTTTTACTTTTTTCTAGTAGGATCAACTATGGAGAAAAGCATGGAAAAGTTGGAAGATTTCGGATACTATTTTGATAAAGGTTATACTTTATGTTTTTCATGATTTTATGTTTTGTTAAAAAGGATATTCTTCTCGCAAGGAGGTGGATAGGATAGTGTATTAATTATCTAAATGGGACGTAAAGATTACAGTTCAAAGTCATTTTTTCTGATAAAAGAAGCCAGTAGCCGAATGGCACATTCTGACGCAGCTCTTACAACTCCTTAATATATGAAATATATGAAAGCAACTATAAAAAGTTCTTTAAGGTGTGGCACTTTCACGGAGCAAACGTTTGCGGGTCAAAAAATCTTGGCAGACAAAAGATCAAGGTAAATAGATTTCACCAAATGTCTCTTGCAATCTTTCGCGAGAAATAACCTTCGCGATCGACATAATTTGTTGATTATTGTTGAGCCAAGTTAAACAACACATCAGTTAATTGTTTAAAGTTTTTCCAATTCTTTCTGAGTTGGTAGCTAATATAAAGGTTTTTAAACTGAATCTTTTTAATATCAAAAGTCACTTTGAGAATATAAATATCCATATATTTTGTACTGTAACACACCTGTCAAGATTTTATATCTAGGTTACTATTATTATCTTTCACCCAAAATATTCAATTTCAACAATTCTTTCGCTAAAAATATGGATAATTCTCTGGAATATAGTTCTATTGCTACACACTTGTAAAATTATACAGAACGGGATAACGTAACTACACACCATTTCAACATATAGCCCGCCATTATGAAATTGCGTTAGAGAAAGGGCCTGGGCACCATGAAGGGGGGACGGTAATTGAGCTCCCTTACGGATTCTGCCACTTAACTTGAGAAAACAAAGTATAAACATCACATTTTTACAGTCTTTAAAAACAAAATATAATAAAAATAAATTTAATTATGCCTAACGTAAATTGCGCTGTTGTAAGTTGCTTTAACAACACTAAGAAAATCAAGAAATGGAAGGAGCAGTTATGTGAGGTACATGAAAATGTTAAACATGAACAATGTGGTTGTGACCGACCTTTTAAAATGTACTGTTTCCCAAGTATTCGATACAAGGAGCAAAGGGATAAATAGACTAATGCAATGAAACGAGGAAAAAAAAGACAAATCACAATGGGAACCAAAATCAAGTGATCGTGTGTGCTCTATACACTTTGTTGATGGTGTCCCAACAGCTGCAAATCCAGATCCTATTGGGTTATGAAACTCTAATTAGAAAACCAAGAAGAGGAGAATTATGTCGATAACCTTTACCTCCAAAAAAATTAAAACTGTGTTCATCAGGTATGGAAAATCAGTGTAACTCTTCCACATCTGATATTGATGGTGATGCTGATGGCTTGTTTACTCCACCATTCGAACACAGCTATTTTAAAACTCCTACTTCTATAAGCTGTGGTGGATGCACTGGTAAACAAAAGCTAATAAATTCTTTAGTATCCAAAATAAACTCCCTTACACTACGAAGCCATACGTTATCTCGAGAAAAGATGTTTAATAGCAAAGTTCGACATTCACATGGCGAAAAATAAAGAATGACGAGAAGATGAATTTTTACACAGAATTCACCACCATTGCTTTATTTAATGCAATCTTTATTCTTCTCGAGCCATATTTATCAAATTTGAGGTACTGGAGAGGTCCAAAGCAAGCACTAAGTAACAAATACAATCATGCAAAGCCAAAAAACTGCATTAAAAAAATTGACACCGACGAATTTTTATTGACATTATTGCGATTGAAGATGTTGCAGACCGTTTTGGTATTTCAACAGGATTAGCATCCAGTGTTTTTACAACATGGATCAAAGTGATCAGTTTGATTTTAGGCAGAGCTTTGGTCGTTTGTTTACCAAGAGAAAGTATCCGTGACAATCTGCCAGAAGTATTCGTCAAGGCTGGCTATTCAAAATGTTGTGTGATATTGGATTATGCAGAGGTTTTTATTGAACGACCTTAATCTTTATTAAATCAAGCATGTACTTGGTCTGATTATAAGCATCATAACACCCTAAAGTTCTTGATTGGTATATAACCTACTGGCTTTATTTCATTTTTGTCAAACTGCTATGGTGGTCGTTCAAGTGATAAATTTATAACAAAGGACAGTGGTTTTTATAAACTTTTAGAGCGAGGTGATGAAGTTATGGCAAATAGGGGCTTTCAAATACAGGAGGAATTATTATTGAGATTTTGTAAGCTAGTTGTTCCTCCTGGTGCACGATGGAAGAGCCAAATGACCAGTGCATATAGTCGTAAAACAAAAGATGTTGCAAACCTTAGAATTCATGTGGAACGAGCAATAAACCGAGGATTTTAAAAGGGACATTACCAATAACTATGTTGCGGCATGCTGATCATATTGTTTTATCGTATTGGTAAAGATTTTTTTTGTAAATATATTCTAAAATTAAAACAAATATTTCTACAATATTTTTTTGCCTATGTTTGTTCACCCGGTACTGTTTTAGCTAAGCAAAAAGTTAATCAAGTGGTGCTACTTTTATCAGGTGCCCATGAGGATACATCAAAAGCTGTATATTAAACGCGAATGAAATGCCATAAAAATTCAAATTCAACCACTCTGCTAGCTAAAAAATGTACAATTATTTACTGCCAGAACCCGGCGTTAAACACGGAAGCAGAAGCAATAGCCAATCAATTTGCAGAATATTTTCATTTTAACCAATCAAATTTTTAAAGAAACATTGTTGTTACATCTTTTGGTTCCGGCGCGTTATTTTTAAATATATGGCAGACGTAATTGAAGAAATGAACATAATATTGTTATTTTTTCTTCTCTTTTAATTTTTTTTACAGGTTTAGGGTTCATTAAAAACATTTTTTAAATAAAAATTATTATAGTACTCTATCGGCTTTTTTCTCCAATCACTCCATAAATTCTCATCAAAAACAATTTTGTCAACAACTATTCCACGTGGTGTCCATACAACAAAGTAAGAAAATTTTAGTCCAGTTACCAACATTTGTATCTGACACTGCGTAAAGTATTTGTGTGTGTTTTTTTAAGTGAAGCACACCATTTTCATCTTTACTCAAATATGGTAAATTTGCATCTGGGGCAGTTGGCGATAAGTGATTAATTGAATAAGGGCACTTAATTTCTAAGCATGGTTGCGAACAGCAAGAACAACTAATTATTCTGTCTTGACTTCCATCTATAAATGGTATCTCACTGTCCAAATACAAACCACATTCGGAAAATACCACATCCTTATGATCTGATTTGAATATGCTGTAAAATGTATTCACGGTATCGCTTTCCATTGTACGACCGTACTTAAGGGCTGGTATGTTAGGGTCCACAAATGTTAAACCAGAAACTTTTAGGTTAAGTGCCCACATATCAATATATTCACCGCCACCCTTGGCCACTCGCTTCATTTTGGATAGCACATATGCTTTAGATGCAGTAATTACTGCTTTTCGAAATAAAAACCAGTTTTTATTAGCAGCTTGTCCACGTGTTATTATCTCAATTTCTTTTGACTGACTCCTTTTAACCATGTTTTTCATATGTTCAATAAATTCTGATTTATTTGATGACATAAGAATTATGTCATCTATGCTGATTGAATCTTGTGGTTTCGTTTGCTCCTTCTCTGTCTTAAGTGATTCACTCATGTGGAATTTTATAGGGAGCTGTCAAATTTTAATTTCGTCTTGTATTCGATACTAAGCGGATGCTCTACTTCTGTTGCAGTTTTTATAGACTATGTGTTTCTCTCCATAGCCGAAAACACTCGTGCTACAAGTTCCTTTTTCCTTCCATTTAATAACAGCCCTCGAACTCTTAAGTAATCCTGAAGTTCTTCTACTTTCATTTTTTCTATTAAGTCATAATCCATTTAATTACTTTCTAATTGTTGAATATCTGATGTTTATAATTCGTTGTCTCAAGTTAAATTGCGGGCCTCATTCATTTTGACCCCCACTTATGGAGTCCAGGCCGCGACTACGTAATCAAAAAAGGTTGAATTAGTGTATTAAAGAGAAACGCTAATAACAACAAAAATGGCGCGTAACGCAGAAAATTATGAAGATCTACTTTGTAATTCGCTGTGTTATTTTTATTATTATTATTCATCTTTATACAGGTTTATCTACGTCAGTATAATATATACAAGATATATGTAAATGTTACTGTTATCAATGAGAGACCTGTGTAAGCTCCAGCTATTGATTAGATTTTCGTTTTCTCTTTAAAATCTTCAGGCATAGTTGATATGACATATGGTGATGATATGGTGTGTGCAAATACTGTCAATATTCCAAGTATTTAATTTCAACACTTACTTGCTCGTCCCAGGCCTCTTAATTTTTTGCTGACGACACCATAACTTGATATCTGCATGTCGGTTTGCAATCAAATTATGTGAGTAAATATTGCAGATCTTGAGTTATTGAATCGTCCATAAAAATTTCTGGATCTAGCAAACAAATGTCATTTTGGCCAAATAATATATGTAATCAATTCACCTTTATAAGGTCTATGCATTGATAAAGCTTGAATGCACATCTCTTAACAAGTCTAGAATTACCGATGACAGAAAATGTCAAAATTTGCCATTACTTAAATGTGACATCATAATTTATGCAGCATAATTAAATCTGAAATTCTTTACATGCAAATATCTTGAGAACAAAAAGAGTTTTTTTAAAAAATATCAAAGTTCTTGTTAACCACCTTTTTAAGCTCTGTAATAAAAGCCGACATCATTTTATACCTCGGGTCCCCTTTAAAAACAAAAGCACTGCGCCACACCCTTTCATCATGGTTAAACCAAAGCTCAAGTGAGAACAAGTTGAAGAGAGAGGTTGCAAAAAGTTGGAGCTCGTAAAGCTGATTTTTTTCTTGTTTATTATACTTTTGCAGACTCGGCAATTTAAATGATAAGTCAAAATCGATTTCATACATATTAGGTTCATGTTTTTAAGCAATAGTAAACAAAATTTATCGCCATAAAACATATCCATAATAGTACAACAGCTACAAATAGGTTATTGAACACTATTATTTAGGTTTGTCTGTTCAGTATTCATATTACTGTGGAAAGTTTATCATTTCTTGAACATGATAGTTTAGTAGGCGACGTTTCGGGAGATCCTTCTTCCATCATCAGGCAAAGTAAAATGATGTTGAGCATGTATTTATATAATTGCAGAGGATCGAAATTCATAAGAATTAACCAATCAGAAACGAGCTGATAATTACAGTTAATTACGGTAATTAACATTTTCGGACCTAGATGTAGGTAACTACTTCTTCTGTAGGGCTGGTAACTAAATCTCAGGCAGTTGATGCGAGATGCTGTTTATGTGTTTGTTACGTTCTACACTGTTGATGGTTTCTTTAATCTTTCTGGCCGTTTTTCTGGATTCTCTGTCAATGATTTTCTTCTCATCCCAATTAAACTGATGACTTCTGCTCCAGCTGTGGTCCGCAATTTCGTTTTTCTTTACATCTCCGTTTTTCACTGCGCGCATATGTTCTTGTACTCGTTGCTTAAAATTTCTTTTTTTTTCGCCTATATACACTGCATCACAATCTTTACACGGGATTTCGTAAACAACATTGCTTTGTTCTTCCAGGTTTATTTTTTTTTTTGGTTTAGACAAAGTGCTTCTTAGGGTGTCTTTAGAGTTAAGAATACATTTGATCTTGTGTTGTCCTAAGACTCGACGAAGGATCTCGCTGGTACCTGGTACGAAGGGTAGGAATGCTGATGCGATAAATTCCTCTGATGTTTCCTTGTTGTCTCCGTTGCATCTTCTCTTCATTTTATTTTCTACTTGCGTGATGACTTTGTGACTGTATCCATTTGCGATTAATGCATTTCTTACACGTCGAATTTCTTCTTTCCTCTCCTGTTTGTCACTGACTACGCTGTTGGCACGATTCAGTAATGAAGATATAACACTTTCTTTGCAAGATTTCTGATGGTTTGATTCGAAGTTAAGGTACTGGTCAGTGTTTGTGTTGGTTTACGATACACTGAGACTGAAATGGAACCATTTTTGCGCTTGACCAAAGTGTCCAGAAAAGCGATACTTCCATCGTGTTCAAGCTCAACAGTAAATTTGATTTGTCGATGTAGGCCGTTGATGTGTTCATGGAACTCTTCTAGATGAGATCTTTTGATTATGGCGAATACGTCGTCAACAAATCTTTTCCAAACCTTTGGACCTCTGTCTGATGTGACTAATGCTGTTGTCTCGTGTGCTTGCATGTATATTTCTGCAACTACTGATGATGCAGGGCCTCCCATGGCAACCCCATCTGTTTGAGTGTAGAAGTTCTTATTAAATAGATACCATGTTTTGGTTAGAACAAGTTCGACCAAACGCAGAAAATCCGGTACTGGAATCTTCGTCTTTTCACCGAATGCCGCATCGTTTTCGATAAGAAAAACAAATAGGTTATTGCCACTTTAATATGGCTTGATTGACAATAATGAACATATCCTTTTGAACTTGTCAATTTTAATTAAGAACTTTTTCATCTGGTACTGCTATAAGTTAAAATATCATTTTTTGGTTAATATAATAAGCACTTCACGACGCTTTGGCCAATCCAATTCTCAATAGAAATATTGCGTCTATGCCATTATTTCTTTTTTCTGATAATTGATTTCCCTTGGTGTAAGTTTATGATCGTACGATACGATCGTACCATATTACGTCGTGGAGATGTATATTTCAATTTTATTTTGTATAATTTAGATGGCGTATTAAAAAATCTTGATGGTAGTGGCAAAGGGTTTATCTTTCAAGTATATTCATCACAAAGAGAAAATCAATTGAGATACGAACGTTTAGGAAATGTAAGTCAAATGTAAAACAGATCAATGGTAATTTGTTTGTATACTGCAGAGTCACGTGATATGTGTGTGTTTTTCTTTAGGTTGTAGATAAACATATATTTCAACTTTTGGAAAAAGAAGCAAAGTTGCAACGAATAACCATACCGGTTAGTATAACTTCCTTTCGTAGTTTTGAAGCTGGTAGATGAAGGGAAGGATAAAAGGAGAGGTGGATCAAGACTTAAAGAAAGATTAAGTAAGTAGTAAAGGGAAGGGAGGTTGAGGGAGAAGGGTGTGGAGAATGTGGAGAAAACTAAAGGACGAGGGACGGTGATATCTACATGTTCTAAGCATCCGAGTGATTTTGTTATTTTTATTTAGATTGATGGTAAAAAAGGTAGCAGAGGTTTCATCTTCGCATCAACTGGTTATAAAAAAGCAGAAAAATTGCTTCTGCTTGTACACGGTAGTGGTGTAGTTCGCGCTGGACAATGGTCGCGTCGGTATGTAAAATGTTCGATTACAATACTACTGCAAATTTTTATTAAAGCAGGAAAAAAATTGTTCATAATCACTCACTAATTAATTTTTCATAAAAATGACACAAGAAAAAGCTGACATCATCATTTTTTTGGCTGTATATGTTGTTAAATTGCTATAAGAGACCCCACAAATATTGAAAAGAGTCTTCCTAAGTATTGTTTGCTTATTCTTGGATCTTCTGCAAAACTGGTTTTAAAATGAAGAAAAAAACTGAAAAAAAATTTGACCCGAAAATGCGACGGAAGATAAAGATTTGCCAGGTGTAGACATCTAGCAATACAAAAAATGTATGAACACGAACCTTCTTGGCTAAAATTTGGAATAGCTCAGCCCACAACTTCATTCTTTTAAAATTGTATGCAAAGTAAAATTTAAAAAAAAATTATATACTTGAAAACCTTCTTAATTTTTAGACTGATTATTAACAATTCACTCAATAAAGGAAGTCAACTACCTTATATCCAGAAAGCTAAACAAGTGAGGCCATTGCTTTTATTTAATCAAATCTCATTAAATAACGACAAAACCGTGTGATCCCTCTATAAATATGGCTAATTATATCATAGTGTAAGAATCATGAACATTTCTCTTTTCATTTTTATTGTTAGATCGCTTTGGTTTCATTTTTTATGTCCCCTCCCCTCTTATTCTATTTCCTTCTTTCCTTTTGTTTTGTTTTGTTTTATTTAACGTAAGTTTAATAACTCCTTATTGCTATGTTATATGGCTATGATACTTACTGAGTTTTAATATTTATCTATTAGACATTCGCATGCCAAATATTTAGTCCTGTACCTCTCCGTGGCTATTACTTGAAGCTAACCATAAATATCTCTATAAAATCTTACAACACAACTTTTTTTCATCTATTAGAATTTTTATGTACGTTTCGATACTGACAGCGACATCCGATTTCCCGATTTTTTCGAATTTTACTCGAAAATCAGCAAAATTTACGAGCAATTAAAAATCAGAAAATATGTTAAATAACTTCTATGTGGCTTTCAGAAACTTCAAACAGAATGTGAAAATTGAAATTTAAGCAGATAGTGGTATTTTGAAGAAATTTCAAGCTTTTGGTGACGTCATAGAAAAAGTGCTGACATAGCAAAATTTATTACTGCTATTTGGTTCCTTTTGTGATGTACTATTTTGTGATGTACTAAGTTTGATTCAATTTACACAAGCCTATAAAAAGTTATTAAAAGGAGGGGTCTGCATTTTATGTTTTATATGTTGTCGGACCGTATAGGGTTAATAAAGGTTTGTTTTATCATTTCAGCTTGACTTTGGAGTACTTGTATTAAATTCAAATCAGAATCATGATGACCGTGGAGATACTATTCAGGTAGCCAATTTCCTTTTCTTTTTTTTGAAATCTCTTTCTTGCGAGTCAGAGAAGATTGCGTATTTTACGGGATTTGTAATGGGTGAACACATTTTTTCGAGGGGGGTTATTTTGTTTTTTATTGTAGTTCACGTTTTTTATATTTGATTTGTGAACTTGTAAAGTGTAAACATAAGAGTCAGGAAAGGATAATTAACTTATCGTCGCACAAAGTTTTTTTCACTCTATTATGATAACTGGACTTTTTGGTAAGCTTAAAAGCTTCGACATAAAAATAATTCAACTCTTCCTTCTCTTCAGGGAAGCGAGACACCAGAGAAGCATTTTCATTATGTGTGGAAACATTTCGTAGCTTCATCGAAAGCTAAACACGTGGCGATTGTTGCTCATAGTTACGGCGGCGTGATCACTGTACACGAAGTTAGTATCCATCACGGAAATTATTTCACTTGTCCTAATTTCCCATATTTTCCTTTCCATCAATCATGGGATTGGTTTTGTATACGTTTTTTACTGAGTTTTAGATTGCATCTTTTATGTTTTTAACTACTAACAAAGTAATAGTTAAGGACTTTTTGTAAAAACAAATCGATACAGAAATTTTTTCACTTTTATCATTGCTTTAGATTGCGATTTTTTTTCCCTAAATTAGTACTGATTTGTCCTACTGTTTTGTTCAGGCTGCAATCAACCCGGAAATGAGAAAGAGAACTTTTGCTGTCGCCTTCACAGATTCGGTGCATGGTTACATGGGTGCAATGGGAAGCGAGAAAAGAGAGTTTTTCGATTGGATGAACAAGGTAATTTTGTGCACTGTTACGACTGGTTAACGAGTCTTGATCTGCATTAACACACGTTTTTAATGAAATTCGAATCCACAAGATATTTTATAAAAGAAAAAAAGAAGGATATCGGGCTTCTGTATTCTTAATTTTTTTTTAATGTTTGTCCCACACTTGATCTTAGCTTTTTCTATGTTACATGTTTTATTTTTTTTAGAGAGTGTGTAACTGGGTATCCAGCAGAGAACCGCTAGACGAACGTTTGGGTTCCCGTCAAGATGACTGCGTAAGAATGTCAGCAGGTATAATAACTTAAGCTTAGCGCTATCGTTGAAAATTATGACGACGCCGTAGCATGGGTTTACGTTTCCTTCGTAAGATTAATATTTTTGTGCAACTTTAACATGGTACATGATTTTTGATACGCCAAAACTTCTGAGGCGTTTGTGTTTAATCGCCAGTGCTTTTTTTAAGGTACTCCTGTGCACGAAGAAACATCGTGGAAAGCCTTTGACTCTGTTTGGCGGTTTATCGAAGAAAAGCTATCCGAGCGATTGAGTCAACGTCAAGACGGGAGTGTCGACAGACAGAAGATGCAGAATCCACGTCAAGACGCGAGTAAGGGTAAGTTGACGGCGAAGAGACATGATGTACATCAGCAGGAGATTGACAAAGAAAATGTTCGACAAAGTAGAGTTCTGACAAGAAAAGGTGCTGACGTCAACAATAAGGCAAACAGCCAGACTACTGTTTCCTCTTCTCGTGGACAAAAACGCAGCTATGCAACTGTTTGCAAAACAATTTCCATGAAAGCAGCGGACTGCAACAATGTTAAGAAGCGGATTGATGACAAATGTAGTCCGGGTGTGCCCCGGACGATTTCTGAACGCGCTATCCCAGATACATGTGAAAAGAAACTAATAAACAACAAAGTCGACGATGTTAGAAAAGACGCGACATGTCCAGTTGTCGGTGAAGGGAAAGAGAGCAGCAAAGTGGACGATGGTAAAAAAGACGCGACATCTCCAGTTGTCGCTGAAGGGAAAACGAACAGCAAAGTCGACGATGTTAGAAAAGACGCGACATCTGCAGTTTTCGATGAAAGTAAAGCGGACAGCAAAGTCGACGATGTTAGAAAAGAGAAAACATCCTCAGTTGTTAGTAAAAGAAGATATACGACATCTCCAGTTATCAGTGAAAGGAAAGAGTGCAGCAAAGTCGACGATGTTAGAAAAGACGCTACATCCGGAGATGTCGGGGGAGTGAAAAGGAGCAGCAAAGCCGACGATGTTAGAAAAGACGCTACATCTGGAGATGTCGGGAAAGTGAAAAATCCGACTTCCTTTGAAATTGCTAATAAAGATAAAAAAGTTGAAGCGGAGGGTGAATGGACGGTAGTTACGAAGAAGGGCGCTAAGAAAAAGCCATTAAAGTCTGGTGACTGTGACAGGACGAAAATAAACGAGAATGAGAACAGAGGTGGCAAAAAAAGTAATAAGAAGCAGTCAGGAAAAAAAAAGTCTGTAAAGTAATTCCTCCCATACTAGGCATAGCTTATTATTTAGCAAGGTATCCGTTAAAAATGTGTAAGGCTAGCTTGATCTCACTTTCACAGATTTGCAACAGTAAATAAACACTTCATCCCACAAACACTTTATTTTAAAATTTGTAGAAAATGTGTTGAAATTTTTAGATGTCACTTATATTATGCTTATTTTGCTGACCATGTTTTTTTTCGCCGACTTTTCTTGACCGTGATGTTGCGAAAATAGGAAATTTCTGAACAAGAAATTTTTTACGCTTTTTCGAAAAATTAAGAGCTTGATGAGCTAATTTTCAAAAACTACGTTTGTTTTTGTATTTTCTCTTTCTGAAAAAAATGTCGTTCAGTGATCATCTTAAATTTGATTCGAACAGAAGTTAAAGCTGAAGAAGGATGGGTATGTGAAGAATTTTATTACTATTTAGAATCATAATTTATAGAAAGAAATAGAGATCTTTACAAAAAAAAATTCTTGGTAGTTAATGTGTTGGTGACGAGAGACGAGATGTGATGAGACAGAAAATATTTAAGGATAGAGCTGTTATAAACCTAAGCAACTTCGTAGT
Organism: Hydractinia symbiolongicarpus; assembly: GCF_029227915.1. Lineage (NCBI taxonomy): Eukaryota > Metazoa > Cnidaria > Hydrozoa > Anthoathecata > Hydractiniidae > Hydractinia > Hydractinia symbiolongicarpus. The sequence continues at coordinate 23,651,826 of NC_079875.1, read as the reverse complement.
TACTGGCAAGATGAAAATTTGGAAAGTATCGCAAACTTACAACTGAGTAATCATTGTAGAATAATTATAACAAGTAAAGTTTTTTTCTGTAGTAAGGAGTAGCTCATGAATGATAAAAGAGAGGCCTAAATAAACGTCACAATAAAACCCTAAAATCACAAGTCGCAGACAACATTTCTGGAAATCGCGTGGTCGAGAAACGATGCTGACAAATCAATGTTTTTAAATGCACTACTTAAACATGATTTAACCCCTTCTTCTCTAACTTTTCGATTTAGGGTCACTGCTAAATAACAAAGTACACAAATTGCGCCAATTTTCTGCTTTTTTGGCCTATTTTTAACGATTTTGTTTCCTGTTTGGACTTGAATTATTATTTTTTGTTTAGACAGTCCACACATTGATACAAGTAAATTTATATCAAACTGAAGCTGTTAAACCTGTATAAATATATTTACCTGTATAATAATAATAATAATAAATAATAATAATAAATAATAATAATAATAGGGTTAAACAATAGGGTTAGCCAATTCTTATAAGCACTTAGTCTGAAACAAATGAATATCCATAAAATACCAAGCATAGAAATTTTCAGATACTGCATTGTAAGTAGACCATGACGGATCAGTTAGTACGAAAGTGTATCGAAAATCTGGTAAGTTACCTACACTCTGGTGTTCCCAAGTACCTCAACGCTACAAGCGGAATGCAATTAATGGCAAACTACACCGTGCTGAGAAGATTTTATCAGACTTTGATACCGAAATTCATACAATCAAACAACGTTTTCAAGAAGTTGCTTTTCCGTTAGGATTCATAAATTCTGTTATTCGGGAGTACCAAAATAAATCGGACAATGAGCCTTTGATTCCTGGTTTGTTGTTTGATAATTGTTTCAAAAAATTTTTTCAAACTAACTTACTGTCCTAGTAACGAATACGATGTAAAAAAGTTCATTGAAAGAATTGAAATTTTTACGAAACGGAAATGTCTTTTTTTTGTAATTTGGTTAACACGCAATATTAGATCTTTATTTCCACTCAAGGACAAAATTACTCACAAATCATGTGTCATTTATGAAGGAGCGTGTTCCTGCGATGGTTGGAACACGAGGATAAGAAGGGAAAATTCGAACCTTCTAAACAATTGAAGAAATTTGGCACTTACAATTTTACCTGGAAAACTTTGTCTTCTGCGCCCTCCCACTTCCGCAAAAGAAAACTTTTCGAGGCTTTCTTTATTAATCTACGCAAACCGGAATTAAATGATCAGGTAGATCAACAATCATTGTCACTTTTTTGCAATGGGATTACTTAAATTTGCGTAATTAATCGTGCTTTATATTACCCCCAAGTCGAATAATAATGGATGGTTGAAAGTTTAAAAGTAGGTTGATATTATTGTAAGAATTTAGTTGTACATAGAGACTGATGGTGTAAATAGTTTTTACGAAAAGCTTCTCTTATATTTTTACCGTCTATACCGTCTATGCTTGATATTTTATTTTAAAAATGGCGTGTTATTCTTTTATAAATGAATATCGCTTCAGGCTAAAATGGTGCAAACATGTGGAACGCACGTAATTATGTTCTTCTTGAAGTTATTAACTCCCGTGGGGAGTCCTTAAGTCCATAGGAAATCCTCTTTGTTTACATTTAGTAGATATAAAATTTAAATTTCAATAGGGAGTTATTTTGTGTATATATACAGTCGACGCGCGATATCTCGAACTCTTAGAGGACCAACGAAAAAGTTCGAGATAGCGAAATACCCGTACTTATTTTTAAAAAATTTACGTTCGTTTAAAGGAGAAACAGAGAAAAGACAGAATGTATGGATAATAGTATGTATTTGTTATTAAACTTAAAAGAAGCTTACGGTTCTACTCTGTTTTCCCGAGGCTATATTATATTTAAGAGATTCTAACACGTTGCAGTGTATGTTTTTTGTTTGAAAAATAAACTTCGAGATAACGTGATAAAATAAAATTTGGAGACCGGAAAAATAGTTCGACACAGCGAGACTTTGAGATAACGGAGTTCGAGACACAGAACGTAATTTTGCCTACAAGTGAGTTCAACAAGATAACAAGTATTTGAGATATCGAGCCTGCGTAAATCATAATATTTAGCTCACTTGTGAGTTGCGAAGTGAGAGGATCATGTAATTGTTAAAATACGCACATCACTGCGCAACTACGCGACAATACCTACGTACAAAAAAAAAAATTTAAAGACGACATGAACAGAACAACACAACTTATACTTCCATTCAAAACTAATAGTATGTGAAACAATACAGACTACCTTCCTAGCTATACAAGAAAATAATAACGATTTTTTCGAATTTACAATGGACTGAAAAGTATTTTGAAAAGTACTTCAACTTACAGCCTCTTCGTCTCTTCTAGGGCTTCTTTGTCGCCAAACCAGAAAAATCATAATGGCGCTTGCCGTATACGTCACGACTAGAATCTTGACCGACAAGATTTGAGTATTAAACGAACCTGCGTTATTGTCATGTTAAATATAATACAAACATGCAAAAGTACCAAATTTAGTGCTAGATTCGCATTCGAGCGTAAAAAAAGACATTTGAGTGGTCTAATCTATAAGAAGTTAGTAAATCGGCGTCAATATTCCTGTTCTTTATGCCTTGTCGAATCGAAGAAGACCTTTGCTGCCCGATTTAACTGAATTTGCCTAAACCATAAGCGCGATTTGTCTTTTTGTATCACAAAACCATCACGTGCAAAAAATGTCCAAGGACACCTGATGATTCTAAACTTTCTTACATTGGTAAGTATTACGGCGTACATTTCTTCTACTATTCTAATAAGAATTTGATCATGTTTTTTATCAACATAAGAGATTGCGCAACTTCGTTTCCAGGTTTTTCTTTTTCCATTTGTAGTTATAGAGCGCAGGAAGGTCAACCCTCCTCACGTATTAAACCATGTAAAACCTGTACATACCTCATATCATTTGAGAATCGAGAAAGAAAAGTTATTGCGTAAAGAGCACCGTCGTCTCCCCTCCCCCGTCCCCCCAAGCCACCGCTGTTGGGAACTCGTCTCTACGTAACGACTGATAGAAATAGTCATCTTAAACATACATGTATTGCGTAAAGAACAACACCGTCGTCTCCCGCCCAACCCCCATCCCCCTGCGCAAACAATAGATAATATGGCACTAAAGCTGCGCACCGAAGTTCAACTCCATACCAAAACCGCGAATAATATGGGGGGTAATATCGTGTCCTAATGACGGACAGCACTTAGGCAGTCGATGAACTTACGCATGTATTCATATTTATGTGTTTTTGCGTGAAAGGATCTCATTAAGTGTTTGCCTAATTTTGATAGCACGCTTGAGTGAAGGAGATTGTTTCAGATGTATTGAGGGAGAAATTAAATGTCCCCAGGGGACAAATAGTACTTTAACAAGTGCTTGATAGGGTTTGGTTAATTTAGTTGTTGTACCACAATTTCAACAAAACATTTAAAATGAGAATATCAATTTGTGAGCAAACAAAACACAAACACAATGGAATAAAGTAATTCAACGATTACGGCGTCGCAATCTTAAAAAGAAATCATGGCCAACGATAGAAACGAACGCTGGAGAGACGCGCGTTAAAAGTTATCAACACTAACATCATTCTTTGAAAGAAGACCTGACAATCTCTACTCCAGTTTTTCTCCTTTTCTTGATGTTGGAACTGTACCAAAAAAAAACAAACAAAGGAGTATGGAATCGAGTTTGAAGCTTTTGGTATTAATGTGCTAAAAATAAAGCAAAAATTAGCAAAAAAAATTAAATCGGTCACAAGATATTTTGTATGTACAAAATAATAATTCACTCACTTTAATTTTTTCTATAAGACATCTATTTTTTCTCTTTTAAGATGTGTACCTTAAAAAAAGAGTTCGCTCCCAGGACATCTTGATGCCTGAGCGAATTTTAATTAAAATTAAGAGGAAAAAATGCCCTGGGAACGAAGAGAAACAACCATAACGCGTCTGCCCATGCGCAATGTTTATTTTTAGCATACTACGTATTTTTTTCATTTTCCTGCTTTTGTTTGAATTTCAACTACTTTCTTGTTAGCTTCAGAGAAACAAAAACTTGTTGCTCGCAAACGAATAGTTGTTTGTTTACCAAGCGTGCCGGACTGTATAAACTGCATTTTTCGGTTGCAGTGATATTTTTTAACCTCGTTCCCAAGGCTTTTGAGTTTATCTCAAAGAGCTCTGGGGCCGAGAATGGGAAATATGATCATATAAACCGCTTGCTCTTCTCATCATATGCACTTTTGTTACACGATCATATACTGTGTATCAAGTTTTACTTATACTTCTTTTACTTTTTAAACATGAGGGACGAAGAACTTGCCGCCGCTGCTGTAATAAATTTGATCATATAACGGAGGGTACACGATCAAGTTTATATATGATCATATAGTATATGTCATACAAAATTTGATCGTGTAAAAGCAGCTTTAAACCATTCAAAAGTCAATCTTTATAGAGAATTTTTTTTTCTGGAACGACTCACGGATCAGAAAGAATACGCTAAACATTAATCTGAAGTTTAGAAGTTACTTTAACCCTTTCATTCTCTAAGCGTCAAAAATGTAGTACCATTAACCCCTGGAACTTGTAAGCACTTGTGCTCCTGCGAAGTCTGTCGATAACAAATAAATTAATGCCTTTCAATTATCCAAAAGATCGATGTTTCACGAAGGTATCTAATATTAAAACATCAAAGGATATAACCCCGTCCCCCCTCCCTAACGTTGGTTTGGTGTATTTTAGTGTCCGCTTTCTTCCATGTGTAGTACCACTCATCAAATCTTTTTTTTTTTCGATTTTTAAACGGCAGCTATTACCCCATGACTCGCAAAATTAAATTTTGCAAAAATAAGTTAAAAGTTGAGTAACCGCAAAAAAAAATGCTCTAATATTTTTTTAAAACTAATAAATTGCAAAAGCATTTTAAGACAACAATTTGTTCTGATGTCGTGTAAACATCTTACTTACAAATTTAAAAATAGTCGTAAAAGCGTGGAGTAACTTACGTCACAAATGGATCCACGGGAATTCACCCGTTGCCAGACTAATAATAGCCGTATTCCGTCTGTCTGTTTGTGCGCGAGAAAAACGTTGTGCTACGGAAACACGAAATATGCGATAAATAAAGGACGGGCAGTCCCGTGGATTTTTCCACGGGCTACCGGCTAGTTAAACATATATAATACCCGTATTCCGTCTGCGCGGACCCCCCGCTCAGTTAGAAAATGATGTTACGGAAACACGAATATCAAATGCGATATATTTTTATCCACTTTGTCGCGACGATTAAATATAAAGGACGGGCGAACCCGTGGATTTTTCCACGGGTTACGACTGGTTAAACATATATTATTTTGTCTAAGAAATATTTCGTGCTTTTTTACCATGAAATCAACCCGTGTGACATACAGAAGACGAGTCTAATTTATAAACTTGATGGTCTTGAGAAATTTCAATCGCCAAATTAAGGTTCCGTATCTTGTCTTAAAAATCTAATCGCAGAGATTTTCATTTAAGGCCTCTAAGTTCCCTGGTACATGTAAGTGGTCATTGGAGCAAAGTCTGTCAAGGATTATTTACTAAGGACAATTAAACAAAAACAAAAACTCCACCAAAATTTTTTCTCTCTTTTAGAAAAAGTGGCATTTTCTAGCGTAAATTAAAACAAATCAGTATTTTAATCCTTGAAACGGTTTAATTTCACAACATTATAATTTTGATGAAAGCGCACAAATTTGAAGAGTGACGAAATTATTGTTTATCATTAAAAAATTGCAGAAAACGAAACTTTAAATTATGCATAATCAGCGAAATTTAACCAAAAAAATTCAAACTGTGTTAATGGGCCAATTAAAATATGCATGCTGGAATATTTCAAAATAGAGGTACTTTTTTTTTACTATCAAATCATTTTAAAAGTCAGCAAATTTTTCGTCTTATATGTCGAGCACAAACTTTGTTATGTAGTTGCAAACAATTATTTTCGCACGTGCAATAGTCTTCAATGACATTTTTATCACGCATAGGAGATATTTCCAAAATGTAAAGATTTATTTAAAAATTTATAAATTACGTTAATGCTCATGTTGACTGACTTTTTTTAGACATCGTTGCGGTGACCCAAAACAAAAGATATGAGCATGCGTACTTTTCTTCTCAAATATAATAAAGTAAAAGACAAAGTCGCTGTCTCACAGAAACAGAACACCTCATTCATTTTTCGTTTTTATATTTCAGCAAGTACAATCTCGTTAAGAAAGCGAGACCAGTTTTAGTGTGTCAGAAAGCGAAATAAATTATGGTGCACTATTTCTCTCAAAATTCCTTCATCAAGTTTTAACATAAAATATTTCCTTAAAAATACTAAGCATTCCATTTTAAAATAAACCTTTGAGTATCACATCATAATAAATTGTAAAACATACGAATTATATTTTCTAAATATAACACGAAATTTCTAAAGGATAAGTTGAGTTAGAAAATAAACGTATTGGAAAAATTTACAAATTTATATTTAATATTTACATGGAGTTTCACGATTTAAAATCAAATGCTAGCTTGAATTACTTTACGTAATAGAAAAAGAGACTTTTCTTTAACAATACCCTTGAAACACACAAAAAAAAACACATAGCATATACGCTTTTGATCTATTTTGAAACACCATATAACTCTTTGAGTGGCATCTCTTTTTTTCTCAGTAACATATAATTTCCAGTGAGCATTAACAAAGCTTAATAAAATTCTTAAAACTACACTGTGATCAATGTCTCCTTCTGTCAAGGATTCAGTATTTTACCATAGCAAGTATGTAACACCTCATATCCACAGATAATTTACATCCTTGAAAATAATTTGCGTGATCATAGCGTTGAAATACACTATAGACGCCCAGATTGTAAAATCCGACATTGATTGGATCAATATCAACCCTCATTGGTAAGGTTACTACTAAAGCATTACCACAAACAAAAACATTCAATTTAGCATGATAGCGAGTATGCTTTTTTCTGAAAAATAATTTATGAATAGAATTAACAAACGCTGTTCAGTTGAGTGTTTAAATTTAAATCATGTTAAAATTGCACTGATGAATTGATCAGGTATGCGTCGGATTTTACAGTGTGGACACACCCTAATTTTTGTAATTGCTACACAATATTTTTGGTGTCTTAAAAGTGATCATTGTAATCGATTATGTGTGCACATCTCACATTCATTAACAAAATTGTTCAAAAAAGTACATTTGGGGCATGTCCACTGATCCTCTTGTAACTCTGGTCTCTGGTCAGATATCCCAGGAGGTGATGGTCGAGGTCTTGATACGAGTGGTGTGGGTTGTATGTACGGTGGAGCAGGATCAACAACAGATTTATATGATGGTGGCTCTGATGTTATAGGTTTAGTTACTGAATATGTTAGGAAAGGTTTAACTAATGAATCGTCATCTTCTACATTTGTAATTAAACCAGTTGGGCGTAAGAAAGGGCGTGGTACTGTAACAGCTGGTTCTTTAAATAGGGAGATATTACGTTTATCACATTCGTTTACCATTTCACTAATTTCTTTTTGCAAATATTTATTTTCTTCTCGTAAAATGTCATAATCTTGTTTTGTAGGGTTCACAGCACTTAAATGTGCGTTTAGGTCTGCTTCGGCTTCTACAACTTCCTTCTCAAGTTGTTCTAATTGTTTTGTCGTCTTCGCCAATGCATCTTGAAGGGTAACAAAGCTAGTGCTTTGACGTGATAAATGTTCATATACAGCATTAGAAGACATATCTACTGACATTGTATGTATCAAATGTCGATTTGGAGGAACACCATAAGATTGATTATTTATATGTACATGTTGCATGGGAAAGCCATGTCGTGTAGGTCTAATAACACTATTGGGCATGACCTGACTTGGGTTTATTTGCCATGTAGCAGTATCTCCACTACGTGCCCTACGGTGACCAGGTGTTCGGTAAAATGAATTTGGCATTGGATAATGCGAATACCTTGGATCATATGTATTTGTCATGAAATGGTGTCCATGTGAGCTTTCAGGCATTGTTTGTGAAGGAACCCTGGCTAAATCTGTTGTCCTACTTGGGCTATTTCCACCGTCAATATTAGGATTACCCTTACACCGTACTTCTTCTAAATCTAAGGAATGTTCATAAACAACAGGTGCAGGATTTGAATTGGAATTAGACAACTCTTCTGGTTGTCTGTAACTCTCACTCATTGTTGATATCATTGAGTAGCACTACAGATAGATCACCCTTTTCTGTCTCGTATGAAAATATACTATTGCCTAAAAAAATAATTTAGTATATATAGCAGTTTAAACAGCCACAATCAAACATAAGATAGCCACAATGTAGGTCTTGCTTGTTCTTACGGCAGCCCCTCTAGAAAAAATAAATAACCATATAGTCAAATGCAATTTAATCAAATGTATTCCATCTTGCATATACGCTTTTGATCCATCTTGAAACACCATACAACTCTTTGAGTGGCATCTTTATTTTTCACACTAACATATAAATCCCAATGGCCATAAACAAAGCTTAATAAAATCCTTAAAACTACACTGTGATCAATGTCTCCTTCTGTCAAGGATTAAATATTTTACCATAGCAAGTATGTAACACCTCATATCCACAGATAATTTACATCCTTGAAAATAATTTGCGTGATCATTGCGTTGAAAAACATTATAGACGCCCAGGTTGTAAAATCCGACTTTGACTGAATCAAATCAACCCTCATTGGTAAGGTTACTACTAAAGCATTACCACAAACAAAAACATTCAATTTAGCATGATAGCGAGTATGCTTTTTACTGAAAAATAATTTACTAATAGAATTAACAAACGCTGTTTCGGTTGAGTGTTTAAATTTAAATCATGCTCAAATTGCACTGATGAATTGATCAGGTATGCGTCGGATTTTACAGTGTGGACACACCCTAATTTTTGTAATTGCTACACAATATTTTTTGTGTCTTATAAGTGATCATTGTAATCGATTATGTGTGCACATCTCACATTCATTAACAAAATTGTTGATAAAAGTACATTTGGGGCATGTCCACTTATCCTCTTGTAATTCTGGTCTCTGTTCAGTTATCCGAGGAGGTGGTGGTCGAGGTGGTGGCAACGGTGGACAAGGTCTTGATATGGGTGGTATGTACGGTGGAGCAGGATCAATAACAGATATATATGATGGTGGCTCTGATGTTATAGGTTTAGTTCCTGAATTATTTAAGAAAGGTTGAACTAATGAATAGTTATTTTCATTTTGTAAAAATTGATGTCTGTCTAAAAAAGGGGGGTCTTGTACCATAACGGCTGGTTCCTTAAATAAGGGGATTTTACGTTTATCACATTCATTTACCATTTCACGAATTTCTTTTCGTAAATATTCATTCTCTTCTCTTAAAATGTCATAATCTTGTTTTGTAGGGTTCACAGCACTTAAATGTGCGTTTAGGTCTGCTTCGGCTTCTACAACTTCCTTCTCAAGTTGTTCTAAATGTTTTGTCCTCTTCGCCAATGCATCTCGAAGGGTAACAAAGCTTGTGCTTTGACGTGATAAATGTTCGTATACAGCATTAGAAGACATATCTACTGACATTGTATGTATCAAGTGCCGAATTGGAGGAAAACCATTATATGCAGGAGCATAAGGTTGATTATTTATAGGTCCATAGTTTATTTGCCATGCAGCAGCATCTCCACTAAGTACCCTACAGTGACCAGGTGTTCGGTAAAATGAATTTGGCATTGGATAATGTGAATACCTTGGATCATATGTATTTGTCATGAAATGGTGTCCATGTGAGCTTTCAGGCATTGTTTGTGAAGGAACCCTGGCTAAATCTGTTGTCCTACTTGGGCTATTTCCGCCGTCAATATTAGGATTACCTTTACACAGTACTTCTTCTAAATCTAAGGAATGTTCATAAACAACAGGTGCAGGATTTGAATTGGAATTAGACAACTCTTCTAGTTGTCTGTAACTCTCACTCATTGTTGATATCATTGAGTAGCACTACAGATACATCACCCTTTTCTGTCTCGTATAAAAATATATTATTGCCTAAAAAAATAATTTAGTATAGCAGTTCAAACAGCCACAATCAAACATAAGATGGCCACAATGTAGGTCTTGCCTGTTCTCACCACAGCCTCTCTGCAAAAATAAACAACCATATAGTCAAATGCAATTTAATCAAATGTATTCTTTCTTACATATCTTTTATTAAGGATGACACATTTCCTAAAGATAGGCGTCATTTTTCGTAGGCTATTTACAATTGCAGAAAGGTTCTAATTTTCATATTTCATATTGCATAATTAGTATGTTTTTAAATATTGAAGCAAGAATTTATATGACACAAAGCTCACTTGATCTTCCAACAAATATTGTACATACAGCTTTTAGGGGCCCAACATTGTAAATAATTTTCTTATAGTAATGCGAAGAGGATGTCGGTCTGTTTCAAGCGAAGTGGATTTTTATTTCCAAACTTTTGGTTAGTTTTAAAGCACAAAAATAAGAAATACCTTAGCAGGATAAACAAGTTTTTCATACATTTGTGTGCCAATTATGCAAATTGGGATTGCAGCTGTCTATCTATCACACAACAATACCCAAGATGGTCACTTTTTTCCTCCTCTGAGTAAACCATTTTGACTGTACATTAAATTAGTTTTATGTAATAAAGTTCATTTCAAGGATAAAAAATTTAGACAAAAATAAAATGAAAACAACGAAATCCAAAAATTTCTTTTGGACAAAATTTTGGGAAAAAAGGTTACCAAAAATGACCCCAGAAATTCTGTTTGCTAAAATTTGTTTGCAGCAAAATTTTTATATTTCTTTAAAAATGTCCAAATATTTTATACGGTTCTCTCAAGACTTTCTTTCACAATATTGAAATTATCAGCAGTTCTAATAACAGACAGAGATGGTGATAACACCATCTCTGTCTGTTTACTGGCAACAGCTGATAAATATAGTCAGCCTTACCATATTAATTTTTTACTGTTACCAAAACTGTGCACACAACAGAAAAGGCAGTGTCAATGTTTGGGTAGTTTAAGAATTAAAATTAAGATTTTGTGTGCAGTAGAGCATGACATAACTTATTGTCATCATTTATTAAATACAAAACAAAATTTCACTCTTGTAATAAAACTTTATGCAAAGGCTGTGCTCTCCTCCACAAATTCTCTTTGATTTGTTTATAAAGTTTAATGTGTGAACTCAAAATAAGATACTGTGCAGAACAAAAGTATACTAGCAGCCTTTAACTTCCAAAATCAACTGATTTGTGATGAAGTTGTAAGTGGGGAAGATTTGAAACTACTTGAAATAGAAAAAGATACTTAATGAATTCATGGAAAGTCGAATGCAAATAAAAAAATATTGAGGGTTACAGATAACCTTGTGTTTATTGTATTGAAAATCTTTATATTTTGGTTAATCTTATTACAGATAATGAAGAAACACAAACTGTTTAGCTAGGCAAACCTTTTAAACTGGGATAGCAATCATGCAATATTTAAAATATTACTTTGTTTCATTCAAAATAGTCTAAACACAATTGTATCAAACTTTTAATGATGGCAAAATTTTGTGGCCATAAACCTTCTTAACTACAACAGCATTCACAACGACAAATGAATTCAGAAGATTGTTAATGACAAAGTTTAAAGATTGGCTTTAGAAATAATTTAAGTAACAGAAATACAGCACTGAGAGTAGGTTTCAGCTGATTCGTTTTATATTCGCTCCTGAACAAATACCATGAAGTAATGTAGCGAGTGAAGTTGCGATATCACCAACAGAGCTTCTGGACACGCAGACTATCCATTCTGAACAAAGATTTTTTGTTATTTTTTCTTAGGAATATGTGAAAAGCCATTAAATATTGTAATGTCTTAACTAGGTTACATATGGCCTAACTACGCTACAATGAGTCGCCTAATAGATGGTATGCCCTAATTAGCCTACCGTCGCCTAATTAATTGTTTACCCTGACTGTAGCTATAGCTAGATGACTTGCTATCTTGATAATTTTTTTGTTTTTATTTTTTGGCAGGTAAAATAAAGCAATTTAATTGGCTAATAATTCTTTTTAGAAGATCTGATTGGTTAAAAAACTATTTGCCTGCCGAAATAAAATGTAAACAAAGATTCTAGCAAGTCATCCATATATTGCAGTTTTAACTTTAGCAGCTAGCTAAAATCTAGCTAAAAGTAGCATTTGTCCAAAAAATTCTAAGTAAGTCTAATATACAGATATCCAAAATAAAAATTTAATAAGGAGAAAGTATACATCCGATAAACCACTGTTTGAACTGAAAATAAATTCCGTGGAGATACTAACATTCAAATTAGCCATTACTAGCTATATACTGTCAGAAGCACAGCCATATTGCTTGCATTTTCTCTGAATCCCGAGTGCGTCCTGATTTTCCGTCACCCGAGTCATAAAAACAAAATCCTAAATACTTTGCGCCTGCGCAGCACGTGCAGATGTTGCAAGATGGCGACCTTCAATCCAAAGTCGTTTGACAAGAAGTTAAAGTCTCTTGATGGTAGTCAGACTGGAATAGAAACTTTGTCATTGTGGATTTTACATCATAGACAGCACGCAAACATAATAACAGCTACATGGCTCGATGCAGTTCGGAAAAGTACGTATATAATTACGTAATTTACAATGGAATTTTGTTGCAATTTGTCTGAAAAAAGGTTTTTCAAAATTTGTTTTTATGTTTTGACTGAAACACTCTCTTATTCATCAAGTCGGAAAATCACATAGCATGCTATAAGACAACCATAATAACGATAGTTGCAAAAACCATTAATGCATAAGGGGATAGCAATTTGTTTTTAGTCATCTCTTTCTAGCGAACATAATATAATATAGACCGCTTTAACTGTTTACATTTTCTGCAGTAAGCCCTTTCGGCTTTAACAGTTTTGTGACAGTCAAAAAGATGGGTGCGCTACGTGAAGTGAGGCCCTTTTTAATTTGTTTCTTTGCACTAAGGTATCAATACGACTATGAATACGAGGGTGCCGATAAGCCACATACGCCGTTAAAAGTGCAGGCGTTTTTGGGCGAGTTCGGCGTTTTAAAAAAAAATCAGGTATTTGCTCGAAAAACCCCTAAGAGACCCGAACAACACCCGAAAAAGAAAAGAAAAACAGACACTAATGATTCAAAAAACTATAAAAATTAAAATAAAATTACTATGTGGTAGCGAAGTTCTTAAAAGAACTGTTTTTGATAGCTTAAAATAAGATTTACTTGATAAACAACTTATATATAAACTTTATTAACTAATTTATCTTCAAGCACCTTTTTCCAACTATCGTCCGCAGGGTTTGTTACAAGGAATTGCATTTCAGGAATGTTCCGGCGAGTTCGGAAAAGTGCGGGTGGTTCTGGGCGACAACCGCCAATTTAATTCGAAAAGTCGCCCAAACTCACCCTTATATATGCAGGCGTTTGTGGCTTATCGGCACCCTCTTATATGAATATATGTCAGTCAAAAGTTACCCATCATCTACACTGGATAAATGTTTAAAGCCTCAAAAATATTTCCGTATAAAGAAATGGCTGAAAACGACCTTTCTTCGGCAAGCTTCCGCATCTCAAAACTGTACATAGCTTTATGTACAGTTTTGTTCCGTTTATGAGGGGAATTGATATATATATATATATATATTATATTATTAAAAGGGCATTTAAAGAAAAAATAGAATTAAAGCTATTAATTTATAATATCTTACTCAAAATAAATCCAGAGGCCAATGTGATGTGAAATTTCCTAATTTATATGCTAATGGTAACAGAGACTAGGCACTTAAATAACTATGTTTTATATATTGGAAGTTGTAAGTTTGTAAGGACAGCACATATTATCATAAGGTCATCAATATGATGAGTAAGGTTGATGGTCATTTTCTTTCAATGATATGAAATGTTTTAAAACATTGTATTACTTGTTCGACTAATATGAGCAGTTTCGCTACTTCATTTGTTTGTTTTTTACGTCTTTTGTCAACATTTGAGATTTTCGGCGCTTTCCAGGAGGAACAAGAACATAAATAAATCGTGCTGCGCATTCTTTAATGATGTTAAATCCCTTATCAACCATGATGTCAGTATAGGCCGTGATTGAAAACATTTTAAAGTTGCAGCAATATAGCTTTGACTCTTTTGAATCTGCTGCATAATGTTAAAGATACATTAAATCGATTTCAAAATCTGCATCTAAAAGTCCAAGCCTAATTTTTACTAGACACATTAAAAATTCATCTCTTGCAGACAACTTTGACTGTGGACCAATTTTGTCTTGGAGATTTTTTATATTTACGAACAATAGCTGTCTTCACAAAAGCCCCTCTCCACTTTCGCCGGACATTTGGTTTGATGTAATTAAATAGCTTGTCAAGCAAGTTTTTTGATTTTAAACCAGTAAAAAAAGGTACATTTTTATCTGATGTTAAAATTTTTTGATCGATAGGAGCATGACACGTACAATCTTTTTCAAACTTTTTGATTTTGTCGTCTAAATTTTGCAATGCTCATTAACATAACGAAAAATGTAAGAATTGAATAGGAAGTAAATACAGCAAGAGATGTACACATCATCGTATGCTGAAGATTGATATGCATTTTCCTTTATTAAAATATCATTCGCAGTGACTGCATTATTATAATTATGAATTGGCAGTTCACTATTATTTACTAATGGTAATTCAGATGCTTGTATATTATTAGTAGCTACAACGTGTTGTGATGATAACGATGCAGCATCAATAGCTTTCTTTCCCTTTGATCTTTTTGGTGGAAGAGTCTGTTTCGTTAAAACATGTCTTTTATTGCCAACTGCTGATTGGTATCTCAATCTTTCAGTTGGAAAGGGGTTTTCCTTTGTTGGGTATCCATCAAGGAAATGATCGGAACAAACTCTTGACTGTTTACCTGGAACCCAGCAGTTGTTAGTGGTAACCATCTTTCCCTCGATTCCTTTTCTTTTTTCTCGATTGGAAATGGAAACAACCTAAATATGAAAAACATAGTTTATGTTTACATGAACAAGCGACACGACTATAATTCATAAACTTAGCTTGCTAATAGTTATCACTTTACCTGAAAGGGGGATCACATTCACATGATTGATTCCAAGAGTGAGATTTTTTCCATTTGTTAAGTTTGTAATCACCATTAAAGCAACCACTAATAGCACAATGTCTTGACATATTAAGATAATGTAAAATACAATTTCAAATTCAAAGAATAAACGAAAGATTAGCATGTGACATGCACTAGCTCGCCCACAATTTCATTTGTTTACCTGCCAAAACTATCTAGGGCCCAGGCCGCGCAGTTTGCAAGTGTATATTTTACCAAACGCTTTGAAATTTCATAAGGTGTAAAGCATGGGCTCATATAACACAGTCAGAGGGAAAACTTTTAAATATCTGTTACAGTATAGTTAATTAGGGGTCTGTTAACGGGAAAAATTTCGCGAGATTTTTTCAATAGGAAAATTTTTTGGCCCGAACTAATTTCTGCAAAATTGACAAAAACTCGTGAAAATTAATTTCCGTAATAATTGATTCCTTTAGGGCACTCCTGTGGCTACTGACAGTTTACAGGGCAGGGGAAAATGGTCCTTAAACGATGTCGAGTGGCGCTATACTGTTTTGGCCCTGGGAACAAATTTGCTTGCTCTGATCTGAAAATCCGGGGGGAAATACACCCGACCACCCAACTGACTCATTTTTGCCGGGTCTTCAGGACGCGAACACAACATATTTTTGATGGTGGCCTTAGAGTGGATTTTACCAAAGAAAATAGGACAGCAAATTCGCTGGCAGAATGTATCTAGCTAAGCATGACCTGTAAACTTTTAACCAATCAGAACACAATATTAGATAGATAGATAGATGTGCATATTTTACATGGCTAGCCTCACAAATATCGGGGGATATACCCTGTCTATAATTTCCAGGAGGGACCATGGCTTAGATGGAGAGTCCTAAAGTATTTAATGCTAATTTTGAGCTATGCAGACCCAATTAGGGGCTGCGCTCTACTAGACAACTCCCGACAACATCCAACGGCTCACACAGTGTGCCATCTCCCCAATTTTCCTCACATGGCTTGGGATAACACGGGGCTATGGTAACATTCACTTGCCCGTGTTAAATTGCCGTCACGAGGAATCTAACCCTGGTCTCCCGCACAGAGTACCAAAGCTATAACCACTAATCTACAGCGCCACTTTACTATGGCGCCACAATATTTAGTGTTTATTCTTGGGAAAACTCCTTACTAAAAAGAATTTAAAAAAAGTGTAAATAAGCCACAAAATTAAGAAACCGCTATTGATTCCAACTTTTATTGTTGTTGAACAATAGTATAGCTGCCCTACATGGCACTTCCACTTCATATAGTTATTTTTCCCTCGCTTTTTTTTGCATGATATTTTGTTTGCTCTATTTACATTAGGTCCAAGGCCTCTTTTTTTCATTTCTGTTTTTTTTTAATGATAGATGAAGTACCCCATCAGTTATATCCATGTGGTATTTGTCTCAAAACTGTAAAAACAAACCAAAAAGCTGTACATGTGATTCCTGTAATAAATGGGTTTATACTCTTTGTAATGGCCTCTCTAAACCTGATTATATCTCCCTTCAAAATTCCACTGAAGATTGGCACTGTAAACCTGAAAGCTCACCCAGTGATGGAAGCATAAACACAACTTCCATCTAACAATCATTTGGAACCTTTTTCATCCCATTTAAATTCCCCTTCTCCTGAACTTCTTAATCAACCTTATGGGTGAGGGTAACTGCAAGTACTATAAAGTAGAAGAATTTTCCTCCAAAAAATTCTCCTCCAAAAGTTCTCTTTTTTTCATTTGAATATTGCCTCGCTATCTCTCGACCATGAAGAACTTAAGCTCCTACTTGGCTAAATGGGTCTTGATTTCAGCATCATTGGCATCACTGAGACTAAATTACGCTGATTTAATTTTATTTTTTTACTTTTTTTTTTATTTTTTGATTTAATTTTAATTTTTTTAATTTTTTTTAAAACTGTTCCCTACCAAATTACAATTTAAATAACTATTTTTCATCTATTACCAACAAAATACAGGCTAAAATACCTTTTTCATCAAAGCACTTCTCACATTTTCTTCATGACCGTAATCCTTTCTCCTTTTTCTTATCCCCTGTTGATGAAATCGAAATAATCTCTTACATCTCTTCCCTTAATTTAAATAAATGTGCTGGTCCTTTTAGCATTCCAAATCCAAGTGGTGTCTTTCCATCCCAGCTTAAAATTGCAAAGGTGATACTTGTTCATAAAAAAGGTCCCGAAACAAATTGCACCAATTATCGCCCTATTTCTCTATTATCTAACAATGATAAAATTTTTGAGAAGCCAATATGAAAACGTTTATATCAGTTTCTAATTCGGCATAAAATTACCTTTACGCAACAGTTTGAAAATACTCCACTGCACAGACCCTTCAAAATCTGTCAACAATTAATGGATGCATTAGATTGTGGTGATTTTGCCTGTGGTGTTTTCATTGACCTTCAGAAGGCTTTCGACACTGAACACATGAAATTCTCCTTAAAGAACTTTTTCATTACGGCATCAGGGACAAGCCACTTAATTTGTTGTGATCGTATCTTTCAAATCGGCAACAATTTGTTTAAATAAATGGATATAACTCAACGTAAAAATTTGTCCGTCATGCTGTCCCTCAAGGTTCTGTGCTTTTTCCTCTTCTATTCCTTATCTACATAAATGATCTGCATCATGCCAATGACAGTAACCTAATATGCTTCAGCAAGTCGTTAAAGTCACTTTCCAAGAGAATCAATATTGATCTTTACGCAATGGCTCTTTACGCAATGGCTCAATGCCAACAAAATTTCCTTAAATGCAAGTAAAACTGCATATACCTTCTCTAGGCACAAACTTAAACAAATAAACTATGACTTTAGGATCAAAATGAACGGCAAAAGAATTTTCCCTAGTGACACTTAAATATCTTGGCATTTTCTTGGACTCTAACCTGAGTTGGAAATCTCAGATCTGTGCTGCTGCAATAAAACTCAAAAGGGCAAATGGAGCACTCTCTATCCTTCGGCCCCCGGAGTATACTCGTATCTGTTTACTTGGCAGTTATATTCAATACTGCAGTGAAATCTGGGGTCAGCCTATTAGGTCTCTCATTAATCGTATTTATACCTTCCAACGACGCGCAGTCAGAATTATGACCCTTGGACAATTTGTTACACCAACTAACCCTCTCTTCAACAGTCTTGGCATACTGAAATTCTCTGATATGGTACACCTTAAAAATGTTTTTTTTTTCACAATCTGTACCACAAAAACCTCCCAGAGGCCCTTCTAAGTACCTTCAAGTTTGGCTTCACTCATACTTATAGTACACGTGGGTCCACCTTTGGCCTTCCAAACATTCCCTTGAAGCATAGGGAAGCTTTTTGTTCTGATTAGCCTACATATAACATAGTATACATAGTATTATATGTCATGTCATGTATGATGAAAATTATATTTTCTTCTCACTTTTTAAAATCATTTCCAGATCATTTCAGGAAATGAAGTTCAAGCATTTGAAACGATTGTTTTTAGTCTTTGTGTGCTTAATCTGCGAGCTTAAAAAGGATATAAAGTTGTAGTAAAGGGAAACAAATTCTGAAATTTTCTCATAAAATAATTAAAACATTGTTTTAAAAGTACGAGGTAACATAATTCTAAAAACTTAGCACTTCTAACAGCAACTCTAAGTAGTAAAATTTTAATGCTGCCTACAAAGATTCAGTTTAATTTCATTGTGCATCGTGTAAAAAACTGAATAATACACAAGGTATCGAAGGTTTTTCAATTTCTGTATAATTTTGTTATCAATTTTAACTTAGTAACTACAATGTGCATGATAAAATGAAATGCAGGATTTTATAGTCACGTGTCTCTGCAGTCTTCTAGGTTGTTAAATACACAGGAAAGACACATATGGCTTTGGTATAATAAAGTGATCATTTTAGTCTACTGAATATAATTGGAAAGATAGATTAAAATAATTTTCAAACTAAAATGAAAAATATCTCCAGTCTTGTTGTGTTGCAGAGAGTGTTTTTTTGTGGTAAAATGCATATCCTTTTGTATAGTATAGGGTCATTGCGTGTCATAAAAGGTTGCGTAGTTCACTATTATAAGATTGTGTGCAAGAGTACTACTTTTTAAACTTAGATAAGAAACCCAGCACAATCTATTTATTAACTTCAAAAATTCAAACCAAACAGATGATTTCATTACTGAGCAAAAGCTAAAAATGTCAAAATAAAAATAAAAAATTTTTTTTTGGATCAAGGACGATGATTTCAAAAAGTCAAAGAGCATACATCAGAACTTGTATATAATCTATATTTTAGGTCAGAGACCAGAGAGAAGACTTGGATTGTTTTACCTTTCTAACGATGTTGTGCAGAACGGTCGGCGAAAAGCAAAGGACTTAGTGTCTGCGTTTGGTAATGTGATGAAAGAAGCAACTCCTTTTTTATGGTATATGTTTTTAGCAGCTTTATCAACTCGTATAAAATAACGTAGGTCCAAAAATAAAAAAAACAGGCACAGTGTAGAGTAGTTCTCTGTGCTTGCCTGTGACATCTGGGTAAGTGGGTCCCTTGGATTCACTGGTTCGTAAAACTTTGTGTACTTATGTTTTAGTGATGACAAGATCAAAGCACAAGTTGAGCGAGTTTTTAACATTTGGCTTGAGCGAAGTGTGTTTGATGCAGAGCTAATTACAGAATTAAAGAAAAAGCTTGGTTAGTGTTTTCAGTTTGATAATTTCCACGATAAGTCATTTTTGAAACATTTTGATAAACTGCTGAAAATTGAGTGTTTTGCCACAACTGCACATTTATCAAATTATCTCTTAATTTCAAGAGAGGTGGGGAGGGGGGGGGGGGGGGGTATTATCCTAATATATGGATGCGTTTTGTTTAAGGTATTGCTTAGAATGTGAAAAAGTGAGAGTGCAATTTTAAAATCATAGTCAAACATAATGGGGCATAATACGGGAAACAAAAGTTTCTTGTAAAACACCAGTTCTAAATAATGCGAACAAAAAATTGAAAGTTTTGTGCTGTGTTTATGTTTTAGACTAATGAACCTATTGCTTATTTCACTATATACTATACTATTTATTATTTTACTATCTCACGCCAGGAACAGCGGTAAATCAATTTTTAGGTTTCATGAAATGACCCCGTTAATAAATTAAAACTATATTGTTGCAGTGATGTGTAATTGACATTGACATGCGATATGTCAATTGCATCTTGTTTTAAGTTGAGTTTATTTGCAAGTTTTATTTTTCAATCTTAGAAGTTCCATCTGAACAAAACAAGAAGGAAGAGTCTAAAGATGAAAAGACGTTAGAAACGAAACCCCCTCCCGTACAGAGAAAGCAAGTTCCTCCCGATTTTAAGGTTTGGCCTTCCTACTTGACTAAAAAATTTTTTAAATTTTTTATTTTAAGATTTAATGTTTTTTTGCTATATTGTGTTGGCAGTTATTAATTATAACTGGTGTATCCACAGGCTTTTTTAAAAAATAAAAAACTGGACCTAGAAACACTTGATCAGCAAATTTCCAAACTCACACCTCTTGTTTTGAAACTATTTTATTTCACACGACAATGAATTCCATGTGTTTAGGTAGCTAGCTTGTTGGTGTCAGTTAAGAAAACAACAAACTTAGATCACGATGTTGAGCGTAAATCAAAAGCTTTGGAAAACTTGAAGATCGACGCATCGAGCTTTGAATCAATCAAACATATTAAAGGTATTTCTATTCTTTTTATTTTCACTTCTATTTAGTTTTGAACTCATGTTTATTGTAGTTACACAACGTCTTTAGGGAGGGAGCACCTACTATTTTGCTTACAATCTTGGAGAAAGTAATAGAGAAGAAGGAAAAGTGTGCCATTCGTCATTACTCTTGATCTTAAATCTCTTGATGTTATATCCTTTTTATTTTTCCCCCTTTTAACCCCCCCAAAGTCAACAACACTAAGCTCCCTCTAGTTCCCAATAAAATTAAAAATGAATTTTTTCCAAAGTTGTATCCTTGTCGAATATGGATTTTCAACCGTTTATGTGTTTTGTTAGACCGATCAAGTGTGGGGAGGTTCCACAAGCAGTTTCAAGAATCCAAAGTCATTCTGGATGATTACATTCACACGTTGAAGAAGAGTGAGAAGGACAAGAAAGTGTTGATGAACTTGTTATCAGGTGGTGAAGCGTTTTACGAAGTCGCGCAGGATGAAGCAAAAGTTATCGTCAACGTGAGTGTTGCATTTTTACTCCTTTTTTGACTACGCCCTTTTTAGCTCCCTAAACGAAGGCGGACCAACAAAGTGCAAAAGTATCCTTGATAAGAAAAGAAAAATGATGTCCACGTGTTGTACTATCTTTTGTTCCAGGCTATTACCTCGTTTCCCTTTAGGCTTACAAGACTTTCGGCAATCGTTTAAATTTAATGAAAAAGAAACTGGATTCAAAGTTGAAAAAACTGGGTGCAACGCCAACAGGGGATTCCAAGCGGCAATCGAGTGATCAATTGGCTTCAAATGTGGGGTCTACAGACGAAAAGAGAAAAATAGAACGCATAAGTAGTGTGACCAACATAGAAGATATGGATCTTGGTAAGCTGACTGGAATTCAAATTTTTGTTGTTGTTTTGTGCAAAACTGTGTGTTTAGTTAGCATGGAATAAAAATTTGATTCTATTGTTAATTGCGAATCTTAAAATCCGTCTGTTATAGATAGCGATTCAGAAGAAGAAGTCCCTCCATCCCAGAGGTACAACCCTAGCACAGCACCCTCGCATGGAGAGACAACACCCGGGAAAAATAAACCTGAAGAACACAGTAAACCGGCCTCACAAGCTCTGGATGCCCATCCTGTTTTTATTCCAGTCGCTACAAACGGTATGACGTCATATTTAAATTCAACAGAGCAGAAAGGTTTGGTGACGAGTGAAAACAACGCGATTGGAACTGCAGCGCAAGAAACTCCGCTATCAGGTATGTTCGCACACAAATACACACTGATGTGCACGCAAATAAACCTATCAGTATTTGTATAGTATTTACAAAACTTTCACCGAATTCTAGTTCAGGTAAGTTTTAACAGTGGTTTTAATAAATGAGAAAACAATTTGAAGCGTTTCGTCAATTAATTCTTTGTAACTAAAAAAAAATAAAAATTGTTTTATTTCTTTTTTTAGTATTTCTTAGTTTTTTAACTTTTGTGTTTGAATGTAACGCATTTCGAAAAAACAAACTTTCTTTTCTCGTGGTGCGGAGAAGTTAAGAATTTGAAAACTCAAAACATTTGACATTTGCTTGTCTTAAAAAAGTGTTAAAATAATTTTGAATGTCAATCCGAATGGAAATGAGAAACCTTGCCAACCATACAGTTACAACTACCGAGTAGAAACGTATCTTTTATCCACACGTAACATGATTTCGGAATAGACATAGGTTCACAATTGTGTAGGTCCCAAAAATTTTCTTAATTCTTAGCGTAATAATGTTTATAAAAAACTTTATCTTTTTTAGAAGGTTCTGTCGGGACCCCAGATGGTTTGGTGATAGCGGAAGACAAAGGTACGTCAAAAACACGCTTCACATCTCTCTTTGATAAAGCGATAGAGTCTAAAACGACGGCAGCCCCAACGACGACGCCTGTATTAGACGAGCAGAGGTCGGATGCACATACATCGGAATCGGAACAAGGCGATAAGCCATTGCAATCGTTGATCGACTCTTTGTTTCCTGTACTTAGCAAAAGTTTACAAACTATCAAAGAAAAACAACAAGCAGTTGACGACGCAAATAAACCATCTGTAAATGACGCAATAGCCTACGCACTAGGTGCGCAGACAAACGACGAAGTTGCTCGAAAAAAATCCCGTTTTGAAAACGATGCGGCGCAAGTGTCGTTAACTAATCCGAAAGGACTGTCCGAAACTCAAACGGAACTCATTAGTATAGCTGCAGGTATAACTAAATTCGGCGAGAACTTTCTACCCGTTACTCAACCCAACACAAGCCATAGCAGCGACAGCGTATTCGTGAATCATTCAATATCTAATGACGGTAATGTTCGACCAAGTGATGATGACGGGATGGCCAAAGGCGGTAACGAGGATTATGATAGAAGACGTGACGACAGAAAATCCCGCCATAATTCTGGTCGTCATCGTAGACGTTCTTCAAGTAGGTCACCTCCACGACGTTCTTCGCATCGATCTCGAGACGGTCGAGACGAACGACATTTTGATCGACGAAAAGCATCCCGCCGTTCTCCTAGTCCCCGCAAAAGAAGAGGGAGTCGCAGCAGGAGGTCTTCGTCTAGGGATCGTGAACGTCGTTTTTCTCCCGATTCTAAGAAAGCGCCGTACTATAACGATCGCAGATCTCCCACCCCAGAATTAGACAGTGCAATGAATCCTCCTCCGCAATTCAATTCGCAGGCTGTACCTGGATCAATAATGAATCCGTTAATGCCGGCACATAACCACATGATTTCCAATTCTAATCCTAATTTCCCAAATCCTAATTCAGGTGTGGCGAATCAACCTTTCCACTTAGCACCAAACGTTCAAACTAATGACTTAAATGAAGCCGAAATGCGAGCCAACTTTGATCCTTCTGCGTCGTCAAATATGGATGATCCACAACAGAAAGACTCGGATACAAGTCAACCAAATGCTGCCACTATTATGCAGTTAACAAACTCGTTACGCCCACCCATGCAGCCCTGTTCTGTTGGAATAAATGCTGAAGAGAGATTAGGGCCATCCACACCTTTCCCGATGCAAGCAGCGAATCCATTGCAATTGCTTCAACAAACTGAACACCAACCTTTTTTGCATCCGGTGGGACAGACTGTAATTTCTTTAAATCCTCCCCAACACCAGCTATTTTCACATCAACTAGGCGAGGATACTAGACAAGGCAAACCTCCGCCTGGTACAATGTCTAATCCAATCCAGAAATTATCGCAGCAGTCATTTTTGGCCGAAAGTAAACCATTTCAATCACAAATCGCACCCAATATTCAATCCTTCGATGGACCTCCACCTTTTCCAGGTCCTCCGCCAGTCTTTAGGCCAACCATGCCGATGCAAGTCATGGACGACACGTTTCCACAGCAGCCAATATTTCGACCAAGATACGCGCCTCGCTTTGCTGAACCAGATCCTTTATTGGATCAGTTAGAACAACAACAACACGTGCTAAACGTGGGCGTCAGACCAGCAAACGCCCCGCCAGAATTCAATCCGCGCTTAAGACCAAATTTTGATCTGCGTCCTGCTATTAGATTTCGGCCTCGATTCAATGCAAGGCCTCCGTTTCATGGTAGGCCAGTCATGTGAGCTGTAATCACAAAATATTTCTGCAGCGTAATTTTTCGTACACAAAATTCTGTGTCATTTCCGACTAACTAACAGGCTTCTGCAGGCCTTGGTTGTTTAAACGCGGTTAAACATACCACTATAATAATAACAGTATTAATGCAGAGGATTGCGATTAAATTATATATCCTTTTATTTTTAATGAGCATGACAGGAGAACAAAAATGGTAACCGTGTGTTTTCAATCATTTATTTTTGTTGTGTGTAAGAATATTTCTCCGTATTGTACTGCTTATAAAGATGTACATATATTTAGTTTTGAAGAAATATATATATGATGTATTATGTCTCGTTATTGTAATGCAGAAAATTGTAGTTTGAAATGTGGTTTGCTACACTGCTAGTATAAGCGTGACTTACTTTATTGGCGTAAAATCCAAACCTACCTCCTTGAGACGTCTTAAACCCTATTTGGTGCGGGGTATTTCGAATATATTACGACCGGGTTTGACAGGCTTGACCAAATTGCACAAAACTTGGCACACTTATGGAAAAAACAATGATTATGGAAAAAACAATGATTTCAAAAAATTTTTGCTTTTTACGTAGATCGCGTTAATAAGAGGGTCGAAAATTGCCCGAAAATACGATTTTTTCCAATTTTAGGGTAGAATCCAAAGGAAATCGGGTAATCGGATTAATCTCGTGACCAAGATTCAACTCGACGAAATAAAGTTGTCTTTTTTCTAGTCGAACGAAAGCTCCCAATTATTAGGATCTCATAGAGATTTTTAGGGTCGTAATAGCCAATATCTAAAGCTGTGAGAGGTATAGAATCTAAATATTTGCTATTCATGTGCCTAATAGATAAATCTATAAAAAATAAGTCGAATTGTTTATAAAACGAATGCGTTGGAAAGCGATATTTTTTGAAACAAAAAAATCTGAAGTAGAAGACCCGATAAAAACTAATATATATGGACTAAAAACTTTAAAATGCCAGCCACAAGTCAAAGAATTGATACCTTTTGAAAACGACTTACTAGAGATGATCAAAAACGTTAAGTTCCGGTACGTACGTAACAACTTCCAAGATAGACTAAACAATGATTTCAAAGATTTTACGGACTACCAAAAATTCATAAACAGGGAAATCCAATTCGACCAATTGTCTCTTGCACTGGAACACCGTTATACAACCTTATACAACCTATCAAAATTTGTTGCTTCTATCCTCAGCAAATTTACAGCAAGTGACCACAGCAAAAACTCAAAAGAATTTTCGGAATACATCAGGTAATAAAGGTAAAATCATTTGATGTCACATCACTCTACACAAATGTTCCCATAAATGACACCCTAAACATCATTAAAGACCTTATCGAAAACGATGCTGCATTCGGTGAAAAGACGAAGATTCCAGTACCGGATTTTCTGCGTTTGGTCGAACTTGCTTTAACCAAAACATGGTATCTGTTTAACAAGAACTTCTACACTCAAACAGCCTGCATCATTAGTAGTCGCAGAAATATACATGCAAGCACACGAGACAACAGCATTAGTCACATCAGACAGACGTCCAAAGGTTTGGAAAAGATTTGTTGACGACGTATTCGCCATAATCAAAAGAACTCATCTAGAAGAGTTGCATGAACGCATCAACGGCCTACATCGACAAATCAAATTCAATGTTGAGGTTGAACACGATGGAAGTATCGCTTTCCTGGACACTTTGGTCAAACGCAAGAGTGGTTCCATTTCTGTTTCAGTGTATCGTAAACCAACACAAACACTGACCAGTACCTTAACTTTGAATCAAACCATCAGAAATCTTGCAAAGAAAGTGTCATATCTTCATTACTGAATCGTGCCAACAGCGTAGTCAGGGACAAACAGGAGAGGAAAATAGAAATTCGACGTGTAAGAAATGCATTAATCGCAAATAGATACAGTCATAAAGTCATCACACAAGTAGAAAATAAAATGAAGAGAAGATGCAACGGAGACAACAAGGAAACATCAGAGGATTTCATCGCATCAGCATTCCTACCCTTTGTACCAGGTACTAGCGAGATCCTTCGTCGAGTTTTAAGGCGACACAAGATCAAATGCATTCTTAACTCTAAAGACACCCTAAGAAGCACTTTGTCTAAACCAAAAGACAAAATAAATCTGGAAGAACAATGCAATGTTGTTTACGAAATCCCGTGTAAAGATTGTGATGCAGTGTATATAGGCGAAACAAAAAGAAATTTTAAGCAACGAGTACAAGAACATATGCGCGCAGTGAGAAACGGAGATGTAAAGAAAAACGAAATTGCGGACCACAGCTGGAGCAGAAGTCATCAGTTTAATTGGGATGAGAAGAAAATCATTGACAGAGAATCCAGAACAACGGCCAGGAAGATTAAAGAAACCATCAACAGTGTAGCATGTAACAAACACATAAACAGCATCTCGTTCAACTTCCTGAGATTTGGTTACCAGCCCTACAGAAGAAGTAGTTACCTACATCTAGGTCCGAAAATGTTAATTACCGTAATTAACTGTAATTATCAGCTCGTTTCTGATTGGTTAATTTTTATGAATTTCGATCCTCTGCAATTATATAAGTACATGCTCAACATCATTTTACTTTGCCTGATGATGGGAAGGATCTCCCGAAACGTCGCCTACTAAACTATCATGTTCAAGAAATGATAAACTTTCCACAGTAATATGAATACTGAACAGACAAACCGAAATAATATCTTCAATAATACTTAATAATGCTTGTAAACCGAATGTAATCTTCAATATCATTTGCAAAAATAACAAACAATAAAGGTCCCAGGATCGAGCCCTTGGGAACGCCACACGTAACCTGATTTATGTCAGACAAAACCCTGTTTCAAAAAGTTCTGTTAAAAAGATAATTAGAAAACCATTGTAGCTCTTTATTTTTGATTCCATACGAGGATAATTTAAGGAGTAACTTCGCATGAGATAGAGTGTCAAACGCTTTGCTAAAGTTGATAAAAATACACCCATCGTTATCACAAAGCAATGTAACTGCTAGTTCTGTTGACCATTTTGCTCGAAAACTGAATAGACATTTTGACAATAGATTGTGCTCAGCCAAATACTCACTCAGTCTTACATGAACAATTTTTTCAATGTTTTTTAATAGCGTTGGCAAAACTGATATCGTGCGATAGTTTTTAAATTTATCTGTCGAACTACTTTTATGCAATGGTATTATTTTTGCAGTTTTCCAATCACTAGGAAACATTCCAGTATTTAAAGACAAATTTATAATGAAGGCTAATGGCTGACAAATTGTTTCAGCTGCATGCAGGGGAAGCTCGTCGTGTCCAGCGGCCTTTCTTCTTTTTAGCTGTTTTAAATGTTTCATCACTTCGACAACAGACACATAACCGAATGAAAACCTTTGTTGTGTTCTCATTGGAAGAAATTTTTGACTTCTCCAAACATAATTCATTAAAGGATATACAGCAGATTTTAACAACGAAACCATTTGAGATTTCAGTTGGATCATCAATTTGCGAGCCACTTATATCGAATGATCTCTCAACTCGATTGGTTTTCGATTTTGATGGGAAAACTCGCTTAATTGCAGCCCAAAAGCCTGTAGGATTGCTCGAAATTTACTATAGCAATGTTCTTGTATAATCTGACTTTGCCTTATGAATCATAGAATTTACTTTATGATTACGTTTTCTTTTGTACTCTTCATAAATACTTTTATTTTTAGATTTGCAGGATTTACGGATTAATTTGTCACGTTCGTTCATTTAGGCCTTAGTATCGAATGATAGTCAAGGAGAGGATTTTCCGCGATCTTGTTTTGTAATTTTTGGAGCAAGGCAATTAAAAATCGAAATTAACATTTCCTTCATAGCATTCCATGCAGAGTTAACATTTCTACAACTATAAATAACGGATCAATTTATTGTGGATCAGTGATCGTCTAATTCGGCCGCTTCATATTTTCTATAATATAATCACGACAATAAATTTTTCCAGATGGATATTTTATGTGGCTTACCTTACCTAACTGGGCGTTAACAAACAGGACGGCAAAACGTTTAGGCTGACGTTGAAAGATGGGGCAGAACACTTACAAGGAACGGCCGTAACCCAATCTCCTTTAAGTCTCCACCTCTTTTAAAACCCTACTTCAAGCAAAGTCATAGTAAACCTTGTGTGTTCATCAAAATTTTATTTTTCTTATAATAATAATATTAAGAGTCCTGGGCACTAGGTTGAGATCTATAACTGACCAGTTAAATAGTTCAAATGCCAATCTCGTTCTCCATTTGATTTATGGTGTTCCAGAGAACAACCTCGTCCCCAGAGTTTTTTGCCTTTTTGACATAGGCGGGCGACGAAATTACTCTTGGTTGCCGTCAAGTAAGTGTTAGGGGCTTTGACATAGGCAACAAGCCCTGGGGACGAGGATGCCCAGAAAGCTCTTCAAGTCCAGTAAATATTATGTATTAAAATTTTTAAAATTTTATAAGTAAGCGCCTCTCTCTCTCTTCCCGCTTTTTAAAAAATTGAAATTTTAATAAACCAACGCCCCGGGCGCTGATTTACCGTCACGTAAATATCAAACTTGCTATGCCGGGCGCGAAAGTTAGAATTTGGTAGCCATACTGTTCTGATGTAAACAAAACGACAATGAAATGGCACGAAATAGTTTTTAAAATCAAATCACTTTTTTTAATTGTTACAAAGTTTTTTGGTAGGCGTATATTATTTACAGACTTGACTTGTGTGCTGTAGCTTAATAAGAGGTTTAGGCCTCTGCTAACCAATGCTTCAACACAAAAATTCCTTGTCAGAACTAAAAAAAAAGGTTTTATTTTATCAATAAAAGAAGTACAAGAGAAAATATAGCTTGCTATACTTCCCTTCAGTAAAATATTTTGTATTTGTAAATTTAAAAATAAACTTTGTTACTTAAAATGAAGGTAAAAACAAAGATCCTTTATCCGAGCCAGTTGGCACACTAAACCCCCAGAGTCAGTAAGTTGAAAAAAAAAACTGATAAAGGTTTACAGTAGTGCTACCTAGCTAAATTGTTTTATGGTCCTTGAAACAAATTTACTTTCGAAACTGCTTTTTGGTAGCTGGCTTGCTAGCTAGCTACATGACAGTCTTGAGTAGGTGAAAAACACTTTAAATTAGTTTTTTTAACCTATATTTATGTACCGTTCATGAAAATCCGAATAGAATTAGTAGGAGCACTATTTAATTTGCTGGAACAGTCTTTTTTAAGAATATGTGGGTAGGTGTGCGATGATTCCTGTAAGTCAAGTAACGCTTGTGATGTAAAACGCATGTGCAAAGGATGTTGCATGCGATACAGGCTCCGAGTTTAATTTTGTTTTGCACATTTATTTTGTGGTAGAAAAGTGGGGAACGTTTTGAATTGAGCTTCTACGTATTTTAAAGGTAGAGCCTTTTCTAAATGTCCGAAATAGTATGTCGTAAATTTATTGTTTATTTTTCAGGTAATCTTTGTCTGGTGAGTAAATAACGGAATCAAATAAGGGGGGTAAAACTAATGAAAAGAGATGACTGTCATTTCGAAAGAAAAATACAAAATATATGTATTTTAAAAAAAGTTGTTTACTCATAGTCACTATCATCACTTTCATCATCATCTGAAACAATGGTTATCTAAAATAACAATGTCCTCATACAATCAAACAAATTAAATCGAAAGGAATGAAAGTATCAATATCGAATAGTTGCTAAAGGTTGCTAGAATTGAATTTTAAAATAAGATTTCAAAATATATATTTTGCCTTGGGTGAAGCGTCTCTTTAAGAGACAAGAGAGGAGGTGAACGTCCTCCACTATACCGTAGTTTAAAGGGGCGATTGTAGAAGTCCCATGAAATGCCATATATTGATGGTGTCACTTTAAAAAAAAACACCCAGTCCGGTCTGTGAACGGTTGGTGCTAGGAAGTGCATCCAGCTGTAAAACAATTCCAAAACTCCTTAATAATTTCCATAAGAACAGTTGACCAGACAAACTGCGTAAACGGGACTGGAACTTTAAGGAGTGAAGGTATCGCACATGGTGGGACAGATGTCAGGTGTGAGCATATATCTGGATAACATCTTTAATTCTATGGATACTTTGCCTGCTTCTTAGCTCATCTGAACTCTTTCTGTCTCTCGGGTTGGCGTTACACATCCACCTAACCATTCTCATATCATTCCTTTCTAAACGGTCAAGATCTTCCTACTTCACTGCCCATGTCTCACAACCGTACAACATAACACTTCTTACACAGGCCTCATATAACCTACCTTTTATCTCAATTGACAAGACTTTGCTAGTCAACAAAGAAAGTAACTCTCTGAACTTTTTCCAAGCAGAACCTATCCTGCAAGTAACACTTCTTCCAACACACCCTTCACTGCCCAACATATATCACCAAAGTAACAGAAGTTCTCAACTATCTCTAACGAGCTACTGTTGTACATTATTAAAGCTGGAAATACTTCATTCTCTATAATCTTACCTTTGCAACGCTTGCATACAAACTGAATGTCAGCTCTTAACCTTCACCAATACTACTGCACTTCTTATGTACCCAATGCTTGCAGGTCTGACAAAAAATTGAGTTACTACCAACTCATTTCCTGCAAACTCCACAAGGCCACTTTCCAACTACAAGGTCACACTTGGCTGCAATGCTACTAATCATGACTTTAGACTTTGCTGTGTTCACCCTTAGCCCTTTCTCTTCTAGTCCTTTCTTCCACTTCTCAAACTTTTCAACTAATTTTTTCATCGACTCTGCTATGAGAACCAAATCATCTGCATACAATAACTCCCATGGACAACCTGTTCTGAACTTCATCAACAGTGCTTCTAAGACTAGAACAAACAACAAAGGGCTAAGTACAGAACCCTGATGTATACCAACATTTACACTAAATTCATCACTAAGTGAATCGGTAATCCTGACACGACTTCTAGCATTGATGTACATAGACTGTACTACTGTAACTAGCCACTCATCCACACCTAATTTTCTCATAGCCCACCAAATAACTTTAAGTGGCACTCTATCAAAGGCTTTTTCTAAATATACAAAGGCAAAATAGAAATTCTTTCTCTTTCCTAAATACTTTTCCTGAAGTTGTCTGAGTAAAAATATTGCATCTGTAGTGCCACACCCTGGAACAAAACCAAATTGCATTTTATCTATATATCAATTCTTTCTCTAAATAACTTATCAATCACTCTATCAATAACTTTCATTACTTGATCAACCAACTTCAAACATCTATAGTTATCCCTTTCTAATGCATCACCCTTGCCCTTGAAACAATTCACTATTACACTCGACTGCCACTCACTCGGAATAGCACCATCCTTTATAATCTGGTTAGCAAGACTTGTAATAAGCTCAACTCCAATATATCCAGATGCTTTTACCATCTCTGCAACAATACCTGATACTCCTGCAGCCTTGCCAATCTTCAATTTCCTAATAGCCTCCACTACCCATTCTGTCTTGATCTGCATAGCTGGCCCTTCTACAATATCATCATCAGACAAATTATCCTCATCCCAATCAAACTTAGTGCTAAGCAACCTCTAATAATAATTCTTCCAAGCTACCCTTTTCTCCTCCTCTGTGCTAGCCAAAACACCTTCATCATTACGTTTACACTTCTCACCTACAACATCTTAATTAGTCTTCCTCATTTGCTTTGCTATCTTGAATACCTCATTGCGATGGTCTTCCCTTCTTAACACATCTGCAAATCTGTTTCTATCTGCTTCTGATTTTGCCTTATACACTGCTGTATGAGCACAACGCTTAGCTTCTAAGTAAATATTTTTACTACCACCTGACTGCCACTCTTTCCAAAGTTTCCTCTTTTTCTTTATACACCGGTCAACCTCATTATTCCACTACCAGGTCTGTCTATGTCTAGCTGGTCCTTTTGTCCACCCACAGGTATCATCAGAAGCTTCTAAAAGACAATTCTTCAAAGTAGTCCAAGTACTTTCAACATTGTCACTATGACACTGGCCATTGTGGGCTAACTGCTGAACTTTTGCACTCAATTGTCTTGTTTTAATCTCTTCTCCACCTGACTTCCTGAACACAACACATCTCAACAGATCTACGTTCTAACATTTCAACTACTCCATCTGCTCTACCTCCCTACATCTGCGCTACACCTTCACTCCTTAGAGTTCCAGCCTCGTTTGCACAGTTTGTCTGATCAACTGTTCTTACAGCCATTAATAAAGAGTTTTGGCATTGTTTTACAGCTGGATGCCCTTCCTGGCACCAACCGTTCACAGACTGGACTGGGTGTTTTTTAAGGCGACACCATCACTATGTGGCATTTCATGGAACTTCCACAATTGCCCCTTTAAACTAAGGTATGGTAGAGGACTTCAACTCCTCTCTTGTCTCTTAAAGAGACCCTTCATTCGATAACATCCTTTCTATAGTTTAAAATTGTTTAAAGAATAAAAGAAAACGTTTTATAAGTTATAAATGATTAATTAAAAAAAATAGAAATTTTAGAGTGTTTAAAATCTAAAACTTCGAACAATAATAGGGTTGCTATACCGAGGTAACAAGTTTAATGCTAGTATCATTAGATGATATGCCGTCAACTGTTTACTACGTGACGTCAGTGTTGGGGGGTTCACCACATTTTACGCCCCCCACCCCTTAAAATAGTTCAAGTCTTGTACAGTGTGCAAGATAATGGAAGTGCATTGTCGATCAAAATTAGCGGTTCAGGGATCAAATAAACATGAAATAACTTTTCCAGGCATGAGCTCAGAAAATTTTTTTGTGAACCATTTTGGCATCTTTGCAATCCGTTTTTCATCAATTTGCGAATCAATTTTGTTATAAATTATAGCAAACAGCTAATCAAAATACCCTTTCCTTGAAACAACCCTTGTGTGATTATGACTTCAATCTACCATATTTGAAAGTAAAATTTTTTTATGTGCTGAATACTTTTCAGAATGACTGAACAAAAATTTGGTTAAATTAACGTTGCAGACGTATTTTGGAGAAAAGTGTAAACTTCGTTTCCAATGCTTCTCCACGTTTCACTTTCAAGTTGAAAGAGAAGCAGTGAACATGGTGCATTAAAGTTGTGCCATGCACACAATGTCTTGGCTGCTCACTAGTCATTGCCATTGTTGTTGTTTTTATTTTTTTTGAGAATATATTGAAATTTTGATTCACATTTTTATGATAATTTGTATAAATTTCATACAATGATTTTGAAAACTGAATATTCATTTATCAGACGTGAGATTGATCACACGCCTGAAATGATTTAGGCGTGTGTCAAGGTGTGCGCATGTGATCGCACACCTCTCTTGAAAAAGACTGTCAGAAGTTCTTCTCACAAACAATTCGTTGTAATTATTTAACCTCACTTTTCTGTAGGTTTCGTTATATATTTTTTAACAACAATAACAAAAAATTGCTTTCTGATGTCTTAGAATAATGGTTCAAATCAATAGGGTGTTTGGGTTACATAATCTGTTACTGGATGTGAAGATGACAGTCTGACCTCAAAATAATAGGGTTGTTTTTCTTAAAATAAGAAGGGTGGGGTTCCTAATAATAGGGGGACTGTTTAAAAATAGGGGGATTCTGAACCCTATGCCTTCCCCCATTATATGTGTGCATAATGTCCAAAAGCATTATAATACATAACATTTAAACTCATCCATTAGTCTTGCGTAATTGAGCTCTAATCTATGTTTTTTTTATATATATATTATAAATGTTTAGAGACTGTTCAGTACATACAGAAAGACAACTAACTTCATAAGATGGAAGATGATGATGAATTAACTGAAGAACTAGTATTTGCCACAGCAGCTCAAGATATAAGGTTAGATAAATTTCTTGCAGGACATATCATGCCAAAATTAGTTTGTGAAGTATATTTAAGGTTCCCACGCCTCCTAAAAATCCTAAAAAAATCCTAAAAAAATAAAATCTTCCCTAAAAAATTCTGATTTTTTGCAATTGCTCCTAAAAATCTCCTAATTTTTTTAGAGAACAACTATTTATGTATAATGGATATAATATCACTATAACTTACTAATCTATAAATCTTCTGTCTGAGAATCTGTTTACTGGGAGTTGCAGAAAAATATATATAACTTAGAAAAAATTCAATTATTTTTTATTTCCAAGGTAACACGTAATTAGGAACATCTGTTAAGTTACCCTTGTCACTAATTCAAATTCTCCTAAAATCTTCTAAATTTTTTAATGTCTTTTCCCGTTTATTGAAAAAGTCTCCTAAAAAACAGCTAAATTCTCCTAAATTTAGCGGAAATCCTGTCATTGCATTGGTCTTAGTTCCGTTATTACATTAAAAACCGATAGATATAATTTATTTTATATAATAATGCTCAGTTTAATAAAAGCCAACTATGGGACTGTTGTACAGTTAGCAGCTTCACTAGAGTTTGCATTGTGTTGTTATGTGTCTTGTTGCATTTAAAGTACTTTTCAA
Source organism: Hydractinia symbiolongicarpus (assembly GCF_029227915.1). Lineage (NCBI taxonomy): Eukaryota > Metazoa > Cnidaria > Hydrozoa > Anthoathecata > Hydractiniidae > Hydractinia > Hydractinia symbiolongicarpus. Next base: position 23,616,700 of record NC_079875.1, on the reverse strand, counting down.
ATATGAATATGTATCAGGCCTATCAATAGGGAAAGAACAATCATTCTTGTTTATGCAAAGACTCCTGAGAAATGAGAAAGTAGCCGAGTCATTAATTGCTGCCCTGATTCCACAAAAAGTTTAGCTGGTTGAACAATATCAATTCATCTCGCATGGAAATCAATGTTATTTTTCTGATTATTTGCAGTAAAAAATAGTCAAAAGATATAAAAAGATAAGATAAAATTCTGAAAAAAAGATTCTGTAGTAAAATATGCGTTTATAAACTTATTTTATTCGTTCAGGCTGCTCACCCAAATTATTGTAACCTTGGGAGAGCGATTTATTGTTCAAGTGTTTTTTTCTTATTGATAGGCTTGATGGTATGTCGTACATGTTATTTTTGTTTGTGCTATTCTACAATCACCAATATCTAATTGTTAAAATTTATTCACAGTTTGTTCTGCAATGTAAAAAAAAAAGAGTGTGCTTTTTTACTTATTATATGCCACTTCCAAGCAATCAATGAAGGTTTTTCAAGAAGTTTTGTGCAAAAGCAAATTACAAGCATAAAATCATGTCATTTTATAATGAAAACTAAAACCAGCTCATTTTGTGCATTACCTATTCATATAGTGTCAATGTCAAAAGTTTTAAAAAGTTTCAAAAAATCATTTTTTTTTTTGTTTTCCCAGTGCATACTTCCTCAATGAATACTTCCAGATTTATACTTTAAACATTTAAGCAACTAGTTAATCAATCCTTTCAAACTTATTTAAAAAATTGATGAGTCAAAGAGTTGAAATAAAAAGTGAGTATAAACTTGAAGTAAATTAAAAGAAAATTACAAAAGCGCATCATGATAAAAAAACTTCTAATTTATAAACTTTAAAACAATGGTCAGGTTGGCCACTACACTTAGAATCTCTTTGAAAAAAAAATTCTAAAAAAATGTGTAAATGGCAATAAGCTCCTGGAAAATAATTTTTCTGCATCTATACATTCTTTATATATGCTCAGTTTTTTTCAGTCATCAGGCTACTGTTTACTTTTTTCTTATTGAAATTCGCAGGGTTTTTTAATAAAATTACTACAAAACTGCAAGGTTTTTTAATAGAATTACTACATAACTGCAGGGTTTTTTAATAAAATTACTACATAACTGCAGGGTTTTTTAATAAAATTACTACATAACTGCAGGGTTTTTTAATAAAATTACTACATAACTGCAAGGTTTTTTAATAAAATTACTACATAACTCCGTGGTCAATTAATAATAGTTGGTAGAGTAGTTTTTAGAGATATTAAGTAATTAAAACGACAAAACCAAAATTTATTTTTATTCTCAGTAAGCATTCTACGACACTCAATTTTAACTTTTTAAACTTTCAAGATAATTACTAAATTTCACATTGGGAATAAAATTGTAATTATATAACTATCAAAAAAATTCTAAAGGCATAGACTTTACTGTGTTATTCAAAATAGGATGGTCATGATCAATTAACAAACTCTCTATTGAAACACTCTTCCGCAAGTAATGATCGTTTACTATCTTAAATGTAGTGGCTGCAACGCCACCTACCATGGCAAAACAAAATGCCATTTTAAAGTGTATGTATAAGCACCTAGGTATTTCTGTACTTACAAGCAAATGTGTTAAACTTGGTTTTGATTTGCTGCTGCTGTTCTCGAACATTTGATGTTTTGTAATCACTCTCCAGCATTGTTTCACAACTTCTGTATGTTGATTTTAAAAATGGTTAAAATGCATCATCATTTTAAATGACCATTATTTTGAACTCGTCCTCATCACCTGTCCATACAATTGTTTTGAAATGGTCATCTTTTACATGATTGTTGTGTAGCAAAAATGATTGTGTATGTAAGTACATAAGGCCTAACTTTCATTCAGATTTAATCGTGAATAAACCAATATAGATGACAAAAGGAAAAAAGGATTATAATATTCATTTCTCTCTCTGCGTCAAATTAAATTCTTTTTTTCTCATTGTGCGTTGTGACAGACGCAGTTAGGTATGTGTGCACCATCAAAAATTGATTCAAGCTGTGAATGTAATCTCTAAGATGTGTTGGCACGTTGTGCCACTGTTACTCAAGCTGTTCAATATAAAAATCAGTTTTCTTGCTGTTCGTATGCTGTAGCGTTATGATTTTAGTCTAGTCGTTAGCCCGTGGAAAAATCCACGGGTTCGCCCGTCCTTGTTATACCACATATTGCGTGCGTCTCTTTACTTGCGCAGCTAAGCTACCATTTTGCGTTACAGACGGACGGACGGACGGATGGACGGCCGGACAGACGTATACGGGTATTATAATATAGATAATTAGAAGTATAAATTGATGAGAGAAGTTGAAATGGATGTTGTTGTTTGTATCTTAAATAAAAAAATTTTACTTGTTTATATTTTATGGCTACCATTATGGCTGCTACAAAGTAAAAGTTAGACCATGCTGTTAGCCTGTAGTTAAAGCTTTTTAGTGTATGAATGCTATGGATTTCTGTATTGTAAGCTATGCTTTATTAATCCTTACTTCAATTATGTAAATATATTGCACATACCATTAAAGAATGTCATAAAAAAACCACATGTCTGCCACCAATTGCATACACAAATAATTTTTAAAATTCACAATGAATTTCATTCTAATGTATAAGAAAAATATGATCTTAGTTTAGCATTGTGTAGGTTGGAATATTTATATTTGTTCAAAGCTAATGAAAACAGGAATTGAACTTTCTTATATAATATTACCTCTTAATGATTATTTCTAAAAAACTTAGTGCAAATGCATAAATTAACATTCAACAAACATTCAATTTAACCACAAGCAGTTGATTTTTTTACTTAGAGCTTTAATAATTGTCATAGAATGTCACCTACTACTTAACTTATCCAATACGGTGAGCATAAATCACTTTTAACGCATGTAATGTGACTGGAAAGTTGCCAATTGTGTGTGGGTATGTGCAATCACATACACCTTATGGAATTCCCTAATTCTTATTAAAATCAAAACTAATATTTCAGTATAAATCACATATTTGGAGAATTGTTAAAACTGCTAAGCTCATCTTAAAAGATGTTATCTACCAATTGATAATCTTGAAAATACAAACAAAAATGCAATCATGATAATGAAGATTAAAAAATGTTGCAAGTGAGAACGTGGAATACGTTGTGTATTATATGCTTACTAGTCGGTGGCCCGTGTAAAAATCCACTGGTTCACCCGCCCTGAATTTATCGCAATTTGTATGTCTCTTTACTGCGGTTACCATTTTGCGTGACAGACAGATGCACACGGGTATTATAATATAGATGTGATAAATACTTAATAGAGAACCAAATGAAATTATTTTGCTTTTAGTTTTATTTGAAAAGTGACAAGACTATTACACAAGGCAAATTCCGACAGCTAGTGTTAAAGGAAAGAAAATACTGAGCAATTATGGTTAGCATATGTTTAAAGAACCTCTCAACCTGAGCCTGAATATGCTTATAAAAGTTATGTGTATGTGCTCTAATAAGTTCCTATTAAATAAAAGCCCCCTTTAAAATGAGTGCCTACGTCTTTTAATAAATATACATCATGGTGTCCATTTAATAAAATAATGCCAAACACTATTTTAATATAATTAAGGTATTATTCAATAAAGTCAAAACGATACAACCAACTAATTTGTAAAGCTAATTTTTATATAAATACTGATGTCTGCCAACAGTTTTGAGATAAACTTTATTTTGTGTAAGGAGGTTAAGGTCTTTTTAATGTATTTAATGAGCACCTCCCATGAATAAGTGCCCCTTCTTAAACTCCCATAAGCAAATAAGCAATATATGGCATTATCTGGAGTCCATATAAATGTCAATAAGATGATGACAAACAAATGGATTCAACACTATCTTTTCCAACTCCAAAAAGCAATCATTTACCCTGACAAAACCTGTAGTACTTGTATATAAACATTCACCCATTTAACCTTAATCTTTGTATCTGTTAGGAGAGTTGATCAGTTAATGGAGTGTGGTATCAGTCCTTGCAGACCTACTAGAGATGGCACCTGTCCACTTCATACAGCTGTTGTTCTTGAGTCACCAACTGGTCCTGAAATTGTATCAAGAATGTTAAACTATGGTGCAGATCCGAACGTGAAAACAGATACGGGCTTATCACCACTGCACATTGCTGCAATGTGGGGAAGAGTAGATACAATAAACTTGCTCTTAGATAATGGTGCGAATGTTGCAGATAAGGATGAAGATGACATGAGCGCACTTGATTATGCTGAAGAAGCAGAAGAAATGAAATATGAATGCCTAGATGCTTTGACACGCTTCCGACCACCCGTGAAACGTAAGAGCGGTTGTTTTATTAGTAAAAGTCGTTTTCATCTTGATAAGATTTTGGGTGGGGATGTCATGTTGTCGTCCTTTGATGCAACAGGTTTTAACATGAGTGAGACAGATTGTGCAGCACAGTTATCTTGTAGCAAAAGGAGTGCAGCTACTCAGACAGAAAGCGAGTTATTGATTGATGAATTATCACCACATAAAAACAAAGTTGACTTAAGTATTTTTAATGAGACATTATTTCAAACATGTAGTATGAATGCCAACGAAGAGTCTCTTACAGGCGAAAGCTGTGTTCAACTAGTATCATCGACACTGCTAGAAGATTCACCTAATAAATTGATCAGCATTTGTAATCTTAGTGACTCCTTGCAAGTTAGCAGTAAGTATTAAAGATGGAAAATTATCTATAGAAAGTTGAATATTAGTCAACGAGTTAGTAGTTAAAAAGTTTGTTATTTTATTAAAAAGGAAAAAATAACAAGGAATTACTCCACTAGTGGAAAATTGTGAATCTCTTGTGTCTGCAAATTATGTTGCAAGTGTAGCATTTCAAAAATCCCTGCTACAACTTTGCAAGCTTGTCTGAACGTAGAGCTATATAATGCATTGCTGCCTAAACTTTACAACATTCTTTTTTCTGTCGATATTTTGAAGAATTTCGCTTTCTATTGTGTTGAACGAAAGAAAAGTTTCATTCAGCCGTATTGTTTGTGTGGGCACTTCTAAAGCATAAAAGGTCATCATTAGGTACCTACCACAATATTTTAGTTGGCTCACACTAGTACACTAGTGATATAAAAAAAATGCTTTTAGTTATGAAATAGAAGATGAAGTTTCTAAGAATTTTAAAGTATGGGAAATTGGATAAACCCTTTTTTACTATTTGGGCCAAAAAAATAACTTGTTTTTTTTTAGGAATGATGCAGCCTAGCCCAGCAGGTTATACTGCAGATGCTTCAGAAAACCCCCATTCAGAACTGCATTCTGACTTTTCTGCTGATGAAACATTTTGGAGTGTATGGAGCACTCCCCCACATCTGAAAATGTCACCTGATCAATCGCCTATTACTTTGCGTAAAAAGAAATTATACACAAAAACATCTGAAGGAAAGGTAGAGACTGCTTATTTATGTTTTTTTACATTAGAGGACATGCAGGCGGACAGACAGACAGACAGACAGACAGACAGACAGACAGACAGACAGACAGACAGACAGACAGACAGACAGACAGACAGACAGACAGACAGACAGACAGACAGACAGACAGACAGACAGACAGACAGACAGACAGACAGACAGCGAGTATTATAATATAGATAGCCTGGTACGATGTTAGGAATTTTTGCCAATTATGACGATTGTCAGTATATTGATGATGTAATAAGGTAGTCAGCATAAAGTTAACACAATTTCCAACTTTTTCAGCATTATATGCATTATTATGCCGTCCATGATATCTCAATAAAAAAGTTTGTAGTTTGATAATGATCTTATCTTTATTTAAATGAGACTAGGTGACCTTAATATTATTTGAACTTGCTGCATAAGAATACTTCCCTTTCGTAAGTTTAAATATTTTTCAATGCATTTTTGTTTTATTTTTTTTTAAATTAGCCTTGGACTTTCTTTTCACCAAGGCCTTTTTTTTTCGTCTGTCTGTGTAAGAACATTAAAATATTGCAAAAATGTTAACCAGAAAAAGTAGCCACCTTGCCATATGTAAGTGGCTAAGACGTATCAGTGCGGATATAGGATTGGCACTTCAACTTTATTAATATATTTTTTTATTAAATAGAACAACACGCCTCTTGCGAAGAACTCTGCAGCACGTCGCAACTCCAGATTGTTTGTTCCTGTGTCTTCACCGCTCTCCCATGATTGCTCCAATACAACGTTTAATCTAGAATGTAAACACAGAGAGTTAAAAACTAACGGTCATGTTGGTGTAGTAAGCAACAACAATAAGAACTTAAAGAAAACATTTTCTTACACTTCAGAGGAAAATGATGATAATTTATTGATAAAAAACTTTTCGAATTTGTTAAATGAAGTCTCTTTCAATGAGTCCGAGCCTTATCATGATTACCAGGAAAATAACTCCACAAAGATGGCAGCTGAAGCTACGGTGGACTATAGCAACGGCAACAAATCAGTTTCTCAACTAGTAGAGTATTATGAAAATCCACATGAAGATAAGCTTGATATAATGGAAGAAGAAAAACCGTGTTGTCATGAGTCACCAAACAAAAAATTGGACCGTTCTATTTTTGAAGTTGTTGACCTAAATGATGACACTTTTAAAGATGGCGACGACGTGACGAAGAAGAGACGTCAAAGTATGCTAGATTTCTCCGGCATAACCGTTGATTACGATTGGAAAGATGTAAGCCAAATAAATGCAACTGTGGAAGCGGAAGAATATCTTTTAAAAGTGCCAGACAATATATTAACACTATCGCCGGTGGAGTTGAGAGCGCGTTTATTGAAGTTGGGTGAAAATGTGGGTCCAATTACGCCCTCAACGAAGAGTTTGTACCAAAGACATTTGACTCGTCTCGAGAAACATGAACACAGTTCCAAGGTGAGGTTTCTTTTTTCAAGTTACTATTCAACTAAAATTTATATTTTTTTTGCGAGACTTAAATTTGAATATCTTTGAAAAAAAGATTTTTAAAAAAGATTTCTTTTTTCATCAATTTTTGTCCGCAGGAAATTACATCTTTTAGGGTATTAACTGTGCACTATTTTGACGGAAAATTATTACTCGCTGGAATCTTTAAAAAATGATGTAAATGCTACACATCATCCGTATTTTACACTTACTTTGTTATTCATTGGTTAAATTTGACAGTAAATTTTTGTAATGTCATTAGCCTGAGAGTAAATACAAAGATTACACCGCGGAAATGAGACTAGTCTTGTCAGGAACAAGCACAGTGACAAAGGCGAAAGGTGACGAACTAGAAGAGGAGATGGGTTACATATTCGATAAGCCAGAAAAACACACATGGAGGGAAGGGTATGTCGACTTCTTCATTTTTTTTATCATATCGATTTTGCTTTCCTCGATTCAATTTGTTACACTGTCGTTATTTTGAAAGCTGACTGGTGACGCTTAGACTGGTAATCTCACGAACCCAGGGTATGCTCATTTACGCCAAGAAAAGCGATACGAACTTAATTAGATAGTGATAAAATAGGGTTGGATGATAAGGTTAGACAAAAAAGCAAACCCACGGTCGTGTGCTCTTTGAAGAGACGATTTGTTAATGATTATTCGTGTGAATTTTTTGAATGCGTTCTTCCTGCAGTGCATGTTGTATTGTGCTTGTTTTAACAGTTCGCAGAAAACATCTTTTAACTACATCCTTCTGGATCCCCGTGTTACGAAGAATTTACCAAACAGGGCGGTGCAATTGGCGGAAGTTGATCGCTTGCGGGTTTTTTGTTCGGCCGTGTTTTATATCGGCAAAGGGAAAAGATCACGACCCTACGAACATTTTTACGACGCTGCAAAAGAAGATAAACCCGAAAAGAAGGTAGAATACGTCTTAACTTTGTAACGCACTTTAAGAGCGTAACTTTTTTGGGTTGCAAAGCTTCATAGCGCTATGAAAGTAGAGTGCAGCTAGAATCTATGTAATGTGTCGTGTTCTCACATGTATATTTTCTTAGCTAAATTTAACTTTTCCAGCGGATTGAAGTTTTTTTTTTAAATCTAAAATTAAATCATTTTGTCGTTTTTTCCAGAGTAACGAGCACAAAAATAATGCGTTGCGCTACGTTTAATTCTTCACCGGACTATGCGGCTTGTGGAACCCAGTCTATAAGTAGTGTGTTTTTCGACTTATACGCTTTGTACCGCGAGATACATGATTTAACACTCTCTTACCCGTGAAAAAATTAGAAATAAAAGCCAAGCTATTTGCTGTGCCTTTTATCATACCTGACACTTCAACTTATGATTTTTAGACGGTGAGTAACAAAATCAAGATGATTCGGGACATATGGGAAGCTGGATACGGTGTGGCTTCTGTCCACATATTTCACAGTGTGATTCCAGTGGAGGCCTACACAAGAGAAGCGTGCATGATCGATGCAATGGGTATGTTTTATTTGGTTGTTTTTAATTCCATCAATTTGTGGATCTGTTCCTTAAAATTTCTTGGGATTTGTGTTTTACCGCTAAAAAGTTAAGCTCACCTTTCAAATTCGCTGCTACAATCTGAGATTAAAATTTTGCTTGCCACCCTCTATCGTGTCTTTTCTTTTGTGAATACTGACTTACCTACCCATCATATAATATATAGTGCCGAGAGGTTTGTATAATAACTATAGAGAGATCGTTTGAGGGCGGTGGATTCTTAATTAAAAAGCTAAGTATTCTTGTTCGACGACCAATTACATTTCGTAATGTTGCACATTAGCCAATAAGATTTCTCAATCGCATATCTTAAACGCATATATTTTGATAGAACGTATTTTTCTTTACTTTATTTAGAAACTTGAGTTGTTTGTTTGTTTATTTATATTAAGTTAATTTGAGACAGTGCTGTTTACCTGCATAATGTTGCGTGATAAAAAAAATAATCTTTCATTTGTTATAAAATTTATAATCTGTGCGTTGCGAAATTGTTTGCTCTCGTGACAGTGACAGACATCGCTTTGTACTCACTAAAATGTTCAATAAAAATTTCAAACGATTTCGAGTTTTTTTCGGTTACAATATAATCCAGACTACTCGAACTATTTTCTTGGTCCTTCCGAGGTTTGATTTATCAAGATTATGCTGTGTATTTTGATTACTCGATTATTATCGTTTCATCTGGCCAAATTCCGTCTATTTTAAGACTAACGAAGCCAACCAACGCAACAACAACCAGCGAAAAATTAATCCTTGAAAACTTGTTATTCAGAACCAAGAATGTGTTTTCGATCTATTTAGGTTTGTCTCGCCTAACCAATTTAAAATTTGGTGATTTTTACGGCCCTGCAGCGGGATGGAATTGCAAAAAACGCCGCCATCTTGGTATTCATCTTCTTACAAAGGCTATGAATATTTATCTGATCGAAGGAGAGAGACAAATCAGGAAGAAAGATTTACAGAAATGACAATAGGTAGACTTTGTGTTGTGTATTGTTTTTTATGTTTACTCAAGCCTGTTGAATTGGATTTCGTGCTTTCTCCTGCTTTTGGAGGAACAGAGTCTAGAGAAAGAAACTTTCGCGATTTCGCGACTTTTGGCGACACCTAACTTTCGCGATTTAGACTAAAAGTCAGTGACTTTAGAGGAGGTGAGAGATTTTTCTCTCAAATTATGTTGAAATAGGCTATTCGCGAGAGTTAATTCGCGCGATTTTTTTGGAATGTATTTCGTGATATAAAAGAATTTCGTTTATGTCATTTTCATCCTTATTGTTTAAGTTTTCGTGTAATAATTGTTAACCATCTCTTCAAATCGATTCAAAATCTTGTGTTTTTTATTATCGCCGATGGCATTTCCTTGTAGCTTTACACGCAAGACGTTTAACATAAAATAAACGACACATGCGAAAGTTATTTTTGCATAAAAATCATTAAAATTATCATTCGAAAGGTTCTTTCAAAAGTGGCTGCTCGCGGAAAATTATTTCTTGATTTCTCGAATTTTGTCACTCGCGAAAGTTTCCTTCTTTATTTTTTTTCAGTGATGAAATTATTTTCGTTTCAAATTTCTAGTTTCAACGGATTATTGAGATACAAAAAGTTGTTTCCTCGCGTTTAATAATGTTAGTAATTTTAAAAATCAGTTTTTGAATCCTATTTTATTTTTTCGTTTTTCAGTAGGTTGATCATAATTTTCGCTTTTGATTTTTGATTATTTTTTTAATATTTTGTACGATCAGGCTAGAATTTCCTTTATGTGACACAGCTGACACAAAAAGGTCTAACATACCTTTTTTAGACATCTTCCGAAGACGTCTTTTTAGCTCTGATTAGATTTAGCGGCGATTTGTCCGTCTATAATGCATCATAAAGACGTCATTTAGATCTTTTAGAGATGTAGAAGCGACTTAAATGCTTTAATATCTTTTTTTAAAATACCGCCAATTTTTATTGAATGTTCCGATAATCATCAGCGATGAGTATAGGATGTGTTTTTTTTTCTATTTAAAAATACCTGTGTCAAGTATAGTAAAGTTGTTCCAGGGTTGGTTAGTAACAGAATTGTATTTTTACTTATTTAGAGTTTCCCTGGGAAAATTATTATTTTTCACATTATTACTTTTTCTGTTTTTTTTTAATTTACTTCAAATATTATACATTGGAAATAAATTTGGAATTTAAAAGTCTCAAAATGAAATCATGTGGAATTAATTTTTCATCATGTGTGCAAAAGAATTTTGCTTTCTTTATTTCCATGACATTTGGATATACTTACTCTTTTTTTAATTTTGCGAAGTTTTTTCCGAGGTATCTCTAAATTTGTGGATAATAGTGGAGTTTCAAAAAAGAAAAATCGTTCAGAATGTAAGAGTTTAAACGGACCGTTGACTGCACTAGCCAAGTTCTCATACCAAACAACCGAGACAAGTCTGAAACGACTTATAATCTTCTTCTTCATATATATTGCATTTATATTTTTTTTCTCGGCGTAAATTAAAAAAATTGCAACAAACAAGTTATTTTATTCTGACAATTCTTTTCGTCTATGATTGTATATATTTAAAACAGAAAGAATAATATTTATTTTTATGTGTTTATAGATTTTCACAAAATATGTTTATAAATAAAAGTTGTATATTTTTAGAATATATCTCTCTATAATTATGTAGCATGAATTTTATGTCAAACCGAGTGCCTATATATTTATAAATGTTTTCTGTAAAGAAAGATTTTCTAGCGTCGCTCTGGGTTTTTTTTTTTTTTATTATTATTATTTGATTGAGTTTTTTATATTGAGCTTCCTGGAAGCTCGATTTTTGAGGGGACAGGTAGTACACTCTGTTCCAGACCTCTTTGTTATGATAAATCGCAAAAATTACTCCAAAAATGAAATAGCGAGGTAATATAATTACTTACTACCTTTTATGCGGAGATGGTGTAGTGGTAGCGCGTTTGGCTTGCTATCATAAGGTTTCAGGTTCGAGTTCCCTCTCCGACGCACCTTAAATGTAGTGCTGTCACCCCATTTGGTGCCATCTACTGACCGCTAACCGTCCTGTGTGGCAGGCAACCAAGTTAGAGCAATGCCATACGTATCTCTGGTGGAAATGTGACATAGTTACACTTGGAGGGGGGGAAGAGTCAGCTTTTAGGATGGAATCCTTAAGGACATTAAAATTTCCCGTTGCTTATACTCAATCATGGGATATTGCATTGCACACGCAAACGTGGCTAACACGGAGATAGTCTAAATCTAAGTAACTAAATTTTGCGAAATTGACGAAAACTCCCTTAGTTTGAGAAAATTAAATGGTGTATGCAATTTATATATTCCAAGAAAACATTGAAACAATCCTGAAGTAGAAAAGATTCGAGAAAGTCCAACCTCGACCCAGGGTCTTGTGGCTCCTGAGTTGCTAATACGTGCTAATACTGCTAATACAACTTGGCTAGTCTTTTTATCCATTCTACAAAATAAATCGACCGCAATATTTGTTGTATTTTTGTTTAAAAGCTTCATATAACTCCTGCGCAGGACAGAAATAAATTTTTGCAGGTCAATAGCTGTTCATAAATTCTTTTTCGGGTATAATTATCCTAAATTAGATTATGATAGATTAGATCACGTGGCCAGCCTGTTCCAGGGCCTTTTCTCCGCTATCAACTTCATCAACAAAGCAAATTACGCTGGGAACGAGGTTGGAGAAAGTCTACATTTACAAAAGCCGGTGCAACAAAGGAGTCAGTAACGGTCTTGCGGAAACACTTCAGTTTGTTTCTTTTTGCTGTGATTTTTACACATCATCTATAGACAATCTTGTGAACAGTTGTAAACAGATTACCAAAATTTCTCAAGAAAGTTAATTCATAACTTTATAATTACAGGATATCCAGAAATGTCGGGAATTTTCACAATATTTTAAAGTCAAGAATAACAACAAATTTTGTCAGAGAAAAATTTCAGGAACTTTAGGTTCAACTGGGCAATCAGATTAAATTTAGCGTTTTACAAACAGTTCTATTATTATGATGTGTCAAATCTGATTGGCTGAAGTAGCGTGCAACAAGCTGATTGGTGAACAATTCGTTAAGTGAATTTGTTGTTTTTCTAAAAAACGAGAAAATGTCGTTAAATTTATTCCATCTTTTCTCATAAAAAAACTAGTAATTGGTGTAAAACCAAACTGTTCAATTATTCTTTTGTCCGCATATAGCCATCAGAAGTACATTTAGGTGTCAATATTCTTAACCGCAGAGAATATTTAAGTTTAACTGTGAATTCAAAATGACAAGCGTAGATTTATTTATTTTTTATTACATATACTTTAAGGGTAGAAACATTTGCCGGCAGAAACTTTCGCATTTTTTGTGGAAATTTTAAAACATCAAAACGCAACACGCGAAATCATAGCCAATTTAAATCTTCAATTTAAAAAACATTCGTGAGGCTTAAAGTATGTAATCAGACGCCCTTCTTGTTTCTAAGTTTTCGTATATTTCACTTACCTTTTTTCAATGCCTATGTTGTACCGCAACCTCGTTGACAGGGCACCTTGTATCTTTCTGACATTAAGGACAGCGATACGATCGCCGTGTCTAAAGATACAAGATGCCCTGGGGTCGAGGTTGGTTGTACCAACCAAGGGATGAGAAGCCATGCGTCAAAGGATGAGCATCAGTGAAATGATTGGTATCTTATATCTTACAGCCACTCGAACCCACAGGAAAATAAAATTCTCTGCTTTTCTTTTTTTTAAAACTTCACCCAACAGTTAGATTTAACTAAAGCTACGGATTGCGTTGCAGGTTGAAGAGGGCAATTCACTATAAAGAAATAATCTAATGTTTTTAATTCATCATGCTGCTTATGTTAAGAAGTGGTTAAAAAAGAAATGAATTTAGCGCAGAAAGTTTCGCGAACATTCGCGAATCGCCAAAGGGTTAAATGTAAAACATGAAGACTGAAATATCCATTCTTTGAAAGAACAATTTTATAAGAACACGAGCCTCGCATTTTTCCGAAAAATAAGATTAAAATAAGAAATGAGCTTTAGGTTCAAGTAATTGTTTTTTAAAACTAAGAAAACCTTTAATATGAATCTTGCCACAAAATATAACCAACCTAGAATGTAAATTATTTTATCTTTCTCACTTGAGCGCAAACAATGATCGTGTTTGCTTTTGATCGCTTCTTTCGTACATTAACTTCAAAGAAATGTGAAAAAAGTGAGTTCAGGAGTTGCCCCCCTTCTGATATGCGCCTTTCTTCTAATGAATGCCCTTCTTCTAATATGTGCCTTTCTTCTGATATGTACCCTTTTTCAATATCCGCCCTCCTTCTAATAAGCGCCTTCCTTCTAATGAGTGCCCTTCTTCCAATATGTGCCTTCCTTCTGATATGCGCCCTTCTTTCAATATCCGCCTTGCTTCTAATAAGCGCCTTCCTTCTAATGAGTGCCCTTCTTCTAATATGTGCTTTCCTTCTGATATGCGCCCTTCTTTCAATATCCACCTTCCTTCTAATATGCAACTTCCTTCTAATGAGCGCCCTCCTTGTGCCCTTCTATTATGCGCCCTCGTAAAAAGCCTTCCCTAAACTGTCTTAAAAAATTATCTTTATATTTGTGTATTTGGCATGGCATACATGATGGAATAAATTATCTTTATATTTATGTATTTGGCATTGCATACATGATGGAATAAATTACGCCTTTCCTGGTTTAGAAAGCATTTAATTGTGAAAGTATTAATTTTATTTCTAGACTACTTTTAAATATCAGACTTAGACATTTATCCGTAAATTCATGATTTGTCGCCTAAGGTTGATTGATTCCGTTTAACCGTTTATTCATATCATGTTTGCAAATAAGACAATTCAATGAAACTAATCTAACATGCGTTGATATGCACGCACACAACTTGTATAATGCGTATTTTAAATCTTGTTGCTTTGTGCTTAAAATACCATACCTTTTTTATATCTTCATATCTTTGAAAACACCTCTGCCACCTGTTGTTTCCCGATGTTTAAACAGTCAATTGTATTTAACGATATTTTCGCGAAAAAGAGGCTTTTCACACAACCTCCAGCCTAGAACTCTTAGTCGCTTTGTTATACCGACCTGCCAGCTCGCAACTTGGAGTAAGCAATTTTTTGAAAAGGTAGTCTGTTTGATATGACGAAAATTATAACTAATGTGTACGTTCAAGTAGCTAATTAAATAAAAGTGGAAATCTGAGCATCAAACTAGAAACTGCGTTCTTCAAGACTCTTCAAGAGCACGCACGATATATTTCTCGGTGCATAAATGTGTTACATCAAGTCAACGGCTGTTTCATTTGAACCATAAAGGCTGATTTTCATTAAGTGTATTTTTAGTCGTTTGGGCTGTGACCCGAGTGAACAAGAGATTATTAAATTTGTTATTAACGAAGTAGAGAATTAGTCAGCAGAAATTTAACTTGTTTTCCGGATCTTACCGATAATTTTCCAGTTTTATATCCATAACAATTGGTTAACTTTGATTTCGTGAGAGACCTAAGTTCTCTTTGTTGTTTATTTGAAAATACTGCAAAAGATTGATTTCCCGCTAACAAAACACTGTAGTAGGTGGCAAATCGTAGTGCCAGCTGGTAAATAAAGAAAGCCGTCATTTAAAGGGGGTTGAAAGTTAAGAACTATTTTTGACCTTAGAGAAGGACAAGTGCTGTTATAAAATTGACAACAGCGACAATTGGCTGATCACATTAACGTTTTTTCGTGATCTTGTTACGTGAGACTACACGGTAATTTTTGTAAAGAAAAAGAAAACATTCTTTTCTTTTTGCTATAGATGTGAAATTTCGTTAAGTTTATCGAGATATTAGTCCGCTGAATAGAATCTTTCCTAATCTTTTAATCGCAATATCAACAAACAACTTTAGTGTAAAATTTTAGTGTAAATATACGTCGCGTAAAACTTCAAACAATATGAACATATTGTCCACAATTCCTTTTGTGTGGCGTCACGTAACAGCGGGAGATTACAACTTTCAACTTTTTATTCCTTTCAAATATCACATCTGGGGGCCATTCTTCAAGTGGATTAAACTTCTTAAGGATAAAAAGCGATCTATCCTTTTCGCTGCCTTTCTATTGGCGCGCGCTCTGTGTTGGTCTCTACGATGGAGCGCTAAATAAAATGGAAATTGATTGCAGTTGTGAAATTGAGTTATTTACGATACCTTGCAATCAAGATGGACGTCTGGATTTTTTGCTTGTTCTGCGCTATATTTTTGTGCGTGAATTTGTATGCTGACGCTGCGAAATATGTCAGGAAGGAGAACAGTATGTTTTTTTTTAACTTTTTTACTTATATAATAAAAAGATACAGAACACGCATATTTTCTGATCTGCCGTTGATTATTACCTAGAAATCTTTTCCTTTCCCGTGAAAAGACTACGAAAGAAAGATTTATGCTTTGGTTGGATCATAACTTCTGCCCAAATAAACGTCTAGAATGGCTATATTTAGAATTAGAGGGTCTAGAGAATCTATTAAACTCGATTTTTTCTAATTTCTTTAAAATTTATTTTAAACAAAAATTGCATTATAGCTACAAAAGAATTCTTTCAAATTTCTAATAAAAATGCCCTGTTTAAAAAGTTTGAAAAAATTAAAACGAATTGTTAAAAAATAATCCAATATTATAAATTGTGTTATTTTCAGCATTGTAAAAGAAACCTCACATTGTAAAAGCGCAACTTAATTATTTTTCTTAACTTGCGCATGCGCCCACCTGTTTGTATATCGACGTTTTGCGGTCATTTGCACGTACTTCCAAAGGGTGATTTACACGAACACGAGAAGTGATTAACATATGAAGGTTGTGGACTGCTAATATGATAATTGCATAGCCGATTCGTTTAAAATGACATTATCATGAAGGGTATAATTCTCTAGAGATTTAAGACAAATCATTCTTTTTAGGGGATGCTATTTTTATCTGTTTTTATGATTTTTGTTTGTTCGAATCTAAACTTGACATTTCTCTGTGTGTGTCACTTTCACGTCACGGTAAACCCGTTTGACAGCATAATTATCATCTGTCTCTACAAACCGATAATCCGATTCGTGTTTGTTTATGCTGGCGAGGTAGTAAAGTGGAAAATCGGGAATATTTTGCAATTTGTTTGAGAGAAAATATCAGTGTTAGTGCGGGATTCAACGTAAATGTATTTTTCTTTGATTGTTGAAATCATTTTTTACCACTTTATATGTTAAACATTTTTTACGCGAAAGATTGTTAGTCTGGCCGCATTAAATTGGTAGCCTAAAGTGATCCATTTTGATTCAAACTTAAAAACAATCTGGTACCAAGAGTATTTAAAACAATGTTTTGGAACATACAACTTCCCTCCCGATTCTCGATTCTTTTAACCCAGAAAAAATCGCCAAGTTCTCTAAATTCCTAAATTCTCTATTAGAGGACCTAAAATATGGAACAAATTTCTTGACAACGACGTGGAAACTTTTTCAGCACTTTGCCAATGTAAGCGGAAACTTTTAACTACTAACAAAAGTTTTCATTTATAATTATGTTAGAAGCGTTATACAAAATTCCTTAGGTCTCTAGAAAGGTATGCAACGAATATTTAGTAATTTTTTCATCTTTTTAAATTGCATAGTTAAAATCATGGAACTTGGGGTCCAGACTTATTTTCATATACAGTTAATAGGGGAGAAAGTTGGAACTTTGGGATGGAATCCCCAAGGACGTTAACTTCTTTTTAAACATGGGAACTTGTGAACAGGTAAGTTGATAACCCGGGAAAAATCCATAATGTTACAGTTGCTACTTCAGCGAAAATTATTTCGTGCATTCTTACCACGAAATCGGTCCACATGGCAGACAAGCAACGAGTGTTATTAATATAGAGAAAATAGAGAAGATCGACGACTAATCCCATTTTTACCGCGTATGACTTAAAAGTTGGCAGCATTTTACAAATTGAAACTCTAACGAAAACTTGGATCCATTTAATATTGCAGTTTTAATGTGGCTCTTCTTTTTTTTTTCTTAATGCGCATACGTCGAATACCACGTCAAGCGTGACATACAAAATATTTGAACAACGGTGTACACGAAAGAAATGATAGAGAAAAATGATTTCCTTTCAAACGTTATCAAAACATAGCTAAAGATTTATTTTTTTCCTTTTTTATTTTCTAAATAACTGTTCAAAATAGTGATTAAAAGTTCCAGACAGCAAAAACAGTTTTCTTCTTGATCTCCATAAATTGAGCGAGAAAAAAAGTGCTTCTCTTGAGTGACGTTTAAGTATGTTCAAATGCTCGAAAAATGAGAAAAAAGTTTTTTGCATTGACACGAGCACGCACGTGGCTGTTTTAAAACCTATCAGAGCAATTTTTTACAAACCTGTTTTAAGTGTTTTCTAATACTTGGAACTATTTTCGATGAACGAACAAATAATGTAAAAATTTCTTATCCCCTGCTTCCAAATAGATTTAGGCTATCCCGATTTTTATATTATTCTTAATCTAAGGGACTTAGTGACAAATGATATAGGTCAAATTTTAGTCCCGCGGGAACAAAAAAAAAATCAACGAAATTCAAACCAAAAAAGGGTACAGATTTTCCTCATTTTTTCCTCATTTCAATTTTTTTATGCATTTTGTAGGGAACAGGCGTCCCCGAACGGAAACAGAGCCAAACTTTCCCTACTTCAAACATCAGTCGACCAGTTAAAAAGGTCATTTATCTCGTGATTAATTAAGTTTCAGATGTAGGTCTTTTTGTTTTTAATTTATATATTGATGTTTTCACATTGTTTATTGCTATGTACTTGTTTTCTTTGAAGCAGCCGATGATGATACTAAGGAGAATTAAGTAAATACGGTTATTTTTTTCTTTTTGATCTCTTTAAGTTGCACAAAAACTTAGCGCTTCCTGAAGTTTGCATACTTCACAAAGAAACCGTTACATTAATTGTTAATTTAGATTTGAATGATCTTAAGTTTAAATTGTCAAGCCCATTCGAGTAATAACACAGTGACTATGACGTGTAAGGGTGTGGTCAGAAAGTGCTTGGCCAAGAAAGAATGTAATAGACATCCGCTAATGAAATACAGCGGGACATCCTTCCAGTGGACATCCTCTAAAACGAGTATCCCCTTAAGACAAATAAAAAATTTGTCCTGGACGATTCACTGATAAACCCTTATATTAAAACCTTTTCAAAGCGGACAGTTTAAAGCAGCCACCGCCTTAAGGAGGACACTTCTTCCAGGTCCCCGAAATTTACCTCTATAAATAGAGCAAAAACATTTTTAACCAGTCGCAATAATTTTCAGTCTTATCAAGTTTTTATATTCTTCTATCCTACTACGTAAAATGTCCAAAAGCATCTCTGTTTAGCAAACCTTTATTTCTTTAGGCCGAATTGTTTTTTAAAAATATTTCTTTTTCTGACTGGTGAGGGGAAAATAGTAACATGGGAAAGCATAAGGGATTTCCAACTTTCGAGTAGAATCTTTCGCTTTTTGTGATAAAAAAGGAAAACCTCTTTAAGGACAAAATCTCTGGCCCATTAAGTGACTGCTTTAAGGAGATATTTCGTCTTGGCTCAATACACGATTTTTACTGAGATTCAGAATTTGGATTATTTATTAAAGTGTTTTATTTGAACAGTATGATCCTTGTTTGACAACAGCTTCAAACAATTCAATATGGAATTATCACAAACTTGAAATTTTAAAAATGGATCACGATATTCTATTCCGTAGCTTCAAGGAATATTATACACTCTTTTAGTATATATCTCCATGGTATCCATATGCTGAAGATGCATGAATTGGTGAAAAATCTGATGCCAGGAATATTTACGACGGACAACGCAGTGGATTTTTCCACGTGCTAGCAACTCGTATAAAGAAACAAACCATGTAACCTCAGAAGATTAAGATTATTAAGCTATAATTTAAAACGAGTTAAATGTATAATGAAAACATTGGTGAATCAACTAACTTCTAAAACTCTCTCAGCGTGTAAGGGTGGTGTAGTAAGTACCAAATAAGTATTGTCTTAAGTATACTTTTGCGAGAGGAAATTTTTGCGAGTAAAAAATGTTCGCGAATTCGCCCCCTAAAAATAAATTCTACGATATTCACTAGTAGATTGAGAAAATTTCATCCGTAACACAAATCAAAAATGTCCATTCGCGAAAATAATTCCGCGAAAATTAATTCCGCGAAAATTGACAATTTTTAGCCTCTTGACCCTTTCTCTACATTGCACCCATGAGTATAGGCTGCAAAATAATCTGCGACTTATTTCCACAGCAATAACAATA
The DNA here is from genome assembly GCF_029227915.1 of Hydractinia symbiolongicarpus. NCBI lineage: Eukaryota > Metazoa > Cnidaria > Hydrozoa > Anthoathecata > Hydractiniidae > Hydractinia > Hydractinia symbiolongicarpus. The sequence continues at coordinate 23,596,840 of NC_079875.1, read as the reverse complement.
TATTATCGAGGATTTTTGGATGAAAATAAAAACTATTTGCATTTTTTATGATGAGTAAAAATTTGTAAATTTATCTAAGCTTATTGTAAGACAAGAATTTAGAAACAGCGTTATCTGTTGCTGTTGGAAACATTCTGATTTAAAAACGGAAAACCCAAAAAATACGATTCCTCTAATATTTGGTAATGTTTCCTTCTATTTATTTTCTCGAAGCCTGATTTTTGAAATGCCCTTAGGTTTATGTCTGTCTCTGCTAAATTTGCAAATTTCTTCTGGTCGCAAATATTTTTCCCCTTAAAGTATCAGGATTTAAGATTTAGCCTTTGGGTCGTTTGTGCAACACAAATAATGGAACCTCGCCCTCAGGACGTTAGGCTTTTTATTCTGGGGACGAGGCTAACGGGTTATGGTTACGAAACATCATAATGTCTATAATTGGTTTTATTTTTGTTACCATTTAGCTGTACAAAAGAAAAAACTGCAACAGTCCTCAAATCCGTCGTTTCGCAAGCCGAAATTCATGAGGTACATCAGTGAAAAACGTCATAATCCTGGTAGTGACGTTATTTTACCATGTATGTCGTCCGGCATACGTCCCATAATATATACTTGGAAATTGAATGGAGAAGTGATAGAGAAGCGGCACAGGATAAAATTTGCGCATAAAAAGTACATATTTATTTGTTTGTTTGTTTGTTTATTTATTTTAAAAATTTTTTTTAAGGAAGAAACAGCAATGTATTTTTCGAAATATATTTCGACCGTTGTGGTCATAAAATATACGTTAAAAGTCTTCTCATATGTGTTGTATATACAATAAAATATAATACAAGACAAATCTCACATGTGTTGTATATCTTTACGTTTTTACGGTATTCTTGCGCATGTGCGGAAAAATTAGAGAAAATCGAGAGACACCTTAGGTGAAGAAAGTCAAATTATGGTTAAAAGCTTTTGTAGTGTAGCTTCTAGCATCATTTCACTGATATATGATCTAAATCAAAACTACATGCAAGCTATATTTTAATTTCAAGATCAAAAGATCTCCTACCTGAAAATAAAGTTTGGAATGGACGCTTATCGCCTGCCAATTGCGTAAGAGGTCTGGGGACTATAAAAAACACGCGTCACGATAAAAGTCGTCTATTATATAACTTTTAAAGTTTGATTGTGAGCTCCCTGCTTTTATATTCGTCTTTTGTGTTAACCTGTGGGTTACATTCCCTGATAAACAAGGCTTCATTGCCAAGTGGTGCTTCAATTCACGAGTTGAATTTTATTTATTTATTTGTTTATTTCAATGTAGGTCCATGTTGAAAATCAAACGAATTCGCAATGCAGACGTTGGAACGTACACCTGCATAGCTTCGAACGCTTATGGAAATTTAACTTTCGATTTTGACATTAAAATGACAGGTGAGAGACATTGCAACCTTGTCTCGTAAAAATCTTTTATTACAGATTCGCTTCCTCAATAAAAACTTTGTATTTTTTTTTGCTCGTAGAAAAAAAAAAGGAACCGGTCCTTTACGACTACAGTATGATGGTTCGTAGACACATCTCAATTCGGCTCATGTCCCAATCTGTCAGATTCCAATGTCATGCTGAGGCAGAAAAAAACGTACATTACATTTGGTTGAAAAACGGAAAACCCTTTAGACACATCAAGCCTAAAGCTCAGTCGGGGGAACCCTCGGATATGTCCAACGATGGCGAGAACGCTGGCGATTTGGTTTTAAATAACTTGAAAGTAAACGACGGTGGTAAATATACCTGCGTGGCTTTTAATCAGTATGGGAATGTTTCTTTCACCTACGAACTCAGGATTTTGCGTAAGTTACTCAATTTAAAATCAAATTATGCTTAAATAGCTAACGTTTTGCTTTGTGGGCTCCGTTTGTTGATTCGCTAGCCAATTAGAATTATCTTTAATATTTTATATACAATATGCTCTGTTATCTTTCACGAAGACGCATACTTAAATCAAGTGCGCTATTTTTCGCACTAGAATGTTTAAAACCACTTTATCAAAAAAACGTTTCCTTTAATTCTTGGCATTTTATTTGGCAATATACCTTAAGGTAAATTCTCAAAAGGGAAGAAATTATTTGTATAATTACTGTAGCTATCACTAATTGGTAATCTTTAGTTCCGCAACTTACGATTTTTTTAAACCACGAATTCGGAATCTTTAATTCCGCAATCTTTTCTTTGCCTTGGTGGACCATAAAAAATCATGAATCCACCGGCTACTTCAGGAACACGTCCTAACACGAAATTCAGGATGGCCGTTGTATCTCTTTCTCTCTTTTTATATTAGAGCGAACAAGTACTATACAAGGTAGCGTTATCAAAAAACTTTTTAGTTGATAATTTAGTAAAAAAAGCTTTCGGCGTATTCAATGCATACAGCGAAAACCATAATTGTACAGCTCTCTAAGTGAGGAAATAGAACAGAATCTTTGTGTTTCGCTCTTTTGAAGTTCTTTATATTTTAGGGAAGTTGAGTGGGGGTCCGCCTAAGGTGATTCCATACACCCGGCCACAAATACAACACGCAAGTGTCGGAGAAAATGTCACGCTCGATTGTCTGGAGATCATATCAGTAACCATCCCAGATGTACGCTGGTTCCATCTTTACAATACTCAAGATCGATCAGTCTTACCCGATATTCCGGAATATATGAACTGGGATAGCCTTGATAACGATATCTACAAATCCGAATATATCGATGCTACTCAATACTCATCGTTTAAGATACGCTCATTGAATAATAAGCCAAAAAACGAGTATCTATTCGATGACACGGACCCCTCGGGATTAAGATTGAATCTGAGAAACGTTAGCACGGCTGACACTGGAGCATACTCTTGTTACGTTTCAAACTTCGAGGGGAGCGACTTTGCAACATTCTTTCTTATCGTATCAGGCGGAGACTCGAACTCTTCAGTTTAAACTGACTTAAAGTTCGAGAAAAGAGAACAATAATGACGCGGATATTATAATGTGTGGACATACCGCAAAAGATGTAATTATATGCTTTAAAAAGAAAAGAAAGAAAATAAAATGTATATATAGCAATGATCCACAGAACTTTACGACTGTAAATGATTGCTTTCTTCGCTTATTTCTCTTTTGTTTAACGCAGACTTTTATGTAGATAAGATCAAAATAACTTGTAAATTCCAATTTTCCGTATTGTGTAGTGAAACACAAGGACGTTCGCGACCGAATGTGAAGGTTCGTTTATTTTTGACAACTAAATATTTTAAATTAAAAGTTTTTTAAGAATATATTATATATGCATATTTTATAGTGTTTTAATAATTTTGTAGCGCAAATCGAATTTGAAACACAAATCCATGCTTACCAATAATTATCCAGCGCTAATTTGCCTATTGCCTCCCGCAATTTTTTATAAAAAACTGTTAAAATCTCAGAGTTAGATCGTCCCTTTCTCTGATTATTGTTTTTCACTTTTTTTGGCTTGTCAGTGTTCACTTGTCAATGTTCACTTGTCAATGTTCACTTGTCAGTGTTCAATTGTCAATGTTCAATTGTCAGTGTTCAATTGTCAATGTTCAATTGTCAATGTTCACTTGTCAATGTTTAATTGTCAGTGTTTAATTGTCATTGTTCAATTGTCAGTGTTCATTTGCCAATGTTCACTTGTCAGTGTTCAATTGTCATTGTTCAATTGTCCGTGTTCATTTGCCAGTTTTCACTTGTAAGTGTTCAATTGTCAGTGTTCAATTGTCCGTGTTCAATTGTCAGTTTTCACTTGTCAGTGTTCACTTTTCAATGTTCAATTGTCCGTGTTCAATTGTCAGTTTTCACTTGTCAATGTTCAATTGTCAGTGTTCACTTGTCAATGTTCAATTGTCCGTGTTCAATTATTAATACTCAATTGTCAGTGTTCACTTGTCAATGTTCAATCTTCAATGCTCAATTGTCAGTGTTCACTTGTCAATGTTCAATTGTCCGTGTTCAATTGTCAGTGTTCACTTGTCAATGTTCACTTGTCAATGTTCAATTGTCAATACTCAATTGTCAGTGTTCACTTGTCAATGTTCAATTTTCAATGCTCAATTGTCAGTGTTCACTTGTCAATGCTCAATTGTCAGTGTTCACTTGTCAATGTTCAATTATCCGTGTTCAATTGTCAATGTTCAATTGTCAGTGTTCACTTGTCAATGTTCAATTGTCAGTGTTCACTTGTCAATTTTCAATTTTCAATGTTCAATTGTCAATGTTAAATTGTCAGTGTTCAATTGTCAATACTCAATTGTCAGTGTTCACTTGTCAGTGTTCATTTGTCAGTGTTCAATTGTCATTGCTCAATTGTCAGTGTTCAATTGTCAATGCTCAATTGTCAGTGTTCACTTGTCAATGTTCAATTGTCAGTGTTCACTTGTCAATGTTCAATTGTCAATGTTCAATTGTCAATACTCAATTGTCAGTGTTCACTTGTCAATGTTCAATTGTCAGTGTTCAATTGTCAATGTTCAATTGTCAGTGTTCACTTGTCAATGTTCAATTGTCAGTGTTCACTTGTCAATGTTTAATTGTCAATGTTCAATTGTCAATACTCAATTGTCAATGTTCAATTGTCAGTGTTCACTTGTCAATGTTCAATTGTCAGTGTTCACTTGTCAATGTTTAATTGTCAATGTTCAATTGTCAATACTCAATTGTCAGTGTTCAATTGTCAGTGTTCAATTGTCATTAATCAATTGTCAGTGTTCAATTGTCAATGTTCAATTGTCAGTGTTCACTTGTCAATGTTCAATTATTAATACTCAATTGTCAGTGTTCACTTGTCAATGTTCAATCTTCAATGCTCAATTGTCAGTGTTCACTTGTCAATGTTCAATTGTCCGTGTTCAATTGTCAGTGTTCACTTGTCAATGTTCAATTGTCAATGTTCAATTGTCAATACTCAATTGTCAGTGTTCACTTGTCAATGTTCAATTTTCAATGCTCAATTGTCAGTGTTCACTTGTCAATGCTCAATTGTCAGTGTTCACTTGTCAATGTTCAATTATCCGTGTTCAATTGTCAATGTTCAATTGTCAGTGTTCACTTGTCAATGTTCAATTGTCAGTGTTCACTTGTCAATGTTCAATTTTCAATGTTCAATTGTCAATGTTAAATTGTCAGTGTTCAATTGTCAATACTCAATTGTCAGTGTTCACTTGTCAGTGTTCATTTGTCAGTGTTCAATTGTCATTGCTCAATTGTCAGTGTTCAATTGTCATTGCTCAATTGTCAGTGTTCAATTGTCAATGTTCAATTGTCAGTGTTCACTTGTCAATGTTCAATTGTCAATTTTCAATTGTCAGTGTTCACTTGTCAGTTTTCACTTGTCAATGTTCAATTGTCAGTGTTCACTTGTCAATGTTCAATTGTCCGTGTTTAATTGTCAGTGTTCACTTGTCAATGTTCAATTGTCAATGTTCAATTGTCAATACTCAATTGTCAGTGTTCACTTGTCAATGTTCAATTTTCAATGCTCAATTGTCAGTGTTCACTTGTCAATGCTCAATTGTCAGTGTTCACTTGTCAATGTTCAATTATCCGTGTTCAATTGTCAATGTTCAATTTTCAGTGTTCACTTGTCAATGTTCAATTGTCAGTGTTCACTTGTCAATGTTCAATTTTCAATGTTCAATTGTCAATGTTAAATTGTCAGTGTTCAATTGTCAATACTCAATTGTCAGTGTTCATTTGTCAGTGTTCAATTGTCATTGCTCAATTGTCAGTGTTCAATTGTCAATGCTCAATTGTCAGTGTTCACTTGTCAATGTTCAATTGTCAGTGTTCACTTGTCAATGTTCAATTGTCAGTGTTCACTTGTCAATGTTCAATTGTCCGTGTTCAATTATTAATACTCAATTGTCATTGTTCACTTGTCAATGTTCAATCTTCAATGCTCAATTGTCAGTGTTCACTTGTCAATGTTCAATTGTCCGTGTTCAATTGTCAGTGTTCACTTGTCAATGTTCAATTGTCAATGTTCAATTGTCAATACTCAATTGTCAGTGTTCACTTGTCAATGTTCAATTTTCAATGCTCAATTGTCAGTGTTCACTTGTCAATGTTCAATTGTCAATTTTCAATTGTCAGTGTTCACTTGTCATTGCTCAATTGTCAGTGTTCAATTGTCATTCTTCAATTGTCAGTGTTCAATTGTCAGTGTTCAATTGTCAGTGTTCAATTGTCATTGCTCAATTGTCATTGCTCAATTGTCATTGCTCAATTGTCATTGCTCAATTGTCAGTGTTCAATTGTCAATACTCAATTGTCAGTGTTCAATTGTCAATGTGCAATTGTCAGTGTTCAATTGTCAGTGTTCAATTGTCATTGCTCAATTGTCAGTGTTCAATTGTCAATGTTCAATTGTCAGTGTTCAATTGTCAGTGTTCAATTGTCAGTGTTCAATTGTCATTGCTCAATTGTCAGTGTTCAATTGTCAATGTTCAATTGTCAGTGTACAATTGTCAGTGTTCAATTGTCAGTGTTCAATTGTCAGTGTTCAATTGTCATTGCTCAATTGTCAGTGTTCAATTGTCAATACTCAATTGTCAGTGTTCTTGTCAGTGTTCAATTGTCAATGTTCAATTGTCAGTGTTCAATTGTCAGTGTTCAATTGTCATTGCTCAATTTCAGTGTTTAATTGTCAATGTTCAATTGTCCGTGTTCACTTGTCAGTGTTCAATTGTCATTGTTCAATTGTCAATGTTTAATTGTCAGTACTCAATTGTCAGTGTTCTTGTCAGTGTTCAATTGTCAATGTTCAATTGTCAGTGTTCAATTGTCAGTGTTCAATTGTCATTGCTCAATTTCAGTGTTTAATTGTCAATGTTCAATTGTCCGTGTTCACTTGTCAGTGTTCAATTGTCATTGTTCAATTGTCAATGTTTAATTGTCAATACTCAATTGTCAATGTTCAATTGTCAATGTTCTATTGTCCGTGTTCAATTGTCAGTGTTTAATTGTCAATGTTCAATTTTCAATGTTCAATTGTCAATGTTCAATTTTCAATGTTCAATTGTCAATGTTCAATTTTCAATGTTCAATTGTCAATGTTCAATTGTCAATGTTCAATTTTCAATGTTCAATTGTCAGTGTTCACTTGTCAATGTTCAATTGTCAATGTTCAATTGTCAATACTCAATTGTCAGTGTTCAATTGTCAGTGTTCAATTGTCATTGTTCAATTGTCAGTGTTCAATTGTCAATGTTCAATTGTCAGTGTTCAATTGTCAGTGTTCACTTGTCAATGTTCAATTGTCCGTGTTCAATTGTCAGTGTTTGATTGTCAATGTTCAATTTTCAATGTTCAATTGTCAATGTTCAATTTTCAATGTTCAATTGTCAATGTTCAATTGTCAATGTTCAATTGTCAATGTTCAATTGTCAGTGTTCAATTTTCAATGCTCAATTGTCAGTGTTCAATTGTCAGTGTTCACTTGTCAATGTTCAATTGTCAGTGTTCAATTGTCATTGCTCAATTGTCAGTGTTCAATTGTCAATGTTCAATTGTCAGTGTTCACTTGTCAATGTTCAATTGTCCGTGTTCAATTATTAATACTCAATTGTCAGTGTTCACTTGTCAATGTTCAATTTTTAATGCTCAATTGTCAGTGTTCACTTGTCAATGTTCAATTGTCCGTGTTCAGTTTTCAATGCTCAATTGTCAGTGTTCACTTGTCAATGTTCAATTGTCCGTGTTCAATTATTAATACTCAATTGTCAGTGTTCACTTGTCAATGTTCAATTTTCAATGCTCAATTGTCAGTGTTCACTTGTCAATGTTCAATTGTCCGTGTTCAATTGTCAGTGTTCAATTGTCAATGTTCAATTGTCATTGTTCAATTGTCAGTGTTCAATTGTCAATGTTCAATTGTCAGTGTTTAATTGTCAATGCTCACTTGTCAATTTTCACTTGTCAGTGTTCAATTGTCAGTGTTCAATTGTCAGTGTTCAATTACCAATGTTCAATTGTTATATTTTATTTTGAGTTTCCAAATCATCTTGTATCTCCTTTCATTTATATACATTGTTTTGTCATAAGCACACAGCTTGTTTCTATTAATGAACCTCCTAATAAAACCTTGTTGTTTTGAATACAGAGGTGAATGGCGATTTGATTTGTTAACTGCACAACATATGGATTCAGTTGGATTTGAGTAACGCAATTTATGAATACATCCATTATAGTACTGCAATTTCATTACGAAATTACTGTCATTACAATTTCTAACGCTTTTCCTAACATATGCATAAAGGGCCCCTTCCACGCTTGGTGAATTCGTGTTCATAACATGAACACGTGAATTTTGTTTAAATCACACTTTCAATCATGGATGTGGTTGCTTGTGGTGCTGACGGAAGGGCTTTTTATGTTCAAGAAAACGAAGAAAGAAAGGGTATGTTAATCTAGCTAGTATATCACTACTTTTTTACATGTAATGAACCCTTTATTATTCTCACTCGCACCTAGGCTAGCTAGCATAAAACTACTGCCTGGAATTAAAGAGTTAGCTAGCTAATAGCATAAAAAGATCAAACAGTACCATAATGGCTAGTATAAAACTAGCTACAAAAATAGATTTTCTGGCGATAGCTAGCTAGCTTTACATATGCTACACAGTGAGTGAGATAATACACTCAATCATAGTATCGTGTTTTTTCTGCGTACGCAGAAATGGAGGTAAAAGGTGTCCGCTTGGTTTGTTTACATTCTTACCTCCATTTCTGCAAGTAAACATTGGGACTGTGATTCCATGTATTCTACTTTGTAGAAATGTCCCATCACATATATAGCTTGTTCTAGCTAGCTAGCTACAATCATCCACATGTGTTGCCTCTGGAAATTTTATACCACATACTAAGAACCAAAAAGTTTAGCAAAGTCAGGAAAAACATAGCTAGCCATTTATTTTGCAGATAGTACGTTCCGTTATTACACATGATCGATGTTTATAAAGGTATGTCACGTGTAATCAGTTCTGTTGCTTAGCCACAAAAAGCAGTTTTTAACATCAAGGGGGGGATGGAGAGCCATATTTTTGTAGCGGTTGTAGCTATATATATATATATTGTATGCACGTTGGGAAATAAACTTTTTTAACCCTGCTACTGAGCATACACCAGTGCGGCTCAAGTTACAGAAACTAAAATTATTTTAATATACAAAACATATAGCTAGGGAAATTTTTTCAACATCATTTCTTATTACTGAGGTTTTTTAAATTCTCATAAGCGGTTCTCATGCAATCGTCAACGTGTATTAAAAATCTTTAATTATTCACTATTTCCTATTTAATTTCCCAAGATGCACAAATAATGTCCCTAGTTTCTGTTTCTGTAACTTGACCTGATCTTTACACCAATGGGGTTCTAATGACGTTTTTGTTCAGTTTGGAATAAGAGCTATTTATCCTACCGTCATGAAAACTTGTTTGCAAAATAAAGAGATATATACTGCTGTTTGATTTTAAGCTGAACAGGGTAACAACAGGCTGTTTTCGCTGTGTTTTTTTAAACTGTTCCATCCAACCTTCCAATTGGTCACAGAAAATTGGAAGATAGACTAGTAGTGCCTGGAACATACACATCCCGTTGTGAAAAACGAACCATAGATATTTTGCAAAGAAAACTTAGGGAGAAAAAATTAAAGCTGCAACATATGAATATCGTTGTATGTGACGTTAAATCAACGAAGAATATCGAATTTCTTTGTCTACTTTTACCTTTTTATTTTATTTTTTATTTTATTTTATTTTTTTGGGGGAGGGGGGGGGGGGGGGTTAAAAAAGGGAGGGGCTAAATAACTTTCTGAGTCGCTGGAGAGAGTGCTTATTAGAGGGGGCTAAATAAAGGGAGGGGGGCTAAAAAGAGGAATTACGGTACACGTTGTTTAAAAGAAGTTGTAGAAAAAGGCATAAGAACAATTTAAAATCAGAAACATGTTTTAAAAATATTCTAGATAGTGCTAAAATTACTAACCACAATATATGTTTGTGTTTGTACTCCTCTTGTTAAAAATAAGAACATTTTGAGGGTACTCTAAGCCCAGTGTTCTTAGAAAAAGGCATTATGTCAACCTCGTCCCCAGGGTCTTGTGGCACCTGAGCCATTATTACAGAATCAATTTCATCAACAAGGCAAAACGCCCTGCGAACGAGGTTCAGATTATGGTATGGAAGTTGACATTTAAATTAATATAACAGAGTAGCAACATTTTCGGTTCTAGAATGTTTCTTATTATGAGAATAAGAAGAAAAAGACGTATGTATATTTTAGTTGAGAAAACAAGATAACTGGATATTTTTTTAAACAAACGCTTAGGCGCGTTTTAAAATGGATGGATGAAAAATAATCTTTATTAAAAACAGTCGAAGGCGCTTATTAGAGGAGAAGTCCGATCGAGGCGGCTGATTGATTTTTAAAATGAGGTGTTTGGCAAGAAGTACTGATGATACTGTGTTATCCAGGTTGTCTTAAAAGAAAGGGCGTAGACGCTTACCTGTTGACATACATTATTTTGAACTTCCATATCTTGGTAAGTAAGACCAGGCCTTAGTTAACAAATAATGTAAACTTGAAGTAAACAGGACTTCTCTTATAAAGATAAAATTTACTAACTTCGTTAACTTTAATGCTTGCTCTCATTAGATTATAAGTTTACATGTTCTGGCTGTGATTGCAGAGTCATTGACGAGACATAACGCTAAAAACAAATCAAATGGAAAGAACTTGATTCTAATTCTCAAATTGCTCCCTTGGCACTTTCTTTGTCTATTTCACTGTGCTATTTTTTCCTTTTAACTCACCTTTTTTACTTTCCTTATTCTTTCCGGATTTTCCTGATCCAAAATATTTCTTAAGTTATAAAAAAAATTATACAAAAAGGTGAAAAAATGCTGTTCTACCATAGTACGTAAAGTATTCGTCGATATCTTGAGATCTCATTTCTGATGTTTACTAATAAGTTCATCTAAAATCTACTTATTTCATCACATTGCCATAAAAATTCCATACTTTTATTTCTAAGAAATTATATAGATACTTAGTTGTGAAATATAGTTATTTATTGGTTATTAAAGTAGTAATCTTAGTAGATTTTAGATTTAGAAATCTGTAAATAAAATTTTTCTCCTTAAAAATATATTTTCTAGCTGGCTCTCTTGCAACCTTAAATCATGCACAAAAATAAAAAAACTAAGTCTGGTTAGCCAGGCAAAAAAATTGCATAAAAAAATTAAGTTTACCTAACGGAGATCTCGTTGAAACAAAGAAAGCTCTCAGCAATCCGATTGGCTTGTTTCCCATACTATCGAATCTTATTTTTATCAGAAATCGTTTTATAATTTAATTTTTTGCAATATTTTTTTCCTGAATGAACAGTTTAATTAACTAGGGTACCCAGTTTCTAGTTTCGGCTGCGTTTTGTTTTAAAACGCTGCTCGCGAGCTTTTTCCCAATCCTTTCAGCGTTTAACATACTTGCTATCACTCACGCCGCTGTTACGAAGTTGTTATGGTTATCCTGTGTATTTTTTTTTGGGTACAAGTTTAAGCGATGACGGCATGCTTGGTGGACGATCTAATGTAATGGTGGCCATTTTGAAAGTTTTTAGGTCGTTTCTTGACCTTTTTCTATTTTAAAAGCTTTGCATTGTGCGTTTTATATATTTTGCATGTTAGGATAAAAATGTTGTCACGCTTTCTAGCCATTTATAAATCTTAAACAAACCGATTTCAAAATTTCGGCTACAAACGTAGATTTTGAGGGGCCATGCTCTAGCTAGGTAGCTAGCTCGCTAGCCTAAATTATTGCTATTATTTTTAAGTTTTTAATCAGTTTGGTATAAGAGCTTTTTATCCTGGCCAAAATTATTTATTTTAATGTTTGAGTTTGTGGCTATCTACAGTAGCTAGCTACCTATCATGCTCTTTATTATTATCACACACTAGTCGGTACCCCGTGGAAAATCCACGGCTTCGCTCGTTCTTTTTATACATTGCGTGGCTCTCGTTACTTGCTTTGCGTGACAGACGGACAGACCTATACGTGTATTATAATATAGATGCGATATGGATGTGTGATATTACCGGTACCAACCGCGCTTACCTAAAATTCATTTTTGTACTTTTGCCGGGAACATATTTTGAAAGAGAAAAAAGGATGGTCGACCTTCTTTGTTAAGACGGGATAACAACGAGTTGTAAACAGTGTTTTTATTTATATTTATTTTAGCTAAAATTGCAGGAAAGTTATTTTTTGAAAAATATCTAACACTATAATGGTGTGTGTTCTTCACTTAATATAGAGCATAGTGTATACCTGTTCTAAAGAGCTCCACCTGGATGTGTGGTGCAGTTTACAGCTTTATTAAGCACTCAACGTGGCGTTCAACACATGGTTGTACAGTTTCTTGTGGCAATATGCATTCGATCGGCTGTATCAGCATCGTGGCTCTTGATTCTCTCGTGGCATTCTCAGCTCGGTCTTTTTGAAACATCCGTGTGCTGTTGTGCTGTTTTTTGTGTGTGTTTGTTTATGTTGGGGTAAATCAAATAATTCTGCTTTTTATGCAATGGTGGAATATATTCTATTATATTTTGCCTGGCATCCATGCAGCCATGTTCAGCGTTGTTCGATTTTGCCACATGTTTCATACAAACCTATATTTTTTTTTCGATTTTTTGCTGTTGCCTGCAGGTGATGTTGAATCAAATCCTAGTCCTTAATTTTTTTAAAAATTCTTTAAGGTTCATGTCACCAAAGAGATCTTCAATTTGGTCCTACAGGGGGTATTCAATGATCTTGCATATCTTTTTAGTGTATGCTTTTTGGTTTTTAAAACCATTAGTCATTGGAATTAAGATGATCTAAAATATGTTTTTAAGAAAGGTGATTTACTGCACAATAGTAAGAATACTATATCATGTTATCGTGCCCTGAGCTTTCTTTGTTAATACGAGTAAAGTCACAAGACATCACCATAACATTTCTTTTGAACGATTTTTATTCATAGTCAAATGATTTACAATTTCTATTTTTTTTATTTGGTGTTTTGTTTATCTAGTGGATTCTCATAGTCGAGATAACCAAGGATTATCTAGTCCTGATGGCACTGCAATTATTGTCAAATTTAGAGAAATTCATGATTTAGCTGATTATCCAAGTTTATAGGAAAACTTGCAATATTTTAGTGCAGTATGTTTATTTAGCTATTTGACAGATGATTTTGCCGCTTTTATTTTGTTCAAAACCAGACAATTGACGCTCGTCCCGAATAAACTTTTGCAATTCTTAAACTCGAAAATTTTATGAATTCTCCCATCGCGTTAAAAATTACTTATTAACAACCTGAAATAAAACTGTATAAATAGAAATTTATAATTCCAAATCCAAGTGGTTCCTCCGCGCTTTCATTGTTCCTCGATGTTTACTTGGCCGAACGGTTATAGCCTATCCAAGGAACATTTCTCTGCGACACAAGGTACTGATAAGGGCAACAGAAAGCAGAATTGTAACGAAAGCTTTGCTAATGCACATGCTCCGCAGTTTTCAGATTTGGGAGAACGCGTAAGAAAAACTCTACAAAAGTTCATTTTTTTATGCTGACCAGTAGTACCCCAGTTCTAAAGCTATCCGGCTTTCTTGTTTTCTTTGGTTTTGTATATAAATTCCAACATAGTTACAAGCTACACATGGTTCTTTTAGTAATACTGGCACCATCAAAAAGTTGAAACTTAAACATGGTGAAGAAGCTACATTGAATTGCAACAATTACAATAGTAACGTTGGCTCTCGATGGAGATGTCGTTTTAGAGGAGGACAGCATATTTTGACAAAAATAACACAATCCTAATTAAGATTTCGTATCATATCCGAATTCTTATTCAAACGCAACGCACGGAATTTTCTCCATCTTTGGCCGAAAATCAACTATACCCGCCCCCTCGCTATATATTGATTGGCCTGAAAAGCTCACTCAACAATTTGACCCGCAGGGGCGAGCGGCAGGATGGGTTTAGGCAACCTCAACCTGGGGATTTTTTGGCGTTCGCAAGCGTTCAAGTATCAAAAAATGCTGAAGCCGAAGTCGTGTTGCGTCATTTTGAATAACTTCTCCGTATGGTCGAGCAGTTCTTCTGACGTTCGAGGAGGGACTAGTCTATTTCGACGATCGAGACACGCTCGAAGTGTGTTATTCAATTTTGCAATTTTTGAAAAGAGAAATTGGTTAGTATATTCCCCAATTGTCTTTGTTTGCATTCATATTTTGAGATTCCTATACCGTTTTTCCCAGCGGCTAGCTACTTATTATACCTCTCTCTTTTCTTCCACTGTATCTACTTTAGTCAGTTTCGTTTCGTTTCAACCTTCAATTGCAATTTTGTTTGAGAAATGCGTCAAACAATATTTTGCCCTTTAACTTTGTATGAATCCCATGCGGTCAATTTGGCAGATCCTTTCCATGTTCAGGTGATTCCAGAGAAAGAAAATGGATTCGAGCAAAAAAAGTAAGGAAAAATACCTATGTTTTTCTTCTTTTGTAATCGCAAAGGTATTTTCACCTTTTTTTAACTTTTTTTTTCTGGAAAAGTTAGTTCCAAAACATGACCACGCAAAAAGTTTCATCTTTGTTTAAATATCAATTTATCAGAAATGTCTTGAAAAAGGAAAAACTGGCGGACAAAAAACGAAGGTCATGCAGCAAATTTTATCGTCAGTAAAGTGAATTGTGTCGTGTCAAAGGAAGGTTAAAAAAAAAAATGTTGCCATTTTCATTTCGTGAAAAATCGCCAAAATACTTATCGAACTAACACTTCTTGGAACATTTTCAAGTGGATTTAGCTCCTCCTTTTTGACCCTAAACCTGAGCTCCTGGATTTTTCTGCCCCTATATCAACTTATAAACCAGAACTACTGGATAGTTACCAGTTCAAACTACAAAACATTTTTAAACCATCATTCACTCATATCAAAATTTTTCACCTTCAATTTCAAATAACTAACTTCACCTGAAGCTCACAGTTCCCGATGAACACTAATGAATGTTCATTTCCTTTTTGTAGGTTTGCTCTTACTGAGGATTGGAAAAAAAGAGGGGAAATATTGGAGTCAAGAAGGCTCTGACACATAGTCGGGAAATTCACCTTGGTTGGTCGAGGGAAATACTTCACAGAGTTTTCGGAAATTTATTTGTTAAAAAGCTTTTTCTGGTTTTTTCGATGCGTTTTAACTGTTTGTTATTTTTCGATCTGCTAAGATTTCTGTGTTTAAATATATGGCATTCTCAGTTTTTCCCTGGTGAGGATGTTTTTTATCTTACTCTTTAATGAGACGAATTTTTTTCCGAATTTCGCCATTTTGGATCTTTCTTCATGGATGTCTACCCAACTTCGGGCCAAAATACCTAAGAAGATGAATTGTTATATTTCGACTGCACCCATTAACCCCTTCCTGCTCTCTGTAGTTCCACAGCAATAAATCAATTGTGCAAAGCATGCAGTGACTTGCACTACCCCGGTGTGGAGGAGAACTGGACAACGTTTTAAAGAGCATCAAACTACCCATCGAATGGGCTTAAAATCAGCTCATAGGTGTTGCTAGTTGCGGAGATTTTTGCGATTGAAAATGAGAATTTTCGCTCCAAAAATTAGAAATTTTAATTTAATTCCGCCTTTGAAAGGGTAAAAATTCGGAGAAGTCGTGCATGCATGGATGAAGTTGAAAATCCAAAATCTTTCAGCCTGCAAGCGCTTTTCATTCCGAATTCAAACCCGCTTTATTCTTACTCTGTACCTGGATATCATGAAAACTTATCTTCAATTTGATAATCTTAACATATCTGCAAGATATGGAGATGAGTTAAGAATCTGGTACCTCTTAGATTTAAGAGATTATCTTGGGCGTTATTGGGAAGAAAGGTCATGTGCAGACGTATATGTTGTGTTTTACGATTAACTTAAATGTTTGCAACAAAATTTCACATGCAGCTTCTTTCGTTTGGAGAAGCTTCGAAATTTATTGATTTCCGTCGCCGCTACGCGGGGCGGAATCTTTAAAATCGCCTGATGGAAGATAGATATATATCTAGAGACAGCACAGAGCCTGGACGCTGCTAAGTTTGTGTCCAGGCTAAAACCTCGAAAAATTTCCATATTTTCATAAGCCAATGAAGATGCTTTATTTTAATCAATGTCAAATAAATGACCAATCTGAGCAGAGATTGTGTACTCTTCTTGTGGCCAGAACATTTTGTGTACGGCCATGACTAAAAGTGCTTACATTTTGTTGCTCGCCCCCCTTGCCACTTGCTGGTCTCTGATGGTTTGGTCGTAGTAGTTTTATTGATGTAGCTGGGGAGCTAAGCACATTTTTTAAAATCGTGTATTTTATCCGGTAAGAATTATTTTTTATTAAGTGAGAAAGGTGTGCTGGCTAGCTAGCTATCTCAATTTTTGGTGCTGACATACCCCTTTTAATAGTCGTGAAATTACTTATATACTCACTATCGTATAATAACATCGTATAGAGCCAGATAGCTAGCTAGCTAGCTACACAAAATGGTGCTTTGATTAGAGTTCTTATTTTCTTAAAGAGCCAGCAACAAAAAGCCTTTGTCCTGCTTTGCGTAATTTTTCCATTACTGGACACCCGACTCACCAGACTCACCCGACTCCTGTTCTTATGGGGGAAAAGGGGGCTAAAAAAGCTTCCAAGCAACACTTTGTGGGGCTACTTCTGTCAGATAAAAAGGTATATTAGCATAGGATTTTTATATATATATATATATATTTATATATTTAGCTGATGTAGGATAATTAGACGCTACGCATAGTATAATTAGCCGTTAAAAGCTTCCTTGTGTTCTTAACAGATAACTGTTGAAAAGTCCTAGAGTATTTAATGCTCATTTTGAGCAACGCAGACTCAATTAGGGTCCTCACTCTACCAGACAAATCCCTGCAACATCCAAAAGCCCTATTTCCCTCACATGGTGGGTTAACCTAGGGCTATCGTAACATTCACTCGCCCATATTGAATTGCTGCCAAGGGGAATCGAACCCCATTCTTCAGCACAAAGTGCCAGAGTTATAACCACAAGCTATGGTGCCATTGAAAATGGCTAACTATTCTGTTACTGGCTAATTATCAGTTCTCTTTGAGTGCCTAATTTTCTTGAAAATCTTTCTTGAACAAGTATCACAAAATATTTTTCTAAGATTTCTTAGAAAAGACTTGATTTTTAAAAATCTCACGAAAAGGACCATCGATTTATCAAATCCGCAAGTTTATTGTGTGTTTACCCTTTTTTGTTTCAAATTGTTGAATTCAATTCGTCAATTTAAAATTTCAGAAGTATTTTCAGAAAAATGCAACTAATCAGACTCTCCGAAAAGAAATTCAAATTTAGGAATTCGAATCAAAAAAGGATAACAAACAGTTAAATTTTTTGAATTCAATAAATCGATTTCGCCAAAATAAATCCTGTATTGTACACAGATTTCAAAATCTTGGATCGCCTGCTTAAAATGTTGTTTTTTCAACAAAAATATTTATATATATTTATAATATAATATGCCTTGTGCATCACATGTCATTGATTTGTATCTTTTTAATAAATTCCCTTTTCAAATCAAAGAGGCAAAGAGAGGTTAAAGATGCAATAATTAAACAACCTAATGAAATTTCAGTTCATGGCAAAATTGTATTCTTGTTTCTCATTTTTAAAACGTACTTTCTTTTTCAGATCAGCTGTTATCAAACCATGCACCATCAACATTTAAACAAATCTTCAACAGGAGAGTAAATTCTGAAGGCCTAAATACTGAAATATTTGAACGCTAATATGTATTTTTTGCTGAATTAATTAACAATGAACTACTTCCTTCATTTAAATGGAGCTCGTTCAAAAGTTATTATATTCGAATTGTCAAGTTTATACATAACAAGATTTGTATTCAGAAATTTTCAGAATTTCCTGATCAGTTTTACAAATATCCAGTTAAAGTTTAACTGTTATTTTAGAATACTTCATATGGCTATGTAAAAATTTTATTTTATTTTTTATTTATTAGATTGTATTTTAACAATACAGGTTAGTTACAATAAAAACTGAGAATTGGGATACTCGGTGATTTGTTTACCCCATAATTCTCCGTTTTCAAAGTCCGCTTCAAATTTCCAGGCTATTGACGGAAATCTTCAAGCCGCAGGGCTTCTTATTTAAACGATAAATAAATTCTGGTCATTTTAAAAGTGTGTAAATTTTGTTTGTTGTAAATTTGGAAGTTTAGCTACGTGTTATGAAGTATAACGAGACAATAGGCGCTGAGAACCAGGTTGCGTCCATACATTTTTTTGATAAAATGATTTTTAAATTACATCTATTATAGGTAAGAAGAAGCAATCGCAAGCAATTATGGGCAATTTTAGAAAGATTTGAAGAAACTTTTTTTTGGCTAGAATACCTGTAATATATAGTCTAGCCATAAAATCAAGTTTTCTACTAATCTTCGAAATTAAAAACGCTTTCGGAGTCTAACTCTTCTAACCAACAGGGATCTTAGGGATTGCGGCGCGGCATAGAAAGTAAAATAAAATGTCACCCGCCATGGTTAGCTCTGATAACCTAAAATAGCTTCTTTTTTACTTTAAAATATACTTCCCGGCGCTGCTACCCGTCTTTGTGGGAATTTCTGTAAGTCTCTACACAAGTCGGAAAGAGCCAATCTCATTCTCATGGCATCGGAATAGCGAAAAAGGCCACGGTTCACTACTAAGCTATTGCTTCCACCTCCATTCTCATCCTCGTAACATCTTTCCCAGCTAAAGTCTGATTCACTGTCAGGTTTTGTAGACTTTTTAATGGCCGAAACTTAGAAAGAAAAAAAAAACCCACAACTTTTCACGGGAACTCAGTTTTAAAAAAGGAAAGTAAAAAAAACAAGTGTTTACTTATCTTCAGTATATACCTGTTACATCCTCAGTACCTGTTACAAATGTTGAAAAACAAAACACCAACCGCTTTGTATATATAAAACCGCTTTGTATATATAAAAACCTGGGCCACGACAGAGTCAGCGAATTTATTGTCGTGGAGTTGACGTCACAAGCCCTCCCGCGAAGGCATTTATTTACGGGACACAAGATGGCGATTTTTTCCCATAATTAGTACAATATTTTGAGTTGATTTTTGATTACTTTTTTTAAAGTGGGAGGTAAGCTTTAAGGTATATATTCGCTCATTTACGTTTTTAAGCGATTCTTGTACATGCGTGGAAAAATCAGAAAAAGTGCAAAAAGGTGCAAAAAATGGTGACCTATAAGGTGGAGAAAGTCAAATTATGGTTAAAAACGTTTAAACTGTGGCTACTAGCGTCTTTTTACTGATATATGTTCTAAACTGAACTATTTTATCAAAAGGTGCCTTTACCTGGAAGTTCTACTTTGTTTACCTACTTTCGCATGTTGTTAAATCTTTTAACACTATAACATTGGAACTTCACAATGAATTTTACAAAAAGTAAGTAAATTTTCACAAGTCCTGTTGAGCTATGTACGACGTGTTACGTCACAAATGAACATGCAACATCCTAGTGGGCTTTTGTTCAAGAATTTTGGCGACTGTTAATGTAATTATTGTTTCTGGGAGATAAAGTTTACACATACATAAAAATATTTAAAAAAATAGAAAAATTTATGTAATGTTGTCTCCTGGATATGTAAGAGTGTTTTTATTACAAAAAAACATACATGTAAGGTTTTTTAATGCACAAATTTTCCTCCTTGTAAGAGAATTGTGCAAGCAAAATCAAATTTTGTCAAAAGAACATTGAGTTTGTAAAATTATTTTGAGCATAAAGTGTGTACGCAGTAATCAATACTGGTTTTAAATTTCAATATCTTATTAAATATAGAAAACATGTTTAAAATGCAATAAAAATAAAGAGTTGCAGCAAACTATAAAAAACATCTATTTTTTTAGTTTTTTTTGATATTTTTTAACTTTAAACGAGAATTTATTCCTATGATTAAGGCCGATATACTTTTCAGCAAAAACTAGTCGATTTATTAATTCGTTTTTGAATAAGACAGTGGAAAGTACTTGTAATATCAGCCTAGTGTTTCTTATAATCATGTTTCTTATATAAATATATGCTTTATGTTTGCAATAGGTCAGACAAACTGATGTTGTTGTTTTTGTTCTCCATAAAACCATTGTTGTAACTTGAAAAATTTCAGTTTGCCCGTAACATGGATGTATTGAAATAATCTTTGTCATTTTCTTTCTATCTTATGTTTTTTTTTTATCTTTTTAGGTCATCTAACTAATCTCCGAAAAGTGGAAGTTTACATGTATAGGCAAGAATGTAATCACCTGATCTATTCTTACGTTGTTTTTCATACTACACGAATTTATTCCTATTTTGGTCTCACTTTTGAAAGGTTTGGGTGGATTGAAAAAAAATGCAAGAAAATTCAGATTTTGGTTTGTTCTTATTTTGTTACAAAATTCAGACCTTGATTGTTAGTTTTTAAACAAATTTTGTTCCAATTTAATGAGAAAATATTAGGGTCCTGTCTTTATACAATTGTTCTTACAAAAAAAGTGTGTTGTCCTGTCATATTTCCTAGAAACTCCTGAAAAATGTAACAGAGCAGGTGATTTGAATCGCTCAATCATTTGTTGTAATCTTCTGTTTTCCCGAATTTGTTACGGCTCCTCGCTATACAATTCTAGTGTAGCAAAACTGTATCCGTCTGGGGCTACCACCTTCAAAGCCTATGTCCCTACAAACATTCCTGTCTTTGGTTCTTGTTGAACAAATTGATGAACCCGCCCATTTCCCCATTTTACGGGTTTCATAGAGATTTTTAGGGGTAGTTTCGAGTAATGGCCATTATCAAAGCCTCTGAAAGGTATGGGACCTAAAAATTTGGAATAGTTATTGAAACTCAGTAAGTATTGTAGCTATGCAACATAGTATTAGAAGTTATTAAAATAATACCGTCAGGGGGTGAATCCCCCCCGGACCGAATAGGGTTAAAGCATATTGTTATGAAATAATCCTCATGTACCTCATTATTGCTATGTTTTCTTCAAATGTCTGTAAAGCACAGGGCAATAAGATTCGCGTTTTACAGTTATGACCTTTAGAACGTACCGCAATTTTACATTCAACTTGTAAATATACCTTATTTTTGACATTATTGTTGCTAAAAGGATTAGCGTGGAATTCTTTCAGGTAAATATTTTTTATGTGCCTTTATCGTATTGATTACTACAAATAGGTCTGATACAAAGTTTCAAACACTTGTGGTTTATACTCCTAATAGTCTTGTAAGAAAGATCATTTTATAAGAACATTGCAACATTTTTAAGACATAAGTGGTCATAACTTTGAATAGACAATACGCTTTCAGATAAAACTTCACAGTCTTATGCATTTACAAGTAAGAAACAGCAATGCATAATTAACCTCGTCAATTCTTCTTTGCGGGAGGTTAAAACGGTTTTATTTCTTGGCATTTCAAAGGCTGGAAAAGCGCTGACGTCTTCAAATTTCAAAAAATACATGGTCACTTTTTCTTAGATACAATTTTTTTAATGCTGTTTCTTCAGTATTTCATTAGAGAGTTATGATTTAGAGAGTTGTGTGACTCTGACCGTAATTAACTTAAAAAGACTTTTATAAGAACATTAAATGTCGCAGCTTGTAACCTCAGTAATAACGCTCACATTGTAATAAAACTTCGCATTCTGGTGCAGTCTGTTGTGGCAAGCAATTTTAAGCCCAAAACGTTTCCATTTTTTCCCTTTGTTTACAATATCTGTTCTTTAAGCTCATGACACACTTTTGTTCAACCACTCTTTATGAAAGTTTAACTCCGTATTTTTTAAAATGCTTCACTCACCAGCTGACTGAGATATGCGGGCAAAACTTGTTGTCATCATGTATTTGAAGGTCCTTCCTCACGACCTTTTGCAACTAGCTGGGCACGCTCCTGTTATTAATGGCGGTCACAATACGGTTAAAACGTTGTCACATCTGTTCCTTCAATAACATATAATTTTGCTTCTCTCGAGAGATCAGGCAGTACTCATAGTCACTAATCACCCCATTTTCTACTGCTTTTGAGATGAGATCAACAATGGAATTCAATTTTGATTCGGCCAATAGGCTGATAACCTCGTGATTTTTACTCTTAACCACAAGCCTTGTCTGGAGTTCCTCAGATCGGCCTGACCGATTGATGCGGCGATGTTTATACCACCCATGGCAGTACAGATCGGAACACCGAGACCCGAGGCTAACGCCCCGATCTCAAAGACATAATTTAAAGCATTACGTTCTCCGTTATTTCTTTCAAGGACGACTCACCTAACACAAATCAAATACACCATGGTATGGCCACTAATCTTTCTAACGAAAACAATTTAGACAATGTAAGTTTTAACACATCTTTAATAACTTGACTTAATTTTTTAAGGCAATTAGAATAAAAACAAATGTTCTAGAAGGAAAATACATGCCATGCCATACAAGCCTTTATAGTGACAGTTTTTAGCTTCGAATTACTTATATATAATAAACAATAACTTGGTCGTTTCGTTTACCGTAAGTGATGAAATCTTAAGCGAACCTTTCTGTCGATCCGGTGTGAGGCAGAAGTACAGGATGGTCTTTTGCGTGGGAGACATTTTTTATATAGTATCTATTTTATGTAGAAATATCTTTTTGACAAATAAAGAACATGTAATTTTCTGAACTGAACTGAACTACTGGGCTACATTTTTATCTTTTTCTATTCGTTTTTTATATAGATTATCTTAAATAAATGATTATTATTCTAGGTTCCCAACACACCTTTCCCGAGACCATGAGTCATACTTTTTTTAAACTCGTATAATATGAATACCATATTTGAATTCAGCGTAGTTTGTTTAATTTATGTGTAAAAGTTTAACTTGATACGCCAACAGAAAGTGCTATTTTGAGGAGATATATATCACAGTTAAAGTCTTCTTAATGCCCAAGTTACATGTCCCGCCTCGTTTTCAAAAAGAGGGTGGACATGCCACAAATCTTTAAATTAGAATAGCAGGTTGTTTACTTGCTGCATTGTTTCGAAATTTTCTTTGTTTATGACATTTTTAATAAGGAATTCAAATCTGTTGTCCGTTTTTCATAAAACTCAACAGAAAAAGTTGCGGCACATCAAAAGAATAAGTCTCGGGAAAGGTGTATTAAATAAGTTTTGGTTATAAACTAATTCTTTGCTACCGCTTGCATGATGTCATTTTCACATGCCTTTCTTAACTCTGTGGTCACATTCGCCTTAATTAAAAAGCTATTTTACATTTTATCTTCCGAAGGCAATGGAATTTTCCTGACAAAATCAAACACTTTGCCTGTCAGCATAACTGAAAATCAAGAGTTTGTGAAACTGTGTGATGACTTGACCTTCTAGTTGAAAATGTAGAGGTTACACTGTCGAAAGATCAAAATTCAGCGCAAGATCTCTTTTTAGCAAGGATAGTCTGCAGATTCAGGATAATTGAACCTAACAACCATCTCTGCACAATACCATACGTACAACTAACGGTCACTACGCAAAAACAGACAACATAAACATAGAATATAAACACTACGACAACATTACAACCTTACAGCAACCAAACTGGTTGTCGCTTAGGACCAGCCGTTCGCAACCAGCCTGAAGTCGGTGGGGTAATCTTCGCGGATGTAAAGTCACGGAAACAAGAAAGGGAAAAATGAAAAAAATCTTATATCGCGTCTTTCTAATATCAGGTATAGCAACGTCGTTAACCCTGCAGACTAAGTGAGCCAACTTAGCCTCCGTACAGAACTGGGGTAATAAGTGGAGTCGTTACACCCAAAGACAAGGCAATTACCAAGCCCCCTTGCTAAGCTTCTTATAATGACTTTCTAGGAAAGTGGCGAGTAAGCCAAGGCGTGATTAACGGTAAAGTGTATCTGAAACACGCAGCAGGGGTAATTTAAAACCGCTAGGAAAAAGAGATCCCTCCCTTTTTGATATAATTTACCATCTCTTTAGCTTTCGTGTTCTAAATATGAATAAATAGATTCCAGCATATCATATTGCTTCCTTAGTCAAGTGAAATTCTCTTTATAATCCTAAGCAACGCCGAAAACCAAAGCAGTTGTTCATATTTTGTGGCAAAATGTGCAAAAAATTGCAGCATGATATTAGGGCAGTACATAAATCATTTAATCAAGTGGCAAATGCTCTTAAACTCAGGCGTATTCCAAAATTCAGGTCTTTTCAACCGTTTCAAAGAGAAGGAATAATTACGTACCTTATCGGATAAAACTTGGTCGGACAAAATTTTAGTCGGATGAAATATTAGTCGAACATAATTATAGTCATCTCCAAAAAATGTAGTCACTTTTGTCCGACTTAGTTTTGTTCAATAAGGTATAACAAGAAAGAGGCGATAAAAGAAAACCTTGTTTTTCAAGAAAAACGGAAGCGTAGGAAGTATATAGACTCGTTGTTTTGCACAACATGTTCTGCTGTTATTTAAAAACGTTTTTTTTCTACACATAGACGTTCGTGTACTAAACAACATGATAAAATGTCAATTGGTGTACCATTCGATTTAGAAAAATTTACAAAACGTTTTAGAGAAATTGGGTGACGATGAATTGAGCTCCATAATAATAAAAGACGAGCATATTCTGTATTTTTAGCAAAATTCAGTGTAAAGCGTCTCCACAGTATATAAACCAGTAAGAGCAGAAATGAGCCAACTGGCAAATTTGTATTGAACGCTTAAAACGTTGGAAGGTATATTAAAAACAACTTACTAGACAATTTTGAAGATTTGTGCAATGGTTATTTGGTTTCATTGTTAATTCCTGAACATATATTTAAAGCGATGAAAACACTTGCCGATCCTAATATTTGAGTAGCTGTTGGTGTTGCTAAAAGCTACAATATTCTGAATTAAACTTCTCTGACTGGCATGCACTTAAAGATGAATGCAGTCAAGTTACTTTACCAAATTCTAGTGTTGTGCACTCTCCTTCCTTGTGTTTCATTTTGCCCTTGGTACCCAGCCCTCTCAAGGGACGGTACATGGTGGTTTGGTTTCTTGAAGATAACAGTCACCTTTTAGAGAAATATCCTTCCGTTTAAATCTGTTAACCCTTTCACTCCCAATTTTCCGAACAGCGGGTGATAAGAAAACCGCATTTTCCGTCCTCCGCACAGCGGGTGATCAAGTCGCGTTTTTAGGGCGAGATTCCTTGTTTTCATTGCACAAACTGTGTCTCGTTGGAAAGCTGATGAAATGCCTGACTATTTACAGGAATCTAAATCAAAAAATCTCATTCACAACGATTTTCAGACGATTTTAAATTTTGTCTAAAAAATGTCAGGACAAAAAAGAAAAACGACAGATGACATGAATGATATAGTTAATTTTATGACTGGAAGTGATGGGGAAATTGATCTTAGGGAGGATTTCAACGACACAGATGACAGTGATTTGGAACCTGCAACTGCACCTGCAGCAATGTTACTCAACACCAATGAGGAGTGTGCTACCGATCAAAGTGTACAAGATAGTGACGATGAAGACAATTTGCCATTGAACTTATTGCGTCCTGACAACCACAATGCTGATATTGGCACAGTTGAGATAGATGAAAATACTAGTGAAGGAGAGAGAAAATATTATACAAAGAGGTGGCTAGCCACCGCAATGATAAACTCAACCTGTTAGGTCTTTGGAAATAAGCTGGAGGTTGTACTCCTCTAGAGAAAATGCCTCTAAAAGCACAATTCTCATTTTTTTCAAGGAATTAATCAAAAAAAAAAAAAATAAATAAATAAAAAATAAAAAATAAAAAGGACACAACACATTTGAAAAGATGAACAGAGCTTTAACCAAGGGTAGGTTTCGAGCCCTATTTCTGAACCTAAGTACCCTGGATCTCTAGCTTGGTCACCTCGAAGAGGTCCGCGGACGGTCATATAACAATAACGCTGACAGATGGTTAAGATGTGGCAGAGGTAATGTTCTAGGTCGAGGACGAGGTCGTGCAAGGGGACGTGGTAAAGGTAAAGAACAACTGCAACCTAATGGTAATGATGAACAGAATTGGAGCTGGGAGAAGGAAAGGAAGGTTGGTATTGACAATGAGATACGGATACCATTTGGACGAAGGGCGCATAAAAGTTTCTCTACCTGACAACCCAACGCATTTAGACTTTTTTCGCTCTACCTAACCGATGAAATATTTCAGCTTCTCGTTGATGAAACAAATCGGTTTGCTGAACAATATTTTGAACATAAGCCTGAAAAAAGGAACAATACATATGCTGGGATGTGGTTACAAGTAACGTTGGAAGAAATGAAGTCATTTATTGCTATTATTTTGTTGATGGGTATAATTCACAAACCGTCAATTGATATGTACTGGGTGACAGATTCATTGTTATGTACTCCTGTTTTTTCTAAAATCATGACAAGAAACAGATTTCAACTAATTCTGAAGTTGTTGCACTTCAATAATAACGAAGATCCTAACTTTAATCCATAAAACAAAGATACGAACACTACCCAGGACAGAACTTGAGTGTTTATGAGTCTCTCGTACTTTTTAAATGTCGTTTGAAGTTCAAACAGTACATCCGTACTAAACGAGCAAAGTTCGGAATCAAACTATATGTACGTTGTACCTCCAATTGAATAACTCTCGATTTTTTAGTGTATTGTGGAAAAGGTATGTTCTATGACGACGACAGCAATGAAGGGATGCCAACAACTCAAAGTGTTCCTGCCTCATTGATGGTCCCGTACCTTTAAAAATATCACATCTTATTTACTGATAAATTCTACACCAGTCCAAGTCTAGCTGAATACTTTTTAAACCAAGGCACCCATCTTTGCGGAACAGTTAGAAGTAATCGCAAACACTTCTGCAAAGATATCGTCGATGTCGTGTTGAAAAAAGGAGAAGCATCTTTTTACAGATCAACCAACAACAACAAAATAGTTGTTTCAAAATACAGAGCTGCAAAGGGCAAATCTGGTAACAAACCTAAAATTGTTTTTTGCTATCAATATGGCATTTAGACTTAATGTCAGAAACTGGTCAAGCAAATAAAGATGGTGTACCAATCCGTGAACCCACTATGATAAAATCGTACAACAGCCACAAGGGAGGTGTTGACATGGTCGATCAGCAGCTGCATAACATAGATGTTCTCAGAAAACACTATAAGTGATACAAAAAGGTTGCTTTCAGATTGATTATGCAAGCAGTATTGAATTCCCACAAACTTTTTCAGTTTCGTACCGAGAACGAAAAGAAGACCTTCTTGGAATTCCTACAGGATGTTATTGCAATTTTAGCTAAACAGAATGAGCTACCATAGAACTATGTCCCTTGCTTATATTTTATGTTACCTTATAGATTTTCTCAACTATATCTAATTGATTATGTGTTGAAAATTTTTTTTTTACCATTTCTAAACAAATATTTGTTATTTTTCAATAACGATGTAAGGATCTATTTATAGATTGTGACGGCACAAATTTCAATTTTAATTTTTTTTTGGAAGTTTTGTTCCAAATTATATAAAAACAAAAGGGTGAAAATTTCAAGATGATTTTTTTTATACTTTTGCAGATATTAATATTTAAGTTAGTAAGGTTGAATTCCAAAGAAAAAGCTCTGGGAATATAGGGGAAAAATAGCTGGAAGTGAAAGGGTTAAAAGTAGATATATATTGGTTGTTTTTTTGAAGAAGAAATATGCATTGTTATATTACACATAGAGAATTTGGAGTTTCAACCGAATTTAAAGTTTTTAGAGGTTTTATTATATGGTCATTGTTTACAATATGACTGTAAATTCCGTTACATTTAAACAAAATTATCACCAACTTAACGCCCATTGTACAGCCTTTGGGGTTGCTGAAGATAAGAAAAATTCTATGTTATTATCCTGCTTAACAGATTCGGCGTTTACCGAAGTCGCACATTTGTTAGCAGCTACCCCAGACATAACTTTTGCTCAAGTTGCACAACGATTAAACACTCAGTTTAGTGGTTAGGATTACCGTAGAACTTTGCAAATGAGATTGCAAGCCATGAAATTTACCAAAGGTACAAATATGTTAATGAACTGACTACAACGATTAAAGGAGTATATTAATTGGACGATAACGATATCATCCGTGAAGTAGCATTAAACCATATTACTTCGAATTTAGAGGACAATTTACGGGTGAAGGCAAAAGATTTCAATTAACAGGAAACAAATCTTTAGAAACATTACTGGAATTTTTGGTTATGAAAATAGATGCAACAGCCAGTTGTGCAGAACAACCGTTAACGTGTGCAGCTGGAAGATTTAAAACGAAAAGTGAAAGAAGAATCGATAAGCTAAAAAAAATGAAGGAACGTGTTCTAGAAAGACAAGATGTCAAAAATCGTGAAGAAAAAAGGAAACCGATTTGCAGTTATTGCAAAAGATCGTTGTTTCAAAAAACAACAACGAACATTTTTATCGCTAAAAATCGCCGACCATTCCGTCCAATTTTTATGACACAGGATCACAATTTTCGATCATGACCCGTGAATCCTTCGAGAAATTGACGTCGAAACAGCCGTTATGCGAACTCCAGCACCGGCATTAATGGTTTTTCTTTCATTTTGATGGCGTAGCTTACCTCAATATACCGTTTTCAAGAGATAAAAGATCATGTTATACCTTAGAGATGAACCTATTTTACTTTCCAGAGTCGTTAATTGCAACATTTTTGGCGCGAAAACATTTCATACACAACGAAGGAGAGCGCACAACACTAGCCAAATAAATGCGACTAATAACAGACACTATGTCAGTACCGTTAAGCAGCATGTGATATCTCTGATAAAGACAGGAATCTGTTTCTAATCATATGAGCGATAGTAGGGAAATGATCAAAAAATACCTACCAGGCTCCTTTAGCTGCATTACAAAAGTTGGTTGTATATTGATAATGGTAAGTTTAATCTAACTCCTTCATCATGGACACTGTTGATACTCTGAAACTGTATTTAAGCCAAATCGATAAGAATATTGATGAAACTGGAAGGAGGTGCCCTAATTTGTCCAAAGAAGGACGGAAAACATTAACAGAGCTAGCAAGTGATGATACAATAGTTATAAAACCTGCATATAAAGGTAGTGCGATTGTTGATTGGGACAAAGAGAATTTCTTAAAAGAATATCAGATTCAGTTAGCGTTTAGCGATGTTTATGAACCTGTGAGTAAATGCGTACTTGATAAAATAAACAAAAAGAAGTCCATACGTTTCATCTTACTCTGCAACTTTAATTTTTAATAGTCTTTACTTTGATTCTTTGGTTAGGTTTTAGGTGAACTTCTTGATTCTTTTTTCCAACTTTTCTTTTGTACTCATTTTTACCTTGTACCGATTTAATTTCCCGCTTTTTTGGCCTATATTAACTTTTTTGTTCTTTATCTGGACTTGAATTATTTTTTACGTTTAAACACTCATTGATACCAGTATAGATACATTTATATCAAACTAAAGCTCGTAAACTTGCGTCCATTTAGTGCTGACGTGCATATATGGGTGTTGTTAGTGCATATATGGGTGTTGTTAGTGCATATATGGGTGTTGTTAGTGCATATATGGGTGTTGTTAGTGCATATATGGGTGTTGTTAGTGCATATATGGGTGTTGTTAGTGCATATATGGGTGTTGTTAGTGGGTCCTACGGAAAAAAGGCAGATCAGATTTAAAAAAATATCAATTCAGTGAAATGATGTTATTTTATATTCAAATGACGTCATTTATTGTTTCCTTTACGTCAAACAAATTTAAATTCCAAGCATGCGTGACTTCTGTTTTATTTTACATGACGGTATTAAAAGTTTTTTATTGCGTGTTTAGTTTAGGCAGCAAAATTTCATATAGCTATTGTACTACGCTTGTCCCATCACAAGGCAAACGGCATTTTTGAACGTTTTTTATTACGGACCAAACACATTACATATATTCCAAACATTTAAAAGAAAACCAAAAGCTTCTACAGCGTCTTCTACGACGTGTAAAATCTATAACTGACACAAATAAAGGATGTAAACCTACATTGTCCTTTTTGGCTTGTTGTTTTTGCCGTGACCTTTGTACGACGATGACGTTCTATAACTCATCGTAATTTCAAGTTTCTCCAGCACTCATAGTAACTCAGGGTAGCTGAAACATCCACACCAAGAAAATCCTTCTCTTTTGTGCTTTTAGCCTTGTTGTCGTGCGCACGTATAAAGAAAATATACTCTGCTTAAAACATTTGCCATGGACATTTTGCAGAACATTTGACATGGAAATTTTGCAGAACATTTGACATGGAAATTTTGCAGAACATTTGCCATGGATTTATTTTGGTGTTATCTTCTTTTTGCAGTAGCAGTTTTGGACCATCGTAACAATCCAGCTAAAGATAAGAAAACAACATGGAAGAAAAACGCGCTTTCTTAATAATATTGAGACTGCATTAAAATTTAAAAATTGAGAATATTCTATCGAATATACCGATATGTCGCATATGCCAAAGTGTCACCATGACAAAGTGTGACGATGTCATTGGGCATCGGCAGTTTGTTAGCCAAGTTAAGCCTGATTAAAACTTGTGTTAATTTTCATGTCGAACGTACAACTACAACTATTGTTCTTTGTAGAATAAGGTGTATCCAAAAAAGACAAGCAACATTATCAAATGTTTTCAGTACATTGGAAGGATTAAATTAAAAAATATACTGCTTTTTTGTGAGCTTTTTTCATATTTCTGTAAAATTTGGAATAACAAGATAATGGCCCTACATTTCTCCTTTTATTCTATTTTTTCTAAAAAGACTTTCTATACCCGGCGTTATTTGAGATTTGAATCACGTTTAACGTGAACATTTCCACGGGCTAACCTGATTAATTGTTTAATGGTTTATATTACAAAATTATGAAATTCAAAATATCATTTTTTCTGTTTCGTCAGTTAAGAAATGTCGTCCTCTTTTAATATTTGTTAAGCTGGACAGGAAATATTTGCTATAAAATTTCCAAATGGAGATTGAGCAATTTATTTCATTAATTTGCTTGGTGCAAATATAGCACTACAGCCATAATGCAATCTGAGGACGCATTGCGAGACGTATACCATTTGAACTATCGTAAAAGATATTTCAGTTGTACGACAACTGTCATGCTTCAGTTGACTTTTGTGCATCTTCTGCTTTTTGTTCAACAGGAACGTTCAATTTAAAATTAAAATGTACGTCCCATTAAAATAAAGAATTTGAAGTTCTCCAATTTTTAAAAAGTTAAAGCACAGGAGTAATGAAATTATTAAAAAACTATGGTTGTTTGTTTGTTTGTTTGCTTCATAATGTGAAGGTTGATATCATTAATTCTTTCCAAAACAATTTATTGTGACATATAGATCAGTTAAAACCATTTACCAGCCAGGTTTTATCAAATTAAAGTGAATTAAAGTCTGTTTTTAAGCGCCAGTTGTAAAGCATGCTTAATGTTCGCAAAAATAAAAATCTTCTGAATCAAAATTATTCCTTGTTAATATAAATACTCTTTCTTGATTCAATGTAATTTCAAACTTTTTTTAAACTTTTCCCTCTGTGTCATCCTAAATTTCTCTGTTCCATCGATGACTCTAAATATCTTAACATTGTACTTTAACTATCGAGTTTGTTTTTTTATTTCACTCTTTCAACAGGAAGAAACTATTACTTGCCATCTTGTCTATTTTATATGTATTTTTTTCTCAGAACGCGTTTTTTAGAACTTCTGTTTTTGACGCACTATTGTCTGTGAATCAATTCTTTTATTTCATATTTTAAAAAATATCTTCTTAAAGAATTGCTTAAAGTTTTTAAAAGAACTTTCATATCTATAGCTACATTCTTGGTCAAAATAGGTTGAGACAGCTAATTTCGAAGTTCGCCACCACAAGTAATTACATATAACCTATTTCTGTATTAGATCCATGCATTTTAAACTTGTCAATGTGTAGAGTGCACCTTAGGTTATTTGGTTAAACCCAAACTCTAAAAATGTGCTATTCGTTGCTAACGTCAACATACCCAATTTCCACGAATTTTGGACCTTCTAGAACCCAGACGTAGATTATGTCGTTGTCCAAGCTTTTTAGACACTTTAAAGTATCCACCAGAGGACAACCATTGTTTTAAAGTAACCATCAGAGAGCGACCGGTATTTTAAAGAAACCACCAGAGAACCAACCAGAACCTATTTTTAGGTAACTACCACAGAACCACTAATATTCACCAGAGAATCAACAATAGTTTAAAGTATCCACCAGTATTTTAAAATAACCCAAGTAAGCCACCAGTACTTTAAAGATACCACCGGAAAATCAACAGTACTTAAAGAAACTACCAAAGAACCAACAGTATTTAAAAGTAAGTACCACAGAACCACCAGTATTTTTAAATAAACACCAGAGAACTACCAGTCATTATAAACTTAAAACTTATAATGACCTATAAACTTAATTACTGATTTAACTCCAGGTAAGGTAGCCATGATACCCCAAAAGTTTACAGATATCCTTGCAGAATAATATCCTCGTCCCCAGGGTTTGTTGCTCGATGCCTAAGTGATGAAACTTGGTGCATTTGTAGAAAATCTTGGTACAAACTCATTTTAGGTAAATATACAACTTGATGACGTCATAGGGATCAAAAGTGACGTCATACGTATGACTAATTTTTTAGTTCTGATAATACAAGTATATCCTTTGTAACACAAAAGTATTCATTAGCATATACTTTAGAAACAAAACAATGCGACGAAACTGTTTTATATTGACTTACTGTAAAAAGAATTCTTAAAAGAACACTCTTTGTTCAGAAATGTCAGGAAGTTAAATTTATTTCACTAAAATTTGTTTTGGCTGAATCTGTATTAAAATTTAGGAAAAGTCACCAAATTTCAACATTCAATTTTATCCACAAAAAAACACATGAATACTTTGTTTCCCTTCTGTTTACCTGAAAAAAATTCAGTTTCGTCTTGATATGGCTAACCCACTGTGTACAAGTTTTTTCAAGTAGAAAAATGTCATGTTGTGATTACGGTAGCGTCTAATGAACAATGACTAGTCACCGGGAAAGGTCTTTTGTCTTACCTTCAGGCAAATCGGTCTGAAAGTTCTTAACAGGGCTTCATCACAGACACGTTGTACGCAAAAGTTCCAATTAGGAGACTTTATTTTAATCTTTAAAGATAATACTAAACGTATGAATTGATGTGACGTGTGCGTAACTGATTGGCTAGTACCTCTGAACGTAATTCACGTGGTTGTATCACTTGGAGGAGTGTTGCTGTTTTCTTATTAAAAAAAGGATGCATCCGCCCATGTTTCTCTAAACGCCTTAAAAAACTAGTAGTCGACCTGTGGAAAAATCCACGGGGTCGCCCGACCTTCAAATATCGTGTTTTGTGTTTTCGTTACAGACTGACAAACATGCAGACGAGGGCTAATGTTATAGAGACTTATAATACACTCAGTTTCAGGCTTTACAACGGTCAGTGCATAGGGAAAGGGATTGGGGGAGATTTACATTACCTTTTTGTTTTGATGGCGATTTTTATTATTGAAATTATTTATTTAAAATTATTTACCCAGGATGACCTCGAGGGGTTGCTAGCAGTACCAGGTCCTGGGAAGGAAGTCCTAGTGCATTTAAAGCTTTTTTTAGCTACAGAAGTCGTGAAAGCACAGTATTCGCTCATCTAGACAACTGCCTAAGATATCAATCCTATTTTAACGCGCTAAGAAGAAAGGATAGATTCACACTTATATAGTCTCTTGCATGACTCGACTGGAGTGTGAACCCAAGACCTCCTGCACTGGAAGCGAACGCTTTACCACAAGGCTTTTATGCTGTATTGCGACATTTTTATAGAATTCTATTGTTACTTCTATTACCGTGTGTTTTTTGTGTGTTCCATGACAAAAGCTGTATTCTGTGGATCTTCTCCATCTTAGAAAAAGAAAAAAGTCGGTCTAACAGAGCTGAAAACTAAATCTGAGGCAATTTGAATTCAGTAGCCACCCGCCAAACTTCCTTAGGAAACTCTTTTAAAGATATACAGTGAAAATCAAATTTTAACTGTGCCCGCGCGCTTTTAAACTTTACTATGGAAAAGCCAATGCAGTTGGTTTTTCAGAAGTAGGCTGTGCTATATTTAAATAAGATGCTCGCATATACAGAATAAAATTAGAGGGGCTAATTTTTAGTGGCGTAAAAGGATCTACCATGGTTGTGTTTGACATGCCAAAATAAATTTTTAAAATTCACCTTACACAATGTCAGACTTTCCCGCCTGGTTATATGGAGCTCTAAATTTTCATTCCTAAGCATTTAGAGTTCTCGTTGCTGTTATTATTAATAAAAAAGACTTGAAAAAAAGTGTAAAAATATAGTGAAAAAATAAGAAATGTTTTTCTTTTTGACAACTCTGGTAACAATAGTGCTGCCAATGTTGACAATAATACACATTATATAAGCTATAGACCATATTAATAACGTATATATATTAACTATTATTTCAGGGTATGAAAGTGATTTTTGTAAAAAAACATGTCAGGCTCAGCTATTATTGCTCTAACCGGCGCGTTCACCCAAACTACCTCGAAATAAAAACATCATTAAACTCGATTGTTGTTTTAACTGAACATTGTAAACAATGCAAGAATGAACTGTTTGACGTAGGACAGAACAAAAACTGGAAGTGGACAATGTTAGATTGCCGCCATATTTGTTTTTGCTTGCTAGACTTTCGGTGCCGTTCAACTAAAACGGCATTATGACTAAAGATGGTAGAGTTAAAAGTGTAAAAGAAGAAAGACGTTTTTGTTGATTTTTACATAGAAGAAAAACCATTGTCGTATTTGTTTGTTTTATTACCCCCAAGTCATGGCTGAAATGTTCACAGACAAAACCGGAAATGAAAATTTTTATGTAAATGTTCATGTAAATGACATGTAAAAGAAGCGTGCACAACACATCAGATTATACAAGCGTAATAATCGTGTTGTTAAAACGGGACAAAAATTGCTTTGGCATTAAACTTTACCATGCGTAATGAGTTTTTAATAACAAAGTTTTTTGATGGTGAGAGGAGGTGATTACCTGCTTTGAGTTACATTCCAGATATAAATATTACTTAAGGATACGAAAGTGAAGACTGGTTTCCTGCCACACAAACGTAAACACACACTCGAAACTTGATAAAATTAGACCTTATGACTTCGTCAAAACAATGTAAATCTTTGATCAAACAAGGTCTGACGTCATACAGCATGGCTAAGGTTATCATCACTTAATTCGCATTTCTTATTCTTTAAAGTTTTGAAAAATTGTTGTGCAACAAATTAAAAATTCTAGTGAACAACTAAACATTTAGAAGCTGAAAAAAATTTGAACAACAGTTTTACAAGACAGTGTACCTATCTGCTTGTATCGTGCCCAATTGATCAAATAGCGCTTCAAATCTGCTCGATAAAGATAACACACACCTGAGTTTCTGATCAACGTGATGGTGTGATGGTATATTTGCTGAGCACTGTAGCCAGGGGCGTGGTCAATGGGTGGAGGTATGCTTATTTCACACGTAATCCATTTTCTATTTTTGATGCAATTTGATACTGTAGTCCTTAGATTATGATTGAATTTTAATCAATTTAGAAGAGTTGAAATTTTAAAAAGCATCATTTCAAGAGATATTTTATTGTGATTAGCTATCCTTGTTAGCTAATTATGATGCCATTTCCACGTTTTTTAGCATTCTAAAGTTGGGGCCTACTGCGGTATATATTTTGCTTCTTAAAATATTAAAACGTGTCTAGCAAATTTTTCACTTTCAAAAAATTTGTTATGTTAAATCGCCGAATTGTAAAAAATTGTTAGTTAAGCTAACATTGTTTGTCAAATAAAATAGATTTGCGTCACGGAAAAATATTCTTCACAAAAACTGCTTAGACCACCCACTCACTTTGCAGAAAAAGTTTGTGAAGAATGAAAAAAGTTTTTTGTCTCCAACCGCTAGCAAAATTTATTGTTGGTGTATAAATATACTTTAAACAATTCATAGCAATTCACGATTATCACTGGTCCTAACCAAAGAACAAGAGACCACATCTAGCTAGCTAGTAGCCAGTTACCACAAAACTAGCCAGCCAGCTAAACACTTATTATGGGTACCGTGACACATTTCTACATGAAAGGGACCATTCAAATATATCTGTCGTGGAAAAAACCCTATAATATTATTGTTAGCTAGCTATATCTAAAGATAGAATAAAATGCAAGAATAATAGTAATACTTTTCTTCGTGGATTCGTGGACAACTACATACATGGCTATTGTTTGTTTACGTCCTTCAATCTCGTCATCAGGGTTTTGTCTTAGATTGTTGGAAAATTACTTAATGGCGGCGAAGTTGAAATCTTTTTAAAAGTGGTGCATTAAAATACTTCTGCCGCTGGCTGAATATTGCACACCAGTTGTAAAGAAGGACTGAAAAATCTGGGTTATTTAATTCTGAATGGGTTTGTTCGAGGCATAGGTGCAGAAAGTTACGAATACCACTAATTTGTACAAATTAAATGACAAGTTGCCAAAATTAGCACAAAATATAGCAAAGATTGTCAATTTTCACTACTTTATATTAAAATTGGGATTTATGTCATGAACGATTTTGTAATATAATCATGTTAACTTACCAATTTATGTTTTTTTTCCGCCACTAACTTAACTAAACTTCGGCGGTTTTCCAAAACATGCCATTTTTAGTAGGGGCGGATCTAGGATTTTTTTCTGTTTAGGCAAAATTTGATAGATTTTTTGTCAAAGTTATGTCAAGGGTTGTCGTGTGGTACGAGGTAAATCAGGCGTTTCGTGTTTTTTCTGTAAAAGGAGCTAAAATTTTCCCAAAGGTATAGTTTTTAGTTATTAAAAATCCTTCCTAGATTAGAAACGAAAGTTTTTTTAATAGCTAAATAAATAACAGTAATCTCCATAGTTTTAACCCTTTATCCTTGTTAAAACATGTGGATGGAAAATGCATCCGTTTAGCAAATTAGATTCGAAACAGGGTTAGCGTTTCCATAGTTTGTTTGAATGACATACTGGTATTTGGTATCCTCATCTAAGCATCTTCAACAAAAATACAACAAAAAATTACATTACAAGACAATTTTAGGAATAGATAGCCGACAGTAGTGCAACGTAGAAATATTGTTTGGAAAATTATAGTCTGTGTTAACAACCTGCAAATATAAAAAGGAAAAAGCAGCATATAAAAGTATGAAAGCTTTCCAGTTAGACTGTGTAAGATAGCAACATATAATAAACGTCTACAAAGAATATATAGTAATCACCTCTTTATGAAGTTAATACAGTTTAGTATTAAGATTACTGATGTAGCTTTGCACCAATTTCTATTAAGCAATACTTTTAATGTTATAAAATTCCCACAACAGTAAGGCAGATTATTAAGCCAGAAAAGAGTTCGAAATCAGAAAAATAACATCACAACATTTAACAAGTCTGTATATTATTCACCCTCACATGTCCCTGTCAACTATGTTTGAAAAATATTTTAATACTGTAAAATCTTTAAGAAAGTTTTAATAATTATATAGGCCAATTCTGAAGATTTACAGTCTGTAACAGAACGTTCTTTAACATGCAATTCTTGTTCCAATCTGTATTGTTTTACATAAAACTCATTTTTAACAGTATATACAAGTTATTTAGATTGATTTTCTCACCGTTTTAGTTCCTCTCATGAAGCACAACTTTGTGGATTATACCAGATATTTATCCATTATTTACAGTTTTCCAATATTATAAGGATTCATAACAAATCGTCTGTGTTATTCACTTGATGGTGATTTTCGTTGTCAGAAGAATATTCATCATAGGTACCAGGTTGACATCAAAATCTTATCCTAAAACATAATTATATTTATATAAGTTGTATTGCTCAACAAAAGAATAAGAAATATTATACAACAAACTTGGACTATTCTTAGATTAGGTATTGCTTTATTATTTTGCTTTTAGCAATTTTATTACAATTAAAAGTAGCATGGGAAAGTCAAAGATTTCCTCGTTTTCCTGAAAGTTTTAAAATCAGCAGTGGTATGTTGTATATAAAATGCACTGTTTAAAAGTTCCAACACAGTCAAAGTTCTTAGGTGCGCGTAATTAAGATCGAGAGAAAAATAATACGCGCGAATAGCTTTCGGGTTGGAACGTTTTGGTTCATGTAAAAATTCTTAAATTTAGCTCTTATAGAGGGTCAGAACATAAATAGACTTACGTTTTATAGGTATTTTAGATCGCTTCTTAGATCAGTTCTTCTTCTCAAAAATAAACATGAAGAGTTACAAGAAGTCTTCTTCAACTTTGATATCCAATGGAATTTTTTCCGGCTCCAGGTGATTCTCAAGCACAAAGCCTTTCATCTTTCGAATAATTTTTAGGCTTGCTTTCCCTTTGCCAATACTTAGGTATTTCCAGGCCACCTTGAGGTAAAGGACTTCTACGGAACTTAGTGATTCGAACTGTTGCATCAAGAAAGCCGTCGTATTCTAAGAAGAATTTACAAAATTTAGACATTTCTCCAAGTTGCCCCACCAGAGAGAGTTTTTCAATTTTTCCTTTAATTTCGCAGAAATGTTCTAGCTATTAAATAGGGATAAAAAAAATTGAACTTGTCACGTTTAATAGTTAACTTTTGTCCGTATTTTGAGGACCAAATTTTTCTATACTCATGAAATCCCCTGGATGCACAATCAATTTATAGTATATGTTCATCAGAAGTCCCCATAACCTGTTCCTGCCGTTCCTTGTCTGTAGTTTCGACTTGCTTGGGTACTCCCTCATCGGTTGTGTTTTAAATTTCGAAGTCAACAGTGTATTCTTTCTTCTTGCATTTGAGGCACAAAGTACCTTTCTTACATTCCAACCATCCTGGGTATTCCTCTGATACAGGAATTGAACAGTCCAAACTCCTGTTGCAGGAAAATACACCACATTTTAAGCAAAGATATTTAGTAATACCATCACAACCGACGCTATTTCCTTCAGTTTATTTCAAATACACTAAAGGAACGCTGTACATAGCATGCAAACATTCATTAATTCAATAACAGAACCACTGAATTTGGGTGATATTCGTGACATGAACGACTTTTTTAATAATTTTTTTAAAAATTATTATTTTAATTATGTTTATTTTCTCTTCTCACCTGCATCAGATAACGTGAATACTTATTTTTGCAACAAATTTCTCTTCTCACCTGCATCAGATGACGTGAATAGTTATTTTTGCAACAAATTTCTCTTCTCACCTGCATCAGATAACGTGAATAGTTACTTTTGCAACAAATTTCTCTTCTCACCTGCATCAGATAACGTGAATAGTTATTTTTGCAACAATACGTCTTTTTTTCATTTAAAGCGACACGTGCTGTCTCATAGGATCTTTTGACATAATAAATAGAGCCAGGTGTTTATCACACCAATGCAATGTAGAAAATGGAACACTCCACCGTCATTAAAAATTGTTTTATTATTCAGTACCTACGTTTGTGTCAATTTTGGTGGTTGGGAGTTCTTTTGTAGCATGTCACTTTTTAAGTATTTTAAGAAGCTAAGGGAAAAGAAGTTTATCATTTCTTGAACATGACAGTTTAGTAGGCAACATTTCGGGAGATCCTTCTCCCATCATTATTCATAATATGAATACTGGACAGACAAACCGAAATAATATCTTCAATGAAAAAGAAGTTCAAAGGCAGTTGAATATTATCATTGAACCACAGTCAAAAAAGGAGCGACAGTAGTGGGGTAATAATGGCAGGCATCAACGTGTAGAGATTGCTAAATGGGGCATTGTGCATGGTGTAAGACCTGAAGCAAGAAAACTTGGACGCCCTGAATTTACAGTACGTGGAATCTTTAAAAACTACAAAGAACCTAAGACAAATCAAGAGGAAGTTAGAGAACTACCAAGAAAACACCGTGGCGCTAAACCCCTTCTTCCTTCAGAATTAGAAGACAAAGTTTTTGAGATGATTAAAAATATGAAGAAAGCCAGATGTGCAGTGAAATACAACATCGCTATTGCTATTGGTAAAGGGAATAACCGTTATCTATTGAAAGAAAACGGTGGTACCCTAACATAAGTTTTTTCTTGGTGTCAGTCAATTTTTCGAGGGATAGGATTCACAAAACGACGTGCAACAACAGCTAAAAAGCCAGTATCTTGTTTTAAAAGAGATGGGATTTGCCTTTCATCGAGCTGTTAAAGAATTTGTTGATGCACACAATATACCTGATGAACTTGTTATAAACATAGATCAAACACCCCTGCCATTTATTTTACTGAGCCAGTATACAATGGATAAAATGAATGCAAAACTAGTGCCAATAGCTAATTCTGTTGATTACCACCAAGTTACAAGAACTTTCTCATTCACTCTTTCTGGTGATTTTCTACCATTGCAAATCATCCATCAGGGCAAAACTCCTCGTTGCCATCCCAAGTTCAAATTTCCGGCCAAGTTCAATATTACTCATAGCGACAATTATTGGTCCAATGAAGAAAAATCAATCGAACTGATAATGAAAGCTTTTGTTCCGTATGTCAGAAGCACGAAGGAGGAACTTGGTCTTCCTTTAACAAAGAAGTGCCTTTTGATTGCTGACGTCTTTAAAGCACAGTGGACAGAGAGTGAAGAGTTTGGTTCCTCATAATATGACAAACTTTCAACCGCTTGATTTGACTGTAAACCGATCATGCAAATCATTTTTACGGGATAAAGCTTAAGCATGGTAAGCAAAACAAGTACAAGCCCAGATTTATAAGGAGTTTTGCCTGAAAATGTTACCGTTGACTTGAAAATCAGCATTCTCAAGCCTCTACATGATAGATAGGTGACCCAGTACTACGACTACATTTGCACAAGCAAAGATGTTGTGAAAAATGGATGGAAAAGATTGGGAATTGCAGACGCTTTTAAAACAAAAAGTCCTAGAGAGGATTCATTTGAAAACTATTAAGATACGATTTCAATGACGTTTTGATATTTTATATTTGTAAGACAGTATCTTTTATCCCTTTGTAAGACAAAAAAGCATGAAGAAGAAAAACGGGTCATTTTATGTACCTTAATAGAATAAATCTCAATTTCGTATCGCTCTTAATGGAATTATTGAATAATATTGTTCTACAAAGATAAATGCGTAATTTTGATGTGCGCGAATTCAAAACTGAGCAAATTTTCTCCACTTTCAGGTGGGCGAATTTAAATCGCGCGAGTTTAGAACTGAGCGAAAAATAGTAGGACTCCAATTCAAATGCAAGTAAGGTAAGCGCTTTTTACAAGGCTCACAATTATCGGCTATAAGCAGGTGTTCTTTCCTTTTCGGCAATTTCACAATGTATCGATTGTCAGGAGTTCGTTTAATATGTTCAAGGATTTTTTCGCCACGTGACTTCTCGACCAGTGTAATTCCGAGGGTTTCTAAATCCCAAAGACGATCGATTGCCGTTTTTGAAAGGGTTTTTTCGAGGGAATGGATGTTGGTGCTACTTACTTTCCGAGTCTCGACGTTGACAGGTCCGCTCAAAACCCAACCAAACAGCGATTCTAACACAACCTGTCCACTATCTCCTCGCACTGCCTTACCACTAACCGCACCCCAACGGATGACCCAATAAGAATGTCAACCTGACCCGTTCCTTCCCCAGTCTCGGCTAGTTCTAGTTCGTTTAGATGATCATAGGTCCTAAGAGCAATATAAACTAGTTGGTTTTTGAGACGCGCACAATGTATGGTACAGAAAATGCGTTAATCTCATTGTGTTTCCATTGTTTTGAATCTTCGATTTTCTTATTCTTTTATTATAGAGGAGATCATATTTCTGCGCTATGCGAAAATCGAGAGTTCGAAAACATCAAGAAAACGAGAAATTTATTAGTCAAATTTAGTACTTCCGTTTTACTGCAAACAGCCGTAGTTAATGTTAGTAATAAAAATTAACAATCTGTTCTCACACGCGTTGTTTTTAATTCTTAATTGGAAAGATCATACATATCGGAACGTGTTGAAAACAAATGTCTTTAGAAGAAATCTTAAGTGAAAATCTAACGATATCAACTTTCGCCACACCGGAAACCTTAAATAAGAAGGCGTCAATCTTCGAAGGTTTTTAAAAACTTTTCAAGAATTCTCATGTCTCCGCTTATGGTAATTTTGAATTCAGTTTCTTCTCTTATAATATTGGTTATAAGGCTTTCGTCATTGAAATCTTTCATTCGTTGTCTTCTGTATCTCTGTATAATAAGTTCTTGTAAGGCTTCGATCTTCTTAAACTTTTCTTCATCTCTATAATAATAACCGTCGTCTGTCTGTCTCTGCGCAACATGGCGGAGCAAGTAGCGAGACCCGCCGAAAATCCCTGCGGCCCTGCAGCTTTATTTCGAATCCCCGGCAGACCCCGTTTTTTACCGGCCTTGCTTTGCCGCTCACGCGTAATAAACCAATCACGAGGCTCCATTTACACCAATGACCAATCCAAGTGCTTCCCGGCCTCAACATGCCGACGGGAGGAAACATGCTACCCTTACGAAGGCCATTGTAGTTTGGAAGTGATGGTGTGAAGTTTGTAGGTGTCCTTTCAATCCTCCTTATTTCTTCTGAGTACTTTTTATCCTATAGGATTATTTAGTTTGTTTTCACATGTTAAGGTGAATATTTCATCACGTTTTCTAGCTACGTATAAATCTTAAACAAACTAATTTTAAGTTTTTGGCTAGCTACAAAACGTAGATTTTGAGACAGTTAGCTATAGCTATCTTTATTTATTCCTATTCTGTTAAAGTTTTTATTCAGTTTGGTATATTGTTCTTTATTTTTATGTTGAAGTTGGGTCTACCTAACTACCTCCTTTTAGCTATCTGGCTAAAAAGTGAAAGTAGCCAAATGCAGTTTGGCTGCAAGTGAAAGTAGTCAAATGCAGTTTGGCTTCAATTCAATTCTTAACAATTCTTATGCTAAGCTCAATGCAGTTGGCAGCGACCACTTTTATTACTGTTTTAAAATTTTATTCTGCAAAATAAGATTGCCGAGTAATTTTTTAAGCAGAACCGGGCTGATTTTTTTTAACTCCGAAGCGATAAGGACTTTTGGAAAATAATAGTACCCCTATGCTCATGTATAACACGAAGATTTTGAAGGCTAGCTAGGTAGAGCCTTACTTATTACTAATCTGTATGGTCTAAGAGCTTTTTATCCTACCCAACATTTATTTTTATGTTGAGGCTGTAGCCATTTAGCTAGCTCCTATCTTTGGCTAAAGAGTGAGAGCATAAAGATAAAAATGCAGTTTGGCTATAACAATATTCTTAAGCGATAATTCTTATGCTAAATGCAGTTAGTTAGGTAGCCAGCATCTTTTATTATTTTCCTGAAACTTTTTCTGCAAATTAAATGGCTGAGCAATTGCTTTAGCTGGACGGACAGGCTGCTCCCTGTGTTTTCATTTAAACCGAATTTGCAATGAAGTTTTTTTGGAAAAGGGTACTTCTATACGCCTGTTGAACTCTGTTTAACTGTACTAAGCGGTTAGCCCAGTTTTAACCACGTTTTTTGTAAAACCTGTACTAATTTTTAAACTTTCTCGAGTATCACGCCTGTACGGATGGGCAACACTGTTTACCTGAACTAACTGCTCAGCCCTGTGTTAGCAATGGACTTTTTCTTGTGTTTTAATTTAAACAGAGTCTGCGAGAAAGTTTTTTTCAAAAGGGTATTATCCTTATACGTCTGTGCAGCACCGTTTAACTGTACTAAGCGCTCAGCTCGGTGTCATGATTAATTTTTTAATTTTTACAAAAACTTATTCCGCAAAATAAAATAATATTTTGCCATAACACAGAAACACGAAATTTTCAAAATGCGGGTCAATACCAACTGCGATATATTTCTGTCCACTTTGTTGAAACAGGTTAACTTAAAGGACGGGCGACCCCGTAGATTTTTCCACGGGTTAACGACTAGTTCAATATATTATAGTCAAGAATCAAGTCTTTTGCGGAAGTAATTTTCCTTCTGCGATTTTAGAAAAGGTTTTTCGTTTTAACAACTTTCAGTTTTTTTTTGTAGTAGATATTTTCAAAATCCGGCTCGGTGGACCATGAAAATATGTGTAGGTAAAACTCATTATTCTTCGTGCAAAACTAAAAGGGTACAGAAGTGCGTAAAAATAA
The DNA here is from genome assembly GCF_029227915.1 of Hydractinia symbiolongicarpus. Taxonomy (NCBI): domain Eukaryota; kingdom Metazoa; phylum Cnidaria; class Hydrozoa; order Anthoathecata; family Hydractiniidae; genus Hydractinia; species Hydractinia symbiolongicarpus. Next base: position 23,552,409 of record NC_079875.1, on the reverse strand, counting down.
AATAACGTAGTGTATGAAAGTCATAATCTGAAATAACATAAAAGATGTGTGTTAAAACTACCTTAATAAAAAAGCACTCTGTACTGAACACCGGGTTGAAGACGAAGACAAATTAGAAAGTGTTTTAAAAAGAAAAACAAATCAATAAAATAAAGCCACAGTTAACAACAAACACAACTAATAACAACCACACTTAAAGAGACAAGCCACTTGACAACACAAAATACGATAACAGCGGCGACGGCGACAACAACTTATGAATTTTATTGACCTCGATGTAATGACTTAAATTTTGTCTGACAAGACACCAACTTACCAATGCTGTCGAGAAAAATGTAGATATGATGCAAATTCTTATTTACACAAGGAATAATATTAGTTAAAGAAGATAATTTAGACCAAGAAGTATATTTTATTTTAAATTAAATTGCATTGCAACAAGTTATAAGAAAGCTATATATTTTAGTCAAGTTTTTTGTTTGTAATGTACTTTTCACCGTGAGACCACCACATGGAACTTCACTCGGAAGAAAATGTCGTTTTTTTATTTTACAAACTTTGAAAGCCAATGCACATTTTTGTTTATTAAACACATTTTGCAACTTGCAACACAACTTTGTTTTATTAAGAAGAATCATTTTACATAACTTGGACACGTGATTAATCAGATTTCCCGATTTTGTCGGATTTTACCCGAAAATCGGAAGAAACCGGATTTTCGGGCAATTTTTGGCAATTTTTTATGCGATACACGTTAGAACCGAAAAATATGTTAAATAACTTTTATTTGGCTTTCAGAAACTTCAAACAGAATGCAAAAATTCGCTCTGGAACAAAAGTAATTAAATTTTAAACAGATAGTGGCATTTTTAACAAATTCCAAGCTTCTGATGACGTCACAGAAAATATGTGCTGATGCAAGCAAAAATGAACAAGCTTATGAGAAGTTATAGAAGGGGAGGGGGGGCGTATCCCATGAATGAAATAATTACTTTATCAAGTTTGTTAAAGATGCGTCTCTCAAAACGTTAATTTCTTTGCAGTATATGTTCAATGAGACTGGACGTCCTATCTTTTTAACTTATGAAGACTTTAAGAATGCTTTCTCTGTCATCTTAAGCAGCTAGGGAAAGCAATTCACATCAGTGTTATTATCTGTTTTTTTTTGTTTACCTTTTGATTATTTCAGTCTTTTTTTGTGTGTGTAAATGTTTTTTCGGCAATAGCTAGAAAGTTGGAGTTTTACCTTAACCCTATTCGTGCTTTTTTTAATAACATTTTACTTTTTTAGTTACACCTTCAAATTTTCGTAACTTTTATTTAGCTTTATTTTCCAAAAAATGGAATTATGCCAAAGTATTTCCATGACAACAATTTTTGATGTTGAGTAAAATTCTGAAAAAGACACTTTTATTAAAAATTGTTTTTAAACCTATATGTGACATTTTAGTTTATATTGTTATTGTGCTGTTTTTCTAAATGTCTCCAAATTTGATGACGTCATAACCAAAAATACTGACGTCATCAAATGTTTTTCACCGAATTGTTCCTTAATACCTTGGCAAGGCTGATTTTTTTGCTTATTTTGTTTATTTTTATTTTGTTATGAAACATTTTAGGTTAAACTTTTTATATACTTACTTTAAAGTAAATTTTATAGGTAAAGTATATTATAAACCTTTAACTATTGGTCTTTCCTTTGTTAAAAACAGAACAAAAACTCATTGTATTAATTACCTATGTTTGTGGCAAATCTTTTATACCGATGTAATAATTCAGGGCGTATATATGTAATGTTGTACATACATTTGTATTGAATTGTCCAGTTGAGATAAGTACAACCCTAAATGACGTCACAGAAAATATGTGCTGATGCAAGCAAAAATGAACAAGCTTATGAGAAGTTATAGAAGGGGAGGGGGGGCGTATCCCATGAATGAAATAATTACTTTATCAAGTTTGTTAAAGATGCGTCTCTCAAAACGTTAATTTCTTTGCAGTATATGTCCAATGAGACTGGACGTCCTATCTTTTTAACTTATGAAGACTTTAAGAATGCTTTCTCTGTCATCTTAAGCAGCAAGGGAAAGCAATTCACATCAGTGTTATTATCTGTTTTTTTTTGTTTACCTTTTGATTATTTCAGTCTTTTTTTGTGTGTGTAAATGTTTTTTCGGCAATAGCTAGAAAGTTGGAGTTTAACCTTAACCCTATTCGTGCTTTTTTTAATAACATTTTACTTTTTTAGTTACACCTTCAAATTTTCGTAACTTTTATTTAGCTTTATTTTCCAAAAAATGGAATTATGCCAAAGTATTTCCATGACAACAATTTTTGATGTTGAGTAAAATTCTGAAAAAGACACTTTTATTAAAAATTGTTTTTAAACCTATATGTGACATTTTATTTTATATTGTTATTGTGCTGTTTTTCTAAATGTCTCCAAATTTGATGACGTCATAACCAAAAATACTGACGTCATCAAATGTTTTTCACCGAATTGTTCCTTAATACCTTGGCAAGGCTGATTTTTTTGCTTATTTTGTTTATTTTTATTTTGTTATGAAACATTTTAGGTTAAACTTTTTATATACTTACCTTAAAGTAAATTTTATAGGTAAAGTATATTATAAACCTTTAACTATTGGTCTTTCCTTTGTTAAAAACAGAACAAAAACTCATTGTATTAATTACCTATGTTTGTGGCAAATCTTTTATACCGATGTAATAATTCAGGGCGTATATATGTAATGTTGTACATACGTTTGTATTGAATTGTCCAGTTGAGATAAGTACAACCCTAAATGTACAAAACCTAAAAAACGCTGAAATAAGTACGCAAAAAACTAATACAATAATTTTGAAACGTAAATTGAAAAAGCTACTCCTCTAATGCTTGAAATGTGAAATAAAACTCACATCAAACGTACTTCATCACACCAAGCCTATTTGGTTAATAATTGCCTCTGTTTGCTTCACGCATCTTAATCATTCGATCCCAAACAAGAACATTCTCTCCTCCTTTTTTAGTCCTTACTCTTAAGGGGATACCATAAGTACATACGGCTTGTTCAAAGTGTGATAATACTGTATCAGTTTTATCATAACAAGTGCATTGTGGAAACATTATTATTCCTGATAACGCATCTATGCAACCGTGCATTACAAATCCCTAATTCACCAACCTATGATGGCCGTCCAAATGTCATAAACTATTTGGTCCAGGTACTTACGCTTTTTTATTAGAATACGCCATTCTATTTGAGATCCTTCCGGATCAATCCCTTCTGTCACACGTCATTGTTGAAAACGTAAATTCATCGATCTCAATTGACCCAAAACCATAGATCTCCTTAATGCATACTCCATGTCGAAATTTTGGAACAACCTGTTTCCTCAAAAATTCTGAACTCTTGAACTCTTCTGAGTATTGTCCAACGTGAAACTGATAACAGGGAGATAATGTCTGTCAAACTATTTTCTAATTTTCTCTGAAATGTCATACTTCGGCCTACCAGGTCCACTTTGATCAAAATACTTAGTTCCTCGAGAATATATTGCGAGTCGTCTGTTGTTAATATTAACTTAGTTTCTATCAACTCTTCTTAGCTCTTTAATGAAAATTTGAAAAGTGTAGATCAATTCATTAATTTCACTAGTTATAACAAAACCGGGGCTTTTTCTTGATTAAGATCTTTCACTCTTGCAATAACATTTTCAAGGTTATTAAAAAATTCTTCTACACATTGAGCCTACATGTACTTTTTTCCCCAGTTGCTCCGCACACAAGTCACAAGTAAAATCTACAGACCAGGTGAACTCATGCAGACCTATATTTTATTGACCATATTTTAAAACAAGCTTCTTATATGCATATTTTTACTAAAAATAATCATGCATGCTAATAAAATTATACTACACATTATTGGCAACAAAAGTATCACTAAATAAATATATAATGTCACTGAATGAATATAAAATTACACTGAATATATATAGTGTGTCACTGATTAAATATAGTATCTCACTATATATATTCAGTGACAAACATTCTCTACAATAATAACCGTATTTTGTCTGTCTCTGCGAGGACCCCCTTCTAAGTTAGAAAGACGCGTTACGGAACCACGAATTTCAAATGCGTTATATTTCTATCCACTTTGTGGCGACGGGTAAATTTAAAGGACGGGCGACCCCATGGATTTTTCCACGGGCTAACGACTAGTATATTTTTATTAGTTTAGGCGTGTCATTTTGGTTTCCATGATTATTTTAAATTCGCGAGACTTTTGGACACTTCAAAATGTTTCTCTGAAAAAAGACAAAACGTCCTACATCTTGTGGTTTCCCAAATGTGACAGAACTGAGGTAAACTAGTATTCTTTACTGAAACAATAATAAGTCATCTTTATATAAAGAAAAGAAAAGAACGTTTTGCATGATTTTAGAAAACTGAATAATTTAACCCCTGAAAGACCATTTTTACAGTCAAAAAATGATCAGATTCTCAAACTTGAGTTCCGATTGTTGTCTGAATACAATACCTCGCGATTTATATTTGTATTTATTATATTATATATAACTCATCCTCTTTCTTAAAATTTTTATAACAACCTAGTGTTTATTAGTTATGGCTGTTTCTACTTTCTGTCTTTTAGAAGCTAACAAGTAACAAAAATGTAATGCAGCAAAAAAGTACAGTCCTTGCAATGGTTACAATTTCTAAGGGAGATTAAACTAAACTAAAATATGTTCAGATTTAATCTAAAGAGAAGACAATCTAAATATTTTTGGCGGGAAAAAAGTTGTCATCAAAACTAAAACGCACTTTTTGTTTCATCATTTTTATTTGACTAAGGATGATGACTTTGCAATGCCTTCCATAGTTATAAAATTTATATTTCTTTTATTTCATAAAAACATATTTCCTAAAAGTTTTTAGTTTAATGACTTTTTCGCTTTTATTATAACTATCAAGTAAGGAATTAATAATGACATCGTATCTTGTTCTTGTAGGGAATTCATACCACGGTTACTAATATCCTACGACATTTCAAGAAAATAATTTTTGCATTTACCTGATTTAAAGGTAAATAAAAAAATGCATCTGTTTTTAATTTATTTATAGAACAAGAAAGTAAAGAAAAATCAATGCAAGAAAAGATATTGTCAGACTGAACGAATTTTTACAAATAGTTTGAAATCGATTTGATCAAAAAAAAGTTTGTTTATAACATTTTCGACACTGACACTAACGGGAAGAATTATTATTCTTTACTGCCGTCTTGTGCTCAAACAGGATTGTGCTTAAGGAAGGATTACATGTCTAACATTCTCATTGTAGCAGTATGCCATTTTTATTTATAGGACAGACATTGAAAAATTACACTGCCACAAAAAAGAAGTCGAAGGTTGATGCCACTGTAGAATAGAATAAAGGTTAGACTTCTGGTAGATCTCTTCGTTTCACCTGGGATTTTAACTGGCACTTAGCTTTGGTTGGAAGAATATAACAGTGCTCGAATAAACACAAGGGATACTGAATCTAATTCACCATTGGCAATATAGTTTGCTTCGTTGAGAATGGTAATAATTGTGCAGCTTTCGAACGAATTTCAAATCAATATCGTCAAGCAGTAACTTAATAAAAAAGTGTTTTGTTCTACACTACCAAGGAAATGTTTTTATTGTCTTGAAGGAAATGGGAAAGGTTAAAAATTTACGCTTGACTTAAGGAATCTTATTTGAAATTAATTCCTTCTTGTTTGAAAATATAGCAGTTCAAGCTGACTCAGTTAAATCCGTTCGTATAGATAATTGGTGGCATTGGCAAAACAAGCTAAGAGATTTTTCTCTATTTTTCCATGATGTGTGTAGAGAGGTAGGTAGGTTCTTTGATAGATACAATGGCTGGAATACTTTTAATGCAATTTGGATGCGTTTCTAATATTTAAGTGGGCACGGGGACTAACAGGAGTGAACGTTTACACAGGAAATTTTGCTTTACTGTTTTTATATAACTTCACGTATTACATTCAAGTTTTTATGTATAAATAAATATATATAAAATATACATGTCTCATTTACTGGTTTTATATAACTTTGCCTATTACATTCAACATCCGAAAGGCTGTAGATAAATCAAAATTTTTTGTTCGAGTGCTCTATATTGATTTGTCAGAAGCTTTTGACACTGAGTTATTCAATTCTTCTACACAAACTAAGAAATGCAAGCAATTTTTTTTGTATGGCTGAGAAATCCAAATCTGATTGTATGATATTTTGTGGGATATCCCAAGGGTCGATTTGAGGGCCGTACTATTTTTGTTATATTTTAATAACTTAAACATTGTTTAATTAATTCACAATCTTTGAATTTGGCTGACGATAGGTAAAAATTGAGGGGAATTGATTGAAAGTCAATTAAATGAAGATCTACAGTGTATTGCATTGTATTTACTTAATAATGAATTAGTGATCAATCTAAAAAAAGAAAAAAATGGAAGCGATGAAATACAGAATACAGAATCGTACAAGCACTTAGGGACAAACTTAGATATTTCCCTATCCATGTCCACCAATTCGATAAATCAACAACGAATAAGATCTTTCGTTGAATGATTTTACCCTGTGCTACCTTCAATTGTAATGTTAATCTCCATTTGAGCCAGAGTTGCAGAAATTTAATCTATTGACAAACTGGTGATGTTTTCTTCCAAAATTTCTAGTACTTTTGCAATTCTTAGATAAACTACGCAATTCACGGCGGGTAAAAACGGTCCAAGAAATGCTTATCAAAAGCGTCCGCGTTTTTCGGCCCGTAGGTTTTTAAAAACGGTCGAGGACCGTAAGTATTATATCTTTGGTACATGGTACCATACTTTTATCTGGTATGTGTTTTAAACGTGTCTGATGGTTTTACGAGCGCTAGAATTTGAAAGTCGAATAAATTTTCTTTCGATCGAATATAAACATGCTTATGTTGAACATCGTGGAATGTCTTTTTAGCTGTCTTGAAATAGTGCCTCTTTCAATTTTACCCTTCCAGTAACAAACTTTGTTGGGTATAGAATAGTATTAAATGGTATTATTTTTCTATTTGAAGGCATTAAAACGCAAGTTGTAAGACGAATCTTCAATTCTGTTGTTTTACATTTTTTAATTTTGAAGTTTTTTTGGTAAATAAAAGCAACGGAAGTATGGGAAAATTGTAGTAAGCTACGTATGGCAGTCTCAGGAATTAAGAAATGGCGGCCATTTTTAAATTGTTTCTTTTTTATTATATTCTGTAAACTAAGGTGTGTTAATGGTCTATCTGGCTATGTCCTATGAGTATAAGTATATTTTAGGTCTCATATAGCCGACTTCTCAATTTTTCACAATATATACAAGAAACCCATCCATATAAAAAAAATTAAAACTTGTCTTTAAAGCTAGCTAGCTAGCTAAATATTTTGTGGATGTGTTGTCCCATTGTATAGCTATAGCTAGCTATGCTTTATTCTGACTAAATTTTCTCATGTATTAATTTTTTCGCAAGTTTTCATTCATCCACAAGTAACAAGGAAAAATTTAGGGTTTTTAGGCAAAATAGATGCGTTAAACCGTAGCTAGCTAGAGTTCTGTGTATAGATGAGCGAATGTTTACAAAGTTCTGTATATGTACGCGCATTCTTACAGGCAATAAAAGAAGGACCACATAAGAAAAACTATTTCCACTAATTTATATATTTAAGGAATAAACGATCTAAAAGGAGCTGGAATTGGAATACCGTTTTTTTTAATTAAGAAAAGAAAAATGTTTTTTCCCTATAAATAACGAACTTGTGTTTATATATATATACGTTTATTCTTATTTTTTTTAAAACATTCCAAGACATAAAAATTCATTTCTTTGTGTCATTCGCCAAAATAAATTCCGTTAAAATAAACATTTTTTTGTATTCGCCAAATTAAATCCTCGCCAAATTTTATAAAATTTATCATTCGCAAAATTAAATCCCCGCCAAGTATTCCATTTTGGTCATTCACCATTAAATACTCTCCAAAATTTATCCACTTAAGATAGTAAATAAAAATATCCTCTCTTTTTCATCTTCTTTTTCTAAAATGACAGATAATAACTTTTCTTTTCTATATATATATATAATATATATATTTATAATTACCTATGTTTTTAGATCATGTATAATGATGTCAGATTTAATTGATTCATATGCAGAGTTGGACGAAAAAAATATCCTCGTCATCAATTTAATAAAGTTTCACTTCGATACAATTTTAACATCTCTTAATCGAAAAATTCAAGCAAAACAAACTTTGTATAATCCCTTCAAAGTTGTCATTAATGAACGTGTCCATTCCGAAATATTTTTAGCTGTTTATAAAGCCATTCGCGACTTCCGCACAGCTTACGGTAGAGAATTGATTGTTAAGAAAGACAAAAGTGGTATCATTAAAGAAATTAGTATTATTTTTCACCATCTTGGGTCATTGAAATTCCATTTATCAAACTTGTCTAGCCTTGATATCAATAAAATATTCAAAAAGAAGTTTAAAAGCAATGCCGTCGGTGATATAATATGTGACGATGAAAAAAAATGTATTTTACATTACAAAGTGTCAACAAAGACATTAAATATAACTGCATCGTACAAAGTTGTCAATCAATATGGTATGGTATGTAGTTATTGACAGAATTGGATTTTTATCCTAGTTAAATGTTTTTATTTTGTTGTATTTCTATGCCATGCCTCCTAAAGGAAAGTCAAAGGCACAAAACATTAAGTTTTCCCAGTTAGGAAAATATACATCAAACAGAAAAAAAATCAACGATATGGATTTGAAAATTTCAAATCAGAGTAACCTAATTGAGGAAAAACAAAAACAATTAGCAGCATTGAGCAGTGAGATAACTTTGATTGAAAGGGATGTTGATAAGTTAAGAAATAGATTAGCTAGAAAAAGAAAACGTGTTAGACACCTAAACTATGAGTGTAGTAAGAATAGAGTGGACTCTGAAGTCAAATTTAGCATCAGCAAGGTAACAGCTGAGAGGCGTAGTAAATTCCCATCATCTAGTGATTTAAATAGATCAGCAAAAGATACACGTCGTCTGGAAACATTTGAAGCTTGTTCTGCCATTCACGGAGGGTCTAAGGAATCTGTTCAGCCGGTTATGTTTGGTATGATTGACACATTGTGTTCGAAAATCCCCTCAAAAATGTTTGCAAAAAGTTTATTGAATGCTAAATCATCTGTAGTAAAACAGATAAAGGAAACTACCATCAAAATAGCAAATGAAGAATTTTACAATTCAGAAGATAATAAACTACGTTCTCTCAATGTTTTTTACAGCCACAATGTCATGGGGAAAGCTAAATACATGGCAATTAGAAAGGCAAATAGAATTTCCCAGAATAAACAGAATTCAGTGGTTAATTATATTCAGTATCCTCATTTAGCAACCATTATCAATAACATTGATATAGGAACACTACATGACATACATCCAACTCTAACCTTTGGAGATGAAACAAAATCAGTTACAGGAAATTATAGATCGTGTAATGAATTTTTGTTACGATTGGCAAAATTCTATTTAAAAGTGAATCGTCAACGGAGTGACAAACTAAAAACATTCAATATGCTTGAAAAAAAAGATTTTGAATCTTTTCTGTTTGTATTTGCTCTTGGTGGGGATGGAGCTCCTATTTGTGGTATGTCATTTTTAGTCTCTTTTCTTAATGTTGGTAATCGGATATGCAGCAGCTCCGAAAACTTTTTAATTTTTGGTGGTGATACTGAGGAAAATTCTACTGTTGTACGCAATTATGTTCTCAAGTTGTTGTCGGACGTGAAGTTTTTGGAAAGTCAGGTTTTCACTGTTTATGTTGATGAAGTTGCCTACAAAGTTGAATTTTTATTGGGTGAATTACCTAACGATATGAAGATGTTGGCTTTTTTGGCTGGGGAACTAACAAATTCAGCCTACTACTTTTCAACGTTCGGAAATGTAAATAAAGATAATTCAGCCAAATTTGAATATACATACGGAACCAAGCAAAGTGACAAATGGATGCCCTTCAACTATCACAAACGCATAAGTGATGCCAAAAAGGTTGAAGGTAAAAAAAAAGAAATCGAAGTTAAATGCAAAGGAAATAGTGCAACGAAACGTAGTAACTTGACATCTTATATATCTAAAGTTTTGAAAGGTAGACAAGAAGAAGTCCCCTTGGTTGGCCATTATATTGATAAAGCAAAAGGCGAACCTCTTCATCTGAAGAACAATGTCGTCAAAGAGCACTTCATGAAGTTATTCAATCTATGTTTGGCAACTGCTCCATTGAATTCCTACAAAGCATTTAAAGATATACCTTCCTCACATGCTTTAATTAAATTTGTTAATTTTATACGTTCAGCAATGGGATGTAATTTTTTGTCGAAAAAAATTATCCGGTGGTTTAATGAAAGCAGTTCTAAGAATGAAAGTAGTTTCACTTTTCGTTTTCGTGGAAAGGAGAGTAAAGCCTTTCTTTGTCATTTCCCAGAATTAAATTTACTTATTTTAAATGAATTGAAGAGTGAACAAATGAAAATAAGGCTGCATCAAATCCATTTTCAGTTCATATGTTTGCGAAAAATTATTTCACTATCAGTACGTGTAGAGAATTTCAATTTGGAACTTTTAAAAGATTTAAAGAAGCAATGTAAACTACTTTTCAAGTCAAGCTGTTGGTATGATGTAAGCGTCTCACCCAGTTTATGGACTTTATGTAACTGCATACCTTTCCATGCTGAAAGTACTTTGCTGTGCTACGGTTTCGGAATTGGATGTAATAGTATGGAAGGGCGGGAGCAAAAGCACCAGATGATTGTAAAGTATTCTAACAATACCACTTTCCAATGTCGCTGGCCAAGAATTTTCCGTCACGAGTACATACAATTGTTGCATCTGAGAGAAAACGGTTACGATAAGTTGCACTATGTTTCAAGAGGATCTGATTACATACCAGAGAGAGATATGTGTTGTGAACATTGCTTGCTGCTTGTTAGAAATAACTTGAAATGCCAACTATGTGAGAGTGCTTTCATGAAAAAGGTTTTTTCTGATTTAGAAATTTAGACACCGTTTTTTGTTTAAAAGTTCAGTATGTTGATAGTTCGTGTTAGATGTATATTTTCCTTATTTCCTTATTCTGCTATATACTTTTTGTTTGCATAACATTTGCAATGTATATTTGTGAATCAGTGAGATAGTGTCTTTCGCAAGAGTATGAATATTAATTTTCCCAATTAGAAAGCTCAAAGAAATCAATTTTTTAATATAAATGTGTGTGAATTAATGTTTTGTCAGAACATTTGGTACATAAATGTTTACGACGTAATCATATAGAAAGTATGGTGACTATTACAGCATAAAATTTATAATATTTACATCAAAGAATATGTATTTTATACAAATATATTTTATTTTTATGAGCATGGCAATGCCAAATTTTCTCTTGCAAAAGAAAACAAATTCTAGATCATCATCATTTTTTTCTGTGAATAGATGTTATAAAACACTAGCTATATGATAGTTTATATTTTATTAAAAAAAAGTTTTCATAGTTCATATGTTTTATTTAAACAGAGTTGTTGTGTTATTATTTGCTTCATATTGAGATACAATGTGTCACAAAAGTAGTTTTTGTTGTTTGACTGTCCTGTGTGTTCTGGCAGCTAGCTAGCTGTGCTGCCTCCATCCCATCTTCTTTTTATTTTTTATTATATGCAATAATGAGTAACGGTAGCTACGAAAGCCATAAAATAACAATAATTTATCCATTTTTTACTCGTTATATACCAAATCAAAACTTTAAACACTTGCAGCAACCTTTCAGTGTGTTTAGCCAGGTAGCCATTTTTATTTTTCTACAAATCTCTCCATCGCGCTGCTGTTGTACCTGCTATTGTGAAAACCTAGGTTGCAATTGAAGGAGTGTCGAATTGCGGCGCAAACTCCATGTAACAATCCTTGACAAAATAGCCAGGCCGTTTGAAAAATACGAGTTAAGCATTTTCACACGGGAAATAGCCCGCCGTGATTTACAATATTTTTCTCTGCAATTGCAACCTAATTTTGACCATTTGCAAGTTACTTCTGTCGTTTTATTGCTATATGAAGGTTTGGAAGGAAATCCTCAGGCTCCGTTATAGCTCAGAGGCCACAATAGCCTGGAGATAAAGTTGCAAACTTAATTGATTAAGAAGAAAAAAAGGTATCAAGCGACCTTGTAGAAATATTAATGGATCAGTACGTCAATTTGCAATTTTGATTTTCACAGTTTCTGACCACCTGATAACTATTCTTTTACAGACTAATTACCAGTGTCTTGCAGGAGGCAGGGGAAATCCATTAGCTTTTCGATCATCCCCAAGTTTTCATCAATATTATTCAAAGTTGAATACAACAAAAGGCAACTGTACAGCTAGCCATTATTTCCATTCTGTTGAGAATAAGATTGTAGCATATTTTTTTGTCAAAACAAGACAATGAATTTATTGGAATAGTATTAATGACACTGACGACCCTTGTTATTTTGCTTCTGTTGTCGATTTTTTGCAGAAAGGAAAATGAAGATGTATGTCTTAGAGAATGCAAATTGCAGGTTAATTAAACAAATTTAATTTTAGTATTATGATGCCAAAAATTAGTGCATTTTTGCATGAAAAAAGAAAGTTCTTGGGTATAATAAATCTGGGCTCTGCTGATGTATTTATTCGATAGAAAACGTTGAAGATTTATTTAAATGTTGTGAAACTGGAATTCCTTGGGATTGGTATATTTTAACCTAAAATTTCACAAAAAAGAATGTTGTCTTGTGAAAGAACATGAATTACTGTCAACAGATATAAAGAGTTTCATGAAGTTTTATTGTGTAAAAGTCGAGACTTTAAATAGCTGTATTAAAGACGTGTGTAAGCTCTCTTTAGCTATGGATCTTAAACGTCCTCCATCTAATTTTCAACGGAATTAAGGTTATGTTTAATTATTTTATCCATTTTTTTATTCAGAAAAACAAACCTCAAAATTAACAAGCATGAATGAAAAAGGAGATTTGGAAAATGTAAGTAACCACTATTAACACAATTCTGAGCTGCTTGTTTCATCGTAAGAGCATCTGGGATAAATGGTTAGTTGGTTTCGACGTAAGAAGAAAGGCTGGCACGGTAAAAAGCTGTATCCATTGTCTCCGCTTTTTAAATACATTCCAGTTAAGCCAGCGACAGTAAGGAAAATATTAAGACAAGACAACATACGTTCTCTTTTTATGCGCGAGAATTGGATTTGTATCTAAAGAACAAAAAAGAAAGAAAAACTCTTACAAGTGTAACATACAGCAGCTTAGTCAATTGTTTACTGGTAAGGAAGTAAGAAAATTAGAAGAGTCTGAACTCACTCAGTACTGTCAAAAGGGGGTCAAATTTTTTAAATCCAAAGAATTGTTACCTTCTTTGAAATAGTTCACTAATGAGCGCGACTATATATTACTGAATCTTTGCTTGGACAATGCGTCGTGGACTGGAACCTCAGCGAACATGATGATAAATAAATTCCGTAACGGCTATTACAAGAACAACAGCGACCCATATGTAGTGGCTGTTTCAAATCACAAAACGTTGGAGAGCGCTGGACCTGCCGTCAGTGTTTCTTTCGTATTTACACTACGTGTATGTAAAAAAAATCGAAACAAATCGGATAGTATCTCTTCCGTTAGAAATGTTGTTTTAGTAAGTTTGAGTGGAAAAAAGACGTCATTCGTCTTCATTCATGGTTACCGCTGAGATCAATTCGTTCTGAGTAAAGCTGTGGCACCACCCTAAGAACGACCTCGCATCTCGACAGTCTGTAAATCAGTGGTTCCAATGTGTATAGGGAATGTGACAGCACTACGAGCTTTTTTGTAAAAATAACTGTATAAAAACATGTGTTTTTTTTTCTATCGAAATTTCGAGAATCTCAATAATTCTTTTGGTATACCTCGCATAGCAAACGTGCTCCACAATTTCGCTTCGCAAAAATACAAATCATCACCGTGTTTCTTAAAAATCCTACGAACCGTGAATTAGTTTTGGAAAAAGAAGTTTCAATTGCTACCATATCAAGTAATACCCGGACAATTGTATCAGCAAGTAAAGGATTATGTTGACAATTTATAATGAAAAAACTGGTCTAAAAATCATACTCGCCTTATTCTAGTCCGACTTTTTGCGTTAGATAAAATGACGGCAGCCTCCGGCTTTGCATTGATTATTGGGAATTAAACGAAAAAAATGTTCCTGGCAAACAACCCACACCCAGATTGCAGGAGATTTTTGACGGAGTATGAGGTCAGTCCTGGTTTGCAGCCCTTGACATGAATAAAGCTCACATCAGGGTTTTATGGACGAGCTGCATTTGCAATACCTTTGGCTAAGAATCCCATTCGGTTTAACCATTGCTCCACCTGTGTTTCAGCGTTACAGTAATAAATGTCTAAAAGGTTTAAGAGATATTGTTTGTTCTGCATAAATAGATGCTGTACTTTCGAATGACAGCTCTGTTCTGCGAAGAATGAAGGAAAAAGGAATCAAGCTGAAAGCAAACAAGTGTAATTTTTTCGAAGGGAAAGTTGTATATCTAGGACGTGTCATCAGCAAGATGGGTATCAAGCAGATCCTGCATCTAAGGAAGATATTGATAAATTTCGAAATCCACCATCTACAGTTGGAGATCTGAGGTTTTGACTGGGCTTCTTAGGTTGTTACCGCGGTTTTATTAAAGACAATGCAAGAAAAGTCACACATTTATATGATCTACTCAAAAGCGTAAATAAACAAGATAAAGGTGGAAAGAATTCGAAATGCAAAATAATCTGGACTGGTGAACATGAAGATGTTTTAGACATGATGGTAACAATTTTACAAGCACCTGCAGTCATAGGATGTCCTGATTTCAATCTTCCTTTTATTGTCCACAGTGATGCTTCTCAGAAAAGTTTGGGTGCTGTATTTATATCAAAAGCTGGAGGGTAACGTGAACGTTTTTGGTTATGCTTCCCTTTTTCTAACCTTAGATGCGTTCTGAAGTCAAATAACACATACAGCATAGAATAGAAGGGTTAAATCATTTTCTTTGAGAATCAAACTTTATCATTAGAGTTTGCCAACCCATTTTTCTGGATCGACTTTGTTTTAAAAAAAAATATGTGAATACAACCATTTAGAGAACTTTAGGCGCATGATAGATAACTTGGAAAGTGCTAAGATAAATTTGGCTCATGTCTTAGTATCAAATGGTTTATTACATTCCACCGTTTACATTATTGTGTCCGAATCTTTCAGATAACTCCTATTTACTATCGTTAATAAAAGTGAGAGGATAAGTTAAAGAGTTTATGTTGTACAATCAATTAAACAGGTGGTTTAATAAAACACATAAAATTTATTTGTCTTTCTTTTTGAATACACCTTCGAAAACACAATTGTCCATTACAGTAGGTGATTATTTCTTTTTCCACACTTCTCCATGCCACTTTTTTCTTATATTGTCTAACACAAGGATACAAAAATAAAAACATCCAAAATTCGTTTTTACCTTATGCATCACGGACATCCATTCAACTTACACATACCAAATGTAAGATTTCTTTATTACGTTTAAAGTGGATATCTCCACGGGTATACAGCTAGTCATATAATATTACCTTCTGTTATTTAAACTTGTCAAGTTTGCCGAAAACACAAAAATGTATGACCATACAGAATTGAAGGTAATAATTAAATATGTATATTCATGCTGGAAGTTGAGTTTCAGTTGAGTGGGTAATTACGCCTATATAGGGTGAATTTTTTATCCTCTTTTCTTTGCACTTTTCTCAAAGTATCCTTCACGCAAAAATTCATTACTTTAGGGTAGTGACAGGTTTTTACATTCACATAGTACTTTACATAGAAAGTCTACCAATAAGCTTTATTGCCTAAATATTTGATGTTGTATCAATCCCTATAGGCTAGTTGCATGGCAGGACATATTCTTTGATGTATTCACTATATTTTAGAATTTATTATAGAACAAAATGTGTTGCAGTGTTGTCTGGATGGAAAACAGTCATGAACGAGATAAAGAGTCCCCTACATTTGGGTGAATGAAGAAACAAAGGTAGTCCGATATCCTAAGGGTGTATCGAAAAAGAAAGCTGAGAAGGAATTTATGGAGCCAAGACCTAAAATTTGTCACCCCTAATTTGGATATATTTTTTGGTCCTTGTGTGTTCTTATTTGTATGTTATTTTTTTTTTAGAAAGCCGGGAACTCTGCGAAGAATATACTTTCACAACTGATGATGAAACCCTCAATCAGTCTAATAATTAAATAAAATGTTTGCAATTATATTATTCATTGTTGTAATACTAAGATTTTACAATTTCATTTCAATAACGCTTTAAAATGAACAATTTAGATGGTAGTGATGATGAGGATTTACCTGTCAAGAAAAAGAAATGTTAATAATGGATCTCCACAGGGTTTCTTTCATCAATTTGGTGAATATCTGTTTATTATTTTTCATAGTACTAACTGTATCTCTTTTTTTAGTGATGGCGCCAACATAGGAAAACAATGTGCAGTTACGAAATAACTAGCCTTCCTCCGGAGGACTTATTAAAACACCCCGAGAACATCGTCATAAGACAACCTTGGGACAATAGTAAAGGACGTCTTAGTCACGTCCTATTTGGACAAACTTTGGACGACAGGGATAGGACGAACTCCAGTATTACACATGTTCCCAACAGGGTATCCAGGGCTCGGACATTTTTAAGACAAACATTTGCTCACTGGGTATGCCCTTATCAGAAGATGTCATAAAAACGCGGTCAGGCGAGTATTTGTGCCGACCCAATGTTGCGCTAAGCGAGTCAACACCGAAAACCACTCGTGAAGTATCATCCGGAATGTGATCTTTATATTATTATAAACTTTAAAGGATGTAAAGACCTTCGTAGAATATTACATGTGCTCTCTTTTTTATTTTCATCAGTGAACAACACGCGTCCCTCAAGTAATCAATCTGCGAGGTTTCTTCTACCGCAGATTAAACCGGTACTTGCTTTTATGAAGCCATTGTTAGAAAACGAATTCTGAAAGCTATTAAACAAATTCATTACTGAATGTATATTCACTGCGAATAGCAAGTCATTTAAATAAACCGATAGGGTTTCGATGGGTGGTCCTTTCTCAGCCGTGTTCACTGGTTGCTTTATGAACAAAATGGAGCAAAGTATAGTTAAGCCATGGGCTACTTCTTTCTACTAACGTTATGGAGACGATACTTATAAAAGGCGGAAAAAAGATGTCCATGACGAATTGTTTAATGCTCTAAACAATTTTCACCCAATTTTAAACCGAAATTTATTAAATGATTGACGTTGAAATCACTCTTTTTATGATTATAAACGAACCCGTTCCGTCTCTCTGCAAATCCGAATAAACGAACTCGTTCCGTCTCTCTGCAAATCCGAATAAACGAACTCGTTCCGTCTCTCTGCAAATCCGAATAAACGAACTCGTTCCGTCTCTCTGCAAATCCGAATAAACGAACTCGTTCCGTCTCTCTGCAAATCCGAATAAACGAACTCGTTCCGTCTCTCTGCAAATCTGAATAAACGAACTCGTTCCGTCTATCTGCAAATTACTCATAATAGTATGAGTACGAATAAATATTAATCCACAATAAGGCTTAGGAATCGTTCTTATTTAAAATACCCAATGTTGAAGTGTGCGACGATCTGTAGTAACAATATTGATTATAAGGAGAAATCAAACGAGTACTGTGGCTATTTAACAAAAAGAGGTTAAATGTTTTTAAATCTAAAAACATTTAACCTCTTAAAACATAGGAAAAAGATTACCGCAATAATTCTGAAACAAAAGTTATCCTTTTCACAAAGTTTAACCCTAGAGGACCCGACATTAAAACCATTTTCCAGACCCACATCCCACATACCATCTTTAATAATCATCCAGACTTGTCGTTGTTGTTTCCAAAAGACAGCATTGGTTGCAAAAAAAGAGAGAATAACTTAAGGGATAATATTACGTGCTGATCCTTACAATATCACGTCCGATTTATCTCACGACAATGCAACAGTTTATGTGAAATGTAAAACTCAAAAACGTAACTATTGAAACGATATATTTAAACCACTTTTAAAGTATCAAAAGCAACAAGCAGAAAATGTAAATTTGCCGAGAAAGCAGTTGCATTTCTTTGAACATCAACAAGAAGTCCTTCATATTTTTTGCTTCTTACAACTCAGAAGCTGTATGGAAAAATACGTTGAGCTCCACATATACGCATCTATTAGAAAAACTTATTATGGGATTACATGAACATTTAGTAGCATTCAGTAGCATTTGAAGAAAGATTTCGGGCTTAACCCAAGGGAAGAAGATAAAGCTAATTACCAGGGAAGCTAATTACCAGGAAAGAAAAAGAAGGTATTAGACTTTGAGGAACGACGCGTCAATTGTTATCAAGGAGGCTGATAAAGGTTCAGCTGTTGTAGTGTTGGATAGAGAGGATTATCCGAAGGAGGCATAGTTTCAACTGGGAAATGTTTGATGATGCTGTCAGTCCTCTTGTTAACTGAAACATAAGCAACTCTATAACGTTCCTGGTCGCCCAGTAATATCTAATTGTACTTTTTTTATAGAAAATATATCCTCCATTTTAGATCACCACTTACAACCTACTAAAAAATCTACCCATCTTGCCTAATTATTTTCTTTAATGCACTGTGTCGTAGTTGGTCTTTATCCTAATATTTCACGTAAGGATGGTTTGGCAGCGCGTAAGAGAGCTTGAGGTTTTTGGGGACAAAGCGTTGAAATAGCTGAATAATCTGACCAAAGCATTCATTTTTTATATGTAAAGGTTATTAAACAGGGGAACTAACGTATCACTGATCAAGTCAACTGTACTTGCATGCATCTTCTTGTCACATTCTCCATTCTAAAATAGTTAATCCGTACAGCCTTAAGGGCTCTTCGACTTAATAAAATTTGTTCTGAAGGTGCCTTTTTGACAAAAGATGTAATGAGCTACAGGCCTGGCTTCAGCAAAAAGGCTGTGGTGATAAGTTGGTCCGTACGCAGAAACTTAGGGCAAGAAAGTGCAAAAGGGATGACTTGTTGGATCAAGTACGGGAAGAGATACATCACAAACATTCATATCTTGCTCCTAATCAGGAACATCAGGAATGCGATTAAGCCAGGAAAATTTTTAACCACGAAACACAATCATGCGGTAGAGTAAGCTGGGTGCTTGTTTGTATAGTTTAAGCACCCATTAAACTGTAAGTAGATTTGCTTCTGCTCGTCCTCAGTGGATAAAAGCAAATATGCGCCAGTGTATTGAGTATGGGAAGGTTTTACGACAATTCAAACACGGAAAATTATCTTGACGGATTATGTCTACAGATTGCTTCTTGCTCGCTAAGGGATGTGCCAGTGGATGATGCTTCATTGAAATTTGACGTGTTTTTGGAGGAGTCACAGTTACATACGTGTTGCACGCGTTTCTGACAGTTACTATATATATTTCAATATGTTCAATGAAGTAAGTTTTAACGTACTCTGATAAATGTTTATTTCTATTGTATTGTGATATTAATATTAATATTTTGTTTTTTACTAAAAAAGGAGACTTTTGTAGACAGTACAATAGCATTTCAAATCATCGCTGCCACTATCGACGCTACTAACATTACTTCCGAAGTATCCTGGGCGATATCACCAATGTGACGCTCGAAAACATTAATCTCGCCTGAAGACGTCGCGCCTGAATAAATGTCGCGCCTGAATAAATGTCGGGCCTGAATAAATGTCGCGCCTGAATAAATGTCGCGCCTGAAGAAATGCCACCTCAGTCATAAATTTCCTACATGAAGTTACTTGAGAATTTCATCACTGAGCCAACCACATATAAGCTTTTAACTCAAAAAAAACCCAGTTAACTCGACGCCACTACCATGCTATGTAAAGCAGCAACAGCAAGCACTATAACCTAAGAAATAACTTGCAGTGGGTAGGATACAAGATAGACAGACTATCAGACAGGAGCTTTAAACACCACATGTCTCTCTCCGAACTGTATGAGCATTATACAGTTCGGAGAGAGGGATCAACCATGAAACGTTACAGCGATGAGAAATTTATATAAATTTTTGCACTCAAAATGTAGACAACAAAAATAATAGCTAAACAGAAATGTGATAGAAAAAAAGAAAACTTTGCTTTTTGTTATAGAGGGTATTATGAATCTGTCATATTATAATGGATCGCTGATATTAAATAAAAAAAAAAACATGAACGATGAACAACCCACTCTTGCCATCTGTGTGACTTTTTTTTAATTCACTTCTTGTTCCCACCAAGTTAAATTTGTGTCCTAATTCTGAAATCATAAATGGGAAAAATGTAGGTTCTAATACTTCCAAAGGTGCTCAGACTTGGGGAAAAAATAAACACCCACAAGGCCAACTAATATTTTAAAAACACTGTCAGTAAGCCTGTTGTTTGAAAAATAAGTTACACTCGACAACTGGAGGACATGATAAAAATAGCTCACTTCAAGTTTTTTTTTAAGTCGTTAAAAGTTTACCAGAGCACCTATCAAAGATTTTTTGATTAATAGCTCCGGAAGACGGCGAGAATGTCGTTAAACATACAAATTTCTGACTTTGAAATTGGCGTAAAATGGAGAAATTCAAACTAGCCAGAGGACCCGGCGTCGAGATGCTGGGTTAAACCACAAGTAGTAACTGTGATACCCGGCGGTGGACGTTTAACTTTAGCTAAAAATAACAACCAGTTGTTACCCCATCACATTAAAAACAGTCAGCCGAAAATGCTTCTGGTGAGAGTTTAAAAATGAATGTTACTCCGGGCTGAGCGCTTTGTACAGGTAAACTGTTTCGCTTATCCATTTAGGTGTCGCTACTTTGGTTAAATAGAAACACATCGTTAACATTGACAGAGCGCTTAGTACAGGTATACCATGTTGCACATCCGTTTAGGGATATTACTCCTTTTCCGAAAAGGTTTATCTTAACTTCGGTTTAAACATAAACACAAAAAAAGTCCGTTGTTGCTCGAAAAAACAAATCACTCAGCAATTTTAATTTGTGGGAAAGTTTGAGCTTTTTAAAATAGAATTACAATTTATAACCATTTTGACCCTGTTAAAGCAAAAACAATCGTGCAATATTGTTTTATTTTGCAGTTAAGTTAAAAATTTAACGTGACACCAGGCTAAGCGCTGAGTACAGGTAAATCATGTTACATATCTGCATAATATCCTTATCCGAACAATAGAGAAAGGCAGTCAATAAAATTTAAAGCTCGCGGATTGGTTAACTTATTATATTATTTATGTCTCCAAAAGTTTTTAATAAAGCCGTGAAATAAGCGACAGAAAACTCAACTGGTTCTTTTAAGAAAAGTACAGCCTCGCTTAAAGATAACGGTAAAAAAATACAGGTTAAAAAATCTTTGCTGCAGAACAGGCAGTGATTAAAGGCATCCTTGAAAAAGTAAAAAAGATAAGGTAAGAACATCTGCGATGAAAAGCGATGAACCAATCTAGACGGCAAGCTGCTGCCAATAAAAAGAAACAGGCTAAAGAATATAAATAAAGAAATGCAGCGTTTTTAAAAACATTCTAGATGATGAATGTAAACATTAAAAACATTCTATATTTTAATGTTGCGATTCTCCTGTTATTTGTGTGGAAAAGAGGTCATTTTCTTCTTCCTTCAGCCCAAAAGAAGAAAAAACATGTATCTTATATTTTCATTTTTACAACTCCATCGGCACAGTTTTACGCCAGCTTTAGGAGTCGAAATTTGTAGAACAGGCAATCGTTAGTTTTTAAGAGAAAGCATATGTACAAGAGGGATCTAACAAACGTTATAGCTGTAACCCATTGACTGTCGCAGAGCACGAACCAACATTCAGATCAGTAATTGATTTACAACATATCAACAAACATTTAAAACCAAACAAATTTCGTTACGAAGATTTGAATACTCTTTCTGAAATATATATACTTGATACCTACTTAAAAGCTACATTCATATATGTACGTATGCTTTCATTTAAGCCCGTTTGTCGTAGATTTATCCTGCTTTTATCCTTCCAGCCTTTATTTTGTTCCTTCTTATCATTTTTACTTGTTAATGCTTGAATTATTTTTTTTTTTTTTAACTTATATGCTTTATATTTTATACTTTTAATTTAACTTTTGAATAGCGATGTAATGTCGATGTGCATAAATGTATTCATTAAAAAAAACAAAAAAACACAAAAAAAACACCACTTGATTAAGTTACGTCACCACTTACATGCAACTTAAGCTGTCAGGTCAGACTATTTTATGACAAGAAAAGAAAAAAATCATTTAGGATTCAAATTTGTTAAATAAATAAATAAATAAATAACTATAATGTGACGAATTACATTATACACCACTCGTATATATACACCAGTAATACAATCTGCATCAATCTCTCACTGACAGACGGTTATATGTCTTGGTTATCTCGAGTAATCGTAAAACGTCTTTTAATCGTTAAATATCATTTTTTAAAAACCTGAATTCTGTCATGTTTCAGCATCCGTTAAATCTTCTGGTTGGAACCTTCTCCCAATTCCAATAAGGGTGATTGTTTCGTGAGTAATTGATGTCATATGAAGATGAAGTTCCACGTCCACTATTTTGTTTTATCCTTCCTTTATCCATCAGTATTTTCGTAGAATTAAATCTCCCATAAATAACTAAACAGCAAAACGTCTTTTTCCATTCAGCGAAAGCTTGTGTTTAAAGTTGGAGGCAGTAAGGATCACGCGATCTCTTTTAGTATAGCCACCTCATATAACGCTTTATTTCTTAAATTTACAAATATTGTGGCGAAGCTAAGAAAATCCAACCTTTTTGCAAGATAAAGAAAATTAAAACCGCAGCCAGTTGATGGTACTCTATAGAGAATCGGGCTTTTTGTGAAGACGGGTTTATTTAAGAACCCTGTCATTAACGACGACCGGTAGAAATTGGCAGAAAGATTAGTTTCGATTTTTCTAAATTGGCATAGCGTGCGGTTCGTAGCTGGCTATGAACTAAAGAATAGTACCATGCTAGCTATATGTATCACTAAGGACACTCTGAAATCTATTTTGGTGTGGTAGTCTGGCCAGCCTGACGTTCGTCCCAGAAAAAAAAAGGAAAAAAAAGAAAAAAAAAGAAAAAAAGTCAGGCTGAGGGGGCTACGAAGCACAAATCGATGATTCTGTATCAGGTATACGTAATAATATTATTACCACGA
Source organism: Hydractinia symbiolongicarpus (assembly GCF_029227915.1). Taxonomy (NCBI): domain Eukaryota; kingdom Metazoa; phylum Cnidaria; class Hydrozoa; order Anthoathecata; family Hydractiniidae; genus Hydractinia; species Hydractinia symbiolongicarpus. The sequence continues at coordinate 23,528,998 of NC_079875.1, read as the reverse complement.
ATTACATGAACTTATTTTAAGATTTCTGTGTATATTTCATGCTGGTAACTCCAAATCAAATTCATTTCTTGTCTGTTTTTATCTCAATAAAACAAAAAATGCTCATGTGGATCACACACCAATCTTCGTCAATCTTCTTCTTACTGGGATTTGGGTGACCGTTGTCGTAATTAGAAAATCATGTCTCTATCTTCCATTAGGTCGGTATAAACAAAAAATGCTCATGTGGATCACACACCAATCTTCGTCAATCTTCTCCTTACTGGGATTTGGGTGACCGTTGTCGTAATTAGAAAATCATGTCTCTATCTTCCATTAGGTCGGTATAAACAAAAAATGCTCGGTATACACGCCTGTGGTCCCAGTTTCATAATACAACGAATCTGTGCAAGTAAAAAGCCGTTTTGCGTTTTACCATGTTTTAATTTAATATTCCAATCCTACAGACATATCTACAGAGATATCAGTTTAAAAGTTTTTTTGTGTAATACACGTTTAAGGACAGCAAAAAAGAACAGTTTTGATGTTCAAAATATTTCTTCTATTGCAAAAGCTTTGGTTAGGGATGAAGGGGTAACAATACTAGTGATGTATGGCTGTCTTATTTTGAACGAAAGTAAAAAATAGTTTCATATGTCTTCATGAAAGGCGTAGTTAGAGATGAGGAGTAAAAATAAAAATGCCTATACTTGCATGTTTATGAGTCTCGGAAATCAATATATAAATGGTTGCAAAACGAGAACAGGTTCTTTATGTTTGCAAGCATTATACTCGACGGTGCTATAAGAAGTTTTTTAGGCAATTTACAATTTGGTCTCCAGGTTTTCTTTTTACAATGAGAGTCGAGGTCTAAAATATAAAAGACACGGTTTTATGTAAAGAAGCGGTTTAAATGTTTGTTGGAAAAATTTGTTAGCTAGCTAGCTATATAAAAAAAATTAAAAGAGAATTATTTCTTCACCTAAGAAAGTAAAAATAATATCGTTACAAACCTGAGTTTATTTATTTCTTTTTCCTCTTTAAAGCACAGATTGTTTTTCTATAAACTTCATTCGAGAAGCCATCATAAAACACGCAAAAATGATAAACTTTATTTTTATTTTTTATTTTTCTCTACTGACATGAAAAACTTTTTAACTTTCCTCAGCAGTCTTTATTGTCTACGTTTGTTTTTTCACTTTTCTTTTTTAAAAGATGAAATTTTGAACGTCGTAAAATTGATTTCAAATTTTGATTTTGCACATTTTGCGCCGAAAAGACACTTCAGACCCAGTACGCAAAAAATATATTTTTTTGAATTGCGCAAGTATGTAAAAGAGTTATTTACCTGGAGGTCATGAGCGGAACTGGACTACAGGTCACTGACTACCTTTTTTAAAATGTTCCCTGTTGAGAAATATTTTCGCTCGCCTAAGTGGCAAATGGACTTCGCTTGCTCGCAGCTCCGCAAGAAAGGAATATGGAAGGAGAACAACTCTTTTGATTCTATCGAAACAACGCGAAATTCTGGCACGTGTCTGTTGAGAAACTTAACTTGAAATTTTGGATGAAGAGGGTTCACGAGGTGGATTTTGATATAGACAGCGAACTTAGTATTTCAGATAAAATTTAATGAGCATGAAGATGTGGAGATAGATATCGAAGATGAAAACAATGTTGTCTTCGTTACTTGTTAAAGTCACATAGCAAAAGTGCAGATTTATTGTGTTGTGTCTGGTCTAAAAAGAAGAAAAAATAACATACTTGGATAAACATGCGGCTACATGTATGTTTTCATTAATATTTTGTAGGATCTCATTCTTACGTTTATAATAATATTTGTATTATAATATTTTTAGGTGCAGCACAGCGGGTCATTAAATAGAACAACAATAAAGCAGAAAAGTAAAATTCACATGGTATGTAGGTAGCTAATTTTACTCAATTTAAGAAATTTGTATTTTAGATGTCATAATAATTCATTTTATTTATACCTAGCTAGTCACATAATTTACCTTCTCAGATTTTATACGATTGCCAGATAAAAAAAATTTGAACGTAGCACAAACGATGGTGTGGGATTTGTTGTTGAAACAAGTTGGAAACAGTCCAACCTTGGGAAACAGCTGAAGTAGCGTGTTCATCCTGTTAGTGCCAAAATTAGTGCCAACAATCATCGAAATGATGAAAGAATCAGCACTCCTAAAGGAAAGCAGAAAAAAAATTGAAGGGATGTACAATTTTATTATTTAATTACTGCGTAAAGAAGGAGGTTGCTGTCTTGGTAAATGTAATTTTGGAATCCAAACCCAATAATTTGGCAATATGACCAAAAGCAACAGCACAAAGGTGTCGGATTATATTGTATTCTCCTCCTTGTGTCAAAAATATGAAAAGGTTCTGAAAAGTTAGAGTTAAAGGTCTCGTATTATTCCAGTTTCGGCCAATTTTAAAAAACATTAAACATTACACATTTTTTAAGGTTCACGAGGGAATGGATTGGTCTTGTAAACAAAGGAGATATTTTTTATGTGAATGATGAAATGTTCATATTTCGTTGCAGGATAGAAAATGCTATTAGAACCATTCTAACTATTCATTTTCTAAAGAATTACTACGGGGTCATGATAAGCACTTGTGCCCAATGAACAGAAAGTGTCGATCAACCAACGTGTTTACAGATGCGACGTCACAGCACCAAGTATTTCATGAAAAACCTATAAGCTGGTTCCACAAGTTCCTAATGCCTAACTATAAATCTAAGCACATGTAACTTTGAATAAAAAACGTTCTATAAAAATGTATTTACTACTCACAGTTCCATATATTCTACAATTGTCAGGAATTTCGTGAGTAGTAAATACAACGTAGTTTTTCTACTGTCTAAAAAGTCTGAAAAGAAGAGCATTCCAAGCGTATTTGCAAGCACATTATTTAAGTGAGGGTCATTCGGGTATCAAAGCCGACAGTAAATTTACGTTGATAGATAAAACTGACGCAGCGTCACCGTTGAGAAGAGAGCAGTTTTGGATGTATGAACGTAAGACTCTTCACCCGGATTCTTGCGTCAGTACTAGAGTAAAAATGTGAATACTCCTATTGACATCTATCAAGTGTTCTTGAGGAGAACTTAGTGTCTATAAAAGCTGTTGACTCGAAATATAGCAACCTTTCAATAGCAAAACAAGAAACGCTTAGAAGTCTGCGTTCTGATATGTCTATTTTTATAAAACTAGGTGATAAAGGATCTGGGGTAGTCGTGTGGGATAGAGAGGATTATCTCAAGGAGGCGGGGAGTCAATTATCCAATGAAAACATGTACAAAGAGTGTAGTAAGAATCCTTTACCTGGCCTGCAGAAACTGATTTCTAATGCACTTATAAGTCTAAAAGCTAGAAAAGAAATTAATAAGTTACTTTAGTATCTTATGGGCAATGAACCTCGGTTAGGCAGGTTTTATTAATGGCCTAAAATCCACAAACGTTTATCCTCTATCCCAGGTAAGCCAGTTACCTTAACTATGGATATTTGACAGAGAAATTTTCTTTTTTTCTTGACTTTAACCTACAACCTGTTTCCAGGAAAGCTAAATCGTTCATGAAATATACGAATGACTTTATATGTAAATTGAGAGTTTCCACCTTTACCTCATGATGCCGATGTTGTGGGACTTTACCCAAGTATTCCTCATGAGGACGGTTTGGAGACCATGAAGAAGGTATTATGAGAAAAGGTTGTGAAAAATTAAAAACTTTAGCTGTGGGTTAGGTGGCGGTATATTGATATCGCTTTAATATTAGAATATGTTATGGACTAACTGCAGGAGTTTATTGAAATCTCAATAGCTTACACCGCTGTCCACAGAGCCTGTTTTCTACCCGTTTTCATGTGAATATCAATCAGAAACTACAAGGGAAAAGAATAAGTGTGCAAAAGCAATGTAAAACCCATCCTTCCTCGTGGCCTCGTGGTGGTGTGTGTATATTCTGGTGATCTCATGGACGCCCTGGCCAAAATTAAACGCTATGTTGCGCCAACACGTCCAACGAATAAGGTTTCTGATTGGTTTATGAAATAAAACACGGCACAAAAATGGTTGAATACTCCGGATTAATAGTCCAACTAGTCGATAAGGCCCGTGGAAAAATCCACTTAGGACAATGGAAAAATGGGTTGTTTTAGGTTTTTTGCTGACGTCAGCAGTGCATAACTCGATAAAATTGGCGAATTTTGTTTATCCGTTTCCTTTAATGTGCAGAGCCTGAAACGCTGATATCATGTGCTTTTGACGAACGGTTAACAAATTATAGATGTTGTAAAATTTTCATGACGTCAGCAAAGTCCCTACCACAATAATGTATAGGGTCATGTACTTATGACAAACGGTTGAAGAGATAACAAGGCTTAAAGATTTTTTAATGACGTCATCAACCCATCTATTCCGAAACGGATTGGAATAACCAGGTTTGGGAAACTCATCCAATTTGGTCCTACGTTGTCCCTAGTTACCCACGCGGTGAAAAATGACTGACGTCACAGTCTCGCTTCCAAGTTATTTGGCCTTAAAGTTATAACTGCATTGTAATGGCTTCACCAATCTATTAAACGCATTGGCGTCAGTCTAAATGCATTGACGGCGCGCCGGAACGTCAGTAGGCGGTCACAGACAAACACAACTTCTTTATTAATATAAAGATGACAATTTGTTGGAGTGGCGAAGATCGTGGTAAACAGGGAGGTGACTTTAAAACGATTTTCGTAGGACGATGAAAAGGTTATGGAAAAAACAAATACTATAGTTGTTTCAGCGTGGTTCAGGCGTGGTTAAAGAAAAGCAGCGATGGGCAGCTAAGCTACCATTTTGGCGTCTTCAAATACATTTAAACATTAATGTCCCTGTAACCGTTGTCACAAAAAAATAATCTTATTTCCTAAAACAACTTATATTATTCCATTGTTCTTCTTCCTGGGTATTTTTTTCACGGATCTTGCCGAGCTATGCTCGTAAGAGCAGTTCGGCAGGAAATTAACAGTCAACTTAGAACTAGTAAGGGAATCCGACTGTTTAATTAAAACGACGTATCATTGGTGCGAGTTCCGTTGCCAGACCAAATCCGGTCTGGGTGTGCATTAGCAAAGGAAGCACCCGAAGGAATTCGAATACCATAAGACAATAGTGAAGAGCAAAGAACGCTTATCTACCGAAGAGCCCATAATCCTGGCACGAGCCGAACTTGAGCACGAAACAAAGATCTGCATACCGAGGTTATTTGAAAGAACTCAGACAAGGAATGCATTTGATTGTCGAGGAACCACAACCTCAACATAACGCGGTTAACACTGAAGCAACACCTACTACGAAACCTACGGGAACACACGCTGACTTTGTTAATGCGATAATAGAATCGTCTCAACATGATCCTGTACTTCACCAACTTGTCTCTATACTTCACCAAATTGTCTTCAGTTTGATTGCTGGCTCTCTGTCACCGACGTCGATGCTTATTTGATTTCCACCTATACATACAACAAAAGGTCCAATAAGCCGTTAATTCGATTCAACACTACTCGATATAGACGCCGTATCAAAATTCGACACTTCGCCCGATTTCAACAAATGTACCGACGAAATTAAAAGCACATGGCAGACATGATACTTAACAACACCGAGAAAGCATCGTTTTTCCATCTAAGAACGCAATCAACGACACGTGTTTGCCTGTACTATGGACGTATTCCTCAGCAAAACAACTCACTTCTGTGATAACCGAGGCATGATGATTAACACCATGAAATGCTTCTCGATGCAAATGACCACCACGAGGAAGGCATTACAGTCGTAATCAGAGAGCCATCATTTTACATTAATAGCGCAGCACTCTCAACAACAGACTATGGTACGTCATTCAAATTTCAACCCGAATGGCAAGATGAGATCCAATCTACACCACCTGTCAATCTTACTGTATTGTCTGAAGTCTGCGCCTCTCAAGCCCCATCAGAAGCTCGAGCTTCTGAGAAACAACCTGCTACCACGATTTCAACATCAAATGGTACTCGGCCGTGTAAATAACATTATTCAATCTCAATATTCGTATGTGGGTCAAGGATCTCCTTGGCGTTCCTATGGACATACCAACGTCCTTTTTCTACATGAAATCCAAAGACGGCGGCCTAGGCCTACCATCCTGCGTATTAACCATACAACGATGCTTCTGAGACGTATAGCAAAGATGGCCGAATCATGAGATACAGCGATTCAGACTCTATTGGCAAAATTTAAGTGCGTGAAAATTCTTGGCGAGGCAACACCCGAAGACGCAATGAGGAAGAACCCTCGCTTCGTGACTAGCTGTACACAACAATGGACGGCAAGCTGCTATGCGAGTTGAGGAATAATCATAAGGGCAAAATGGCAAAAGGGGATTACATCAATTAATTCAGGACGCTCATACATCGAGCTCACACTTGAAAACTGTAATCGGGGCGCAACATGGATAAGAAGTGAAAGCACTGTCAAGGGGTTGGGGAAACCCTTTCCCACGCGGTGCAACATTGTGGTTTCACACACTTCCCAAGGATACAAAGGCGCGACGCAAACGTCAATTTCGGCGAGAACATCGCTATTAAGAACAAGCACCAAGTTCTCGCCGAACCAGTTTTTACCATTGCTGGCATTAGATTGAAACCTGACTGCGTAACAAACAGACAGACAAACGTATACAAGTATTATAATATAGATCATGCTCTTGCAATATTGAATAACTAGTCGATAAATCCCGTGGAAAAATCCACTGAGGCGGGACAAAATTGAAAACGTATCGTCATTTGAATTTTGATGACGTCAGCAACCCATCCACAAAAAAAAAACAAGTACAAAGTTTTCACGTTGCCTCTATTGTGTAGAGCTGAAACTGCTGATCATGAAAATGTATATGATCATCTGCTTTTTATGAGCGGTTAATAAGATATAAAGGATTTACAATTTTTGCTGACGACAGCAATGGCCTGTCAAAACCCTAAAAAATTTTTTCAGGAAATTTCTATACCTGTTGCCTTCATCGTATAGATCTTAAAACTCTGATCAAGAAAATGTATAGGATTATGTACTTTTGACAAAGAGTTGCAGAGATGTTTAAATTGTATTAAAAATTGTGTTAAAAATTACCCAGGGTAATTTTCATATACATTTTCTTTGGTAATTGTCCCCAGTTACCCGCGCAGTGATAAATCATTGACGTCACCACCTCGTTTCCAAGTTATTTGGCCATAAAGCTTTAGGTGCACTGTGATGGCTTCAATTTAAATTAAGATATTAACGTTAAAATAGTAATATTGACGTCGCACAGTAACGTCAGATAATTTAACATGTGAGACTCTTTCGGCTACATCAAAAGAAAAATTATTAGAAATGTGGAACTGCTTATCTCAATGCCAATTCAAAGAGTAAAAGAAAACCGTTGCACATATTGCCGCTGATGTTGTCACATATGTTTTTTAATATAAACGACGCATTTTCAACAAGCTTATGGTAGCGGATATTGTTTTATTCAAATAAAAGTAACTTCTTATCATGAAACTGGTGGTTGTTTTTTAAAAAATGTGTAAAAAGCTGAAAATAACAATGGTTTAAAGACGATGTGTTTTTGAGTAGAACTTAATTGACAAGTGCGAATATTTTTGCATCAAGTAACAATTAAATGTAGTTATCTGCCGCTCTTTAACTTTTTTTTAAAAGTGACAACATGTCAATGTAGAAATACTGTAAATATGCGATATCATGAGCTATGGAAATGAGAAAAGCAATGGGATATTTTTTCTCCTCTACGTATGAATCAGCACACGACAGTAAGATTAGAAATACATTATTTCCTATAAGCCACATCAAATTCACTACAAACTCAAAAAAATGAAGGCTAAACTTATTTTCCCACAAAATAATTTCAATACCTTGTTTATAAGTCTTCAACATAACTTCAATATTTATTGCCTGTTATTCCTTATTCCTTAATTAATTTCAGGTCAATAGGCCTCAGAAAAGTGGCAAATTGATGATAAACGTCCTGTATTTGTTTAATACATTTTAACGCTACAATTGCAAAAACCAACGGATGTTGTGATGCTAAAAGCACGGATATAATAGAAAGGAGAGAAAATTAACCACGAACGTAACCACAAGCAATTGAGAAAGACGTCAGGATAAAATGGAATACGGTGCCACTACCATTACAACCCTTAAGCCAGCAAATTTAAAAAGACTTAAAGTAGTACAAACAAAATCCCTCCGCCACATATATTGCCTCTCAGAAGCAAACAACATGACATGTTTTTCTTGACTGCTAACGCTCCAACAATAAATAATCGGATTGTCATATTTGGCAAAAAATTGTTTTAAAACCTCAAAGTGAGTATTAAAGGCATAAAAAACTATATAACCAACAGAGTACACTACTACCGTACGTTTTATACAGTACCACCCCTCTTTCAAACAATGAACGACAATAGCTAGGCAAAGTTCTGGGGGAACTGACAATAAGTAATAAAGCAAAACTAATCAAAGCAGCAAGGATCGATGAACGGAGTATTTAAAAAAAGGGGAAAATATTTAATTAAAAAACAACAAATCACTATAATGAAACTAAACAACCCCTCCCTTTTTTTGTCCCCATTCTATACCTCTTCTTTTCCCTTCACTTTTTTCTTACAAAGTAACACGTAATATAAAAATCAAGTAACAACTACAACACATAATTCAAAAAATAAAATACCATAGCAGTAAACAAAACCAAACAAGTCATCAAATATTGAAATATTATAAATAACAAAACAAAAAATAAAACAAAAAAGTCAGGTAAATATATTATATAAAACTATTAGATGAAGAGGACTATAATGTCCCGACTATCCCGTATCCCGCGCACAAATTAGGACTGGGACTTTAGGCTATATATATGTTACTGGACAAGTTTTACTGTTTTGCCATTTCGAGAAACAGCCAAAAGATTTTCTTCACATAAGCTTGTCCAGTGATGAAGAAATGATTGAAGTTTCCAGCCAGTGTGGAAAAGGTTCAACACAGTATTTACTGGGATGTTGGCACTGCTGGTTAGTTAACATACTACTTCCAAAACATTACTTCAAGTTAGGAAGATAATAAGAGTTTAGTAAACGAAATACCGGATGAAAACTTGTAATTTCTTAATTAGAAAGTTTTGCTGGTGGTGGCGCATAGAATTTCTTTTATTATATTAATACCAAAGGCTTGTCTGTGACTACAAATACTGAAGCAGGTTAAAATTTCTAAAGAAAATGTTTTTTTTGAAAAATATTTTTATTTTGTTTCATTCGTTATTAAAACATTGCGCAATTATAAAGATTGACATCAATGATATTATTAAATTAGTGAAGCTATTGTAGTGTCATTTTACCTTTGAAGCCATAGAACTTGAAAACGAGTGAAAAAACTGACGTCATCTCTTAGAACCAAATTAGTGAGAAAAACAGACTTCAAATACATTGAAACATTAATGTCCCTGTAACCGTTGGTCACAAAAAAAAATTTTATTTCCTAAAATAACTTTTTCCTAAAACAACTTATATTATTCCATTGTTCTTCTCCCTGGGTGGTTTTTCCACAGATCTTTCCGAGGTATGCTCGCAAGAGCAGTTCGACAGGAAATTAACAATCAACTTAGAACTAGTAAGGGGAATCCGACTGAAAAATTAAAACGAAGTATCATTGGTGCGAGTTTTGTTGCCAGTCCAAATCTGGTCTGGGTGTTCATCAGCGGAGGAAGCACCCGAAGGAATTCGATTACCATAAGACAATAGTGAAGAGCAAAGAACGCTCATCTACCGAAGAGCCCATAATCCTGGCACAAGCCGAACTTAAGCACGAAACAAAAATGCTGCATACTGAAGTTATTTGGAAGAACTCAGACAAAGAATGCATTAGATTGTCGAGGAACCACTTATAAACAATAAACCTCAACCTAACGCGGTTAACACTGAAGCAACACCTACTGCAAAACCTACGGGAACACACGCTGACTTTTTTAATGCGATCATAGAATCGTCTCAACATGATCCTGTGCTTCACTAACTTGTCTCTGTACTTCACCAACTTGTCTTCAGTTTGATTGCTGGCTCTCTGTCACCGACGTCGATGCTTATTTGATTTCCAGCTATACGTACAACAAAAGGTCCAATCAGCCGTTAATTCGATTCAACACTACTCGATATCGACGCCGTATCAAAATTTAACACTTCGCACGATTTTAACAAACGTACCGACGAAATTGAAAGCACATAGCAGACATGATACTCAACAACACCGAGGAAGCATCGTTTTTCCATCCAAGAACGCACACGTGGTCGCCTGTACTTTTCGATTAGTCCTCGTGACGATGCCGAGATAACCACACCCAAACGCTGATATAGTAATTACTACCCGGTTTCTGACATTTCACCTGAAAAACGTCGACCATCCTGATAGTGGACTAAAAAACTTGGCTTACGCTGACGACCTTATTATGTTCTCAGAGACAAAGACTGGCATGGACGTACTTCTCAGAAAAACAACTCACTTCTTTGATAACTGAGGCATGACGATTAACACCATGAAATGCTTATCGGCACAAATGACCACCGCGAGGAAGGCATTACAGTCGTAATCAGAGAGCCATCATTTTACATTAGTAGCGCAGCACTCTCAGCAACGGACTATGGTACGTCATTCAAATTTCATCCCGAATGGCAAGATGAGACCCAATCTACACCACCTGTCAATCTTACTGTATTGTCTGAAGTCTGCGCCTCTCAAGCCCCATCAGAAGCTCGAGCTTCTGAGAAACAACCTGCTACCACGATTTCAACATCGAATGGTACTCGGCCGTGTAAGTAACATCATTCAATCTCAATATTCGTATGTGGGTCAAGGATCTCCTTGGCGTTCCTATGGACATACAAACGTCCTTTTTCTACACAAAATCCTAAGACGGCGGCCAAGGCCTACCATCCTGCGCATTAACCATACCAACGATGCTTCTGAGACGTATAACAAAGATGACCGAATCATGAGATACAGCGATTCAGACTCAATTGGCAAAACTTAAGTGCGTGAAAATTCTTGGCGAGGGAACACCCGAAAACGCAATGAGGCAGAACCCTCGCTTCAGTGACCAGCTGTACGCAACAATAGACGGCAAGCCGCTATGCGAGTTGAGGAATAATCATAAGGGTCAACTATGGCAAAAGGGCATTACATCATTTAATTCAGGACGCTCATACATCGAGTTCGTCAAGCTACGCATTTGACGGCTCCCTACACTTGGAAACTGTAACCGGGGGCGCAACGTGGATAAGAAGTGAAAGCACTTTCAAAGGGTGGGGGAAACCTTTTCCCACGCGGTGCAACATTGTGGTTTCACACACTTCCCAAGGATACAAAGGCACGCCGCAATTGTCGATTTCGGCAAGAACATCGCTATTAAGAACAAGCAAGTTCTTGTCGAACAAGTTTTTACCATTGCTGGCATCAGATTGAAACCTGACTTCGTAGTGGCCAGAGTCGGATAGTGTTTTTGTTAAAGATGTATCTATTGTCACCGAGTTAATGCGTTTTCAACACGCTGAGGGAAGCACGCTGCAAGATGCATACAATAAAAAAGTTGCATACTACTATCGACCTGGTCTACGAAATGCGTTAAGAGAGAAATTCGAAACACGAAACATTACGTTTGGCGTGATTACTGTCTCACTAAGAGGAATCTGGTGCTCAGAAAACAATAACATACTATTCTCCATTGGCGGTAGATCTGGAATTCTTCAAGCGAGTAACGAAATAGTATATATCTTTTATATATTATATATAACTTATGGTAGACCCCTCACTTGCCCTGCTATTAAGCGAAGAATCGAACATTGTTATTTATGTTTATGTGCTCGGTGTGCAAGACGAGACAAGGTGATTGGAATTTTGCCTCAAATGTCGCGCATGAATGTATTAGCGAGATTCCCACTGTCCCTATATACTATCTACATTTTTTGCTGTTGTTGCAAATAATTGTTTTAACAGAAAATGTTGCGAATGTAGAGTGATTTCCGTTTCCTCCATTCTGTTTTAACAAAAGTTACTCTTTAAAATATAGCTCTTTCTAGTTTTGTTGCCTTTAAAATTTTATTCTATGGGTGAATTCAATTTTCTCAATTTTGTTATTGCTTTGAAAATTTGTTTTTATGGGTGAATTCAATCTCCCCAATGTTGTTGCTTCTTAAAACCTGTTATTCTGAGTACATTCAATCTCTTCTTTGTTTTTGTTTCTGATTAATGAGTGAATTCGACCTCCCCAATGAATTTAACTTTTGAAAAAAACTAGTGGCTTTATACAATCTCCTTTTTTATGGGTTATAATTAGAAAAATACTCTTAACTTATAATAGTTATTACTCGATAACAAGCCCAAAGCTATTAATTGGTAATAATGCCCATACGAAATATACAAAATCTACTTTTGCTTTCACGGCATACAATAAAAGTTCAGGTAAAAATATTCGTATAAAAATTTTAACACCTATTTAGTTTTGGTTTTTAAACACAACATTCGTATTTTACAAGATTAAAACAGTGACGTTTTTCTATAAAGACAGTTTTTTTAAGTTCTTGGGCTATTTAATCAAGGAGGTTTAATAAATTAGTTACTTTTTGAATTTAAATTACGAATAGTCTTTTCATAGCCATAACTAATTTTGGCAATAATTTCGGCAATAATTTGCTGTTGTACCATATCGTCAGTAATTCATAATGACCCTTTATATTTTTAATGTAGGCTAGATCCTCCTCACGATTTATAGGACTGGCTCCTGGCTCGAAGTAAGTATTTATTTTTACTTTTAGTCAAAATTACGCAAATAAGTTTTTACAAACGAATCGATTTAAACAAATGAAAGCAAGCGGCTTTTAGATTGTCTATTTAGGACTTTAGTAGCTACTTTCAAGTGAAATTTTTATTATTTAATCATGAATGAAATATTTTGTCAAAACTATAACAATGTGATAATTACACTGCTTAATGTTTGTAATATTTAAAAATAATTCTGATATTCCTAATAAAATAGCGATAAGGTTTACTTCAGATATGACAAAAATGTTAAAAATTCTAGTATATAAAAGCGATAATATCTAGAAAAGTAAATTAATCACTGACTACACTGTGCGCTATGTTCTACCACTAATTAAAAAATATTCAACTTAAAGTCAATAAATTACGTCATAAAAATACGAAAGGTAAAACCAATTATCTTATTTTTTAGAATCCACCAGAATGGCTCAGAATATGTTTGCAGGCACATGAGGAGGCTCGCGTGGAGGTAAACTTTGTACAGAACTTGGTATTGAAGAAAGATTCTGTGCCAGTTTCCTTTATAGACTAACAAGATAATTTTTGGAGGCTTGATCTCAAATAACAAGTTTATTTGTTTTATTGCCTGTGTTAGCGACAATGTAAAATATATTTTGTCATCATCTGTCCATAATACACTTCAATAATTCTCTTAAGTACCCAGTATATAAGAATTTCATAAGTTTATTTCATTTTTGTATATGGAATAGCTGATACCATGCCGAAAATGAAAACACGCATACAAATAGGAAGTCAGTAACACAGCATTCACATTTGGTTCACTTTTGATATCTTTTTTATGCTTCCGGAATATAACTAAGAAGAGGTAATTAGCTAATATTGTGAAGCAAGGTGAACGAATAATTAAGTTCAAATTTGACAACAGACGGAAATAATCTTCGAAGACTACAATATATAAAATAATTCATGAATTGCTTGCATAATCACATATTTACAAGTTTAAACTGACATGCGGTCATATTTTTTTCTCTATTTGTTCTTAGTGATCCAATTTTTAAATTAGCTATATACGAAAACGGTCATTTTGGGTAAAATGATAGGAATGAATATAGGGTAAAATGATAGATATAAACATTGGAATAAGTATGTTTTTATAGTAATTGAATAATCGACTAGTTGATCTTTGGAACATTAACAGAGTACTTATGCATATTTTGCATTCAATGCCAGGGGTCAAAAGTTTTGACATTCATCGGACCTTTAGGTATTGCAAAAAAACATACAGCACAGGGGGAAAGACAGAGAACAACCCGCCATTCCTTTGTAACATCCTAATTCACCAACATACTTACCCGTTTCACCACCCACTAAACAAATTAACACCAATTTCTCCCGCTTATCATTCCATATTCCTACTCCATTAACACCTTCAGGCCCATTAACACTAACATGTCCACCTACACCACCATCCCTTACGTGTCCTGCCCTGTATAGCACTTTTATTGATATCGCTACATCACCAGCTTCTATTTAAGTTGCTAATCAGTTTGATAAGAGAGTGGACTGGTAGGCTGTCTTCAACTGTTTCGTAAAAGGGTGTATACGTCGTTACATACAGCTGTATTGCGGCATAAATGGTTTGATTTTGCCAAAACGAAAGCGCAAAGCTGTTGTGCTTTTTAAATAAAACTTCAGGAAGAAGACAATCCATCAAACGTAGCGCTTAGTTAAGATGCGGTTGGTGTATTATTTATGTGTTTTTAAATTTTCCAAGCAAAGATAAAGTGAAATCGGTTTTGGCTTTATTCTGAATATTATTATAAAATTAACTCTACGCGCAGAGAGTATAAAATTTTAAAATATGCCAAAAGTTTGGCAACCTTCTCGTACAAAGACTCTCTTAAAAATCTGCAAAATCAACTTATAAAACGCTTTATCTGTATATATATAAAGCATTAGTACCGGTGTCCCAAGAACTTTTGAATTTTTACGGATTTTATTTCAAAAAATAAAACAAATATAGTCTGGCTGTTTTTGGTATGATGGGTTAGCAGCAGGCTATGAGCTGTGTTTTTTTTCGGAAAAAAGTTGCGAAAAAGTTATTTTTAAAAATTATTTACACCTGAAACAATATGTTGTGTCCGCTTTACAACATACTGCATGCTTGTATTATAGCGATCCACTTATTTTAATGCCAAATAAGTTGAGGTAACTGACGTCTCTGACCAACCCGTTTCAAAACAGACAGGTTGAGTTCGCCAGCTCTAAAAAATGTGTTCATATTATCGAAGTTTTTCTGACGTGAGAGAAGTTTTTATACCCTAATATTTTCTTAACCGCTCGTCAAAAGCACATGTTTCTATACGTTACTTTGATCAGCGGTCTAGCTCTACACAAATGTAGCCGGTAGACAAATATCTAAAAAATATTAAGTATTGAATTTTCTTTGTTGACGTATTTTTCCACGGAACTTTTCGACAGTTCGCCTAAGGGGAAGCAACAACAAGTGAACTGGATTTATTATCGAGTGCGAAAGGCTAGAAGGTCCAACGCGACGTCTCGTTTGCATCTTTCATTGTTAACGGAGAAAAGATTTGTTTTGTGACTGAATAGTGGCTGTGTATCAGGTGGTGGTATCGCCACTTTTACAGTTAAACATTAATCAACTAGAAAAACATAGAAAAATATTATTTAAATTTTAACTATTTTTTGATGCTTGATATTTATGTTTGTGAAATGCAGTCCGCGCTTCAAGTAATTTTCATTTAATACACGCATAACTCATATCAGATTGCCGATTATTCCAGTTTATGGATGCTGTTCTCGAAACTTCACATCAATTAAATATATTTCCTGGCATGCTATAAATTACAAGTTGTATGTAACGTGGACAAATTAGCTCATAGGCTATGATATAACAAGTAGTTAACTAATGAACAAACAAGATTAACTAATTTCGTAAATATTAAAGTTTTAAAAAATCAGTTAAACTTTAGTCGAAAGAAAATATCTACAAGCAGAAAAACGTAGATAGCTCGGTAATTTTGCTGAATAAGTTTGAAGAGCATGACAGAACACCACGAAGTACTCATTCAACAAAGAATTATTATAGTAATATTAATTTGGGTTGAAACAAAAACGGACAGCCTTAGATTATACCTTCGCTTTCAAAATAATACATTTCAAAATAACACATTCGCTTTCAAAATAATACATATCTATTTTTCCAAAAATAAACTTTTTTCACCTTTTTCTCCCACACAGATTTTTTTTCCTTAATTGCTAATGTTTATTACAAAACTTGACCGAACCATTTGTCAACGGTAAATAGTTGAAGTGTCATCAGAATAACTGTGAATTGATTAGGTAACACCAAAACACTATTCAAACGGTAATAGTGACTTAAAATTATTCCGCAAAATTATCATTCAGCAAAGAGGACTTGAAATCGCTTTGCTTTTGATAAACGTGTGTGTATCCAACAACACGGAAAACACACATCCAGTAAGTTTAGTGATGGGCAACAGCTGTTAAACACGCTATTAAACTGATCATATTGCGATTTCACAGTAATTTAAAAACTCCGTTGTAATGTAACGCTTGCACAACTGCAATCTACTTGCTTGTACCCAGCAGTCTTAATATCTTTATAAAATAGCAATAGTAACATTTTATACTAGCAGATAACGAATTGACACTCTGATCAGATCTTTCTTGTCACGGATATTCCATTGTTGTTGTGTTTTTTTTTCATCTAAATATAATACAAAAAAATTTTTTATACAAGATTAAGATTATGGATACAGAATTGTTCTAAAAATAAAAACACTTTTTTTCGACAATCACCATAAGAAACAGCACATTTTCACATTTTACAGTAATTTTTTCTCACCTTAAAAACTTTTTAAAAAAAGTAAAGCATCCATGAACGGGCAACCAATGTTTCTAACAGGAGAAAATTTTGTGTTTGAAACAAAAACAAGACGCGCGGATTGCATTTCACAAACTTTCTTCGTATGTGTTGTCTAAAATTTCTTTTGCCTGAGTGAACTGAAAAAGTATACACCAGGGCTGGACCAAACTTGTCGTTTATTCATTACTGTAGGTTTTTTGGCACATGCAGAGGTTGATGTAAAGTTTGAAATGCTCTACATGTTGCGAAAAATGCATAGAATCATGTGCTTTTGACGAGCAGTTAAGATATAAGGCATTAAAAGTTTTGCTGAATCAGCAAACATTTACTAAAGTACTTGTATACCTGTTGCCTCTGTTATATAGAGGGTGAAAAGCTAATAAAAATATGTATAGGATAGATATTGGAGTTTAAAGGTATTTTACTGACAATCACCAATCTGCCTGTTCCGAACCGAATAGATTAGTCCTGACTTAAGGAAATAACTCCTATTTTCTATATTCCTATTTTCTATATTTAAACGCGTATTTAAAAAATTAAGGAATTGTTGCAACCGTTACACCGAAAGTCACAAGATGAAAAACCGTAAAAGTTTTCTACACTTTTGTGTCACTGTAAGTACGTCGCTAGTTCGCTCTGCTTGCGGCTGAAAAAAGCTTAAGGTCCAACTTGTGAAAAACTGTATATCGGCTTTGACATTTGTGCCTGTGTTCTTAATTTTCGTGACATGGCAGAAGGTATTAAATTGCGCTATATCGCTGTCTGTATATGTGGCGCTGAAATGACAATACATACGTGGCAAACTGTGACCACGTCACCGGTGCCTTGGTAATGATTTTACCTCTTTCTATGATCATGTTCAATGTATATGTTGCCACAGTTTTCGCAAATCTGATTGTGCCGCAACTTAAAGTGGGACAATTACAGCATCGCCTAGAGTTCTACAAAGCGTGTTGCATAGTACGGACAAACTTTATCAGACAAGCAAGTAAAAGTGCCTCAACTTGCAAATAGTTTGCAAAAAGTTTGCAAGAATTTTTTTATTTACATGGTTTTGTGCAATGCATTGCAAAAAGTGTTCTGCATGACAGACAGCGCAGCATTGTCAACTTACACTTTCGTGTGTTACTTTTATTTTTTTAATATAGATGCTTCTGCAACTTGACAAAGCCAGTTCAGAGCATACTTCCATTATATACACAGCAACTCTCAGTGAGTACATGTTGTGACGTAAAAGAACTTTTACCAATTGTAAACGCAGCCAGTTTACACTTATAAAAAACAAAGAACTGTCTCTTTGCATCGTTGATTTGAATTAGAAAAAATTGCATAGCCTAGCCCTCCAGAATTTTTCAGTTAAATGCAAAAAAATTGCTTTATCCCACAACTTTTATTATTACATAAATTTTTAATCCCTATGTAGTTGCGGTCGCAGGACATATTAAACCTCATTATTTAAAATCCAAATAAATGAAAGACATTGGATTGCAAACCATGGAAAGCCTACGTACAAAAAGGAAGCGATGTTAGGTGAGAATTTTTTTACACCATCATATGTCATTACATACGTTATTACTTTTTATATTCTCAGGTAAGTTGGTAAGTGAATACGCAATTTAACTTTTATTTTTACACAATTTTTTCATCCCTATGCTTAGTAGTTATGTTAGGCACTTTTTTACGTCATCATTAATTTTTATATTAATTTTTCTGTCTCTTACTTACTGCCACGTTATAACGCATTTTTCAATAACTTCAGTGAAGACAATAACTTCCGTGAAGAAAACCCGTTGTCACACAGAGAAGAAATGGTTGAAATACTTTTTTTCTGCAAAATTAGATTATTCACTGATTAGGAATAATGGCGTGTTTGAAACAGGCTACGAAATACGACAGTGGTTTGCTCAATATTCGTGGACGTACTATGAGCGTTGTGAAGTGCTACAGAGAGAAAAATGCTGCAAAATTACTTCCTTATATTGAATAGTAACCTAAATGAAGTGTAGCAACATGGACAGCTACATTTTTTTTTAATTTAAGATTTATTAATTTAGAAATACTTTAATTTGCATTTTCACCATTAGTAAGCTCGGAGAAAATTTTTTCTTTTTATTTTAAATTTAGCCTATAACAAATAAAACACATTTAAATCAATTTTAACTTGTTTCAATAAAAGAACCTTTTTCAGATAGTGCTGTTTCAGTTTTTATTCGAAATACGCTTTAACAAAATATGAAAAACGCGCAAAAATTTTATTACAAAACATTAAGAATGTATTAAGGTGATATTCGTTTGTACAGAGGATCAAAATCATGGAATTTCGTGTAATGTGAAACAACAATAAAAAATAACTTATAAAAAATAATGTGTAAGATATGACTTTAAAGCATAATTATATATTAATGTATCACCATGAGTTTCTAAAAGCTGTTATTTTTCCATTTGACAAAGCTTTTAAATCGGCCTCGCATTCCATTATAATATGACAGAATTTGCTGAGCTGAAGGAAAAATTAAATTTAAAGCATCTTCTTCTTAGGAACATAGAAATTGTAGAGGTCCCATAATAACTGTAGATTCAAAATCTAAAAAAGCGAAACCATTGACCAGTTAGGGAAATCTTTCACGACCAATTATCAATCAATTATGTTGTAGAACACGGAATATGGAAAGATATTTTGTAAGTTGTGTGTTTCCTTGTATGCTCTGGGCACTCATTACACTGAGTAGATTTGCTTTTACTGGAAAATGCTTCATTGGACTTGGTGGATGCGTTGTTAAAGGAGCCATTTTATGATTCAACCGACAGTGTGTTCAAGTCCATTGAACCTGTCACATCCTCTACGGGTATAGAGTTTAGGCCAAGAAATGTTACATTATGGAGGGTTGTAGTATAACTTCCTACCGGAAAGTTATTTAATATCCACCATGCATAAAAGTAAAAAAGAAAAAAAATAATTTCGCTACCTATCCTGAGTTTTTATGACATTCGTGAAAAACGTTCAAATTAAAAATTTAACTGTCAATTTAATGTCATAGAGAAATAGAAATACTTTGTGCTTCGGTAATATAGCAGTGAATGGGATTTTTTGTTTACCAGGTATGATGCATTATTTAGGGTTATAATGCATTATAGAGGAAATTTTACAAAATAATACACTGACTCATACGCTATGGTAAAGCGTTCGCTTTCATTGTGAATGGTTTTGTGCCTTGCTTCCCTTTTTTAAATTTGCTAGTTGTTTGGTCAATACTGTTCGATCTGATAGAACTCTAATGCTCTCTGTGATCCTTCGAAACGTCAAATATGTGCATGCAGGAAACCTGGTCAGAAATCATTAACATTTTCTTCTTATGGAAAATGCATAAAGAATATATTTATATTAGTTCTTTTTCAATTTTAATTCAGAAAAATAAAACAAGTAAGCCGTTGCCACTGACTTACTTCGTACTTTGTCTGGATGAAATTTCCGGCTGTTTGTAAAGCTTCCTTCTTTAGGAATAGCCATTACCAGAATGAAAAATATTAAATTTGCGTTGTCAACCTTAAACAACAAACCCGAGGTGGAAAAAGTGAAACACAGAATTTGACACATAAAATGTAAGTTTGTGACCCATCAGCTGAAGGTCGCTATGTGCGTGCAATTTAATTCCAGAGGTTGCGGAAATGTGGAGGGGTGGATAAGACCAAATTGTGTCCAGAACTTGGGGTCACGAAGTAGGCACTTTAAGCCACGTGACTATTACTAGTCAGTCCGATAGTGGGGCGAGTCTGCAACTGCCTTTTCCCTCACTACTGGATCGAGCACAGTTGGGGGTTTAGTTGGCAGAC
This sequence comes from Hydractinia symbiolongicarpus, assembly GCF_029227915.1. NCBI lineage: Eukaryota > Metazoa > Cnidaria > Hydrozoa > Anthoathecata > Hydractiniidae > Hydractinia > Hydractinia symbiolongicarpus. The sequence goes on along the minus strand of NC_079875.1, from coordinate 23,508,416 downwards.
CCAAAGGTCCCTGGTTCGAATTGCACTCGGTCGAAGGTTTTATTTCCACCAGACAATAATACACTTTGTAAATTGTGACCATTTGTCTTTTAATATTTAATATTCTATTAATTTATTTGTCTTTTATACTTAATATGAAGATTGATAAAATAATAAAACCTTTTTAAAACCTTTTACAGACAAACGGTACAGCTACTGGTGCGCCTACCTCACCTACACAGATATTGCAGTTTGAGAGTTGGTTAAGTATTTGACAGCCATACAAAACGGTACTAAAGCTATTCTACATAATGTACAAATATTCACACACGCGCAAAATCTTTGCAAACGGTATAAATAGTATATAAAACTTAATAAGGTATATGTTTAAGTGTATTACAGCTTGCAGTTTAACGAGCACGTACTGGTTCACAGCGAACGATATGTAATATATTAAAAAAGTAAAAATCACATACTGCAATCCAGAATCCTCGATTCCACCCTCTACAACTTTTTTTCTACTTCACCGTAAAATGCTTGTGAACGGAACTAGAAATGTGAGATAGCTAGTTTAACTTACAACAATTGTAAAAATCATCCAGATTTCAAAAATTTCACTTACCATCGTTCTGCCTGACAATATCTTTTTTTTCTTAATGTATAAGTTTCTTTACTTTGCAAGCCTACAAAAAAGTACAGCATTGTTTAAATCAGGTAAACAATAATAAAAAATAATAATAAAAAGATAAAAAAAATAGATAGCAAATCAATAAAAACAACTTACCAAAGGCTTACAAACTTCTACCCAGCCACTGTCAGTTCCATTTTTTTCTTCTTAATAGTTAAGCACTCTTCTCTCTAGCTGAACGTGGCTCATCTCAGAAAAACGGAGAATTAAAATCGTTCCGGTTATTTAATTTTTATTATTAAAATGTCGTGGGATATCAGTAACCGCGTCATGAATTCGTTACTTAAACAAGATACAATGTCATTATTAATTCCTTACTGGCTTGTTATAATAAAAGCGAAAAGTCATTAAACTAAAACTTACGTTTCGAAAATACGTTTTATGACATTAAGTGTGGAAAGCATGCGGAGTAAAATTGGTAAAACTGTCTAAACATGTCGTTAGAGAGTAATCCTTTTCTCATCAAAACATAATTCATGAAAAAAGCGAAAATTCTACACCTTTTAAGCGTGGTGCATCTCGTATGCATAGTTACGATGTTCCACAAAATCATGAGACAAAAACTTCATTATTCGTTACGCGTAACATTTCTGTGAAATAATACTTTTTAGTTTTGGTATTTACTTTCTCCCTACCAACAATATCCAGACAACCTGAAATTTTCGACAAATATATTTGAGATATCTTCACAAATACACTAGTGTATCTCGGTGCTATTTTGATAGTCATCTGGAAGCACACCTTCATAGCACAGTTTCTTTCATATAGATATTTTGAAAGAGCTGGTATGTACTTTGGTCGCATGTATAGAATTGCCGATCCGACATGACCGTAAGATGGATGCTATTCGCATAGCTTTATATGCTCTTACTTGTGTTCTTCTAAAAAAAAAAAAAACATATTATCGGAATAACGGATGATAATAAACATTGACAGGATCGAAAGAAACGGATGATTTTGTTGTAGAAAGTTCTTTTATTCGATTAAGAATTTCATGCTAGGTTTTTACCACTTTCTTGAAACTGGTAATTAAGAAGTCACGACTTGCGGGTTAATAGTACTGAAGGGTTACACAAAAGTCACGGTCAATGAATTTCCTAAAATAAAATATTTTAGTAGATATCACGATGATTGTTTCTCTCATTGGTGTGGTGATTGTACCGTGGCCCATATGTGACATTTGTTAAATGCATGCGTTATCAATGTTTCAGAGTCCCAAAATACCATTTATTTATTTGTAAAAATGATTTTGCGCCAATTACTAACTAGCAGTGCCAGTTATTAAGTGCAAGTTACTAACTCGCAGTGCCAGTTACTAACTCGCAGTGCCAGTTACTAACTCGCAGTGCCAGTTACTAACTTGCAGTGCCAGTTAATAAGTGCCAGTTACTAAGTAGCATCGCGTTAGTGAGTGCGAGTTGCTAAGTGGCAGTGTAAGTTATCAAGTGCCAGTTACTAAGTAGCAATGACAGTTGTCAAGTGCGAGTTACTAAGTAGCAGTGCCAGTTATCAAGTGCACGTTTTTAGTAAGTGGCAATGTCAGTTATCAAGTGCTAGATGCGAGTTAATTGCTCTAAGATGGAGTGAACTTTAGAGATACGTATTTTTATTGGCTAAAAAGATTCAACTCCCGCTTTTATATAAACAAGTAAGATGGCTGACAATGAAGATGAAAATGAAAGTGTGGAAAAGGTGCGACGTATTTTCAGACTTTAGTGTTGATTACAGTACCACTGACATGTTTATACTTCTACATACTTTTTCATTTTTCTTGCAGGTGTGTCAATATTTAAAGAAAAGGGGTGTTGCGGATGAAGTTGTCAATAATTTCCGCAGAAACAAGGCAAGGCCTTTAAAGCTATATCTATAGCTAGCTATTTTACACTAGTAGCTAGCTAGCATTCAATTCATTACTTTAATAATATACTTCAAATACTGTCCCATGTTTTCTTAAGAGATGGAATCTCTGCTTAAATATTTTTCTGACTAAAAGCCAAAAATTTTTGTGGCCTGTTAGGGCCTGCTACAAATAGCTTTTGTCATGGTTCGGGATAGAAAATTTCTGCAAAGTGTGACAAATATTTTTTGTTGTCGGCCCTTTAATTCCCTCTAAAATATCTGCATGACCATTTTGTGTGTCAATTTACATGCATATATATATTATATTTTGTTGTTCAGATGGATGAGAAAGCTGTGTATCAATCTACGTCAAAAGATTTAGAACAGCTAGGCCTTACCGAGAAGGGCCATATTATTTGTTTAAAAGTGTTTGTTATGACGATACCTCAGACCATTGATCTTGTTGATAGTGATGAAAAGAAACGAATATTAGGGAGAACTGTCAAAGAGAGTGGTGTAGATCGGGTATTCAAAAAACCCAAACCAGAAATAACTACAAACAAGTTGGTTCATATTGGTTGGAAGCATCGCCCAAGAAGATCTGAAATTTATATGCAAGTCAGACGTAACACAGGTGGTGGTGTGCGGTGCATAACAATGAATCTCTCAGACACATTATTGAATATTCAGGAAGAAGCTGTTGCGTTATTCCTTTCCAAAGGAGTTTCCCAAAAATTTGGACAAATTACCAATTTAAATCTTGATATTGTTGCGTTTGTATCTGCTCACAAAGGAAAAAGTGGGCATGACTTCATGCAACATTATATATATATATATATATATATATATATATATATATATATATATATATATATATATATATATATATATATATATATATATATATATATATATATATATATATATATATATATATATATATATATATATATATATATATATATATATATATATATATATATATATATATATATATATATGTCTATAAGTAGGTTAGGGTGACATGCTTTACCTTAAACACGCACATTTGGGGGACGTGAAATTAAAGGGGACATATTCGTGTCCCCTTTGATTTTCGGGCATATTTTGAACAAAGTAAGGACTATTTTCAACTGTTTATATATGACTAAAATATTCTCCATCTAGCATGCTTTAGAGTCCTGCAGTTAGTTTATTGATATATTTTTTTCTAACGGAATCATTGACCTTCAAAAATTTGGAGTATATATTTGTTGAGCGTGGTAAATGAAGTTTAAGGTGACATTTGATTTTTTTAAATAAATAGAAAATTTCAATGAATTTTGAAAATGTCTTATATATTCTATGAAGCCCTCATGTAAGTTCAGTGTTTGATGTGACATCGATATACCTGCTTTAACTTGGTATTCATTTAAATCAATTTACATTTTATATATTAATTTTCAAGGTGATAAAGCTAGAATTCCTTCATTATTTGACTTGGACTATGTCATTTACCGATATATCGTTATAATATATCGTTATAAATAATAAAAACAGGATCTGACATTGAGATCATTTTTTAAAATTTTTGTCCCCTTTTTATGCATATCTTACATATAAATCGTGTCCCTTAATTGTGAAAAGCATTCATAAAACGCAAATATATCCATAAATTGAAATGCCAGAAAATTGATTATTTATAGTGCCATTAAGGTAAAAAATAACTTCACACATACAAAAGAGCCCTACAGAAGTGTTATAAACGCAGCTACACATGGTAAACATCAAATCAAATGTGCTAATTAAGCCAGTCAACGGACCAAGAATTGCGCCATATATGAATCAGTGAACAACAACTGGATGTATGGTCATAATGTAGGTGTTTTAAAAACTTTAGACGAAGATTGCAGGTAGTTAACTAGTTACGTGAAATTCTCCTATTCATAGATTTCAAATACTGGTAAAAGATGTTGGTAACGACTTAGCGTAAATTTCTCATATTCATAGATTTCAAATACTGGAAAAAGATGTTGGTAAGGACTTAGCGTCAAATCCTGACGTTAAAAACACATTCGTGAAGCCATAAAGGACACAGGTCGCAAAGAGAAAAATGCGTCGTGACTATGTGCAGTCACATTCGAGGTTGGGATTTCTGGTAAATGTCGGCGCATGTGAAACAAAATTTAAATAGTTTTCTTTACACTAGCCGCATATAATTTTTTTTAAATAGATGTTTTAGCAACTCTAAACATAAAGAATATGCAGATTATTGCACGGGATCGCGCATGGTGTTTGTAGCTAGCGATGTTGATTTCAAAGTGCGAACAAAAATGACTGTTTTTACTGAAACCACCTGTCATTTGTCAACGTTGTTATGGGTCGCTCACTATTTACACAATAGTATATAGTCAGCTACTAACATAACCACGGACCTTAGTGTACATAAACACCCCAGTATATAGAGAGACTTCGTCTTATGAAGAGGCACATTTAGCTAGTTGATACTTGTTGTTATCTGTGTCTTTTAATTCTTTAAATATCTAGCAACATATAGCCGCTCGACCATAACTGGATATAACAAACTTCAGATACTCATATTGATATAAAAAACATTAGAAAAGGTTTTTTCACCTGTACAAGCGATAACAGAAATTCTGTGTTCAGCAGGGTCGTCGTAAACTCTGTAAAACGTCCTGCTGGATCGCGATCCCCCTTAAATGCTCAAAACAGCTTAAAATTAAGTCATATCTAATCTGCTAAGTTGGTACATGGAAGCACAACCAAGAATTAGCAATAAAATTTGTTTTTTCTCAACATTTAGTATTTATTTTTTCACAGACAGTACACATTTCCATTTTATAATTGTTCTTGACCTGAGTCTCAATTTTCTTAACAAAATGCCTGAATATAGGCTGAATTTTTCTTAATCATTTCTTAAATTTTATCACTCTATTTACTTTTTGTTGAGATTTTCATTATTAACAGAAGAAAAAAGACTTATTTTGTTATTTTTAAGATAAAACTTTGTTTAGTATATGTGTATTTAATTACTGATAAAAAGAAACTTGATTCTGTTTTGTTTTTTACAATTATGATGACTGTAAATTGCAGTTTAAAACGCTGAGGCTGGCGGTTTTCTCAAAATTTTATAAAGATTTTGAGGTTTTTGGGGATAGTTTCTTAAAAAAACACGTGAATATAACTAGTGACAGGAAATATATCACATCATAATTCAATTTACGTTTTATTTTAGTTCTTATAATATATACATCTTCATCGTAAAAAAATCTTTCTCCAGTACTTTGATCGGCGGAGTTTCTTCAGTGTAGTCTTTAGAAGATAATAAAATCCAAATTTTTTTCGTTGTAATGGAGCTAAAAAGTATAAAAATCCTTCTTGAATATATACGGCAAATGTTGCAGAATTTTGTTAATAGAGGTGTAAAATCAGAGATCAAAACAAGCACAGTTGTTTGTTAATTTAGTCACGGTTGATTCCTATGGTATTGGTTTTAAACCCACAAGCTTCATTTTTATAAAACTTAAACCAGTAAGGATAGCTTAAAGCAAAATTATTTTTAATAGGCATGGGATAGAAAAATAAAAAACCCCGAGCTTTGTGCTTATTTAAAATGGTAACATCCTTTATTGCTAAACAAATGTAAAAGATTTTGCATAAATGATATAGCGCAAGCTTTATCATTTATATCATATACTTATAACAGAATTTTATAATGAAAATAACTAGTAACGTTGAAAATAAAATGTGTGCACTAATTCTGCAAAATAGAAATAAGTCAAAAAATAAATTGTGTGCCCCATTTCTGTTAAATAGGAAAAAAAGATGCAGCCCTATTCATAACAGAGTTGCACAGAGATAATAACCAGCAACGTTTGATAAGTCAAAAAATAAATTGTGTGCCCCATTTCTATTAAATAGAAAAAAAAAGTGCAGCCCTATTCATAACAGAGTTGCACAGAAATAATAACCAGCAACGTTTTATAAGTCAAAGAATAAATTGTGTGCCCCATTTCTGTTAAATAGGAAAAAAAGATGCAGCCCTATTCACAAACAGAGTTGCACAGAGATAATAACCAGCAACGTTTTATAAGTCAAAAAATAAATTGTGTGCCCCATTTCTGTTAAATAGAAAAAAAAAGGTCAGCCCTATTCATAACAGATAGATAGATAGATAGATAGATGTGCATATTTTACATGGCTAGCCTCACAAATATCGAGGGATATACCCTGTCTATTATTTCCAGGAGGGGCCATGGCGTAGATGGAGAGTCCTAGAGTATTTAATGCTCATTTTGAGCTAAGCAGACCAATTAGAGCCCGCGCTCTGATAGACAATCCCAGCAACATCCAACGGCCCACACAGTGTGCCATCTTCCCAATTTCCCTCACATGGCTTGGGTTAACCCGGGGCTATGGTAACATTCACTCGCCCATGTTGAATCGCTGTCAAGAGGAATCGAACCCCGGTCTCCCGCACAGAGTACGAGAGCTGAAACCACTAATCTACGGCGCCACAAAGAGTTGCACAGTGATAATAACCGGCAACGTTTTATGAGTGAAAAAATAAATTGTGTGCCCCATTTCTGTTAAATAGGAAAAAAAGATGCAGCCCTATTCATAACAGAGTTGCACAGAAATAATAACCAGTAACGTTTTATAAGTCAAAAAATAAATTGTGTGCCCCATTTCTGTTAAATAGAAAAAAAAGATGCAGCCCTATTCATAACAACAGAGTTGCACAGAGATATTAACCAGCAACGTTATATAAGTCAAAAAATAAATTGTGTGCCCCATTTCTGTTAAATAAGAAAAAAAGATGCAGCCCTATTCATAACAGAGTTGCACAGAGATATTAACCAGCAACGTTTTATAAGTCAAAAAATAAATTGTGTGCCCCATTTCTGTTATATAGAAAAAAAAAGGTGCAGCCCTATTCATAACAGAGTTGCACAGAAATAATAACCAGCAACGTTTTATAAGTCAAAGAATAAATTGTGTGCCCCATTTCTGTTAAATAGGAAAAAAAGATGCAGCCCTATTCACAAACAGAGTTGCACAGAGATAATAACCAGCAACGTTTTATAAGTCAAAGAATAAATTGTGTGCCCCATTTCTGTTAAATAGGAAAAAAAGATGCAGCCCTATTCACAAACAGAGTTGCACAGAGATAATAACCAGCAACGTTTTATAAGTCAAAAAATCAATTGTGTGCCCCATTTCTGTTAAATAGGAAAAAAAGATGCAGCCCTATTCAAAACAGAGCTGCGCAGAGATAACAACCAGCAAGGTTTTATAAGTCAAAAAATCAATTGTGTGCCCCATTTCTGTTAAATAGGAAAAAAAGATGCAGCCCTATTCACAAACACAGTTGCACAGAGATAAGAACCAGCAACGTTTTATAAGTCAAAAAATAAATTGTGTGCCCCATTTCTGTTAAATACAAAAGAAAGATGCAGCCCTATTCATAACAGAGTTGCACAGAGATATTAACCAGCAACGTTTTATAATTCAAAAAATCAATTGTGTGCCCCATTTCTGTTAAATAGGAAAAAAAGATGCAGCCCTATTCATAACAGAGTTGCGCAGAGATAATAACCAGCAACGTTTTATAAGTCAAAAAATAAATTATGTGCCCCATTTCTGTTAAATAGGAAAAAAAGATGCAGCCCTATTCATAACAGAGTTGCGCAGAGATAATAACCAGCAACGTTTTATAAGTCAAAAAATAAATTGTGTGCCCCATTTCTGTTAAATAGGAAAAAAAGATGCAGCCCTATTCACAAACAGAGTTGCACAGAGATAATAACCAGCAACGTTTTATAAGTCAAAAAATCAATTGTGTGCCCCATTTCTGTTAAATAGGAAAAAAAGATGCAGCCCTATTCAAAACAGAGCTGCGCAGAGATAACAACCAGCAAGGTTTTATAAGTCAAAAAATCAATTGTGTGCCCCATTTCTGTTAAATAGGAAAAAAAGATGCAGCCCTATTCACAAACACAGTTGCACAGAGATAAGAACCAGCAACGTTTTATAAGTCAAAAAATCAATTGTGTGCCCCATTTCTGTTAAATACAAAAGAAAGATGCAGCCCTATTCATAACAGAGTTGCACAGAGATATTAACCAGCAACGTTTTATAATTCAAAAAATCAATTGTGTGCCCCATTTCTGTTAAATAGGAAAAAAAGATGCAGCCCTATTCATAACAGAGTTGCGTAGAGATAATAACCAGCAACGTTTTATAAGTCAAAAAATAAATTATGTGCCCCATTTCTGTTAAATAGAAAAAAAAGATGCAGCCCTATTCATAACAGAGTTGCACAGAGATAATAACCAGCAACGTTTTATAAGTCAAAAAATAAATTGTGTGCCCCATTTCTGTTAAATAGAAAAAAAAGATGCAGCCCTATTCATAACAGAGTTGCACAGAGATAATAACCAGCAACGTTTTATAAGTCAAAGAATAAATTGTGTGCCCCATTTCTGTTAAATAGGAAAAAAAGATGCAGCCCTATTCACAAACAGAGTTGCACAGAGATAATAACCAGCAACGTTTTATAAGTCAAAGAATAAATTGTGTGCCCCATTTCTGTTAAATAGGAAAAAAAGATGCAGCCCTATTCACAAACAGAGTTGCACAGAGATAATAACCAGCAACGTTTTATAAGTCAAAAAATCAATTGTGTGCCCCATTTCTGTTAAGTAGGAAAAAAAGATGCAGCCCTATTCAAAACAGAGCTGCGCAGAGATAACAACCAGCAAGGTTTTATAAGTCAAAAAATCAATTGTGTGCCCCATTTCTGTTAAATAGGAAAAAAAGATGCAGCCCTATTCACAAACACAGTTGCACAGAGATAATAACCAGCAACGTTTTATAAGTCAAAAAATCAATTGTGTGCCCCATTTCTGTTAAATACAAAAGAAAGATGCAGCCCTATTCATAACAGAGTTGCACAGAGATATTAACCAGCAACGTTTTATAATTCAAAAAATCAATTGTGTGCCCCATTTCTGTTAAATAGGAAAAAAAGATGCAGCCCTATTCATAACAGAGTTGCGCAGAGATAATAACCAGCAACGTTTTATAAGTCAAAAAATAAATTATGTGCCCCATTTCTGTTAAATAGAAAAGAAAGATGCAGCCATATTCATAACAGAGTTGCACAGAGATAATAACCAGCAACGTTTTATAAGTCAAAAAATAAATTGTGTGCCCCATTTCTGTTAAATAGAAAAAAAAGATGCAGCCCTATTCATAACAGAGTTGCACAGAAATAATAACCAGTAACGTTTTATAAGTCAAAAAATAAATTGTGTGCCCCATTTCTGTTAAATAGAAAAAAAAAAGGTGCAGCCCTATTCATAACAGAGTTGCACAGAAATAATAACCAGCAACGTTTTATAAGTCAAAGAATAAATTGTGTGCCCCATTTCTGTTAAATAGGAAAAAAAGATGCAGCCCTATTCACAAACAGAGTTGCACAGAAATAATAACCAGCAATGTTTTATAAGTCAAAAAATCAATTGTGTGCCCCATTTCTGTTAAATAAAAAAGAAAGATGCAGCCCTATTCATAACAGAGTTGCACAGAGATATTAACCAGCAACGTTTTATAATTCAAAAAATAAATTGTGTGCCCCATTTCTGTTAAATAGGAAAAAAAGATGCAGCCCTATTCATAACAGAGTTGCGTAGAGATAATAACCAGCAACGTTTTATAAGTCAAAAAATAAATTGTGTGCCCCATTTCTGTTAAATAGGAAAAAAAGATGCAGCCCTATTCATAACAGAGTGGCGCAGAGATAATAACCAGCAACGTTTTATAAGTCAAAAAATAAATTGTGTGCCCCATTTCTGTTAAATAGAAAAGAAAGATGCAGCCCTATTCATAACAGAGTTGCGCAGAGATAATAACCAGCAACGTTTTATAAGTCAAAAAATAAATTATGTGCCCCATTTCTGTTAAATAGAAAAGAAAGATGCAGCCCTATTCATAACAGAGTTGCACAGAGATAATAACCAGCAACGTTTTATAAGTCAAAAAATAAATTGTGTGCCCCATTTCTGTTAAATAGAAAAAAAAGATGCAGCCCTATTCATAACAGAGTTGCACAGAAATAATAACCAGTAACGTTTTATAAGTCAAAAAATAAATTGTGTGCCCCATTTCTGTTAAATAGAAAAAAAAAAGGTGCAGCCCTATTCATAACAGAGTTGCACAGAAATAATAACCAGCAACGTTTTATAAGTCAAAGAATAAATTGTGTGCCCCATTTCTGTTAAATAGGAAAAAAAGATGCAGCCCTATTCACAAACAGAGTTGCACAGAAATAATAACCAGCAATGTTTTATAAGTCAAAAAATCAATTGTGTGCCCCATTTCTGTTAAATAAAAAAGAAAGATGCAGCCCTATTCATAACAGAGTTGCACAGAGATATTAACCAGCAACGTTTTATAATTCAAAAAATAAATTGTGTGCCCCATTTCTGTTAAATAGGAAAAAAAGATGCAGCCCTATTCATAACAGAGTTGCGTAGAGATAATAACCAGCAACGTTTTATAAGTCAAAAAATAAATTGTGTGCCCCATTTCTGTTAAATAGGAAAAAAAGATGCAGCCCTATTCATAACAGAGTTGCGCAGAGATAATAACCAGCAACGTTTTATAAGTCAAAAAATCAATTGTGTGCCCCATTTCTGTTAAATAGGAAAAAAAATGCAGCCCTATTCATAACAGAGTTGCGCAGAGATAATAACCAGCAACGTTTTATAAGTCAAAAAATAAATTGTGTGCCCCATTTCTGTTAAATAGAAAAAAAAGATGCAGCCCTATTCATAACAGAGTTGCACAGAGATATTAACCAGCAACGTTTTATAATTCAAAAAATAAATTGTGTGCCCCATTTCTGTTAAATAGGAAAAAAAGATGCAGCCCTATTCATAACAGAGTTGCGTAGAGATAATAACCAGCAACGTTTTATAAGTCAAAAAATAAATTGTGTGCCCCATTTCTGTTAAATAGGAAAAAAAATGCAGCCCTATTCATAACAACAGAGTTGCACAGAGATATTAACCAGCAACGTTATAAAGGTCAAAAAAGAAATTGTGTGCCCCATTTCTGTTAAATAAAAAAAAAAAAGGTGCAGCACTATTCATAACAGAGTTGCACAGAAATAATAACCAGCAACGTTTTTATAAGTCAAAAAATAAATTGTGTGCACCATTTGTGCAAAATATAAAAATAGATGCAGGCTTATTCACAACAGGGTTGCACAAATCAAAATACCCTGTAACGTTTCAAGTCAAAAAATAAGTTGTGTGCCCTATTTCTGCAAAATAGAAAAATTGAATCAACCTTATTTATAGCGCAGTTGCACAAATCAAAATAGCCTGCAATGTTTTAGGTCAAAATATAAACTGTGTGACACATTTCTGTAAAAATAGAAAAATCAATGCAGTCTTATTTAACGCAGTGGAACAAATCAAGATAACCTGATGTTTCAAGTCAAAAAATAGAATGTATGCTCCATTTATGCAAAATAGAAAAATGGTGCATTTTTATCCTATTTATATAATATTTACTTATCTTACTTACTTAGTTATTACTTATTCTATTTTTATACTTTTATTTTTATATTTTTTATTTCATTCTATTTATATAATTTTAGATATTTTAGCATCATCAACGAAGTCAATGCATCATCTAGAGACTCTTGAAGCTTTGATTATTAACGATATACGTCCTAAGTTAAACACTAAGAATGAATACAAAAGCCATACTTTAGTAATAAAATTTTAATTATTTTGATTTATACGGATAGTGTCTCATGGGAGACTTGTCAATTGTTTAATTTTCTTTTCTCTTGTACATTTGAATTTTTACTCGGTTGTTGATAAATTTTTTTTACTGTAGAAAGGAGTGATACGCAATTTACATTTTTTTATATAACGGATTTTAATCTTGTTTTTATATATTTTAAACCTGAAGATGATTTTAGAAGATCGAAATATATTGTCAATACAAAATTAAATTGGTCAATGTTGGTTCTATACTCGTATAATTCTTATTGTAAACCCAGGTGCGCATTGAAATTAAGATGTATGTTTTAACACAAAAAAGAATGTGTGCCCAATTTCTGAAAAAATAGAAATATTGATACAGCCTTTATTCATAACGCAGCTACACAAGTCAAAATAATCTGCAACGTTTAAGTAAAAAAAAAAATATAATGTGTGCCCCATTTCTGTAAAAACAGAAAAATTGATACTGCCTTTTATAACGCAGTTGAACAACTCAAAATAACCTGTAACGTTTAAGTCAAAAAATATGTTGTGTGCCCCATTTCTACAAAATAGAAAAATGTTGTATTCTTATTCTTCATCCAGTTGCACATTGAAATTAATCTATAACGATTCAACACAAAAAATAGAATGTGTGCCCCATTTCTGTAAAAACAGAAAAATTGATACTGCCTATTTATAACACATTTGCACAAATCAAAATAACCTGTAATGTTACAAGTCAAAAAATATGTTGTGTGCCCCGTTTCTACAAAAATAGAAAAAAAAACAATATATTCTTATTTATGCTGCAGTTGCACAAATCAAAACAAGCTGTAATGTTTTAAGTCAAAAAATAAATTGTGTGGCCCATTTCTACAAAATAGGAAAATCGATACAGCCTTATTTATAACACCGTTGTTCAAATAAAAATAACCTGTAACGTTTAAGTTAAAAAATACAATGTGTGCTCCATTTCTGCAAAATAGAAACATCGATGCAATATGATTTGTAACACAGTTGATCAAATCAAAACAACCTCTAGCATTTTAAGTCAAAAAATAGAATACGTATGCTTCAGTAATGCAAAATAAAAAAATTGATACGGCCTTATTTATAATGCATCTGCAAAAGTCAAAATAACCAGTAACGTTTAAAGTCCAGTATCCACACACGCAAAACGTTCCACGGACCGAACCGGATAACGATAAAAATCTGTTCTGTTTCGTTCCGTTCTGTTCCAGTACGTTAAAGACCGAATATTAATTTCTACGTTGCTACGACAATAATAACAACATAATATGGATAAAAAACATGTGCTTGCTTCTGCCGGTCGTTTCTTGATGTCACTTGGCTATATTTTGTAGCTTGGTATTGGTCAAAAATGCTAGTCGCTTCGCGGACCAGAAAAAAAGTTAAAAACATTTCAACTGTCTTCTAGCTTCTCGGACTGCACAATTTTCCGTTTCGATTGCGTAATGAGCTAACAATGTGCATGGGCAAAGCTTTGTTTTTGTTTGATCCGGTCCGGTCCGCGGAACGTTTTCCGTGTGTGAATCTTGGCCTTAAGTCAAAAAATATATGTGCCCCATTTCTGCAAAAATAGAAAAATCAATATAACAGCCCACAGTGGCACAAATCAAAATAACCTGTAATGTTTCAAGTCAAAAAATAAATTGTGTGCCCTGTTTCTACAAAGTAGAAAAATGGTGTATATATACTTATTCTAAATCCAATTGCACATTGAAATTAATCTGGAACGTTTCAACACTACATATAAATTGTGTGCCCTATTTCTGCAAAATAGAAATTTGATGCAGTCCATTTATAATTATACAACCTACATTTTTAAAGGTCGTACTACCTCGCCAGGCACGGATGTAGGCAATTTTTTTACTATGTCAAAGCGTAAAAAAAAAACAAAAAAAACACTGCTTCGGGTCTTTGCGTGTTTTACGCAACCAATGCGTATATAAGTGTTTTAATTTGTAAGGCCTCAGGTATGACAGAATAGGAATATTTTCGCAATCGCTTCTGCACCGCAATAAATAAGACTGTTTCCCCCAATGTCAGGGCTCGTCAGCATGCCTGTAGGACAAACGAAAAACATATTGAAAATATAGCTTGTTAAGTCCAACATGGACAGTCATACTGCCGCTCCAGAAACCAGGTACTGTCGGCCGGAGTCATGCCGAGCCCGGTAGGCAAGAAAAGAAACATAGAGAAGCAAAGAGAGGGGCTCTGTCATCTGCACGCACAGGAATTCAATGATAAGACTTAAACGCTAAGAATAAGTGTATTTATCCTTAAAAAATATTATTATCATTACAGCTACCTGTTTTGTTACTACCATACAACAGTGTATGGTCAGTGTTTTACAAAAAATCCTTGCAAAAATATTATCATTACAGCTACCCTGTTTTGTTACAATTTGTATATAACTTATGTGTGAAAAATTTAACAAAAGGAAGGTATGGATTAATCATGTCATTATAGCAATCACAATCGCAATCATCAATGGAGAAAAGAAAAAAACTTAGTTGCTCCTTGACCCAGGTACTGTCAGCGAAGTTACTGAGCCCGGGGAACATTTTGAAATCAAGCAGGTTTGTCATCACCAAAAAAAAGGGGAGAGTATTTCTTATTATATAATTATTTACGACACTACTACTATTACTTTTTACTATTTATTACCAATATTTTATTATAACCTTACTATTGAATTAATTCACTTAAATTTTGATGAGAGAGCGCATCTTACTTAAAAATAAACTCCAGCACCAACATTGGAATAGTTGTTGTCCGTTTGAAATATTCTGAAATGTTATCAGCAGGAATGTTGGACCTCTTTCTTTGACGGCCACAAGTCCCAGATTTTGCAGGAGTAACACACTTTTTGAGCTAAAAATATAGCTTTCTAACACCAAATGTCATGGTAAGCATCAACCGATTTCGGGTAGCTATGGCAGCACTTTTTAAGGCATCAATCATATGAATTCCTTCAAAGACGTCAATGGACTTGTTCTGAAGCATAATACAAGAAGCCCTGGGGGCTCTAAGAATTTCCGCTCGCTACCAAAATATTTGATGACAACCTGCTAATTCGTTGTGTTATCGTGCCAGACATTCGAAGAGGTTTGGTGCATTAAGCTCTGAAGATAAAGCACACATGTGACATTATATCTTAAACAAACGCAAACAAAACGAAACGTGTCATAATAAACTCACATTTTAAAAGAAATTGCTAACAAAATTACAGCCTATCATTCATAGTTAAAAGTCTTGCGCTTGAAACGTTTATGGTCTTAAACAGCATTTAGTTGACAAAAAATCAAAATTTTGATGTGACCATCATTTTCAGCATACTTTTTTTCTGTGCCAAATTTTGTTTATAATAAAGTAGTTATAATTTTTGGACCAATTTTGGCCTAAAATGACATTTAGGTGACAAAAATCAAAATTATTATGTCACCATTATGTTTAGCACACTTTTTTGTTAACTGTGCCAAATTTTGTCGAAAACAAATACCGATTTTGGCCTGAAACGTCATTTAGATGACTTCCAAGTAGTTAGGGAGCTTGGGTAAGAAGTTTGAATCTGTGACGGAGGAACGTGAAATTCCAGGGTCGATTTTTTCTTAAAAAATGCTCCGAAAGAAAAAACGACGGTTTTAAAGAATTTCCTACGCCTGCGGGCACGGAAATTCAATAAAGAATAATATTTGCCTGTCATACATAAGTGGGCCTGCCCACGAGGGTGCCGATAAGCCGCATACGCCGTAAAAAGTGCGGGCGTTTTCGGGCGAGTTCGGCGTTTTAAAAAAAATTCAGGTCTTTGCCCGAAAAAACCCGCATAGTCCCGAACAATGCCCGAGAAAAAAAAAAGATTCACCATAAATGACTCTCGAAGAATTATTTAAAAAGTATAAAAATTAAAATGAACTAACTATATGGAAGCTAAGTTCTTAAAAGAAATGTTTTTTATGGTTTTTGATAAGATTTACTTGATAAATAACTTATATATAAACTTTATTACCTCCTTTCTCTTCAAGCGTGTTCTTTCAATTGTCGTCCGCCATGTTTATGTTACAAGGTGTTGCATTTCGGGAATGTTTCGAGCGAGTTCAGGAAAGTGCAGGCGGTTTCGGCGGACAACCGTCAATTTAATTCGAAAAGTCGCCCGAACTCGCCCTTATATATGCGGGCGTTTGCGGCTTATCGGCACCTTTGCCCCGATTATGTTCATTCTATAATAAGTGAGAAATAATATTAGACTGTCGTACACAATCTGGCCTGACCTGATTATGTTCCTTTTATAAGTGCCAAATAATATTTTTTGAGTAATAAGCCGGCCTGTCCTGATTATGTTGCCCTGATTATGTATTTCCTGCCCTGTTTTTAACCAGGGCAAGCTACTTAATCAGGCTGGATATGTTCTGCCTGGATAATGTTCATTATCCAGGCAGAACAGCTATATGGCTAAAACCTTTACACTCCATTTTTATGAAACAACTGTCTACATAAAGTTTGTTTACAAAATTCAACTTGCTCAGTCTATAAGAAATTTAAAAAACATTAACAAAAATAACTGAACAAGTAAGACAACAAATTAAAATGATCTAATTACCCAAGATTATAAACCCCTTAACATACACAGGCGTAACTAGGAACTAAAAACTTAAAAATTTAAAGTATATAGATTCTCTGACCATGTCCTTTCGAGGGCAAAACAAAGTGTAATCTATTGTAACCATATACCTTTTCATAATTTCTCCAGGCACCGCTGAATTTAGCGTAACTATGTTCGCCATTTATATATAAAGGCAACCAAAAACTGTTGACCAATAGCGTAGCAGTATTGACCAACATTACGTCATATATTGGATGCGGGAAAGTTCTTCGCGCTTTGAGCCGCCAAAGTTTCTTGTGTTTTTATTTTCTGTTTCTTACTTTCTTTGTTTTCTTTTATTTTCTTGTGAATTTGACTAAAACTAACTTCACTGTGATAGCTAGCTAGCATAGCTGAGTGTAAAAACAGTTTTTCTTATTTGACGCCTTATTATTCTTTTGGTCAAGGTCATAGCTTTCAATTTCAGTTTGCACACATCAACAGCTTTTACTACTGTATATTGTCATGGTTGAAATATGGTTGTTTGAATTGCACAAAATACTGGAACCTTAATGTGTGTGTGTTTTCTGGTCCAAATTTGCATTTTTGCACAGAATCATGCACATATTCTTGTGCACTTAATGCTCATCTGTCATTGCTTGATGTCAGACATTAGAAACCAGCTTGATACAGCAAGCTTACATTTATTGACTCACCACAAAAAATATAACCTTCCCTTGAAGTGAGAATAGTATTACAATTTTAACTATATGTCTATTGATCAAATTGGATCAAATACAGCGTTTTCGAAAACAATATCATCAAACTATCTTGCTAATTTCCCAATGATACTGTTCTGCCCAATCTTGAAACGGCCCCCGTCTTAGCCAAATCTGGCCTGGTCAATTCAACAGTACTGGCAAATTCGTTTTTGATGTACATACCCCAAATATATTTTTATGTGCCTGAGAATGTTTGTAGGGTCTTGCAAACAACAGAGCTTGTGTGTCACATCCATGGTCTCCTGCCTAATCTTTTGACGAACTGGGCATTTTTATGTCCAAATATTGGGCAGTCTCCTAAGATTGGGCAGAACAATACTATCACAGTATATCTGAATTATGTTTTCCGTCAAATTTAAGCAAATCTTGTTTTGATTGATAAATTAATGTTGTCATAAATTATTTGATTTTCTGAATTGGTAGTTTGTGGGATGCTCAGATATAGTAACGATGTTTTACTACAATAAAAAAGTATATGTTTTGCTTAATTTTTTAAACAAATGTATAGTCTTTTCCTTGCAAAATTAGGAGTTTCTTTAAATACAGTAAACTCTCCTGAATCTCTTTCGGTAAGTTGCACCCCGCTGTGTATTCCTGACCCACTCACACATTTAATTAATCATTTTGTAAATTATTGTGGTTGGTTCTATTCAGCTGAGACATGATTGCCGCAACTACAAACACCCTGAAATATCTATGTATATATATGTTAAAAAAAGTTGATTATGGTAATAGGTTTTCATGTGAAACAGAACAATATATTATGGTCTATGTTTAGCATATTTAAATCTTTGTTACTAGGTAAATTGACAATAAATAAAAGTTTGCATCAATGTCAAAAGTAAGTTTTTTTTCTTGTAGAAAAAAGTACTTAATCCTACTATGGGCTAAATTTCACCATGCAAATGATGGTGGTGAAGAATTCAATAGAATAATTATTCGATTATAATTAATAAATTATAAGTAATACTTAACAGGCCTAATATAAACGTACTATATTTTGACTTGTATTTGGCATAAAATCACTTTGTCTTTATACTACCATATATTTACATATATATTATATATTTAACGTGGCCATATTTCTTTTTAAAGTGATGAGAAAACGTCTCTATGAAGCTTGAAAGTTGTATTTATTTTTCAAATGATGAGAAAATGTCTCTACAAAGCTTTAACGTGGCCATATTCCTTTTTTAAGTTACAAGAAAACATTTTGTATCATGTTATAAAAAAGTTTGTATGGACTTCGTTTGTACTTTTTACTTTAAACAAAGCACTTAATATTGTTTTCGTTTAGCATAACGAAGTATATAATGTACTTTGTATCGTTTGTTTTATGACACAAAAAAACATACAAACATTTTAAGACAAAACAAAACAGGTAGCAATGATTTTTGTGTGAAGTTTATTTTACAAAAACACACATTTAATACCCACAATGAGTTAACTTTTCTAATATGTCAGGCCAGAGCCAGAAAAAGCACCCGCTAAAAAATTACCAGTGCTATATGGAGTGCAAAAAATCGCACTTGTAAGCAAAATTTACAAGTGCAATGTGAATATTAGCCAGTGTGAATCACACCTAACTATTTTTTTTTACCACAACGTTTCGTTATTTAAGATGTATAAAAATGATTTTGCAGACTGCCTCATATTAGGTGCGCGATCGCGCGCATGCACCTTGGCACGGTCCTAAAATGTGTTAGACAAGTGAATAATAACTCGCATAAAATACGAACTTATTCCTTATGTGCGTGAACAATCGAGCTCCTAAATAAAACTGTAGCGAGTAATATTATTCAAAGAAATCACATGGAAATAAAAACGCAAAAAATGGAGCGCTGTTTTTAATTCTTCAATTACGCAGTCTACAAAAGAGGTAATGAATAAAAGATATTTATGTAGAAATGAGACATGAGATCCTAAAACTTGTGTACATTTAAGCGGTACTGTATATGTTATTACAATAATAAAACATTATTTTAAGGTGGCAGTAATCCTTTTAAAAATCGGATTTTTTTTACATAATTGGTTACGTAAGGTTATTTTCAGACTTTATATATCCAATTTTTTCTGTTATAACACACTTGTCACGATTTTATGGCTATAATACTATTATCTTTCAACAAAAATATTTAGCCTTAAAAATTCCTCTTTAAAATAAAATTCATGAATAATTAATTAGTTTTGCCGAGTATAGTTTAAGTCTACGTGGTTGTGAAATTGTACAGAAAGAAATGATGTAATTATTAAAGAGAAACGTTAATAACAACAAAGATGGCGCATTATGAAGAAATTTAAGACGATCTTCATTATGCTACATTGCACAAGCTGTAACTTTCAATAGCATGTTCGTTTTACTTTAAAATTTTCAGACATGCTTGGTGAATCATGCAGCCATGATACGGTGTGCGGAAATCTTTTTATTCGCGATATTTTTCTTTTAACAGCGTTTGATGCAGCAGGGGATGCTAACAAAAAATCTTTTGAAAAAAGATTAAAGGCTATTGTTAAAAAAATAAGAATGAACAAAAAAAATCCGCACACCGTTTTAACAGGGTTAACCCAAGGTTCATTTAAAAACAGAAGTTGATGAAAAATAACGAGATTGTAAAAAGTTTTTCTTGTTTTTGATACATTTTTAAAAAGAAATTTCTGCTGACTCAGCAATTTTAGTGTTAAGTTAAAATCATTTTCTTATGTATTAAGGCCTATATTTCTAGGAAATAGTAAAATAAAATGGTATAAATAAAACACTGAGTAAATAATTCAGCTATTTGGACAGCTAAAAAAGGGTTACTGCCACCTCAAAGGTTACCTCCCGCAAAAAATTAAGTTAAGCTCATATGAAAGATCTTTGAAAGTTCTCTAGAAATCCTTTTATTTTTTTGAAAAATCTTTATCCGTTTCTGAGATATTTGTCTTAAAAGTTGTGCTAATTATGCAAAATTATGATGCCATGAGTATGAATTGAGCATAATTATGATAACTAAATGTTAAAATTTATGTAAAAATGTTCAAAACGCGTCAAAGTGAATGGCTAGGAAACATTTTTAACTCTCTATGGCTTGTCATCATGCATAATTAGTAAATCTTCTTAGTCCAAATTCTAAAGAACCAATCAAGAATTTTTAAAAAAATATTCAAATTCCTAGACAGCCTTTCAAGTACTTGTATATGCCGTTACCTTTATTTTTCGCGGGAGGTAACCTTTAAATAATTTTAGGTAACATAAAATTTATTCAAATTTTTGTAAAATTTAAATTTAATTTAGTAAAATTATTTTTTTACTATATGAAAGGAATTTTATTTGTGATTCTTTAGAGTACATCTACGTTTCTTGAAAAAAATAAAAAAGTGACCTGGCTGCCAAAGGGTGAAATTCTACTTTTCATTTACTTCAATTTTTATTTGTTCATTTTTGTATTTATTTTTAGAGACGACAGAATAAGCGTGAGACAGACCCACGTTCTATTGCAAAGTATTATTGCAAACAAAAAGCAGATCAAAGTGGTTTCCAGAAATTATTCATCAATGACAACATAGGTATACGTCTATTATGCTTCCAAATAGGGTGTGAACTGTTTTACATTATTATGATACAACTTTTTTTATAAGGTTTTGGAGTGTTTGCTACAAAAACATTTCAACATGGTGAATTTCTTCTTGAGTATGCTGGAAATTGTATTAGTAAAGTTGAGGGTGAAAAATTGCAATCTACATATCCTGATGAAGCTGGTTCCTTTTTATTTTTTTATAATAACAGTTGGTAAGCAAATTGTACATATATGTTGTGATTATTTTAATATCCACAGCAGTTACTTGCGTAAAGATTGTTGGAAAGAAACTTTATTTACGAATTTTGTAAAGAGCACAGGATAATTTTTTGCAAATAAATGCCGGCAAAAAATATTTTCTTTTGAGAAAAATGGAAAATTTGATTTTCATAAAATATTCAGGAAAATTGTCACAAAAGTCAGTTGTGAAATTTGAAAAGTACTCTAGGTAATATACTGCAATTTTAAGATTATTTATAATAGCATCGATGCAACTGAGAACACACAGTTTGGGAAATACGTTAATGACAGCAAAAATGCCAAAAACTGTTGCATGAAACCGATATATGATGATAATGGGCATTTGCATCTTTGCCTGTTTGTTTTGTGTGACAAAGTCATATCTATTGGAGAAGAGTTGAGATATTCGTATGGAGATATGAAAGAACTTTTTTGGAGAAAAGTGAGTATCTTTGTCACTTTTTTGTTATTTCTTTTTAGTTAGATTTTATAGTTGTGATGAATCAGGCTTCTCATTTTAAAAATAGGTGCTTATGTGATCAATCACATACGCCAGTTCACCAAGTTATGCGATGCAATTGTCCTCTAAAAAGGCATTCCTGGAATGCCTTTTAAAGGACATCAACTTCCATTAAGGATACGGTAACCCCCTTAGACACATTCTCAGTATATTTAAAATATCTTCTCTGCTTGCTTTATTAACTGTAACAAATATATATATATATATATTCTGAAAGCCAAATAAATTATCTCTAGAATGATGATAAAATATTTCCATAAAAAAATCCAAGAAGGAAAAATTATTTACAAAAATTCACCTTTCTAGTATATTTTACCAAACACTCCCTTCAGTAAAATTTTTGTTTCTTGAAAAACATATGGTTGCAAAGATCTTATTCAGCTCTAAATAACTTTGCTTTTTTTACTCAAAACAAAACGTGGTTCAAAAAATATAGCATATTTTGTTTTACAACAGCTGTTTTATGACTGATCAATTTTTAAGTATATGATGGATCAATACCTCGATATTTTCTCACTTTTGCGCTAAAAAAAGCAAAGTTTTGTAGCCAAATAAATTGTCGCAACAAACTTATTTTCGTAGAATTTCGACAAAATGGAGGGGAGTGTTCAACAAAACTATGTACTGTTATGTTGGAAAATTTTATTTCGAGAAAATGCAATTCAAAAATTTTGCACTGCAAAAATCATGCTAAAGGAATGTTATGTTTGTGAATAATTAATAAGTCATGAATATTTTATTAAACATAGAGGTAAAGTGTTTTTGCAGAACCTAGTTATTACCCTAGTTACCCCTTACTTATCATACAGGTTAAATATATTAGAGGAATTTTAAAACTCCTTAATTATCATACAGATTAAATATATTTGAGGAATTTTAACTTTGAGCACACACAGATTTTTTCTCATTTTGTAACTTTTAGGCGACTTCAACTTCATTAGTTGTTCTACAGGCTCGACAGACTCTAATTTTCACGAAAACAAAAAAATAATATCGGCTAAAACTTTTTTTAACAGAAAATCTGTTACATATTCGTTTTTAGCGAAGAATTTTATTATTTCTGCAAGAAGAATGCAGTTATTTACGTAATTTGATAGTTAAATTTCTTTAGAAATTGACAATGTCTTATAAACATGTGTGACAATTTAAGCGATTTTAAAACAATTTGAACCGAAACGAATTTAACGTAGATGAAACGAATTAATTCTTATTTTTGTGAAAAACTAATGGGAAATGAATACAAAATGATTTGGAAATGATTACGAAATGAATTTCAAATCAACCAAGCGAGTTAAAACGGTTACAAACGATTTTTTTGAATTTTTTTATTTTTTAACCGCTGTTGTTAGTGTGTATTTCTTTATTTTTGTTGTTGTTCCAACCATACATTCTCAATAAAATTATTTTTATTTTGCCAACCGACTGTAAGTTACTATCGATTTCTCCCGTAGAACATTGGAGTCGCCTTAACAATAATTATTTTTGATTCTTTTTTGAAAAATACAAAAAAATATTCTAAATTTTTTTTGAGAACTTCAACTGTTACTTCTATTATGTTTAGAACAAGGAGACTGCTTCACCATATTTTGCAAATATTGATGTTGTTACCAAGCAGGGAGTAAGTTTTTTTGTAATATATACATTTTTCTTTTTCTTCACTAGAGTAACTGCTATTTTTCTTTTCTTTCTTTTCAGTTTGTTTTATGCAATCCTGGGAATGTAATTGTGAGTATCCAATCATAGATTTTGAACTTTTTGTTCAAAAAATTCTTGTGTTTATAATAAAACCTTTTTTGTGATTTTAGAATAACCAAAAAAAGCAGATTTATTCTGAACATGTAAGCCATCTACATTTTTAAGGCAAAATGTTTTTGTATCAATATTGTAATCTTTCATGATGTCCACGTTTTGGTTCCTGTTATTAGCCATACTAAAAAGTTAATTTTGAAGAAAAGCTTTCACGATATTAGCTCTAATTACTGTACAAGTCATTTTGAAATAATTTTAAGTTATAATCAGTTATATATCCACAATTTTCATTTTCTCTTTTTCATTTAAATATTTTATGTTGTGTAGTTTTTAAGATTGGAATTCTGATATGTGTCAAAATGACTTAATTTTATCCAATTTTTGAAAATGATTTGTTTAACCAATATGTTATCGATTTCAATTTTTTTGTATTTAATAACAAGAGTTAAACTGTAGCACAATATTTATGTTTTTACCATACAACAAAAAATATGTTGCTTATAAAGCAATCTTTTGCTCCTCCATATAGACGAAACATGCACAAAGATAATTTTTGAGAATCACTCCCATAAATAAAACAAAATTATTTCTACTGTACAGTAATTTTTTGCTAATATTGCACTTAGGATGATGAATTCATTTCTGGTAGTGCAACAACAGAGGAAGATGTCAAGGAATGTCTGGACAAGGTAAGATATATACTTTAATTATGTTGTTTTTAACGTTACATGTATCTTAAAAATATTGAATTATTTTTATTAGATTCATGATTGCATTCTTCAAACAGAAGTGATAGGTTTGTAATGTGTGAAAATTTCTCAATTACGTAACACCCTTTCCCATGCTATCTCTAAAAATGTGTTTGTTTCGGGTAAAATGGCTGGGTGAAGTGTTATAAGTACAAAAAGTTTATGAATTATAAATACACATTGTATGCCAAATCCATATAATTTGAAATAATCAGTGTAAATATTTTAATTCACACTCTTTATCTAATTAAATTCTGATTTGGTTTGTTTGTTATGTTATTAGGTTTATAGGTTGATTTATTAGGTTTGTTATTTTCACGTGTCATGCAGATTTTCACATGCTTTACGCAGAATGTCAAAAATATGACAATATGATACTGATTTTTTTTATGTAAAAAATATTATCGCCTACCTAGCTGTTAAGATATTTTAATGTGTCGGTTACAGAAAACAGACATATTTTTATGGATGGTCTCACTTTAAGTGCCTAATTCCAGTAATTATAACATTATTTTCCTAATTTGCTTACACTTATCTATTTTATGCTGTACTATAGGTTCTGGGTTCTGTAGATACTGTTTTGACTGATTTAATTCAAATAGAACTTATGCAGGATAAATTTATTTAGGAGGGTCCATCTGGAAAATTAATCTCATTCTTCTTTGGGATGTTATGAAAAAGGTTAAACAAAGATATTACAACTTGGTTAAGAAAGGAAAATCCAGAAGCAATATTAAATTTGTAACTAAATAGTTTAGAAACATGAACTGAACAAAATATAAGTTTCTGAATAATTTGAGTAGCATACACCCTGAACTGCAATATATATGTATTATACACATGTTATTTACTTTTGAATACTCCTTACCTGATCTATTTGTTTTAGATAATGGGGAAAATGACGAAGAAAAATGTGATCAAGTAGTTGTTTGGAAAAAAGACGGAAGTATTGAACTAAAATCTGACACCTGTGTAAAAGATAAAGATGATGTGAATGCAAAGTTTATTGATGTTGTTGATGTATATGAACCCAAGAATAACGATCCTGTTCGTTTATATAGTAAAAACGTAGGCAATGGAAAAGATTCAGTTGCTATCAATGGTCAGAATGTTGATTTGTGTGAAAAATTAGAGGAGGAAGTAGAGGAAAATATTAAATGCAAAGGTTTTAATGGTGGTTATCAGACAAATGGTGCTACTGTTTACATGCAATTAGAAAATATGGGAGGGGAGAAATATTGTGTTCATAAACTCCAACTTAAAGAAAATGTTGAAAACACATCTATCATACAGGATATGGAAATAGTTGGTGAAAATAAAGAACAAGTTGCTGCTGAAATCATTACAGATATTGTCAGTGTTATAGATAGAAGTGTCACTAATGACAAGGTTCTTGATTTTGTTGATGTATGTGAACCCAAGGGCAATAATTCTGATAGTTTACACAATCAAAGTGTAGGTGAAGGCAAAGATGCAGTTTTGGTCAATCGTGTTGCTGGTAGTGTGAGTTATAAGGTGGATAATCCTACTGTTTATACACAAGTAGAATCAAACGAAGGGGACAGATATTGTGGTGATGAACCTCTACATGGACAGAATGTTGAGGAAACGAATATTGCTGGTATACAGGATATGAAAATAGGTTGTGAAAATAAAGAACAAGTTGCTGAGATCATTGCAGATGTTGTCAGTGTCCAAGGTCGAAATTACAAGAGTGCAGATGTGGTTGCATCAGGTGTAAATACGTACAAGAACAGTACTTACCAATCAAAAAAAAAGATTCAGGAAAATATTGGCAGTGGTGTAAATAAAAAGAATGTCATTGGTGGAGATAAATTTGCAGACTACTACAAGGACATAGATTTTGCCAAGCTGGATTGTAGTGACGATGATGTAAAAATTACTTATCCGGTATGTATGCAATTCATGATTCCGTTTAAAGTATAATTTTTAATTGTATTGATGATAAATATTTATGTTTCAGGAAATTGAAATTGTCCCTGATTTCAGCAGTTCTGACAGCGAAACAGTAAGTATTGAAGGTCCAGTAATTCCACTAATAATACTTAAAAATTTTAAACTTTCTATTCATTTTTTAGTGTTCCATTTTGAATGGTAGTAATGAAGAAACAACTTTTCCATTAAAAATTAATTTTAGGTAATTATTGTTTTCAAATATTACAAAAAGTGATAAAATATTACAAACGAAACTATGAAAAATTGGTGTTTTTATGGTGTCATTCACATGAGATTTGCTGTAAACGACGTAAACAATGCTTTTTTAGTCGAAATTAAAGTAACTTATTTAGTTCTTTAAAGATAATTTTGTTGTAATATTTCTATGTTTATTTTTTAGAAATGACAAAACTGAAACACTGGTATGTTAGAATTCTCCCATATACATTTTTGTTATAATGAAGAAGAACTATTTTGTTCATCACTAACATACTGCTAGGCAGCGAGTGGGATTCGAACTCCGGACCCTAGAGTTGGGAGCCAAAGACAAAACCACTACACCACACTACGGCAATATGTTAGATAGTTTATCGGGATGGTGCATATACATAGGTGAATCTTTATTGCGATATAATAAAGATTTACCTATGTACATTTTTATTTTTGAAGATTTTGAATTGTGAGGAGGAGATATAGATAGCACCTGATTTAATATAAGAAATGCTTAGACTATTACCGTTATAATTATGCTATAAAGACATTGCACAATTTTTTTATTGGAATACAGTGTAGTTGGAGTCCACTAGAAAGTTGTACGGTATGATAATTATAGTAATAAATTGATGCTATTTTATTTTTAGACAAAAGTATTGGAGAAGTTCGTATGTATTCCATCATTACTCATATATTTTTTACATTGCAGCATTTCTAATTTAAATTTAATACAAATGCCGGTATATTTTCAGCAAATGTTAGTTCAGGTTAATAAAATTTTCATGTTTTTTTTTGCTGCTAAAATATACTGTCATCGATTTACCTAAATGTTGAAAATTATGAATTGTTGAAGTGAAAAAATGAAAAATTAACTTCATGGTAAAATTACCTGACAGTTAATTTTGGTTTACAAAGGTTACATTGTGATGCACTGGTTATAATTAGAGAAAATTATAGGAAATTCTTCATTTATTCAGAAAATCATTAAATTTAAAAGATTAGATTTTATAAAACCAAATCTTTTTTTGTGCTCAGTAACTTTTCCATTTAACGCCAATTGAATGGTTTATTGGTTGAAAACTTATTTTTGTAGAACTTTTGTTGAAAATCATGAAATATTGACATTTTGTTAGAATTTAATTTCTCGGATTTGACCCAAACTTGCTTAATTTGCCTTGTGCATTGAAGGCATGTAATTTCAATTTTTTTGTTTTTATTTTTTTTAAAAATTTATTTTAAAAGTACTTGTTTTGTCAGTTGTCTGATGTTTATGACTTGGTAATAAAGCATGCACCACCAAATGATTACTTAATTTAAGCAATATGTAGTGTAGTTCCAGCATTCATGCCAAAGTAAGAAGAATGTTAATTCTGGGAGTCCAATTTTCTCATCTCCTGCATTTATAAGGTCAAAGTCCAAAATCAATTCCATTAGGTCCTACGGTCAATAGTAATAATTAAATACACCTAATAGTTACTCTTTATTAATGTTAGATGAAAGTTGATCTTGAAGAAATAGAAACTCTAGCATCGACAAAGGTATTGTATGTTTGTAATAACTTTTCATACATCCTTGCATAGCTTTTTTTATATCTGGAAATTTTGCAGGTGTGTCAAGTTGCTGAACATACGCAGACCATTAGGGAAGTCAGCTGTTGTGAACAAGTGAGTTTTGTGATGATGCTTATTTAATTTACAATGATTTGTTCAGCCCTTTTGAACTACCAACAAGTTGCTTCCTAATTTATTATTTTTAATTATCAATAGTATTATTTAACACAAACAGGTTTCAGTGAAAAATGATTCTGGTTTGGAGATTGATGAGGATTTAGACATTGTGAATACTGATAGTGAACAGGAAACAATTGAAGCCGAGTCTAAAAAACTGCAGGTACTATTATCGATGCATTTTAAGATTGTGTAAACTTATATACTACTGACTGATTAATACTTTCCAATGCTATTTTATTTAAATTTAGGATTATTGATGCAAGGCTTTATGTTTTGTGTTATGTAGCAATTCTAGAATCATCTTATCTTTTTATTTCAGAAAAAAAGTCCTTACAAAAAACCGTATAGAATGTGCATTTATTGTTCTATAATGTCTTCAAAATTGAGCAGACACATTAAAAAATGTCATAAGGAAAATGAAAGAGTGAAAAATGCACTAAAGATGACTAAGGTGAAGCAAATTGAGGAATGGAAAAAAATTAAAAGGGAAGGAATTTTAATGTACAACAAGTTGCAAGCTACCACAGAAAATCCTATTTTCCAAGGAGAACGTCAAAGAAAGAAATACTTGGAATTGCAACGTTGTAATTTATGCTCTGCTTTTATCTCTAAGCGTTTCTTTGCCAGCCACAAAAGAACGTGCATGAGAAGACAAGATGCTGTCCCAACAGGCTTGCCATTGTCACTGGACTTCCTTCCAATGTCACTCCAAATGTCGGATCAATTCAAGGAAGTCATTTTGGCCAAGCTTAGAGATGATCCCGTAGGTAAGTTATCA
The DNA here is from genome assembly GCF_029227915.1 of Hydractinia symbiolongicarpus. NCBI lineage: Eukaryota > Metazoa > Cnidaria > Hydrozoa > Anthoathecata > Hydractiniidae > Hydractinia > Hydractinia symbiolongicarpus. Next base: position 23,479,245 of record NC_079875.1, on the reverse strand, counting down.
TTTTTATATTTACGTTACGAGCTTTTTTCCATACTTGTTCATAGTTTAGCAATTGATTTGTAGGACAGCTTTATGGTGATAACATCCCTGTTCTTCACATTTGTTACCAATTCATGAAATTTTCATTGTTCTTTATTAAATTATTACGAATAACTACAGTAATCAAAAATAATAAAAAATTGCAAAGGAAACTTCTGGGATTTAAGGAGTTAAAAAATACTTGTACTATTCATTAAAAGTCCTTATGTATTTCATAGAAATCCTTAATTCATTCAAATAATTATTTAATAAACATAATCATGTTACATCCTGGATATGATCAAGTGTAACATTTTTTTGTTGTTTTTTATGAGCGAAATAGTAAAAAAAGTGTTCAATTAAAGTTGTAGTTTAATTTAAAAAAAATATATGAATTGATCTTTTAGATTATTGACCTAATTCATAAAATTATGTTTTCAAAAGGTTTTAAGTTTATTTCGTTAAAATAAATACTCACAAATGTTTGACAGAAAAAAAATGTAGGTTTATTTAATTTGTATTCACGCCCCCAAAGGTTTAAGAACATCTATTTCAATGTACAACCTTCCACTGTACATTAAAATTGATGCAAATAATGTTTTTTTTAATTTTCTAAACCTTTAAACACAAAATAAATATTTGAAAATTTAATTTGCCTTGTTTAATAATAGGAAATATATGTCGCAAAGATGAAATGATATTACGAATTGGAATGAAGTTGTTTGCAAAGCTTGTAGTCAAAAAAGAAAAAGCAGCCACCGTGAATAAATCTGTTAGGGGTCATATGCGAGTGTTAGGTAGCCTGTACCAATCTTTTAAGAGGATGAATGGCGTTTGTCATGATCATGGTAATTTGTTAGATATGTTTGTGCGAAAGAATTTTACGTGTTTTACTGATGCCATTGACGCTGTTACTTTGAATGTTGATCGTAGTCTTAAGCCAGGACTACGCCAGAATGTTTTTTACATCATCAACAAAAGTGTAAAAATATTGTATGCTCATCAATATATGTTAGCTAACGAAGAGGAGGCCAGTGAAATCGAAAAATTTATGGTATGCTATAAAGCCAACGAGGATTGCATGGTTTCCTCTGCACGATACGAGCTTGAAAAAAAAAGGCTAGTTAAAATAAGAAAACCATGTCAGTTGCCTTTGGAAAGCGACATTGAGAAAATACATCAACATATTCTCAAGAGAATGGGTGAACTACTGTGTGTTTTTGAGTTATGGACTGCTCACTCTTTTGTTGAACTGAGGAACTTAGTACTCACACGACTAACATTATTGAATGGGCGCCGTGGTGGGGAAACAAGTCGCCTCCTAGTAAAAGATTGGTTAGAAGCAGAAAGCGATAATTGGATTGATCAACAACGTCTTCAGAGTTTGAATGAAGCTGACAAACTATTAGTGAGTTCACTAAAAATAACCTACATGACGGGTAAAGGAAATCATCATTTGGTGTCTGTTTTATTTCCAAACGACACTACTTCTGCTATGAAAAGGTTAGTTGATCCAAAATTTAGAATCAAGGCTGGTATCGATAAAAATAATGATTTTGTGTTTGCCAGCACACAGCTGTCATCTTTAAATGTGTCTGGCTGGCATGCATTGAAAGAAGTCTGTAAGAAACTAGAACTTACCAATGTGGAAATTATAAATGCAACCACTAATAGACACCGCGTCAGCACTTTATATGCTGCGTTGGACCTGCCACAACAGGAAAGACAACTGTTCTACGCCCATATGGGTCATTCTGAAAGCATGAATAAAGATATTTATCAAGCCCCATTAGCTTTAATGGGAGTCACAAAGATTGGAAAACAATTAATAAATCTCCATGCAAGCGGTATGTATTTATTTGTTAGGGAGGAGCCTTTCTGTATGGAATAAAATTGTGGAAGTGGCACGCATTCTAGGTAACAACTTTATCATAGATCATGAGTGGTAAATTTAATTTTTTTCTTGTTTATTGAGATTTAGGAAACCAGGATATAATGGAAGACTTGCCGGGTTATGTTTTATTAAACCTTTTTTTATAAATTTTTGTCGTTTTAACCACTGTATTTCATTTATTTGTTTAATTTTTTCTTATAATGTATTAACAAATGTTCAAATCAGCTAATATTATTTCACGATTATTATGATCGAAATAATACGTGTTCCAAATTTGATTTCATTAAAAAATTATTAAAAGATTGCAGATGAGCAAAATGTAGAATGACTTTTCATGATTAGCAAGTCTTTCAGTGTTTATAACTTGATTGTTTATAGATAACGGTCATATTGAAGAAACTGATAAAAGTTTAAAAACATTTAAAGACAAAACTCATACAGGTATGTTTGCTTTTTCTAATGTTGTCTGGTGCAAATAGAGAAAATTTCTGTTAGTTACAAAACTCGTTATTTTGTTCTTTTTATTAGTCATTGTTTTTGATGAAATTTTTTCAAAGCAATGTGTGATCCAAAACCTAAAGATCTTCCCCATCATTGTTTTATATTGTTTGGAAAATTACCTTAAAGCTGCTCAATGGACTACATAGCAGACTAATACTTTCTTTCTTTAGAAGACAAGAAATTGGCAACTAACTATGCAGTGACAAGTACTCCCGTAAGAACATCAGCTGAAGGTTAATACTTCACTGTAGTTTATTGATTCAATCCTTTGGGCCTCAGTGACTTGCAAAGTGTTTGTTTTTTTTGGTTTTTTATTCAGCGACAAAGACAAAAAGATCAGTGGGGAAAAGAGTGATGATGCTGTCGAGCAGTTCATCGGATGAAGAAGCTATTGAATCAAAAAATGGTTAGTTTTAAATTTAATTTAAAACAACGTCTGATTTATAATACCAACCATGACCTTGTTTTAGATATACGATGGTTTTTTTGTTTTGTTTTTGTTTTTAGTACCAGTTGAAGCTAGGAAGTATCCTTTGCGTGGTGAGTGGTTTGAGTTTTGATTTTTTTGTCAAACAATATTTATTCAACCTGTCCTACTCTGCGTTGTGGGAAATGTTTATTTATAGAACATTGAATTTGAAAACCAGACCTTATTTGTTTTAAATCTCACATAGGTCAATTAAAAATCATATGAAATATAAGTTGTTTTTATAGTCCTCTATGCAAAATATATTACTTAACGTTTTTGCGGAAAATTGTCTAGTATCACTAATATTAAACGTAATATTTTTACAAATTACATGTACTTAACTTTTTTTCACTTACTTAAAAGTAATTGCGAGTTCACCGAAATAAAAATGTATTTTTTGTTGACCATTTGATTGTACATTTGACTTTGAATTATAGGCAGATCAAAAAAAAGAAAAAAGTACGTTAAAATTACTGGTGAGTATCCTTTCAAGAGTCTTTCTGTTTTAATTATTTATTTTAGTTTTCTCAATAACACTTAGACAGTTATGAAAATTATTTATATACCGAGAAATATCAACCTGGATTGTTTAAAATTTATGGGATGTACAAGTATCTTTTGCAAAAGATGTATTTCATGTTTATGAATATCCATTTCTATCTAGATGCCCAAATTAGAGATGATTCATGTGATCCTACTTCCTATGAAGGTAAGTGATGTAAAAAATTAAGTTTAAAGAAACCTTTGTAGGTTGCTTCGTGTGCAAATTAGATTTTAAAGAATTTGGCGTCTTCCCCAATCTTAAATTCTCTCAGAAATTCAACTTTCCAATGATCCTGGAGATTAAATATGTTGAAAAATGCTTAGATCTTTCAAGTGTCATTAACTTTACTGATTTTTGAGTTGCCATAGTATAAAAACGCTGCTATATATAAGTTATAAAGGACAATATTTTTTCTGTTAAAGCAATAATAGTTTGAATGGTCGTCTTGCTAACCAAGAGTTATAATTTCCAGGAATTTTCTAGTTTAAAAAACAACCAGATTTTATTCCAATAGATAAAGAAGAGAATGAGAGATTGAAATGCAAACGTAAGTTGAACACTTTTATCGCTTCTTCATATATATAGGTTTAGTTAAACCACTTTTTTAGGTTTGATATTAACAAAACTTATCTTATTGTTGCTTTTATACTTAGCTGTCAAATCCAGTGTCAAGTGGACTCCGGAATTAAATAAAGTGTTCTTCGAAAAATTTGGTTGTTACGTGCGTCGCACCAATGATCGACCATTTCCAGGTATCAAATAATTTAGCTTTTGTTCGATGGTTTTTAAGTATAGGTAAATAGATTGTTTGAACAATCACTTGCAAATGAGGCATAGTTGCTTAAAGCAACTATTTTGTGTCTTTTGTGCGAGTATACTCAATCATTCTTGCATTATTTTAGGTCGACTGGAAATGGAAAATTTTGCAAAAAGTTACTTTGGATCAGCCAATTTTGCCTTCGCTGTGCGAACAAAAATAAACAACGAGCGGAAAAAGTTCGATGACATAAAGAATAAAAGGTTGAAAGAAATTGGACTAACTAGTTAATCATGCAGTTATTTTTGCTTTACTAATTTTTTGTTTGGATATACTGACTTTAGCTAACTTGTGAAGTTGTCGCTTTGAATTACCTAATTTCTAGTCATTTTGGTGTCTATTTACATTCCTGCGTTCTGTACATGTATTACGCACAAATGAGTTAGTGTGGATTTTTTTCCTTTTTTTTAAAGGTATGAATCGATCCATTTATTCTTTGCAATTTATTTGTAATTTTATGTTCAGAAAGAAAAATTAGTCCACATTTTGCTTTTTTTATTTCTCCTTGGTTCAAACCTGTGAAATGACTATGTGTCATCCTATAGGAAATGTTTTGCGCCAATACACTAATAATTACCGTCGGGTAGACCTTTTGTACCTTCTCACGGTCACGTTATACGCAAGTGATTTTGCTGTTTCACCAATCTTCGGAGTAACAGGTGTCTCAAGTGTAAATCCACTTCCGAACAAACTGGACAGAAATTAATAAATTGATTAAACGTAGATTGGTCAACTTTTACATTATTTGCTCAAAAATATGAAGTGAAAATACATAATAGTTTTAGAAACAGCGAAAAGCTCACATTTTAAACGACTGCTTCAAGAATATTTTTTCCGACATGAACGGAACAGGTAATTAAGGCATGATTGGGTATAAATCATAAGCCATTCTTTTCGTTTACCGAAATTTTATGATCCTGCAAGTGGAAAATTGTCTTAGAGTAAAGAGTTGTTTTAATGTCTTTTCCGTTTCTTGAGATCGATCAAAGAAGGGTAAACTTCGTTAGTTCGCACAAATATTGACATCTGGTTAGAGTAAAACAAAAAACCTTATTTATTTCCATCATTTGATTAGAGAAGTACTATTTCAGAATTTTTTCTTAACATCTTCTAAAATGACCTAGTTAGCATTTCTAATCAGTTTATTTTCAGTTCTTCTCAGTTATAAGAAGATAAAATATAATTTGTATTTTAGCTGTATTGTAGAAAAATAATTTACCAAAGTCAAGGTGAAAACCCTGCATTTTCCTTATCTTAATCAGAAATTTTATGATTTCATTCTTTTAATTTCTTCAGATTCTAAGATTACGGAGTTTAATACCGCGCAGGTCTGCCCACTAGAAAAGCGCTTGTAGGAAAAAAAATTTAAAACGCCGGCAGAGCGTAAGGCATAAGGAAAACATGAATTAGTGACCTTTTGCTTTGTATTTTTACTCTATAAATACTGCGATAAATTGATTTATTAATTATTTAAAATACTCAGTACTCACATAAGAGCTTGTCCAGAAGAAACAAGGTTCAAGATCGAAACATGCTAAAATTGCTTTAAGCTGTAGCTGCACCAATGTTACAAATGAAAAAACTTTATTTATGGCAGCTAGTTACATCACAAGTTTTCATTATTGTCTTAAAAATACCGCAATGCGTAAAAAGGGAAAGTAACAACAATTGTCAAGTCTTACCTAGCTATCTTGCTATAATGGGTTAGGAGATGAAACGCAATAATAAGAAACAAGTTGGAATGATTTTTTATTGTTATAGCATAGCTAGCACGAGAGATTTATTTAGCACTTTGCATTTCAAAAGTAATGTACACATAATTGTGCAATAAGGATTTATTATATATTCAATGCTGAAGCTTAAAAAATATATATATATATTTGTAAATCATGTCCGTAACGGAGAATAAAGGTACGTAAAACATGTTATAGTGTTCCCTAATTCCCGAATGTGTATAAATAACTTTTTAATTATTTGTGCACTCAAAAAAAAATTTATATTTTTTTGTCCTAAAGGAAGATTGGGGAGACACGTCCCCCGAATCTCACTATTGTACTTTGAAAAATTAAAGGGGACACAAAAAATGTGGCTATCGCCGAAACCCCATAAAACATACCATAGCTGTGTCAGCATCCCAAATAGGTCTCGAATATTAAAATTGTTTTGAGCAAAAAAGCTTTGTTCATGAAATATGAGGTGTCACCTTATTATACATTTCGAGCGGGGTCCCCCTAACGTGGAATAAAGAAGTATATATATATATATATATATATATATATATATATATATATATATATATATATATATATATATATATATATATATATATATATATATATATATATATATATATATATATATATATATATATATATATATATATATATATATATATATATATATATATATATATATATATATATATATATATATATGAATGTCACTTGTTTTTTTAAAAAAAATTCTCATCAGCGTATAGTTGTTTGATTGTTAGCGGTCTATGCTAGTTGTATTTGCCTGGTGCCTGTTGATAATTTTTTCCTAAATTCTGATGTTTTTACATTTTAGATCCATTGCTTACTTCAACACCAACTTCTTCACTGATTGGAAGCTCACAAGAACGACATAAGTTGAAACAAGATATCGATCAGGCATTTGAAGCTTCTCTTGCCGGTGACAAGGTGACAGGTGAGGCTCCTGAAGCGGCATATGAAACAAATTGGAACAATGAATTGATTGCATTGATGGAAATTAGAAGAGCGCGATTGGAGGAAGAACCAAGTCTCAGTGATCCTCATGCCACAGTTTCTGTCAGACATTGCTCGCTTGGTACTAAAGTAAGGATTTTCTGCAGTGATGCTTTATTCCATCAAGTTTATGATTGGGTTGGTTCCTTATCTCCTGAACCAGAATTTTTTTATCTTAAAGATTATCGAGGGGTTACAATCAGTCCAGATTACAAAATTTCTTCTGGTTTATATAATATGCTTACAGTTACATATTATTGGTAAAATAATAAATCATGCTTTCATTCAATGTAATATGTTTACATTTGAAATTTGCAAAAGTTCCATGAAATATTTTCTACTTGCTTCTGTGAGTGATAAAGAAATTGTTGAGTCATTTTTAGATTTTGTGACTACAAAAGAAGCAGACTTAATCAGACAATTCAGTAAAGGCGAATTTAATGATACACAAGCTATTGTGGACATTTTATGTGACTATGGAGTGTTCGCCCAACCTAAAAAGGAAAATATAATGACATTAGTACTTAAAGCAAGGAAGGTGGCATTGTTGAGAATGCCATCGTCTTTCTTTAATTTATTGATAGATGGTATGGGCATATTTTGGAGGAAACTTTCAGATCAGGTGATTACTGCTTTATACAATCTAACGATACCCACTCCTGAAAACATCATCAAGAGCATAACTTCTTGTGAGACGAACCAACATGAGCAAAAAATAACCACTTGGTTACACAGGTATATCAGAAGTTCATCCAAACCAGAATTGTTGTCATTGTTAACATTTGTTACTGGATGTAGAAGTTTTAGACCTGATTTATCAATCAAATTGGATTATGTTAACCAACCACCAGATCATCTCAGACCTAGATCGATGACATGTTTCAAGATTCTGTATTTGCCACGGCAATATAATTCATTTTCACAGTTGCGAGAAAATTTATTGTTTTATATGAACTGTAATTCTATTTGGAATTTAGATGGTTAATGTTCTAGTGACACATTGACACTGTTACAGTCATTTTGTCAACATATATACAAAAGTTTGGTATACTGTATAACGTTATAAAGTTTGTACATTCTGATTTTATTTAGCACGTACATAATTTGGGCATATTTTTAACTAGTACATTTTGCTATCCAGTTAAAATGATATAAAAAGCTTGCTTAGTCCCTGTGCATTTTATAACATTTGTTTTAAAATTTTGTTTTATATCTCTTGTTTAAATTTGTTTCAAATTTTTGTTTTTGTTTCATTTTATAGAATTTGTTTTGAAACTTCGTTGATAGTTTTGTTTTTTAATTTTGGTAAAAAGCTAACCTTCTATCATGTTACAGTTTATTGATTATTATTGCGTTAATCAGTACTACAACCCTTCTGATTTTGAAACTTTGATAGCTCTCATTTTGCAATTTCTGCACAAATTCTTATGATTTATAAACAGTGTTGTAGGCAATGGAGTGCATAATCAATCAAAAGTTTTACAAATTTTGTTCTTTTTCTTTACTATAAAGACAAGTTTTTCTTGACAATACACCCTTTATTTTTAATATTTTTTTTATTAACACGGTTGCCAATAAATACTTCAGCAATTTATTGCAACTTAATCTACCGAAAAAGGTTATAAATATTGGCGATACACCCCTGTACCCTCTCATGAGCACTTTTTCATATTTCGTTATCTGAAGTTGTAATAAGAACAGAGGCTGGAAATCCTTTAAATATAAGAACAGCGAGCTCTTGGTCAATTTCACTGGTCCTTTAATAAAAAGTCTATATACAGATTGTCTTTTCTTTTTAGTTTTTTTTCAATTATTTTCATTGGAAGAGACTTTACATCGAAATTCTTCTTGTCGTTTTCTCAAGTTTTGTCCCTTTGATTTCCCCTTAAAAGCAAAAACAAGAATGATATTAACTACCCTTCATATGTTTTCTAACTCCTCTATAAGTACAAAAAACAACCCCTTCGCTTCTTTAGCCGAATTGGAAAAATCAATTCCCTCTTCGATCATGACAATGCGTGCAAAGTCAATCATCGGCTCGGTGCATCCAAAAAGAGGCGACTCTTCTGAATAAGCCGCTGCCAAGGTTAAATCTGAATCGTCCAATAAGAACTTGCACTCTTGGCCTTGGGTATTCTGCGGAGAAAAATACAAAACATCTGGTCGTCCGGCAGGCGATTCAGCATTTATTGTTTTTCGAACACGGTGACTATTCCATAACTTCAATGCATGATCTAGGTCGGTTTGCAACACGCCCATAAAACAAAACCTTAAACAATCAATATGATATGACAGGCTTGGATCAAAGATTGTATTGTCGCATAAATCCTTGAAAAAGTTAATCCACTAGTTACATCTTGTTCTTCTGAAAATTGACCACCAACACTCGATTCGTTGATTTCTTGTTGACGGGCCGTAACGAAAACTTGCATATCCACAATTTATGTCTCCGTGATTTCGTCTGAAAAACCGTTGCATTCCTCCAATTATTACGTTTTCAGATCCTTGGTCTGCGCGGATACAACGGGGTACTAGCTGGAATTGTTCGACTGTATTACAGAAGTAGGATGATACGATTTTAGGGTTGTTATTTGTTGGACCTACAGCTAACCACAAGATCTTTCTGCTGTAACCATCAATGGCGCCATGGATAGCAAAACCAAACGGTTTAAGCTTATCGTAACCTTACAGGTGCCACAAAAAATTCGGTCCTTTGGATGTGTACTTACGGCGTGAAAAGCGATGGTTTGTTCTCCTTTCGACGCCTACTGGATCTAATGCCTTGAGTGCAAAACGGATTGATTCTCTATCGTAGATTCGTAGATCGTAGATTTTGATGCATCAAGCGGTATCCAAATTCAGAGCTAGATCCATTGAGTGCCTCTTTCACTGCTAATATCATAGCATTGCAGGGCAAATGATTTTTTCTTCTGCAAAGATTTAGCTTTCGAAGAATGCGATGTAGTTGACGTAGTGACAACACTTCTCTAAACTTTGATCTAAGAAGCTGTATTATTTCAAAATACGAGTAACCTGCATTGAAATATCCTTTTATAATATTGTCCCTCACATTACGTGAAGATTCCATATACTAAAAAATAGGTTTGGAGAGTTAGCTACCAGATGGATGGCTGCCTACAAAGGACACTTGGAAAGCAAAATCAACAACTTACTTTGGTAATGTTTGTTGCCTTCGTATTCCTATCACCATATTTGAAACATTGTTTATAAATAAAACATTTGACATCATGTGCCGTTTTGGCGGGAAATTTTAATGGACATTGAAATTGCGAGTTTTCAAATAGCATTGCAAATTCCATTTGTTAACTAGCATTTTATGTTCGATGAGCATTATTAAGTCGCACTTGATGTGAATTACTGTCTAGAATTCAACGTAGCACTATTTTTTTCTTTCGAGTTGTTGTGTTGTGTCTGTTGATAACACTAGTATTCCTGTTAACATTGCAATTCATAGATGTCACATATGGGCCACGGTATGATTGTAACTGTTACAAAATTTTCTCTATTTTAGTAATACAGCAAACCAAAGAGCAGTTTAATGTATCTTCACGGTAATGCGTTTACGTAGAATATGCTCGTCTGACAATGAGTTCAGTCTTGCTGCTCGTAACCAATCCAAGAGCTATTGAAAAAAAAACTTCAATCTCATCCAAAAAAAAGGTCTGAAGCTCCTATCAAAATGATTAAAAACAACTCAAATTTGCAGGTTACAATTTTAACGTCTGAGTAACATTGTCAAAAAAACACCTCGACTCTTTCAAAAATATTCCCACGTGGTTCAATAATGGTAGCTCACAAAACAGCAAAGAATTTACAACAATTAATGATACGTGCTGATGCCTGCACTACGAGATCATATAATCTCCATGACGATCCCGGATATACTTCAAAAAAACAAGGCATTGGCTCCACAAGCAATTGGAAACATCGTTTAATCCTACAAGGTATTTACGTCATACACAAAAGCCTAAATGGTTTTTATGATTTGCGACGCACAAAACGCGTACAAATACATTCAATAAACAACATTACTACATCGAACTGTTTTCAGTACTCCTCTCCTCCTTGTTTTACGGTTTCACTCTTTATTTTAGTTCTGTTAGCAATTGTATCATATTGGTAAGCAGAGATAAACACGACAGTCTGTAATAGTTCAGGTAAACGGCAATTATGTCCTTATGTGTTGTATCTTTTGTTGTTGGAAGTTCGAGAATTAAAGTTTTTTTCAAATTTAATTTGTTTTTACTATTATTGGTTTCCAAATAGTTACTATGTCACAAATGGTCAATTGCAACGTCACAGATTTAAACTTCGTACCTAAACTCTCTGAGTACTTGGAAGTCATCTAAATGACGTTTCAGGCCAAAATTGGTATTTGTTTTCGACACAATTTGGCACAGTTAACACAAAAAGTATGCGTTTCGATCGCGCGACTTTCAACCATGAATGATAGGCTGTATTTTTTGTTAGCGGAAATTGTAGAATTGGGTCGCACTGTCGATCTAGTTTGTTTTAAGTGCATTCGTCAATATTTCGAATAACTAAGAATTTCGTTTATCTACCATTATTTTTTAAACAATTCAAAGTTGCTGTGGTTTACCAATTGTTTCGATGAAGGATGACGAGGAAGAGAAAAGTTAATTTTGTTTTGCAAACATTGTTACTTTTTTATTTGCATTATTATGAGGGTGTAGGCGTTATGTGTTTTGCTGTGATTACTGTCGCCAATTCCAGTTTCGTGCTTTACGAACTCGAGACAATGCCAGGACCAATTGTGTCTCTGTCGATGGCTCAGGTAATATGTGAGAGTGTTTGTTCTATTAAATAGAAATTGTAAGAATCAAAGTGCCTAGGAAGTGATAGCGCGTTAAAGTAAGTTACCAACCTTGACATTTTAGAGCAGTTTAGCAATAGGTAGGTATAATTGAATAACAATATGTTCTGTGGCTGTAATGTACTGGGTACACGTAGATTGTTGTTCTTGCGGTTTCTAAAGCAATGATGGCTAATTGCGCATTGATTATTTAACCTAAGACGCATGTATTTTCAATACAGATGTGAAATATATTGCAAGTTATTACTTGTAAAACGTTTCCCACCCTTGACGCCATTCATAAGAGAACCTTTCTGATCTCGTTTTTACGCTAACATGACTTCCGAACCGACGAAATATGCTTGACTGTTTCTAGAGCTATCGATCACCTAAAAAAGACAGAATAGAAATGAAAATGTTTAATTGTACGTGTTCCAGTAAAGGCGAAATTACTGTACGTTGAAGTACATGCCTCAATTTCGGGTTCTGTGTCGCGGATAGGAAATTCATCATAGTTGTGAAATCTGTTGTACGGTGGGAAGATGCTTTGAATAATGGTATTAGGATCCTCTCTAATTATGCTTAAAATCCTTTCGCCGCTGACTTTGTAGGTAGTCGGCATTTTCGTATGCTCAAAAATACGTTTTATTTCATTTATAAAATAAATAAAACAGCAAAACGAGTCATCGAACTTTGGACTGTGATTAATGGTAAACTTTGATGTGTATCTCCCAGAAAGATAATAACAAGATTCCATGGTAGAACATCAAAGGTTGTTTGTAGTTATCGGCGAGTAGTGTGGTTGGTGTTGCGACCAAGACGTCAAAGTTGTCTTCTTTGGTAAATATTATTATGGTTTTTACCAAATGTGATTTTCTGTTTCAAAAAAAGTAAATAAATAATGAGTACAAGCACTCATTATTAAAAAGAAGTAAAATTGTTTGCACCTGTTCTTGCGTTTCCACAAAGTAAAATTTTGCGATTTAAGGTAGATTCGCCATGAACAGTTGGCTCAACGGTACTATCTTGAGATCGGTTAGAGTCTATCATTACTTTGAAAATCAGAAAGGCTGTGTTCGCTATCGTCATCAATGAAGCTTGAATCCATGGATGCAGATTAATAGTGTATCCAAGGATTGGTATGTGCACATTTTATTGAATCTAATTAGAAAATGGTTGTAAAAGAGATTTATTGTGTACTTTTATGTCAAAAAGTCGACATCGTGGTGTATATTGGGAGACTTGACGAGTGTATTTTTTGCGTCGTTTACGCTTTTAAAGAGAAAATGGAAATGATGTGGACAGTGGGTTGTTGCGCTATGTTTTTGTGTACTGTGGCGCACTTTCGCATGGAAAAATATCGTTTGAAAAACTGTATAAATGGAATTGAAAATAAGTGAAATAAGATTGATTGTGAGATAAAAAAACAGCAAGTTGTAATGATAGAACTAGTCTACTGACCTATTTGTTTTGAAATTGTAGAGATCTAGACATCTATATTCAGTGCAAGATCTCCCCTTATTACAATGATATTTTGCAGAATCACGGTAATTATATAAAACACCTACTGACAGGTACGTAGCGCTATAAAACATAGAAAGAAAAAATAAATAAATACATATAAAATTATAAATAAGAGCAGACAACCACCCATGCGCCAGTACTTGTGAACCTGGCAGTAGCTGGGCATAAATCCACGAAGACCCGAAAAAGAAATTTCAAACCCCCTTGCAAAGCTTCTTATAACAATAACTGTGGTTAACATCAGGATCGGTAACCCTGCAGATAAAGTGAGCAAACTTGGCCTACCTACTGAACTGAGGTTAAAAGATGGGCTGTCACACCCAAAGACAAGACAGATTGTCAAACCCCCTTGCTTAGCTTCTTTTAATTACTCTGTAAGAGAGTGGAGAGTGAGCAAACTTCTGGCTGCTGGTGAAAATAACAGCCGTTGGTAATAAAACCGCTAGGAAAAGAAATCCTCCCCCTTTTGCTCATTAGCATCAGTGGCAACAGTGGAAATTTTAAAACTCTTTTAGAAAGGTAAAAGAAATAATGGCAATGTCAGGCAATGCAAGCGCTATATGGAGGTGAATTTTGGTTATAAAAAGGATTAAACCAGTGGAGTTGTTTGTGATGTAAGATAATAAACCATTGAATAACATTTATGAAATTTATTTAGATCATACGTTTCTGCCTTTAAAAATGGTTCAAATAAAAAGTAGGAAAATCCTGCGGTGGGGTAAAATTTAATTATAATGAGCATTTCTTGTGCTATTCCTATGTATGGAAATAATGTACGTAAATATATATGACTTTAAACCGTAATTGCATATTTAGGTATTACAAACAACTCGTGAAAGACTTCATATGCCCTTATGGAAGGGCATTTGATGAACATTTTTCTATCAGAAGACGTCATGAAAGCACGATTAAAGACGCAGTCCTGCCAGTACCTCTGTAGACACAAGATTGCGCTAAGCAAGTTCGCATGGTCGCTTCACCAAAATATGGCAGAGTTGGCAGTATTAAGAGAAAAGTTGAAATCTGAATATCTAAAACCATTCGTCAAGTACATTGAAACTTTTGAAGACGCTCTAAAGAGAGTGGATAGCAAATTTAAAGGTCCCAAAATCGATATCCGTGATGGCATTGAGGAGTTGGGAAAATTTTTTACAACAAAAGATAAATAATGTGGTAGAATATGCCAAGATATCGGGGAAGATGAATGCTTGTTTGTACAGTTTAAACTGCCATTACACTGCGAGTAGATTTGCTTTTACTCATCCTCAGTGGATAAAAGCAAATATGCTCCAGTGTATTTCTGAATTTAGGAAGTTTTACGATAACCCGACCACGGAAAATTACCTCGAAGGACTGTGCCTGCAGTTTGGTTCGTGCTAACTGAGGGATGTCCCAATACATAATGCTTCTTTGCACGTGGACGCGTTGTTGGAGGAGCCATTTTATAATGACTTAACCGACAACGTGTTCAATGAATCTGGCACATCTTCAGCGGGTAAAAAGCGTAGGCATATGTCTGAAGAAGGTGATTTTACTGTGGTTGTACTGGAATGACCGATCAGAACCTTCTCCAATGTCCACCATGTAAGAAAAAGAAAAAGAAAAAAAATAATAATAAAAGATGTTTTTTTTTATTTAATACATGTTGGTATTTGTACCTCTGATTATAACAATATTGCTTTGAGAATGAAATGATGAATTATTTTTTTTTACTTATAGCTGCATAATTACATTTAGAACGAATTTTAGATTACTCTAATTTGAAAGAAATATTGATATGAAACTTATTTTACAGTTTTAACTTCTTTACTAGAAGTTTCCAGGCGTCTCATTTATATTTGCAAAATGTTTAACCATAGAAAATTCTTTTTGTTATTTTTAAAAAGTTTTTGTGCAAGCAAATAGCTACTTTTCACTGTATTTTTAAATTTTGTAGGGACGCTACGCGTGCGGCGAAAAAACGCTTAACGCTCAGTTTCACGTCGAAAGTTGGAAAATTGTGCTATATATTGAGAGGGTGTTAGTGCTATTGTGCAGATGGAAAAGTCTCAGGTGATGAATATGTAAGGTTGGTCGTATTGGAAAACGACTATAGAAGGTTATATACTATAAGAGAATAAAATGATTGCAAACCCTGAAAAGTTTTACTCGATAATTTTGACAAAGAATAAGGCAGATAATTTAGGTCTAAAATTTAACATAGGAAATAAAACTATTGAAAGTGAAAATAACGTGAAATTACTAGGTGTGACTATAGACAATAAATTAAATTTTGACAGACACGTTAGTGATTTGTGTCGCAAAGCATCAGCTCAACTAAATGCCTTATTTCTATTTAGAAGTTTCTTATCCTTTCAAGCAAAATATATTTTAGTTCAAAGTTTTATCTACGCAAATTTCAATTATTGTTCCCTTATATGGCATTTTTCTTCTTCTAAATCTTTATCTAAAGTCGAAATGATACAAAAACGAGCATTAAGATTTCTGTATAATGATACTGTAAGTACATACGAAAATTTACTCAAAAATTCCAGCAAGAGTCACATGAATGTAAATCGCTTACGGTCATTGTGTATAGAAATCTCTAAAACTATAAATAACAGCAGCCCTCTTTTTATGAAAGATATATTTTGTTTAAATGATAACGGTAGGACAGTCAGAGAACAAAATACAAATAATTTGGTAGTCTCAAGGAAAAAGACCGCGACTTTTGGAACTAATAGCTTATCAGCCCTGGGACCAAAGATTTGGAATAACCTACCATCACATTTGAAACGATGTGACAAGTTTTTAAAAGCATGATAAAAATGTGGGACGGATCTAAATGTAACTGTGATGAATGTAAGGTCCCTTTATAGAACTTTGTTGTTATTATTGTTTATATATATATAAAAAATGATTTTATTTAATTGTAAACATAAAAAATTTAGTCGATTTAGATTAGTTTTCTTAATTACTTTTTTTTTGGAAACTATTGTAAATATGTGAATAATCGACTTTAAATAAATTGAAAAGAAAAGAAAAAAAGATACACGAGAATAACTGTCACTTTGTTATTAGTTGGCGGATAAAAGTGTTTATGTGGGATTAATACACTTTTCCCGAGACCATGAGTCAGAATTTTTTTAAACTCGTAAAATATGAATACCATATTTGAATTCAGCATAGCTTGTTTAATTTATGTGTAAAAGTTTAACTTGATACGCCAACAGAAAGTGCTATTTTGAGGAGATATATATCACAGTTAAAGTCTTCTTAATGCTCAAGTTACCATGTCCCGCCTTTTCCACCTAATATTAATACAATGATGAATTAAGACTTAATACATTCAAAGTACGACTTAATTATGTTAATAAGGTGGCAAATTCTGCTATATAGTTGAAATAATAATATGTGCGGGTTTTTTGTTCCAAAGTTAGTGACGTAACGATAGATATGGAATTTCATCATTATATTTACCAAATGTTGAAATTTATTTAAAAATTTTTAAACGTCGTAAGGTAGCAAAAGGGTTTAACCCACTTTGATGTGAAAGGTGGAAAATTATGCTATATAATAAAAGGGTTGTACTGCTATTCGGTAGATGAAAAATCACAGCTAATGTGAGGTTGGGCTGTTATTGAAAAACAACTGAATCGCATAAAAACGCCCTATCCTTCCGAGGAGAAGTGCATGGAAAATGGTAATGAAGAAGCAATAGTGCATCAGTGGGTAAAAAATTGTGCAAAGACAGGTAAACGTCTTTGAACGAAGTTTTTCAATGATTGCTGTTTGCAGTGTACGAAAAGTTGGAAAGTTGCGTTCTATAAGAGAGACGCAATGCTAGTGACTGGATGAAAATAGTCTGAGTTATCGCGTAAATTGACTATTTAAGGTTGATTTCAAATGAAGACTTTTGGTGTATTCAGCTTGTTGGTAATACATATTGCTGGGGGCATAGTTTACGTGGGTAAATTTTAAATAAAAACATTTGCTGTTTTCCGGAGAAAAAAAATTTGATACGTAATTGACGTACCACATAAGATGCAAAAAATGCAAGAGCAGAGAAAATAAGACAGAGGCTGTCACTGTCTCAGGTTTACCTACAGTCACAGCTAACATTCACTGGGTTGCCGATTGTAACACCATAACGTACTGTCACAAGGAACAAGACGCAAAAGCAGGGAACTTACAGGGTCCTTCAGGTACATTGTTTCTTACGGTAACAGCTGACGCATCGTGGTGACAACGTGTTACACAATTGTTCAGTAACATAATACGAAAGCGGAGAGAATCGCATATAGAGGCAGTCACAATCAAACCGAATTGTCACAAGCCATAAGATGCAAAAGTAGAGAACTTACAGGCCCTCACAGTTACGTTTCTTACGGAAACAACTGACGCAGAGTGCGTAACCAGGTGTAACACAATACCGTATCGTTGCTACCATGTTCAAAGGTTACCTTTATTGACCGCTGATGCCCCGTGTGTCACCATGTGTGACGCAAACTGTATGGTTTCCCCTGGCTCCCTCACAGTTGCAACGTTTATTACAGTCACAGCTGGTATGGAAGGGTTCAGTCGCGATGGTCCACGCGAAAAAAAAGGAGTCCACCAAAGTGTCAGTTTCTATTGTATGAACAGCTCTATGATATGGTGTGGAAAAGCTATATACACTCAATTGTTGCTTTTCGAGAAATAGGTGCACGTATCCTATCAGGGGTTAAATTAATGACTCAGCTCTTCCAGTTACTTTGTTCATTTCTTGGCAGATCATGCGTTACAAGTCTGCTTTTTGCAGACATTATTTGGGAAGATGAAGAGTGTTAAGTGCAGAACAGAATAAGAAAGGTCAAAATGTAATAATCATTTTGAAACTGGTTTCTCTTAAGTGCGTAGCCGCAAAACGTCTTAAATTGGTCGTAATTCCAAAACACTTTGTGACTTCTTTTTTGCTTTTCTGTTTGCGCTCACACGTTCCGTCTGGTCTGGTAAAGAAGTGGCTAATACTTATGTACTAGGACATGCCCTAGATTTTGAAACGACCACACAAGGCCAACTAGTTGAAAGAATTCCTACACCAAAGAAGTAACACGAGAATCGAGATTAGGTTTGCCAGCACTGCAATTAAAAATAAAGTCAAAAGTAAGCAGTTATGTCAAAAATTAACCTACAATAGGCCATTTTTTCAAGAAGACCCCACTGTCAACCATTAATGTCTATTATTGATGTTTTTGTAAGGGGACCTTATATATATTTCTAATTAAGGGGGGTGGGGGGTGGGGAGGAACAAAAATGCGACTGTTTTGTTAAAACAAAGGAATGCAATGTGATTTCTGTCCAGTGCTCTGAATGTCAAAGTGAAGAAATTTAACCAAGCGTGGGTAAACAGTGGGAGTAACTACGACTCTCTTACGCTGTCTATTATGTTTGTGCGTCTGCTGCACAAGATCCTAGTTGCCCGTTTGCCTGAGTCAATCAATCTAAACCATAGGCAAAAAGAATTCGTTCCGTTGATGGCTACGCTGAAATCGTTTTACTTTTCGACGCTATTATTCAGAGCGCAAGAAAACGACACTAAAACTTATCATTGCTAGGTATTGATCTGTCCAAAGCTTTACATACTGTGTCAATCAACTCCATTCATAGAACCTTGCTTTGACATGGTGTTGACAAGCAAATGATCAACTCTGTCGCCGACATATCATGTGGGTCTAATACGATCGAGAACGTCACGATTTCTTTCTGCCACGCTGCAAAGTCTTAATAATTGCCACACTGTGCTGTTTACCACTACTTTGTCGATGCATTTCAATTTCTTTTATCCTGAACGGTGGCATTCCCTCCATGTTTTTCCTCACACTTGTTGTTGAGTTTCATCGAAGACTAAATCTATATTTTCCTCAATTATTTTAAGCAAAATATCTCTCATAGTATTGTCTTCCACCATGTTTATATGAACGCGAATAATGTTTACCAAGATTTGCTTCGTTTTTATGCACGCAATATTTTACAAAATATAAATTCGGGAAAGGTGTATTATTTAAAGTTCGAAATATATTCTTTTGTCTTCATAGTTTATGAATCTTTTGCGAAATGTAAACAACTTTTCCATCCCGGCTGGCCGAGATGTAAAAAACTTCATATGAACACGAGATCAAAATCACCCCGGCTAGCCGAGCCAGCCCGCCTAACCGAGCCAGCCCGCCCCCATATGAACAGCCCCTTCGTGAAATTTAACGTTGAAGTAGTGTTATCTAAGTTGAAATGGATATTGTTTTCATCGGATCCGTTTCTTTAAAATTTTAAATATTACTAAAAGTTGAAAAGAAAAGACTTTAGCAGTACATATTCGTGGATTTTATTATAGAACGAAATCCTTTTGATTAGTAAAAATCTGGAAAATATTTCTAATTATAGAGACGCCAAAAGCAATATACTGGTAATCTTATCCTAATACTTCAAAACAGATGACCCTGCCTCTTTGATAAAAATATGAAAAATCTAAATTTGGTCTGTAAATTACACATAAATCAGTCTGCCAAGTTGACTCATCAATAATGTACTATAAATAAGTCTAAAAAAATTGTATTATCCTGGGATTTATCGTGAAATGTTAAAATGTGTAAACAAAAAAAATGTCGGGAATATATGAAGGTCGGTTATTTTATCTGTCTACCCGCATTCTGACTTAATTCGATTCAACTCAATTTCCGACTTGTCTCCGAGTAACTTTTACTTAATTAGAGATCATCGATGAATTTTACTTTAGGCCTATCTTTTGATAAATGTTGTATTCTGTGTATCTGTGTAAGACAAACGTTTCAAACAAACTGATTCAAAATAATTAAACTTGAATCAAATAAAGATTGCAGGTCAAAAATGTTTTTATGGGTTATATTTAGAATTTTTGAGGCATGAAATGAATGAAGTACACAAAAATGCAGCACACATGTTCCTGCGGAGTAATTTCCAAGGCTTGCGATTGGCTATTGAAGAAATGGCAGTATTAGAAACTGGAGCGTTAGAAGGCTGGATTGAAACAAAACCTGCTTTGTTTACTGAAGAGGAGCGCAAAAGTTCTGAAAGCATTATTTTCCGAAGACAACGATGAGCAGGCCAACAAATTAGAAAAATTTGTTCAATTTTTGAATTGTGGGAAATCTCCGGAGACCAGAGAAGCAGCCGGACGAAGATGATGAGAAATCACGGGATAAAAATCATGCTTCACGAAAGCCAGAAGACTTTCGACTTCATTGAAGAAATAACTTTGTGGCAATACGAGACAGCGCATGCACAAGATTAACGTTGTTAAACGCACGAAGAGAAAGAGAGCCTGCCCAACTAACAATCAACGAGTGGACTGAAGCCATTAATGATGAATGGATTGATAAGCAAAGGTCAGAAATTTTGGATGAATTAGACCAAATCCTAGCAAAGACCTTGAAATTATGTTACATGACGGGGACGGGAAACAACCATTTGGTCCCTTTGCTTATATCAGAGGACACCATTCCAGCTTTGAAGTATCTTTGCGACAAAGCTGAACGTCAACAGGCCGGAATAAACAAAACCAATAAATATTTGTTCTCAAGTATCAGAAATTCCGAGTGTCTGGCACTCGTTACACCGTGTTTGCGATGTTTTGCCGTTAAAAATGCCGCAAAACTTAAAGGCCATAGCAAATCGCCACAAAATAAGTACGTTATTTTCAGCATTGGACTTAAGCAAAAATGAAAGAGAACAGTTTTACCGCCATATGGAACATAGCAAAAATATAAACCGGGACATATATGAAGCGCCGTTAGCCTTGGAAGAAGTTACCAAAATTGACAAACAGTTGTTAGCCATAGACAAAGGTTAATAAAACTTTCTTCATCTTTGTGGTTTACATACAGCGAAATTTATGCATTGCTGACATGAATTTTGGACAACTTTGATACCAACTTAACATTAGCTACTAACGACTTTGACTTTTGACCACACCGTCAGCGTTAAACTCTGAAAATGGGGTAAATCAGATATTCGGGCATTTTTTTCAGGCAGACTTTGTAAAAACCGGAAAATATGCAAAAAAGCTATTTTTGTCAGAAACAGAATGCTAAAATTTGTTCTAGAAAATAATTGAATGTTAGACAGACTTTCGATGACGTCACAGAAAGAAGAATGAAAATTACGAGTTTATCAAAGTGCACGCACAATGATAAACTCGACCAGTTAAGTTTTAAAATTTAAATTCTAGAGGTTTTGCTCCTCTAAAGAATATGCTCATAAAAATGAACACAATTCTTCCTTTTCAAAGGGGATAACTGGCACATAAATTGAGCAAACAAACAGACAGCGAGAGTAGGACAGGACTTCTGTAAAGGGTACAAGGGTTTCGACTCATATTCCCGAACCAAGGTACCCAAAATGTCTAGCCGCTTGAGCTAAGCGGGATCCCGGCTTAGGCGGGACGTTTTTTTTTCATATAAACACACCGTCCCGGGACAAACGAGGCTGCTAAACGTGCACTTGTTAAGAAGCCAACAGATGTTCCAACCAAGAAAAAGTGTTTTAGATTCAATGATCAAATGGTTTTTAACCTCATTAACTGTCTATTAGATTATAGTGAGTTTGAGAACATTGATTTTGATGCAGACAAACCAATGCAATACAAAGTCATTCGAACTGAGTTGGCAAAATTATATCAAAATGAAGAAGAAGTGTTTGGGCCAGTGGAGGATACCTCCACTGAGCTCTCCTAAGAAAATGTTAGGGAAATGAAAAAAATGATAGCAAGAGGCTACCAAAGAGTGTTAGAAAAAATAAAAGATTTACGGCAGGGATTTTCTAAAGCAGTAATTAGTGGCACGCGTAGTGGCTGTGGCAGATTAGTGTATGAACACCATGACAGTTTGAAGCTCCTTTGGAGTGGAAGTGCAAACACAGAGCCCCTACCCAATGGCATTGATAGTGCTGATGTGAATCAAACAAAATCAAGTAATGAAATGTTATCTGACCATGATGATCCAACTGCAAATATTAATAGTGTTGACAGTGGTGAATATGAAGATCCAGCAGATGACGATAATTTGAGCTTGTCATCAAGTGATCAGTCAGTCTCGAAAAATTCATGCATTGTTACTTCCACACCAAAAACTACATCAGCAGTGCCAAAACTTGATAATAAAAGAAAATAACTTGAGAGAAAGTTGTCATCTGCTCAGCGTGATACCTTACTGTTGAGAGAAGCAAAAGAAGAAAGATCTGATCGTAAAGAGCTCCAAGAGATGATTAAAAATTCTAATGAGTCCTTTACAGCTGCACTTAATAATATAAGCCAGGCTATGTTGCAAATTAGCGAAACTATGTCACACTCGATGCAGCTGATGGCACAATCATTCAGCCAGCAAGCAGGTCCAAGCTCACAAAATTATGAAAGCTATGGTAGACGTCACCATTTTCAGCATATAAATCCAAATTGTAATGTCGTCTCAAGCATCGTAACCCAAAACAACAACATAAGTCCCAACGATCCCAGTGGCGGTGGTTATTATCAATCATTAATGAGGGAATGATACGCAAAAAAAACATGTGTATATAGTTCAGAGAGTGTTTCAGGAACAATTACATTGATGCAAGTTTATGTTCACAGACAAACCTAAAAGTTATATTATGTTGATTGCCTAAACATTTATGTTATGTTAGTTGCCCAACAAACTATATGCCCAAAACGTTCTAATCCGTAGATTTTTAACAAAAATTAACAACAAACAAAAATATTTTCACTGTGAGTTACATTGAGCATAATAGGCTTTCAAATCTTTAGCAGTATCAGAAGAAACTTTTTATTGAAATTAATGTGCGAATGTTTGAATTTAGCCTTTATCATTTCTTTTTACAGAACATGCAATACTTTATAAATCTTTACATTTTTTGTATATATTGAATATATATATAATTGTTAGTATGGAAGACTGTCCTGTATAAAATTTGTTATAACTTCCCGTACAACACCACCCTCTGCAAGATTTCCTAAATACACAGAGTAATCTAATTGTTGTGTCTCTGCTTTATGCTTTTCTATTTCAATTTTCACCAAATCAGGGTCAATAACACATTTGTTAAGTTCACATATATTGTGCAGCACAAAACATGCATAGATTGCCACAGGAACAAAATCTATTTTTAAATCAACTTTCTTTGCTAAAAAACCCCATCTGGCTTTTAAGCGTCCAAAAGCACACTCGACTGGGTTTCTTGCTGACCGGAGCATGTTGTTAAATAACACTTGAGCATTTGTTGAACAACTATGGTACTCTTTCATACAGTACGGTGTCAAGGCCCATGCAGGGTCACCAATCAAATAGTTTGAAACTTTGGCTCGGCCTGGCAGGATGTCCTCATAAGTAATTGGTATTTCCTCATCTTTAAGTTTAGCAGCAATATTTGAGTTGGCGAACACCTTCGCGTCATGTACACTGCCTGGCCACCTACAATCAACATCCATGAAATAGCCACGGAAATCGCATACTGCCTGAACGTTAAGAGAAAAATACATTTTGTAAGAAAAATAATCTTGTGGATGTTCACTAGGTCGTAAAATTTGTACGTGGGTGCCATCGATGCAGCCAAAAGCTTGCGTCATTCCAAATTTGGCCTCAAATTCTCCTACTTTTTCAAGCATCTCTTCTTTCGTTTTTGGCAGGGCTATGTATTTTGGTCCAAGCTTGTAAGTTATGCAGTTACAAACATCTCTTATGACTTTTGACACCGTAGATATGTGCAGGCCAAAAGTGTTTGCTGTCATTGACAAAGATCCTGTGTCTTTCAAGTAGTACAACGTTACTGCAACTTTTTTTTCTGCAGACAAGGCTCGATAATTTGGAGATGTGTTGTCAGGAGTAATCCATATGCGTATTTGATCTACTAAATCAGTAAACATAGCCTTTGTTATTCTGAAGTTCTTTTTCCAATCCTCCTCGGGAAGAACATCAAAAAACATGTTCAACCACCACTGTTCCACTCGTCCTTGTTTGAACCATGTTGAACGAGGAATTCGGTTTTTCCTTTGCTCTTTCAATGCTTTCTGTTTTTTTATCCAACAGTTTCTTTTGCTTCCACTCAAAAGTGATGCAGTTAAAAGAGTTCTATAGTGAGTGTATTGAAGTGCTAAAATCATTAACAATGTATTGAGCTGCAACAACAATGTTAAAAAAATCTGTTTATTCGCTTGCAATTTTGTTTTGTTTTCGTTTTGACGCGCCATTATACTTTAGAAAAATTTAAATTTGGCGCTTGTGTTGTGAAATCGTCCCGACGCACTTTTTTCCATATAAGGGCGGGATAAAATCATCCCGGCAAACGTCCCGTCCCGGCAATCGTCCCGTCCCGCCTCTCATATAAACAGCCCCTAATTGTTTCGGAACAAAATCCCCGAGCTCCTACTTCAACAGCAAAGAAATGCACAAACCAATTGTTTGATGTCATGACGGAACAAAGTGACGAGTATTTATCAACCCTAACTCCATGCCAAGTCTCCATGTTCTCTTCGCATGGGCAAGTTAATTTAAGGATAATTACTGTTTTGGTCATGACAGAAATTAAAAGTATGTCCGGACGAAGTTGAGTTACAGCAAAATAAGGTGGTACTATTAAGGTTGAATCTAAAGTGGGGCGCAAACCGGCCAACATGTTGGCCAACATTTTAGACCAAAATTTCGGCCAACATGTTGGTACGGTTTGCGTTGGCGTATATTATTTAAAAAAACAAGTAGCCAACAATACGAAATGTTCATTCATTTGTTTTTGACTTCCAATGAAGAAGGATGTCACACTCTGAAGCTGCTGCTTGTTTGGCACTCGTCATCTTGCATGATGACGACGACAACAAAGACGTGGTCCTACAAGAAAATGGGTTCGAAGAAGAAACAGCCAATGGATGTATACAAACTTAGTACAGGAATTACTAGCTGAAGACACCAAAACTTACAGGGAAATGATGAGAATGACCTATGAATCGTTTAAAGTGATTCTTGCTTTCATCGAACCATACATAACACCAAAAGATTGATAATGAAGTGACAAAACAGCAAGCTGTAATGATAATACTTGTCTAAAGACAGGTGGTTATGGCTATGTAGAGGTTATACCCCCTAAAGATTACGAAATAATCCAAAATCTTCCTTGTTGCAAGGATATTATAAGATGACCAATTTGACTAACATTAAAGTAACACAGTACACATGAACAAAGAAGAACAACCTTCGAATACAACAGAAAACATTAAACAAAACAATGATAAAAACAGCTACAGTTTAAAGACAATAAAAACAAGCGATTCAGTGCATAAAATATATAAAACTTATTAAAGTGAATATCCTTTAACGGATAAATTTCAAAGGAATTCATTACGAATTCGTAGATCAGAAAAAGCAGGCAACAATCTGTGCGCCAGAACTTGTGACTCTGGCAGTGACTTTACACGATGGGCCCAACACTCAGCCCTACACAGATCATTGCTGCAATGGAACAGCCTAACAACAGGACCAGCTTGTCGTAATTGAGGTTTTATGCTACTAAGGTCGAAAAATTAGCACAAATAGAACAAAAAAATTATAACCCCATTTGGCTCTTTTAAAAGGAACTCGGGTCAGCAAGATTGTCAATCCTGAAGGCATAATGAGCGAATTTGGTCTCCCTACTGGACAACAAGTGGGATGGTCAACCCCAAAGACAAGACAAAACGTCAAGTCCCGAGCTCATTAAACAATCTCAGCGGCTCAAAGATTAGTGCTCACCATTCGGTTCCTTGCGACAGGAGAAACTAAGTCTTCAAGTTTCCAATTTAGAGTATCTGAAAGAACATTATCTTATATTGTTTCGCCCCGACGAAGGAGCGCACATTTAGTTGACCACGGGTATATAGTGTTTTTGTTACGTATGCAAAAAATTTTTTCCACTCTTTACTTCGCGGGGGAATTATGCTCAATCATCCAACCCGGCTCTGATATAACACAACCTGTGTGTTTGGTACCACTAAGACAAAAAAAACACTCATCGAGCAAAACTTTTTTTGTCTTGGTGTCTTGTTGTCTCTGAAGATTTGAATGCGATAAAAAATTTTAATCGAGATTCTTTTATGTTAATATGAAGCTTTGTAATATGGAGCTTTTTTTTTCTCGTTTAATGTGCTTAAATGTCGCTGCAGCCCACGTAAATTTTGTCTTCAAGAAAAGATTCGTTTTTGTGTGAACCACGTTGTTTCCAAACCTGTTAGCAGTAAGTAAGTAGGATAACTTATGTCTTATATGAAATTAAACTCAGAACGGATCCTGGCGTTGAATCAAATGCCGCATTTTATGAATGCATCGAAATTTAAAACTGGAAAGTTTTCTTGTGCCATTGATACATTTCTTCAACTTTTTATTAATGCTGTATGTCAGTATTTGCGTTTATGTGAAGAAGGATGTGATCTGTTAAGGTTGTTAGCTGATGGTAATGTACATTTTGTGTATGTAAATGACAATGTGTCTAGTATTTGTTTTAACCAACTAAGGGAGCAAGTTTGGTCTTTTTTACGTTCCAAATGTATTCTTTACGTGCTATGGATTGTAATACCCAATTTAGCGAAATATTTACTTGAAATGTTTTTAATGGATTGTTGGATGTAGAAAAATCAACAATTTTTTCTTCGTTTGAAGTAGGAGCCTCGCGCAATAATTGGAAAAGAAGTTTTTCGTTGAAGACTGACGTGTTTGTTCATTATATAACAGACTATGATATAGAAAACATGGCTTATGTAGTAATGACTGGTTTAAATTGATTATAAAACACAATGATCCTCAATCTATTCATGTGACGATTGTAAAAACCGCTGTAATCGTAAGACAGTGGATATACACTTCAGTGATGTTCTTTTTATTGAGATTAGTCCCAGTGCTATGGGAGTATTGCAGTTAAAAGAAATGAAAAAGGTTTACAATACAGCAAGCTGCACTGAAGCATCTTGTCTACAGGGACGGTGGTTGTCAAAACTGGGATTCGGCTCCCAGAAGATGCTGAATACACTTTCTTGCTTCTTACAAACATGACTTTGACAGTATATGAGTACTGTCCAAGTTGGACAGTACTCATGTACTGTACTGTCCAACTTGGACCTAAAACTATTTTTTAAGAAAATCGTAAAGAGAAAAACAATCCTTTAATCACAAACAATACGACACAAGACAGAGCTAACAACATAAATGGACTGGTGACAGATCGGACACAAATAGAAAAAATGTATATGTTAAAAATATACTAATATAAAAAAGAATTAAATAAAACCCTCCTGTGCGCCAGAACTTGTGACTTTCCACATGTGTTACAGAGCCCCAACACTCAGCCTTACACAGGAGGTTGTCACGACAGGACCAGTTAGTAAACTTGGGCACCTTACTGGAATATATTTAGACAAAACAGTTTATAGGTTAGCTGGATTAGCTAAAAACAGTGGGTTATATTTTACGTGTGCAGTTTACAAGAATTCTTTGTGGGAATACTATGACGATCTCAGTGATA
Organism: Hydractinia symbiolongicarpus; assembly: GCF_029227915.1. Classification (NCBI taxonomy): domain Eukaryota; kingdom Metazoa; phylum Cnidaria; class Hydrozoa; order Anthoathecata; family Hydractiniidae; genus Hydractinia; species Hydractinia symbiolongicarpus. The sequence goes on along the minus strand of NC_079875.1, from coordinate 23,451,374 downwards.
ATATAGCCCAGTATGAATCACTTGAAAATTGCTTAGCAACAATGCCAATGGGTGGTTTTTCCTGGTGTATGTAAAACCAAAAATAAATTTACCTTCTCAACATAGTGAAATAACCACTGATAGTTCATGTAATTTAAAAACGGATTAGGACTAATTAAATAATAGTACGCAAAATACATCTTTTTGACAGATACTAGCTTATCTGATTTGTAATTCAAAATAGAATTTGATCATTGTTATTTAACATTCTTAAAATGCGACGAGAATGAAAAACGTTCAGTAAAAGTAAAAAAAAAGAAAATTTCTAACAGCTTATCTGATTTACAACAGGTTTCGATCATTGTTATTCAAAATTGTTACAATGTGATGACGAAATAAAACCTCCAGTAGAAGTTAAAAAAAGGAAAGTTTGTGAACAATTTAATATAAGGTACTTAGAACTTTCTAAAAAACCTAAAAGGATGATCCTATGATAGTTTTAAAGAATTCTAAAAAAAATAAAAAGATTGAAAAAGGTGATTTCATGATGTATTTTTACTCTTTTGCTAATTCTAAAAGCAGTGAAAAAATTAGGTGTTCAAATTTTGAATACAATCATAATGTTGTTCACATGTCTATATAATCATATAGATAAGATACAAACAAAGAAGATACAAACAAAAAAAATAAAAAATTCCATAAGTCCATAAATAAATATCAAATAAAGCAATGCAATGTATGTTTTGAGACTTGGCCAGTTGAAATTGTAGGAAAAAATAAAAATAGTAGCTGCAGTAGTAGTAGTATTAAGGAGAAATTGAAAAAAAATTGGCAAAGATAATTTCATGGTACTATGCACAGTGTCAAGAAGAAGTTAAAGGGTTAATACAATGCGAGGAAATGCTAATCTCAAGAGCCTTTTCAGTAATGCAGGTGTATGTTAAGCCTGGTTAAGGTTACTTTAGTTATAAAGGTCACACAATAACCCTTCCTCATAATGTAACCAAAATAGCAAAAATTTTGTCTAATTTGCCAGGTGATTTATCAATTGTTACATTTGCAGTTAAGGGAAAAAATGATAATAACTATGAATTTAGGGTAAGACGACAAATTCAGACAGATGCCTCAACTCAGGGTTGGGGGGCAGCCTGTCGGGGAATTTCCACAAGAGGAACATGGTCGATTCAGGAGAAGAATCACCACATGTGTTAGAGTTGTTAGCAGTAAAATTAGCTCTACAAACATTTTTGAAAAACCATGTCCAAAAAACAATTCATTTACAAATAGACAACATGACAGCATTGAGCTATCTCCTAAAAATGGGGGGAACGAAAAATCAGAATATGGTGAAAATAGCCAAAGAAATATGGAATTTCCTTTTTTCGAAAGAGATCATGAGTACTGCAGAATATCTTCCAAGCAAGCTGAATGTAGTGGCGGACTGGGAGTCTCGAAAATTGTACATCCGAGCGATTGGCACTTGGATCCAGCACTGTTTTCGCGACTAATACAAATAAGACAACAACCAGAGATACATCTATTTGCCTCCCGTCTGAATCATCAGTTAAAACGGTACCTGTCGTGGCGGCCAGACCCAAACAGTGTGGGAACAGACGCACTTCAACAGGTGTGGGGGGATCTGTACGGCTATGCGTTTCCTCCATTTGGTCTGATAACCAAAATTCTCAAGAAAGTGGTCCAAGAGGGGTCAGTTCTTCTTTTGGTAACACCAACTTGGCAAAGTCAGCCATGGTATTCAGTTCTGTTGGAATTGTCAAATCAGAATCCAGTACTTCTGTCTTGCATCCAAAAGTTTTAACAAATGCTCAGGGACAAATACACCCGCTAGTAAGACCAAAACAACTGAGGCTAGCGGCTTGGACTGTTTCAGGCAATGCTTGGCTTCAGAGGGATTATCAGAGAAAGCTACAGATCTTATCCAGGGTGGCCACTCAAAATTAAAAAAAAATCCAAGAACTAATCAAGAACAATTCAAGAACAAAATATTGGTTTTCAAGGACAAAAATAATTTTTAACAACTTCAACAAAAGCTAATATCTTGATCAATTCACTGACTTTATACATCAATATAGCATAATCTGTGATAATTTGAACAAAATAAAAGAGTGTAGACATGTAGAAACCTTGATAATAAAGTTGATATCGTTCCAGAAATCATTCTTTTAGGAGTACATAGCTACTTTGTGTACAAGTTTATAAATACTTATCAGAAAGCTAGAATTATATAGTAACAAAAGTGTAAAACTAAAAATAACAGAATATAAAAGTCACAAAAATAACAAAGTTCAATAAATAGTGTTCTTCTCTTCTTGTTTCTAAAATCTATTTACCAGTATTATGGAAACGGTCCAAAGGATTCTATTTCTTGTGTTTTATAAAACTTTAATTCTCAATTAAAAATAGAACATATATTGTATTGTATAAGAAGATCTTCAAATTAGAAAATGAACCAGACAAAATGACGCTAATATGAAGCTAATAAATAATCCATATATCTTGAAATAAACTAATGTCAACAAACTACGAGTATTATAGAGGTTATTAGTTTTTGAGATCTTCCTCCAGTTTTTTAATAGCCTCATCTAAATCCACCATTGTCACTTTTTTCTCTGTAATGGCTTTTCTGAATGCATTTGCTTTCAGAAACATAGCAATGTCATGGCTAACCTCGCCCTCATCAAGACAGTTGTTCATATCTTTGTTCAATGATCGAATACATGTATCTACCTCCATTCGTTTGCGTTTCACACTATCAATCTCATATGCTATTATCTTTCTCTTGTTATTCGCTGCTTCATTTTCTTTTGATTTTTTTACTTCTTCAAGGGCAAATACATACCTAGAACGGGCTGTTTTACATAATGTAACCATTTTGGCGGTGATTTTAATATCATGCACATCTTTCTTGCAACACTTTAAGGCATCATATACCAACCGCTGAGCACATAGTGACTTGTTTTTAAGATTTTCGATAGTGACTTCTTTGTTGATGCTGAATCCTCTCTCGATCTGGCTTTGTCCATGTGAAATAGTGAAGACCATCACCATGACTTTCCATAAATCTTTGTATTTATCAGAACCGTTTAAATACTCGCGGTAAAAATGATCCAAACGATTATCAGAAAGGCTAAAGCCAAGAAACTTATCTTTATGAGTCTTAGCTGTGCGTGAGATGAACTCCTCCAACTGCAACTTGGCATTATCTGCTTCTTTTGAATTGATGTGATTTGTTGTGTAAAACTTGTCCACGACCTTTTCAAACTTAAGTAGACAGTTTTTACTTTCAATCATATTCTTTGGAACAAGACTAGACAAAGATCGAACAAAAAGGTGTTTCAATGGCGATCGTTCTTGTAGCTTTTCAATAATACCTTTAATAAGTGCAGCACATTCTCCTTTAAACTTCAACTTCTTTGTCAAACTGGCTTGAAGGGACGAAAGCAAGGTTTTGGTGGCAGTTGGTAACTTGACTAATTCCGGTGGTAAATAATTCTCTCGTTTCTGCAAATCAATTTTAATTAAAGAATAAGCTGAATCAGCTTCATCAATAACGGTTTTCCGAATGAAAATCTTCATTAACCGACGGATAATATTTTCTAATATTTCCGAAACAAATGGCATCATTGGATTATCCGTCTGGAATTGCTTCAGATACGAAGACATCATGCTGGCTACATCAACAAAGAATTGTAACTTTACTTGCATAAACATGTCAGTGTGGTGGGTGACCAAGGTGTCATACGAACTGTTTTTGCTTGGTTGTTTTGATTTGCATAAGGTTTGATAATGCTTTATGACATTCACAACATTTTCCCAAACTTCCTTTGCTCGGATGGCAACAGGTTCATCCTCAACCCAGCGTGTCTGGCAAAACATTATTGGAAAAACATCTGATTTGCTTAACTGAATATATAGATCTCTTCGAGCTGGGGAATCATTGAACAGCTTCCACATGGCCTTTAAAACCTTTTCCAATTTCCAGCCAGTTGCTTTTACGCCAGTCTGAAAGGCTCCGTGCACCACGTGTAATCCACACGAACCAACATCAATAATTTGGGGATATTCTTTCTCAGTACGATGCGATTTTAAATTTTCATAAACTTTCCAATTAGTGTTTGGTCCGTCCATGGAAAGCATGACCATTGATTTCTGGGGTAACGCATCAGTTGCTTGAAGAATCTCGTGCAAGATGTTATCTGCATTTGGGCGCCTGAAAAACCTTGAGGTTAGGTAACGTGTCTGGACTTCATAGAGATTTTCATTCCAGAAACGAATCTGAACGTCCATTTGTTCTTCCTGTTTATAATGATTCAAACTTTCGTCAAAAAGTGTGGAATAGGTTGGCGAATTTTTAATTTCTTGGAGCAAGATTTCCATGAAATATGGGGCTAATCCATGTACGATGTAGTACGCACATTTCGTTTTTGATAACTGGAATGACTTTGCTATGTCACTGTCAGGGAACATCACACAAAATAGCTGGTTCAAATTCAAGCAAGAACGAAATGAATGATGTGATGTTAGTACTTTCAGAGCCCAACGAATTTCAGCATGGGAAACTGCTAATGTACTCATCATTAAATCAATCTTGTTAGTGGCGGGGGAGGCGTCTTTGCTTGATGATGGCTTTGGAGGGTTACTTTTGAAGAACAGACCAGAAACTGGACTATAGTTTTTCACATTCACTTGATGCTTGTTGCCCTTAGAATGCGATGCTAAAGCACTTTTTCCCATTATAGTTATGTCTATCACTGTGTTACAAAGTCTACACAATGCTTTGTGTTTATCTGGTCCCCTTTTCAACCATATTTTAAACTGTTCATCGCTCAACCAACTTTCATTAAAAATACTTTTTCCATGCATTCTGGTACTTTTTTTACTAGACATTTTTTTACTATTCTAAAAAGATTTTTCATAGAATTGTAAAAACTCAAGAACATTCAAGAACCAAGGGTGGAAAACATACTATTTCAAGAACAATTCAAGACCAAATAAAATTCAAGAACATTCAAGAACATTCAAGGTTTTCAAGGACGAGTGGCCACCCTGTTATCACAAACTCCGGCCCAGAGGCTCGATTTCTAATTACCAATCGCCCTGGAAAAATGGACTGGCTGGTGTATGCAACAATAGGATGATCCTGTTCGATGTGATGTAAATATAATTGCCAACTATTTAGCAATGCTCTTTCACAAAGGTTGTGAATATAGCACAATAAATGGTCATAGGTCAGCTATTTCTGCATACCATAATCCTATAAATTCTGTTAATGTAGGTGAACATCCTAGGAATTGTTCACTTATGACAGGTGTATTCAATTTGAGACCAACCAAACCTCGATTTACATTTATTTGGGATGTGCAAGTAGTTAAAACGGGGTAGTTGGTCTGGTAAGACAACTTGGCAAAAGCATTACCGGAAAACTATTTAGCCTATGTCACATTTCAAAATGCAATAGGATTGGGTGGCGCTTCGAACTGAGGATATGTGTGGCCCGTAGGGCCGCGCTTATTCTAGGGCTATAGGGTTGATGACTCAGCATTATATCGACGGAAATTTGATGTATCATACTGTATCATACATATCGTACTTCAATTTTATTCATAAAATCCAAATTAGATTGCGGCCGCTTCGCGGCCTTACGTAATTTAGTAATTTGAAAATGTGGCGGAATCTGAGAACGAAACATGGGAAGATAGCGAGAACAAAATTCGAAACGTTATAACAACCAGGCTTGGTATAACTACGGATATACCTATCGAACGCGCTCATAGAACTGGAAGAAAAGAGGCAGGTAAGAAAAGAACAATTGTGGCAAAATTTTTAAATTACAAGGACAGGGAGAAGGTTTTGCAATCACACTTTCAAAATAAATTGTGGGAAGGTAACGAACCAGTTTATGTCAACGAAGATTTCTCCGAACGCACATTAACAATTAGGAAAGGCTTGTTTCAAGAGATGAAGGAATTGAAAAACAAAGGCGTAAAATCGAAAGTAAGTTATAAAACATTGATAAAGCAAAAGGCTCATAGAGAAAACAACAAGTAAAACTTATTCATTTATTGTTTCTTATATTCTGTTTCTGACAGTTATCTAATTTTCTACAATGACGGAATCAATAACTTTGTTTGAAAATCTATCCTCAAACTTTTTTAAAAATCAAGGAATCACACTTTCAGATAATTATGATCCAGACAATAACTTATTTGACAATCACAATATTAAAAAATGTATTGATACTCCTTACTTTGAACTGGCTGGACTTAGTTCGAATCCTGACCTAACCAAAAATACTTTTTCTACACTTGATTTAAACATTAGAAGCATGCAAAAAAATTCAGAACGTATGCTTATGTATAAAATGAAAAACAAATCTATACCCCCCATAATTTCTAACTTCTAATGTTTCAAGTAAGAGAAAGTAAATATTCAACCAGGTCATCTGGTCAGTACTATCCACCATACAGAAAAACTAAGGCCAGTCAGTTATCAACTTCATATCGTGGTTCATATATCTGGAATAGCATACACAAAATTGATATATTTGTACTTGACAATGAGCGATCCTTTAAATGTTTTCAAAGCGAAGTAAAAACATTTATATTACACAGATTGAACAATGAAGTCTAGTACTTTTAGATCTTTATCTTGTGCAGGCATTTGTTATTTAGCCTTTTTTTACGTAGGTTATTTTAATTCTCTTTTTCATGCATATTTTTATATACAAGCGTCTTTATAGCAAGAGCATGATATGTTATTTCATCAGGTTCTCAAGGATAAGAGTAGTTATTTGTCTTCTGTGAGTTTCCTGGTTTACAAAGGTGTTTAGTTAGATAGCATTATTACATATTTTTAATCTTGTAACAATTAAATTTATTGAATTTAATACTGTACTAACACTTTACTATTGTATATACCTTTGTTCACGAAAAATATCTATCTATCTGCATGTGTTGAATGTAGCGAAATACGCTTCAAAAGCAGAAAAAATGTCAATAATTGTTGAAGACACCTTTAAATCAATTATTTCAAAAGTAGTTGATGAAGATGTAATAAAAAAATGTTTTTTAAAAGTAAGTATTCAGGAAGTTATGCATAGTATTCTTTCTTTGAAGTTAGTATATTCAACTTTTCAGACAGTATATGCCTCACTGGATGGTTCACATAGGTGCGAAATAAATGATGGATATTTGGAAGTCAAAAAAAAAAAAAACGATACTTGATTTTTATGCTAAAAGATATAGTTATCGTAAGACTTTACGGGAAGTCAATTTTTTGAATTTTGTTACGAAGTATCAACTTATTAAAAAGCAACTTAGATGGAGACAAAATGTTTTTGTTAGATGTTTTCTAGCTTTTAGTTCAAGTCCGAAAAATGAATCATATCCAAAATTCTGCAAGTATCAGTTGATTAAATATAAGCCCTGGAAAGAAAATGTGGATAGTTTATGGAAATCTCAAGATGACGAGGAATATATTCAGGCATGGCAAGATTTTCAGCATACTAATGCAGAAAAAGAATTAGTCCCAGCATGGGAAGAAGATTTAAATAAAACAAAAATTTATTTTCAACATGAATTGTCTGATACCATTATAACTGACTGTCAAACAGATAGGATGAATGTTGCTGCTTAAAGTATGACCAGGACTGTAGACAATTATTTAACTAACGACTCTACTAAATTTTTGGAACGATCTAATACAATGTTTTCAAATGAACAGGTACATCATCAAATGCCATTTTGGTTAGAAAAACCAGATCTGATAGCCTATCTTTCAATACTTCAAGTGAAGGAAATTTTGAACATTGCAGCGAGGCACAATGAAATACTTAACCTGTTAAGTTTTAGGGTTAAATCATAGAGGTTTTGTTCCTCCAAAGTTACTACCAATAAGGATGTTAATACCTTCAATATGGAGCAGAAGAGTGTTTATGATATGGTCAATGTGCACTTTGTTGAAGGAAATAATCTGCAGTTATATTGATTTTAACTGGTCAAGCTGGTTCAGGAAAAAGTTATCTCATTAATGGTATTAAAAGTTTATTGCAGGAATAATGTGTCATTGTCTCATATTTTGGTACTGCTGCATTTAACGTAAAAGGTCAAACGTTACATAGTCTTTTTCAGTTACCACTTAAAGGTGAAAAAAATTGTGAACTTAAAGGTCCGGCTTTACAGCGTATACAAGAACATCTTGTTGGTATTGAATATATCATCATAGATGAATTTTCCGTCCTTGGTCAATGCACATTTGGTTGGATTGATAAAAGGTGTCGGAGGCAATTGGCAAAATAAGCAAACTATTCGGAGGATTAAATGTATTAAATTTGGTGACCTTGCACAATTACCCACCATCTCTGACAAGTCGTTATATTATCAACGCCCTAAATCAGATATTGCTTTACAGGGTTTCATAGCATACAGTCAGTTTCAAGTAGTTATTAAGCTGGTTGAAAATAAACTCATTTTGTGAATTACTTGTACGCTTAAGAAATGGTGATGGCACTTCAGATATGACTGGAAATGTTACTAAAGAGAAGTGTAACGAAGTTTTCTTCTGAAGTTATGGAGAAATTTTCAACCAAGTTGGCGTTTGAAAACCATCTTGTTGACAAGCACAATCTTCACAAACTTAAAAGTGGTACCATTGCGATTAAAGCAATTCATAACAACAATGCAGCGTCCAAATTATAAAGTGAAGAATTTTGTGGTTTGCAATCAACATTACTTTTATGTAAAAATGCAAAAGTCATGCTCACCAGAAATCTTTGTATAAAGTATGGCTTTTGCAATGGGTCCATGGGTCATATTAAGTATGTCATTTATCAACAGGACCATTCTCCACCGTCATTGCCTATAGCTGTTATAGTGAAGTTCGACAATTATACTGGACAGTCCTTGGTAGATTTTGAAGATGGCTTGGTACCCATTACGCCTGTTAATGTTGAGAACTTTTACAATGGTATGTCTGTGGAGAGACATCAATTGCCTGTTAAACTTTGTTGGGCTCTTACTATACATAAGCCACAGTGTCTCACTCTAAGTAATAGTTATATTGATATAGGTATGACTGAACGTACATCAGGTTTAGCCTATGTTGCACTATTCAGAGTAAAAAAATTACAAGACTTACTCATTGAGCCAATGAGTTATGACAGATTAAGTGCTGTTAAAAAAAAGCAAAAAATTTCAACTTCGTGTTACCGAAGAGACCAGGCTAAATTTTCTATGTGCTAAGATTAAATTAGACATACAAGGTCATGAATACGTTGGTGTTAACGTTAGGACGGGTCAAAATATCACCAAAACGATCCGTGCTATGCTGAACAAAACAACTAGAAGGAATTTGTTCATTGAAAAAAAAAAAGAAAGAAACGATAAAGCGCCAGTCCATATCACCAATTTATCTGAAGCTGAATCGGGATCACTTTTTTTGATAGCAATGTTAGTTCAAGATTGAGTGTAACGTCATTGAATTTACATATGAATCCAGTACAGTGTCATCTATAGCTGACATTAAAAAAAATTCCCTGACTGGCTCCTTAAACATCTTTGGAAAAGTAAAATGGATTGGTGCGGAGAGATTTGTCAAAGTAGGCGTGGACAAGACGAGAGAGAAAAAAGTTAGAGATGGAGTTTTGGGTGACCAGTCAGGGGAGATTAAATTATCGATATGGGGTGACCTTTGTAAAATATTTAAACATGTATTTATATTCGGGACATTTATAGCGCCCAGTCTTTTTATGTAAATTAGTTTAGTTTCTAGATCTCTAATTAGTTGCGAATAAAATATTGAAGTGAACTCACGTGTTTCGGTTCTTCGTGTTCGAGTATTAAAATCCCAGCAAATTATACATGGCGCCCGATGAGGGACAGGAAGAAATATGAACTTGGATTAAAATTGAAGAAATACGAACTTGAATTAAAATTGAACTTGGATTAAAATTGAACTTTGTATACGATTTTTGAATTTATGAACGAACTGAACGTTGATGTGGTTGAGAAACACAGAATTTGTGAACATTGATGTTGTCTTTATTTGAGAGTTTTACTGAACATTGTCGTGTACAATTGGGGTACCTTTGTTGATGAGAAATTTCTGGAAGATTTGCAGGGGTTTTGATTTTACGCTATTATTATTATGACTTACGGTGGAGACTGTTTATGGTTTTACTTTTTTTATTAATTTGAGTGAGAGTAATTGTTTAATTACTTCTAATTATTTTAAAAATGAGTTCTGTTTTGAACAGAAAACTTGCTAGACGTAAAGCTTTGCGTGTGGATTTTGAGGAGAGTGTGGGTGAGACGAGAGATTGTTTAACTGATAAGACGAGTTCAGAGGCTCTTTTGTTGGGGTTAAGGGATACCTTACTTCAAAATAAGGAGGAACTGGAAATAATTGATGAGCAGATTTTGAATAGTCTGGAGATTGCCGATATTGAAAATGACGTGTATGAAAGTCGAAAAATTTTGAAGCCATCTAGGGAAGTTATACAACCGGGTCTAACTTTGAGATTAAACGAAATGAAAGTGGCTAGTGAGTCGGATGGTGTCTCCGTAAAAAGTTTAATAGTTCAGGTATTGCTGGGTGTAAATTGCCTAAATTAGAACTCTCTGTGTTTTTCGGTAACCCCATAGATTGGCAAGGGTTTTGGGACCAGTTTAACGTGTCTATTAATACTAACGAAAGCATTAGCGCGATCGATAAATTTAACTATTTAAAGAGATACTTATCTGGAAACGCCTTATCCATAATTACTGGTTTATCTTTAACTACTGAGAATTATAAGGAAGCGATTGACTTGCTTCAAAAAAGATTTGGTAATCGCCAAATTCTCATCATTGCTCATTTATATTCTTTGTCTAAAATTAATAAGGTCAAGAGTTTAGAGCATGTGGTCTGTTTGAGACAACTGTTTGATAATATTGAAACTTGTGTGAGAAATTTAAAATCTTTGAATGTTGAAACGGACAGTTTTGGATGTCTACTTGTTCCCATTTTAAAAGATAGATTGCCTGAGGACTTATTATTGATTATTTCTAGGAAGTTTGGTGAAGATATTTGGACTTTAGATCAGTTTTTTAAATTTTTTGATGAGGAACTGAGGGCTAAGGAAAATTGCGTTCTTCCCTCTGCGGAGAAGCGCGATCGGAAGCCTAAAGTTCCTTCGTCTGCTGAAAATTTAGACGTGCAAGGTTTTGAGCATCCTGACTCATTCATTCACAAATGTGTCTATTGTTTGAAGAAACACCGGTCTTCTCAATGCGATAAGATCAAAGAAGCGAATGATAGAACTAATGTTTTAAAAAGATATTCTAAGTCTTTTCTTTGTTTAAAAAGTGGTCACCTGGCGAGAGATTGCACATCTAAGTATGTTTGCCGAAAGTGTAATGGTAAACATCATATCTCTATTTGTCGCCAAGATAACGAGAGGCCTGGAAACAAGGGTGATGAAAGTGTTGCTAATCACATCGGCGTTTCCCAGGGAATTTTGCTTCAAACAGCTATAGCTAAGGTCTCAAACAATGAATCGTCGCATAAGCTAACGACCCGTTTGTTATTCGATAGCGGTAGTCAACGCTCATATGTGACGAAGAGTCTTTGTGAAAAGCTGAACTTCAGGAAAATTAGGTCCGAACATATAATTTTACGAACGTTTGGACAAACGGATAGCGTTGTTAAGTCGCGACACTGCGATATACGATAATTGTTTGACTGTTGAGGAATGTGAAGCTGCATTGAAACTATGGATTCTTGCTGAGCAATACGAATTACGCATACGTGCTGATTTTACGAAAGTCAAGTCGTCGTTGAAATTGTTTGAAGATGAATATTGTTTGATTCGATTAAAGGGTCGATTCGCCAATTCGAAACTATTGTTCAACGCAAAATTTCTGGTTTTATTGTACTGTTGAACAAGTTATTTTACGACTCTGGTCATTAGAAACGCACATGGTGAAGTGATGCATCAAGGAGTGGAAGCGACGCTGAACAGAATACGCGAACGATTCTGGATCATCAAAGGAAGATCTGTGAAAAATATTTTATTTAAGCGTATTATTTGTAAAAAATATCAGGGGAAAACTTTATTATCCCCTCCTCCTCCAGACCTACCGGACTTTAGAATTGATGGTTCATATGCTTTTTGTAATGTAGGTTTAGATTATGCCGGACCATATATGTTCGGAATTTTACAATGGACGCTGCCTCGAAGGTTTATTTTCTATTGATAACATGTGCTTCTAGTCGGGCAATACATCTTGAAGTCGTACCGAACTTGAAATCGCCTGCCTTTATTCGTGCCATGAAGAGATTTATATCGAGAAGAGGAGCACCGAATCTAGTTGTACACGATAATGCGAAAACATTTTTAGCGAAAGAAGTGAAAACTTTTTTGACCCAGCGTGGTATTGAACAAAAGTTTATCCTACCTGCTTCTCCTTGGTGGGGAGGTTTCTATGAGAGACTTGTCCGCTCTGTCAAATTATCGTTGAGAAAAACACTAGGAAGATCTTTAGTGACATACGAAGAGTTACAGACACTTCTGTGTCAAGTTGAAGCGGTTGTCAATTGCCGCCCTTGCATTTGATTTATGGGAGAAATATTTTACACCACGTTGTTGACACGAGTCAAATTGCTGCCGAAAGTGATTTTAGTGGACGAGTGCGATATATCCAGACTTTATAATCGCATTATTGGAAACACTTTTCGAGTTATTATTTCAACGAATTACGAGAGCAACAATTGTATCATGATACCCGTAATACTGTTACTCGTAAACTTAAACTTAATGATGTTGTTTTAATACGCTATGATACTCCCTTACCGCGACAAAGATGGAAAATGGGAAAAGTCGAAAAATTGATCATTGGTGAAGATGGAAATACAAGAGGAGCGAAACTGATTGTTAACGTACCTGGAAAGTTAAGTAATACGATATGCCATCGCCCTTTTCAAAAAATCATTCCCTTCGAAATAGTACGTGGTGATGGGAGACCGTGCCGGAAAGCAGCGATTAAACACACAAAACAAACAATTTAAAAAAAGAACTAGTCTTTCCCAGTGTCTATCTGTCTTTCCAGATTGTCATTTGCTCTTCTTTCAGAAGGCTAGCATAAGATTGAAAATTACAAAGTGCACGCACAATGATAAACTCGACCAGTTAAGTTTTAAAATTTAAATTCTAGAGCTTTTGCTCCTCTAAAGAATATGCCCATAAAAAAGAACCCAATTCTTCCTTTCCTCCAAGGAGATAACTGGCACAAGAATTAAACAAGCGCAAATAGTACCAGGGTTTCTAGCTGAGTCACCTCAAAAGAGATCTGCGAACAGTCTTTAGCAGAACTAGACATTTCTTTCATCCATAACTTTTCATCTTTCCTACTCTGTACAATCTTGTGTGACTTGGGTAAGAAGTGGAGTCGTCACTCTTCAAAGATAAAACCAGTGCAGTCAATCCCCTTGCTGACATAATTTTTATTTTGTTTTTGTCTTAGTGCTGACTTTAGCAAAAATTTATTGCTGCCATTTTTTTTCATTTTGTACGAAGTTTGATTTGATTTGATCTACTGAACAATTTTTAAGAAGAACTGTCTGATTATGACACAAACAACGCAAGTCAACATCGAAATCATGTTGAATTTATTTAGATGTCACTCAAAAAGTCTTTAAACATACTTCCGGCCCACTATCACCGTCCCACTTTAAAATTTAGTATAAATATATAAAAAGATAAGCAAGTACCTAACGGGCACGTTACGGCTCATTGGGTATTGTATTAAATTCGTCAGACGGAATGAAATTTTTGCGTGTACACAAAATAGTGAAAGATTTTAATATGCAATTAAAGTGAAAACGAAAAATCCAGCTGAGGCAAAAGAAAAGAAAAGAACTTCTGCTTCCATTTACTTTATTCGATATGGTGAAAGTTCACTTGCCAAGCACATAAAAAAAATTTACTTGACCCTTTGCTATACAATTCAGAGATTATCTAATCACAAATTTGGCAATTGGTAATGGTTTGCGTGCTTCAATCATAGCGGTGTTGTCAATGATAGTTTTTGATAAATGTATTGGTTGCACGTTTTGACTTTCTTTTTGATGCTTGTATGTTTTGGTTTATTTTGGTTTGTATGAACGGATTTGATTAGTCAACTAAAATCTTTAAAAAAATGTTGCAAATTCTAATAATTTAACAAGGGGACACACAGAAACGGTGTAAAGTGAGAGGGCTGTTGGTGTTATTACCATTGATTCCTTTAACTTTTGGGACAGTTATCCTTTGTCGAACTGCGAGATTGTTGCACACTTTTTACTTCCTTGGACTTGAAATACCGCCAACGACAAGCTTTCTACGAGCATATGGGTCAATAAATCAACACATTTATCAGGCTCCACCTGCATTAACAGGGATTTTGACTGTGGGAAAGCACTATTGTCACCAGAAATGTTTTTCTCGCTTTATTGAAATAAAATAATTCAGGATGAAGTGACAAAAATAAAACTTGTCTGATGACGACTGGTTAATGTTCTGGGGGTGAAACACTCTGAAGATTCTACATGGTAGCGAAAACCTGCCTTTTTACAAGGATTCTCTTAAGAATACATTGACCATTAAAAAAGAGTCGTAAATAGTGAGTGTCTCAATGCTTTTTTATAACCTTTAAATACACAGCATATAATAATTTAAGAAAGGTATTACCTCGTAACCACAATTGCCCATGCCGATGTATCAACTGGGACTTTCGAAGACGACAATTGATGGAAAAAATTGGAGTGATGGACAAGAGAGTACTTCACAGCATGATGCAGATCATTTATGTGGATAGAAAATAAATACATATATATAATATATTATATGTATAGTATGTAAAGGTGAATCGCGCTTCTAGAGTGCTCGACGGGTAGAGCTATTATGTGTGTCAAATTCAATAAAATACACGGTACTTTTGTACGACTTTAAGTTTCATGTTAAACAATCATCAGGTACAAGTTACCAAATATTTTGTTAAATCTATAAGATAAAACAAAACAAGCATTAATACAAAATCACAAACATATCTTAAAATCTTGAACTCTTATATTTAACCCACACAGATTCTCTTAACGTTCTTTAACAAGTATTTGTTGTCATGACGACATTTACTGATAAATTCGTTTTTTGAGTTAAGTAATTTCGGGTCGTCAAGGGAGTTCAAAATCACAATTTTCTCTGTTAGACATAATTTGCAATAATTCAATCTGGCTTTAGCGTTCGTGGTTTTGATAATTTTCCAACTGATAATTGGCTGCTGACAATTATAATAATAATAACAATAATAATAACAATATAACAATAATAATTCCCTGCTGACAAATCTCGCAACATCTACAAAAGATTGCTTTTTGAGAAAGTCACAAAGGAGTACAAAAAATCTGATAACAAGAAGGCCAACCGTAGCAATAATGAAAGTAAAGTTATTGCAAAAAGATTGTCAACCAATGACAGAATCGAAACCATACAAGAATCTGAAGCATACATAACAATAAAGGACCACAAAGAAAATTTTTCAAACAAAATTGCATGCCGTCTAATCAACCCATCAAAAACTGACCTTGGGAAAATTAGCAAATATTTTTTAGATTAAATCAACAAGAAAATTTTGGAATCCACTGAAGTCAACCAATGGAAAAACACCGATTCGGTTGTAAATTGGTTCAAAGAAATACACAACAAACACGAATGCCTATTTGTAAACTTTGACATTGTGAATTTCTATCCATCGATAACATCAAATCTGTTGAATGATGCTCTGATCTTTGCCAAAACATACATTGAAGTCACTCCAGATGATGAACAGATAATTCTACAATCAAGAAAAACATTGCTTTATTATAACAAACAACCATGGGTTAAAAATCTGGAAATGAAGATTTCGACGTCCCAATGGGCTGTTTTGATGGTGCCGAATTATGCGAACTCGTCGGATTATTGATTTTGAACAAATTGAAAAATATTGTAGATGAGATTATACAGGGACGATGGTCTTGGGATCTTTCGAAACACTACAGGCCCACAGAGCGATCGAAAAAGAAAAGCAATCATTAAATTATTTAAAGATTGTGGTCTCTCGATTACAATAGATACCAATCTGAAAACCGTCAACTTTTTCAACGTTACTTTTGATATTACTAATAACACCTTTAGACCCTATATGAAACCAAACAATGAACCCATTTATATTGACACTAACTCGAATCATCCATCAACCGTACTGAAACAACTGCCCGTCTCTATAAACAAACGCGTATCAGAACTCAGTTCATCTAAAGAAATATTCAAAGAATCATTCAAATTATACGAAAACGCCTTGAAAAATTCTGGACACAATGTAACCCCAGAATATGTGGAAAAAGTAGAAGACACAGAGCTTTTACAAAACGAAAAACAGGAAAAAAGAAGACGTAAACGACATATAATTTGGTTCAATCCACCTTTTTCGTCGCCACAAATGTTGGAAAAATTACGTTAAAATTAGTCAAAAAACATTTTCCAGAAACATCAGATCTCCACAAACTATTCAACAAAAACACTATTAAAGTCAGCTACTCCTGCATGACTAATGTCGGCACGATAATCTCCGGGCATAATAAGCAAACTTTGTTCCCAACGGATAAAACTTTCGGATGCAACTGCAGAAAAAAAGGAGAATGTCCTATGCAAAATCAATGCTTAATATCAAAATTGATTTACCAGGCAGAGGTCGGTAATAACAAAGATGAAGAGAAAAGGATATACGTAGGCGCCGCTGAAACTACATTTAAGGAAAGATATTGAAATCACAAACGAGATATAAAATCATCGGGGTATAGAAAAAGTACCGCATTGTCAAGCTACGTTTGGAACTTGAAAGATCAAAACAAAGAGCCAATTATCAGTTGGAAAATTATCAAAACCACGAACGCTAAAGCCAGATTGAATTATTGCAAATTATGTCTAACAGAGAAAATTGTGATTTTGAACTCCCTTGACGACCCGAAATTACTTAACTCAAAAAACGAATTTATCAGTAAATGTCGTCATGACAACAAATACTTGTTAAAGAACGTTAAGAGAATCGGTGTGGGTTAAATATAAGAGTTCAAGATTTTAAGATATGTTTATGATTTTGTATTAATGCTTGTTTTGTTTTATCTTATAGATTTAACAAAATATTTGGTAACTTGTACCTGAAGATTGTTTAACATGAAATGATGATGAGGTGACAAAACAGCTAGCTGTAATGATATTTCTTGTCTAATGACAGCTGGTTCTACTATAGTTAGAGGTTGCAACCCTCTAGAGATTTTTCAAAAAAGCAAAATCCCCCTTTTTGCCTTAAAGTCGTAGAAAAGTACCGTGTATTTTATTGAATCTGACACACATAATATAATATATTATATATGTATATACATCTTTCTCTAATTAAGCAGTGGAGTAAACAGGGGAAGTGATATTGATATACGAAGGGTAGTCCTAATACCGTCAGGGATTGTTAGCGCTCTTTAATTCTATCAATGGCAGTTAATTTTCTTATGTAATTCAACATTAGCTGCAATGTGTTAGCTCTGATGTTGTAACAAGACTAGGCGCAATACTTTAGCAAAGCTTTTGCTACACGATTATGTCTATTGTAAACAATTTTACAGAGCCAAAAAAACGTCAGCAGTAGATAAATAGATAGCCAGGTAGATGTGATAGATAGATAGATAGATAGATAGATAGATAGATAGATAGATAGATAGATAGATGTGCATATTTTACATGGCTAGCCTCGCAAATATCGAGGGATATACCCTGTCTATTATTTCCAGGAGGGGCCATGGCGTAGATGGAGAGTCCTAGAGTATTTAAGGCTCATATTGAGCTACGCAGACCCAATTAGAGCCCGCGCTCTACTAGACAACTCCCGGCAACATCCAACGGCCCACACAGTGTGCCATCTTCCCAATTTCCCTCACATGGCTTGGGTTAACCCGGGGCTATGGTAACATTCACTCGCCCATGTTGAATCGCCGTCAAGAGGAATCGAACCCCGGTCTCCCGCACAGAGTACGAGAGCTATAACCACTAATCTACGGCGCCATGCATATTTTACATGGCTAGCCTTACAAGTATCGAGAGATATACCCTGTCTATTGCTTCCAGGAGGGGCCATGGCTTAGATGGGGGAGTCCTAGATTATTTAATGCTCATTTTGAGCTCCACCACCCAATTAGGGTCCGCGCTGTACTGGGAACTCCCAGCAAAATCTGAGTACGCGAGCTATAACCACTAAGGCGCCACAAGCAGTACTATTAGTCTCAAAGCGAAATTTAATAGACTTTCAAACCACTCTCGCTACACTTACACTGTTTACAAGAATTGTCCTCACTTCCTCCTTAACCTTTTTAACTCTTGTTTAGGGAATTCCTTTGTTCTGGAACAAACGCTTGTTGGGTGGTGTCTCTTCTCTTGGCTGCTCTAAGAAACACAGGTCTAAAGAGGGTTTCAATTTCAATTATTTGTCCATTGAGATCTGACAAACACAGTCCTTTAGGGATTTAAAGAAGCTACACGGTAACTTTTATTGTCTTATTTTCCAGTTCATGTGTGTTTTTTTTATACGTTTCAGGTTTTCCATTTTTAGTGACTGATAAATCTTGTTTATCATTGTTTAAATTCCACAGTATGTACATACCCCTATTGAGTATCCTAGTACTCCACTCCATGTGGGTCAGCCCTACTCCTTCTAGAAGGTTCCTCCCAGAATCCCTTGCCTCAGAGTTTATGTAGTTGGCACATGGTTTTCATTTTCCTCTTCAGTTCTTCAGCCGAATTTGCTAATCATTGCACTCATTGCTGAATTTTACATAGCTAGCAAGCTACTAATTTTAAATTAAAAAATGAATGTTTTCACTTACATTTAGCTGGCCTTGGTATCCTCTGTACATACATCAGCTGCTTCCTCAGACAACGATGATGCATGCTGCATCACAAGCAGGCATCCTCCATTTGGCAGCGCAGAAAAAATCTAAGTGTCGAAGACCGCGTTCCCCTGGTTGTCAAGAGCCAGTTGAAAATCATGACTTTAACCCTCCAAGTAGACTTTGCCACGTTCCAGAAGTGTTGTCCTCTCGAGTGGACTCAGATTAACATGTCCAGGAACAACACCTTTCATCTGCTCGGTCTACAACGCCTCAGCGTTAATCCACCCACCAGAAGTCTTCAACCGAGACACAGGACCAGTCAGCAGCTCATCTGCTCACTGACCTTCGTAATGAACTGGCTTGCCTTGAAGACGAACATGCCACTCTTCAGCGTAGCATCAAATTTGAGGGAGCCAAACTTCACCAAAAGATGGCTGAGCCACAGGCTCAAAAACTGCGTTCGGTCCGACCACGACGTTCGCTGTTGATCCGCTTTTTTTTTCTTTCTTATACATTTATCATTACGTTTATAAAACCGGTACTTCCAGGGTCATGGGGGAGGAAAATGTAAATCCGAGCGGTTTTATATTACCCCAGCTAGTTCATTCGAACCAGTTTGCCGTCAATACCCAGAGGGTAAAGAGTTCAGCTCACTCTTCTCTGGTAACTTAAAAGAAGCTTAGCAAGGGGGTTTGCTTTCAGCTTGTCTTTGGGTGTAACGACCCCACTTTTTACCCCAGTTCAGTAAGGTGCCCAAGTTTACTAACTTGGTCTTCAGGCTTGAAAACCCTGCTGTCCTTGGTCAAAATATGTACAGGCTGGTCCTGTTATGACAACCTTCTGTGTAAGGCTGAGTGTTGGGGCCCTGTAACACATGTGGAAAGCTACAGGCAGAGTCACAAGTTCTGGCGCACAGGAGGGTTTTATATAATTCTTTTTTATATTATATATTTTTGACATATACATTTTTTCCATTTGTGTTTGTTCTGTAACCAGTCCGTTTATGTTGTTAGCTCTGTCTTGTGTCGTATTGTTTGTGATTGAAGGATTGTTTTTTCTCTTTAAGATTTTCTCAGTGAATAGTTATAGGTCCAAGTTGGACAGTACTCATGCTTGTAATAAGCCAGAAAGTGTATTCATCACCTTCTTCTGGGAGCCTAATCCCAATTTTATTTACATCCACCGTCCCTGTAGACAAGATACTTCAGTGCAGCTTGCTGTGATGTAAACCTTTTTCACGGAGCCACTTGTTACTCCATCAGCCACAGCTAATCATTCCCGTGATGACCCAAACCTTCAAACAAGGCAGCCATTTATGATCGATCATCTGCTGCGCCCATCGACTATGAAAATTTTGGCCATCCTTTGGAACGCTCCCTCACAGACGTGTACCGCAAGCAAGAACATCGTTCCTCTGAGCTGTTCTTGCAACCATCCCAAACATTTCGAACTGGACAGGGTAAGCCTTCACGAATTGTCGATTTTATGTCTTGTCTGCGGCCTACTGGGGAAGAAAAAGTTATCACTACTGACTCTGGTGCACAAAACTAGGATTATGTTGTCGATTGGTCATGCAAAACCGAAATTGGAGTCTGTCAACCTCAAACAATTTTCAATCGCCAATATGCGAATTTTTTACTAATTGTTGTGTAGTAATAGGCTTCCTACGTCCTCTGACTTGCGAGACTACTTCTCATATTCAATTAAAATAATGGAATTGGCTCGGAAGTATACCTGGGAGTCAGTGTTAAAGTATGATGATGAATATCGGATTCTTCAGCACACTTATGGCTACCCATGGTCCTTCGCCAACAGCCATCTACAAGAGGTTATGCTCATGCCCAGCTGGGCAATGCAATCACGCGCTATGTCTAGTACAGGGGGGTCTAAGCCTGGTTTTACTGGGCCTTCGCTTCCTGCATTAAGTACACACACACACAGACTGGAATCGAGATTTGTCGAAACTTTAACCGCCTTAAGGGTTGTCAAAAACCGGATTGTAAATTGTCACACTCCTGCAACCGCAAGGTTGGTAATCAGGTTTGTGGCAAGCAACACCCAGGTTGTCAACACACACCTTCTAATTGACTAGATTTGCCCATGTTTTACTCACCTCTCAATTTGAAATTATGGACCACTGAACCAGCTGATGACCCCGACAGGGAATTCCTTCTTGATGGAATTACTCATGTGTTCCAGCTTTTGCCTGAAGACATTTCTCTTACGCCTGCCGAAATGCATAATTATTCCTCAGCTACTAATCCTCATTCTGCTGATAAGGTAGGCTACTATCATAGAATAAATTAGTGCTGGCAATTATGTCTTGACAGACTCCAGGCCTACTATTGTTAGTGCCTTGGGGGCTGTTCCTAAGCCTGATAGTGAGTACCTGCGCCTCATTCATGACTGCTCAATGCCTCCTGGTAAACATCTACATTACCATTGAAAAACAACGATTTCAAACCATAGATCACGCTGTCAAGCTGATAAGTAATGGTTGTTTTCTGGCAAAAATTGACCTAAAACGTGCATACCGGTCAGTACCAGTGCACCCTTCTAACTATGCTGCACTAGGTTTGAAGTGGAAATTCAAGGGTGCCTCAACTTTTTCTTACATTGTGGATACACGCCTACCTTTTGGTGGTAGGAGTGCTCCTGGTATTTTTCACCGCATAACTCAAGCTGTTCGGTGGATAATGGCTAAGAAAGGCTTCAACCTCCTAG
This sequence comes from Hydractinia symbiolongicarpus, assembly GCF_029227915.1. NCBI lineage: Eukaryota > Metazoa > Cnidaria > Hydrozoa > Anthoathecata > Hydractiniidae > Hydractinia > Hydractinia symbiolongicarpus. The sequence continues at coordinate 23,429,720 of NC_079875.1, read as the reverse complement.
TTATGTACCTTGATGATTTTCTCATCATTGGGAGAAACAGGAGTGAATGCAAAGCCACATTCGATGCTTTGCCTGCTTTACTTGTGTCTTTGGGCTTCTAATTCAGTCCATCTAAAGTTGTTAACCATGTCAGGAGCTTGTGTTTCTTGGCGTCCTTCTAAATTCTGTGAATTGCACGGTTTCCTTACCAGCTAATATATTGTCTGCGTTAAAAGATACCGTCAACTCTTTCTCCCTCCGGAAAAGAGCCTCCAAGAAACAGCTTCAACAACTCGCAGGACGCCTTAACTAGGCCTGTAAGGTGGTGTGTATGGTGGCCGTGGCTTGGTCTGATGAACACCTTGTTGTCCCCTGCCTCGCGATGTCGCTTGACACCCGAATTACACTAGTGGTGTCAGTTCTTAGACGTTTTTAATGGAAAGTGCGACCTCTGTGACACTCGTCCCATTACTGACTTAGAAACAAATGCATGTTCCACTGGTATGGGTGCTTACTTTCAAGGAGATTGGTTTTATTCCCACCTTCTTGTTGATCACCCGGCCATTGCTCATATGCACATCAACTTCAAAGAAGCGCTCTGCATAGTGTTTTCTGCGATGTGGTGGTGTTCTTCCTGGAAAAACAAAACCATCCATGTGTACTGTGACAATACTGCTGCTGTTGCTATGTTAAATAAGGGTACCACATCCAACATTGTTGTTGTAAAGTACCTTCGGCACCTGTTTTGGCTTTCTGCTCTTTACAACTTTCACTTAAAAGTTTTGTTATAGCCGACCACATTTCCCGGTTAGACGATGCGTCACATATCCTTGCTTTTATGCAACAAATTGATCTGCAAGGGATATGTTCTGCAAATGTCTCTGCCTTTTTACACATGTCTGAGTCCTGGTACTATTATCTATTAGCTAAGTTTTCTGTTATCGGTTAGGACGTTTTTTTATTTTTGAAGTTTTGTTTTTTCGTGAAGCCACCTACTCTGCTAACACAAAAAAGAGCCACCGCACTCATCGCTCTGCATATTATAAATTTTGTAAACTCATGCACCTCCCGATTGTTCCTGCTAATATTGTTCCTGCTAATACATCAAGTCTCTGTCTGTACGCTGCCTACCTTGCCCGTTTTCTCCTTCCGCAATCAGTTTGTGTGTACCTCAATTTTGTTGGACTTCTGCACCGGGAGATGGGGTTCCATAATCCACTCTTTGATAACTGGGTCCTTTCCTCTGTTCTGACTGGTATGAAGCGGATGCTTGGTGTTCCACCACAGCCCTGTCTTACTATTACCATAAATTTGATTTTTGGTATCTGGTCTCGTTTAAATCTAAATTCCAGTAAGCATGCCTCTTTTTGGGCTATTTGCCTTGATCCTTTTTTGGCCTATTTCGCAAGTCTCACCTACTACCTACATCGTCACCTGCCTTCAATGCTCGCATCAACTTTACTAGGTCTGATTTTGTTTTATCCCATTCACATTTGTTGATACTAGTTCGCTGGAGTAAAACCATCCAGTTGGGTCAGCGTATTATTACTGTTCCGCTGGTGGCTATTCCATCATCACCTTTGTGCCCAGTTGCTGCTGTCGCTCATGTGTTTTCTCTTAAGCCTGATGTACCAGCTAACTTTCAAGCATTATGCTGGCATGACTCTGCCTCATTCGCTACTGTATTTTTACCTATCGATCTTTTATGGCCTGTATTAAAAAAGTTTTGACAGAGCTTGGAGTTCCTGCACACCTATATGGGACTCACTCATTTTGACGGAGTGGTGCCACATATGCACTGGAAGCGGGGGTTCCACTGGATTCCATCTCCATTCTTGGAGACTGGAAGTCAGATTCTATGTTTCTCTACCGACACATGCCACTATCTCAGCGCCTGTCCGCCCAGCGTATCATGGCATTGCACCTTACCACACATTCCCAATTTACAATTTAACATACATTTGATTTGGATATTAGCATTACCTACTATGTATATATTTGTAATATAGACTCAGCTGTATATTAGCTACTTCGTCTGTATATAGTAGTATGCTCACTCATTTATCGTTGTATATATTTAATTGTTTTTGTGTATGCTCGCTGCTCTCTGTATTTATTTGTTGACGTTTTTAGTATTCTTGCTAATAGAACTGTTTACTGCATATATGCGTTTTTACTGTGTGAGTTTAATACCATATATTACTTATTTTACTAATTTTATTGACACATTTAAATAGCAGGGTTTTAAATACTGAGAATGTTTTTATCCCCTAATCTCCTTTAAAATCGCTCCCATTCACCTACCGATCCTTTCAATTTCCTGCGGGCTTTGCAAAACAGAATGCATACTCTAAACAAAAAAGATTCCATTACAACAATCAGCAAGACGTCCCTGAAACGCTCCACGTAGTCATTGACGAACTAATTGGATCTTCCTCCTTGGTTAACAATCTTCTCTCTGTTAGTCTAACAACAACAACATCTTGTAACACTACTGATTAAATTTCCTTTAGCAATAAGTACAGATAAGTCGCCGTCATTAACCATTCAGGTACCTTAAAAGCAGTACATTACTGGGCTTTTATTAAAGATCAACAAAACACTTGGCTTAAGTGCAACGACCGCTGCATTTCAGAAGTCAATTTTTTACCAGGATTTAACTTTTTCAATGCCATAAAAACAAATTGGGGGAGGAAATAAATTTCCCTAGCGCTTCTAATTTACCCCAGATAATCCTTGGCGGGTTAGTTTACCGTCATATAGGAGTTTGCTCACTCCCTCCTCTTTTTTGAGATCCTGTAAGAAGCATCGCAAGGGGCTAGACTTTTTGTCTTGTCTTTGGGTTTGACGTTCCAACTTGTTACCCAAGTCGAGTAGGGAGGAAGAGTTTGCTCACTTTGCCTTCAGGATTGATGATCCTGCTGCCCTGAGTCATTTTAGAAGCTTTGCTAGAGGGTTTAATATTCTTATCTTGTCTTAGTGGTTTGACGTTCACGCACATCACCCCAGTCATGACAGGCTGGCACTGTCATTAGGTTGACATACCGCAGCAATAATGTGTGTAAGGCTGAGTGTTGGGCGCCCTTAACACGTGTAAAGCTACAGCCAGGTTCACAAGTCCTAGTGCAGATCGTTGCCTGCTTTAGTTTACATTTCTTGCGTTAGCAATTATTCCAAGATTTATCCATTTAAGGATAGTTTCGTCATAATAAGTTTTATTTATTTTATGTGTGCCAATTAATTCCGTTTAAATTGCCTAATTGTTTTGTTTGTTGTCTTTTTCTGTTTTTTTTATTAGTGTTTTGTGCTTTACCACTGTTACGCATCCTGTTTAATGGTCAATTATGCAGAATCTTCGGAGGGTTACAACCTCCGTAATAATTAACCGTCATTAGACAAGTTATATCACAACAGCCAGCTGTTTTGTCACTTCATCATCAATTGGTCATAGAAATCGCATTGTCCATTAAACACACCCAAAAACTGACACTCGGAGGCAGGGGAAGGCAATTTGTTCATCAGGTCAAGGACATGTCTCAAAAATGTTCTACCACCATACACGACTTTACAAGCCCAATTTAGGCGACAAGCAAGCGTTGTAACTCTTTCTTAGAGGCTCTCAGCTTGGTTAAAAAATGTGACACTACTCCTCTTATCCAGTTTAGCAGGTGGAAGAGAAAGGGCAAGTGACAGTGTCAAGCAGAATTCCCAGAAAAGTAAGTTGCTGGCATGGAGGAACCAACTTAGCATGGCCAGTAACAAGGAAATCATCTAGGTAACCTCGTCTTAGCATCATACGACGAACAGATTGTGTAAGCCGATGAAAAATTCCAGGAGCACTTCGACCTCCAAAACAAAGTACAGTATCGATTAGACCAAGCGCAGCATAGTTTGGTGGATGAACAGGCACTAACTGATACGCACGACGTAGATCAACCTTGGCCATAATATATCCCTGTTTGATCATAGCACAGGCATCATCGATAGTTTCCATTTTTTTGTGTTTCAATATAAATGTACGTATTGATACCCCTTCCAACTGGCATGGAACAGTCTTGCATAATGAGTAACTCGTCAGAATAAGGTTTGGGGACAGCCCCAAGAGCACTGACAATGATAGGTTTACATTGAGTAAGAATATAGTTACCATCTGGGTCATCAGCCATTTCATTGGTCCATAAGTCAATATTAAGAGGAGTGCGAAATTCTGAGGGTAGTTAATTGTCAGAATTGTTATTTTGTCCAGAACGGCGTTTGCCACAACACTGATAGCCAATTTTGCGGTTGCAGACGTGGATGAATTTACATTCTTTTTTCAAACCTGGAAGACGATCCTAAGGCAGGTCAACCTGAATTTCCCTTACTTAAGGTACTGGAAGGGATAAAAACAGAAGGATAGTCCCAACGTGGTATAAGCATCACTTTATGCAAATGGCTATTGTCAAAGCTCCATGGATAGCCGTAAGTGTGCTGAAGAATTCGATATTCATCGTCATACTTCAGTAGTCTTTCTAGCCAACTTTAAGATCTTAATAAAATAAGACTGGTAGTCACGCAAATCAGAGGAGGTTGGCAATCTGGCAGAAGAAAATAATTCATAAAAAATTCTCAAATTAGCGTAGTTTGCGAACAAGGATCGGTAGAAAGAACATTCTCCTGCTCCACAGGACGAAGATGAGATGCAAAATCAACAATACGAAGGGGCTTACCATTTCCAGTGTTGGAAGAAAGTGCAGGGCGCAGAAACAATTCTGAACTACGAACTTCTTGCTGGCGAAAAACATCCTATAGGGAGCATGTTTGTTGTTGTGATGAGACAGTGCAATACACCGATCCAGCTCCGTATCGCAATATCGTAATCTTTTTAGCGCGAAAAAAGGAATGGGCTCTAGTTTGCCATGGACGGGATCATAATAATGAATAGCCATTTACAGTGAAATAGTTTAAGAGAGAAGATAACCAAGTATTAAATCTGGATTTTGACCTGATAAATAAAATGAAAGTCGGCGAATTAAAGAAGTATTTAAGGCTGAGAAGCCTTAAGGTATCTGGAAGCAAAGCAGAATTAGTTGCTGGAGTGTTTTCTGAAAATGGTGTGAAACCTATCTGTACAGCCGAGGAAGCTGACGAACTTTTACAAGAACAATACTTGTCTAAACTCATTGGTACCTGATCCCTATAAAGTTAAAGAAGGTTGGTTAAATAAGGACGATGGTATCATGTTTTGTCCACCCATCACTTACGGATTTTTTTTACTTTCATAATGTTTCACCCAAGTGATTTGGGTAGTGAAGATCTCAGTGATTATAAAACTACCATAGCCTACAGTTATTTTGCTAATTGATGGCTAGGAAAAATATCTATTTTATTTCTTGATTCTGGACTTTGTGTTATGAAAGCTGATTATCATCCCTCGGGGAGAGTAAATGACTCAGACCACAAAGTGTGGATATGTTTAACAAAAAAAGAAGGTACAATCAAAGCTGCACACTGTTCATGTATGGGAGAAATGTCAGAAACTTGTAACCATATAGCAGCTCTTTTATTTTGCATTGAAGTTGCAGTATCTTGTGGACGTACTACACCATCATGTACTGAGAAAGCTTCAGGCTGGTTAGCAAATCGAAAGGAAGTAAAGCCAATGCAAGTAAAAGATATAAATTTATCACGTGGTAATATGAGGAAGAAGAAAGGTACGACCAGAAAATTAGTAGCAACATCAAAGAAAAACTACAACCCATTGGCTCACTCTTCATTAAAACCTTTAAACTTACAAACAGTTGCATCTGCCCTAGAAAATGTAATACCAGATAGTAGTTTATTTACTGCCATACCATTACCAGAAGTAGATTTTGCCAGAGAAATAATTACAATTATTATCTGACTCTGGCGATACAGAAACATTTTATGTAAACTTAAAATCAACGATGATAGAAGAAGTAATAGACACCATAGAAAAAATTACACGAGGTCGAAGTACGAATGAAAGCTGGTGTAAATATCGGAAAATGGTGATTACAGCATTCAAAGGCACATGAAGCAAAAACTAAGTTGAAAAAAATTATAAAAAACTAATTCAGACAAAGGACTATGGCCACTCTATCAAAAAATATCTGGATTAGTATTTGTTAATCCAAGCATTCCTACATTAAAATATGGCAAAGATCATGAAGCTAATGCAGTGATAAAGTTTGTATATGTTCTTTCAAGAGATCATCAAGGTGTTACAATGGAGCCATGTGGCTTGTTTCTCAACAAGAGAATACCAATAGCAGGTGCAAGTCCAGATGGAATGGTCAAATGTGAATGCTGCTCTAAGATACCTTGCTTAGAAATCAAATGCCCATATTCCATCAAAGATTCTTCGCCAAATGACCCCAAAGTTAAATTACCGTTCTTGAAAGATGGCAAGATTAATCGTAATCACCAATATTATACCCAGTGTCAACTACAAATGTTGACAACAAACTGTGAAAAATGTTATTTTATGGTATGGACCAATCAAGGACTCTTATTAAATGAAATTTTTTATGATGAAGACTTCTGTAGCAGCTTACTTTAGTAATGTTTGAATGTGAGAACTAACCAAATGATCATTTTAACATTGTTTATGTTTTTTTTTTAATTGTAGCAGAAATAAATTTTGTAGTTCTGGTCGTCTAGCGGTTAAGACACCTACTTTTGGAGGAGACCCAGATTCAAATCCTGCCCAGTTCATCCTTATTTATATATATATTTCTTCTAGGACTTTTATTCATTTCGATGTCACACATAAAAAAAATAGTTGCGTTCTATAACATTCTATGCAAAGAATGTTTTTAAAAATTTCTGACAAAGTGTGAATACACACTGTTTGTATAAATGCTCTGACCAGGATTCGAACCTAGATCTCCTACAAAAGTAGGTGTCTTACCATTAAGACCACCAGAGCGATAATTGTTTTCAGGGTTAGTTGATAATGTAAGGTTATCAGTTAGTTAATAAGTTTTAACTACTTATTTTTGGTTAATCAGGTCTTCCACCATAACAGTTCGACAGAAATGTAATGTAACCACTTGGTGCAATTCCAACAAGAAATTTAACAGTGTTGTGGTGCTTGTAGTCGGACCAAGTAACAGCCTGTACAAATAAGCTCTTTGATCTTTCTATAAATACTTCTGTACAATCCAAAATCACTCTCACTTTATTATAGCCTTTAGTCTTAAAGCCTTCTGGTATGTTTTCTCTGATAGCTTCAATTCGTATCCAATTTATGACAGCTTTACCCAATGTCCTTGCAATTATCCTAACCCAAGTCTTAAAAATATTTGAAGCGGTTGTTGCTGAGATATTGAAACGATATGCTATGTCTTGATTTAAAAGACCTAACCTGAGTCTCATCATGGTAAGCAGGAATTCATTTTTAAGACTGAATTTTCTTCTGTTAAACCTGGAAAAAGATCTAGTGGTTTTAGATGATTGTTTTTGTAATGTTGGGGTCTACTCCAATATTGTGCTTCTTTTACATATAAATTTATTAGTTCAAATATGGTGTGAAAGCTTGGATGGATGTGATCTCTGTGTAAAATTTCATTTCATTGTCATTCTTTATTTTTTGCCATGACATATGTGATGTGATGAAAAGTTTCTCTCTTCTCAATTGCTTGTTTTCTGATTTTAATTTAATATTATCAGATTTCAGTGCTTCATTCTCCAATAAAAATTTATCATTCTCGATGGTCAAACAACTTGGTGCTTACCGCTGTAGTTAAATCCTTTTTATATGCACAATCTACACAATTCCTGTCTTTACGATTATTCGAAAGGTAGTAGCTATCCTCAACAGATGGTGGTAGAGAAGAAAAAATATTGCTATAATTAGATGAAGCACTCTGTGATGAATCTTCTAAAATTAGTTCAAATATTGGTGATAGTGGAGGGGACTGAAATGGCGTGGAAGGTGCTTCTTTAATTTTGCGTTTCTTTGCAGGCACTGTGTTCTTGATGTAACATCGGTTAGAGCAGATGAATATCCCATTTTTATAGTAGGATCAGGATTTTTTTCTGATAGAATTTTGTCTACAAAATGATCATTACAAACCCTATCATTTGTTGTTGGTTTCCAATGTGATCCATCTTGTTTTTTTCTTTTGATTAGCTGGATCCATTTTACTCGCTTTTGTGCATATTTTTTCTCTCCTGGAAAGCAAAATAAACGAAAAGGTGGCTCACAACCACAATCCTTCTGCAATACTCCTGTATGAACTTCACATAACGATGTCTTCCACGTATTCAACTTCCTTGGAGTATTTTTGCATTCGTAGACGGCACAATTATTAGGAACCATATAGTATGGTGTGTTTTTGAAAAAACAATTTGTATAATAATAAAAATAACAGCTAGTTTTATGCTATTATGTGTTGACGGTATCGCTTTTCTTTATAAGTGAACTGATTAGCCATCGCCGTTCATGGTAAACTAGAACCCAGGCATGTCCTGGTTGGATCGGTGTATTGGTCAACAAAATGGCGGACTGTTACGTCAAGAGGTGAAAGGCTGAGATTGTCTTGGACACAATTGGTTTGATTTATATTTTGCTGCAACGGGGTGTCTTGGAAACAATTGGTTTGATTCATATTTTGCTGCAACGGGGAAGTGCTTAAAATTTGTGCTGGGCGGGCATTTCTGAAAGAAGCTGAGCAAAATTTAGATAATTCTGATTGTCGAGCAGCAATCTCATTGAGAACATGTTGTTCTTCTGTTTGTATCCCTGAGGGAAACCTCTTCCTGTTCTCAGGTAGCCAGTTGATTTGGAAGAGCAGCTACTTGAGACAGCGAAGAAAATTTGTTTAGTGAGACTGCAGAGCCGAAGATCTTTGAATTAAAGACATTGGATTATTAGCGATAGTTGGGGAAAGTGTGAAAGCAGCTGATGTGACAGTGTTGGTAGTGCTAGAACAACGACCTGGACAGTGACGGCTGGGAAAACTAAATCCGTGTAGAGCCAGAAGTTCCTTGCAGCCAGGACATATTGGGATACGTTTCTTTTTGGGTGTTGATGATTCTTCAAGAGCGACAGACATTGCAGCAGATTGAAAGGTTTGTGAAGTTTAATCTTCATCTTCTGAGCCCACTGACGTTTAAGTAGGTGAGATAAAATATAACAGCATCCATATAGGTGATAAATGCATGTTTAATTAGCCGAAGATTGGTTTGATTGCAAAATGATTGATTTGATTGATAGGTCGATTAATAAGCAGCAGACATAAACATAAGAAAAACTGCTAGAACTGAAAAGGAAAACCATGAGGCAACTACAGCTTAAATATTAGCAAGACTGCTGACCAAAATATACGCTGCTGACCAGAAAAGGCACAAAGGTAAATGGTAAACTAACTATGGGCAATAACAAACCAGAGTACTGTAGGAAAAAGATCTACATTGATGTGTGCATTTAAACACTCAAATATATATTAATGAGTCACTAAATTTTAAAACCAACATTTTTTTTACCTCTTGGAATAATCATAGTTATAAGAAAAAGAGATAGTCTGGTGAATTGCGCGGCTCAATTGTTTATGTTTTTCTTAGCAGAATATACCTCGTACCCAGTGCTTTGACTGCACGCTCGTGTTGAAAAATGGCGCATTTAAGTGGTTAGTTACTGTAAACAACATAGGATTAACAAACATTTAAACAGAATTATTTTCAACATGCCTGGCGAAAATTGCTCTATATATGGTTGCACAGTTTCACGAAGGGCTAAATATAAAGGTCTATCTATTTTTAAAGTTCCTGCTGGTGAGAATCAATTTGACAAGTCGTGGAGAGAAAAGTTAGTTGATGTTGTGATAAGAGATAGGGAAGTTGATCATGCTCTAAGGGATAGAATTCAAAGAAAGAAAATATATATTTGTGAAAAGCACTTCAGCGAAGATCAAATGAATCGTAACCACTCTAGCAGAACCACACTTGTTCCCGGTGCTATCCCCACAATAAACCTTCCTATCAAAAGTTTTCCTTCATCCTCCACATCTTCTAAGCCTCGTCAATCAGCACAATCAATTTTGCAGAAAAAAATTGAACCAGTGGAAAATGTCATTACTGATCAGTACAAGTCATTTACAGATTTTATTTCTAAAACTCAGTTATTGAAATTAGTCGGTTGGAGTTTTACCTATACAAGTGATTGTGCTTCTTTTGCCTGTCATGATGCTATCCACTTAGTTCCAAAGTATGAGATATATGTTGATAATAATCTTGTTTTTACTGTTCGTGTTTTATTATGGTCTGTTCCTGCTAAACACGACATTTATTCTCAATCACTAAAACTTATTACAATCACATATTTAACAAGATTAATTATGGATTTGAAATTATGCCCAGGTTTGACAGACCACTTTGCTGGTAGCTGTCTTGAGCACTGTGTTCCAAAAGTATTTAACATCAAGGATAGTACTAGTGCACCTCTTCATCAAAGCAAATGGTATCGATCTCCAAATTGTATAGTTCTTATTCCACCTTCTTCTGAAAAATGCTTGGAATGTGTTAGGTCGGAGTCAAAAGAAAGCCTAAGTTTGAAAAGGAAAAGGGACAATTTAATTTCACCTGCCAAACTTAAAGCACCAATTTCCATGACTTCTCCAGACCGAATCATAAAAACCCTTCAAAATCACCGGTTGGAAAATAAAGAATTAAAGGAAGAGTTAAAGAAAATGCAAGATGAAATTTCCACTTGTGCAGTTCCAGTCCAAAAAAGTCTTGGTGATGATTTCATAAAAATTATGTCAACAACTAATCGCCAGATACCACCATTCATGAAATTTTTTTGGGAAGAGCAGCAAAAATATTTATCATCATCGAAAACTGGTGTTCGCTATCATCCTATGATCATTCGTTACTGCTTGGGTTTAGCTGCAAAATCCCCCGCCTTTTATGATGAGATTCGTGTTGACGATAAGAAAGACAGTGGTTTCTTGGTACTCCCTAGTAGACGTCGTTTAAGGGACTATAAGAACTATATTCGTCCAAAGCAAGGTTTTAACAAAGACGTTATCCAGGAATTGTGTAATATGGTCTCCAAATTCCAACCACATGAGAAATATGCAATATTATTAATGGATGAAATGAAAATTCAAGAAAGTCTTGTGTGGGATAAGCATAATGGTGATCTTATCGGTTTTGTTGACCTTGGTGATATTGATCTAAATTATGTTGCGTTGAAAAAGGTTGATGAAATTGCATCTCATGTCTTAGTTTTTCTTGTGATAAGCATTGTAAATCCTTTAAAATTTTCATTTGCAAATTTTGCTACTACCAATGTCACATCAATTCAATTGTTTCCTCTCTTTTGGAAAGCGGTTGGCATACTGGAGGAAAAATGTGGCATAAAAGTTGTTGGTGTCACAAGTGATGGAGCATCTCCAAACCGACGAATGTACCATATGCACCTAAACATGACCTGTGTAGCTGACATTAATGCAGGAGTGGACGTAACATACCGCACTTTGAATGTTATGGGGGATGAGGAACGGTACATCTACTTCATCTCAGATCCACCACACTTAACTAAAACAGCCCGCAATTGCCTGAGTAATTCTCTTGCAGGAAGATGTACCAGAAGTATGTGGAATGATGGAAGTTATATCACCTGGAACCATATTTCAAAGTTATTCCTTGATGACTTAGACTGTGGATTACATCTTGTTCTTAAAATAACAAATGACCACATCAAGCTCACACCATATTCAGTCATGAATGTACGTCTGGCAGCACAAGTGTTAAGCGAATCTGTCTTTAACGCTCTTCAATTGTATGGACCACCAGAAGCTAATGCAACTGCCAAATATTGTAATATGTTCGACCAATTTTTTGACTGTCTTAACGTCAAGAATACCAAAGAAGCAGCAATTAAACGTAAACCATTTCTTAAACCGTACACATTTGTTGATGATAAAAGATTCTTATGGTTGACCGAAACATTTCTAGGATATTTCAAAACATGGAACGATTCAATTGCTGATAGGCCTGGTAATTTTAAGGATAATGCTAGAGCAAATATGTTTATTTCACGGCAAACCTACCAAGGAATCAAAATCACTGCCCATTCTACTGTTGAATTAATCCAGTATTTAATTAATAATGGAGTTCCATATGTACTGACAGAAAGATTTTGTCAAGATCCCCTTGAAAACTACTTTGGTCGTCAACGTGCAATTGGTCATAGGAAAGATAACCCATCAATCCGTGATTTTGGTTAAAACAAATGTAAATATATCGTAAATATAACCATGTAAATATAACCGTGTATATATGTCGTGAAAATAAAAATGAATTTCAATCTCCAACTTTGAAGTCGTTCATGTATCCAGGAAGTCTAATAGCTCTATCCGATCTAGTAAAATATGCTGGATCATGTTCATGATCTGAGTCTTCTTGATATGCAATAGTTTCAAAAGATTCGTCTAAGTTGATTTCTTCATCTGCAAGTAATGTGAAGTATTGCGGCTGGTTGTCGCTTATAGTGTCGGTGTCTTCTGCTATATTGGATGATCGACTCGGTTGATAATGGAAGTCGTAACGATACGGCTTGATGTGACTCTTGTGTCGAATTGTCGTTCTATTCTTCTGGTCGATCAGGGTGACGGTGTTTCTATGATTTCTCTCGACACGGTATGGTGTTTCTTCATAAAAGCTGTCCAGTTTTGACTTGAATTTATTGCGTTTGACTAAAACCGTTTCATTTTCTTCGAAGTCTCGATGTTGTGCATTTCTTGCGGCATCGGTATACATCTTGGCTTTTCTTTTCTTTTCCATTTCTTGTGAAGTGTTCTCTATAGCTGAAGTTGGTTCAAATGATGGTATACCGTTGTTTGGTTTGTGTTTGAGGAGCATATCAGCTGGTGAAACGCCGGTGATAGAGTGCGGTGTGGTTCTGTACATGAGGAGAAAGTGGTTAAGTTCTTTCTTCCAGTCTTTCTGTTCAGTGATTGCACATTTTATGACTTTACTTAGCGTCCTATTGAATCTCTCTACTTCACCGTTCCCTTGTGGATTATAGGGAGATAAACGTTCATGGTGAATGTTCCGCTCTTTAAAATATTGCTCGATTTCTGCTGATGTAAATTGAGGACCGTTGTCGGAGCGAATTTTGCGAGGATATCCAAACATAGAAATTGATGAGGTCTTCAATTTCTTTGTTGATTGTTGGCCACCAGACTTTTTCGCGTAGTAGACTTTTCGTTTTGACGATGCCTTGATGTTGAGAATGCGCAATGTCAAGGACTTTTCTGCGTAGTGATTTAGGTATCAGGATCTGATGGTTTTTCATAATTATGTCTTGACACGTACTAAGTTGATTTCTGATACAGTAAAAGGCGTTGTTCTTGGACCAATTGTTTTGTTGAATGGCTGTGTATTGCTGTTGTAGGTCAGGATCTTCAAGAGTTGCTTTGGCGATTTCTTGAGTGGACATCGATTTCGGTATTGTGTCGGTTGTCAACTTTTGCATGTACTGCTCCACATCGTTGATGGTATCTGCGGTAGCAGGAAGTGGATGTCTTGAGAGGTAGTCTGCTGGATTGTTCTTTCCTGGTTCATACTTTATGGTTGTGTCATATGCTTGAAGTTTAAGCAACCATCTTTGGATACGCGGTGGTGGATTTGAAGTATCGGACAGCATTTTCTCAAGCGGCTTGTGATCGGTGACGATAGTGACAGCGTTGTCGTAGATGTAATAGTGAAAGTGTTGACAAGCCCAGAGTACGGCAAGGGCTTCTCTCTCTGTTTGGCTGTATCGTGACTCTGTATCGGTCAATGCGCGAGAACCATATGCTATCGGTTGGTAGGATTGGTCACTCTGTTGTTGTGTGAGGATACCACCCAGACCATGCGGACTAGCATCGACATAGACTTTGGTGTCAGCTTTTGGGTCGTAGAATGCTAATGTTGGTGCTTTTGTGAGTGCTAGCAGAAGCTGTTGGTACGCGTTTTCTTGATCATCACTCCATACGAAAGGTGTGTCGTTCTTTGTTAGATCTCTGATTGGAGCCGTGATTGATGAGTAATTTGGAATGTAGCGGTTGCAAAAGTTGACCATTCCAAGAAGCGATTTTACTTCGGTGACGTTGCTCGGTGTTCTCATCTGCTGGATGGCTGAAATTTTAGCAGGATCAGGTGAGATGCCTTTATCTGACAAGACATGACCGTTGAATGTGAGGGTAGTAACAGCGAATCAGCATTTGCTTCGGTTGACTTTGAGGCCATTTTCGTCTAGTCGCTGGAACACACGTTCAAGGTTCTTGTCGTGGTTCTCGATGGAGGTACCCCAAATCAAGATGTCGTCACTGATGTTTTTCGCACAGGGGCAACCACGTGATTTTGGTTATAACGACAACACAATTAGAACACAAAAGATTTTCCGACCCATAGCTGGTAACTGTCATGAAATTGATATTGAAACTGTGCCATGCCGTAAGAGCAATTAAACACACTGGGAAGAAAGAAGAAACTAAAAACGGTTATTTTTATAGCCACACTTATAAAAAACATTAAATTGGCTTAATAAGCAAGAACAAGCACTGTATTTCTGCTTAACACAAACATTAATAAAAAATATTTTGAAATACCTTAAAACCTATATACACTACCTGGACCTTTTTGTAGACTTCCATAATTATTTAATATACCATGTGCCAAAATAATATTGTTTTAAAATTTGTTGCTATAAAAATAGCAGTTGTAACAGGTTTATAGTCACTGTTCTGGACTCCTAGTGTCAATGTCCATCTGAAAGATTGCTTGAAGATTTCTTGATTTCAGTGCGTAGAGATCGAGCTTTTTTCTGTTTTGATGCAATTTTGTGCAGCTCACATTTATCTTTCACAAATGAAAAAACACGAACACGAACATAAAGCATGATGAGATGCTCAAGTAAGTTCATTGCTAATTCTTTTGTGACTTTTTCGGTTCAGTGTAATGTTATTTTGTTGTAATTACAAAGCACAACAGGGTTCTCAAGCAGGTCTGAAACAATTTTCTTACTATCAATTGTATGGTGAAAATTAGCAGTTGCAGCACGAACTTCAAGTTCTGCACAACAAAAAATTCTGAAAACATCATCGGTTACTGTCCTTCATATTTACTAAATCAGAATTTTTATCGTCTTCCACAAGACATGACTTTCCAGCTAATAAGATGTCCAAACTTTGAACTCCAAGCATACTTCTTGATTTTTTTGATCTCTTAATGCGACGATATAGGTACTAAATACATAACCACTTAGATATTGAATTATGTTTCTTTCTTTGGGTGAAAAATTCACATGGGAAGAAAATTCTACAGTGTTTTCTTTTACAGTTGAATTAGTGAGATGAGCAAGTACGTGATTAGCCACTTCAAAGCCAAGGAGAATAGAGCTTCGATTTGATAAATTTCTGAAAACAATATTTTCAGACACAGATTTATAGAAGGCCGGATAAAACTTTTCAGCATCGCCTTTAAAACTACCAATCACATCTCTGACAAAACTATAGGAAAAGTTTGTATCGTCGTTTGTAATAACATAATTGACAAATTCATTTCTGGTCTTCTCACTATAGCATTCATCTTTAGAAAGTTTACTTGCACTTAATTGGGTGTACTTCTTAAAGTAGAACGGATGGAGCTTGGTTTCAGCAGTAGTGAGGCCTGTCGTCATTTAACTGGTTTTGTGGCTGACGATGTTTCGCATTTCGGTGTCTTGTGAGTCCCCGTTGTGTTTTGCATGTTTTGGAGCATATATCACAGGAAAAACAGCTTTCAGAAGGGTCGTCAACTATTTCTTCAACAATTTCGGATAATTCTTTAGTTAAATCACGATTTTTCTCTAATAAATCTTCATCAATAACAGCCAAGATTGCATCAAAATCATCTTCACCAAAGAAATCCTCCCCCTGGGCAGCCATTATTGATAAATCCGTGCAGTCTTAAACTGGCCACCCCGATTTAAGAAACATATCTGCTTGTGAACAATAGGAACACATTATGGACGGCCCGGAATTACCAGACTATCTCTTTTTCTTATGACTATGGAATAATACGTTTCCTCAGAAACTTTTTGACCTCAAAATAGCACTAGGCATAAAGTATCCTGCTATTCCTGATGTTAGGAAGAAGCTATATATAAGGGGTTAATACGTTTCCTCAGAAACTTATTTCCATTTTGACCTCAAAATAGCACTAGGCATAAAGTATCCTGCTATACCTGATGTTAGGAAGAAGCTATATATAAGGGGTTTTCATTTCTATTTTTCTTGTTTCCATGACTTTACATCCACGAAGATTACTTCACTGTCTTCAGGCTGATCCTGACCTACGGCTGGTCTGAAGCAAATGGCTGGTCCAAAGCGACAAATGCCCGTGTAAGGCTGAGTTTTGGGATCCCGTAACACGTGGAAAGCTACTACCAGGCTCACAAATCCTGGCGCATGGGTGGTTGTCTGCTCTTGTTTATAGTTTCATGTCTAAGGTCAGAAAGCTTTTTTGTTTCCAGGTTTGCTGCTTTTCATTCTTTGCCACAACCTTTCTAAGGGCTGGTTTCCAAGTCTACCTTTCTTTGCCCTGGGCTCTGTGTCAGTAGGTAAACGCAAGAACGATCCCAAGCATGTGTGAATTTCACCAATCCTCATGTTTCCACATTCATAGGTGTTTCTTTCAGTACAGCCGAAATCCATTAGCTTTTCGATCATCCCTGTAAAGGGGAGAATACAGAAGTTTTCCAGTGGCTTCTTATTCTTTGGGAAACCTCCTTTTTTCATTAACATCTCTGTCTTTAAAGGCTAGTTATATCTGCATTGCAATGTAGTTACTCCTATTCTCTTTATAGTTTTGTATTTATTTGTTTCTATGTTGTATAGTAATTTGTAACTGTCAGTAGGTGTTTGTGATGTAATGTTTATAGAGGGTCTTTAGTTCAATTACCTTTATTCTGCAGACTATCCTTTTAAAAAGGGAGATCTTGCACTGAATATAGATTTCTAGAGGGTGTAACCTCTAAAATTCAAAAACAAAAGAGTCAGTAGACTAGTTCCATCATTACACCTTGCTGTTTTGTTATACAAACAAATCAACAAACTTTTAATTCATAAATTTACAAGTTTACCAACTGATGAATGACAGCAAGTTGTGTCAAAAGGCAGTAAAATAGCATTAAAATGGATACAAAATTGAAACGTTCTCCCAAACACAAAATAATTTGTGAAATATTTCTATCGACATGAAAACATTTATCTAAGATGTTTATTGGTTTAAGATAATAAACAAATTATATGTGTTGCAATTTCGACATATGAAGTTTGTTTCATCCTTGTCTAAATCACATAAGCAACAGCAGGTCCAATGTTCTGACGGTTTATTGCCAATGTAATATGATTTAACCCTATTCGTACCGGGGCTTTTTTGACGTTCAAATCCCAGGGGCGCGCTGATTGAGCGCACCCCCAAGAAAATCTTTCGCATAAAAGCGGTGAACCTGATTTTTTTACAGTAACATTATGTATCTATATTGTACCAAAAAACACCTACTTTGGATGTTTTCAAGCTAAATTACATTCTCACTGCCCCAATCAACATGAGCGGCTGAAAAAAAAGGGCGAAAAATAAGGATTTTTCAAAAAAATGTCCCTAAAGAAGGTTTTTTGACATGAATTAGTTTTTTTACACCAAAACCCTGCTATTAGTATAAAACATGACAAAAATAAACAAAAAGAAGTAAAATAATGTCAGTAAGGTTCATATCATCAGCTGAAACCAGAACGTTCATTTCTTTGAACACGACATACATTTTTGTATCATATGGGCCTGACACGTTGTATTGCCACATGATTGACAAAGTGATTTGACACACGGAATAGATTTTTTCTTTTGGGAATAATTTTCTCCTGCATTCTCAGCCTGACAAACAGTACACCGTTTCCTTGTTTCTGCAAATGCAGGACCAATAGCTGCACGCGGTTCCGGATTACATTGCGCATTACCCAAGACAAGATTTATTTTTTGTTTTGTGATGGACAACATACCATTTTGACTTCTTTTTTGTATGGTTGGTTTCACCAATTCCATGACTAATTGAAAGGCGTATTCAAAAGACTTTTGTTGTAGCGGATCAATACCTTTATTCAGTGAATATATCGTCGAAGAATTTACTCGAGCGGTATCCAACATGTAAGAAAACATAACAAACGTCCACTTTCTTGACTTTGTCTTCGTCGTGTGAAACCCCATCCTCTGATCCACAATATCAGTACCCCCCTTTGTAAAGTCATATAGTTTATATAACCCCAATTTGTGGCAATTATCATCCTTGGTTGTACCTAGGATTGGTTCTAGTGTTGACAACATGAGTACATTTTTCTTTCCGTTTGAAGTTTTCACTACATATGAAGATAAGGACAGCGGCCCATCTTTTTGCCAATACACTTCACTGGACAGTGGCTCTCTTTGTTTGAAATCTTTCATTTCAATTGGAATTCCTTTCCTGTTGATCTGCATTGTACCAACACAAGTGATATCCCTTTCATACAACCAAAGCGAAAGCGGGATTGATGTATATAATCTGTCGAAAGATATATTACGTCCGGCCAGCGAGACAACATTTGATAGTTGTTTTATCATGTATTTTACTATTTCCTCAGTGCCTGGTACATAATAAATTCCTGGATCTCCCTGTGGTTTGCCGCTATATGGAGCTGCAAGGAATGTATACGGATATCGTGCTGCATTTATGGCTTTCAGTAATAAACCGTATTTGGCGGGTTTGTTGGGATTGTACTGTTTGAAACTTATCTGTGTCCTCATTGGATACAGGGTTTCATCAAGTGATAGATAGTCGCCCGGTACAAGGCATGACATGCATTCATAATTGAAAGATTCAAAAACTTCACGCATTGCCGCAAAACGGTCATGTTTCCATCTTTCATCTCTTGTTGTCTCGTCGTCAAAACAAAGGTTTGTACGTATAAAAAAAAACCTATTTCTCGACATAGTGGCGCTGAATATTGGCGGACCATATTGGTTTGAGAATAATCTATGAGCAGATATACAGTTTAGTTTGTATAGTCCTCGATATAGGTACAATCCAATAAATGCATAAATTTCTTCAACAGAGGTTTCTTTCATGTACGAATACCTACTATTTTGCGTCAAGAAATTATCGGGTAGTTTGGACAGAGTGCGTCTAATCTTTCTGTTGGTGCACAACAAAATGTTATTCACAATTTCAGGAGTGAAGTAGAGCTCAAAAGCAGAACGGGGTGATGCAGTTTCACAAGCTTTTGGTTGTGGGCCTTGTCGTCCAGTAATAACATTTGCACGATTATTTCGACCAACATTTCCAGCTTGTGGCTGATTCTGGAAAGTACGAATTATGTCATTTTTCTTCTTATTATCTATTTTGAAAATGCTTTGGATAGACTTTGATTCTGGTGGTATTGGAAAAACGTTATAATTTTCTAAATTTGTAGCGGCAGCAATACTGTTTACTAAGCGATATTTCGTAAGTCGACGTCTCCTCAAATGGTTTGCTCCGGCTTCCTCTTCACTTTCGGACGCATCATTGTCAGCATCACCTACACGGTCATCGTTATCATGTTGATGATCCTCTTCTTCAACTATTTCTTTATCTATGAGACAAACAAAAATACTAAAAATAAATTATCACACATTTTGAAACATATTTTGCTTCTCGCAACCAATGCGCCATATATATACGCGAAGTTAGACAGAGAGATTATATATATGTATATATAATATAGCTATATATATTACCAATTTCACCGCACAATTCTTCCAAATCATCTTCATCATCAAGTTCTTCATCCATAGCTTCGTCTACGTTATCTTCTTCAATAAATCTCAATATATTTTGAATGGCTTCCTCAGATGAAATTCTAGCCTTTTTCGGTCCCATTTTGTAATTTTTTTATTAGACTAATAATATATAAAGGGGTAATTTATGTCACAAACGCAATAATTATATTTTTTATTATATATAAGCCCTCTTTGCTATACCATCTATCCTATTTATCTAATTAACATCAATAAGACTGAAAATATAACACAATTCGAAATATTTCATTTTTCGCTTTTGCGCCTTTTTTGACATTGGCCCCATAATGGCCGCAAAACATAAATTTTTCAGAAAAAAAATTTGCCGGTCTTAACCGCCCTAAAAAAATATTAAAAGTCTGCGAAGCTCATGCGGGTCGCTTAATTTTTCATGAAAAGCCGCATAAAAATGTGAAAGGGTGCGCTCATTCAGCGCACTCCCGGTACAAATAGGGTTAACGTTTGTCCTATATAAAAATTGTTATTTTAAAAGTTAAAACATTAACCTTGAGGAAGCCAAATGCATTGTGAAAATATTATCACCTTGACTTTTAAAAGCAGTTTGCACCTGAAACGGCAAGATCAGATAAAAAATTCATACAGTCGCATCAAATACCTTAAAGACAAACACAAGGCCGACACGTATTTTTACAAATATCGGTTTTCCAATCACCCTGTCTATGGTACTCAGAAGCACGTTTATTGTCATAAATTCTTTAAACCTTTTGCTTTTTAAGAAAGTTCATTAAACAAGTTTAAAGAGGACGAAGATAATCATTATGCTCATAAGAAAACGTATTATTAACCATAGTATATTGTTATGATAAAATATATACTGTTTATTTACAAATGTTAGTCATTGAAAGTGGTTTTTTTATGATTTGTCAGGGCGGCACTTATTTTAACAAGATTATCGATACTTCCAAGCAGTCTTATCATAATTCGTGTATCAGTATTTTGAAGGTACGCACTTGCCGTATGACTTGCTCGATTAACAAAGTAACTTTTTGCAAATCAGTGTTCTTTGGGATTTCGACAAAGATTTCAAAGCAGTCATTAATTTGTGTATTCCTTGAGGTGGTCAAATCTCTATGTTCTGGTGAATTTTAAACTACCTTAGTTGGGTATAAAAACCATATAAGACAAACTGTGGCTAAAATTTTAACCCATGTAATAAAGGTGCTAGAAGCCACAGTCGTTGGTACTTTAAAGCGATGTGCAAGATCACATCAAGCCAAGTTTTATTTTCATAAGTGTCATCAAAAGCTTATCTTTGCTTGGTATTTTAGTTTCCCTTCCTAATTTCTTTCGTGACTTTACGGATGTCCCGACTCTCCATTTTATTTTGAAAAATGATATAGCACCGCATTGGAAGAGCTAATGTTTGGACAACCTGTATAAAATAGAGCATCTTGGTCATTTTTTAGTAATGATTCATACATCGGTTTTGTAGATTTTTACCAGTGTTACGCATTTCTTGTTTTTTATGATTAGTCTTTTATCTTTTGATTTAATTATGTCGATTTCTTTTAAAAGCTGCTGATTGTTTGTCTCGACAAAAGATAACTGGTACAAAGCATCTTCCATTATCTTTTGTTCTGCTGTAAAACCAGGCTCAGGTGGTAAAGGTTCCAGCAAGCTAGCAAGTGTGCAAAACAATGTTATCTTAAGTCTTATTCATCTTTACATTTACTAGGCTTATAATCAAGTTTTCTTCGCTTACTAAAATATCTAGGGAACAGCCTACCCACTTTTTCATAAGCACAAGGATAGCCAATGTTGCAGATAGGGTATGAAAAGTCTGTATTAAAGTGTTCTGAACATACTTTTCTTTTTATATTTGTGCAGTTAAATAAATTTTCCACATTTCTGTGCCACTTGGATTTTTCTTTCTCCCAGGAAACGGATAAAGCCTAAAATAAAAATAAAGCCAGGCAAAACAGTGAAACAGATGACCAATTAATTAGCTAGTTGTGATAACAAAATTTAAATTATAAATTATGTGGATCTTATCCGCAATATGTTTTAACCATGCTGTACTGGCACAATTTCATTTAATCATCCACACAAAGAAAACATGCCCTCAAAGCTTTGTTGTCAATTATATGCTTGTTTAGCAAATTAATTTTTAGAAACAGATTACGCAAAGTAGACATCTAATCTATGGCTTAAAGAGCGATCCTCTTTTAACTATAATTTGAACCATAACATGTTCTTGACTGAACGTTGCTTTGCACGAGCACGAATGTGGGCATAAACACTCGTGAAGCGAACATTCAGTCTTTTTTTCAAGGAATATTGGCTGTGCATGAATCCTATAACACAGCAGTTAGTCGATTTTTCTTTCTTTTGCTCTGCTGGCCACGTTTTTTTCTGCATTAATGTTTTCGTTAGGAGTGTATTCTGTGATGTGTTTTTTCCCAATGTGAGTTGCACTGGAATTATTTCCCAGTCTATTTTACGAATGATCTAATACGGATGTTATACTCTGGACCCGTTTGTTTGTTCAGTACACACGAAGGCTCTACACTAAAAATAATAAAAAAGCAGATACCCAGGTTATTTTACATTGATTTAAAAAGTCTCAATAACAACAAATGCAACGTCCCATACTTTTCAGAGACTTTGATATTGGCCATTACTCGAAAGTACCCCTAAAAATCTCTATGAAATCGTTATAATGGGGAAATATAATACTCCTGTTAGGATTATCCTTAGAACTTGAAACTTGCAACAGAGTTTTGTTTCATTTAAAAGAATAATTTCTTAATTTGGACACAATCGGAAAAAAAACGGCTTTTGGGCAATTTTTGGCAATTTTTTATTCGATCAATGTAAAACCGGAAAATATGTTAAATAACTTTTATTTAGCTTCCAGAAGCTTCAAACAGAATATAAAAATTCGCTTTAGAACAAAAATAATTACATTTTAAGCAGATAATGACATTTTTACCAAATTTCAAGTCACAGAAAATTTGCTGACGCATGCAAAAAATTTTTGCTGCCATTTTGTTCCTTTTATAACGTGCTATGTGTGTGGCAGGTTTGATTAAATTTTTGCAGCTTGTCTGTTGGTCCAACCACTTATCGCGTCAAGTTTGCATGCATGTTGTCATCATAAATTTCTACTATGCAGATTATTGTGCACAATGCCACGGTTGTGCAACCCTGAACAAATTTGCATAGATCACATAAAGCTGAATACCAAAAATAAATAGGAAATTCGGATGGCCTGCCATTACTACATCAGCTTTGCTTCGGCTAAAATATTGGTTTTGATGAGTGTCCATTAAATTCTTTTATCGCAACCTTTTTGTGTGATGCTTCTTACAATGTGACATTTTACAGCCCCCAAAACACCAGATGCAAGGACATTATGACATTCTAAGTCATCACTAATGTTGAAATTTTTACTCGGACAGAGTCTCAGTAAAGATTTACACAAACTTTGTTCGTGTAAAGCTATGGTCAAAACACCTGAAGCAATAAAAATCAAATTTGAAGGGAAATTATTGCATTGTGTTTTGTTTGACATTGCTATGTTGTTTTTTACAACGTTGAATATTAATTGTGGGAATAATCCATCGTGGCTTACAAAGTTTAGTGTATTTTACCACAAAAGTAAGTTTCTTTTAGGTATACTAAACAACGAATGAAAAAAACCTTAGCTACAGAAATATGAAATGTCGAGAGCAGGCTCCAACAACACAGCAGTATATATATTTAAAGTAGGAAATGTTATTAAAAAATTAAAATTAAGTAATGGCATCAAGGTTCAAATTATTAAAGTCAAAAAACATTCAGGCATAAACACAAAGTTTTTATGAAAGAAAGTCAGTGTGTCAATATAAATACATAATTTCACAAAGAACAATAATTCAAAAGGGGTTGCTTTTTCAATTAACTTGGTTGCACAGGCTTTCCGGGGTTTAGCCTCTACATTAACAGTATCTGAAAATTACCTTGCTCCTAAACTTTGTAATGCAATTTTTTCCTTACAATATCATCTACAAAGGTAAATCCTAAGAAAGATGAATCTTCTGTGTAAATAATCTTCATGCTCAGTAGACCAATTCTTTGTTGGGCAGTTAATACCATAGAAGTATTTATTTTAATGCTTTTTAAACCATGAACAACGTCTAAAATAATTGTTAACTTTTATCACTTTCATACATGCCATTAATAAATAGTTGTTGGTCTCTCTTGCCAAACACCTGATTCTTTATTTTTATAGCGAAAAAAAGAAACAGTGTATGCAGACATTCTACCATGGTAATTTTGACTTTGGCAATAACAACACAAGTAATTACACACAGGGTTCAACCTATTTCAAATTTTGTTGATGTTTTCCATATCAGATAGGGGCAAAGGGGTTCGATGTGCTATTGACATTTTCTTTTGACAATGTCCTCTCCTGAACTTAACTGAGAACCTGAAACAAATTTTCTCATAATTTAAATTGTTATAGAGCTATCAGTGAGATGAAAATTTCCCATTATACCATTAAACCAGTAAAAAGAAAACCACCCAAATCCATACACAGAACCATATTCCTTTATACATTGTTTCAGTTGCAACATCAGATGGTTATTTGGCACAACTATACGTATTTTGAAATTGACAACAAAGTACCTTTAACAATTCATGTGCCTGTTTTATCCCTGAAACGTTATAGACCGTTTTTATTTTCTGCAAACAGTACATGGAGTAATCAAAGTCCAGTGCTTCCCCTCATCAGCTTCTATAGATTTGTAGGCAACAGATCCTTCATCTTTTTAATTTTCAATCAATTTAAGCTAACTGGGATTTACGGATATAACTATGTTCCATAATATCAACATCAGTATGCACAGGATGAATCACGATAAATTTTGGGTATTGCACCACTTGAAGTATTTTCACGCGCACTCTTGTTCTTTTGAAAATTTGAATCAGAAATAGCCATTTTTTTAGCCAGTAATTATCTGGTCCTTATCCTGCTATATGACACTCGTCACTTTTAAATGCCTCGTGTATCAATTTTACGGCTTAAATATATAGAACATAAAACGTTATTAACCCTAAAGTACAATTATCCTGTATCAATACGAAAAATCGCGAATATATAACACTCGTCTCTTTTATGTCACAAAATCTTCTCGAGAGTTTATGATGCGCGAGTCGACTGGGCCTTCCTCGTCCTTGTTTTCAAAAGTTCGAGGAAGGTAAAGAGCAGACATATTTGTTTTTATTCTTGTTTCATAGTTTTCGATTGAAGTAAAACTCTTGTAAAAACTCCAAGTGAATCGAATACTCCGGCTGTAATCTTTAGAATTTGACGTTTTGTTGGTGCATTAATTGTTTTGTTCTTGTAACGTATACTGATTGTATAATTTTGCTGTTTCCAATCAAGTCCAAGGACTTTCATAGTTTCTTCCTTTGCACGATCTTCTTCAGGAATGTGCTGCATTACTTCTGAAGAGTTCGAAAGCCATTCACGTAGATTCATTGAGATTTCGTCGTTAAATGTCTGTTTTGCTTCGTTGTACAGTTGAATTACCCTTGTTTGTCAATGTAAACTTCGTTTGCAATCTTTGATGCTGTTTCCGTTTGAGTGTTTTTTGGTGATGTTGAATACTTCCTGCAAGTGAAAAAACACTCGCGTTAACTCCAAACGAGACTCGTGTGTATCTGTAGATTCGTAGGGTATCTGCTGTAACGGGTTTTGATACATCCTTCAGCCATAAGAAGCGAGTTGCATCTATGTCATCCTTTTGAAATTTTGAATATTTTGGTAATCTGATTTATCTGCAATTGGTTCTATCACTCCTTTCTTTAATTAATCCTTTATGATTTCGTCGTATGATTTCAGTAATTCTTAGTTAATTTAATTCGACCGTACGCAAGTTGATAATTGTTAGGTAAATTGGGGTCTTCTGATTTCAAAGGCCATCGAACATGGTATCTTCCATTTTGTATTTTTACAGTGTTCTAAAACTTGGTCATATGTTAATTCTTCTACTCTTCCATTTATTCCAATGCATTCTAATTTCCAAAATTCATCCATCGTTGGCTTGATCTGATTTTCGATTGTTTCATCCTCGTTGTAGATTATCTTTGCTTGTACAATCCGTGGCATGCAAATACATTTCGGCAGCATAGTGTGATGATAAGAATGACTGAAGCATGGTCTAAAAACAGCATGGTTTTGTAACCCTGCTGTTTTTAGCGCGCTTTCGCAAAAAAGAAAGACAGGAATAAGACTATGTTCACACATTGCGGATAAATGTCGTTAATGATTCAGTTCCGCTATAAAAAGTGAAATGATTCTGCTCATCTGTTTTTCCAAATACATGTTCACACGTCATTCTGGAAAAAAAGGATTTCGGAACGAAATTTATCCGCAATTTGGGAACATAGTCTAACTCTAGAATGCAACTGCTACATTCTGACCGGCTAATTATTGCAGGGCAGTTGCCCTATAAATTTTGTTGATCGTGGTCGTATCAACTCAACTAAGCAAGAAGCCCACACCTCTAAAATTATACTAGCTGTTCGCCTGTAAATAAGGCAACAGTGCGAATCTTACAATCTGTACTATTACATAAATGACCAAAAAAAAATTAAAGGTGTCCAACAGCTGCAATATATATTTGACATGTAAAATCTAAATCTACTAAGATTACCTGCCCTATGACCCTCTGACAATGCGAAAAATTATTCGGAAAGAATTTTACCAAAGCATTTCAAAATATATCTCGAAAAATTATTCGGAAAGAATTTTACCAAAGCATTTCAAAATATATCTCACACAATAAAATTCAAATCAATGCCAAACACAAATCTCTCTCGATGTATAACAAAGGGAATAAACGTTAAGGAAGCGTAAAATTCTAAGTGTCATAAATATTTACCCAATTTATAAACTTGTTACAAAATACTAAAACACGCTAGAATATACTAGAATGATATAAAACAATAAACAATAAATATAAGAACAATAGAAAAGAAACAATACCGAATGTATTAAGAAATACCTAAAGTGTTTAGATCTTTAGAAAAAAACTGGAAGTAATTTAAGATGAAGTGAGACATTTTGCTGTGATACTTCAATATTGAGAACTTTCTGTAGACTAGAATATAAACGCAAACACTGTAAAGGAACTAAACGTTTTTAACGACCACGACTACTTCATAGTTCGTAAGAGAGGTCTACAATATTTGCATATTAACAGCATTATTTATCATGATTTAAACCAACAAACCCGAAAGAAATGTTGTGAAGGTGACATACTTTAGCGAGATTTTAGCTTTTACAGAGACTTGTTTGAGCACCATCACCAACAATGGATTGAAAGGTTTATTTTAGTATCATCGTAATCATTTAATTTTGCCATTGAAAGCAAAAAATGAAGTTTCTCATTACGTCTCATTCCACATTAAAATTCCACATTAAATAGATATTGAATTTAAGGTTTTCTTGACAGGATAAGTGATATTTTTACTTCATGTAAGAAATATAAAATAATACATGTTTGGCAAGGAAAACTAGGATACTTTTAATTTTATATTTTTTATGTAAAATTAAACACTAGAACCGCAAACTTATCGTAAACGTTATCTACTTTCAGCTAACCATCTAGTTATTCTATTCTAATCGGTCGGATACAGCTCCTAAAAGAGCTATAATAAACAAAATTTAGCAGAATTTTTCTCTAAATCAATTTTTCTAAATCTAGTAGCGTCACAGTTCTTGGTCGTAGCAATTTCTTTGGGACAAGCTTTCTGATCCTTCTGAATATGAGCTTTAGTGTTTAAACATTTCTCCCATCCGAATTTATTATGTGAAACTGAAGAATAGGAAATAGATGAAAAAGAGGAAAATATTTGCGAATCTGGCTGAAGTCGTTGCTGACTACGGTCAAGTGTCTAATACCATTGATGATTTGGAATAGAATGTAGACCCTATATCAACAATTGGAAATGGATTATGTGAAGAGTTTTTGAATGCACCGTGCCAATGTAATCCCCTCGGCAAAACGTCAATGTACCATTTTCCATATAGTTGTTGCCAAAGTCGGCTTAATGGAGTTAATGGTAGTAATGTGTGCGTAATCATATTATTGTTAACAGGTTATGTTTGGAAATCAGCAACAAAATTTGGCTGTCATCCTACTCAGTAGTTGTATGCCTGTTTTTTGTGGTGCAATAGATCTGGATAATCAATTGTACCACCAAAATAAGATAGAAGGTATTCTCCATATCGAAGAAGAATTAAAGATCTTACTACCTCAACTCGAACAAGAAAGCTGGGCGGCTTAGAATCTAGTGAACCGGTTGCAGAAAAGAAGGCATTGGAATACGCAGAAAAAAGAAACTACCGAAATAATTTTTCACATTTTGCGGGAAACAAACTTTCGCAGTTCTAACAAACAAAACGTTTTTGCGGTTGATTGAGAGAAAGAAAAATTATTGTTTATTTGTACTCTGATAACTATAATTACAAAAAGAATAACACGCCCTTTTTAAAGTAAAATACCAAGCATAGACGGTAAAAAATCAAAAGATTAAAATATAAGAGAAGCTTTTTGTAAAAACTATTTACACCATCAGTCTCTATGTACAACTAAATTCTTACAATAAAATCAACCTACTTTTAAACTTTCAACCATCCATGATTATTCGACTTGGGGGTAATTAAAAGCCCGATTAATTACGTAAATTTAAGTAATCCCATTGCAAAAAAGTGACAATGATTGTTGATCTACAATGATCATTTAATTCCGGTTTGCGTAGATTAATAAGAAAAACTCGAAAATTTTTCTTTTGCGGAAGTGGCAGCGCGCATCTCTTTTGATTTTTTACCGTCTATGCTTGGTATTTAACTATATTTACGTTTTATACTTATTTAAAGGTAACACGGTCGTTGTAGATATGTACTTCGACTAATATTTATGCATTTTATAGCAGCGATATTCTCAGCGACCATTTATAATTGAAAATTGTTCGGGAATGAACTTCTGCAGTTCGACGAAAACAAAACAATTTGCGGGAAAACTTTTGCGAATTCTACAAAAAACGCAAAATTTATTTTCGGCAAATTAGGTCAATTTATATTGATTCTTAGTTTTGATTACTTATTTGCTGTTGATATGATAACGATAACGACGCCAAAAAGATATAAAGTTGCTTTTTCGCTTGTTTGCATTGAACGACGGTACATTGACTATTTGCTCGGCGCTTTATGCATATTAAAAGCGAAGGAGTAAAAAGTTATAAACATAATGGCATGCCATGATGTGTGCACTTTTTTGTTTTACCGTTTTGAGATACAGTAATCCGTCCATCACTTTACAACAATTGACTTACTAAATTTTACTAAAAACACGTCAGGGCTAAGAAACAGTATTTGTTGATAAATATAAAAGGCGTTGTTCAAGAAAACTAAAAACTTTACTTTTAAAAGCGTAGAATTAGTATTTTTTTATTTACTTACACGAGTAAGTAAATAAAACAAGTGAGCGGCGTAAAGCACGACCCAAAGTGGCGTTACACCAAATTTCCCGAATAGCGGAATTAGGGCCGGCGAAAAAAGAGCCAATAAGGTAGTTAATCTTTCATATATTATTTCCTTTGTGATTTTATAGATGTGTTAAGGGCCGGTAAAAAACACATAGTTGGCGCGAAACATGCTGTTTTTTTATCTGTTTCCTATAAAGTCCGATAATAGAATTCAAGAGAGGAACTTTTGTGAAAACATTGGGCGACCTTCTCTCTTTCAAAGAGATTGTTCTTATAAATGAAAAAAGTTTTAAAATTAATGAACGGGCGCTCAGTTCTGAATAGTTCAAGTAAGACATATAACATACCTGAAAAGGTGCACAGCTTTCCTAATTACGAAGTGGCGCAGAAATTACAAAGTTGCGCATAACAGATGTGTTTTGTTGTTGCTAAAATCACTGAAATCTGAAATGGAAACCTTAACTGTTAGAATCTCTCGTGCTATCATTGACTGTTACTACTATTTGTTATTTAGAAAATGACATAGAATTTGACAACACCGAAATACTTCCCGATGAAAACACAGGTAAAAAATTGTTTAAACGTTCTTAAATAATTGAATATCTGCGGTGTAGTTTTTGGTAGAACGTCACCATTCCTTACTTATTAAATTTTGTAATTTAGGCCTTGTCGTTGACAACAACAAGATTAATGCTGAAACTGTAGATGATCATAGTGATAGTATGCTAAATCATGTATATTTTCACACGTTTTTGTTGCTTTCTACTAATTCGTACATAGCGTACACATAAGTTCACAAATTTCTTAACATCTTAAAAATGCAGCTTGTAAATATTCTTAAGATGTTCTTAATTTTCTACCTTTACTGCATAAATTCCTTTGTTTACTTGGATTTGTCAACGTTTGTTTATACTTTAATGGAAAAATTTTGCAGTCAAGCTTCACAAAGTCTTATAATGTTCTTAACATGTTCTTAATATATTCTTATATACTTATATACTTTCTTATAAAGACACGTGTACCATATGTAAAATAAAAAAATATTTATCAATTGCATAAGCTTTTTTGCACCTATTTTATAAAACCATTTATGTATCTGGTATTTACCACTTGGAAAAACATGCATTTTTCTTATTTCTTCTATTTCCTTCTCAAATAACATAATTTACATTCTTTGGTGATGATACAATTTTTTTTGCTTAACCGTACGTTGAAGATTATTGGATCGCTCTTTAAAAATTGTCTTGTGTGGCGTAATTGCAAAAACAATTACTACGAAAATATTTTTATGTACTTTTAACCTACTCAGTAAGCTATTCTTCGTACCCAGGTTCTTTTCTACTCCCCAGTATGGCTAACCGTCATAATCATGGGCCTGGAAAGATAGCTGGGTCCGAGATTGCCTACTCCACTGCAAATTTGAATAGCTCTAGCGTTAATTTTAATGACATGGTTTGTGACGCTATATATCTACGTGTCGGAAGATGATGAAGATGAAGTCATTGATTTTATGATGACGCCAAATTCTATTGACAGCCTTATGGGACAATTTAAGCACTGGCTAATGAGTGTTAATGGTCGTTTTAAGAACGAGACAATCGCTCAACAATGTTGCCAACAAGTGTTAAGTACACTTAAGATGATAAGTCCTGGTGAGTTCAACACGACAGAAATGGTTAGTCGAGATTCATCGAGAGATCATTGACAAAATTTTTTGATAAGTTGAGACTTCCTGAGTCCATAAGAACATATTTAAATTCATTAAAGCGTTTTTATGAATTTGTGCTTTGCAACAACCCTAAAACTGTTTATGCATCATCTCAAGAATGTCACCGAATGACGTGCGTTCAAAACTGGTCGTCTAAGTACGAAAATAATATATGAAAATTTGAGAAGCAAGCTGAAAATTCAGCCTGGTTAGAATAACCAGACTGAATCTTCTGCATGAGTATGATCATTCGGAGCTGGCCACCGAATCGTGGTTTTTACACAAGCCTTGTACGAAGAATCTCAGGCATACGTTGCTATTCGCAATATGCTCCCGGGTATTGGCATTTCCTTGTCTTTGGTTGGTGACCAATTTTCAGCAATTGCAATTTAGCAGAAAAACAAAGTTGGAGGCTCACTGCAACCCTTGTCAGAAAGTCGTTTATATCAAAAGTTCATGGGGAGATACCAGAACTAAAGTGAGACCTAGCAAATATGATGTGCCACAGTGAGGCTACAGCTAGCAAGTCTTACTTTCTTCAAGAAAAAGCAAAAACCGTTTCGGTAACATTTGCTAACATCAATGAAAGAATGCGGTGTGGTGGAGAGGAGAAGTAAAGGAGAGGTTTTGCAACGAGATAAGGTCAGGAGATACGATTACTCTTGATGCAGTCTGAGAAAAGATATCTCCTGGCAAGTTTCCTTCAATGACAGAATCACAGATACGAGACAACGTCTAATATTTTCAACGCAATTCTGTCAGTCAGACATATTCTCTACGAAGGAATGCAGTTAAAAGTCTGAAAACAGACAGAATTGCAAACGTGGATGAAAATAAAGTCGAACAGCATTGTAATGTATTACCGCCAAGCGTAAGCGAATCATTTACCAAGGATGAAGGCAGCTCGTTATTTCTTCGGCGCGTAGAATTTCTTCCTAACGAAGAGAAATTAATTCGAAGGTGGTTTAAAATATTTATAGAAAATCGCTTGTGAAAAAAGACGCAATCTCTAAAATTTTTCAAAAAGACGAAGAAGTGCAAAAAATTTTAAAATAATATGGGTTGCGTAGACTCCTATTAAAAATAAGAACTGAACGATCTAAAAGAATAGTCGTGATTAAAAAACATACAGAGGTGAATATTTATCATAGCACATCCGTATTTCATTCTCAACAGAGAATGCTTCACTCCGATCAGACCTCTGATCATGACGGGCGGGTATAATGCGTGTAAGTCATATTGTAGAAGAACTACTTTGTTCATCACTAACATACTGCCTGGCGGTGAGCGGGATTCTATGAACCCTGACAAAATTCTGTTCGCGATGTTAACCGGCTTACATTATACATCAACCATACATCAGCATGCCTACCAAGTTCCCCTCACTTTGCACGGCTGTAGCTATGATAGGCCTGTCTTCACCATGCTAGCACGTTGGATAGATTAATTATCATGATGCCGCAGAACCGCAGAATTCAGAAGTTGATTTTCTTGAACCACACAATGATATTGACGCACCAGCAAAAGAACACAAAGATAAATAAACTCCTTATTTTATACGTTATACACAATTATTTGTGGCCACCTTAATCTTCTTGCCAAATGGTGGTTCTGTTTTTTGTTTTTGTTTTCAGTAAAATGAAATTATAAATATCATTTTTTAGAAAAAAATGTGAAAACGAGGCTACTGTGGTACAAAAGGAAGTCATCCCGTCTGGTAGCGCGAATATTGTTGTAGGTGATCATTTTTACCAGAGTTCTTAGCGCTAACGTGAAGCATTATGGTCGGAAATTGATAATAAGAACAATAGAAGAAATGTAAATAAGCTAGTATTTAATTTTTTTTTCATTTTTCTGTTTAGAAAATAAATGTGATGGTGTAGGAAAATTAATTCCACTTGCTAATGAAATTTTTTTTTTTTTTTTAATTGATAACTTTTTAATCTTAACTTTAATAAATAAAAGTAATAAAATTATTTATATATTATATAAAAACGAGTTAAAAATTTTTCGTGAAGATGATGTAGACTAAAAAGATTAGAGGAGATAGCTGCGAGAACGAAAAAGAGAGGACTGTTGGGGACTTGATGCCTAATGTGTGCCAGCTATTAGAACAAACAAACAACAAAAATAACCCCTTTTTGCATGATTTTTTTTTTTTTTATGAAACCTATGTTATTTCATTTATTTTAACCAACTAAAAACATATTTAAATCATAATTTGCAAAAAAAAAGAAATTTGCTGACATAATCAATTTTTTAAGACTGTATCATATATGATACATTATGCACAAAAAGTTATTAAAACACCAAAAAAATTTTTGGGAAAAAAGTGTTTTAAAAGCTAAAAAAGGCCAAAAATTGCCTCAAACTCGTATATGAATTGAAAATTTTATCATTTCAAATTTTTTTCCTAAAAGGACCAAATGTCAGAATTGGTGAACACCACCTGCTGGTGGCCAGTTGGCAGCACAAGGTGGAAAACGGGTAAAAATAAATGGAAAAGTTATGTCAATCGAAGATCAAAACATATATTATACAGTATAAATATTATAATTAGTAAATGTTACTCCACTCAAGCACTCTGTTTAAATCATGTATGGAATTTCTTAAAACAATTCCTGTCCTTATTTAAACATAAAGCGACATTACATTTCTCACAACATACATAGGTTAATGTAGAGCATTTCTGGTATTTGCAGCGAGTGCGAGAATCATTGAATACAGGCCAGTGAGCAAATTTATCGGTACGAACCTCCTGATGGGGCATTGGTATTTTAGGTCCCAGACGGTCAACGCCATTATCAATTGATGGTCGACCACGCTTTCTATTTGGAGTTTTCTGGTAATGGCACAATAAATCAGCAACAGCTAGTTTGAACTTTACTAAAGGCACATTTGGATCTTGGTTTCTCCATAAAATCCAAGCATTGACTACCATCATATCAATTAAGTGGAAGAAAATTCTGTGATACCACTTTTTCGACCGGATTTTGTTGCGGTAATACCCTAAAAGCGAATCTAAAAAGTCTACGCCTCCCATATGTTTGTTATAAATCGTAACAAGGTTTGGGCACGGTATCTCGATATGTTTGTTTTCTTTTTTTGAAAACCTCTTGACATATCTTGTTGGTTCGCTACCAACAAAATTAGATAGCAGGGTTACCACCTTATTATCAAACCACGAGACAACGCAGACATCAACATCATCTATTGTTGCGACACGTTCTTCATGAGTTCCGCGACCTTTCTTTTTTATTTCTTTATCTGACGATACTGGACATTTTCCTATTCGGTTACGACGAACTGTCCCTACCATTTGTATACCTTTTGTATACATATACACGTTTAGTGGAATACTATTGAACCAATTATCAACATAAAGTTTGTAATTACAGTTTTCAGGAATAACTCGTGCTAATCGTACGACAACGTTACTGCTTGCACCAAGATCAGGCTCATTTTGGGCACATACATTATCTGCTCCACCAGTAAAAACTTCAAAATTATAACTAAAGCCTGAAACGCCACTCAAAACGAAAACTTTGAAGCCCCATTTATGTGGTTTCTTAGGGTTATATTGTTTGATGGAATGCCGCCCTTTGAAGGGGACAATCTGTTCGTCAACAGCTAAACTTTCTTCAATAGGTATTGTTCGAAGTTGCTCATTTAATTTGTTAACCAGTGGGCGAATTTTATTTATTTTGTCAGTTTTATCAGCAGTAGCATTATCACTAAAATGAATAAAACGTTTTATTTCTTCAAAGCGGTTGACTGTCATCACTTTTGCTACTTGGGGAATACCGATCGAGGACGACCAGTAATCTCGAGTACTCGGTAACTTGACGATTGACATATATAAAACACACGCAATAAATTTCTGAATGTCACCTTCTGTGATATCAACAGGTTTTTCTGGACGTGATTGAACTGAATATAAAACAGTTTGGCGTGCAATATCTTCGATCAAATCTTTAGGGAAAAGGTAGAAAAAATACGAAAGCTCTGATCCAAGACCCTCCAAATCATCATCTAGTTCATTTTGGTAGTCAACTTTAAACTCATAGTTCTCCTTTACTTCAAGATTCTTTTTCTTCCAATTAATCGGTATCTTTTTTTTTGCAGCAGCAGTTGTTTTTTTTGCATCCGTCGCTGTTTTTTTCGAGGTAGCCGCAATCGAACTCAGTGCCAAATTGTCATCGCTATCACTTGATGAGTCATCATATTCTGATGACGTTGACTCAATTATTAAATCTTGTTGGTTTGCAGCATTGTAATATTCATTTTCGCTGTCTGAATCAAGATCGTCATCAGAAGATTCGTTTGGTTCAGGAATACCCCTAACATTTACAAATGGTTGTACTCGGTTAACGCCGACAGGTTTTCGCCCATAAAATGATCTTACGCCAATTGCTAAAAATAAAAATAATTATCTAGAAATGAATTACTATGCTAAACACATCAAATATACTCACTATAAAGGCTATTTGTGTGTATGGGCATCAAATAAAGATAATAAAAGAAATCACGTTTTTAGGCAAATAGCTAGCTAATATTCTTTTTTTGCATAGTGTATCATATATGATACAGTCTAAAATCTGGAGTTTATGAAGAAATTATAGAAAAAAACTTGTAAAAAACTTGTTCCTAGACATAAACAACCTACAAATAAACTGTATGAATTTATTCAGCTTCGTAGCATCAAATTAAATATGATTTTAAACATGTTTACTTACATGGACCTTGAGATTTGCTGCCGGACGCCATCTTGTAAACATATGAAAGTATTCAGAAACGGGAATTATGAAATTTTATATAAACCTTGGTTTAACTTACTAAGAACTATCGAGAGAACCCGTATATCAAGTTTATTTAGCCTAAAATTAGATAGTGTGACCAGAGATAAACAAAACACAGACTGTATCATATATGATACGCTATGCGGAAAGGGGATAAATATTGAAACAACAAACAATATAAAAAACAATATAATAACTAAAACAGAATGTCAAAGCCTGGCTTCGTCACATGCGAAGCTGAAGTCATCAGCTGGCTCCACGTTAACCTTCACAGAACGACTACCCCTCAGACACAACAAAGCAGAACGCATTATTACAAAACTTAATTTACATCTTATCCATGACATTATTCGTTCATACTTTTGTCCCGTCTTGTTAGCAATCTTTTCAGCGAGATGTTTGTGAAATATGGTACCTTCTTGACTCATACCTCCATTAATGGAAAAAACAAGTGGAGTAAATGAGCCATGTTCAAGGTTGATGACGCGGTCGTTATATTTCCTCTTCTTTTCGCTCTCGTGATTCCTATATATTGCTGCTACT
Organism: Hydractinia symbiolongicarpus; assembly: GCF_029227915.1. NCBI lineage: Eukaryota > Metazoa > Cnidaria > Hydrozoa > Anthoathecata > Hydractiniidae > Hydractinia > Hydractinia symbiolongicarpus. The sequence goes on along the minus strand of NC_079875.1, from coordinate 23,393,348 downwards.
AGAATGTTCGCTTGTGAGTTGGAGTTGACATTGGTAATTCGAACGTCGAAATAAGCGGATTGTCCCGGACGCCAAAAACCGCGAGCTCGTATATCTAGTCGGGCTTCATCATTTTCAACCGGTTGTAGTTTCGGTTCAATTTCAACGTCATTGCATGCCATTTTAAGAAGGTTTGCCTCAAAATCTCTTACGTTGTCGTGACGAATAGAAACAAATCCTCCCTTTTTGCAGTTCATGGCATGATTCGTATCGAATGGTTGTCCACATGCACACTTTGATGGTAAGTTCTTGACTTTGCGATTATATCTTAAAGCCAATGCATCACGGAATTCGTCCTTTGATAAATCAAATCCTTGGTCTTTCAGGGGGAGGACAGTAAGCCAACTTGATGCGCCTTTTTCGCAATTCTGAGAAAGAACTCTTGACAATTTATTATCAAGTTCACTGATTACATTCTCAGGTTCTTGTCTCTGTAAGGCTGTGACTAATTCCGTTCTGTCATGGCGAACTTGTCTTACAGTTTCTTTTGAAGGGATGTCGTTACCTTGAGATACAATCACTTCAACAAGGGGTGCAGATATGGCCAGTGATGAACTACAATCAATTTTCGCTTTTTGAGTCAACACAGGTATGCCCATTCCGCCATCTCGAATTGGTAATTTGAACAGTTTACGATCAGTTTCAAATATGGTCTCTCCAAACAAAGCAGGCAGGAATTCGTCCTCGATGACTTTATCAAGTGGTGTGAGGAAATCCTCCATATTTGGAATAGTTCTCATAAAATAATTGAATTTATGCATTTTGCCATGAGTATAAGCAGCAAATGCGGCTTGTGGTTCGCTAATTGCGATCTCAGCTAATTTTCTCATTTCATTGCACCACTGATCCACTTTTTCCGTTGCATACTGCTTTTTATAATCTGCACTACCAATTACAGCTCCTAAGTGACGTTTTCCATCTATTGTGTATTTAATAGAGGAGCCACTAAATTCTTTTTTGGCAAGTTCGAGTACCCTATCGTCCTTCGCTATTAACCACGATTTCGATTCATTAACATGGTATCCGTATTTGCGTCCTTCAGATATCACTAAGTTCCACCATCGGAGTAAACCGTTCACAGTGCCAGCACCTGTAGCATCGTCCGCCAACCAGACCTGCTTTACGGAAGCGATAGATCTCAATCGATCCTGTATAATAACGGTACTGATCGCGTAAAAGGACATAGCAAGATTGTCTCCCTGAGTTGTGCCTTCTTGTGATAATAACTCAGTTTCTTTTCGTACAATAAGTCTCGATGCCTTTCTGTAGGTATTGATTAGTATCGTGGCAAAGTGTGGACAAGTATATTGTACATTATGAAGTGCAACATTACGGTTTAGTGTGTTGAACGCATTACTCGCATCTACCAGTATGACAGCCTCGCATTGTTCAGTCTCGAAAATAGTTCTCATCGCATGAATAGCAGCTTCGGCGCCACTTTCGACACCTGTGGCGACTTGTATGTCTTTTTTGAGAGTCCAGCCGATGGCTTTGCCCATTATACGGCGCAACTCCTTAAAAGACCTAAAGCACTTTTTGAGAAACCATATGCATGTAGTTTCGCTATTAACAGATTATGATCCACACAATCAAAAGCTTTACTCAAATCCATCAATAGCGCCCTTACAGCATTTCCTTTATCAGGATCTTCTCGCCACGATTCTATCATGTGAAGCAAAACATGCTGGCTGCTAAAGCCCTTACGAAAACCTGACATAAAAGGTGATAATTTACTATCAATAGATTCATAAATCTGATCAAACATAATACCTTCAAAAATTTTTGATGCACTGCTCAATTTACTAAGAGGACAATAATTCGATTTTGATGAACGATCTCCGTTTTTAAAGAGTGGACAAATATCAGCCAATTATATGGCTCTAGGGAAAACTTCATCAACAATAGATTTCTCAAACAGCTTGTTGAGATATTCTCCGTACACATCGACGTAATGTTTGAGTAAACACGGTGGAATTGCTCCTTTCGGACCGGATGTGTTTTCTTTTAGGTTACCAATATACTTTTTCATGATATGAATTTCAATTGATTTGAAGCTCATTTTGTTGGTAGTGGTAACATGTTTTTTTATCCATATTATACTTGGATGCTCTTCATAATTCTTAATGACGTTTTCAATATCGTTTCTAATATCGTTATAGTTTTCGTGCAAAATTCCATCAATATTCAAAGAATTCGTGACATTAACAAAATGATCATTTATTATATTTGCTATATGTTCTTTTTCACGAATTATTTGATCATTTTCAACTATTACTTGGACTGTATCTTTTACACATTTGTTGGAAAATATCGGTTTTACAATTTTCCAGAACTTTTTGTTATCAAAAATGTTGTTCATATTTAGTGGTGTGTAATAACTTCTATTCGCGTCTCTACAAACAGTCACACATTTGTTTCTTTGCCTTTTAAAGTTTTTCCAGTTTTTAATAGAAGGGTGCTTTTTGTAGATATTTTTAAATCTCGATCGAATCATTATCTCCTTTCGTACTGCTTTTGTTATAAATGGAGAGTTATTATTTCTAACAACTTTGTATTTTATAGGGGCGTGTTTGCTGACCAACTGACTGAATTGTTCGTCAAAGTCGTTGTGTCAATGTTCGTCATTAAAAAGTCTGTAACAACGATAATTTATAATTTTAGGATCTTTCTTTGGTATTTCCACATTTAAGAAAGTTACAACTATACCGTGATAATCAGAAAGGTCGTTTTTCAAAATGCTGGTGTGGTGGAATCGTTTAGAATCAGACACCCATATGTGATTGACACATGATGGATTTTGTAATGATTTGTGACACGTTAGTTTTTTAATGAGGTTTTCTAAACGCAACTCTGAATTAAAAAGTAGCCTATCATCGTCATGTTCAACAGCATTGAAATCACCCATTAAAATAATATTATTAGAATTAATTTTCAAAAGAAACTTACGAATGCATCTTGTAAAATATGTAGTATTCAAGGATGGTGGTTTATAAATGCCAACAATAATCCATTTTTTTAATTTCCAAAAATATTGCTTCTATATCTTCTGGTAAGGACGATTTATCGATTTCTCTGCAAACAATGTTATTCCTAACATAAAACATAACACCTCCACTATATTGGTTTCTATCTTTTTGAATGGTGGATAAAAACCATCCATATAAAATTGTGAGTTCAGAAAGTTTCCATCAAGTTTTGTTTCTGATACTAAGAAAATATCAACTTTGTCACACAAGAGATTGTTTAACTGCTCAAATTTATTTCTGATTGAGTTGATGTTTAAGTGTCCAATCACAAGTTTGGACATGTTTTTCGTTTTCAAATATTTAATGGATTTGACATCACTAATTTGAGGAGATTCAATTGATAGAAGTGCGTCTCTGTGCAGTACATATCAGCACTTGTTGATATAGCTGGCAAATGTTTTGGTCATGTTCTTTGTTTCCTTCTTATTCAAATGAAGTTTCCTACCGTTCAATTGGTGTTTGCTGATATTAGTGTGTTTTATGTAGCTAGTATTTCTTTCTTGACATGATCGTTCTAAAATTCTGTTAAGTTCTAATGCCTTCCTGCTAAAATTATCATCTCGCATAGTAAGTCCAGACACCATTACAGAAGGACATGATTTGCTGACATCAGTAACCAAGTCAATGATAGAGTCTGAAATTTCATTTGGGGATTTAGAAAAGCAAAGATCATTCGCTCCAACATGTATAATTTATCCGTTTCTGCCAGTGGTATAATATAATATCTTATACTACGGAAGCCCATTAGTGCCATAATTTTGCTTCACAAATGTCACTAAGTGGAGCAGAGAAATATTTTAATTTTTTTTGTATGCCTCACCTACAACATAACACAAGCAATGAAATAAAAATGTTTCTGTGCCTCACTTAATAATACCCAACGAGAGCAGAAAAAACTTCTACGCATGCTTCACTTATAAATTCATAAAAGGAGCATCGGAAAAACGCATTTTCGCTGCCCCACTTAGACTGCAGCATTGCTACCATTATTGTTGTCAAAACCACGTGAAGTTTTTCATGACTGTTAATTGGAGGATTAACCAGATTTGATGTAAATAAACATGGCGACGGAGGTGCGGCTAGATACAAATGAGGATGTAAGACTTTCTTTTTTGTTTGCAAAGGATTTTTTTCTGAAATCAGTGTAATATCCAAATAAATAATGGAATTTCTGAGCTGTACTCCTTCTGGATCTATGACACTAGACTGACTGACTTGTACTGTTTTTCTTGGAAGAAAGATTTAAAATTATATAATAATATTGTGATACTTCAATAATGTTAACGCCATAAAACCTACTCACCTGCTGACTTGGATGTTATACTGAACTTTCAATTTGTGATGCATATTTCGGTATCCCAAAAGTCCTCCACTATTCTCAATTTCATTCTAAACAGTTAGTAGGGCTATGGCATTAGTCTACACAAGTTATGCGCATACCAAGAAGAAAGCTGAAAACAAAAGAGACTTACCTCAATAACTGTACATATTTTGGCAAAGGTGCAATTTAATTTCCTTCGAAACAAGTTTTGTTCCCTTAAAATGCGTTTTAGCTGTCGCAAACCAAACAAAAATTGGAATAACAATATGGATTTTTATCCTTACAGCCCATATTTAAAAAAACCTAGCCTAAACTAACCTCAACTTGATGCCATATTCTGCACATAATTTTACCAATATTTCCTGATAAGAATATCTCCTCCCAAAAAGAGTGATTATTACTTCATTACCTGGAGAAAGAACGTAAATTTACATCAAAAGTATTAAGAAAAAACAAAAACGTTTGAAAAATTAAGAAATGCTTACGTCTCCCCATTTCTTGAACCTATCCTCTTTGAATAAATTGCGTCAGCGCATGCGCACATTGAACACAGGCACGTGGCATATAAAATTTGCTGCTCGCGTTGACTTCATAAGTGGGGCAGCGAATTAAATTTGTTTGCTGCTTGTGTTATGACTTCATAAGTGGGGCATAATAAATTAAATATTTTTTTGCTTCGCTTAGGGTGACATATGTGAAGCAAAAATAATGGCACTAATGGGCTTCCGTATTATACGGTCTGTATTGGCACCAGGAAATGATCGAATAATGATATCCTGTTTTTCTAAGAGTTTTTCTTTGATCTTCCATCCTTTAACATTTTTTATAATACTATCACCATGTCTATCACCATGTATGCATGTCACAGGTTTTTCAAACTCATGATGTGAAACGCAACTTCCATTTAAAGAAGTATCAACATTGTATTCATCAAGATTTTCTAAGCGTTTTTGTAGTGTTGGTTTTTTGTCATGTAGAGTTTTGTATTTACTGTTATGTTCACATCGAACCATTTTTAGTTGTTCTTTTACTGTAGATTCGTTTCGGCGCTGATATTCTACAGTGTTCTTTTTATAAACAACGTATTTTTTCTTCTGTGTCAAACGGAACATATTCAATTGATCTTTTATCGTTGTATTGTGCCGCAATAAATGATCGCTATTCTTCGAAATAATGTTCTCATTCCCAGGAGGGTTGCTATTCATATTAGAAGTCACCAAAGACAAGTCATTTACCGTCATAATTTTGCTTTTGTCATAAGAAGGTTTTACCGTCGTCAGGCATGAGTGACTTCGCCGTTCGTTTATACATTCCACTAAAACTTCTTATAATACGGTTTTCTAAAATTCTGTGATTATCACCAAATTTATTCTTGTCGTTTGTAATTTGTTTTACAGGTGCTTCCTTCGCTAATGAACGTTCAGGCCGGGTTTGGTCGGGGTGTTAACCCAAACCCACCCTGAAGCGTTGAGTTTTTGAGCCCACCCGAAGGTGTCAACAGGGCACTTACACCAAACTGCAGCTGCAGCAGAATGGCAAACACCATAAAACGGCAAACCAGGCATAGGACGTAAGTCTTCCGAGAACCGGCTTGACATGTGACTCTTCTTCGTCTGAGTTACACTCAATGCCTAGAGGCGAGTAGCACTCCGCAATAGAGACTAACTTAGAAGAACACTAAGCCACCAACTTATAGGTTTCGCTTCGTCACGAAGTTTCTGACAAGACGTAACAAGAGTCTGATGCACAACTCCTTGAGACTTACACTTTTACAATTACGAAGTTGTTGTTAGTTACACACATCACAATGAAAACGCCACAGACTCCAGGTCACAGCGAAGTGCAACAAGAAGTTCGCGGCTATCCCAGCAGTGCAACGCCACAGCAACGCAAAAGTAAAGCTAATACAAATTGCCTACACTCCTAGAATTGTTATCGCAGTAGAACACTGCACTCTTTGAGGAGAACGAATTACTAGAAGATTCTGACTAGCACCAACAAGGTTCCGATGCACCAAACTAATTGGACACGTTTCAAAAAGCCGGATTGGGAACTAGAGACGCCCAACCATAGGATGAACACCCTAATGTTGCTAGTCCTCCTGCTGTACCCAATCGAAAAGGATACCACCACGGTATGCACTCCTGGCCACAATATAACACTGTGTTCCCAACTCTCGCCACGAGGAGGCGATGCACCCGAGGAATTAGAGATTCACAACAAGGATCCGATGCACAAGTCCAAGGCGCCATGTGTGCGAAGGGTCGATTGGGACCTGGTTAAGAGGGCAGAACCAAAACAAAACTCCATCCCAAAATCAATATGAAAGAGTATAGTATAAGCATACCTATACATCGATTCTTCATAATCCATTAAATAAGTATATACGCTTAATAAGTTTTTTCATCGAACATTGTTCGCAACATTATTGTTTCGTCCCAAAACGGTTGTTTGCTCACTGTCTGTGACAGGTAAAGTCGATTGTATTTTCTAGAATCTTCTTTTAAAGTGTCTATAAAACATCCTCTGAAAACACGTTTGTATTTTATAAACTTTTTTGTTTACATTTTTAATTGGCTAAAACAAATCATATGATATATAAAACGAATTAATTAGCTGGCAAGTTCTATTGTATGATAATTAAAATTCACCGTGACGGATTTTTATAATTGCTTTGTTATAACTTAATGTACGGGAAAGTCGCGGGCAATGAACATTGTTGTTGTTTAAAACATTTCATTTGCGTCTTATTTAATGAAATTAACTATAAACTGTTTTGTGATATGCTTAATAAATTTGAAAAAGGTTTCTCAAGTGGAAAACAAATCATGTGTTAAAATAAAATAATTTCATTAGTTGGGAATTTTATTGCATGCTAAATTAAATTTACCGTGACGAGTGCTTTGTTAACCGAAATTGACAACAAATCATTTTGTGATAGAAAGCATAGAAAATGTTTTAAATGCTTTTGAGTGGATTCCTCAATGGGATTTCTTTAAAAACGTTTTTTTTAGCATTCTTAATGAAATTATCAACAAACCTCACTAATTTCAGTGGATTCTTCCACAGGTTTTAATAACTAGTAAATAACTAAAGCAATAATGACAGTATGAAAATGCAATAGAGTGAAAGTCTTACTTTCAGACTCAATGGTGCCATTTGCTGTCGATAGCCATATTGATTACGCTTGTATGTTCCTGCATCTATAAGGAACACCCTTAACAACGCGACATCTTCTGAACAGCATTGCAACACGCATTGAGAAAATATGGCAATTCTAGGATCGGTATATTGCCCGTTACAAGCTTGGCAACTTGTAATACTTCTTTGTTAGCTTTAAAAAAAATTTGTAATAATTTTTCTCGACATAATAAGTTACATCTAAAAATACAGTTTATTATCAGAACAGATATATTGCATTTATCGATTAGCAATTTAGTTGTTTTTAAAAAATCTACCTTAGGCAGACGTTCCAGCTTTTATTTGTTATCCACTGTTCTAAATCATTAATAATTCGTCGGCATTTTGTTGAAACTAAAGGGATTATTTGTTTTGTTGTCCTATAAACGTTTCCAAGATGTTTCAATGACTTTATTGTCGAGTTTAAAAATTTCTGATAACTGCGGGGTCGTGGTTATGAAGATTTGGACGGCGACACCTTAAACATAGTAAGTTATTAAAGGGGTTAAAACTAGAACAGGAAAAAATATCGATTTACTTTAATGCAGTGTAATCTAAGTCTGTTCGCATAGTTTCTTAACAAAGACGGAAGTTGACTGTTGTTAACAACATACCCCAACGAAAAAATTGTGAAAAAGCACAAAGTTGTTTTCTCATATTTCCGTGCATGTTGTCTGTGAAGCTTTTAAAGATACCAACATTTTATGTGCACATGATATGCATGCAGTTGTGTGTGTTTTTTCCATTTCGGTCATGTCAATCAGAACCTATTACGGTTAATCTGTGTGTTAAACCTTCATCACTGGCAGTAAATAATTTGACTTCAGTGGCGGATCCTAAGCATCTACGCATTACAAACAGCTAAATAATGTCCAAATTATTAGCTTGTTTTGAAGTTTAAGTTTTGAATGGACAAAAAAATAACAAATCATCTTTTAAAGGGTTTCAAAAAAGTGTATGAAAATTAAAAACAACCGTTTAAATTCAAATATTTTAAGACTGTTTAGCCCAATATCAGGGCTCGTCAGCATGTCTAGGAAATGGCTAATAACGTCATGTTAGCTATTCCAGACATGGAAAGTCTGCTATATGCTAAAGTAGGCTTAACTAGAGGAAGCTGAATTGTTTTAACCAGAATTACAAAAATGGTTAGCTTTAAAATTCTCATCACATCCCTCACCAACAGCTTGCAGACAAAACAGAATATGAGCTTGAGCATAAGTATTTTTAGCATTTAATGATGTAAATACAAGTTCAACTTTGCACTTTGCACCACAGTTAAATTTGGTTTTTGGTTTTTGATGTATCTGCACAGTCTGGAGGCACAGCATAATTTTTCTTACCACTGGGAAACTAAAGTATTTGGCGAAAGGTGGCAAAAATTTTCTGTGTTCAGAGTACTAACCATGCTATCGCAAATATTCTTCCAAAACAAACTAAACCAAGCCCGATAGTACAAGTAAAAACAGCTTCATTTCCCACAAATTCTATTGTGTTACACCAGTTTAATTGTACAAAGCGTCATCATCATATGTAAGATGGAATACATAAATGACTTAACTTGATGTTCTTCTTAGTAAGAAAGTAAAACAGAATTCTTACTATATATATACCTCAGGGTAAAGGAAAAACCCTAATGATGAATGTTGCAGCACGTCTACCAGTGTATTGTCACCAACATGTAGCTAGGACAATCTCCAGTGACTTTAAAAGCTAAAAATAATTATCCCAGGTAATAAGTAAATTGTCGAAACTAACTTCTGTATTATACAACATGTTGAATGTAGCACTACAGAATAAAACATAGCACCGGTTTGGTTGGTCACTGCCTCTTCTGCAAAATGCGTTTGCTCAAATATTATTCAATTGATAACCTAATAAATAAAGGAAAAACAAAAATTTTATCACTTAAACCGTAGTCGTAATCATGATTAAGCTTTTGTACCAACATAGTTTAAGTTGAACATTCCGGTACTTTACAATTTCTTTGGACTGGCTAAAAAATGTGGGCTTAAACTAGCTTTATCAATTCCTATCTGGCTTATTTCAATCAGAAGAATTGCTTTTAATGGTTTTTGTACTTAACAGATATGCTGCAAGAAAATGCCTTACCGGCGTCCCCGAATATTCCTAAATTAAAAAACTAAGAACTACAATGATAGGTCAATGTATATTCGGCTCTCTTTCATCGATCTGGTCTAAAGCTATACCATATCAAGTTTTAAACCATTGCTTTAATTTTTGCACAAGTTATTGGACTTTTACCATTAGCGAAAAGTATGCTTTTTTATACTACCCACATAAAATTGCCACTTTGACTTATTGGTTCGGAATTATTAATTTTTTTTAAAAATTCACAGACTTGTACTAATATCAAAATTCCTCCGATCATATATCCTAGTAGTAAGCTATTAACATCTGCAGGAAGTTATTATCAGTCTACGTGTGCTCTGGGCCTATTTCGTGAAAACTAAAAATTGGTATAGAAAAGATTTTTCATATGAAAGTTAGATGGTGTTTAAGAAGATGAAGTGTTTAAGATAACAAGAATAATAAAGAATTACCTTCTTAACATAAAGCAATTGCAGAACTCTCTAAGTTTTTGTTCAACAACAACAACTTTAAAAATAACCCACTCTGCATTGAAATTTCTAGCTAAGCTAGCTACATATGTTCCAATATCTATAGCTACGCAACTGTAATTATATTTTGACATAAAGACTTGATTTAATGCAATAACTTTACGTATCTTTCTTGCACATTAAAAAAATTATTGCATCTCATTGCAGCACACATGGTGAGTCACCATACCTGGTTATGTATTAGTCTTGCATGCTTTCGTTTGGTCCAAAAAGCTCTTGATTGCTTTCATTTGGTCGGAAAAGTCATTGATTGCTTTCGTTTGGTCCGAAAAACCCCTCCTAAATGCTTTCGTTTGGTCCGAAATTGAAATTACACGGCATCGGTTACAAAAAAATTCAATGATTATTGAAAAATACATGCTGTGTCACATTTCGAATGCCGTAAATATGGGTCAAAGTCGTCAGTTTTTTTGTAAACCAATCAGAATACTTTATTTCGGCCGGCAAGCCAATCACATTGCAATAACATTCTTCGGATGTCAGTCGCTTTTTGCAGTATCCAACTCAGTCACACAAGAGAAAGGTCCGTAAAATAAAGGTCAACGGTCGCAGGGACTGCAGGCTCACAGTACCCTATTATTTTTTACGATTTTAGTAAAAATTATGTCAGTCGCGTGACTGCGCTGACGTACACTGGATCCGCCCCTGGACTTTTTTAATAAAATGTTGTTGAAGCTTAATGTAACTTTATTTAAGGTTAAAATCTTGTTCACTTACTAGTATAGGTTCTGAAAGACATTTTTAACAGGAAAAGACAGAATAGGTAACATTTCGCATTTTGAACTTATTTAAATGTGAGAAAATTGATTAGTCATAAATCAGCCTTAAATAAGTTATGAAATAAGACGAACTGTTCAAATGAAAGTATTATTCTAACACAATAACAACAAAACATGCAGTATTCTTTAGCGTAACAGATTATTTAAATGACGTAACCTCTTTGAAAGACAATAGGTTGAATAGAACATGTGATTTAATCGAGATAGCCGTCCTGTATTGTACCTGCGGTTTCATTTCTTAGGACAAGGTATTCCTTTATTTAACTACCAATGTATTAAATGTTGCCTAATAAGTCTATCCTTGGTAAAATCTGGCACAAATAAAGTAATGGGTGTATTCAAACATTACGTATTAAATGATTTTAAATTAACTTAAGATCTCTTGTGTTGCCACAGATCCTGTTATAATCCTGCTAGTACGTTGATGCTGTCCTGGAAACTACAAAAACATGAAAGCATAGCAACACCGTTAGCAAAAAAACCAATAAATGTTAATTCTATTTCATGTGGAATGGCGGGCTAAGGTATCGATTCATAGTTTTATACTCTACAATTCAAAGTTAATGTTTAACCATAAGACTACCAACACTTAGAATTTTATTTTATGAGATGAATTGAAGCAGTCAAAGATGTTAATAATGAACAAACTGCAGAAACTGCTCAAAACTTAACCGAACAAAACATTCTTGTCCTAGAAAATATTTTTTTTTTTTAGAAAAAATCATTTTATATAGCTTTATTATACAGCTGCCGAATTTTCTGACGGTCTACAAAAGTTTTTTGTTTTTGCCGAATGATATTTATGTGTCGGGTGTGCTGAAGGCTGGGGATGCTTACTCAGGGTCATGCACCAGATGCTTGGCATAAGTAAGTTTCACCAATACTCATGTTTTGACATTCATGGGGGTTTGTTACAGTACAGCTGAAATCCATTAGCTTTCCGATCATTTCTGTAAAGGAGGTAATTTAGAAGTTTTCTAGCAGCTTCATTGAACTTTACGTCTTATAATACTACTTTCATTTGCACTGCGATGTAGATTCTCCCTTTACCTAACATAGCTTCTTCAGTTACCACTGGTAAGCAATTAAAATATTGGAACTGCATTTGACGTTTTTATATGAGATACAGAAACCGTGAAAGCACAGACAGCGCTTGATTGAACAACTGAGTAAGACATCAATCATATGCTAATCCCTACGCGGAAAGTTTCTATTGGTGAAGGTTTGGCACATGTTCACCAACTACCAGATAATGATCAGATTTCATGCAATGTTATCGCAGTGAATCAACATATTTCTACAGTCGCTAAGGTGAGTGTTGAATCGTATGACATCATACATGTCGAGTGCTATGTCCTAAAACGAGGAAGTTATTACAAACAAAGCATTCCTCGAAACATCAACCAACATAATTTTCATGAATCTTCAAGGCAACGAATTAAGCGTAGGATATTTCTTCTGGTCGATTTTATTTTAATTTGTCTAAACATGTTTACAATAAAATGATAAAATCATCAATATAATAAAAAGAGAAAAAGGGACAAGTAAACATTAGGAATTTAAAGAATATTACAAAAAGGGGTAGACTCAGAAGTCAAAAAACAAATTTTTGAAATGACACAACAATTAAAGTTATCTAGAATTTTACCTTCGCATAGAGAACAATATCCGATAGCATGAGGTTGCTGGAAATATGTCCTTTAATAAAAACAGTCCTGACAACATGGATGGCCAATTGCCGAAATTATTTATACATGCGATAAAAAGGAGAAGGATTTTTTTGACAATTTTATGTTAGCTTTCGCCCGTTTCATGCGAGCATGATCAGACACATTGCTCTCCATCATCCTTTGAGAATTTTAATATTCTAACGCGTGAGTCTAATAATTTTAAAGTCACGCTGAAGGAAAGTCTGCTCATTGAGCGAGATCGACCATTCCTTAAAAAGTCAGTTAAGCCTATGCCTCTGGAGCTATTTTGACAGTTTTTTTTTTCATACGAGTCATTAATTTAATTATTACTTTTTATTTTATTTTATAACGCGATAAACTTTTTATTAAGTCAAGAACTTACAAACACTGTCTTTCTAGAAAAACCTCACTGTTTTAATCTTGCAAGGTACGGATGTTGAGTTGTAAAACCAAATCGTATAGATGTATAATTGACTATTGAGAAGGGACAATAGGCAGCATTTTTTTTTTAAAAAAATGTCGATAAAAATTAAGAACTAAAGAAGATAAAAGAATATGAAAACGCTGGGTAATAAGCATAAAACTTTCTAGATAAAACGTTTATGAAAAAATAAAAAAATAGAATGCAAAAAGTAGGAAGAAGAAGGATAACGAGCATGAGACTAGAATTTTTTCTTTATACTTATTAAATTTATACATTGTGTTTTTACGTATTATATTTATTTTCATTATATCTATATTAATACAGTCGCCGCCTGATGAGTTAAACTTTCAGAAACAGAATAAATAATTCCACTTACCGATGAATTCAACTTAATTCACTTATTCTATATTTCCCTCCAAAATTGATTTCGACAAAAAAGGCAGTTTAAAAAAAAAAATTCTTTAAATACAGCTTTGACCTTCTTCAATCTTCCTTACCATGGAGAACGGGCAGAATACAAGTATTGTTTCATAGACTTTCTTAATAGCTTCCAAACAGATGGAGATATAGTTGTGGGGGCACTTGTCTTTTTTCAGGCATTTTTTTAGGCTGACTAAACATTTGATCGAGCTGTAACATGGCAAAGCAACAGATTTATGTTACGTTCGGCTGTAAGAAAGAACAAGTGACGGATTAATGATATGATATATTGTATTTGCAATGTGTGCCAGATTTGCACAACGGCTTCGTTGTCTGTGCGCAACACAACCTCGTTTTCCCTCCAACCTTCTGCCCAACATAACATAGCTATGACAATGGCTAAAAATTCAAGAACACTGATACTATACATGCTTTTAGCTTGTTCCAGTCCTAATTCCCAGACGTCAGGCCACTATTCTATGTCTTTCCTGGCCTCTGATGTTATGTCGTTATGATGGTGTAACATATTCACTTGGTGGACAGATAATCAAACCTCTGAGGAAAATTTTGCCCGTCCTAACTACTTTGCAAGCAATGGAGAGTGGCCCCATTAACGACAACTCCTTTTGCACTTCTTCTTGTCATTCCGCAAATCTGACATAAGATCATTAAACTTAAAGAAGAAGAACTAGATTATTGGTGTCGATTTTAATACCTAGATAAGTAATTACTTGAACCGGTCCAATGATTTTATCTTCTGCCATAGGGACACCAAACAACAAAAATGTGTGGATAATAGAATCGAAAACATATTGACAGCGAGATTTAGTAAAATGGGCAGCAATAAAGTAGCATCAAGGTAGTGTGTTAGATCATTGACATGCATGATAACAATTAGAATCCAGGTGAGTAAATCAGAAAAATTGTTGAATATAAAAAGTGAATATCTTCAGCCAAAAGGCAAAACCATATTGAAATAGTTTCTGATTTCCCATTGGTATCCAAAAATATGCCAACCGTCTGGGTGTACAGGGCATAAACGAAAGGCATGTTTGTTATCTAATTTAACCATGTAAGAGTTGAGGCCAAGTTGCGATAACTATTTCATGGCGACTGGCTTTTGTGAAACATGTAAAGCAAAGCTATAAAAAAAATATTACTTTTAAACTAAAAAATTGAATAAGAAAAGTCACAGTCGGTGCGACGGATCGAATTAAAAGAAGCGCGAAAATATGTTTCTATTATCAGCCCGAAATGACAATAAAAACTTATCAAGTCATGTCTTCATTTAAATAAACTTGTATTTATGTCTATATATTTATATTATTTATTATGTTGATGAACATTTCAAAGTTTTCGGTTTTCATGTTTTTTTTCAAATGACGGTCATCCACGAAGCACGTCGACGCGTTAGGGATGGACAAAAGGGGGCAGGGTGTTTATCCCTAAACGGACATTCTGTACAGATAATTTTCAAATATAATTTCTACATTGGTAAATAACTGCCCTATAAAAAGGAATTTCCTCATCAAGCAGCATTTTTCGTTTTCATTTTATTCAGCCATTTCTGATGCGTCATACAAAAGTCCCCGGACATATTTCTTCAAATCAAACCTTTTGCCGAAAATAAGACCGTTTGGTTAGATAACAGTTCCAACAGGCTACCAAAGAAGCGCAAGATCACCCAAACACAGTGTTGTGTCATAGCACACCTACTTAGCGTGCATACCTACTTACCGTGCACACCTACTTACCGTGCACACCTACTTATTTGCGACACACGTAATGCTTGCAATCCTTTCTTATGCTAACCTATTGTCAACAGCAGAAGAAGTTGCCTGGGGTCCAAGGGGCAGCGGTGTTACTGATAAATTGACACAATTTTTATTCCAGTGGTACAGAAGCAGGGGCGGATCCAAACCCCGTCAATTGGGTCAAAGGACGGGGTTTAAAAATAACAAGTATAGTTTATCTAATTTTCAAATATTTAGTACTAACCAGTAATATTTGGGGCGTGTAATAATGTATTCATTTGAGCGCTCATCAATATAAAAATTAATAATATTGCCGCCGCTGTTGCTGCCGTGATGGCGGATAGAAAAATATGGACCCCGCCCTGCAGGTTTTTGCCGGAGCAATGAGGTTATTCTTAACTCTTATTGGTCTAGAGTGCCGGGTTTGCAGGAGAAGAACACCGGCAGGATTTGATTGGTCATTACAGAAGTTTTCTTAAGTTGTGATTGGCTAAAAACAATACCCTGCAAAAGCCGAAATGCTCACGCTGGTCTTCATCTTCATATCTTCTTCAACATCATTGCTCAACATGGCGTTTAGTTCAGTGAGAGATGATGTTTTGAAATTATTTCAAGACGAAGATTTGCAGAAATTGATTGAAATATTAAATATTTATTCTGAGAAATGGATAAATTCAAATAAAAATGTGTTTTTAAACACAGAACAGCTTTATGCTGTTCTTTCTTGTGGAGAAATTGGTGTGAATGAAGATGCTTTGAATTATCTTCCTGCATCAGTTTCTTCCAAGAATTGTGTTGCATTGAGGTAAGATTTTATTTTCTGTAATTTCCATTTCTGATTTTTGCTGACCATTTGTTACCATAGTAATTAAGTGTACATCACTATGTCATCACCATGAACTACTTATGGCTAGCTAGCTAGCTACATGTATTCGTGGTTTTTGTTGTGATTATTACTCTTGGAGAGCTAGCAACCGTATCTATGGTAGATAGATAGATAGATAGATAGATAGATAGATAGATGTGCATATTTTACATGGCTAGCCTCACAAATATCGAGGGATATACCCTGTCTATTATTTCCAGAATGGCCATGGCGTAGATGGAGAGTCGAGTATTTAATGCTCATTTTGAGCTACGCAGACCCAATTAGAGCCCGCGCTCTACTAGACAACTCCCGGCAACATCCAACGGCCCACACAGTGTGCCATCTTCCCAATTTCCCTCACATGGCTTGGGTTAACCCGGGGCTATGGTAACATTCACTCGCCCATGTTGAAACGCCGTCAAGAGGAATCGAACCCCGGTCTCCCGCACAGAGTACGAGAGCTATAACCACTAATCTACGGCGCCACATAACCACTAATCTACGGCGCCACAAGCTAGCTGGCATGTGTGTGTGTGGAATTAATAATGGTTTTGATTCTTCTCAAAATGTTAAAACTTAGTGTCTTTGCTCTGAGGAGTGAATTCTCTTTAATTTCTCTAAGAAATATTTATTTATTTTTCACTGTTTAGGTCCGAATCATCTGGAAATTGCTTGTTTAGCTCCATATCCTTATGTCTGGTAGGTGATAATAGTTTGACACAACAGTTAAGGCTACTTGCTTGCATTGAACTTTTTGTCAATTCTGAGTATTATAGTTCTCACCCCAATTTATTTGTTGACAAATATCCATCTTTAAGTCCATCAAATATTTTAGCAATGTCAGTATCTCATGCTGCTGTTGATACTAATTTTAAGGCTGCTGAACTTGTCAAAGCTGAGGCTACTTTATGTTTGAAAAACATGAACCAGTGGTCTGGTTTTCTCTTTGTTTTGTCATTGTCTTCTATAATTCGCAGAAATATTATGTGTTATTATCCTGATTGTGGTCCTCTCAAATACAAAGAAATATTCAATAAAAAGGTTTTTCCACGTGTGCCAAAGGTTGATGAAACTTGCTTCCATATTTTGTTTTGTTATGAAGGTCATCTCATTTCAGATCTTGCTTTTAAACATAATCACTATGTGCCACTTTTATTTACTTCTAAGGAATTAATTTATAAGCCTCCATTTAAGAAGAAATGTATGTCTACCAATGTTTCTGGATTCTTTCAAAAGAAAATTGATTTTAAACCTGTCACCAAGAATAAGCTTATTTTACCAAAGGTATCTCTTCCTCAGCAATTGCCTACATCAAGTCAGGATCCCCAAGCAATAATAAAAGGTACTAATAATACACCTTCAAGCAACATTTCAAATCCTTCTACTTCTTCTGTATCTAATGTTTTTAGTAATCTTTTACAAAATAGTACTAGCCATGAACCTAATTTTTTTCCAAACAATAATAAATCAGTCATCACATCAAAAATAGTTGATTCCCTTCCACAAAATTTTGATGTAACTGATGTTGCATATTACAGACTTCGTGTTAAAGAAGGGATGACAGACAGACAAATTTTCGATCTAATAAATCAGACTTTTTCCCCTTCTGCAGATTATACCTACCCTAAAACTTTAAAACGTCAGTTCCGTTCAAAGTGGTTGAAAGATTACCCTTGGCTTCGCTACTCACCAGCTTATGATGGGGCTTTTTGTTTACCCTGTGTTCTTTTTGGATCAAAGTTCCCTGACAAATGTGGTAAAATTCAAAACCTTTTTTTACAACCTTTTACAAAATGGAATGATGCAACTAGATCTTTTAATCAACATCAATCCACAAAGAATGGTTTACATGAATTTACTTCCACTGTTTTTAATAATTTCATTAGTCAGATGTTATCTAAATCCCAGCCCATCAATGTTTTAGTCAATGATCAGCTACAACAGAAAATAAACAAAAATAGAGAAGTTTTGAAATCTATTGTTGATACCATCATTTTATGTGGTCATACCAATTCAGCTTTGCGGGGACATAGGGATGATGGGAAATATCTCCCTGAGGCAGGAGGCTATGCTAATCAAGCCGGGGTTGGAAATTTTCATAAGTTTTTAAACTTTTCAATTCGCAGTGGCAATCAACTATTAAAAGATCATTTAGAGTCCAGTGCTAAAAATGCCAGGTATATTTCTAAAACAGTGCAGAATGACTTAATTGGATGTTGTGGTCAAGAAATTACTAATGAAATCATTTCTGAGGTTAAAGTAAATAAGTTTTATTCCATAATTGCAGATGAAGCATGTGACTCATCAACTAAAGAGCAAATGGCTCTCATTTTAAGATATGTTGATAGCACTTGTGAAATAAAAGAGGACTTCATTCGTTTTTTACACTGCTCTGAAGGATTATCTGGTGCTGATCTCTTCAGTACAATTATGAAATGTTTAAAAGAAGATCTAGGGCTTGACATAATGGATTGCAGAGGACAGGGCTATGATGGTGCTGGGTCAGTTTCTGGTCACATTAATGGTCTATCTTCTCATATTTTAAGACTTAATTCAAAAGCCATTTATACACATTGTCACTCTCATAAACTTAATTTAACAGTGTGTGATTCCCTAGACATACTGTTAGTGTCAGAAGTGTTTGATAAAGTGAAGGAATTGTCATACTTTTTCAATTTGTCTGAAACAAGACAAAAGGTTCTGCAAAAGTTTGTTGTTGAGTGTAAGCCTGATACCTCAAAATCTAAGTTGAAAGATATTTGTAGGACAAGGTGGGTTGAACGAATCGATGGTCTAGAAGACTTTTTGAAATTGTACACAACCATTGTGAAATGTCTTAAATATATGTCTTCTTCTGATTGTATGTGTAACAGAGATACAAAGTCTAAGGCTTCAAGTTTTGTCAATTTAATTTCCAGATTTGATTTTTTAATTTCTTTAGTGTGTACTACCAAAGTTCTGTTGGTGACTCTCCCTGTCACACGAAATTTACAATCTAAATCTATAGATATTCTTAAAGGTATCAATTTAATTTCTGCATTGAAAAAAGAGTTAATTGATACTAGAAATTCTGTTGATGCATTTCATAATAATGTATTTTCTGAGGCAGTTGCTATTGCAAATGAGCTGGATGTAACCATTAAAGCACCAAGAATTTGCAAAACACAAATCCATAGGTCAAACACTCCTTTTGACTCAGTATCTGATTATTTTAAACGTTCAGTAACAATACCACTTCTAGATTTTCTTAATACTTCTATTAGTAAGCGCTTTCAACCTGAAACAGTTGCTGCTTACAAAGGATTGGCATTAATTCCATCTCATTTATTTTTCCTTAAAAGTCAGGGTAAAGACTGGAAAAACGAAGTTCAAGATTTTGTTACATTTTATACGTCTGATTTTCTTAGTGTTAATGCCCTTCAATCTGAACTGTCGCTCTGGGAAAAATATTGGGAAGAATATACTGATACTCTCCCTGATAGCATATCCTTGGCATTAAAAGCAGTTTCTTTCCCTGGTTTTGAAAATATAAAAATAGCCCTACGTATTCTTGGGACTCTTCCTGTTACTTCCTGTGAGAGTGAAAGGAGTTTCTCTGCATTAAGAAGGTTAAAAGAATACGCACGGAGTACCATGACCAATGATCGTTTAAATGGGTTAGCATTGTTATATATCCATCAAGAAATTATCCCTGACAAAGATAAAGTTATTGATAGATACGCTCTTTCAAATCGTAGGCTTGAATTTTAATTGTTATGTATATTTGTTGCAAAGGTTGGTATTATATTATACTATTGGTATTCTTAAAAAATTAATTTAATAGAAAATATGTTTATCAAAATTATTAAAACACTTATATTAATACTACTTTGTCACTTTGATTGTTAACATATTTCGTGTTCCATTTCCATTTTTTTAGTCCATAGTTCATTTTCATTTAATTGACAACTGTCAAGAAATAGTAGAACATAGTTGCAGGGACTATGGGGTTACTCAGTTGTCATTTTATCCTGCATTTATTTTTATTCATATCAAACCATTTCATTGCAATATTCATTATCATTTAATTGGCAACTGTCAAGAAATAGTAGAACATAGTTGCAGGGACTATGGGGTTACTCAGTTGTCATTTTATCCTGCATTCATTTTAATTTATATAAAACCATTTCATTCCAATATTCATTATCATTTAATTGAAAACTGTCAAGAAATAGTAGAACATAGTTGCAGTTGTCAAGTTATCCTGTATTTTTTAAATATAAATATGCCAATGACAACTAAATTTTTCTCTATTTTTTCCTCATCATTGTATCTTGTTATCTTAATTCTTTACTTCTTTTTTATTTGGCTGTCCATGTCTGGATGACATTTTTTGTTATCCTAGGCATGCTGATGAGCTCTGATATTGAGCGAAACGGCCTATTAACATCTATAAATTATATGAGATAATCTTGTTTCTTTAGTTCATAGGCTTCATATATAACAATAGAAACTCAGCAAGAAAGAGAAGCAACCAAACAACATTGTTGAAAAGATGACACGGTAACGATTTTCGTTTTATGCTGTATGAATGACAAATAGCCTTTTTATTTTCAAAATAATTTACAATTTAGATGCGGGAATGTTGTTTTCAGACAATCTAGGATCCTCCAATGTTTAAAAATTTTCTGGGCCCTCAGGCCCAACCATGGTGGGCCTTCGCGTGTCACTAATATAAGTACATTTTATGACGGGGTACATCAGAAATCCTAGATCCGCCCCTGAGAAGCATAACTGCTATGTCTGCATCAGCATCTACTACAGTAACATCTTTTAACCTATCGGGAGATAATATCAGACCAGTCAAAACTATTATAGTATCAACATCAGCTTCACCCTTTACAACGTAATGCCCATCAGCTTCTAAATAACTTGAAATTAGCTTAATGATCTGTGTTTTACTGAACTAGTTCGAGAGGAATAAATCTTGGACACAGGGTGCAACAATGTATTCAACAAAATCAATATTCTAACCCTTTCTGTTTTGCTTTCCCATTGTTTTCATAAGATTTTGCTGTTGTCATTCCATCAAATACCACAGTTTCAGAGTGGTGTCTTTGAACATTTGAAACATAAAAGTTTGGTTCTTTAAATGTCTATCAGCCATCGAACACGGTGAAGAAGTGCACCACCATCAACAGTACACAGAGCAGTCTTGTTGAAGACGTCTTGCTGTATAATGTCTGTGTCATGCATCAGAGTTCTTCTCAAAATTGTTTATCTGACTTTCTCATAAGTCAGTCCTTGAATAACGATGGGGCCTGTACGGCTACCTCATAGCGGAAATAGCTCTTAATCATATAGCTGTTGATCGATTTAACAGTGCTCCCAAGTGCTTCAAGTGGTTTCAGAATAATCTTTCTTTTGATGGTTGCCTTTCCAAAGATTTCAGCATAAAAGAATTTGTGAGTACTTGCTCCTAAATGTCACAGTTTACACAATCGTCACTTGCGAGTGGTATTCAATATAATGACAACGAGTAAAGAGGTTTCCCTATCGTAGTAATAGATATCTTGTAACAGACATACCTCAATTTTAGGTAATCCTCGTAGTCACATTCTTAAATCGTGCATGTCAACGTGTTGTTCGGTACTGTTTACAGATAATTCAAACAAAGTCACCATTGCTATATTGACAATGGCACTATATGGTAAACATAGCACCCATAGATCACGCACACTTTCCGTCATTCCATGTCCACTAGTTAATCCAACACGCGACTTAAATGACCTCATCAGAGTTTGTTCAATCACAAGATCACTTCAAAGACCACTCCAATGTTGATTCTTTCTTCTAACTTCATTGGACCCATTAACGTATTTGTCGAATAACCATGGTTGTGTTTCTTACACAAGTCTACTATCGATAAGTGGAATCCCGGATATGCAAACCTTACGTTTAGTGAAACCAATTTCCCCGGTCCCTCTCTTATTTCATTCGGATAAGTGGAACCCTCGATAAGTGGAACTTTCGATAAGTGGATCCATTTTTTGTAATGAAACCATAAAAGGTATATCTTAAAAATGGCAGCTGTGCAGTTTTTGAAGCGAAGGCTTTCCTGTGTAACTTTAGTCGACATATTATCCGTAAATTCCTCAGTCTCCTGAGATTTCTGATAAGTGAGAGGCTCAATAAATGGAACTTGTTGTGGTTTCATAGGGGTTCCACTTATCGAGCAATTCAGATAAGTGGTACATTCGTTAAGTGGAAACATTTTTTTCGGTCCCGTGGAGGGTCCACTTATCGAGAGTAGACTGCAGTTCCATGACTCTTTGTACATTAATACGAGTACTGTTAGAGTAATATAAGGTACGTTTGGCTAGAATGAACTGTCTTATAAGGGTAATGTAGTCAAGGTAAGACAACCATATGGCTGCTGTTCTTGCGTTTGATGATAACTGGTTCTTTAGATTCCACAATGTTTCTCTAATCTCCTTTTATCTATCGGAATCAACCTGACCTTCTATCTCGTGTCTGACCATGTATTGTTCTTTAAAGAACGTTGAGGCTGAGTATTTGTCAAGTAACATTTTGTAAACCCATCTAATAATAATATAAATACCAATCCTGACGGAATATACTAAACTGGTTCCACCATTCCCAATGCATTGACGTCAATATATGTCAAACCTAAAACCACATGTTCCATCCTTTGCATAGTAATATTTTAAAAGCCAAATAACGTAAATAAATAAATGTTCGCTTTTGTTGACTTTCGAAAATCGACTTATCTGCCATTTTAAATTTTAAGTAAAAAATGGGTGTTCCTGACGCTTAGTGTATGTACATTGTCGCTCACGAGCGACAATGTACATACACTAAGCGTGATTTTTTGTGGTGCTAAATTATCAAACTTTACTTTCACGCTAAACTTTCTGTTGCATGAAAAAGACCTTTTGAGACGATCTAAGAAAGATAAGATGAGACGAAAATACACATTCGACAAGGTATAAAGGTATAAAATTAAGAACATCGGTATAAAATCTTAAAGTTACACACACAAAAAGACTACAGAATAATTACAAAATGATTGGTTAATAATAATTCAAAATGATTGGCTCACAATAACACATTGATGCTTAGCAACAAAACTAAACAGTCAAAAGTTATTTTTCCGGTCCTGTCAGCAGTAGTTTCTTTATGCTGCGTTGATTTCTGGACACCTCTCAACGTTGTACATTGTCGTGGCTGACTTGTCTAAAGCAAAAAAATCGTACATACGTGGAATGGCCATTCGTTGTTAGCTCTCAAAATTTGTCGTGAACAACACCCAACTTCACAAACAGATCAATCAGCATCATTTGCTGCATTTCATGAAAATCACGTTTAGATTCGTGCGAAAATATTTGATGTCATAATCGATTTGCGTTTCGTTAACACACGAAATTGCATAGTGCATAATTCAGAGCGCAGAAGAAGCTTAGCTAAACTCTCAAGACATTGATGATAATGAAACAGTTGAGCATGCTTTTATTTATATTGAAAAAGAAGTACTTTGCGCATCACTAACATACTACCTAGCAGTGAGCAGGATTCGATCCTCGGTCACCAGAACTGGAAGCCGCAGACGAATCCACAACACTACGTGCGATAATATCTTAGTGATGAACGCAGATAGTTTATTCGGATGGTGTGCATACATAGGTGAATTTTTATCATAGCACATCCGTATTTTTCATTTCAACAGAAAATAATCAGTGTAAATTATATTGAAGAACCACTTTGCGCATCATTAACATATTGCCTGGTAGTGAGCGGGTTCCCAGGTGCGCAAAAAATAAATACTCCAAAATAAATCGAAAAAAGAATTTCCGGCTGAATAATTGTTTTCAGTTCCATTAACTCACAAAAAGTACTCACCAGTGTCATAGTAGTCATACAACTTCACTGCAGCGGGTTTTCGTCCTTCAACTTCTGCTACTTGTTCAACTTTAAATGTTACACATGTAGATGATTGGTCCAACTGAAAGAAATATGAAAAGGATTAAACTTCCATCCATGTTTTCTTGAATTGTTATGTTTGGGAGTGCATAAACTAATTTGATTGCAGTAACGAGCGAAAAACGTGTGGTAAGGAGCAACTATCGTGTCGTAACGAGCAAATATCGTGTAGTAACGAGCAACTATCGTGTAGTAACGAGAAAATATCGTGTACCAACGAGAAAATGTGGTTCAGTAGCATGGAGTATAGCAAGCATATTGCAGGTAATGAATTAAACTTATTAGACAGCTTAACAAAAAGAAGCTTGGTAGGTTACACTGAAATCGT
Organism: Hydractinia symbiolongicarpus; assembly: GCF_029227915.1. NCBI lineage: Eukaryota > Metazoa > Cnidaria > Hydrozoa > Anthoathecata > Hydractiniidae > Hydractinia > Hydractinia symbiolongicarpus. The sequence goes on along the minus strand of NC_079875.1, from coordinate 23,368,896 downwards.
GAAAATCCGGATTTTACATTATACCTTAAACATTATCGTTTAAAAGCTACTTACATCATCAAAATAAATGGACAAAACACCATCAATGAATTCATAATATGAAAATGGTGCACTGGTTGACTGCATAATCATGTCCAACTCGCTAACGATTGGTTCGAATCCCGACACCATGTTAACATCGATGAGTGCCATGTTGGATTTTCCAGATTTCATATAGCTAAGGAATTATTAAAATATCTAATTTCATATTTGTACTTGAGAAAAAAAGACTGTGATCAAATGCTCAAAAAACTAACATACCTTCCACAAACTTTAATCTTATGCTCACAATTGATTGTTTTTAATTCTTCAACTGTAATATCCAAATAAAACGAAGGCTTCTCCTTAGGTACAGGTATATTGTATTTTACGTTCGCCTGAAGAGTAAGTAAGCAACACACAAATTGGATCAATGTAGGAAGACAGGTAGACAGGCAGGCAGGTAGGTAGAAAGTAACAACAACAAACAAACCTGCACTAAAGTACATCCATCACCAGTTGCTTGTATACTAATGTTGGTTGGTACGTTTAGAAGTACAGCTCTCTGTAGAAGCAGCTTATTATCATTGCGAACTTTAAACTCCTTCGAGAAACCAGTTGGAGTTGTTGCCATAATGGTAAGGTTTGAAATCGCACCAGCTGAATATTGTGACAAGGCTTGAAGTCCTACGCATGTGTCCTACAAGTAATATTGCTTGTAAAATCTTTTTACAGTAGAAACTGGAGAATACTGTAATGAAGTTTTAACTCTCACACGTGTCCTACAAAACAGAATCAATATTTACTATGTAACGCCTCAAACAAACCTAAAGAATATTTAAAACAAAACAAAACAAACAACGCCTTAAAAAAGTAATTTAAAAAAAAATAAAAATTGAAGTGCAAACAAGGTATTACACGCAATGAGTCGAAAATGACGAACCTTAACTATATTTAGGTACCCACCAGTATTACCTTGGCTGAAAAGGAATCCTATCACCGTACTTTGTGGATAGTATATTTTGAACTGGGTATCTTTCTTCAGAGGACGTATAATTTAAAAAGTCATTTCATAATATCATTGTAATAAGTACAAGCTAACCTGCGTGGATGCAAATCCACCAAATGGGTTCCTTTGCTTCACCAACCACTTTACAATTTTCAAATGTTCAATTTTTGACTTGAAAGGCGATTGGCCACCAATGTAAGCCATCATGGAATACGCAGTCATCTCGATGTCTGTGGAAGGGGCTTGATAGCAGAAGCTCGAACGGTGATCTTTCACGGATGTCGCTTCCCAATGTAACATGCCATCTGGAAATAAAGGAAATGACACACAAAGAGTATGAAATGGGTTAAAATACAACAAATATTTGCGATATAAAAAAACAAATTAAACAAGGAATTGAACAAGGGTTGAAAGTAAATAGTGGAGATAAATTCCCTCTTAACTCTTTCTTCCATAATTCATTATTAGCATTAACACCACTTTTCAAGATAACTAGGCAATTAATTTGACTGGAAATACATAAGACGCAATTCACTTACCAGCTTGACTAGACATGCTGTCCAGTTTGTTCAACATATCAAACCGCTTAGTGCTACCAGCCAGTGACAATGTATATGAAATCAATGCTGCAGTGTATGGATCAGATATCTTATTCAATCTATTCGTTATACACGCTAGTGCGCTTTGCATTCTGGAATCCTGACATAAAATATACAAAATACAAATCTGCATCAACATCCTGAGTCAACATCCTGACTCTAATAACACAGTACAAAAGAGGATAGGCTAAACTGACTTCTACTTCTTATACTCAATTATAGATTTCTTTCTTTCTGCCATGCCACCCTACAAAATATTCAATCAACAAATAATAAACTAACGTTGTGTGGAACTTTTGCTTCGAGAAGAGCATTTACCACGAAAGCTGTCATTGTTATGCCGCTGCTTACACCACCCTAAAACAAAGATAGATATAAATCCAAGAACTAAAAATACAGTGATTTTTGCTGACATAGAGAATTTTTTAGGTCGTGGAAATTTTTTTCGTTCTTTAGAACTATTTTCCACGAAGTTTAATAGGTTAAGATGTTCTGTCAAGTAAGTTTTGTATAATTCCAGCAGAAAACCCTCTAATTTTGAATCTTGCGTTAATTATTCAAACCAGAGAGCTACCTTCATCTCTTTGTGATGGACCATTCCGCTTTCTTTAAAACAACCAGACCAATCTTGCAAGGAAAGCAACCAACGTTTGCTATCTTCAATATCTCTGTCGTCAATAAATATATACCTTTTTGCTTGAGAGAATGATCTCAGAACGAATGCAGTCAGCCTGAAAATATAAGCTGTGAAATTAAATACATTCTGAATAGCAATAAACATCCAGTTTAGACGATAAAAGTACTTACCAGGTACTTCCTTCCTTATCACGTTCACCAAAAGCTGAATACGCTCCGTTAGAATGCTTGTAAGTCAATTCCCGTTGATAACCTTATATAAAATAATAAATATTAAAGAATTATCACTAAAATATGAAATTGTTTTTTTTTTTCGGATTTTGGAAAATAATGTCTGATTGTACACAGTAATTATCTATACTCTTTCTGTATCAGGTAAAAATGCAGCCTTTCGACATGTCAAAGTAAAATGTCAATATTCACAGATGGACTTAAGATTTAGGATCTGAAACATTATAATTATGCCAACGACAGGACAGCAGAACTTCCCAACTTTAAAAGTTTTTTGAGTGGATAGTATTGTAACATGATAGATTGGAAGAGGCAAATTCATAAGTCTGTTAATACATGCACGATTCATCTGATAAAGTGAAAATTACACAGTCTAAGGCTACATGGATAGTCCAGTTCGTGCTGTTCACCTCTTCCAAGAATTGGCCAAAAATTTGTCAGTTTCCAAAATATTATATACAGAACTGTAAGTATTGTTAATAAATTACGCAGGATGCGTTTCTAACAATATAATTACAAAAATGCATTATACCTGATCTCATGTACTCCTTCGCTTTTCTTTCCACTTTTTCAGTCAACTGGTTGGTTGCAGTTAAATAATCCATAATGTAAATATTCGGTGCAAACTTCAACATATTTTGCTCGCCACATCCGTATGGCATTGCCAGGAGTTTGTCCAAATTATCCATGCTAGGTCCCAAAAGATCACCTAATGTTAAACAATACAAGCATGAGATATGATAGGAGTTGAATCGTTTATTTTATCTTTTTGTGTTGTATTTTTTTAGATGTTATTAATCAATGTTAACACCCACTTTAACTAGATCTTATTAAACTTGCTACATCTATGCTTAAAAGATGCATTGGTATAGATATTTAAATTTTCATAATTGATATTATAAAAAAAAGTTCAATATGTGTTTCACCCTCTCGTTAACTTGAAGAGAGAACTGTAACCAAGAATAATTTCCATTGAATCTCCCAAGACAGAAATTCGAATTAACTTGATAATATCTGTACCCACTAGAAATATTCTTGTTATGGAATGTATATAAAACCTACCCACAACTGCTAACTCAGCATATACTGATCCTTGAACAACAGGCTGAGGTATTGTTACAAATAAAGTATCAGAATATAAACCAGAATGATCACGAGGACAGAAGTAAGAACTGGTAGAAAACTCTTTTTTTATTCCTTCAGCTTCAACAAGTAACTTCTTTGTCATCGCATCTGCTGCAGTTACATCATCTGCCATTTTGTTGCTGGAATCACATATCAAAATGTCAGGCTGCAAGGAAAGAGCTTTGACAGTGATATCAATTTTACCAAGCGTTTTTGATTTGATGCTGAATTTGAAAGTGTTCGATTTACTTCCGCATACACACATTTTTTTTATTCTTTCCGATGTAATGTCGAAATCAGTTGACGTGTCTAGACTAACTTGAATCTAATAGGAAATAAAGCAACGAGTCAAGAAAAATGCTCGAAGTGAAAACTAACTTTTCATAAAATTAAGAAAATTAAATAATACCACTAAACAATCATCCAAGTAATTGAACACTGTAGTTGGAACTTTAACTGTTTCTCCACGAATCACAGAATATGGTAATGCTACTGAAACAAAGAACGGTTGGAACGCCTGGATACTAGCAGGTGCGGCTACGCCAATACCAGCTCTTGTCGACATAGCAAATCCACTTGCATACCATGTTGTGATTGTGTCCGGGATTTTCACTTGAAGTACGTTTTCACCAGAAGAACTACAATTGATTAAGAACAACAACATTCGAAGAAGTCACAAAAAGAATGTTGAAAGTTTATATTGTGCTGTAAATGCTTTAAATATTTTAAAACTTCTGTGTTTCAATGAAACAGTAACTAGAAAATGACAAAGATAGAAAAACCTAAAATTAATGGTCAGTAAAATATAGAGCTTTGTGAAAATCAACTTCCTTACTTAATGGATTCGTCCGACCACAACCAAGTTTCAGGAAAGTTTGATCTTATCTTTACAGGTTTCTTGACGTCAGGCTTTTTAGTTTTTTTATCAAAATTCATTTTAGCCAACATGTATTGTAATCTCTGTTCTCTTCTGTCTGATGTTGCACGTGGAGCATAAAAATGCCAATGTCTCACTAAAAAAATTAATACTATGAGAACAAATTTAAGAAAAAATATCTCAACAACAGGCACAACCATACAAGATTATTCTAGGAACTTAAAGTCAAAACTTGTTCAAAAAACGTTTTTTTTTAAAAAAAAGGTATGTTCAAAATACTCATACAACAATCTGAAAAATCCACTTCTGCATTACTGAAATATATCAGGCCAGCGTTCTATAAAAGAAAACAAATTTGTACACATCTACAATCAAAATTTTTTATTTTGATGTGATTAGGTTTCATGTTCAAGGCATGTTCTCACAATCACATATAATGATTATCCAACATTTAAAATTGTGTTCTGTATTTACCTATAAAAAACAGCTTAAAACTACAGTAACACCGCTTGGATTTGCAAATCGCCCTAGTCAAATTAATCCTACAATATAAAAGCTAATATCGTTTCTCCGAATTTTTTTTTCTCATCAACATGAATTTATCAACAAGTTCGTTTTAAATTTAATCAATCCTGGTTAAAAAACGGTCAATATTAATTATTCTAGAGATAATGAGCAACCAACCCTACGTACTCATTAAACCAATCAATTTCTATCACAGGTAATTTTCTATCAGTGAAGAGTTGCTGTTAATCATTATATGTCTTTAAAAGATTTTGATTGGATTTTATGATTCTGACTAATTATGTCATTACAAAATATTGTTGGTCTTGCAAATTGGAGAATTCACACAGAGACAGCGTAGTCCAAAAGCTCATAACAGAAGATTATAGGTTTGATAGTTTTAAATTGTAGACATGTCCTAAGAATTAAAATTCTTCATGGCAGATCAGAAATTTGGGGTTCTTTTGGGCAGTATCACCCAAAAACTCTGTTCCAAAGAGACCTCATTTTTATGTCATAAGCCTAAGGTTTGAAATATTCATGGGTGACTCGACATTGATTGCTTAGTTCGAAAATATATAATCTAACATAGACTTCCGGCTCCGTCATGGGCTCAGACCGTCGAAACCGGTTGTGAAAAAGGCCTACTTTTACACCACGAGCCTCATGGATGAAATCATATGTATAAGACAGATATATTTCTAAGGAACAAAATAACATATACTCTAACAAAAATTTCGGGTTTTAAGTCGGGTTCAGACATCCTCGAAGGTCTACAGTGAAAAAGAACCTTTGTGCATGACATAAACCTTATAGTTCATATATCGTATGAAGTTTCTCATAGTAGTGCTTAGAATTTTAAACCAAAATCTAACATAAAATTCTGGTTCCAAAACCACTTTAGAAAATCATGTTCAGACACAGTGATTGGTCTCAAAGAACACTTACGTATACTTCACTAACACTTTCTGCATGTGGTTTTTGTTGCTTTTATGATAATTGTCGAGCATAATTTCCTTTAACAGAGTTGAAGAAGGAAATAATGTAAATAGAGAGAAGACGAAATACGAGTGTTTTTTCATTGTTTTAATATACGAGCGAAATTCGCAACGACGACATAAGAAGAAAAAAGTGAAACATTTCAGGTTTTTAGTAAATTATTTAATGTCAGCACTTCATCCAATTCTCCAAAAGGAGAACCAGCGGTTCTTCAGTCAGATGTCCTTACGGTAAGAGAAATTTAACTTCTGTTGAGTTTATAAACGCGGTGTATTTTGTTGATAATATCACATTAATTAATTCATTTATACACACGTTAAATGATTCTATTACCATGTCACATGAATTCTTTATTTGTTTGATTGGTAGAACATCATGGTGAAAAGACGTGGTTCTCGAACAACGCTATTTAACCATATGGCAAAAAAGAGTTTATATATTAGTAATATAACATTTTATTTATAACTTCATCAGAGATATTGAACTGTATTCCATTTCAGGAAAATATTGCGTACTACCTTGTGGATCAGGGAGTAAGGAAGGAGCAATAATACTGTTCAAGCAAGAAGTTTTGAACAAGTGTTTAGCTGTTTCAAGAGTTCGAAAGGATGAAAATCTGGAATACAAGGACATGGTAGTACCAGAATTTGTGGACTCGGTGAAAGGATTTCACATTGATTGTTATCGAAGATTTATTGCCATTAGTTTGAAACTAAGAGATAAAATAAAAGTATCCAGTGGTGTTTTACCAAAGAACTGTGTGTTGTGCACAAAAAAGGACAAGAAACATAACAGTGTGAAGCACAAACTTGTGCTTTCTGAAAGTGGATAGTTTGAGGTGAATATAAAAAAGTATGCAACATGGCTAGGTGATTCCCGTTTATTGGCGAAACCTGGTACTGCTGACTTTGTAAGCATTGAATTATGTTATCATGCAATATATCGTACAAAGTACCAGATGTTAGCAGAAAAAACTCCACAGGGAAAGAAGGAGAAACTTAAGAAAATTGAGGGGAACAAAGAGTGAGGAAGCCTTTTAAGATTTGATCGATTTCATTAAGGAGAGCGTTGTAACTAACAAAGAAGTGCATTTGGTAAGGGAACTCAACAGTCAATATGCGGTATTGTTATCCGAAAAGCGAGAGGAAGATGACCCGGTTGTAACGTCATTAGTTCAGACCTTGGAAAAAAATCTCAACAAACTTTTTGGTGAGAGAATAGAAATTTAAAAGGGGAAAACAAAGAGAGGCAGTTTGCTTTCCAGTGCAGGTATAGATTTAGAAGAAACATTTCGTAAAGAATTATCACTTAAATCTTGGAGAGAATTTATACAAAATACTACCTGCATTTCACGCATTCACTGGGTGTGATTACACATCATCATTCAACAGAAAAGGAAAATTGAATCCTTGGAAAATTCTTGCTTACACTACAACATAACAGGAAGTGCTTTCCCAATTTAATGAAAGTTTCTTCTCAAGAGCATTACTTGATGAAAATTGAAGCATTTGTGTGTTCCATGTATGGACAAAAGTCAATGTCGTCAGTAAATGATATCCGGCTTGACATGTTCTTTCAGAAGTACAAACCGAAAAACAACGATGGCGCCATAGTTGATCATGTGAAAAAAATGGATGCTTCCTCTTGGCCGCCGTGTTTCAAAGTTCTCCTTGAAAGGAACATACTACATAACTTCAATTTGGAAAAGTTGCTTATCAGCAGAAAGCTCTTCAGCGGATCACACCGACTCTGCTGGATTATCGAAGATGGTGGATTTAGAATTAAATGGTTTGACGGGGATGTTGTTACTGTATGTTTCTTTAGAGATCAGATGAAACCAGCCATGAACACAAAAAGCATTGAACTAACTTATTCCATGAAATTAACGAGTCATGAAATTAACGCGGTTTTTCATAATTCGCGTCAATTTAATGACCGCTATTTAAATGCAATGTTAATTTAGAGACTGTTAATTTCATGACTCGTTAATTAAAATACTGTTAATTTGGTGACTTTTTTACAATATATAAAAGTCTGAATAGACATAAAAATCTACTATTTCCTCCTCTTCTAACGATAGCTCAACGGTGTTCTCTTTTTCAGCGACCTTTTAAAATACCTTTTGTTTAATCTTCACACTCTGATTCAAGTGGAAAATTAACTGAAGCAGTTTTTTCTCCGAAAGTTTTTAATTTTTAATATTGTCTTTTCACACAACGAAAACTTTTATTTCGATTTCCAAACTACCTTGTAATAGAGGAGACCGCTTCACTACCGTGGATTCGACTGTTGTTCTAATTTTTTCTTCGTGTGATATCGCATATTCTCAAATTAATTAAATGCATTTTTTAAAACTTTGTTCAACCACGTTAATTTTCAAAATTCATTGATCCGCGTTAATTTCATGACCGTTAATTTAATTGGCGTTAATTTCTTGAGTCGTTAATTTCATGGAATAAGGTACATTGTAACGACTTTTCAAATTTTCATGGGCATACTTTATTACGTTTTATTTTGTTACTTAAAAAATTTTCAAGGGTCTAAATCACGCTTTGATCCCATTATTATATTCTTGCCATCCTTGAATCGCTGCGCCTAAAGCGATTTTGGAACCAAAATTTTATATTAGGTTTTGTTTAAAATTCTAAGCACTACTATGAGAAACTTCCTACGAAATATCTACTATGAGGCTTATGTCATGCAAAAAGGTCCTTTTTTTCACTGTAGACCTTCGAGGATGAATATTTCATCCATGAGGCTCGTGGTATAAAAATAAGCCTTTTTTCACAACCGATTTCGACGGTCTGAACCTATGACGGAACCGGAAATCTATGTTAGATTATATATTTTCGAACTCAGCAATCAGTGCCGAGTCACCCATGAATATTTCAAACCTGAGGCTTATGACATAAAAATAAGGTCTTTTTGCACCAGAGCTTTTCGGTGATACTGCCCAAAAGAACCCTAACTTCCTGATCCGACATCAAGAATTTTAATTCTTATGAACATGTCTACAATTTGAAACTACCAAACCTTCTGAGGAAAATGACCTAAAATCTTCTGTTGTAAGCTCTCGGACTAGATCAAAACCTAATAAATTTCAAAAATATACGGCTGAAAAGCTAAAAAATAAAACGAAGAAAAAATACTATATTGTGATATCACCTCAATCGCTCGCCTGCTATCGTACTTCAGTAATGAAGATGTTCTGTAGCGACTACTAAAACCATCACATTTTTTTCTGTCTTGAAATGTTTGGCCATGAACATCCTGTCTAGTCAATATATCCACTATCTGTAGGGTGACAATTATTAGTTTCTTTACATATTTTAAGGCTATACAATAAATGAATGAAATGGTGAAGTTTAGCCCTTAAATGTTGATTACTTACAAAACCAAGGTTTCCTCTTATTTTGCAACCTACTTTTCAGGACACTTTGGGAATTTGGGTGAATTTTAGCTGAGTTTTTTTGTATTTTAGAATCACAAAAATAAAGAATGTCAAAGAAATTGAACAAGCAAGACAAATTGGATTGATCAAATTTTATTTTTGCATTAACTGACGTAGAATAAAAGTATCTTGGACATATATTCCACAAAAGAAAATTTCTTATAAAATTTGACCAATGACCTTTCCTAAAAATTTCACAAAAAATTTTTTCAGAAAATTTAAAATATTTTCAGGAGTTCTCACAAACAATCAGAAGTATATATACCTGTCCCTCTCTCAGATCAAACGAGGCACCTAATAACTGGACGCTTCTATCAACAGCGGACAAAGCAAATTTGGATCCTGCAGTTGCTTTTAATGTTAGTTTTACTTTCCCTCCAGGCATTTTTTGATTATCAGAAAATGACAGTGATACCTAAATGAAATATTTCTACCATTCAATTTCTCAATATTTAAATTCAACACATGTTCCTTTGTAATACATGTTAAAATAAACTCAATTTAAACGCCAAAAACAATAAAAAAAATAAAAGAAGCGCTGTTAGACGTGAAGAAATCGAAGAAACTATTAATCGCAGTTTAAATCCTTTATGGACGCACAGCGCACTCCAGCGTTAAAACTACAATTTTATTCTACTATCATGAAGCGTAGACAAAACAAATAGGCATGAACAACAAAATAAATCTATACTAACCTTGTTTTTAAAGGACATTTTGAAATGTATTTTCTTAAAGTCAGAGACAAGCTCTCCATCCTTGCTGATGTAATACACAAACATTCGACAAACAGGCAACATCTCGTGTTCGACCACAAAAGTGATATGGACATGCTTGTGGTAAACTACTTTTCGATCAGACAACACGATCCTTCCTCTGCACATCAGCTACAAAAATAACAAATATCTTTTATATCTCAAAGGTCTTTTATATATCAAAGGTCTTTTAGCACACACAGGGTCGACGGAACTAGGACCATCAGTATTCCCCCTCCCATCCCTTTAATTATTTTAGGGGCAAATTGTTTATATATTTTTATAAAAAAAGACGTTATTACAAAACGGAAAAGCTTTTTTTTTTCTCTCTAATGTAATATGCTTTTTTCAGTTTCGTAAGTTGTGGTTCCTCAGGTCTGTTCGTAAAAATCAAAAATGCAATATATCGAGTACCAAAAGCATATTAGACATAAAAGTTCTTTTGGAGTGCTTTTGGACGGATGTAATGGAATTGCTACATTTTTTTAAATGAATAGACTATCTGAGTTCCAGAATCTAGGAGGCTGGTGGGAAGAAAATAACAAATTTAGACGAAATCATGAAGAAACGAAACCGGTAGATTTAGCAGAATGATGTGATCAAAGTCTGTACATGTCATAAAAAAATTTAAAGCAACTGTGCTTGTCATTATGTTTTAGGCCAAGTGTTGATTAAACTGTACCCAACACATTTTCATATTCCACGACACAGTATCCTGCATAACCAGCATAATACACCACTTTAAAACAATTCAATTGGGATTTTAGTTTTAAAAGGCTATCAGAATTAAGGTCTCACATAATGTACTAAAATTCAAAGAATATAGGATGCCTTTAAAACCAAAAACTTTAACATTTAACTTAAAAATTAAGTAAAAAGTTAATATCATTTTTACCAGATAATGTACGTCCTTTCCACGAACTTCACCATACTTTGCAATGTTTACAGTAATTTTTGCAGACTTGCCAGCTACCAGATCCCTCATGTTTGCAATTTCAATGTAGTTTGAACTGGGAGAGGCCCATTTTTGGGACATTCCTACAGTATACACCCCGTAGTTATTGAAATATACCTAGACGGCAAAGTAAAAAAGTAATTGCAATAGGTAAATCAAAATTTCCGTTTGTTTTTATTATTACTATTATTTACTCAGGATAGCCTCTTTAGTTTTTAATAGAACTGTTATCAATGACGTTCCTGAGAAGGAGGTCCTAGTGCATTTAAAGCTCCCATTTCAGGCAAGGGAGTCGTAAAAGCACAACAGCCACTCAACTAGAAAACCGCCTAAGATAACAATTCTATTCTCATGCTGAACGTTAAGTAGAAAGTATCGATTCACACTTTTTTTCTCTTCCATGACACAGTCGGGGTTTAAACCCGAGACCTTCCGCACTAGAGACAAAACAAAAGGCACCAGTCGGTTACTTGCAAGAATTTCCTTTCTTCTTACAAATTTTATTCTGTAAAAAAGGGAATAAAATTTGTACCAAAATTTTCTGACAAAATTGTACAGAATTTCTTTTCACAAGAGTAGTATAAATTATTTAAGTATGAATAGTGCAACCAAGAAATAGTAGTTTAAAAAATACAGCGTAGATGTTATTTTTTATAAAAGCTTGGTTTCTCCATGTAACTGACACTGGACTTTAGGCATTATATGGTATTTAGTATGATTTCCAGGTTTCACATTGACAGTGCTTTCAACTAAGCAGATCCAAAGAGCAGCTTCAACACACTAAGATAAACAGTTCCATATACATTTATGATAACGTTGCCTCCGACAGGCTTTCGCAAATGGGACCAAACTTGGTACTGTTTGTTTCATTCATAGCAAAATGTACATAAAAACAAGCGTGCTAGGTTAGTTGATTTTCAACGGTTATAATATAAATTACTAAGAAGTTTATATTTACTTGTGAAGAACGCCAGATCTTTTGTCGCATAGACAGTGTAAATCTTTCACCAAGATTGTAAGGATTGTAGGGATGTTCTACTTCTTCCATCATAGCTTCATAGTAATATGAATCAGCTCTTTCAGTTGGATAGACATTGAACGAGTAAACGCCATTGGTAATAAGTGGATCATACGTCCTTACATGCTTCTTCTTCTTATCATACCTTTGTTTTGAACTGAGAATAATTTTCACCTGCTTGTTCAATGCTGGACGTCCATCAGGTGTTGTAACAAATAACTAATTAAAATTAAATTTTGGAGAAAGATTACAGTTAGTATATTTAATCTTAAAAACATTGTTAATCAAAATCTGATCTGGTGTGGTCTGTTAAAAAAAAGACCTTTTTCCAATTCTTTATTGAAAACTAAATACTTGCAGAAAGTCGTGGGATGAGAATTGAAAATTGCAAAAAATGCATTTTTAATAACGAATGTGTTAAGATTATGGACATATTTTAATGTGAATGGTTGCTTTGACTCCAAAATTCTTGACAAATCTATACACATTTGAAACGCATTGATTGCTTAAATGTTGAAATCTCATTGTTTTACGTTCAAGGTGATGACAAAGAGCTATACTGTAAAAGTCAGACAGGAGAAAGTTCAATGTTCCATTTCATGAAATTTTGTTTTTGACACATTTTTTATTAAATCAATTTGCAAGAAATTCTAGGACCTTAAACGCACATGATAAAAAAATGATATTCTTTAGCCATTAGCATATCTAGTGATTTAAATATATAGTAATTGGTGGTGAGAAAATTTGACTCTGTAGATAGGTTTTGCCACCTAGATTAAGTGAGTGTTATAATACTATTACCCTTTAATCTTTTTGGAAGATTTTTGCATGCTCTACCCTAGTAACTATTAATTTATTGTTGCGTGTTAGAAATCAACACTTGTGTGAAACATTGTCAGTCATTGTTGATAATATTACTGGACCTTCCATGGTAGACTACACGATGCTAAAAATGAATCTGTTCTGTATATCTTTCTGCCAATAAGTTCATCAGCAGACTCAATCTTCACTCTTTTAATGATTCTACTTAAAGCGGCAGCTCTTATTTTTATTGTTTCTTCCAAAGGATAAAAAATGGCTTAAAAACAACAGTTTTGAAGTCAATGATACCTACCAGAAAGGCAATTCTTGTCCTTACAATCCAAGTTTTTGAAACAACTGGTAGCTAAGGACCCAGACTTATTTATTTTTCGTACTGTTGGGTAGTACAATTGCCATCTTTTTAAAACATGAGAGCATCCTTAATGAAAACGTATTTCTCGGTGGTTATGGTGACCAAATTGTGGGACTGTTTTTGTACTGTAGTTTTTGCCTGCATCTATGCAGGACTCGTCTGTTAGTGGTTAACGATGCACTCAAAACAAAAAAAGATTAGGCAATGCTACAGTCGAGGCACTATAGTTGGAGAAGAGACATAAATCTGGCTAATGACATGTTATTTCTGGAAGGTAAGTAACAGATAAATATGAAGTTCACTTACAACTTCTGTATACAAATGCATAGATTGCATCAGTTCAAGATGAACACAATTCTTTTATTTATATACCTTTCATAAATTATTTTTTACAAAAATTTGATTTTCGCTAGAACTAATTTTTAAAATTTTGTAAAAAGGAATTTAATTTTAAAATTTCGCAAAGATCACATGAGACGTAACATTATACATTTCAGAACACCTGAAGCATATACATACATAGGTGAAATGTAACATTACCTTTACTGTGTACATAAATCCTGGTTTAAAACTCTTGGGTGCATCAAACTTTAATTTTATTTCATTCGAAAGAAATGGTTTTGTTGCGTGTAATCTCTTTTGTGCTACCCCAGTTGCATTTTCCACTACAATGGCCTTGACTGTAACAGCAATAGGATAATTGACAGTCCTGATTCTATCTCTGTCAACACCAACCATGGTGGTAAGACAACCATCAATCTAAGAATGTTGAAAATTAAATTTACTTTCCAGATTTCAGGTGAAAATTAATTTTTCAATAACATGGTGTTTTGATTTCTTTAATTATGAACAGAGTTTTTATTTAGTTATATATATATGGATGCCCACAAAATCCAAATAATAAAAGTATTTTCATTCAAATGGGTAAAATAAGTGTCCTTTCTTAAAATCTATATATTTACTAAGAATTGAAAAAAACCGTTAAAAGAAGAAGACAAGAAAAAAAACATACTGCAGATAAAAGCAAAGATTTTGAGGCTTCCACGCATCTTCGTTGACCATCAAAAATTGATGACAAACATGTCTTTACTTTTAATGTACCGACAACAGATTTTCCATATGTATACCTTTTAAAAAACATGAATTAAACCAAATGCCAATAACCTGGGATCTATTTTATTATACGGGAAAAAATGATAACAGCAAAAGTTCAACATCATTTCTGCATTTTGCGAATTCTTTTATAAAAAGGGTTCCAAAATTAAAAATGATAAAATATAACATGGTATGACAACAAAGGAAGCTGTCAAGTATTGCCATTGTTTATCTCTGCAACCAGGTTATTTATACCTTATTCCTTAAAATTAATGAGACACAAAATTATTAATGAAATCAACACGAAGGAAATTAACACGAACGCCTGTAACAACTTATATAAAATCTATATATTAATACGCCTTGTGTTTGCACGAAACGCAAAGTACGGGTCACTTTTTTTACGACGTGGCGTTACGCTAAAATTTACCAAGTTAAAAAAAACGCAAATCAGAAGGGGGGTTACTATTTAAATATTTAATTCTCTTTTCTTATTACTTTAAAAAATAAAACTCTTTCTTTTATTTTATTAAAACTAATTTTTATTTTATTCTTAAATGTTATATATGTTTCTCTATAATAATAGCCGTATTCCGTCTGTCTGTCTCTGCGCGGACCCCCCGCTGAGTCTGAAATTGATGTTACGGAAACACGAATATCAAATGCGATATATTTTTATCCACTTTGTGGCGACGGGTAAATATAAAAGGACGGGCGAACCTGTGGATTTTTCCACGGGCTAACGACTAGTCTATATTATATTACCCGTATGCGCCTGTCCGTCACGCAAAATGGTACCACAAGTGGCAAGACGCACGTCATGCAATATAAAAGGAAACATGCGAACGCGTGGATTTTTCCACGGGCTACCGACTAGTATTCCAATGCGTCATTAGAATGTAGAGAAATCATGAAATCAAGCTGATGTGACGCAACCTCGTTACCAGTGCCAGATACCTAAACGCCAAAGCCTTACCGCCATGTCACGCAGATGCACGCGATGCCAGAAAAAATGATGTACAATGTGCACTGGGGAGGGAGGTTGAACACGACAGAGATTGAGAGGTCGAAAAATTGGTCAAAATTCAACCAGAATCGAGTATTCCTGCCGTAAAGTTTTTATATCTTATTCTAGACTATATTGTTTGTTTGCTGTCCATAATATTTAAAAGGAAGTGAAAAAACATAAACGAAAAATTTTGTTTACATAGTATCTAGGCAATTTTCTCGTTCTTGCTTGTTTTCAATTCTGTTCTGTCGATTATTCATCATTTGTTTACAAATTAAAAAACAAATCAGAGCAATATGCCAGCTTCACCGCGATGAAGGTAGTTTTGTTAGATTTATTTTATTAGATTTATAATTCTAAGATCCGGGCTAACAACATCAAATTTTAAGTGGCATGAATTCTAGCAAAAAATTATATAAGATAGAAAAATTGGAAACCATGTGATTATTTTATTTAGAACAGAATTTATTATAATTTAACCCTATTCGGTCCGGGGTTTTTCGAACATACTATGACCGGGGGGGGGGGGGGGGGGGGGGCGGATTCCGCCCCCCCTCAATAACTTTTCATAGGGTTGTTCAAATTGAATCAAACTTGGCACACCTATAGTACGTCATAAAAGGAACAAAAGGCGCCAAAAAAAATTTGCTTGCGTCAGCACATTTTCTGTGACGTCATCAAAAGCTTGAAAATTGTTAAAAATGCCACTATCTGCTTAAAATATTATTACTTTTGTTCTAGAGCGAATTTTTACATTCTGTTTGAAGTTTCTGAAAGCTAAATAAAAGTTATTTAACATATTTTCCGGTTTTTACATGGATCGGATGAAAAATTGCCAAAAATTGCCCGAAAATCCGTTTTTTTCCGATTTTCGGGTAAAATCCGACAAAATCAAGAAATCGGATTAGTCACGTGTTCAAATTATTCAAAATGATTCTTCTTGATGAAACAAAGTTATGTTGCAAGTTTCAAGTTCTAAGGTTAATCCTAACAGGAGTTATCATATTTTCCCCATTATAAGGATTTCATAGAGATTTTGAGGGGTAGTTTCGAGTAATGGCCAATATCAAAGCCTCTGAAAGGTATGGGACCTAAAAAATTAGCATGCAGGTGTCTAATAGATAAATGTTGAAACTCAGTAAGTATCATAGCCATATAACAAAGCAATCAGGAGTTATTAAAAAAAAACCGTCAGGGGGGGGCGGAATCCGCCCCCCCCCCCCCGGACCGAATAGGGTTAAGGTTCTTATTTTATAAAAGTTTCACAGCAGTTTATTTCCGTGGTCATTTCTTCATAGAACATTAAAAGTCTGGTTTTTAATGGTATGGTTTCTGGTTTAAGGTTCTTAAATTTTATAAAAGTTTCACTGCAGTTAATTTCCGTGGTCATTTCTTCATAGAACATTAAAAGTCTGGTTTTTAATAGGGTTAATTGTATTTTTAAACTTGCATGTTTTTTATGAATAAAAGTACTCTGTGCGGAAGCCCGGGGTTCGATTCCTCTTGGGCAGAGATTCAACATGAGCAAGTGAATGTTACCATAACTGTGTGGGTGTTGGATGTTGTCAGGAGTTGCCTAGTAAAGTGTGGGCCCCAACTGGGTCTGCATAGCTCAAAATGAGCATTAATTACTTTAGGACTCTCCATGTAAGCCATGGCTCCTCCTGGAAATAAAAGACAGGCTATATCCCTTATATTTGTGAGGCTAGCCATGTAAAATATGCACATCTATCTAGCTGGCTAGTATATATATAACATTTATATATATGTATGTTTTTTTTGTACATATATATCTGTTTTTTTTGTTTTAAAAGCCCCGTTGTATAGAATAAAATAGAGCCCAGGTTTACCATTTGCGCGCCGTATCTCACGGAAAAAAGTTGTTTATCAACTGAAAAATGAAAACCGAAGCGAAGAAGGTTGTCTCTCTTTCAAAGTAATCCTGAAAAAAGTTATTTCAATCAATGTTTATTCATCATGAAGTTAGATTAAAGCTTATTTGTTTCCTCAATATTTCCATTTTGTGTTCTGGGACCGACGTTGGTTTTTTCTTAAAAAAACTATCGAATTCGAATGATATCTCGAATCTAAAATGTAAAAAAAGCAAAACTGTTGTTGTAGAACGACTGTTGTTATCGATCCAAAATAAAAAAAAAGTTTCTCTTGTTGTCAGAAATATTTGTTATACAGAAGAAAAAAGTACGATGATATAACGTCAAATAGAGAACTGGTTGAAAATATATTAGACAATTTAACTAGCTATACATTTTTAATTTGTTTTCTTTTAGGATGAAGCAAAGTTTAGTAATCGAAGTAAAAAACTGACTGGACTTTTATCCATAGAACGCTAGCTATCAGCCTCCTGAGAAAGTGAAAGGAAAGCAGGTGTGTTGTTTAGATTATCTGGTAGAGAAATGAATTTAGGTGAATAAAGTTTTTTAAGCCGTTTACACGCATCCAGCTAAACTTTCCCTTAAATATGAAGTTAAATATGTTTTGTCTTCAGCCTGAACATATTTTTTTGGTAAGAATATACTCAACGTCAGTTAAGAATATCTTAAGAATAAGTCCAACCTCGATTGTTTCTTCTACATATAAAAAGAATTTGCCAATAGCTATAGCAACATATAGCAATCTTTATTTTATTAAGGCATTATATATTTTTAGGCCACAAGGATAGTATTTGACAAAAATGTTAAGAACTATTTTTGTAAGAATATACTCTAAACAATATGTCAGAATATCCTAAGAATATGTCTAAGCTTGATTGTTTGTTTTGATATAAAAATATAATAAAAAAATATGATGCACAAATTTAATTAGAAATTTACTTTGCGTATATATATCACAAACTGAACCTTTTTCTGTTCAAAGCAATGGGCCGTTACATGTAGCAGAATTTGCCATTAGCTATAACAACATATAGCAAGCTTTATTTTATTTCAAGTGGGCAATACGGGTTTTTAGGCATTCTGGTTGGCTTAGCGGTCTTGACGACGGGCCGATATTTTGCGGTATTGCCCGTTGTCAATAAAAGTGGTAGCTTAAAATGTAAAAAAGCACAAAAAAATATTTAAGAAGCATTGGAAATTATTATATATCTAACTCCTACAATACATTTATCGATAAAAACATTTTCATAGAAATTCCTAGAAACAAAACAATGTCAAGTTTAACAGTTAAAATAACCAGATTCAGCAACATTTCGTCTGGATGCTTCCTCAACATGGCTAGTTAACTAGCTAGCTACATTGTCCATAAGAAAACGATGATCTGATATCCAGTTTTATCAAAAATACTAAACACAGGCCGACGGAATCATAAAAAATACATCTCCTCTCATTTTCAGATTTGTTCCTTGAGCTTTGTGGTTACCGAGTCAATATAAAACTCGTTCAAGCTCATGTTATTCTTGGCTAGCTAGTTAAAAAAAATTACTTCAATATTCGTTGTAACTATATTTTAGCTATGCATTCAACTTTACACCATAGTCATAAGAAAGAGAGATAGTCTGGGTACCGCCGCGATTGAGCTCCGATCCGGTATCTGACTCGCGTTCAGAAATTTTCTAGTGCTCAGTCTACTTTTAGGGGGACCAAATATTCAAAAACAGGCGGGAAGCTTTGTATGCTAGGTACTTTGCAGAAGTTTACCTGGATTTTTTGGTATTATAAACTATGGTTGGAGCTAATTGTTCAGTGTTTGGTTGCTCTAGCTCCCGTAGAACAAGTGGAATTTCTATTTTCAAAATTACTCAAGCGAATGACGAGTACAACGCATAATTAAACAAAATGCCAGTGAAGGTTTTTTCAACCATAAAAACTTAGTTGAATAAGGAGCAAGTATTGCTTGATCCTTTATGACTCTCAGAATTTAACCTGGACATAGTTATGATCATATTCATACTAGCTACAATTTTTTTAAAAGTATAGTATATATTTAAAAAAATTGTGAAAACATCAGAAATTAAAGATCGGAAACTACAGCTAGCTCACTAGCTATAGCTATGCCAGCATAATGATTTTTTATAAATGTGTAGCTATAAAAATAGCTGTTTTTTTATTAATAGCCATTTTATTAATGACCTTGATCCAGTGAGGATGTCTTTTTCTTCAGCTCAGTGCGCAGTGATTTTGATTTCTTAGCATCAGATGCTATTTTGTGTAATTGCTGTTTATCTTTGACATAAGAAAAAGTTCTTACTCTGACAAACAACAAAAGCAGATCTTCTAACAAGTTCAAAGAAACCTCTTTATTCAACGACACAGTGCAAAGCTGCAGAATTTTGTTGAAATTAGACTTAACATCAAAATTCTTCATCAGACAAGAAACTATGTCTTTACTGTCAATTTTGCTGCAGCTTTTGCTGGTGTATGAACGAAAAAGTTCTTCAGCAGATGTAAATATTAAAACCACTTCCTTTTTAACCTTCCATAAGCCACCACGGTCCCTAGCATTGACTAATTTGTTTTGTGGTATATCTTGTGTGTCCTCAGATTTTCCTGCCAACAGGATAGCTAGATATTGTTGGTGGTATATGTGTTGTGAGGTCTTTCTTGACGAGAAGCGTATACGACGATACATGGTACTGAAGACATATCCACCAAGATAAGATATCACAGATAGTTCTTTCTCTGAAAAGGTGTATGATGACTTATTTGACACTTGCAGAAGATCGTCTTTGTATGTTGAACCAGACAAGTGACACAAAACTAGATTTGCTAATTCAAATCCCAACAGTACGCTACAGTTGCGACTCAAGCTTGAACCAAAGGGATGCTCTATATCCAAAATATTCTTATAAAACAACGGATAAAACTTTTCAGCATCCCCATCGAACGATTTTATAAGGTCTTTCACAAGAGCATAAGACGGTAAAACATTGTCAAGGCCACCAACTTTGAACATTTTAAATTCATTGGTGATTTCTGATGGGTAACATTCATCACCAGCCAATTTTGAAACAGCTTCTTCCATATATTTTTTAAAATACAGTGGATGTAACATCTTCTCAGCTTCCTTGAAATCTCTATCACCCGATCCTGCAGAGTCACCTTTGTCGTGGTCACTATGTTTCGCGTTGGTGTGGCGTGTTAATCCTCTTTTAGAAACACAAACTTTAGGACACAAACTACAGCTAAAGGTGACTTTTGTGTCCTCCTCCGGTATGTCGTTAACAACTGTGGTTAGTTCCACGTCAAAATCTGAATTACTTAGCAAAATGTCTTCATCTATAGCCTCCAATATAGCATTAAGGTCTTCACCATAAAGGAAATCTTCCTTCGCCGCAGCCATTTTACAACATTCAGTCCCCTTACTTTCGGACCACCCGTTCTAGGTCAGGTACTTTTGCCGTAGCGGCCCGAAATGGCCGATTACCCAGACTATCTCTCTCTTGTGACTATGTTTACACATTATTCTGTACCTGTAGAACATCGTAATGTCTTGTTTACAAAGTTTTATTCTATAGGGACTTTCGAATTCTATGTAGAATGTTTGTTTTTAGACAGGACTGTTTCGAATTTTGACCTCGAGTGTTAACAAAAGTAGTGCTAGTGAATTATATCATATAAGAAAACTAAACTAAAATTCTTTTTTTTTATTTTTATCTAACTTAGACGGTTAACAAATACAATAATAACTGATTATCCGGTGGTGCTGTACCGAAAATATCGCCCTCAGTCATTGCACCGACCTCGCAAGCTATCCGAAATCATGTTGATTCTGAAGATAAATGTACGTTAAAGGACCTAAATCTTGTGGCGTTATTTCGTCGCCCCTAAATTGATTGATGCAGTACTTAACAATATAGACTTAAAGAGATACTACTTTATCAAAGTACTAGTCGATAAGGCCCGTGGGGAATTCCACTTAGGCAGAAGGACAATGGAAAAATAGGTTGTTTTAGATTTTTTGCTGACGTCAGAAGTGCAATTACAAAAAATTTTGGCGAAATTTAGTTTATTCGTTGCCTGTACTGTGCAGAGGTTAAAACGCTGATCAAGAAAATGCATATGATCATGTGCTTTTGATGAGCGGTTAATGACATATGATGGTTTCAAAATTTTGCTGATGTCAGCAATGGCCAGTCAAGCCCCCAAAAATTGTTTTTAGAAATTTGTATCCCTGCTGCCTTCATTGTATAGATCTTGAACGGTTGCAGAGATATTAGTGTTTGGTAACGTCATCAACTCGTCCAGTCCGAAACGGATTCGGAGACCCAGGTTTGGGAAAATTACCCAAATTGGTCCCGGGTGATCCCTAGTTACCTACGCGGTGAAAAATCATTGACGTCACCACCTCGTTTCCAAGTTATTTGGCCTCAAAGCTTTTAGTGCACTGTAATGGCTTCATTAATTTAATATGCTTTCCTTTGACGTTAATATTATTTTAACGTTAAAAGTTTGGTAAATTACAGAACAATTTTATGGGCGATGTTTTGCAGACTTCATCAGAGAAAATGGTGAAGAATATAATCCACTTTGCAAAAGTCACAGTCAGACAGACAGAACTGGCGTATTATTATAGAGTCTAGTCGATAAAGCCCGTGGAAAAATCCACTGAGGCAGGATAAAAATGAGAAAGAAGCGTCATTTGAATTGAATGACGTCAGCAACTCATCCACAAAGAAAGTAATTTAGAACCTTGTTTTCACGTTGCCTCTACTGTGCAGACCTTAAAGCCGTCATCAAGAAAATGTACATGATCATGTGGTTTTGATGAACGGTTAATGAGATATAAGGGATTAAAAATTTTGCTGACGTCGGCACTGACCCCTCAAACCCCCCAAAAATTTTTTTAGAAATTTGTATACCTGTTGCTTTTATCGTATAGATCTTGAAACGATTCGGGGTACCAGGTTTGGAAAACTTACTCATGTTGGTCCCAGGTAGTCCCTAGTTGCCCACGCAGGAGATGACGTCAGTTGTTTCCGCCCGTTTCCAAGTTACTTAAAAAGTGAAATCTGCTAAAAATTATATCAGACATTTAAAAAATCCAACATATTTTGCTAAGTTATACAAAAAAGTTATTACAAAATTTCCACACTGTACAGTTTGTAACACGTCATACCAAAATCAGATATCCAGTCTATTGCATACAGCAACCCTTTCAAAATATAAGAAATTAAAAGTTATCTGAATTCCCGTGGAAGAATCCATTGAATCTCTCATTAAACTGATGTAAGGGATAAAAAACAAAAACATACAACACAGTAATTTGAATTTTCAAAACTTTGCATTTCAACCTTTCTTTGTCTCGTTTGTAACGGGATGGCAAAAGAAGAAAAAACCCTGGGATCAAGGTTGCTCACAATCTGCATTATTCTATGTTTATAACCGAACAAAAAAAACGTAAAAAGCGAAATACGCTAAAACTATATACTTCATTTCCCATTCCAGAAGTACACCAGGGGAAAAAGGATACCAAGCATTAAAAAAATCATTTTCCGTTAAGTCATACAAAATCAGCTATTCAGTCTATTGCATACGGCAAACCTTCGAAAGTTATACTCAAAATATAAGAAATTAATAGTTGAAAACACTTAAAAGAGAAATATAAACACTTGAATTATTTGCTATATTGTATATCTAACGAAATATTTCAATCCAAAATATTGAAAGAACAGTTTGTCTTACAGACCTAAACTTATAATCAAGAAAATCACGCATAAAATCAAAAAAGATAACAATAAAGCGTTTTCGAATTTAAGAATCAAATATATTTCAAACGATCGTAACGTAACAGATTTACACATTGATTTAAGTTTAGGTTTTAGGTTTTTAATAGGAACATCAACACTGAATTACACAGTCTTTAGAGTTAGAAACAGTAACAACGGAAAGATTACTTTTATAAGAATAGCGTGTGTTAGTTTCAGCCTCGATGTTCTTAACTTTTTTGACTAATGTTATCCTCATTATTCTCAATATGTTCTTAGCATGACTATGGCCTGGAATATATAAAATAAAGCCTGCTATAACTTGATATAGCTAATGGCACATTCCGCTACATGTAATGGACCATTGGTTTGGACAGAAAAAAGTTCACTTTGTTAAGCAATATAAAACTAAACTACTAATCAATTTTGTGCATCATACAAATTTTTGTATTTAGAACAAACAATCAAGCTTTGACATATTCTTAGGATATTCCTAATTCTGACCCATTGTTCAGAGTATATTCTTACAAAAAAAAAGTGCTTCGTAAAGAAACTATTTTCCGGTTCAAGACACAACAACAAACTTAATATTTAAGGAAAATTTAGCTCTAAAAGAAACGGCCAAAAAAAAACATAGAATACAGTAATTTGAATTTTTTGAAGTCACAATTTGCATTATCCTATATCAATAACCGCTGAAACAAAACGTCCAAAAAAAATTAGTATTTGAAGCAATGAAAAAAAAAAATAATAAATGAGAAAAAAAGCCCTGGGATTAAGGTTGCTCACAATCTGCATTATATTTATACCCGCCAAAATAAAACGTAAAAATATAAGAAGGTCCAACAACAAAATAAATATAATACTTTAAAGAAACATATACATGGTCGTTCAGCATATATATTTTTATGGTATGTTTTTATGTTTGTATGGCTTTATGACTGAATTTCTTGCTACATTCTACCTCACTATAAATTGGATTATATTTATACTGTTTTGCATGCACAATTGATACTTTCAAAATGTTTAAAATGCAATCTGTGAAGCATTTTAAATAAAATTTATAAATATTTATTTAAAAAAGGAATTAAAAAATCACAATCAAAAAATAAGATTTTAGGACAAAATAACACTTTGTTCATGCACACGCATAAAAATGTAAGAGTATATATCATACAACATAAAAATATAAAAAAAAATCAGGCGAACGGTTACCATAATAGTAGACCTGCAGCTTTAATATTTTAAAATCAAATTATTGGTTAATAAATTTAAAGGCATAATCTATAAAATCTGCTAAACAAACTACTAAATCTGCAAAAACAAAATCTATTGATATATACATCAGTTATGTTAATGGTGGCAAGTTTTTCTACAACTTCAAGCCAAAAAACCTTGTGGTTTACCCGTTGTAACGTATCAGAAGGACTTTTATAGTCTAATAGTATAGTCTGATGAAGAGTATCCAATACGGAGGTCGAAATATTACCATAAAAATACATATGCTGAACGACCATGTATATGTTTTTTTAAAGTATTAACATACGTTCACATGAACATGTCATTTAAAGAGTTAAAAATAAATATAAATAAAATAAAAATGCAAAAGGTCTAACAAAATCGAAGGTGTTTAACAACGGTTATGTAAAAAGCTAGATCTACTAAAACTATATACTTGCTTTGCAATGCTAGAAGTACACCGGGGAAAATAGTATACCAGACATTAGAAAAAATTGTTAAGTCACACAAAAAAGGTTATTGCAAAATTTCCACAATGTACAGTTTGTAATGCATGATAACAAATTAGCTATTTAGCCTATTGTATACAGCAACCCTCCCAGTGCGCAAACGTGCCGTGCATGATAACAATGCAGTGTTTTCGAATTTAAGAATCGAATAATATTTTAAACGGTAACGTAACAGATGTAAACATTAATTTAACTTTGTTTACAGTAAGGTTTATTGTAACGACATAACCCACGTCTTAGCGTTAAAACCAGTAACAACGGAAAAGTTACTTTTTATAGTTTATAAAATTTTAATCTAGGATATACACCGTGTATTTCATAAGATTTGTGTTCTTCCGTTTCAGCCTTAATGTCCTTTTCTATTTTTAATATTTCTTGACAAATGCTATTCTTATTGATCTTAATATATTTTTAGCAGGGCTCTATAAGTTGTTATAGCTAATGGCAAATTCTGCTACATGTAACGACCCATTGCGTTGGATAGAAAAAGGTTCAAAAAAGGATATATACGCAAAGTAAATTTCTAATTAAATTTGTGCATCATACAAATTGTTATATTAAAACAAACAATCAAGCTTAGACATATTCTTATGATATTCTGACATATTGTTTGAGTATATTCTTACAAAGAAAGTTCTTAACATTTTTGACAATTACTATCCTTGTGGCCTAAAAATATATAACGCCTCAATAAAATAAAGATTGCTATATGTTGTTATAGCTATTGGCAAATTCTTTTTATATTTAGAACAAACAATCGAGGTTGGACTTATTCTCAAGATATTCTTAACTGACGTTGAGTATATTCTTACCAAAAAAATATGTTCAGGCTGAAGACAAAACATATTTAACTTCATATTTAAGGGAAAGTTTAGCTGGAAGCGTGTAAACGGCTTAAAAAACGTTATTCACCTAAATTCATTTTTCTACCAAATAATCTAAACAACACATCTGCTTTCCTTTCCCTTTCTTAGTAGGCCGTTAGCCAGCGTTCTCTGGATAAAAGTCCAATCAGTTTTTTACTTCGATTATTAAACTTCGCTTCATCCCAAAGAAAACAAATTGATGTATAGTTAGCTACAATTTTCTGATACATTTCCAATCAGTTCTCTTTGTGGCGTTATATCATCGTACTTTTTTCTTCTGTATAACAAATATTTCTGACAACAAGAGAAACTTTTTTTTATTTTGGATCGACAACAACAGTCGTTCTACAACAACAGTTTTGCTTTTTTTACATTTTAGATTCGAGATATCATTCGAATTCGATAGTTTTTTTTAAAAGAAATCAACCTCGGTCCCAGAATACAAAAATGGAAAATATTGAAGAAACAAATAAGCTTTAATCTTACCTCATGATGAATAAACATTGATTGAAATAACTTTTTTCAGAATTACTTTAAAAAAAAGAGACAGCTTTCTTCGCTTCGGTTTTCTTTTAACCCTGTTATACCTGAGGGGGGGGGGGGGGGCAAAGTCCCCTCGGATCTTTGACTAGGCATAACTTTGGATACACATGTGACTAAGTGCTAAAATTTTGGGACTATTCCTAACTTTTATTAGGGCTGCTGATGACAAAAAAAATTTGGAAAAATTTTGTACTTTGCTGGGTGTGTTGCATTCTTTGGACGGGGGTGAAGTTTTTGGAATTTTGAAAACCGTTGACATTCAAGTAAGAATGTCATAAGATGTTGTATTGGGTATACATATTTATTATATGTATGTTGGTTACTAAGTTGTAACCAAGGTGTTGCTAAGGTGATATATGGTTACGAGGGACAAAAAACGGACCAGATTTGAAGGAAATATCGATCCACCAAATTGACGTCATTTCAGATACCAATGGCGTCATTATATTGTTTTCCTTGCCTCGATTATCTTTAAAGGCCCTGTTCTACATATATGCCAAGTTTAATGACATGAGCATCAATATTTCTGGTAGAACGGGCCTTTTATCATCATTGTTCAAATAAGAAATTTTGTTGCTGAAATCATTTTTTAACCCAATGACGTCATTAAAATTATTTTCTCATGTGAAACACATACTTTGGTATGCAATCGACAAATCCAGCAAGAATTATTAGTAACACGCGAGAAATTAAAATGTGCCGAAAATTTGGGAAAATGACCATTTTTCACATGTGTGACGGCATTTCTAATCCCTATGACGCCATCAAATTATTTTCTTACCTGGATTGAGTTTGTATTAAGACATTCTCCAACTGAGACAAGTTTCATCACTTAAGCACAAGTGGTTCAGGATTTATGGGTTACAAGGGCCAAAAAAAATCAGGTATAATATGGTTAACAGTTGATAACAACTTGTCTCCATCAGATACGGCGCACACGTAGTAAACCGGGGAATAATTAAATTATTTTATCTTTAACGAACCCGTGCGGCTTTTAAAACAAAAAAAAAACAAAAAAAATCAAAACTTTTTAGAATAAAAGCATAGTAATAATAAAATAACAAAAGAGTTTTATGTTTTAAACTAATAAGAAAAAAAGAGTGAAATGTTTAAATGATAACCCCCTGAGTTGCGTTTTTTAACTTGGTAAATTTAAGCGCAACGCCACGTCGCAAGAAAGTGACCCGTACACAAGGTGTATTAATATATAGATTCTATATAACTTGTTATAGTAGTGAAGATAATTATCCACTTTGCACAAGTGACAGACAGACGGAACTGGTGTATTATTATATAGATTGGAAACTGTAAGTTGTGAAAACTTTGCAATATAGAATAATGCAAATTGTGCCTTTAAAAATTCAAATTACTGTGTTCTATGTTTTTATTTTGCACCAATCATATGGACTCGATGAGAGATTCAGTGGTTTCTTCCACGGGACTTCGGCTAATAACTTAATTAATGCGATTTACCTCAAATGACTTACAAAAAGCTGGATAAAAAAAAATTGTTTATCTTTACTTTTCTACCTGCATTGCTGATTACTGAACGTTAAACCACTGATAGGTAGGCCTACTTTAAAATGGGTTTATTGGACACCAGCTTCCTTTGTCGTGTTTAAAACATTTACGATAGCAGTTGCTGTGTCACAACAGGAAATAAACCGTATAAGGGTTATACTTTTTTTTGCACCAATTAAAGAAAGAGGACAATGAATGCGTGTCAGCTTTGTACTGCAATTGCTTGAAAAATCTATTATTAAACTTTAATTACAGGTTTTAAATTAACTTTTTTAACATCCTAGATGTCTGTATTACACTCAATTAAGAGGGCGTAAAATTAACATAGATTTTTACAATTTCTTTTATTATTGCGTCATAAATTTGCTGAAATAAAAAAGGTAGTTATAAACTAACTGACATTTTTGAACATTGATTTATCTCTTGTAATTGACTAGTATATATATTTGAAATATCTGAACAAAATATGGTTGATGCTGCACGAGCTTTACCTGACAATAGTAACAGTAGCTACTTAGAACAGTATATAATTAATTAAAATATACAAGCCAGACTTAAAGAAGAAAAGGCTGTTAGCAGTTAGTAGCAAGATTCTTGCCATATTATAGGCTGGTATAAGCTATGGTAGGTAGGTATTGTTATTTAAAATTGATCCTGTTAAAGGAATATCTATTTCAGTATTAGCAGCCAACAAAATAGCTCCAGGTAAAGAGAAATATGATAAAATATAATAAATTAAACATACTTAGCACATATTGTTATTGGAACTTCTTTCATCGACTTCAGTAGATATGACGGTGACTGTATTGTGACTTCAAATTTTGGAAGTACTGAAACAATAATTATTTCTCAAATCTTATAACTTCTTTTAAAAAAGTAAGAACGTACTAAAAACGTTATTAACGGAGTATAATTTAGTTAGACATCTCTTTTTAAGTGAAAATAAAGGAACAATAAAATATAAAATACGTTTGAAATATTTGGAATCGACAAAAAATAAAAGTACACACCATATTTTTTAACCATGATATCTTGTTTAGCTTTAGTTGCCTAAATACAAAATATATCTCTGGAACAAAAAAAAGCATGGCCTAAAAAATAAATGGGGATGCCTGAAAATTTGGCATGCATCTGTAGGGATGGAATCTAAAACTTAATGTTGGGGATACCTAAAGTGTCAGGGATGTAAAATAAATGGGGGGGACGGATTTACACTATGATATGATACATCATTAACAATGGATTTGATCCTAACCTATGATGTAGCAAAACAAAAAAATATTTGTTTCGATTTTTCAAAAAGAAGGTTATGTACAATTCATCCACTACAGAGAGAAATTACAGTCTAAAAAACACAGGGACTAAACCACTTTTTTTAATAAAATGTAAAAACATGTTTGACTTGCTTTCATTTTCAGCCTTATATTCTCCTTGTGAATCTGTGCAGAAACTCACAATATTGATTTACATATTTCTTACCCCGTATTTAGCTGTGATCTGCCATTTTCCAAGAACTGGTTTCACAGATATTGGCATTTCAAGACTGATAATACCTAAATCCAAATTACTTATAATATAGTAAGAGCTTAATTACAAGTTTTTGTAACATCATAAAAAATAATGTCATAATAGCTGTATTTTATCTGTCTTTGTACAAATATGGCTGCCGATTAGTCTAACAATTGGGTAAAACACGCGTTTCTTTAATGGATAAAGTTATTTAACAAAAATAAAAACATTAATAGCTGTTTTTTAATTGTTTTATTGGTTAAGAGTGGATCACAGCTATTAGACTCACAGTTATCAGCCTCACAGCTAGTCAAGAGTATTTATTTTAGCATTTTTTCTACTTTATTAAAAATAACAGAACTTTACCTTTATCCAATGTTACATTAGACCACTGCATGACTCGAGATCCTCCTGCATTCTATAGAAATAAAGTAAAGTTTGTTGAAAACACGTCTTTGATTTATAAGACAAGGAAAAATTCACACGCAAAATCTGAACATTTATTGCCATGACTTATACACTTGTCACTGCAAATATATAAAATACTTGTGAAAAATTAGTCTAGGAATTAATAGAACTTATAAGAAGTTGGGCATATAAAACAGTAATATGGCAGTAGCAGAAAAAATAGCAGAATAAATTCACTACACACGTAAAAATATTTTATAGCATATAATGTAGGGAAAAAATATTTAAGAATAAAAATCATACTGTGATGAACACTTCCGATCCAACCTAAAATGTCAATTAGAACACTGCAGGAAATGTAAACTATCGTTTTTTCCGTTTGTTATTAAAATAAATTCTAACATTTTTCATATTTCCATTTCCACATTTCAAACAAATCAAAAGACTTGTTTATCGATAAATTATTATATACAAAAATAAGAAGAATTCGAGGTAGAATAAAAATTAAGAAAAAGTTCTTAGTTAGTACCTGTCTAAATGGCGGTTTTAAGTTTTTGTCAACAATAATCACTCTAAAACGAACTACAAACAGAAATATACGTTATTTTTATATTTCACATAAATCATTTTTTAATTCAACAGATATTGGTAGTTTAAATTTAGTCAATTTTTTCTAAGAGGGTAAGTGAATTTCAAAAGCACACATTAATATTCATAAATAATATTATATATAATATTATATTTAAATGCAAAATGCCTTCATAATAAGGCTGGGCAGGAACATAATAGCGTAAATTAAAACGATTGGTGCAGATTTTTATTTGTGGCGCCGTGGTTTAGTGGTTATAACTCTCGTATTTGGTGCGGGAGACAAATGCTTGTTTTCAATTTTCATCATTCTTAAGTTCTCATTAAAACAAACGTTCAAATCATGATACACAGCTGCAATATTAGGTTTTATTTTGTAATTGTTACAAAATTTAATTCTAACGAAATCTGAAAAATAATTTGGTAAAATGGCTAGTGTTCACAAGCAATAGCAACATAAAAAACTTTACTGTACCTAATTACTTACTTTTGTCTCCAGGTTTATATGTGGGTTTATCAGTTTGAATAAACATTGCATCTTTCAATGTCTTAACAAAAATAGTTTCTTTGTGATCAAACTTCACTCCATTCTCTGATTTTATAATCAATGTTACTTTCCCTTTTACTGAGATGGGAATATAAAGGCGCATCACGTCATGGCTTTTCCATATATTTTGTGATACATTCGACAGAACATTCCCATGTGAATCTTTCAACACAGCAGTGACATTTGAGTCTGGGAATTTTTCATCAATGTTGACAAATATACTTACATATTCTCCAGCATGATATATCCCAGGTGTTGAGATAAAATAATAACTAAAAGAAAATAATCAAATTATAACCATGTGTAATACAGTTATTGGGCCCATTAGTAAAGTAAGAATTATTTTATGAAAAAAGGTTTCAATATTTCACCAAGAAACAATAATGCAAACCAATTCAGAACCAGGTTTGACTGAGAAACACTACTCTAACATTTTACAAGACCCAATATGAAAATCCACACAAGTTTGAGGGAACAGATTTCTTTTAAATTTAATAATTCTGGGTCACAAAACCCATATATCAAAAGACATATAGCAAATTAAATTCAGTTGTAGTACAGATCAAATCGAACAGAAGGAACGTCTTGATACGTTTGAATAAAGAGGATAAAATCAGTAGTAGATTGTATTACAAACTTAGACCTTCGGGCACTCCATTTCCTCGATTCTTTGGTCTTCCTAAATAACATGAGCAGAGAATATCAATGCGCCCAACTGTTTGTGTATGGAATCTCTTTTGCATAATTTATTGAAATATCTAACTTCTATTCTTAGCAATTACAGAAAATGTGATCACTGTAAAAACTTGAAAGAGTTTTTTGAATTTAGTAGACAAGTTTTAATGTTTTGTTTTGTGCGCTGAAA
This sequence comes from Hydractinia symbiolongicarpus, assembly GCF_029227915.1. Classification (NCBI taxonomy): domain Eukaryota; kingdom Metazoa; phylum Cnidaria; class Hydrozoa; order Anthoathecata; family Hydractiniidae; genus Hydractinia; species Hydractinia symbiolongicarpus. The sequence continues at coordinate 23,337,189 of NC_079875.1, read as the reverse complement.
GAATCTAAAAATTGACCGACAATAAAATGCAGACGTTAGGTAAGGAAAATCAAATTGTGGTAGCAATTCATTTTCACTGTGGCTGCTAGCATATTTTCACCAATATATGTTCTAAATCTAAAACACATAAAAAACTATATTTCAGTCCCAAGGCCTGAAGTTACTTCTACTTGAAAATGGAGTTTGGAATGGGCTGGTCAGCAGGCATTATTTTGCCCGTCCCATTAAATTCATTCCCAAAATCAGGAAGAGCTTTTAATGCATCAAATCTTGGGTTTCATCTTGGATTACATTTAGATTTAAAAACACTAAACAAAATACTGTTTTAAAAATTCCTTGTTGTTGTTAAGGAAACCCGCCAATCAGAAAGTAACACTGAAAAAATGATATATGTCAATTATCCTAGACAAACCTGGTGAAATAAAGACCATGTTTAATCGTGTCGCTTTGTACACAGGTGTATTACTAAATCGTCAACTAATACAAAGTCCTTGATTCGAAGAACCAAAGCTCCTTTGGAACAATCAACAACCCTGGTAGAAGACACATCATTTATTCCTGCAGAGGATGATCGTAAACTGGAAAAAAACATTTCTGTTTTTGTCAGGAAAAGCAATTCCGGTATACTGGACACTTGTGAAAGAAGTGTTCTAAAATTTGAAAAAAATGTTGTATTCGTTATTTGCGTCGTTTAACAACCTCGATCCCAGGACACGTTGTCTCTTTTTGCATATCGGACGGCGAGACGAACATGGCCCTGGTGGAGGCTGGTCAAAAATCTTTGATTTTCGCAGATTTTTAATTAATGCACTCGTGTCTTGTTTATCCGGAATTTTTGACTTCCTAGTCCTTTGCAAGCAAGATTCAATTTAATTATCAGGATCTGGATTTTATCGTGATCGTCAAAAATGGAACTTTTTAGTGAAGACTGCACTGTGAAGACTAAGTAGTTGTGGAGGTGGCTCTAAAATACATATTGTTGTTTTAAAGCAAGTATATGTTTTTGAATATTGCCTGAAAACAACGCAAATCATATATTTTGTCGCTTCGTTAAAGGCAGTTTTGCCTATGTGTTTGGAAAATTACTTTACTTGCTGATCTCTTTTCAGTTTTAAAAATAAAGAGAATATTGTTTTGGCCATCACCTCTAACTTCCTTTGTAAATGATCAGCTAAAATAATTAATGTTAATCTGCTGCTGTATTAAACTTGAAACAGGGGGAGTTTCAAGCAGATGAGAGCTTGTTTGAAAGTAATGATGCAGTGAGAAGAAAACTACGGAAATGTTAAGTTTTTATTTGTCGATCCAGAATCCTCCTTATCTATCCCAATTGACTCCGTTAACTGGGATAGATAACGTTAAGTTGAAACCAGAGGTGATGCGTTCTGGAACTTCATAAAGAATTGCAGCTTATCCGCATGTTCTCCCCGGGGAATGGTAGCTACAGAAATCCAGTCGTTAATAACACTTAGATGGATGAGCATATTTTACATGGACACGCCTGTTACATTGGACACATGCTGGACAAAACTTCGACTTTAAATAATGAATTTGATGCATCATACAAAAAGTGTATATACAAATCGCATTTATATAATTGTAAAACTTCCATCTTATTTTCCCCAGGTTGCAGCTATTCGAAATTTACGTATTTTCAATCCTTCCAATATTGACGTATACAAACACGGTAAAGCTGCATCTCACAAGAACACAGTTGTCCAAAATGAGATCATTGGAGCAATGTGTATATAGAGCAGATTATCAAACAAAAACCGCCATTCACCGACAACATGAAAACAATCATTTTTGTACGAAAGTGCTTCAATAGTGACGTTTTTCCAAACATGGTTGTTGTGAGACGCGTCCTCTCCCACGTTACAAATCTGCTCTGCTTGTACGTTAGGTTACTTTGCAAAAACAGTTATTTCCAGGAGTCACATAATGAATACATGGAATAATCTTGACTTTGGACAAACGTTTTTATATATAAAAGCAAAATTTTATAATGATGTTCCTATCAAGGTTGTTTCACATTTTCAGTTTTATAGTTTCAATTCTCTGTGCTGTCCATTTAGTTCTTTTTAGTTTTTCTACAACTTCTACAACTTTTGTCTCTGTGTCTAATTTTTATTTTCATGCACGTCTACACACTTAAGAGAACACATTAATAGCAGTAATTTTTGTAAAATAACTGAATTGTATATACACAGTATCTCTTAAAATTTCAACTAATAATAATAATTGCTTTCTATATTTTATTATTTTCCTTTTAAATATTTTGATTTTCCTTGTGTATGCCACGTTTAACAAACACATTTTGTTGTAAACTGAATTCTCGGCAAATGTGATACAAGACTGACATATAACAGTTAAAAGAGGATCCAGTTCTGTTGTCTTTAACCCACCTATCATTGACAAGGCATTACCAAGGTGTTCTATTCACCGTATGAACTTTTGTACTAACTTCCTAATAAGTGGCATTCGATAAGCGGTCGCACCAGTGTTTTTTACACTGCCTTAGTATAGCTTTATGCTTTTATTTTTAAATCCCTTACTTTCTTAGAAGTAACACTAACAGGATTTTTGCAACATGTAAAATCTGTGAAATTAGCATGGCAAATTCATGCAATTCTTCATCTGTATTTTCGTTTATGTTTATTCTAATAATAATAATAATAATAATAATAATAATAATATTATTCTGTCTAGTAGTGAAAATAATAAATAACTAGTAGCTATGTAGCTATAGCTACCTATCTTTTTACACTTGTTGTTTTAGCTTAGCTGACCAACAATGTCTTTGTCAGTTGCTAATATTATTCCGAGCATAAGCAGCATGTAGCTAACTACAAGTACATCTGGGTTGAAAATTAACTAGCTAAAAAGCCATAAAAATCTACCAAAATATGTTCTCGAAATATTTTTCTCTTGCGCAAAACATATATGTATGCACAGTGTCGGCAATCTTTTTTATTTACAGTTAATTTTAAGCGTAGATATTTCACGACCTAACGACGTATTATCTTACGCATAATTAGATGAAAAGTCTCGACCAATCACGGCTCAGAGTAAAACCAGCCTTCTCCAGGGCCTTTTTCGTCAGACCTATCAATTAGCGCAGCGCCGATGAGAGACAAAAAGCCCTATGAACGAGGTTGGTCGTTTAAATATCAAAATCACGGAGACAAAATGTTGAACACACAGAGTTGATTGACCACGGTTGTTGGTTGAAGATTAGGAAAACGCTAAAAATTCGTTGATTAAAATGGTTCAACGCAAGAATTCTTCTGAAGAACTAGACGCTTTTCAATCAGACAATATGGGAAACAGTAGACAATACCGTTGGATCAAGAAACTTAACCTTAAATGTATCAGTGCATTATAGCAGCTTGACAATTCATTGACGAGGATGGTATTCGATATGTTTAGAAACAGATTCCTTCATACTGGCGTTGTTCGGATTTGTAGCCAGAAGAAGAAATATGCAGACTTTATGTGGTGATAACGAAAAAAATTTCGTTGGCGCGGAAAACGATTTTTCTAACGCTCTCAAACAAATGGATTAATTTCTTCTTGGTACTGGCGATTACTGGATGCAATAGAAAAGAACTTCTTCAGCAGCATTGTACATGAGTGGTTCATAGAAACGCCAGATACTATCTACACGCGCTATTCTGAAAAACATAAGCTTACGGATAGATTCGAGAAAGCACTAAAAAGGTTGAAGGTTGAAAGGTCCATGTCAAGTTATCTTAACGTTACGAAAGTTGAAAACTGTTCCACCTTCCCTGAAGCAACCAGTTGATATGCCTTTTAAAAGTGGTGTGGTCAATGAAATTTGTTGTCTGCGATGTAATTCGCGCTGTGTCGGTCAATCAAGTCGGCATCTTATCACCCGCATAAAAGAGCAAGATTTTTAGGTCCAGTGGTTTACATTTCAAATAGTTAAAATTTTATCGACCTCGAAGTCTCAACGGCACTTATTAATTTTGGAAGCCCTTTTTATAAATGACATTAAGCCATCGTTGAACACAGAAGACGAGTTTAGAGTCACACTCTTTTGATAAAATGTTAATATCATTTTAATATTTGTTAGTTCCATCCCTCGTTTTACAAGACATTCACGGTACTAAAACATCGACCGTTTTCTTTTTTGGTTTTCTTTCTCCTATTAATTCGCCTCATGAAAATCCATAATAAATGTGATCCTTGATGTTGTTAATTTTACTTGTAATGGAAACATCAACGCGCTAAATCGGATATCAAAAAGCGAAAAATTGGCCTGGGAACGAGGTTGCGCGAAAAAATTGACGCGATTTAACATCAGACCATAACAACTGCGCTACAATCAAATTAATAATTATCACTGGCAATTAGCACTCACCTTTTGGAAGCAGCGTGTCCAAAGAAAAGGATCAGTATTAGGAGATTTACCCCTCTCATCTTCTTTTCTTTTACTAACTTTGAAGATTAAGCAAGTAAAAGAAAAACACTTGCTTTTAAAGGTTATTAACGATCGCTTAGCGAGAACACTCCATCTTCGTGCTTTTTTGCATTACTTAACTTCAAAGTATGGACACCCACTTCAAGAGCAAAAGAAGAGTGTCACGTCTTAGTGTTATTTTTTTAGACTTTAATAACACATTGTATATGAAACTTTCACAAACCTGTTTCCATCTGTAAACAAACAATAACACATCTATATATTAATACGCCTTGTGTGTCTGTGCGCACGGTGAGGTCATGGCACACAAATCACGGTCACTTTCTTACGACGTAGCGTTACGCTAAAATTTACCAAGTTAAGAAAAACGCAAATCAGGGGATACTATTTAAATATTTAATTCTATTTTCTTATTGCTTTAAAAAATAAAACTCTTTTTCTTTATTTTATTAAAGCTAATTTTTATTTTATTTTTAAATGTCTTTATTTGTTTTTTTGTTTTAAAAGCCCACTCATAAATACAAACCGAAGCGAAGAAGGTTGTCTCTTTTTCAAAGTAATCCTGAAAAAAGTTATTTCAAACAATGTTTACTCATCATGAGGTTAGATTAAAGCCTATTTGTTTCTTCTATCGTTTTTGTGTTCTGGGACCGAGGTTGCTTTCTTTTTTAAAAAAACTATCGAATTCGAATGATAATTCGAATCTAAAATGTAAAAAACAAAACTGTTGTTGTAGAGCTACTGTTGTTGTCGAGCCAGAATAAAAAAGGTTTCTGTTGTTGTCAAAAATATTTGTTATAAAGAAGAAAAACGTACGATGATATAACGTGAAAAAGAGAACTGATTGGAAAGGTATCAGACAATTGTAGCTAGCTATACATTTTCAATTTGTTTTCTTTGGGATGAAGCCAAGTTTAGCAATTGAAGTAAAAAACTGATTGGACTTTTATCCAGAGAACGCTAGCTACTACTGAGAAAGCGAAAGAAAGCAGGTGTGTTGTTTAGATTATCTGGTAGAGAAATGAATTTAGGTTTTTTTGTAAGAATATACTCTAAACAATGGGTCAGAATATCCTAACAATATGTCTAAGCTTGATTGTTTGTTTTAATATAAAAATTTGTATGATGCACAAATTTAATTAGAAGTTTACTTTTTTATTGCGTATATAACTCACAAACTGAATCTTTTTCTCTCCAAAGCAATGGACAAGTACACCAGGGAAAGTTAGGAACATGAAGGCTGAAACGAAAAAAACACTATTCTTATAAAATACAGCGTGTATATCGTAGAGAAGAATTTATATAAAATGTAAAAAGTAATTTTTCCGTTGTTGCTGTTTTTAACGCTACGAAGTGGTTGATGTCGTTATAATAAACCTTAATGTTAACAAAGTTAAATTAATGTTTACATCTGTTCTCTTTTATTTTTTTTTTATTGATGCACATGCTAATTTTTTTGAACGTTTTGTTTCAATGGTTATGGATATAAAATAATGCAAATTGTGACTTTTAAAGATTCAAATTACTGTGTTCTATGTTTTTATTTGGCACGTATCATATAGACTCGATGAGAGATTCAGTGGATTCTTCCACGGGACTTAGGCTAGTCAACAAATTATTTCAGTGTAAAAACATTTAAACATTTTTTAGAAATCTTCAAAATTGGTTTATTGCACCTTTTCTATAAATTAAATATAAATGCTCCCCTATCTACCCTAGCACATCAATGAAATATACTCAGCCATAATATGTCAACTGGAGGGACAATTTGTGAATTTGACCTTTTTTAGAGGTCCCACTAAAGTTGGGACCCACAAGCGAAAAATCTTGAAATTTTAAAATTTTAAATATTTTAGATCGTTTAAAATGCAATCCTGATTTCAGGACTACAGTGTCAAATTGGATCAAAAGAAGAAAATAGATTACGTGTAAACCCCTCCCCGTTGACCACGCCCCTACAGTGCTCAGCAAATATTATATCAAGCCATCACGCAGATCAGAATTACCCAGGTGTGTCTTAACTTTATATATGTTTATCGAACAGATTTGATAAATTGAGTTTGATCAATTGAGCATGATACAAAAAATTTTCAGCTCCTAAATGTTTAGTTGCTCACTGGAATTTTTAATTTGTTAAACAATTTTTTTTAAAGAAAGAGAAATGTGAATTGGCACAAGTAAATAAACCATTACAATCGTCAAGTGTTAAAAATCTTAGCCATATTGTATGACGCAAGACCTTGTTTGATCAAAGATTTACATTGTTTTGAGGAAGACTTAAAGTCTAATTTTATTTCAAGTTCCGAGTGAATGTTTACGTTCGTGTGACAGGTAATCAGTCTCCTGTTTCGTATTCTTAGGTAATGTTTATATCTGGAAAAAATCTCAAAGCAGGCAATCACCTCCTCTAACTATCAAAAAACTTTGTTAATAAGAACTCATTACGCATGGTAAAGTTTAATACCAAAGCAATTTTGTCCCTTTATGACAACACCGGTATTTCGCCTAAGCGTCACCTCACCCTAACATTCTGTGTAATGTGAAGCTCCGTGCTTTTTATAAATATTATTTCCGGTTTTTTGTCCACTTCCGGTCTTGCGTCAAATGACCTTTCTTGCATTGTTTACAATGTTCAGTTAAAATTGTTTATTGAGGGTTTTTTTTGCGAGGTAATTTGGGTCAGAGTTGATATAAACATGGATATAGTATATCTATGATATAAATACTACTACGGAATAAGTAAAAAAAAATTCAATTTACGTGTTAAAAAAGAGAAAGGTAAAACTGTCTAAAGTCTGTAGTTTATATATATCAAGGCCGCGACACTAGGGTGTCAAGAGGGTTTGGGCGCTATTATTTTTTTCTTTCAGAAATCAGACATCATTTCATAAAAGACATAATCACGGTCACACTATGTTTTTTCTGTTAAAAAATAACTGAAGACTTAAAATAATAACTAAATAAATTAACGAAATGAAATAATAACTTAAAATAAATTAATAAATAAAGTAACAAGGACTTTGAATGCTAAAAATGAAACATTTCAGGCTGATTTAAAGTTACATAAAACCAGGTGGGAATTTTAAAAATTTATTTTGTCGTGTCGAACACAACCATGGTTGATCCTTTTACTAAAATATAGTCCCTCGACTTTTATTCTCTATATGTAAGCATCTTATTTAAAATGTAGAACAGCCTACTGTATGGGCTTATCCAGAATAAAGATTAAAAGCAAATACTCATCGATGATTACGCGCGCGCACAGTTAGCATTTGCTGTCCACTGTATTTTGAATTTGTCTAAAAATAGCAATTAAAATTGTTCACTTTCTTACGAGATTTTGGGTGGTGGCTACTAAATTCTACTAAAGCGTTTTTCTTCTTTAAAGTTGAATATGAACATAACAAACATAAGTAAATAAACGATCACTGACACTCCATCAATCTTTTGACATTCACAGGATACATCTTTTGTTAAGAAAAACACAAAACACAGACAATACACACAATACGATACACTAATAAAAGTAAAAATAGAATTCTATAAAACTGTCACAATGAAACCGACTGGTGGCTTTGGTATTATCTTTAAAAATATAGAAAAGTCTCCTAATTTGAACTTCTGCGTACAACGTGTCTGTGATAAAGCTCCGTTAAGAATTTCCAGAACAATTTGCCTGAAGGAAAGACAAAAGACCTTTCCCGGTGGCAAGTCATATACATTTGAGATTTTGCTAGAAATTTTAATTTTAGCAGTAGAAATATTTCATTCCGTGTTTACCAGGCTAAAATAATTCGAGTGGGGTTACTCTCTTTCTATTTTGCAAGGGTACGATGCTTACTGAGTGTTTATATTTATCTACTAGACACTTGCATGCTAAATTTCTAGGTCCAGTACCTTTCAGAATCTTTGATATTGGCCATTATCTGAAGCTACCCCTTAAATTTACTTTCGTTAGGATTATTCTTAGTGCTTGAAATTCACAACAAACTTTATTTCATCAAGGAAAATCAATCAGCAATTTTTTGACGTGTGATTAACCCAATTTCCCACTTTTTTAGGTTTTAAAAATTTTCGCCTGAAAATGTTTCGGCGGAAAAACTTTCGGACACAATTTTTTATTTCAGCTGAAAAATTTTCGGACAAAATTTATAAAGTCAAAAAATGTATTGGCTAGTCTTTTGAACGAATTTTAACCAAATATCAAAAGTAATGAACGTAAAATGAAACAAAGAGACATATATTCAATCAAGCTCTAAAAAAGGGTTTTCAGGATCCACCTTATAATAATTTCTATCCACTGGTGCGTTTTATAAAAAAATTAGTAATCCAAAATTTTCGGACAAATAAACTTTCGGCAGACACAAATTTAGGACAGAAAAATTTTCGGACAAAAATAAATCTGAAAGTTTTACGTCCGAAAATTTTTGTTTCTATTGTACTCAAAAATAAAGAAACCCAGGTTTTCGGGCAATTTTTGGCCATTTTTAATGCAAATTATACAAAAACCGGAAAATATGTTAAATAACTGTTATTAAACTACCAGAAACTTTAGACAGAATGTTAAACTTCATTATGAACTGAAATAGGTATTTTGGGTAAATTTCAAGCTTCCGATGACTTCGGAGGAAAAGTGCTGACATAAGCAAAAATATTGTTCCTCCTTTTAAAGAAATATACTGCAATTGTGCTAAGTTTGATGCCGTTTTGAAAAGCCTATCAAAAGTTGTGCAGGGCTGTGTTTGAACTAATTAACCTAAAGTCCACTCTGCACATCACCAAGTTCAAAATGCATGGATCTAATATCGAAATACCTTATACGCAATTACTTGTGGTGGCAAACTTCGAAATTAGCTGTCTCAACCTATTTTGACCAAGATTGTAGCTATAGATGTGCAAGTTTTTTTAAAAAACATTAGAGCAGATTAATTACATAAATTCGGGCTTCTCGTATTTACTTCTGCATTGCAGAAGATATTTTTAAAATAAAAGAATCCATTCACAGACAGGAATCTTAAACCAGTTAAAAGACCAGTGAGCAAGCAAAGATAATCATCAAAAACAAAAGTTCTGAAAACGATTTAATGAATTTAATGAAAAAATATGGAATTGGTATAATTGAATTTTCTTGATTGTCTATAAAATGACAAGTGTTTGGAAGCTATAGCAACATTAAAAAAACTTCACTAGACCTTATTATTTACTTTTGCCTCCAGATTTATATGTGGGTTTATCAGTTTGAATAAACATTGTATCTTTCAATGTCTTAACAAAAATAGTTTCTTTGTGATTAAACTTCACTCCATTCTCTGATTTTTTAAGCAATGTTACTTTCCATTTTACTAAGATGGGAATATAAAGGCGCATCACGTCATGGCTTTTCCATATATTTCGTGATACATGCGACAGAACATTCCCATGTGAATCTTTCAACACAGCAGTAACATTTGAGTCTGGGAATTTTTCATCAATGTTGACAACTATACTTGCATATTCTCCAGCATGATATATCCCAGGTGTTGAGATAAAATATATAAATAAACAGGAAATTCCTATACGCCAATTCGTTTCGTGTAGCTACAGGTCTCCTTTGCTTAATTTATTGAAATATCTAGCTTCCATTAGTAGCAATTACAGAAAGAGTGATCACTGTGAAAGCTTGAAAGATTTTTTTAAGTATGGTTGTTCAATTTCCAAAGTGGGGGGGGGGGGGGAGTTAGGCATAGTGGGTAGATTTTGATATCTTAGTGAAAATCAACGAGCTAAACCACTTGCCTACACAGCTAAAAACGGCTATACCTCGGACTTCAGACAAGCTTTGTTTTTCTCCTCTTTCAACTGGGGCATAGTATCTTTCCATGCTTGAAAGAACTTGAAAAGGTTATTCCCCGTGTTCAGAAAAATGAAATGGGCCAGAATAAAAATTAAATTAAAAAAGCTCTAGATCGTCGGAAACGTTTTCTAGCTGGATAATGGATAATATCAATCTTCATGCAGTGATAGAGACACTTATTGGCAGAAAATAAAAAATTATTACTTAGCAAAAAAGTGAGGGGACTGAACCAAAATCAGGAAAAGCTTTAAGTCATCAATTCTTGCGTTACATCTTAGATTACTTTTACACTTGAAAACATCAAACAAAATACTGTTTTAAAAATTTTACAAATATTCTGAAATTTTGTATCTCCTTTCACTTTCGATTCTTGTTCGTGACTGGGCTGATTAAATATTCGAATCGGAAACCCCTCTGCGTCAACCTCGTTCTCGGGACCTGTTAGGCTATTTTTATCGACGGACATACCAGATGTAACTCCTGGAAGAAGATTAAATTTATTTGCGCCAGTTGAAGGAAGCGTTACTAGCCTGAGCGCAAACGACAAAAAAAATATTGGAAAACTTGCGGACATAAGGACCTTTCCAACCTTTCAGTTAATCCTATATGGAACACAAAAACATTAAATGGCGTTTACAAATATATATAGATATGACGTCCAACTTCGATCCCAGGACCTTTGGCTTTTTTATATTTTCGTAGGCGTTTAATCTTCATTTCAAAAAACGCTACAGGCCCTGGGTTCGAGGTTGGATGATTATTAAAAATGATGCAAATATAAAAATCGAATTACGGTTAGAGCTAAAAGAATTTCATTGACAAAAAAGACCTTGGGTTTAAAATAAACACTCTGAAGACAGTTCGATGACATCACACGTTTCTCTCACTTTAACTTAAATTCAACTGTCTGACAATCTTAAACTAACACAATATCTACAGAGGCAGTGATGTTTTCCATACCATGCTTATTTCTTTCGTCAATTTTGCTAGTGTCATCAATGTCGCTCATAATTTGATTTTCTCAATTTGCTGAAAGTCACATTTCTCGCATTTGCATAAATCGGTGTACGATAAACCATGCGATTTGTTAACGAAAGAATTTGATTGACAACCCCCAAATTGATGCAACCGCATGACATTCATTGTAGCACTTCTTGAGGCACAGGCGATAGCAAGAACCAGCCCTGAAGGAATATTTCATGACAAAGTCAAGGAAACCCGCCAATTAGAAAGTAACACTGATAAAATAATATATGTCTATCATCCTAGACAAAACCAGTTAAGGATCGTGTTTGATTGTACCGCTTCGTACAAAGATATATCACTAAATCTTCAACTAAAACAGGATCCTGATTGAACTAATACAGAGTCCTGTTTTGACAAATCTGCTTGTTGGCACGAATGGAACGTGTTGCTCTCCTAGCTGATATTGAAAGCATGTATTACCAAGTCAAAGATCCACCAGAACACTGGGATTATCTAAGATACATCTGGTTACCAGATGGTGATACTACGAAAGAGCTGACTGAGTGTCAAATGACCGTGCACAAATTTGTTGGCATTTCTTCTCCAAGCAGCTCGAACTATGCAATACAAAAAGCGGAATCGATAATGAGAGTGAATACTTAATATCATTAACTCTGAGGTCAGAAAGTGGAAACCAACCTTAACAACTACGCTACAACCACATGCAATAATAAGCAATGACAATTAGCACTCACCTTTTTGAAGTAGCGTGTCCAAAAAAAGGATCAGTACTAAGGGACTTACCCCTTTCATCTTCTTTTCTTTTACTAACTTTGAAGATTAAGCAAGTAAAAGAAAAACACTTGCTTTTAAAGGTTATTAACGATCACGTAGCGAGAACACTCCATCTTCGTGCTTTTTTGCATAACTTAACTTAACTTCGAAGTATAGTTATCCCACTTTAAAAGCAAAGGGAAAGTGTCACTTCTTAGTGTTTTTTAGGCTTAAAACAATAATGCTTTCTTTAAAAATCTCCAAAAATTTTTTGTTGCACCTTTTCCAAAAATTAAATATAAATGCTTCCCCTTTCTACCCCACCCCTTGTACAATCGTTTTCTTAAATTATAGATAAATTATAGAGATTATATAAAAAAGTATTTCAGCTGGAGGGGCAATTTGTAAATTTGACCTTTTCTTGGAGGTTCCATTAAAGTTGGGGCCTACTAAGCGAAAAATTTTGAAATTTAAAATCTTTTAGATTATTTAAAATGCAATCCTAATTTTAGGACTACAAATCATCAAATATCAAGTATTAAATAAAAAATAGATTATATGTAAAATAAACATACCCACCTCTTCGCATTGACCACGTCCCTGGCTACAGTGCTCAGCAAAATTCCATCGAGCCATCACGCTGATTAGAATTGCTCAGGTGTGTCTTATTCTTTATATGTGATTATCGACCACATTTGAAACGCCATTTGATCAATTTAGCATGTTGAATGTTGATATATAATAAAAGTAGATAGGTGAAGTGTTTTGTGACACTGTTGTTCAAAAATTTTTTTTAGCTTCTAAATGTTTAGTTGCGCACTAGCATGTTCAATTTGTTATTAAATGCTAGTAACTGTTTATATTAAATAGTATGGTATATTAAAAATAATTTACTTAATGTGTTGAAAAAAGAGGAAGTTAAGACTGTCTAAAGTCTGTAGTTTATATATATCAAGGCAATCGACACTAGGGTGTCAAGAGGGTTTTGGCACTATTATTTTTTTCTTTCAGAAATCAGACATCATTTCATAAAAGACATAATCACGGTCACACTATGTTTTTTCTGTTAAAAATAACTGAAGACTTAAATAATAACTAAATAAATTAAATAATAACTTCAAGTAAATTAATAAACTAAGTAATAAAGGTGTGAATTTTAAAAATTTATTTTGGCGTGTCGAACACAACCATGGTTGATCCTTTTACTAAAATATACTCCCTCGACTTTTATTCTGTATATACGTAAGCATCTCATTTAAAATGTAGAACAGCCTATGAGAAAAATCTACTGTATTGGCTAATCCATAATAAAACTTAAAAGCAAATACCCAACAATGATTACGCGCGCGCAATGTTAGAATTTGATTTTCACTGTATTTTGATTTTCTTTTAATATAGCAATTAAAATTGTTCACTTTCTTACGAAATTTTAGGTGGTGGCTACTAAAATCTAATTGATTCAGATTTAATTTTCAGCTCTGTTAGACCTTTTTCTTTATGAACTTAAAGGAGTGGTTCCACGAAATTTTCAAAAATTTTTTATTCGTTCTTCGGATTCTCCACTATTCAATTAGTATAGATTTTTTAATTTTTTTTTGAAAAATTGTTTATTGATCTTCTAACCGATGCACAAAGATTGTCTTTTTATTAAGAACCTTTTGTTGTGACGTCATAATTGGCGATGTTAGTTTCGAGAGAGAGAGAGAGAGATTGTGTTTGCATTAGCAGACGAACAATTCCAAGGTATATGTACTAAAACATAATTTTTTTTAAGTTACATAAAAATTATTTTTAAAATACGAAATAATAATGATATCTTTCGTACAAATATCCGTTGTTGTTTTAGGAATAAAATGCATAACTGAGAATGAGGATTTCAAGCAACTTTGTCTTGTAAAAGTTATCTTACAGAATGTTTTAATATGCCTACACGAGACAAGATGGAAACGACTTGAAAAAGGCAATCGCCGAGTTATAACGTCGTGTATCGTTTGGAAAATAAGACAAGTTTTCCCTGAAGAGGATGGTGTCTATGTCCCTTTCTCGGAAAAATAAACAAAAAATATATAATATATAGTATGTGATTATAATCATAGAAAATTTTTTTTCTAATTATGAAATCGCGATCTTTGATTCTCTAGAATATCCTTTTTGTGGGTTTTTTAATTGGAGCGATATTTTTGGGTAAATCAGGAGGAAGCCCTGTCAGCGTAATTTTTCTCTTTCAATAATTGATCTCTCTGTTTGATCAACGAGTTTAGAAAACACTCGCAGGAATTTTGCCTCTTTGTATGGCTTTGCAGACCAAGTTTTCATGATCTTCAAGTAGCAAAAATTGTAAGAGCCTTTTCCACTTTTGTTTTTTGCTTGCTCGAGAGACGATCCTTGATTAAAATCAATAGCTGCTAGCCTGCATCGTGCAACCATTCCTTGGTACGAAAAGTGTGTGCTCTTTGGTGCCCACTTATTAGAACTGAATGGTACACTTCTAAAATGCAGGTGTGAGAGAATTTTGTAAGATGCTTAATATCTCTCAAAATAGTTTTGTCCAAAACGACGGTTTGGGGAGCAACAAAAGCCTCTGATTTGGGTGAAATCCATGCTTTGGTACGTTCTTCTTCTGGTGATAATTCTGGGTGGCAACATTTGTGATATATTTCATGTCCCGTCCAACTGTGTGTTTTGGATATGAAAAAGAACGCTTATCCATTTCTCTTTTAAAAGCATCTCGTTTTGTTCGCAGGTTGCGGAAGACCACCAAAGATGGTTGCAAATTGATTTAATCCACGGCCTTAAATCTTCACATGCTTTTTTCTTTGAAACATCTAACAGCCTTGTCTTAATTGATTTGTTGAAATGCCAAACATCAAACTGGTGATCAATATCTTCCTCCTTCTTCCTCAGATATTTCTTGATTTGAAGATGTCGATCTGTGGTCATCTGTTTGATTTTTAATCCAGCGTATTTTACCTCGCCCAAAACTTTGATGAAGCCCGTCTTTTCCATTCGATTTGAAATTCCATCTGCCTCTGTAACTTGTGTCAGTGACACTGATGTTACTTTATTTAACCTTTGATCAAACAATGAATACGTGAGATATTTAGCGTTATGACCAGGACTGTCACAGCGACCGTCACCACTTAACACTAAACTTTGCTGCTGAGACATGGAAATTATTTTGTCCTGGTCTTTCTTCCATGCTTTGTTAGTTACACTGAACATATGTTTGAGCCATATATGTTTGGTCCTAGTAGCGAGATTTTGATACCCAGGGAATGACTAGAAGTTTTCTATAAGTATGGGAGCTGAAAGTAACTGATGCAGCAAGTCTTATGTTACCAAGATAAAACCTTTTCTCCATGGGTTGGGATCTCCAGATTGACGTGTGGTTTTCCGTGCATGACAAGTAAATGCAATGGGCAGACCCTGTAGTGATAACTTTGGTGATTGTGGCGGGGGTAGTACAAAAAAGGCAACGTTGTAAAAGTATTGAAAGGCATGACCAATAAACGATGCATGCAGTTCCGTTTGGTATGCTACTTGTAGGTCCGCGTTCGTTTGTTTTCGCTTCTTCGAATTCTTCTTCTTCTGAAACGGCATTTTCCACACAAAACGAAACGTCGCTATCCAAAGTCATTTCAACGTCGTCACATTGAGCTCTTTTGTCTTGTCTCCACGGATCGTACTGACGGAGCTGCTACGACGAATTCAGTTTGGCAGTATTTCGAATTCTCAAGCAGAAAATTCTCTATGTCGATATGTTCCATTTCGGCGTTGTTATGGATAGCTTCATCGATGAGCTTGCGCTTTGTCAATGCAGCGTCTTTTTGCTCCAACCTTTGCGACGATTTCCGTTTTTCTTGTGCTTTGGAGTAGACAAAATTTGTCGGTACAGCCCCTTTCGTTAAAATCCGTCTCGTAGGCAAACCAAGCATTTCATTCTATAGAGAAAACGATATGGTAAATAAAATGATGATAATAAATGTGTGTAGTATATAACATTAAAAAAATGACTATAAACATTACATGGTTGTCATTTACAAGTATAATTTTCGTTACCTTGAGATCTCTTTTGAAGCAGTCACTATCAAAATGAATATGACACACGTGGATGTTTTGTTCTTTAGGCATGTTGACTCGTTTCAGCTTTGAAATCCACATCTGTTTTATCTTTGCGTCTTTTGGAAGTTTGAAAAAACTGATTTTTTCATCATTTTTTTTGCTAGAACTTCTAGTATAACCGAGTGCTGCACAGTGAACCATACTTAATTCTGTTGTATAATTAAAAAATCCTTCTTCTTATCTTAAAAAAACTTCTCTTCACTTATTTTAAAATCTGAAAATACTTTCTATTTGTTGAATTTTCTTAACACTCAAAAAATCCATTCGCCATCATTGACGACTATATAAACAACAGAGAATAAGATTGTAAAAAATAATAAGGGCAGAATAAGAGCAAAAAAAACTTTTTTTTGAAAAAAATATTTTTTATAATAATAAATAAAACATTTTCAATAAAATAAGATAATTTTTTTTTTTTTTGATTTTTCGTGGGACCAC
The DNA here is from genome assembly GCF_029227915.1 of Hydractinia symbiolongicarpus. Taxonomy (NCBI): domain Eukaryota; kingdom Metazoa; phylum Cnidaria; class Hydrozoa; order Anthoathecata; family Hydractiniidae; genus Hydractinia; species Hydractinia symbiolongicarpus. The sequence goes on along the minus strand of NC_079875.1, from coordinate 23,320,612 downwards.
TTCTTTAACAAACACTGACACTTCGTCAATATTTTGACATTCCCAGGATACAGCTTTTGTCAAGAAAAACACAAAACACACACGCTAACAGAAGTAACAATAGAATTCTACAAAAATGTCACAATACAGCATAAAACCGACTTGTGGCCTTTGGTTTTATCTTTAAAAATTAAAATAAAGTCTCCTAATTTGAACTTTTGCGTACAACGTGTCTGTGATAAAGCCTCGTTAAGGATTTCCAGGCCAATTTGCTGAAAGGAAAAACAAAAAAACCTTTCCCGGTGCCAAGTCATATATATATTTGACATTTTGCTAAGAATTTTAAGTTTAGCGGTAGACATATTTTACAGTATTCTCTCCAATTAACGGACACTCAATTAGCAGACACTCTGATTAGCGGACAAACTTTTTTTCACGCTTATAGGCTTTTTTTTCTCTCCAATTAGCGGACAGTTCAAAAAATCAGGGGGGAGCATACAAAAATAATGAAAAATTGAATAACTTTATTTATTTTAAACACTTTGAAACTTTACAAAAAATGTCGGCATTTACAGCCTCGATTTTCTTCGTAAACCAGTCAATCAACTTTTGTTCTTTATAAAACTTTTATATAACTGGCATTTCCAGACCATATCCACCTCCACGATTAACTCTCTTTCCACAAACCTCAGCTGTAATTGAAGTGTTCGGGACTTTCAACAACATGAAACATATTTTAGGAATAGTTTGTGGCATGTGTCCAACAATGCTTTCGTTTTGTAAAGAATCAATTCTTATTATTGCTATTGCATTTCCGTTCACCTCGTTAGATGGCTCGTACCTGCATTGTAATAATTCTCCCACCAAGGGGCTCCAGATGTTAATATAGACATGATATCCTCTAGCAAAAGATTTGTACTGGTACTCATTCCAATCTTTTTCGATGAGTATAAGTATGTCGACCTCGTACATTTCCCCAGTAATCATATTTGTCTTACCGAATAATTTTTTTTTATGGGCAATGAACTAAGATTTTAAAATGAAGGAATGAATGATCAATTGTCTTTCAAAAAAATCCTTCGAATGCTAATTCTCGAATATCAAATGAAAAATGATTGAATGCGTTGATCGAATATAGTGATCCAATCGAACGGGTTGATTCGAATGTTTTAATGCTTTGAAAAAGAAAAGATTTTTTTGGAATGAACAATATTTTTGTAATCATCACGGCTCCTGCTAACTCAAAAAAAACGTGAAGCTGGGAAACTTAACAAACGCTGGCTGACATAAGATGAGAAAATCAAAATATTAGATAACAAAAAAAAAAAAAAGTTGTTGAGATATTTCTAAAACATATAATATTGGAAACGTTTTGATAAATGAGAAAACGCTCAGAGCAAGTCGATATACTTATACTCATCGAAAAGTATGAAAACTTTCACGGCAAGGGTTTCAAACATATCAACATTTCAACGTTCATTTATCTGATGTTGTGATGTTGATATTTGTTTGTTATTCTAAAAAAAAGTTACATTACGTTCAATTTAGTTGTTTTCTTCTTTTTTCGTGTCTAAGTCCAGCACGGTACCCGCTAATTTTTTAAGTTACACATTTCGTATACAAAATCGCATTTTCTTCAAATTTTGAGCTTACATTGCAACATTCTCCAAAAAGAAGACACCTCTAATTAGCGGACACTTTGTTCATGGACCACCGGTGTCGGCTAATTAGAGAGAATACTGTATTCTGTATTTTCCAGTCTAAAGTTAATCAGGAGATTAACTCCTTTTGTAAGTTGCAAGAGCAGGATGCTTACTGAGTTTTTATATTTATCTACTTTAGACACTTGCATGCTAAATTTTTAGGTTCAATACCTTTTAGAGTCCTTGATATTGGCCATTATCTGAAACTACCCCTAAATTTAATAACTGTCGTTAGGATTATCCTTAGAACTTGAAACTCACAACAAAACTTTTTATTTATTTATTTCATCAAGGAAAATCATTCTGCAAATTTTGGATTTGTGATTCACCCCATTTTCCGCTTTTTTAGGTTTTACTTAAAAATAAAAAACAGGTTTTGGGGCAATTTTTTGACCATTTTTAATGCAAATTATACAAAAACCGAAAAAAAATGTTAAATAATTATTGTTAAACTACCAGAAACTTTAGACAGAATGTTAAATTTCGTTCTGAACTAAAGTAGAGATTCGGGGCAAATTTCAAGCTTCCGATGACTTCAGATTGTGCTAAGTTTGACGCCATTTAGAAAAGCCTATCAAAAGTTGTGCAGGGTTGTGTTTTAACTAAATAACCTAAAGTCAACTCTGCACATCACCAAGTTCAAAATGCATGGATCTAATATGGAAATACCTTATACGCAATTACTTCGAAATTAGCTGTCTCAACATATTTTGACCAAGATTGTAGCGATAGATGTGCAAGTTTTTTTAAAAAACTTCAAACATAGAGCAGATTAAATACATATATTCGGGTATATAACTTTACAAAAAAAATTAATACGAGAAGTTTTATTGATGACATTCACAGAAAGAAATCTTAAACCAGCTTAAAGACGAGTAAAGCAAGCAAAGATAATGCATCAAAAACAAAAGTTCTGAAAGCGATTTAAGGTGGCAGTTAGGTGGCAATTTATAGTTTCTTCGTGTGGAAAAGTAAAATATAAAACAACCTCGATAGATAGAATCCCGATAGATAGAATTCCGATAGATAGAATCCCGATAGATGGAATCTTAAGATATACAGATTTATGGATGACTAAGAGAGAAATATGTAAAATATGATTAAAGTTACATTGAATCTAGAAAGTTTATGTCAACAAGGAATGATTTTTAATCAAAAAATCTTCATTTTTGAGAACGTCAAGCATGCTTTACAACTAGCGTTTAATAAAACAGACTTTAATTCACTTGTTATAAAATCCAGCTGATGAATGGTTCTAAGTGATCTGTACGGAAATTTTTTGAGATAGAATTAATGATTTCAACCTTCACATTATAAAGCAAACAAACAAACATAGTTTTTTTATAATATCATTAATCCAGTGCTTTAACATCTTAAAAAATGGAGTACTTCAAATTCTTAGTTTTAATGAGGACGTTGTATCATTTTCGTGCGACTGAAATATCTTTTACGATAGTTCAAATGTTACACGAGACTGCAGTATGGCTGTAGGGCTTTATTTGCACGACAAAACACCTTATTCAAAACCGAACTTGCTGATAGCGGCTGACTTAAAGATTTAACAATTTTTCCATTTATATCAAACAAATTAATGAAATAAATTATTTCTGGAGATTTTTTAGCCAATGTTCGATGTCGAGGTTAACAAAAATTAAAAGAGGACGACATTTCTTGACACACGAAAGAAAAAAAAAATAACATTTTGGATTTCATAATTTTGTAATATAAACCATTAAACAGTTAACATATAAGATATCGCGGCTTAATATTAGTCAGGCTGGGCTTGGAACAATTTATTTCTATGTAAAGACAAAAATGACAGCTGTTAGAACTTTGATATCATTTCCATGTCGGAGAAATTTTCATATTGTATTATTTAGAAACAAAACAATGTTTAATTTGGACAAATTTAGTGTTAAAAAAAATTGAGCGAGGCATAAAAATAACCAAACATTTCTTGGGAAAAATTACCGGCATTACATTGACAGCAGGTCGTGTGACGTACGTCAATGTAATATGATGACGTGATAAGAACTTTGTGAAAACGAGAACATTGTGATGAATTTGCATTCCTTTTTACTATAAAACAATAAGAAACTTCTTTTTAACACCTCTCGGGCTGTCTATGCTGGTACATTTTCCGGGCAACTCCCAACATTGTACATTTTTGTGACGGACTCACCTAAAATAAAACAAACATTTCTTTGAAATTGATATCATATTATTTGGAACAGTGAAATACAATTCTTATCACTTGTAAGGTTGTTATTTTAAAATTGTTATTTTAAAATTGAGAGAAAAGTTAACAACTCACTGTTTTCGTAGTAGTCATACAACTTCACCACAGCGGGTTTTCGTCCTTCAACTTCTGCTACTTGTTCAACTTTAAACGTTACACATGTTGATTTTTGGTCCAACTGAAAGAAAAATAAATAGGTGCTAAATACTGCCGGAGTAACGGTACAGAATGTTTCTCATGTGGTGCATCTTTCTGATATGTTAAAAATACTAATTATGGCCTACATTTATGTTGAAGTTGTCCTTGATAATCAAGAGAGTCATTCATAAAGGACGTCTTCGTCTTAGGGGGGGATTGGTTAGAAAAAATAAAACAAAATCAGACATGGGAGAGGTTGTGTTTAGCCGTAAGCGGACATCCTTTACAGATAATTTTTTTGTATTTTTTGATAATTTATTGTCGTTTTAGGATTATACAAGTCGTTTTTTTATCCATTCACATGAGAAACATTATAAATAGAGAATTTGTAGTAGGTGTTTTTGTCTCAGGGCATTTTTCTGCTGTTACTAAAGAGCTATACTAAGCTTCAAGAATTGAAGAAAAAATCACAATTTTTGTCAGGGCAGACATGGGGAGAAAGGTTGTTAGAAAAAGCTGGCCGGCATGGCAAGGCGGGAGAGGAGAGGAAGGGGTTATGGATTTCCAAAAAGGTATAAAAAAGTGTAAAATATTCCAAAACCTTGAAGCACACGTTCCCCTTGGTATTGCAGATTTAGCAAATAAAAAACAATGGTCCTGGTTATTTTCTTTTGAGATACAAGTATATCTTAACAGCTGTAGCTATATTTACCATACGTATGTGTATAACTAGTCTAAAATTTAAATGAACTACTTTAAAAGCTACTTACATCATCAAAATAAAACGACAAAACACCATCAATGAATTCATAATTAGAAAATGGTGCACTGGTTGACTGCATAATCATGTCCAACTCACTAACGATTGGCTCGAATCCTGACACCATGTTTATATCAATAAGCGCCATGTTGGATTTTCCAGATTTCATATAGCTAGGGATTATAAAATATTTAATGTCATAATTGCACCTGAGATCAAATCTTCAAAAAAACTACCATACCTTCCACAAACTTTAATCTTATGCTCACAATTGATTGTTTTTAATTCTTCAACTTTAATATCCAAATAAAACGAAGGCTTCTCCTTAGGTACAGGTATATTGTATTTTACGTTCGCCTAAAAAAAAAGATATGACTAACCGAGAAACCATGATTCAATTAAAGTATAATGTTAGAAAGGTTTGGAAAAATAAAATTAAAATATTAACCTATATGGAATGAAGAAAGAGAAAAAACTGCGTCATATATATATATGCACAATCTGAAAATGTTTGTTTGAAACTAGCTATTTATGTTACCAACTGCTATCAGACTCAAGCAGGATTATTTGTTAGTGGTGGACTGGAGATATTATCTTGTGAACCACTGGAACCACTGGAGGAGATTTAGCAGCAAAGGTAATATGTTCGCTCCCTCCTAGAACTTTTGATGATACACGAGATAAAACATGTAGCTTATTGTGATTATTGAAAAGGACCCGTTAATTGGCTACGATCTAAAGGTGTCCAAATTAAGGCTGATATTTAGGGCTGACAAACAGGAACTGGCTAGTGAACTATTCTGAAACTTTAACATCAACATAACAACTTCATCATCTTGGCGCCTTATTTGATTCCCTTGAATCCAGAAACGTTACGTAGAAGATTTGGTCAATACATGGGTGAACGAACCGCAGATTTTATCAGCAATTGCAGAAGTTCACCTCAAGCTGCTTATTCTGCCTTTATATTTGGATACAGGCATAAATATAACTATTATATTTGAATAATACCTGGTATTTCGAAGTTGTTGCATGGTTACTGGTGTAAAAGGTGTAATTCGCACAACAATAATTCCAGCCTTATGTGATGTAAGGGCATGTAATGATGACGAGAGAGTATTGTTGTTCCTTCCGGTGACAATGGGAGGCCTTGCTTCAATAAATATTGTTAACAACTGCTTTGATGAGCAAGCAAGTTAATTCAAAGGTGTCCAGGGAAAGGAATGTGTTCTATTTATCAAGCCACAAGATGTGACGACACGATTATCCCAAAATAAAACAAAATTAAACGAAATTACGAGGTCGACTGGTGCTTCTAACTGGTTAACAACTCTACTATTAAAAGAACATAGGTCTTTCCTAAATAAGCGTAAAATTGTCGACAATATTTTCTACGTTACTGATGGAGTATCAAAGGATTGCGATTGCGCATGTGGCAAACAAAATTCGATTGAGCATCCATTGTCATTTCATGCTGGTGGTTTTGTGAATATTCGTCACAATGATTTACGTTATTTGATGGAGGAGGTATACAGAAGAATTTTTTGGCAGGGAGGACAACGCACATTTTTAGATGTAACGATTTTTATTCTTATTGCTCCAAGTTATCGACGCCAAATAATGTCATCATTATTTGCTTCTCAAGAAAAAGAAAAAAAAATCTTTAGACGCATCATAAATGTAGAACTGTTCCACCATTGATATTTAGCATCAACGGGGGTATGACTGGAGAAACAAGTGTTTTTGTATCCAGACTAGCCGACATGCTCGCGGAAAAAAGAGATAAAATAAAGGGAGAAGTTATAACGTGGCCGAGACACAAAATTTTGTTTAGTTAGGTGCATTCGGCAATTTTATGTCTGCGTGGTTCCAAAAGTTCTTCTGTCCGTAGTATGTGCGACGGCAACGAGTTGGCACTTATCCGAGAAAATTGAACTGTTAAATCGATATTTTAGTTTATGTTGTGTTGTTTAGTCAATGTTTTGTTATCTTTCCACGTATAACGTCTACGTCCTTCAGTGTTATATTGTAAAAAACAAAATATTGCACGATCTTTAGCTTTACACAAAGACAAAACAACAAACCTGCACTAAAGTACATCCATCACCAATTGCTTGGATACTTATGTTACTTGGTGTGGTTGAAAGTACAGCTCTTTGTAGAAGCAGCTTATTATCATTACGAACTTTAAACTCTTTCGAAAAACCAGTTTGAGTTGTTGCCATAATGGTAAGGTTGAAGTTGTTTAAGTAAGTACTAGCTGAATAATGTGATAGAGCTTGAAGTCCTACGCATGTGTCCTATTAAAAACATTCGCAATAGAAAAACAACAAAATAAACAAACAACATGGCAGCCCAAGTAGCGACACTTTGCGTGAAAATTTGCGGTTTAACTTTATTATTCTGACACCTCTTCGTAATGCAAATCTCTGTTCATAGCACAAACGAAAACGTAGCGTTAAACCGAACTAGCAATCAACACACTCATTGTGTAAAACTGTTATTTCAGCTAAGTTAAAAAAAAAATCTGTTACAAAAAATAACTATTAAGTAAACAATTTTTTAAATGCTGTTAGTAACCTGCGTGGATACAAATCCACCAAATGAATTCCTCTGCTTCACCAACCACTTTACAATCTTTAAATGTTCGATTTTAGACTTGAACGGCGATCGGCCACCCATGTAAGCCATTAAAGCATACGCCGTCATCTCGATGTCTCTAGAAGAAGCTTTATAGCCTGCACTTGAATGTTGTGGATTCGTTTTAACGGCTTTCCAATGCAGCAAACCATCTAATTGGTAGAATAACGGATAGCAGAGTTAAACCGTATGTGTAAAACGTGAAACAGATTATAAAATTAATAATTTAAAAAAAAATTTAAATTTATAAAAAATGATTCAATGGAAGCTTTCTTTTCAACATACAATTGGAATAAAAAATAAATTTATCACGCAACCACATTTGTAGAGGTATGACAAGTTTGTACTGTGATTAGATTCCTATTACATCTTTAAGCAGAGAACATTTTCTGTGATGTAGAAATGAAGACCGAAGAAAAGTTAATATCGACGGAGATGTAGTCCAAAAATATTTTAGTCTATAAAAAATATTTATGTTGGGTATAAAAATATTATAGGAATACAATGATCGGGTTCTGATATTTTTTTGTCTGGTTATTTTCCTAGCCTAAGCGAGGTAACATATTGTACGAGCCTTTTAAAATGAAACGAAGGACAAAAAAACTTTTTCTAATGAAATGAACAACAATTGAATTACCTGTCATATATAATCCGTGAAGATAAATTCAAACAGTTAATAATGCATGACATACAATTCAACAAGAAGGAAACAAACAATAGAAGTTAATTTACCGTGAATTTTAGGTCACTAACCTAGTTTGCGTATGTTGCTTTTCTTGAAAATTTGGTTTTATAAAATATGAAACATTTTTTAGAGATGTTTAATAGCCGTCGTCGTTGAAAATCGAGGACAATAAAATCGGGCATTTATTTGACACAGACAAAAAGATGAATTATGTGCTACGAAGCGATTCAATAAGCTCAATTCCCGCAATTTACGAAGAATGGCGTGTAATAAACAGACCGAAAGGTCAAGGTAAAGAAATTATACACACTTTACAACTATATAGACGTCTAAACAACGAGCATAAAAAATTATGACTAATTTGCTGCTTTTTTATTTTCATTTTCTAAAACAAGAAAAATTTTTCTTTCAGTATTCTTTTTTGGCGGTAAAATAAGCTACTGTAAAATATATTCAATATCAGTAACTCAAAATTTTGTTTCGACGAGGGAACAGAGACAACACGAGGAGCTGTTTTTGGTAAAAAAATGCTATGTTACTAGCTTTAAGAAGGTAATTATTACCTCCAAAAAGATTTTTAAGCCATTCTTCTTGCTTAAGGTTGACGCAAACCGATCCGACTTTTTATCGGATTTAGAAATGGAAGGTCGGATGAAATGTTGGATGAAAACTTCATATCAAGAATTTATAATAGAAACAAAAAAAGTTTCCCCTAAAAATATACGTCTTTTCTACCCCATTTTTTGTCTGAGTCAATAATGGAATTAAAATCCGTGAAAGAAAACGAGTATATTTACCAGCTTGACTTGACATACTATCCAGCTTGTTCAACATATAAAATCGTTTAGTGCTACCAGCGAGTGACAATGTATATGAAATCAATGCTACAGTGTAAGGATCAGATATCTTATCCAATCCGTTCGTTATGCACGCTAGTGCCCTTTGAATTCTTGAATCCTGACATAAAAAAGAACTGAAGTTACATGCCACTACAACGCACACAGAAAATGCTGATATTAGTAAGGCAGAGTATATATGGTGGTATTTGGAGACAAGAATGTTTGGAGCATTCAATATAATTTCCCTTCGTTCATTTAGGACCACTACTTTATACGACACCCTGCAAAAACAAAAACAAAAATAAACAAATAACGATACCTAACCTTGTGTGGAACCTCAGCTTCGAGAAGAGCATTTATCACAAAAGCTGTCATTGTTATGCCTCCGCTCACACCACCCTAAAATTAAATCCAGATACAGTCTAAAGTTAATATGGAACTACCTTAACTTTGTGTTTATACTTTTCTTGTGGAAATTGCATCATGCAGTTTTATATCTTGCGAGGATGTTTTATGTAATCGCTTCTCGCTAAAGTAAGATTATAGAATGGAGACGTTGTATTTTCAAATATGCCATAAAAACAATCAATATCTTTCGGAATTTTACGAAAAACTGCAGATTTTTTTTTTTTTGAAAAGGCTACAAAAACGCAACAGGTGCTTTATTATTATTCTTTATGCACAGACTTTGCAACAGACTTTGCAAATAGTCTGTATTGCATTAATAACTAGATCACTGAAAAATCAATTCGAAATGGTTTTAATGCTGAAAAAAAAACAGTACACTGATAAAAAACTTTGTTTTCTTTCATTGTTGTCGGAACAAAAGTTCCTACAGAATTTTTTACAATTTTTAAGCAAAATAATCAGGTTACCAAAAAGCACTCACTCGTTACGTCTGTTTCTTATTTTAAAATAAAGAAGAAAGAGAATGTGTCAGGATATGTTGATGTTGATTTAGATTCAAACAACGACTGAATTGAAAGTGGATGCTCTACCACAAGGCTATCAGTCGGTTTCTACCCAGATCTGGAAATTGAAACTTTTTGTGTCTCACGTTTGCTTTTATCGAATTTGATGATATACTAAAAACTTATTTATCCGCTTAATTAGTACCATACGCACGAACTACCTTCATCTCTTTGTGATGGACCATTCCGCTTTCTTTAAAACAACCAGACCAATCTTGCAAGGAAAGTAACCAACGTTTGCTATCTTCAATATCTTTGTTGTCAATAAAAATATACCTTTTCGCTTGACAGAACGATTTTAGAACGAATGCAGTCAGCCTAAAAAATGCAAACACACATAGCTATATGGAGCAAAATAGTTTCTAGAGTAAAGGCCATATAAAATACATGTAAGTGCTGTTGTTTCAAAAATATTGAGTAAAAAAGGTAAATGTAAAAACATTATCAAAGATTATTAACATAGCTGATTTCACTACTTTAAGAGAAGAATGTATTTACAGAAGAAACTGTTGTGGTTTTGCAAAAATGTTGTAAGAAAGTTTTATAAATTATGTCTCATAGCAGCGAAATTCTAATTGGAACATATTGTGGTAAAAATATTTTGCGGTTCACAATTGACCTTATTTTTTTTCGGGAATGAACTTGATGATGAAAATACATAGAGCTTTTATTTGTAACTTTTTAAATAACGTGACTTTCCATCAAATTGTGGTTAAAAGAGAGTTTTTCATTAAAATTTAGCTAAATGTTCTAACCATGTGCTTCCTGCTTTATCACTTGAACCAAAAGCTGAATACGCTCCACTGGAATGCTTGTAAGTCAATTCCCGTTGATAACCTTTAACCCGGTACAAAAAAACAAGAAAAAATAAAAATTATTCTCTTCAAGACTATTATTATTGTGCTCGTTTTCTTTTTTTTCAGATAACTGTTATAAATAAACACACACTAAGGTAAATATTTCATACATATTATAACAACAAAAACACATTTTACCTGATCTCATGTACTCTTTCGCTTTTCTTTCCACTTTTTCAGTCAATTGGTTGGTTGCAGTTAAATAATCCATAATGTAAATATTCGGTGCAAACTTCAACATATTTTGCTCGCCACATCCGTATGGCATTGCCAGGAGTTTGTCCAAATTATCCATGCTAGGTCCCAAAAGATCACCTAATGTTAAACAATACAAACATGAGAAATGATAGGAGTTGAATTGTGTATTTAATCTTTTATGTATTTATTTAGATGTTATTAATCAAAGTTAACACCCACTTTAACTAGATGTTATTAAACTTGCTACATCTATATATATAGATTAATTTGCATTGAATCTCCCAAGACAGAAATTCGAATTAACTTGATAATATCTGTACCCACTAGAAATATTCTTGTTATGGAGTGTATATAAAACCTACCCACAACTGCTAACTCAGCATATACTGATCCTTGAACAATAGGCTGAGGTATTGTTACAAATAAAGTATCAGAATATAAACCAGAATGATCACGAGGACAGAAGTAAGAACTGGTAGAAAACTCTTTTTTTATTCCTTCAGCTTCAACAAGTAACTTCTTTGTCATCGCATCTGCTGCAGTTACATCATCTGCCATTTTGTTGCTGGAATCACATATCAAAATGTCAGGCTGCAAGGAAAGAGCTTTGACAGTGATATCAATTTTACCAAGCGTTTTTGATTTGATGCTGAATTTGAAAGTGTTCGATTTACTTCCGCATACACACATTTTTTTTATTCTTTCCGATGTAATGTCGAAATCAGTTGACGTGTCTAGACTAACTTGAATCTAATAGCAAATAAAGCAACGAGTCAAGAAAAATGCTCGAAGTGAAAACTAACTTTTCATAAAATAAAGAAAATTAAATAATACCACTAAACAATCATCCAAGTAATTGAACACTGTAGTTGGAACTTTAACTGTTTCTCCACGAATCACAGAATATGGTAATGCTACTGAAACAAAGAACGGTTGGAACGCCTGGATACTAACAGGTGCGGCTACGCCAATACCAGCTCTTGTCGACATAGCAAATCCACTTGCATACCATGTTGTGATTGTGTCCGGGATTTTTGCCTCAATCACCTTTTTACCAGAAGTACTAAAAGAAATTTTAGAACACAGTTATAGAAAAAGGTGAACGTTCAAAAAAAATATGTAAAAACTAAGTCTAAGCCGACGATGAACCCGTAGTTATAGTCAATAGCTCATATTTGTTTAAGGACGACACGTGTCTTTTCACAGCATGTTAGTTTTATAAAACATGAGCAAAAGAGTATTTCAGATAGTATAAAACGCGGAAGAGTTGTGTTTAGTATGAAGAAGTTTGCTCTGGTCAACCATATCTAATTGTGAATTAGTATGTGGAGGAAAAATTGAGCAGTAAAGTTGTAGTTATTAAAAGTTGAATTTCTTTCTGAAGTATGGATGATTGATATAAGAATGTAACAAGGGCAAATAACGCAGTATTGATTACCTATAGCGCATTTAAACCAAATATAAAGGAAAGGTTATGCGTTGTAATTAGAATCATAAAAAATAACCTTGAATCGCAAAACTGAAAAATTTATTTACATGGTAAAAGGTAGTCTAGACTGAAATGTTATAAAAAAACGCTGTCCATGTGATACACGACATGCAAAGAAGAGCTACATGAAAGAAAATAAAATAGCTACATGCAGATCCGAGACTCGCATGAAAAAGCAAGAAATTGTTTGACCACCCATCTAAACAATGGCGTCGTATATCGCTAGTAATAAATAAAACAAAAACAAAAAGAAACAAATTTTTTATTAGCCAGAATAAGTTGCTGGCCACGAAATACGATTATTTACTCCCGAAAATAAATGCAGGATTGTCCCTGTACCATTTACTCTATATTACAAGTTACGTTTTTATCTCTCAAAACTGACTTACTTAATGACATCTTCTGACCATATCCACGACCTAGGAAAGTTTGATCTTATCTTCACAACGTTTTTAACTCTACCAACAATTTTTTTCTTTTCTTTTTTAACTGGCGGCACCACTAAACTGATAAAATTAAACTCATTTGAAATATCCTTTGCACTTTTGCGGTTAAAAGATATTCCAATATTGGTCAACAAAAAAATCCCCGGGTTTCTATTATTTGATCTACGTGGAGAAACAGTAGTTGTAGTTGTTGTAACCGACTTGCAATCCCAAAAATCAACTTTCGCGTTGCTAAAGTATATTAAACCAGCATCCTAAACAAAAAATAGATGTTATAAATCAGTTTTGTACTGTGCACCAACTGATTAGCACTTAGACTTTCCACATAATAACTGAAAAGCACAAGTGTCTTTCCAACTTTTCCGCTTGCCATATAGATGCTTTATTTTTTGATCCTATTTGGATATTGGTAGGTTCACTTTTTATTTTTCTTACATTTTTATACAGTAACGCAAAAGATGGTCAATTTCTTAATTAAGATATACGTTTGGATTTTAAGGTGCATACTACACACCTTTCCCGACTTTCTTTGATGTACCATTGCTATTTCTTAACCTCGCCAAACACAATGAAGGGAATTTTTGAAATACTTACCAAAAACTTGATAAAATGTCAAATTTTAGATTCATACAGCAAACAAACAACCTGTTAAAACGGTTTTTTTTAGTTTTGTACTAATCGACCTCTGCTTAAAAGTAGTACAAGTCGAAAATAAAGAAGATTTTGACTGTAACATTAATACCATCAAAACAGCATTTTCACATGTCAGATTAAGTTGAAAATTTATACACACACCAATTTAATGATGCTGAGTGTAATCTTAAAGTCAAAACATCAAAATTCTAAAATTTTAAAAAAAACCATACAATTCGAGAAACGCGTATTGTGTGGATTAAATTAGACGGTTGTATCAAAGAAACAAATAGTGATGACCTTTATCGCTTTTATCTATACACAATTACCTCAATTGCTCTTTTGCTATCGTATTTTTGATCCGGCATGTACTTCCAACATTTTTTTCTTTCTTGAAAATTTATACCATTAACATCTTGCCCGTTTAATAGCTTTACAATCTGCAGGAAAAAGTATAAATGTATTTTCTATAACCAACCACTTTATAAGCAACCACTTTATAAGCAACCACTTTATAAGCAACCACTTTATAAGCAACCACTTTATAAGCAACCACTTTATAAGCAACCACTTTATAAGCAACCACTTTATAAGCAACCACTTTATAACCGAATAGGCAACTATATTGTATTAAAACTTTATAAAAACGTCATTCCAAAAAATGAAAGTTTAAAAAAGATTTGGTTTTCATGCCAGAGTATGCTCTGCTCATTTTGAAGGTGGTAAAAAACGTCTATGTAAAATATTCCAACGATTGTACCAAAAACTATAGCACATACACATATTTATGGAAACGGTAAATTTCTAAGCAATTTCAGTATAAAACAATATTTGGTATAAACGATCAATTATTTTTGGAATGCGATTTCGAAAACGCATTACCGAACTTACGTTGATTTTGACAGTGTGCTATTAACATTGAATCAAACAATTGCAGTGGGTAATTTGTGTCGGATTTTATAAACACGGAAATTTTTTCACTGTTTGCTCTGCAACCTTTACCGACTTCCCTATTAAGTCTAAGACATCTTTTTAGCAACTGATGTATCAAATTGCTTATAAAGAAGTACGTGCAGTTCAAACGAATAAAATTAATTTTGTCGCATAATTTCTTTATCGCATATTTCACACCTCGGTGAAATGAAAGTATAAAAGACATACATATTTTTTTTTAAACATGACATCTATCAGCATCTGTAGACTTTACTATAGTCATTTTTAAGTATATGGTGTGAAATTTTTATTTTTTGTTTTGTGAGCAGTTTTTCCTTTTTATTCTTTATGTGTGAATTAACAGTACGTAGTGAGGTTTAAGTTGTAATTACTGATGTTCAGAATCCAAATACAATATTGTTTTTTTAAATAAGTATATTTTGAACCTGAGCCATGTGTTCTTAATAACTATATTCTAACAAATCTTTATGCCATTAAGCATAATCTAAGAGAATATAAAATGTATGTTCTAGCGCAGTCCCTAAAACGCGCACGCGCACGCCCACGGTCAGTCGCAAATATTCTCTAATAATCACTGCATGGCCATGCCTAGCCATGCCTAGAGGGGTAAAGTCCTTATTCAATGACGTCAGCTGTAGAATAAAAGACTACAAATTTTTCTAGCGCAATTTTCCATAATAATCTACGCGCATATCAAAGTGAAGTCCCTATCATACAAAAATGAGTTAGGGAAATTCCCCGCTTGCTTGGCAAAAAAAAAAAATTAAGCAAATGCCAGAGCACCCATTTTTTAAAAAACTATGTATATAATAGAATGGATTCATACACTGTCAAACAATTACGAGATATCGCAAAAACACGTGGACTATGTAGGGGTGTTTGCGGGATGCGCAAGAAGGATCAGCTTCAACATCTCAAGAATGATATCGCATACCAGGAACATTGGATCAAGGCTGATGAGGAGAAGTTCTATGCGCTCGCGTTTATCCCGGACCGGCTTAAAATGCAAGACATGTGTAACAAGGTTGTTGCAAAGGATCCCTGATGCTACCGCTTGTCCCGGACCGGTTTAAAACGTAAGACATGTGTAACCAAGCCGTTTAGGAGAATTCTGATATGTTTGAGTATGTCCCCAACAAGTTCAAAACGGAAGACATGTGTAACAAAGCCGTTGAGGGGGATTCTGATATGTTCAGGCACGTACCTGATCAATTCGAGACGCAATACATGTGCAACAAAGTCGTTGAACACAATCCCTCAATGTTCAAGTATATATACGACCATTTCAAGACGGAGCATATGTGAAGCATGGCTGTAGAAGGAGAGCCTATGATGCTCGGCTATGTCCCGGACCATTTCAGACGCAAGACATGTGTAACAAGGCTATTGAAAAGGATCCCTGGGTACTCATGTACGTGCCTGATAAATTCAAAACCCAAGACATATGTAATGGTGTTATTGAAAGGTCTGCCTACCTATTCGAATATGTACCGGATTGGTTTGATACCTAGAGCATGCTATCAAATAGGAAAAGCAAACTTAAATGGCGAAAAGAATATCGCCAGAGAAAAGCCGAAACGGATAGAATTTAGAAGGAGTTAGCTCCAATAACATGGCATCCAAATAGGTTCATCGATTTGTGCTTTTCGGAGGATGAAATGGCAGATCTTGAAAAGGTGTGGGGGTTGGCTTAGGCCAAGGTTATCTTGCAGCAATTGTTGCAAGGTAATACTACTATAATAAATGAGTTGTTTCAGGACACGGGGCATGTGCAACAAAGCGTTCGAAAGAGATCCCAAGGTGCTCAAATATGTATAACGAGGGCTACTTTTTTTAGGAAACGTTGATACTATAATAAATGTGCATTAACTGTCAATATAGATTTAAAAGTATGGTATTCATGACCTTCCTTACCGGCATTGGTCTCTCCCTACCACTTGTGGCCTTGGCATGTGTACAAGAATCGGAAAAAGATAAGCAGAGAATTCAAGACCTCTGGGATCAATTTAAAGCCCTAGATCGTCCCTGTAGCTGTGATAAATAAATGGAGTATTGTAACGACTGTGAACGTATATTGGATGCGTACGACAGGTGCACCTGTGGTAGAAGGTTCGTGATAAAGGGTAAAATGCTTTGCTGGCAGGGCTATCATGAATGTATCACATATAACGGGGGTGGTTGCGTATGTACTATGACATGTAATTCTCTGAAGTTGAAATTCTCTGAATACAATAAACAAAATGCTGAAATTTGAGAACGAATTTGTAAAACCTAAAATATTCTACTCATTTGCTGCTACCTTTACAGACATCAACGATATAAACGTGGAGTATCTAACAGTATCGGACCCTATTCCTGCCAATGGGGGTAAGGATCGACCGTTCATAGTAGGATACCATACAAGGACCTTGTGGTAGCCCTGAGGATGAAAACACCAAAAATCTGGTCTGCACATGGGGTGACCCAGTACAACGCTAATGCAGCACCGGCAATTAGCCTCGATTTGAAGAGCATCCTGATTGGGTTGCGAAACATTGTCCAATCTGTTACAAAATCAAAAGTTGATATCTGAGCAATTGACGACAGGACCTGTGAAAAATGGTAGATATGAGCGATGAGGGTATCGTCATATTTTAACCTTTTCAATCCCCAAGAAACGGCCAATATCTGCCCTTTTAAAAAGAGGCTGTTTTTGATTGTCGGATAGGGTTTCGATGGCTCCTGCGCTGAATTTAACCTGTGAAGCCATTTTTTATAACTAGTGGTGCTTGGTCAGACGTTTTCGCCGCGGTCATTTTAATACCCAAGTTCTAGGATGTTCCAATCTCACGTACAAGGTTTCCTCGTCTATCATTTTAATATCTGATCGCTCATGAGGAAACCAGAGGAAGAGCTGTTTCTTTTGACGACGAAAGTTTTTGGGAATGGCAGTTTACGATTGGGTTAAGAGCCATAAGTTGTGCTTGCGATGCCTACCACTGATAACTAATTCAAGCAGGGGTTGCCTTTTTTTATCCAGACTCTCGTTGGCTATTACGTCGTCCACAACAAAAAGACTCTCCTCACCCGCCAATAATGAGGACAATTTTTGGATCCATTCAAACAGCTCATTTCCTGGGCCTATCAGGAACACATAGCTATCCCTCCAAAGTGAGGACCTTTCTAGGTAGGTACCGTTCCATCGTATAGTTGAACACAAAAAGACAATATTGCTGAAGTGCTTCTTATACTCCTGCTCGAGGAAGTCCAGGACACGCTGTGTTTTTCCACAAGAAGTAGGGCCTGTAAAGATTGCCGTATGCGGATATCTTACAACATCCAACATTTTATTTCAATAATTTGACCACTTCCTGTCATGGATTTTTGGGTATATCGCAGCACATGCAGAATATATATTAATACACCCCCGTGATAGTTTACCAAAGACCCTCGACAAACTTGGCAGAGCTTGGTATTTGGAGCCTGGTATTTGAGGGGTAGTTGGGTATATGTTAATTTACCCTGCAGACACCGCAATGCATTGCGGTACCTCTCGACGAGCCTTGCCTTCTCGGGACAATCCCCGATTAGTTCGGCGTACTTAGGTATAATGTTGTATATCAGTAGGTCATAGAGAAACAGATAATTCTTATCCTGTTGAACCCCTTTAATTTCTTTATCGATAGCAAGTGGGTCTACTTTGTGTTCAACGATGTCGTCCTTGTATTTGATACAACGCCTCGCCTTAGCTTTGGCTAGGCAGTCTATGCAACTTTTTGTTCGATTATTCCCCCTGATTTCAAACCAATCTAGGGATAATATATTTTTACATGTCCTGCAACATCTGATGTCCATTTAGTATTATATATTGAGCCCGCTCTAATGCTTTCGCCACATCGGCAAGCATTGGAGAATTAAAACTTTCATCGTATCTGAAGCGTACCTTATTATGCACATGTAGTTCAAAATTTTCCCTCGTGTACCCCTCATTAAACTGGTCCTGAGTATGATCCTGTAGGAGAATTATTAAATCATACAAGGGTTGCATGTAGATACGACGTCTAGGGAGACCATTTGACAGTCTCTTAAGATCAAGGCAAGGGATGCATTTACTCGTTAATTCACCTTGCCCCTAATCTTGAACTGGTTCAAGGGGAGAAATTTTGAACACACGAGACATTTTTTCTCTTTCATATTGTCCACCCTTGTTTTAACGCGTATTCGTCTAATAGGATTGCTGCCGTCATGTATCCGGCGAGCTTTAAACCGTCCCCCATATCCATCTTAGCACCCGGCCTAGAAACCGCTAAGGCTTTTTTTCCGCCCATGGCAATCAGAATTGTGTATGAAACGAGCCTGACAGACTCCCACAAAGCATCAATAATCATGGTTTCCTTAGGACCCATATTTTCATTATGTTTACTTGCCATTTATTAAGTATTATTTTTAGCAAAATTCATTGCATCTTAAAGATGTCAATATTTGGCTGAGTTTTGCCATGTTTGCCCTGTTTGGCCTCTGGATGGGCCCGCGGTGTGGTGTTTTGGGATTGATTCATACGCCTGATAAACATATACCAAGCCGCGACGCCTGTGGCAAGCACAGCCAAAGTTGCGACCCCATAGATGTGAACCGACTGTATACAACTATCCCCAGAAGAGGCTTTGACTTCAGGCTCTACACTACCCTCTGTTGCTTCATTCTTTCCTTCCTCTTCTTCATCAGCGCAGCCAACTTGTGTGCCTGGGCTACGCGGCCCGGAAGTTTCGGTGGCTTTGTGATTACCCTATCCTCTTGTTTTTGTTCCTCTTTACTCATTTATTCTTATAGCACCGAGTCCACCTCCTCCACCTCCACCTCCTTCTCCTTCTCCTGTTTCTTTTTACTTGTATGCCGGGCCGTATGTCCTGCTACAAGTAGCGGGGCTAAACACCTCCCTATAGTGCAGTACACGAGGATTCCCAGATCGGTCAGGCTATCCCGGATAATAGGGTCTTTCTGGTATCCCTGCGTAGCTCATCAACGATGTCGATATCTACAAAGTTTGAGACCATGCTATCATAGAGGCTGATAACATGGGTAGACAGTGCCCTAGCAGTCTTCTCTCCCTTCTCTTGCAGTTCTCGTTGTACGTATTCGGTATGGGCCTTGTCTATAGCCTCATCGGGAGTCTTGTCATCAAACCCCTCCGTGCACTTCTTCAGTAAAAGGTGTCCCTTGCCTTTGCGCAGGGTTTCCTTTAACATTTGGCGTTTATCAATAGGCTTTTCAATATTTTCATATTCCGCAGAGGTGGCTGTGTCGAATACTTGTGCAATATCAGACGACATCTTTATTATACCTCGATATCGAAAAAGTACATAGGCAATCAGATCATGCGGTAGGATTATAGCGACTAGTGTTCACACCTCCATTTATTCCCCGGTAGACGTTAGGCGGGAATGGCCTCCGGCAAGCATTGTAATCTGATTCGGCTGTACGATACGTTTGTCATCTGCTCTGTTGAGTGCCAACTTGTTCAACCTTTAGGTGTATACCTTATGGCCCTTGTTTTGGATCAATATCTGGCTTTTTTGGATGTCAACGCCTTCTTCCAGACTGCCGGTAATCGTCGAAGGTTATTGATTTTTTTGTGACACATCGCTTCACACCCTTTGCTTTCCTGTCACCTCCCTTCTTAGGGTGACAAACTCGGTCATAATTTTGCCACCTAATTCGTCCTTCATCGGGCCTACCACCTTCTTGTTCTTGCCTATGGGGAGAGGCCTTGCATCATCGGGATTATAGGCACTTGTATCGAAGCGTGCCTCAACATCGTTAGCGATGTCCCTGTAAAAGTCTTCCGTTCGTATATGGTATACAAAGCTGTCTGTATCCATGTAGCAGAGCTGTATTTTAGAACCATATTTGTCCTGCATATAGTCGTAGTGGAACTCGTACATGACTAACTTCGACATATCCAATATAGCCTGATCTATATACACCGGCTTATTCATCTTGACCTTGGTCTTGCCCATCTCTACACTTACCAGGTGCTTGCTGAAACAGCTTCCACCCTTAAAATTTGGTTTCATTACGAGTTTTGTATATTTGTCCTCATTGGTGACCAGCTGGATGTTGCGATGCCTACGGATATTCTCCATGGTTTTGCAAACATCGAGAGGTTCATGAGCTTGTAAACATCCTTCTTGAACTCGTTTTTGGCAGCCGTCCTTAGTCTTGTTTTGTGATCGATATAGCCCACCAGCCATGCCTTCTGGTTGAACCGAATTTTCACGTTGAAACTGATATATTTTCAACATTTTTCGCTATACAGCCGATTACTGAGTCTCATACTTCTCACCCAATTCCCGTATGAAGAAATGCGCATCGTACCCCGATAAGTTATGGAAGATGATGGATATGTGACTTGGTATCTTGTATTTGAGATTACAGCTGTTATGGGCTGCGCCTCTATATAGCCCTGTATAGTGACAATGGTTCCGAACTTTACGGTTATTTTCGCAGCCATCAAACGGCTTCATGCAGATATGGCATTTCGATGCCTCATCATGTTCCCTTTTTAGGACCTCTGTTAGTTTGGTCATGGGTTTCTACGGGTAGGTATTATAGAGACGTTTCACCTCATCCTCTAGGTGCTTCACAAAGCGGGTGACGCAGTCCTCACTCCTGTATACTGTTAGGGGATCTGGTACATCCCATAGGGAAATGTACAATAGGTACACCAACTGGATGGTACATGCTTGCTTAGCCTTTTCGTCTTGGTATCCCTTGCATCTTCTACCGGGACTAGCAGGCTCTCGAAATCTGCATAGATGGCAAAGGGTACTTTGAACTGCTGCTAGCCATCCCTATAATATAGCCATTTTTCAGCCTCATTTGGCATTGTGATCTTG
The DNA here is from genome assembly GCF_029227915.1 of Hydractinia symbiolongicarpus. Lineage (NCBI taxonomy): Eukaryota > Metazoa > Cnidaria > Hydrozoa > Anthoathecata > Hydractiniidae > Hydractinia > Hydractinia symbiolongicarpus. The sequence goes on along the minus strand of NC_079875.1, from coordinate 23,299,206 downwards.
ACTGCCCCGTGATCCTTGCAGTACCTATAATGCTTATCCGTCTTTTCAACCTTAGAGAAGGCTTGTAAACAATTCAGGCAGAAGTGTATTTTTGCCGTATTTTTTGAAGTATCACTACCCAGGAGCCGTGAGAGACTTTTGACGGCTGTATAGTGAGTCCTTTTGTTATCTGTAAGGAGGAGTAGATTCACCTGCTTCTTACGTCCGTTATGTACCGATCCACGTAGGATATTATCTTCTTCCCCGTTATATATAGAACGTTTACCGCAATCTCCTTGTTGTTTTCCTCGAACTTGGATATATCCTTGGTGCTTGTAAGGAACTCTATACCGTCCCAATTGTAGTGGCCTACGTAGGGTCCCAGCTTGGTGATTCTTTGTGGATCTCTGTCAATCTCCTCATGATGTAGGCTGGCGATGATGCCCCATTTGAAACACTCCTCATCATCAATTTTCGGGTTAATAATCTTGGAGGCTATCCACTTGGGTGCTTGTGTATACGATGAGCACCTCGTTAGCCTCAATTTGTGGAAGTCTACGACAATGTGTAGGATTTGGGATATGTAAAGCCACTCTGTGGCAGTGCTGGATTTTCCACATGTGTTTTAGCCTGGGCAAACATCCTATCCAGCACTTCATCTACGTCGTAAACCTGGAAAACCGACATCATGTTGCTGGTAAATACCTTATTCACCTCAATATACTCCTCATCGTTGGCCTCCTCCGGGTTCGTCTTCTTCTTCTTCCACGTGATCCATAGAAATATCCGTACCGTCGCCGAGTCCATATCTTCCACGTGGTCTTCAACGAAGGTTTTCACGTATGGTCGCACCATTCCCATATACCCGTCAACGTCGGCCCCTCCTATGTCGGAATGCGAAAACTTCGGAAGGTTCTGTGGAGAGCATGCTTAGGTTCTTGTGGGGTATAATCCTGTCCCGGCTGATTGTAGAGATTTTGGATATCTTTAAGATAGTCTTCCTCGGCCTCTTTTTCCACCTGGTCATGAAGTGTAGGTCTTCTGTTAATTGCCCCGTTATAGAGCCCCATAACCGTGCGTTTGAAGGCCGCATAGGTCCTCTTGACCTTCTCCTTTATAGGTTTGGGGACAGCATCAACTAAGCAGTTGTACCATCCCCGCATCTTAGTTTTCACGGTTGAGTGATTTTTCGACAGCTCCTGTTTCTCAATAATATCCATGGGCTCCGGCGTTGGTAGTATAGTTACGGGCTTGACCGGCTTTCGCTGTCCAGCCCTTCTAGGTGATCTCTGTGGTACGTCCTCCAATAGGGCAGACAATTCGCCCTTACGTAGCTTGTAATACCCCGTAAGTCCACGACCTTTTGCAACATTGCGTAATTGTTTGACTGTGTACAAATTCATTTCTCTTTATTATATAGAATTTTAACATTGTCGGAAGATTTTATTCTGCTCAAAACTAACGCGGTTATTCCCCATTTTCCACTTCACCTTGATACCCCCTAGAATATTATGGGAAATTGCGCTAGAAAAATTTGGAGTCTTTTATTCTACAGATGACGTCATTGAATATTAGGGACTTTACCCCGCTAGGCATGGCTAGGCATGGCCATGCAGTGATTATTAGGGAATTGTTGCGGCTGACCGTGGGCGTGTGCGTGAGCGTTTTAGGGACTGCGCTAGAACATACATTATATATTCTCTATTTAAGCATATTTTCAGCCTGAAAAAGAACTTATAAGCATCCTGAAGCTTTATTTTGGAATTTTGATAGATTATATAAAAAGTATGTAGCAAAGATTGAATGCTTTGAGATAGAGACAATGCTTAAATTCTTCTAAAATTAACCTTAATGTGTCCTTACCTTGGATATAAATACTCACATTTTACTACACTAGAAATAACTTAAACATAGCAAGAGATAAGTAATAAAATTACCTGCTCTTCCTTAAGATCAGAATTCGCACCTAACAACTGGACACTTCTATCAACAACTGACAAAGCGAACTTAGAGCCGACATAAGCTTTTATCGTTATGTTTACTTTCTCTCCAGGTTCTGCTTTACTGTCAGAAAACAACACTGATACCTACAAGAAAACAGTACAAGAAATTTTATATAAAAACAGAAATAACGTTTCTTTCTTTCCGTCGTCATCTATATCAGGAAAGTTTGGGGTTTGTATGTTAAATAACACTAGTCGTTAGCCCGTTGAAAATCCACGGGTTTGCCCGTCCTTTTAATAGCGCATTCCGTGCTTCTTGCTATTGCGCAGCTAAGCTACCATTTTGCATGACAGACAGACAGACAGACAGACAGACAGACAGACAGACAGACAGACAGACAGACAGACAGACAGACAGACAGACAGACAGACAGACAGACAGACAGACAGACAGACAGACAGACAGACAGACAGACAGACAGACAGACAGACAGACAGACAGACAGACAGACAGACAGACAGACAGACAGACAGACAGACAGACAGACAGACAGACAGACAGACAGACAGACAGACAGACAGACAGACAGACAGACAGACAGACAGACAGACAGACAGACAGACAGACAGACAGACAGACAGACAGACAGACAGACAGACAGACAGACAGACAGACAGACAGACAGACAGACAGACAGACAGACAGACAGACAGACAGACAGACAGACAGACAGACAGACAGACAGACAGACAGACAGACAGACAGACAGACAGACAGACAGACAGACAGACAGACAGACAGACAGACAGACAGACAGACAGACAGACAGACAGACAGACAGACAGACAGACAGACAGACAGACAGACAGAAAAAAAGTTACTTAGAGAGCAAGCATTACCAGAAAATAACCAGATATGTGTGATTTAAGGAAAACATTTTATTTTGCTATTTAATTTGTACTGGGTTTTTGTTATTGCATATCCTGGAGAGAGGTGGACTTAACTTTGGTGTTTGAGGTCGGACGTGTTTTTTACAAGAGCTGGATTTACTTGTGTTCTTTGATACGATATTACTTATTTAATCACTCACGAACTTGCAGCTATTAATATTGATTTAGTTGGTATTTGATATTATTATTCAGTGGGTTTATGATCGTTGGTTGTCTACAGAATTACAGTTTTTGACTCATGGAAAGTAAAATAACGTAAACGAAAAAGTTTGTCATAATTTTCTTCACGCAACAAATCATCTACGATGGAGTTCAAGTGTTTTCAGATTATTTTAGTTCTATTGAAATTTGGGCATTTCATTTCGGACGCAATGTCTGACGAGTCGACAGATAACCATTTAAATAATGTAACGGAAATTGAGCATGCTGAGAGAAAAAAAATACTAACCTTGTTTTTAAACGACATTTTGAAATGTATTTTCTTGAAGTCAGAGACAAGCTCTCCATCCTTGCTGATGTAATACACAAACATTCGACAGACGGGTAACATCTCGTGCCGGACCAAAAATGTGATGTCTACGTGTGATTGGTCAATTTTCTTTCGACTGAACAACATGATCATTCCCCTGCACATCATCTACACAGTAGAGATAGAGAAACAAATAGCTTTACTTTTCGTAATTTTTAATCTTACGACTCCGCTTGATGTATTGAGTGCGGAAGTATTTTGTCTGCCCTTCAAAGCAGTCATACTTTACAGGAAAAAAGTATCGCGCAGTCTATTTCGCGGGTACTTACTTTCCTGAAAATAGGCAAAAAACGCGAAAACTTTCTTCACGCGAAACTTTCTCCCTGTAAAGAAGTACGATTTTAATTCGTAAATAGTAAGAATAGAAAAAGTGAGAATTTTAATTAAAATCATTGATAAACAGATTAAAAAAAACAAAAAATACAGTAAAGTATTATCCCGCAGAACAAATTACTTACCAAATAATTCAGATGCTTCCCAATAACTTCACTGGCACTTGATATCCTTACTGTGATGCGTGCTTTTTTACGAGCTTCAAGATTTCTCATGCTCTGAATTTTAATGTACTTAGAACTTGGCGTATACCATCTTTCAGAGCTTCCGTAAGCATGTATCTTTCTATCGCCATGGCTTTTCTGTAGACATACAGACAGTGTTTTATTTGTTATTCTTCAGGACTATATTGTTGTATTAAATAAGCCAAACAGAACAGAAACGTATATTGTATCTTAAATCTTTCCAGACTGAAAAAAAAAACTGACTATTTTTTTTAAAAAAAAAAGAATTTAATAAGATCCAATTCAACGTCTGGATGATAAGGTCCCTTTCGCTTTTAAAATTTTTTTCAATAGAAGAAAAGCTGATTTTTCGTTCGATAACAAAGAAAGTCAAATCTTCGCGATCTTTTGTGCTAGAAGGCTTTACTGGAACACTCGTTGAAATATATTTTTGTTCTTTGCATCATGAAAACTTAAAAATTTAAAGAAATCCCTACAAATGTTTTCGTTAAAACTTCTGACTGCATAACCTAGTTAACTCAGCTTTCTTAAATAACATCAGATACAGTTTCTCTAAAACGAAAGGTTAGTCGCAAACAATGGAACATGGAACAGCAAATCCCTAAAAAACAAGTTCTCCTCATAGAAAACCCCGAATCACAATCAACCAATAAGCACAAAGTCGGCGTAGTCACATCTTACCCTCTTAAAAAATACAAGAATTAATTATATTTGTCCCGGTGTGTGAGGCCATTCGCGTTTAAAACAAAAGATTTCCCGATATTGATCAATTGAGCAAAGAGTAATAGAATTAACCAATCAAAAAGCGCGGTCAGCATTCTGACCGTAGAAAAACCGTTTGATACACCGCGCTATTTTTTCCCACTTTAACTATTCCGATTTCTTGGTGGTAAAAAAAATTATGCGGGGTATCCTAACTACTGACTACACCAACTATGGATACATATGTTTACATGGTTATGTAAATTGCGGTTTTTAACAGAAAATGAAGTAAACAATTACCCGTGTAGAATCTCCTTGTTGTTTTGATTGATCATAAATAGCTTCATAGTGATACGAATCAGCTTGTATGGACGGGAGAACCTTTAATACGTGCACACCATTTTTAATTAAAGGTAAATACCAGTTCAGCAACTGCGGTGGAGTTCTGCCTTGTTTTGACGTCAGTTTAATTTTGACGATCTTGTTTAGTGCTGGCCGGCCGTCGGGCGTTGTGACGAATAGCTAAGTAACCGCACAGAATTATATTTTTTGTTGATGGAAGAATACAAACAAGTACACGAACTCATGTAACTTGAACTCCTATAGTTCGAATAATCATATAAATCGAACGAATTCTCCGGTCCCGTCCGAGTTTACTTTAAAATCGTTATAAGAAAACTCCTTATAACTCGAACTCATGTAATTCGAAAAATCATGTAAATCGAACAGATTTCTTGATCCCATAAGCAAATTTTATTCATGTAATTCGAATTTAGAAAATTTTCGTCCGCTCTAAAACCTAAATTTTTCAACAATCGAACGTTTCAATAAAATTCGAACTTTCTCATAAGCGAACTTTCTCGTAAAATTCGAACTTTTTAACAATAGAATGTTCCGACAGAGCAAAATCATGGACTTTTATAAGAAAAATTGATAATTAAAAATTTGTAACACTTGTTTTACGTGAAAATAGCAACTTATTTCTCAAGTACTACGCGATATTTTACTCCATAGAATGTTGCAACATTGATAATTAATAGCGCCGTAAACCCGTTAACACTTTCACACCAAAATTCGACCGAAAAAAGTCAAAATCCTATATTTCAAAACTCATGTAATTCGGACAAATTTTAATTCCCCTGGAGATTCGAATTACATGAGTTCATCTGTACAACCAATTTGATAAAAAAAAAATTTACCACGACAAATATAAATGATAAAATCATAATAAACTGGGCAGATATCGTCACACGAACACGAAGGAGAAAATGTAAACACGTATTAGAAAATATAATCATGTCTGACATGATTATATATGATTAATAAAGTTAGTATATTCAAATTATTAGTATGTTTTAAAGTTTCGAGCGTCAAAATTTCAAACTAACGATCAATATTCTGCTGTTATTTACTTGCAGTCTGTGCAAACACATCGAAGAAGGCTGTCGAAATGATCAACAAGCAGGATAAGGTAAGAAAATTAATTTGACCCAAAATTTGTAACATTATATTTTGATGCTTCTACGCCTATTACAACTCTTTCTCCCCGTTATCCTAAAATTAATCTGCATGTTGTTACAAAGCTTCTACAAGTTCGAAACCTCTATTTCTTACTTTTACTAATCATACATGATCTATTATCGTGACATCACATCTCAAGCGTATGATGATTATAAGACAATTTTTTAAAAAACAAAGCTGTTTTACCTTCACTATGTATATAAATCCTGGTTTGTATTGCTTAGGCGCGTCAAACTTCAAAATGATTTCATCATCAACAAACGGTTTTGTGGTGTGTATTCCTTCTAATTCCACAGCAGTAGCGGTTTCCTTTACTTTTGCAATGACAGTAACAGCGATATCCTTGCTTCCGGAATTACTTTTTAAAATGGTTTCACCATAATTCATATTAAACATATTAGTAACACAACCATTAATCTATATGGGAAAAAGACAAAATATTAAACTAGCTTTAAAACCTGATTACACCTTTTACCTGTAGCTAATGAGACAATTTTCATAATTTTAAATATCTTGCGAAGTTACACAATATCAACAGCAGTGGGGACTTGTACGTTTGATGATATTTTACACGTATATGTTTGGAATGAATTTAATTTTTACAATATCAGTGCTTTACAACATCTTAACTTTGTTTTTACGCTTCACTTTTCTCACTACAGTAGACTCCCGGTTATTCGAACCTGCACTTATTCGAATAATTCGGTTATTCGAAGTGAGATGGCGTTCCCCTTGGATCTGCTTACCCAACTCAGGCAAAAACACTCTCGGTTATTCGAACTTCAGTTATTCGAATAATTCGGTTATTCAAAGTGATTTTTATTCCCCTTGGGGCCAATTATAGGCTAAGTCACCCTCAGTTATTCGAATTTTTCTTATTGGGAGATCGTCGAGTGAGAACATTGATTTTCTGCGATTAAAACACTTTTTTTCTTCAAAAAATCAGGTTTCAATATTCATGGCTATTTACACTCTTCAACTCCTTGTATTTACTAGATGCATTTTCTTTATAACTTTCATATTTTAAAACCTGTTAACAATTTGTTCAAATTTATTCTTTCTTCAAAAAGTAAAAATTCTTTGTGTTTACACGCTCAACTGAACCACAATGCCTCAATTACTTAAGAAAAGTCCATCCCATTAAGGTTAAGTTGAAAATCTGGCGGGAAAACGAATTTTTCAGTTATTCGAACTCCCGGTTATTCGAAGTAAATTCTTATCCCCCTTGAGGCTTCGAATAACCGGGAGTCTACTGTAGTTTCACTCGCGTTAACTTTTTCCACTCGCTTCAGGAAATAAGAAGGAACGCTTAAAAATGGAAAAGAGTATAAGAAACATACTAGCTTAGAAATTTCCATGCAGTTATTTTGGTCAATTTTATCTTGAATGTGTTTTACTCTCGATGAAAAACACATTGTTGCCTTTAATGTTCCGACAACTGATTTTCCATATGTATACCTTTAAAACAGAATTGTTAAAATTATCATTGGTGATATCATAAAGCTAAGCAAGTTAGATTTTTTTTTAGCTTTTTTTCTTTTTTTTTTACATAAAATGACAAAACCACTATTAAAATAAATTAAACATACTTAGCACATATTGTTATTGGAACTTCTTTCATCGACTTCAGCAAATACGACGGTGACTGTATTTTGACTTCAAATTTTGGAAGCACTAAACACAGATATATATATAAAACAAAATCAAACAAACAAAAACAGATATAAAATCCAAATAAACTAACAAACTTAAAAAATGTTTATCGTACCATACTTTTCAACCATTACGTCTTGCTTGATTTTGATTGGCTAAAAAAGTTATCATTAAGACAACTACCATATTCTGTTGACTATTCTACAGTAGTAGATAAGTTATTCTCTGTTATAAGTATTGACGGTTGTAAGCTAAGATAATCACGCCAGAAATTTCACCTTACATTTTCCCAGTTCTATATATTTTTTGTTTAGCTGTTATTATCTCCTTTTTAGTTAGGCTACAAGGTGAAACTGTTTTAAGCAACCCTGACTGCCGCAGTAACGTTCTATTTTTAAAATATAGTTGAAATAATAAGAACATAATGAATGGATGGTATTTGTAACATTAGCCTCTTCCTTCAAGCGAATCATTCAGAAATGCGTCGTAATTGTGATCCCAGAACATTTTTTTTCTAAGAGAACGACGGAAAAAGGGACAAAACACCCACCAGACAAATTTGTTTTTAGCGATGCGGAAAGTGTTTTTTTATGAGTATGTTCGTTCATATTTGATAATCCTTAAAAATAATGTTTTGTAGAATTTTGTAGTTAATTTTAGACAAGAGTATTATAATTTTTAATGCGAAATATCGTAAATTTTCCACCTGAATATAAACGATTTATTGCAAACTAACTAAAGTTTGTTGCTTTTTAAATTATATCTCTGTGTTTTCAGGGGGAAAAAATGCGTTTATGTTTACAAAGTTCCTGCTTCGATTATTTAAAATACTTTCAACCAATCAGGTATAGTAATGAAGTGTAAATACAAAAGAAATTAATGCTAGACGATTTAAATGATTAAAACCAGCATTAGGGTGAAATATAATGAATTATTCGGCCGTGTATATAAGAATAAACAGTAGATGTATTATTTTTACAGGTAGCTAAAATTGATCTTTAGTAATTCTTACCCCATATTTAGCTGCAATTTGCCATTTTCCAAGAACCGGTTTCACAGATATTGGCATTTCAAGACTAACGAAACCTAAACGAAAATCAACATTTACTTTCGTTATCAATAAAGAATTATTTTGAAATATTATTTCTTTTTATCCAAAACTTATTTTTAGGGGTTTTAAGACGTGCCGCAGCGATAACTCCAATGTATCTTAAGGCCAAGCTACACTACGTTTTCTTATTAGGTGATAGTGCTCATTTTAAACACTTTTTCAGCCTCAAATTTACTCATTTGTGTTTCTCGGAAATGTATTTAGCATATTTTTCATATTAGCCTAAGGAAGGAAAAAATTTTAGGAAAATAATGTTTCTTAATTATTCTAGACTCACATTTTTTGTTTTGATAATCTTTTTAATATTTTTGTTTAAATACGTTCTTAAATTTTGACAAAATCTTGGCGTCAACGTCACTGTAAGCTGTTATATGTTGTAATCCATGGTTAAAACAACCCGAGTTCTCGGATTAGTATTTTCACATTTCTCACACATAAAATAGATTTTAAGCCTATTTTTTTTTTGCTAAATTAACATATGCTATACATACAGTTGAATCTCTCTATCTCGAATTCGCCAAAAATTTGTTCGAGATAGAGAACGTTTGAGATAAAGAAAGAAAAATACCTTGGCAGACCACAAAGGGACTGAGACTTTAGTTCGAGATAGAGAGAAGTTCGAGATAGAGAGTAGTCGAGACAGAGAGATTCCACTGTATTCAAACAAGTAGCTATAAGTTATACTGAATAGGGTAAAGTTTAAGCCTACTAATTTTTTCGTGCATATAAAAATGCATAATCATAGTAATCTTCAATGCATTCATTTTCGCAAAAATGCATAAAAATTTTTGAGCGCGAAATTTTCTTCAAATAATAAATGCAAATTAGAAAGCTTTTTCTTAACTTATAAATTTTTAGTAGTTTTAATCGTTTATAACTTTATTTATTGTAATCATTTTCCTGTTAGTGACGTTTGTGGCGTTTGTGGTATTTGTGGCGATTGTGGAGCAACATAAATTAATTTCTTGAAAATTACCTTTTTTTAAAGTTATATTTGACCATTGCATCACTCGTGACCCCCCTGCATTCTGGAAAAAGACAAAAAACACATTACAATGAGATCTTTAATCCTATTTTTTGCACTGTCCCTTACCAACTACAAACAACTGCCATTGTAGCTAACTACTTTAATAGCGAAAGCCGCAGCATTGAAAATCTGTTGAAAACTCGCTATCTGCCCAAAGTGAAAATACGTACTGCGATGAACACTTCAAATGCGAAAATACTTACTGCGATGAACACTTCAAATGCGAAAATACTTACTGCGATAAACACTTCAAATGCGAAAATACTTACTGCGATGAACACTTTAAATGCGAAAATACTTACTGCGATGAACACTTCAAATGCGAAAATACTTACTGCGATGAACACTTCAAATGCGAAAATACTTACTGCGATGAACACTTTAAATGCGAAAATACTTACTGCGATGAACACTTCAAATGCGAAAATACTTACTGCGATGAACACTTCAAATGCGAAAATACTTACTGCGATGAACACTTCAAATGCGAAAATACTTACTGCGATGAACACTTCAAATGCGAAAATACTTACTGCGATAAACACTTCAAATGCGAAAATACTTACTGCGATGAACACTTCAAATGCGAAAATACTTACTGCGATGAACACTTCAAATGCAAAAATACTTACTGCGATGAACACTTCAAATGTGAAAATACTTACTGCGATGAACACTTCAAATGCGAAAATACTTACTGCGATGAACACTTTAAATGCGAAAATACTTACTGCGATGAACACTTTAAATGCGAAAATACTTACTGCGATGAACACTTCAAATGCGAAAATACTTACTGCGATGAACACTTTAAATGCGAAAATACTTACTGCGATGAACACTTTAAATGTGAAAATACTTACTGCGATGAACACTTTAAATGCGAAAATACTTACTGCGATGAACACTTTAAATGCGAAAATACTTACTGCGATGAACACTTTAAATGTGAAAATACTTACTGCGATGAACACTTCAAATGCGAAAATACTTACTGCGATGAACACTTCAAATGCGAAAATACTTACTGCGATGAACACTTCAAATGCGAAAATACTTACTGCGATGAACACTTCAAATGCGAAAATACTTACTGCGATGAACACTTCAAATGCGAAAATACTTACTGCGATGAACACTTCAAATGCGAAAATACTTACTGCGATGAACACTTCAAATGCAAAAATACTTACTGCGATGAACACTTCAAATGTGAAAATACTTACTGCGATGAACACTTCAAATGCGAAAATACTTACTGCGATGAACACTTTAAATGCGAAAATACTTACTGCGATGAACACTTTAAATGCGAAAATACTTACTGCGATGAACACTTCAAATGCGAAAATACTTACTGCGATGAACACTTTAAATGCGAAAATACTTACTGCGATGAACACTTTAAATGTGAAAATACTTACTGAGATGAACACTTTAAATGCGAAAATACTTACTGCGATGAACACTTTAAATGCGAAAATACTTACTGCGATGAACACTTTAAATGGAAAAATACTTACTGCGATGAACACTTCAAATTCGAAAATACTTACTGCGATGAACACTTCAAATGCGAAAATACTTACTGCGATGAACACTTCAAATGCGAAAATACTTACTGCGATGAACACTTCAAATGCGAAAATACTTACTGCGATGAACACTTCAAATGCGAAAATACTTACTGCGATGAACACTTCAAATGCGAAAATACTTACTGCGATGAACACTTCAAATGCGAAAATACTTACTGCGATGAACACTTCAAATGCGAAAATACTTACTGCGATGAACACTTCAAATGCGAAAATACTTACTGCGATGAACACTTCAAATGCGAAAATACTTACTGCGATGAACACTTTAAATGCGAAAATACTTACTGCGATGAACACTTTAAATGCGAAAATACTTACTGCGATGAACACTTTAAATGTGAAAATACTTACTGCGATGAACACTTTAAATGCGAAAATACTTACTGCGATGAACACTTTAAATGCGAAAATACTTACTGCGATGAACACTTTAAATGTGAAAATACTTACTGCGATGAACACTTCAAATGCGAAAATACTTACTGCGATGAACACTTCAAATGCGAAAATACTTACTGCGATGAACACTTCAAATGCGAAAATACTTACTGCGATGAACACTTTAAATGTGAAAATACTTACTGCGATGAACACTTTAAATGCGAAAATACTTACTGCGATGAACACTTTAAATGCGAAAATACTTACTGCGATAAACACTTTAAATGTGAAAATACTTACTGCGATGAACACTTCAAATGCAACCTATCAGTAACAATAAAAATTAAAATCGTATTTTTAAACACATATTTAAAGAGGGAAAGAAGATGTTGGGACTCTGTGGAATGCACAGTTACTGCACGCACTGCTAAGTGTTAGAAAATACATTATAATAGAAGTGAATGTCGATGAATGAGGTGCAAATTTAATCTGAAGGTCATTTGGTCACTTAGATGACACTTTGGCCATTTAGAAATATTTGAAGGAGATAAGTTAACAAATAAAAAATATATACATATTAAATTTGTGGTAAATATCGTTTTAAACCATTTCCCCCTAGGGAGATGGTTTAAAACGATACTTAACAGTCTAGATAAAGTTGGAAGTATTTATATTATTATAACTTGGACAGAAGAAAAATTATTTCTGCAATTTTTCTACTGTCGCCTAACTTTGCAGAATTTATGTTTTGCGTTTTGCTAAAAAAAAGTGCTGTTTTGCGGAACTTTTGCAAATAGAGCCAAAAACTGCAGAATGACAAGTGAATCTTTTTCTGGTAATGCCAACGTAATAAAAAGTCAGTAAATTTGAAAAACAGAGTATGAAAAAAATTAAGTATAACTCTTAAAAAATCCCATACCTTTCTAGATGGCGGCTTTAGGAGTTTATTGATAATAACAACTCGGAAGCGAACTGTAAATAAAAACAATTTATTTCTTAAAAAACACATGACAAATCGCGTAAATAGAAAGAAATATAGGTTACTTTCAGGGGCAGAAACTTTTGCGGGCGGAAAGTTAGCGTTTTTTGCGTTTTTGACCTTTTTTCGCGATAGTTTTTGCCTTTGGAAACTTCAAAACAGCAAAACGTAAAAGTTTTCTCACGTAAAATCATAGCCAATTTAAAAAACGCAAACGTTTTTCACGTGAAAATTTTTTTTCCAAGCAAATTTAAACCCCTCCTTGAAACTCGTTGTTATCAAAAAACTTGATGACAAAAAAGCTATATTCACTATTTTGTGTGAAATAATTAGAGTGTCCGGTGATAAGTGTCCGTTTTCAGGCGTAATGTCAAAAAATATAAACATATAACGCAACTTGGTTAAAATAAAAAAACACAGGCTGCAGCCTATTTCAAAATTTTAAGATTGTTGGTGTATTTCGTAAAAAATACAAAGTTTAGGCATTCAGTAGCTTCTTATTCGTAAAATACTTTAAAAACATTCAGAAATGATGCTTACAAAACATTCAGAAATGATGCTTACAAAACATTCAGAAATGATGCTTTAAAAACATTCAGAAATGATGCTTACAAAACATTCAGAAATGATGCTTTAAAAACATTCAGAAATGATGCTTACAGATCGAGTAAAAGTACACTAACTTTTGTCTCCAGGTTTATACATGGGTTTATCAGTTTGAATAAACATTTTGTCTTCCAACGGTTTAACGCTGATTTCTTCCTCATGATTAAAAACAGCACCATTCTTTGATTTTATCGATAACTTTACCTTCCCTTTCAGTGTGTTGGGAACGTAAAGGCGTATCACTTCGTTATGTCTCACAATTGAACGTGTTTTTTGTGAAAGAATCTTTCCTTGTAAATCATTCAATACAGCTGTGACATCTGCAGGGCGTGGAAGACTCTCAATGTTAATAGCAATACTAACATGCTCTCCTGCTCGATAATATCCTGGCGTTGATATAAAGTAATGACTGAAAAAAAGTATATATATAGGTCGTGTTACAAAATCTTGAAGGAATGAAATATATCTTCTTTTTTTAAAATTTTAATAAAGCAGGCATGTTAACTTGCGAGACTTCACTGTTAATAGTCAATTAAAAGATTCCTCCTTCGCAACCTCGTCCGCAGGGTTTTGTGGCCCCTGAACCGTTACTACGGAGTGACCAACTTTTCGCCGCTAGCAACTTCATCAACCAGGCAAAATGCTCTGGGGACCATTTCCCCCTTTTATCGCCAAAAATAGTTTTTTTCTCTCTCCGAACAAACGTTTTACTTACTGTATTTTTTACCGACAAACTTTATGTACGGACGATTAATTTTCACCGACGATTATTTTTACCGACAATTAATTATTACCAACGAATTGACATAGATATAGCGCAATTGCTATATTTTGTAATCTATCTATCCGAGCACAAATTTGATTAAAATAATAAAAAAATACAAACGCGTTAGTTAAAAAGTTTTGTGATTTCTTCAAATAAAATTGGAAATTGTCGACTTGAAGTGGTTGATATATGTTACCTATGCATATGTCCTTACGTTAAAATTTTATATGAGCTCTAGCTTGCTTGAGTGCCACAGCAAACACTACATTCACGGGCTATATCGTCTGACAACACTGCATTCATACATGAACATATTACATAATTACAAGACAAATACGCTACCATTTGTCCATCTTAGATAACTACCGCATGTAGACTAGAAGAAAATGCATGCGCATATGCATAACGAAGAGTCTATTAACGGGACATGTTCAAGTAAAATATGTGACACTGCGAAATGTTTGTAGTCATGGACACTGAGCAGCATGCTTCGGTGATAGTCGTTATAGCAACTTGCTGTAAAAAAACTGAAAGGACAAAAAAGAAGCATTAGCGGTTGAAGGAAGGGTCAGGTTACTTCATAAACATCACAAGCTCCAGAAGCACTCTTTTTTGACTCTTTTAACTTGTTTCGTTGATTTGCAAAATAAACACGCAAGCTGTGCAATTTTTCCCGCGGCCTCTTCAACAGCAACATCAACTCTAGCTTCAGCTAATTGAAATACTATGGCAATTCTTTAGCATTGTTGTCGTAGTAATACTCATGCGACACGATGTATAAGACCTCTGTTTCTTCCCAAACTTGAATCAATGCAAGTACCTCTTTGTGTGTCCAGGACCGTGTTTTTTGCGTTTATTTTTGACGACAGGTTGAGGCTGATATTGAGAGGACTTCTCTTGATCTTGTTGACTTCCTGTTCAATGTCGTGGTGCCATTCAAGTGTCCTGTTCAATCTGCAACATACTCACTCAAAAAAATGGATATAATAGCGATAATGCAAAATGGATATTATATCCATATGTACGGAGATATTAAAATGGGTATAATATCCATTTCTAGAGAAAATGGATATAATATTGAATTTGAAACGGGAACTGGCAGCGTCCCAATAATAGCACAACGAGGTTTCAGTTATGGATACGAGGCTGTTTGAAGAGAGTTCCGGAACTGCGAAACAAACCTCGCCAACACGAAACGAAACGGTTCTCTTTTTTGCGTTTGCTTCTAGATTAGAATAAGTTCAATTCAAGTGTGTTTTGTAATAATGTAGTGTTGATTTATGTATTTTATGTTGGTTAGAAGTTTCTGCATAAGAAGCAACTAGATGTCCTGATTCTTAGTAGGTGTTGGTGTGGCAATTATTGTAAAGACAACTCCATCCCATATCTGCCCATTTTTTTTCTTTTGTACTTTTTTTAAACAGCGATATTAGCTACCTATAGCTAACTAGCTATGGGATACATTTACGGTGACTTCATTGGATAACAAGACAGGAATACAGCTAGTAAGGGTCTAAAAATAATATAAAAAAGCCTTCTTGGCGAGCTAGCTAAATTTCACAGTCGGTGATAGTCAGGGTTGATACAGGGAGTACTCAATTTCCCTTGTGTTCCTTCTTGTTCTTCTATTGCCTGTGAGAATGCACGCACATAAACACTTACAACTCATCTATCGATGCAGGATAGCTAAAGATATGGCATGTAAAAACTAGCACACCACTAATTACACTGAAAATATTTTTTAACTTTCCATACAGTATAGCTATCATAGTCGGATACTAAACAAAGAACTGCTCTGAGTTCATGAAAAAATTGAAGAGATATAGTTGCACATGAAGAACAAATTTAAAACATCTAAAAAGCATGCCACAAGGTTTCATTTTTATATATTTTATTTTCCTCCAATAGCACACCGTTATAATTAAGGGTTGTGAGATTATTAAATTGTTGTCTTTTGTCAGATCACGAAATTATAAGCAACCTTCTTTAAACCCAACAAGAAGTAATATTTTATTATATAAAGGCTAAAATACACGGTAAGATTAAATGGACCATTTAAATGTAAGATAAAAAACTTACCGCGTAAACAGCAAAGATTTACAACTTTTTCCTGTTTTATAAGTTTTTTTAAAAGTTGGACATGTTCAACTTTTGCTAAGTTTTTGATTTCCGTCGCCGCTATGCGGTGCGGAATCTTTAAAATCGCCTGATGGAAGATAGATATATATATATAGATAAAGACAGCACAGAGCCCGGACGCTGATAAGTTTTTGTCCAGGCTAAACGCTCGGAAAATTCCATTTTTTCGAAAGCCAATGAAGATACTTTATTTTAATCTCTGTCAATTAAATGACCAATCTGAACAGAGGGTGTACTCTTTGTGTGGCCAGAACATTCCGTGTGCGGCCATGACTAAAAGTGCTTACATTTTGTTGGTCGCCCCTTGCTGGTCTCTTTGATTTGGTCGTAGTAGCTTTACTGATGGGGAGCTAAGCACTATTTTTTAAATTCGTGTATTTTATCAGGTAAGAATTATTTTATAACAATATATAGTTAGCCGATGCAGGATAATTAGATGCTACGCCTAGTATAATTAGCCGTTAAAAGCTTCTTTGTGTTCTTTACAGCTAACTGCGTCTTTTCCATGCTTTTTTCTTGAAATCAGAATAGTTTTGTTGTTTATTAATATATATATACGACATATATATGTACTGCTAGCTACAGTAAAATTATAAATTTTTTGCAAAATCGTTTCTTGTTCTTTTTCTTGGTTTTAATTGAAGCAGAACTTTATGTTGATCTATATAAATATAGATGGCTATGGGGAGATCGATAACGAAGAGAGGTTAAAGAGACAATAATTAAACAACCTGGTTTTAAAATTCTATTCTTGTTTCTTATTTTAAACGTACTTTTTTTAGATCAGCTGTTATCAAACCATGCACCATCACCATTTTCAAAAAATTTACAACAAGAGAGTAAATTTTGAAGGCCTAAATACTGAAATATTCAAATGCTAATATGTATTTGATATCTATTGAATTAATAAACAATGAACTACTTCATCATTCAAATTGAGCTTGTTCAGAAGTTATTATTTTCGAATCGTCAAGTTTCTACATAGCAAGATTTGTATTCTGTAATTTCCAGAATTTTACTGTTATTTTAGAACACTTTATATAGCTATGTAAAAATTTTATTTTTTATTTATTGAGTTGTATTTTAACATTGCAGGTTAGTTACAAAAATAGTTGAGAATTGTGACACTCGTGATTTGTTAAACCCATAATTCTCTGTTTTCAAGGTCTACTTTAAATTTCAAAATCCTTCAGGCTAATGACGGAAATCTTAAAGCCGCAGGGCTTCTTGTTTCTATTAAAATTAACAGAATGATTAATGAGCTTTTGTTTAATTGATAGATTTGAGCATATTTTTTAATTTCTAATCATAACATTTACCCTGCTGCTGCTATAACAATACCCGCCACGGAATATTTACGTGTTTTCCTTTGGTATTCATTGTAAAAAGAGAGTTTTTTTAAAAAAACTTATACAATTTATCTTAACGTGAAGACAGATGTATTACCTGCAACGAAACTTATAAGTTTTTTTCTTACAACTAAACGGTCCGTTTAAACTTACAGTGTATTTTAGCCTTAAATGGTTTAGGAAAAATAATAACAATCCCAGAAAATCACAAAAACCTATAATTAGTGGATTGTTTCCACTAGGGCCACTAAAACAAAAAAGAAACAAAGAAAATAAAAAACCTTATAGACTGCCTGAACAATAAAAATTAAAAAATAAATAAATGAAAACGACCCTCAAACGGCCCTACCGAAGCAATATATAAGACTGAGAATGGGCATAAACGACCTCTTACAACAGAAACAAGAACGTAGCAACACTATTCAAAATACTGCTTTTTTATTGAATCAAATAAATATTTCATCATGCAGACTAAGGATCTCTTCAGTTCAAGCGAATTCGACGCTAGCAACGGAAATGGTGAGTAATATTTACCTACTTTACAACATTTGATACTCCTAGCTAATAGAGAATGCTTGCTAAAGCATGGCCCGCTACCACGAGGAATTATTGATTGGTCCATACCCGGACGGGGCTGAAAATTCTGATGACGGTAGTAATCAACTGAAGATCTCGCAATTTAGCTAGTATCTACAACTTAACAACCAATATCACCAATGTTATTGGATTATTAACAAAAAACCGAACATATGATAACCACAAAGTCAAATGTTCAAAAAACGGAAACATGTAAGGGATTACCACGAGAATAGCGCCATTGCTAATTTTTTTTTTACATTACATACACAAGAAAAAGAATTATAAACAAAAATAAAAAGGGTGATCTCCATTAGAATTTGTCATATACATTAGAGATGGAAGTCTTAACGAAAGCAGACTTCCATTCACTTTTTAACACCTTTTTTGCTAGTGGCCTAGTACATTTAAAAAATGTATTTTGCGATAGTCCCTTGCTTTTCTTTCTTGCAGGGCTTTTGCTTCTTCATCCGTATTAGAAAAACGTGGTAGTTTATCTTTCTGACATAACTTTCTTTATAGAATGGAAAAACTAAAATCGAGAGGGACCAAAGAAAAAACTGGTAGTCGGAAGCTGAGTGACTATTTGGCTGTGCCTAGTCGTCACTTATTGTTAAAAATGCAAGAAGAGGAAGGCAGGGTTTTTAAAGATCCCAATATTCTCAAAGCAATCTACCAAGCAAAATTAGAAAGATCAATGAATAGCGGCACGTCTTCAACGTCTAATTCTGCCAGTTCTGATTCTTCTTTTAGTAGTTAGTACACCATGCTTAGCAAGTTCAAAATTAGGCTAAGTACATAAATTAGCATGTAAATGTTAGAAATATATTTTTTGATTTAATAAATATATGTTCTATTGCATATTGTGCCTACAACTTTATCGGAGTACGAGTATAGTCTGATTATAATAGCCTTGTTAGATGTATGTCATTTTATTTAAGTAAACAATCCTTATTAACATCAAGATGGTCGAGCTCCTAAATGGAAAGAAGAAAAAAAGTGTGGCACTAAAGAAAAAGATAGTTCCCTTTGTGATGTCAAGGAGTGGAACTTACAAATCAAAGAGACCAGTGAAGTTAGTAAATGAAAGGAATAAAACAATTGAACTGACTGGTAAGTTGAAATTTGTGAGAAGTATTAAAAGATGTATTTATTTCTGCTATATGTTTAACCTGACATTTACAATAAACTTTAGCTCCACAATTAAAAATGAATGTCTGCGAAACACCCAGTATGCCTGAATATGTTATGGAAAACAGCAAAGAAGGTTGGAGTGTATTCATATATAAATGCGAAATCATTGAAGCTTTGGTGTCATTTGGAGTTTTAATTTATATATGTTTCACTTTAGCTTTAAACAGACAACTGCAATTATCAGATAAATTTTTGGGCGAAATTTCAACTAACCCGAAAGCTCCTATAACCTGGGCCGAAAGAGCGACTAGATTTCAAACATCTTTCATAGCAAAACGTGAGCAGTTGCACAAAGCATTTGTCCTATCACAAAATCCAGGGCATAGTTCATGCACTAACTGTCATGAAGCTGAGTGTTCTATGATCTGTATGGATTGTAAGCAGTACAAACACCTTTGTATTGTCTGTGATGAGATGCTGCATTCACATCAACCATTCATGATCGCATTGGTTATGTTAATGGAGAAATGGTTGAGTTAAAACCAATACAGTCAATTGATTTCAATGGAAATTTAATCGAATTTGGTAAAGAAATAATTTGTATATATAAATAATATGTGCATCATTGTTGGAATAAAGCACCTCTTCGGTGCATGGTAATATCTATACTTGCTATGACTGTACAAAATTAATGTTTTGATATTCAGAAAAGCATGTACCACTGGCAGTAAAGAGTTGTCCACAGTGTGGTTCTTCTATTTTCCATAAAAGAACTGACAACAGTCGTATTATATCTGTTATTTCATTTAAAGGTAACAATTGTTTTCTGATATTTTGTTAACATTGCATTTATTTGATAAACACATTTTTTTGCAGAAACAATGTTAAAGTACATGTATATTAATTAGTGTCAATATCAATGTTTAGATGATTTGATAAACAACCCGTAATTCTTGATTTGATTTTACCTTAGGACGTTACGATTTGTTTGGTTTTTCCTGCATTTGTGTCCAATGCTCAGCTATCTTCGATCCATTGACAATAGAAAACATTGTTGAAATTATTTGTCAATGACTTTAAAGCGGATTAACACAATCATTGATAGCTATTGCTTTGTTGGAATTTTTAACCAAACTTCAACAAAGGATGCCAGGTTCATCAGAGCATAGTTTATTATCAACACTCAAAATTTTATCTACAGATAATGGTCGGGTGAGTTTGAGTCTTAAAATGAAACATATGTTTCACAAAAAATACTGTACAGTGTCATTCAAACTGAAAATTTCGATTCATAGAAACATCAGTAGAACATGCAGTAGAATAACAACAAACCCAATTTGTCAATAACATTTTTGTCAGCCACATTCGAGGAGAGTTCTACTTTAGCACTTCACCCAATGTATTGCATTCAATGCTTCGTTTTTTGTTGGGTTAAACAAATACAGGATTTCAATTAATTGTAGCAAAATTTCGGAGTATTTGTTTCTAAAACAAAAACGCATAATGTGACGTGGATACAAGTCAATATTGCAATTTCTGATTTGACGTACGTATACGAGTTCAACTCGACATTCCATTTTCGGAGTATTTGTGTCTCTATCGGAAAATTCAAACAAGGCGTGGATACTAGCGAAGAATTGCATTTCTGATTTGACGTACGTGTACGAGTTCAACTCGACATTCCATTTTCGGAGTATTTGTGTCTGAATCCAAAAATTCACACACGACCTGGATACAAGCGAAAGATGCAACTTCTGATTTGACATACACATGTATGTCAAATCAGAAGTTGCATCTTTACGAGTACTTTCATACATTCCATTCGATATTTCGTAAGTAAATTTAATACCGTAAAAAAGATTATAATAAATTTTTTATCATTTGTTCCCATTCATTTGGATGATGCGTCGCAACTTCGCGTGCGTTTTGGCAATCTATATTTAATTTAACACAGCTAAGTCCTGTTTGACAACTGACCATGTCGTTGGGGGTCTGCCTTTTCGCCTTTTAAAAGGCATCTCTGCTTACCGCATTGCTTTTTGTGCGGGAGCATTAAAGTTCATTTGCTGGATCTTGCCGGACCATCTTAACCGTGCGAGTACTGGGCATTCCATTTTTGGAGAATTTATTTTCTATCCATGACTCATGCTTGAACAGATTTTCACCATGAAATAAATATCTTTAATCACTGGTCGTAACATATATGTGTGCTCTATGATGCTTTTGTAAGAAGAAATCTGCTAAAAATGTTTTATTTTAGCAAGATCTAGCTAGCATATTATTGCATGCCACATGAGGAGATGTCAGTTGCTGAAACTAAACAAAGAAAACTGTCTGTGTTAGAAATTAGACTATTAATATAAGTCACACAAAAATCGACATATAATTATATAAAGATTGTGCTATAAAGCATCGTCTGGTATTCTTCTCTGAGGAGTTATCAAACACATATGAGTGATATCCGTTATTAGTTTATAACTGGCTAGCTAGCAACGTGCCACCATCACAACTTTTTTGCAACTCAGCCTTTTTTCCCTTTCTTCTTCTCTCTGACCTTTTAAATTTAAGCAAACTGGCTATAGCTAAGGTAGATATTAGTGGATAATTCCACAATACTTCTTTTTATGGTCCTTAAGTCGCCAGCTGCGAAGGAAGGGCAGTATAGGATTCGATCAAGTTTGGAAGTTAATGGTTTGCACAGCTCAATACGCCATGTTTTAATACGCCATGAGTTATCAAACACATATGAGTGATATCCGTTATTAGTTTATAGCTGGCTAGCTAGCTAGCAACATACCACCATCACAAATTTTGTAACCCAGCCAGCCATTCCTTTTTTCCTTTCTTCTTCTCTCTGAGCTTTTAAATTTAAGCAAACTGGCTATAGCTAAACTAGATCTTGGTGGATAATTTCACAATACTTCTTTTTATGGTCCTTAAGTCGCCAGCTGCAAAGAAAGAGCAGTATAGGATTCGTTCAAGTTAGGAAGTTAGTGGCTTGCACAGCTCAATACGCCATGTTTCTTTTTTGAAATAAACGGATTCATAAGTTGACGAAAACATAACAAAGCTGATATCAGCTATTATATCCATTTTCGCTAGAAATGGATAATATATTCATTTCAAGAAGCCGTACATATGGATATAATATCCATTTTGCATTATCGCTATTATATCCATTTTTCTTAGGTGACTATGTTGCAATCTGATACAAAAAAATAAAAAAGTGAAAAATCTGCATCTTTTTTTATACTTCACTGGAAACATTACTTCAAATAAAACTTTTTTTACCTTCCTTCTTCCTCTGCTGTTAGCGCATATGGTGTCTCTCTGTTGCGAAATCTACCCGCTGCATCAAATTCACTCATAGTGTGTTAGGGTCTTTTTGTTTGTAAAATGATATATCTTCGTTTGCTTAGAAGATACAAAACGTCAAACTCAACGTGATGAATACGTACGTCAGGTGATATAGTACGTACGTACGTACGTACGTACGTACGTATGAATACGTACGTCAGGTGATATAGTCAGGATGTCGGCAGCCTTTAAAAAACTTTCGGAAGAAAAATCTTTCTAAAGGTTTTTAAAACCACGTGGAAAAACTTTCGAAATATTATAAAACATTTTGAAATGCTCCTTACACTATGAAATATTTCTTTCGGAAAATTTCTTTAACAAGAAAACTGTACATGTAAGCCCGCCTTTCACACAGTATGTGTAACTTAACACATTTCATCATAAATAACATGTTTGAGTAAATAATTGTAACTTTTACAGTTTTTGCAGGAGTCAAGAGCTGTTAGTGTTTCAACATCCAAGTGGATGAAAATGAACATACGATAAAAAAATAATCTTTGAGCTTTTACCACCAAATAGCATTCGCACCATAATTTAGGGGGAAATAAAAACTACCTTTTTTCCATAAAAATTGTTACCGGTGTGGTACATATGCCTCCGGTATGGTACATTCAGATTTTGCCAAAAGTTGTCCAAACAATTGTGTTTTACAATAATTAAACGATTTCCCCAAATTATTCCAAATCGGTTCAATCTCCCTAAACTGGTACAACCCGCCTGTTTCTGTGTATTACGGAGTTTCATACCGCGCAGGTCTGGGCACTAGCGAAGCACCTGCATGGACAAATTTTTATATACCCCGCAGAGCGTAAGGCATTTGGTAGGGAAATCATGCAGCACGCAGAGAATTCTTCACTTTTTAAACTGGTGCGATATATTGATTTTACAATTATTTAAAGGAAGGATACTTATTGACATAAGTGTATATTATGAAAGTTTAAGACCTAAACTTGGTTATTGATTGCTTCAAGTTGTGGGTACATTCATCATGAAAAGTTGGCAGTCAAAAGAGAAAGAAACCTTATCTTTGGTAGCTAGTTACATCACAAGTTTTTATTATTGTCTTAAAGTATCACAGTGTTGATCAAAGAGGAATTGCTAGCATGCCATACAAGATTTATATAGCCACTAGTAGAGCAAAAATAATGTATAGCTCATTAAACAAATTTAATATTAAATTATAGCTAGCTAGCTAGCTATAATGTTAAAAACAATTCCAAAAGTTCTTATTTTGTGTTTGCTAGAAACTTTATCTAACTAACCAGGGCTGGACTACCTACATTTTTTACACACCAAATTAAAAATTGTCAAAGCTGGCTGTGTATTTGTCTCGATGTAGTTTTTCTTAGCTAGGGGTCACACTGGGTCACTCGTATATATCCTAGCCTTATTCGCACAGTAATCAAATATATAGGTGGGCAAGTGCCCAGATGCTAAAAATAGGATCATAAAAACTCTTTTCTAGTTAGCTATACTTTGCAAATAAATCCTTTATTAAATGCTCTACCACGTTAAACCGTGTCAAATTTGCAGATCCATTATAGCTTACACTGTAGAAACCTTCTTGAAGTCTTTCTAGCTAGCTGCAATTTTTATTTGTTCTTGCCAGAGTGCACTGATAATGATAGAATAGTGTTTCTTTTTAACCATTACTTTATATCTCACAACACAAAGTGTATAGTATATGTAGCTTCCTACACAGCTAGGTAACCCCTCTAAAACCAACATTATCACAAAGAGGGTTTAGTCCAGTAGAATTTTGGGTCAACCTAGAAAAAATTTATATAAAGACATATTATATATCGTTAGAAAGATAATTTTATTGGCTTTCTCATGGTGGGTTGTGTCACATTTTTACCCTTGGGCAAAAAAAGTTATGAACGAAAGAGTAAAGGGTGGTAGAAACTGAAAATTTCCGAAAAATCGAAACCATTTATTTCGAATTTTTTTTTAATAATTCGAGAATGGGGCATACATAAACCTTTAAATTTCATGTCAACTTAGCAAATTTGAAGTTAATTCAGATAAAAGGCCAAACTTTAACACATAACAAATTTATGCTGACATCAGCAAAAATATTTCAGGAATTTTCATCGAAGGATATATACTCTTATTTTCAAAGATTATTTAGGGGATTGTTATGACATATAGAAATTGGGTATCTTCAAAGTAAGTAAGTAAGTTTCATTAATATTATACTGAGAGACTTGGAAAAACTAATATCATTGGCACGAAACTGAAGTACTGTAAAGCAGTGATTATGAAAAAAATCCACGCAAGTACTACTGAAGGCTATCATCAGTTATTTTGATATAATAACTCCCAATTGTAAACATCACATCAAAATTTAATATAATAAAAAATAGCGTCATAAAACATCTTAATGATATGAAAAACTAATTCACAAAAGCGTCCATGAAGTGTCTATCTTCAAAATCATCATCAAAGTTATCACCACAATCATCAACGTTATCATTCTGAACATTCGAACATGATGACCCGTGACATTCTTTACATGATGAGGTGCAACTCAAACCAGCTTTCCGACATGTGCACCGATTGGAATCGCATTCTCCCTTACAACCACATCGAATTACCTGTAAAAGGTCTGAAGGGCCTGCTTCTTCATCTGTCATAATTGGGACAATAGATTGTCCTTGAGATTGAAAACCCCACTGGAAAGGCATAAAGTCAACGTCTTGAAGATACCGCCACACTTGAACCTGGTGATAAACTCTCAAACCGTGATAGTAGGCTGCTCTTGGTGATGGTGGTAGAAGTGATGGGTCGATGGTAGAACGGTTTGACAGAACCATTTGCTCGTATTTTGTTTTTCGAATGACTGAAAGAGAATCACATGGAGAATGAAGCAGTTCGAAAAAACGGATGGTAAATGCTCCAATATCTGCAGGAGAAGCTTCTTCGTAGAATGTACGAGCTATAGACATGAGTGCTGGTGATTCTTCCAATTTCTTAAATATCGTTGTCTTTCCAAACATGTGGATCGCTGATGTCGTATCGCACCCTGTAAAAGCATGAGCGAATAACAAAATTTCAGGCAACTCTGTCACACTAAACTTCTCGAGAACATCGGAAACTTTGAGATATTCCCTTGGTTGACCTTTCTTTCGCGTCATATCGGTTAGGCTAATTTCTTTCAGTGATTTATCTTTTGCAACATGATGAACCAGAAGACACAGGATATCAGTGTCATCAGCAAAGATAATTACTGATGATTCTTTCGCAACCAAAAGCGATTCCTTAACGATGGTGGTGTCTGCATCACTTGGACATTGAATCACCTTGAATTTGTTTTCCAAATGGGAGGCTAACGTCTTGACGAATTTCTTCTTATTCACATAGTTACCAAAGAATGCTGTTCGATTTGCTGGGCATGGATTATCGCCTCTGACATCAATTCTTTGGGATATTGAACCAACCCTTTTTTGATGAGTTACATCCTTCGTTGAGCTGTCGTATCCATCAAAAATAACAGTATTAACGCCCAGATGAACTAGGTAATTTTCATACCTCTGGAAAATTGCGTTGAATGTTTCGCCTTTTTTCCAGTCACAGCACCATAGCAAAGCACCTCCATCTACAATACGAGCAGCTTGAATGGTCTCAACAACAGCAGACACGCCCTCTATCAAGAAGGTCTTCAGTTTAGATTTTTGTGCCGTTCGCATGGTGCCATCCTTGAAAAGAGACATCGGAAAGGGTGACAATTCGTAAGCAAAGTAATCTGCTATTTCTTTTTCCGGCTTTCTTTCAACAAGAACTATCAATCGCAAGAAAAGGGTCAGGGGATCGATCGTGATTTTGTCGCTTCCAATATTCACGTTGGAATAAAGGCATTGTAAGGTTGATATGTGACTGCTTCGTTTGATGAAACAATGAGTATAAAGCTTCCCATCCATTTCTGTCTGGATGGTAGCGCCAACTTCTTCAGCTTTATCGCAGGTCAAACGCCTTTCAACGTCTACCAACCCTGATTCGAGTGCGACCAGCTCCTCGCTGATGGTGAAAGGATTGTGATCTTGGAACCAATCCTGTGAAAAAAGTACCGCTGTAATATAACAAAAATAGTAGAAATCGTTGTCCTGTATGCACATGTAAGAGCATACAAAGAAATGGTTAAATTTGAGCTAGACTTTTCGCTGTTCCCAAGGATACTCCAGGCTGGTACCTCGTATTTCATATCATCGCTACTTACCAATATAAATATTATATAATTATTCTGATATGAAGAAACTTAAAAGGAACTTAAAAAGAGTATATTGAAATAGCATTCTTTACACAACTAATTTAGAATAACCTTAATTTTTTGGAAATCTTGATAATCTCGTCTAACTCTTCCATCCATTAACTCTTTATGTACAGATGATATCTTGTGTTCAGAAACAATCGATTTCATAGCATCCGTTATTTCTGCACAACGATGCATCGTCTTCGTCCACACATGTAACACATTTTCAGTGATGCCCTTTGCGACAACACCCGACCGTCCCTTCAGTGACTTCATCAATATCTGTTCTATTGACAAATCTGTCCAGATTCCTGCCCAGCCCTTCCATGCTCTTCTCACCGTGTGGTTGCCATTTACGAATTCCTCGTAAACTTTCGGGTGATTCTTCTCCAATTCTAATACTGATTGAAGATACAATCGGCATGATTTGGCGTAGTTACTGTGGCCAGTTGCTGCATAAAGGTTCAACATCGCTTTGGAGGATATGATGTGTGCAATCCAATCATTGGTTCTTTCAGCCCATTTAAACGTGTTATTTAAAGGTAAAACGTCAGTTAAAAGTAAAAATTTAGTTGCAGAAACTTCAGGCAGGATTTTGCATTTCTGTCTCTTTTTGCAGCACTAACCAGAATAGTTGTGAAAAACTGACCATGAAAATTATTTGGACAGAAAAGAAGCCAAGAATTTGTCCCACAAAGCGTTTCGCTAGTGCCCAGACCTGCGCGGTATGAAACTCCGTAATGTAACACCGTTTGTGAAAATCGCGCAATCATAAACATTGTTTCAGGTTTTTTAAATAAGAAGAAAATAAAGAAATATTACGCGTTTTTATGGGTAAAATCAAATAACAAGTTGTTTGGGTGATTAAACAAAGTGTTAAAACTGCCTAAAAAACTTTTTTACTTCATGATGAAGTTCCAATGTTTAATACTTTGAGATGGAAACGACCCATTCGTTGTGAGATTCCAACAGCATCATGTTGAAGAGGCAAACGCTCCCTTCAACCTTTTGGATGAAGATGTAGAATTTATTATAACCACCCCCAAAAGTTAAAAAATCAAATAAACACTTGGCAGTTTATTAGAGGATATACGGTATCTTCTTCTCTCTATTGTCAATAGATTTTCCACAACTAGTTGAATGACTGTCTACCTATTTTTCAAACTTTAAATTGCAGAAATGTATAATTAACTAAATTTCACAGATCAGCAAACTTTTGCTGCACTTGAATTAAAATTTTTTAACATAAATACAAACATAGTGGTTCTGTAAATTTCACCTCTTTCGAGATTATAAGAAAACCCTTTTTGACTTCTGTCATAGTGTTGATTTCCATTTAGACTAACAAAGTAAAATAATCTCGCCCTTAAAATTGTTTTTAATGAAAAATGCGAATCTGAATTTACAATTCTACCAACAATCAAAACAAAATAAAAAACAAAACAAAACGAGACAACTTGTCTATTTCATTCCAATCTTCCCGCCATTTTTTATTATATCGTTAAAAGTAGATAAAATGCATAACGCTGGGACCTTTTTGTGAATTCTTGTAATAATTGAAGCATTCTATAGACGTCTGGGAGATAAAAGTTAATCCTTAAATTCAGTATTAATTTAGGATTTTTTAAATTTGACATAAATTATACCAAAGCTGTGCAAAAGAAAAATGGTAGAACGGGACTTATTATTGTGAATAAACAAAAATAACTTATTCAAACTTGGTGTTTTTACATACCTTTTGGAGGCAGAATATTTGAAAAAAAGAATCAACAATATAAAGCCTGTAGTTCTCATCTTGTATCCTTCTTCCACTTTCTCTATCGACTGTATGAAACGAGAGAATCGTCCCCTTTTCAAGCTTCCAACTAACGTCAACATCATCATTATTTTTTTAGATTATAATGAAAGTGTACTTAATCTTCGAAAACAGTGAACTGGTTTCCATGTTTTCAAAAAAATCATTTTGTTTTTCTCTTTTTAAATTTGGGAATAACACAGTCGAGATTTTTCCAAAACTTTTTCAGTTTTGTATAAAGACATAAGAAATAGCCGCTGGGAGATTAAGAGGTATTCGGTTAACCTTCGGCAAAGATTTGGTCGTAGTTTATCAGGAAATTTTCACTTTCACCCGAAGGGCTGAATAGGGTTAACATAATTGTATTAAAAATATTAAAAGCGACTTTTAATACGTAAAAACCACGACGGTCATCGTATTAAACTCGTGGTAAAATGCATCGCCAGCTTGTGACGTCACAGCCAGTACAGACAAATATTTACTTCCTATTTTTGCACAAAATAGATATAACAGCGTTTAATTATAGTACGTACAACCTTGTCCCTAGTACCTCTCGCTTGCAGGTGTTTTTATTAGCAAAAAAGGAAATTAAAACAACTAAAGTTAAATTTAGCAAGAGTTTCGATAGGAAGTAAAATCAACTCTCTGACGATGAAAAATTGTAACTAAAAAAGTTAACATTCCAAGAAGTGTAATTGAACATTCATTCTGTGGATGTTGGGCTGATAAAGAAAACGTGTTTATGAAAAATAATAGTTTAATCATTGCTGTATTTCCTTATGCCAGCCATATATCAACATGAAAATATATAACATGCCATTCCATAAGAGCTCACCAAACAGAATATGAACAGTACAACATATAAACTAAAAGAAATATATTAAAAATATTAAAAATGTACACCATCTTTATATATATATATATATATATATATATGTACAATGTCAATTTATCGGTTGACTAAACAGAGATTTCCACTCCAAAACATAAATCGATTGCTTTATAAGAATATCAGGCTGGGATTTCAGGTTAAAAACAATAGTTCTGTTGTTTCGAACAATAAGAGTAATGACCAGCCTGATTAGAATTTCAGTATTCTTATTTAAAAAAAGGTGTATTTTTTGAAGCCTGCTCATTTGATAAGGTTTCGTATTTTTTTTTTAACTTCTTTAGCAAACAGGAACATAATTTTTATTATTATTTTATTATTATTACACAATCTATGAATACAGGCATGCACATCGCAGGTAATTCTTTTTTTTCGATGAATGTGTCTGATAAAATAATGTGGCAAGAGATTCCCCTTCAGACTGCGTAGCATTATTAAATAATTTAGCCATAACATGTAAAGTTTGTTTATCATATTTAAACTAAGCTGTAAAATTAGATGGGACTGAGACATAAAAACTCGATATGAACTTGCTTAGTAGACTTTCGGTATAGAAATAACAGAAATCCCTTTCTAGTCACCCTAATTACAAAAGCCCTGCTTATAAAGACTTTACAATTAGAACATATTCTTCGGTGAAAATCCCCATGTTTCGTCTATGAAACAGTGGTTTCTTCACCACAAGACACAGCAAGCTGTCCAGTGGTATTCATTAAAGTTTTTCTTCGCTCTTGTTGCAACCAATATAACATTTCCACGCGATCTGATTGCATCTTCTCCAAATAATTCCGTCCCTAACAAATACACACAAAAAATGTCCCTTTAAAGTCAACATTAGCAACAAGAAATCTTTATACACTGCTGGTTCTAATGGGTGGCGCATTCGAATATTATTTGATAGGAAACTGTATCATTTTAGCAACACCTTCATCCTGTAAAGGCATACATACTTTTATATTTTCATGTTTCATTCTATCATTTTTATAATACTGATAACCTTCACATTGCCAAGTATGTTTTTAAAAATAGCATGTTTATGTCTAAAAACATTACTTGTGATTCGAACGTTTGAGCTAAAGTTGCAAGCTGCTTTCCCGTTAATGACTCGCGCATGTTTAAGGCGGGCGCAAACCGGGTAACATGTTACCAACATTTTGACCAACACCCGCTGACCAGCATGTTGCCTAGCAAGTTGGCCCGGGTTGCTTTAGGCACCAATATGTTGGGGAAGAAAAAATAGCCAAAAAATAGTTAGCCAATATTTATTAAATTTTTAATGTACCGAAATGTTGCCGGTGTGCCTTTACGAAAGGACTGTTTCGCATGGTACTTAACTTTTACTGTCGCGGCGCTTTTCAAATCGCTTTACTAAACAGTCAAATACTGCACACATACAATAAATTCCAGGAATATTGCAATCCTATCTCCAGACCTGTCTGATTCCACAAAAAGAGAAATTTCAATGAGACAAAAAAAAAAAAAAAAAAAAAAAAAACGTCAACAATTCCCATACCGATAAAATAAAATAAAAAAAACAAACAAGAAAATATTTTCCAGCAGTCATTTTTTTAACTCTTAAAATTTATCATTTCAGGATTGAATTTCATATTCAGGAGTTTCCGGCAGTGTTAGTCATTCTGCTTTATTTGATTATTTAGGATGATAAAGTACACTACATCTCATTCATCAAATTTTATTCAAACTAATAAGAATCCTCACTTTTTTACATTATTCTAAGACGACATTGCCTAAAGCTAAAGCTGACTATACATGTTCATTTATTTACTGATTGTTTTGACAAGTCACGCTCTTTCGTAAAGTTTAAAATAAAAACATTCGAAACGCTATTAAACATTCAATCTTGACGTTTGAATTCTTAAAACATTCGAATTGTGCGTTCGAAATCTCAAATGGTGGTCAAAAAAGTTGGCGAACATGCTGGTGCCCAAAGCAAACCGCATAACATGTGGTTTTAGCCATTTTTTGACGACAATGTTGGCCAACTTTTGTTAGAAATTTAATAAATATTGGCCAATTTTTTAACTATTTTTCTTCCTTAACATGTTTGTGCCTAAAGCAACCCGGATCAACAAGCTGGCCAACATGTTGTTCAGCCAACATGTTGTTCAGCGAGTGTTGGTCGAAATGCTGGCCAACATGTTGCTCGGTTTGCACCTACATTAAGATAAGCGCAACAAAGTCTAGCTACCACCACCGATAAACGTTGCTCTTTAATTTTGCATGTTAGACTAAGAGGTTGAATGACTTAGTGGTGTACCACTGACTTAGTGGTGTACCACTGACTTAGTGGTGTACCGTTAAGTTATTCACTTTATTTTTGAAACCTGTTAAATTTACACGTTCGGCAAACCTTGGAAAGCGACCAAAAATAACAACCATACGTACATGGTAAGTGACGTCATCGTTAAAATGCTTCTTAATGTAACGAAGCAAGTTCGTCAAAGTCTCGTCTATTGTTTTGATACGCTAGAAAATAACGGAACATTGATGCACTGCAGTCGACAACAAGAACAGTAACAAGGTGCTTAATATAAATGGTTGACAATACTTCCAAGATGTTATAATGAAGAAAAGAGTAATAGGAACATGTAAAAATAACACGAGGATCCACGCTTTGAAACATTGCATCAAAATCCATGCTTTGGAACATTGTACCAAAATCAATGCTTTAACAAACCTTATTAAGCTTTCCTCTTGTTTTAGCTTCATTTATTCGAGCAAGTGAAGACCCGTTAAATCCTAAATACAAACATAAAAACGTTTCAGTGAAATAAAATATACATTGTTTAATAAAAATGGTCTCCACAAAAACAGTTTTACCTTTTTCGAAGAATCTGTTTGGATCGGAAGCAGTCCTCTCAAAATGTTCAAGCTTCGCCATGTAACCCTCGCGTTCAACGATCAATGACGTCACATCTTCCCAATGTTTCAAACTCTGGAATAAAATTGAGTAGAATAATAAATAGCAAATACCTCGCAGGCTATTTATACGCCCTTCTTAACTTAACGCCCACTCTACACGCCCGCCATTATTGCGTTTTTTTAAAAATGGCCAACGTCAACTGTTAAATGCCAGTTCTTTTTACTTCGTATTGCAAATATAAACTGTTCGAGCCCGAATAAGTTGGTTAGCTTTCATGAAAATGACGTTATTAATGATCGTCTTACCTTCGAAACAGGTAAGATTTTAAACTCGTTGATCTGCGTTAGACACACAAAATGTTGCGTTTTATAATGAACTGTGCGTAGGATACGACAAAAATATTTTTTAAAACTTTACAGGAATATATCATCGGCGATATTAAAATCCGCAAATTCTCACGTTCTAAGCTGCTTGGTTCCCTAAAGGTTTTTTTAGAATTTTTTTTCAGTGTTCAAATCATACTTTATATTTGTTGTGTCAACCAATATAGAATGTACTTGATCACAAAACATGGCCGGTTACTTAATCAGTATTGATCAAAAATTTATACCTCCAAATTAAACTCATTTTTAAAGAAACTAGCACTTCACAACTTATTATGTTCTTGCAGAAACTGACTTGAATCCTACCTACCTCAGAGAGGGTATCGATAGCCTCTAAAGACTTATATTTCATCGCCATATCCAATCTCTTTTCCTCTGACATCTTTAGTGCTGTCCATATATGCTCCAACCTTTCTTGAAGAAGGATGTACGACGATGTCTAAACGATAAACAAAAGCTGAAAACAAAGAAAAAAATAGAATTTGTGAGAAAAGTTCCTGACCATTTGGGAAATTCCAAACCGACTGCGCATCAAAACTATTCTGCATTGCCTATGTTTATTTACGCAAACTAACGACATTTTTTATATTCGTACTGCTGACATCCTGTACAAAGGAAACAACGCTTGCTTAATTATTGATACCTAAGTTAACCAAATAAACACTTTTTTTAGTAAGCTATGTATCTTTTTTACATTTAATATAAACAAGTTCAATCACACATCCCTAATAAAATACGACAGAATTTCTAGTTTTTATGGATTAAAACTACTTTTAATGCACCACCATACTAAATGCTAAGCTAGCTAAGAATAACATTTTAACCGTTTGCTTTGTAATCTCTCGGGGAAAATGTTGTAATGAATTAAAAATATTAGAAAAAGACAATACCAGATTTTTCTCGTTTTTTCTTGTTTCAGAATCGTCATGTACTATGTCAACTACTGAAAGCATAAAAAATAAAAATAATAACAAGAGCTGAGTCGAGTCAACAAGAGTTGAGTCAACACACAAATGTAGAGGTACTATAAAAACATAAAAAAAATCGCGTAACATTAAGTAATCTTCTAAGTTCATTATGCAACGCAGAAACATACGAGAATAACATCACAAAAAAACAAACAAACAAACAAACAGACAAAGACAAACAAACAAACAAAGACAAACAAACAAAAACGAAAAAACAAACAAACGAACAAAGACAAACAAACAAAGACAAACAAACAAAGACAAACAAACGAAGACGAAAAAACAAACAGACAAACAAACACAAACAAACAAACAAACACAAACAAACAAAGACGAAAAAACAAACAAACAAACGAACAAATACAAACAAACAAACAAAGACGAAAAACAAAAGCGAAAAAACAAACAAAGACAAACAAACACAAACAAACAAAGACAAACAAACAAAGACGAACGAACAAAGACGAACGAACGGACGAAGTCAAGCAAACAAGCCAATGGATACCGTTTACACTTGGATCCTTTCCAAGACCACCTA
Organism: Hydractinia symbiolongicarpus; assembly: GCF_029227915.1. Classification (NCBI taxonomy): domain Eukaryota; kingdom Metazoa; phylum Cnidaria; class Hydrozoa; order Anthoathecata; family Hydractiniidae; genus Hydractinia; species Hydractinia symbiolongicarpus. The sequence goes on along the minus strand of NC_079875.1, from coordinate 23,264,678 downwards.
GTAGTACAGTTTGCACATTCCAAAACCCTTCTTCGTATTTTGTTTTAACCGCTCGTAGCTCTTTCTTTTGTTTTGTGCGCTCTCTAAGAAATAAGAAAAAGGTTTAAGACATAGTCAGGAACAATGAACAATGAATATATCAATTCACCCACGGAAGCCTTTACAAGGTCACAGCAAGACTTTGCACAGAGCGAAGGTTGAAGGTTTTAGTAACACGCATCAGCATGATTTCTTGTTGTAATCTTTCTCGAAAGACTGCGTTTCTTGAAAGAAAGTTGACCTGAACGAACTTTTTTGGATGTGTTGCAGAGAAGCAGCGTAAAAAAAAAAAATTTAAGTTCCAAGCTGCCACCAATCAACTATCTTCAGAATCAAAAGAATTAACAGGAGATCAATTTTGTATTTTATTTTGCAAAATCTCCACGAGCGAATACTGGATATCGCCTTTGCCATTTAACCATTGCGACTATAAACTAAAAGTCATGGAATCACCTCTATTTCGGCTTTGTTAAGTCAAGTAAGTATAAATACTTGTAGTATAGGTTAAAACAATCAGCTCAGAGTAGTTAGATAGGTTTATAGATTTTATTTCGAACCGAAGCTCTATCGTATTGTCCTGTGTGATAAATGGAAAATTTTGTTACGGATCGTAGAATGAACAAGCTTGCACACGATGAGAACATAAACTAATAAGATTCCACGGAGAGAGGAATATGTTTTGAGTTACGGCAACGTAAATTGTAATACGCAAAAGTAGGTTTTGAACCTGTTCCGTAGAATACACCTGAGGCTTAAATGGGCGGTTTCAAAACGAAACCATCATTCACGTGGATAGCTTGTTACACTAAGTTATAAACTGAAATGGCTAAGGAATTAATATTTATTCAAGTTCCTATTAACGTCAAAAGGTGAATGTTAAAAGAAGTAATGAGGAAGAGATGCCTCAAGTTTATAGTTCGACCTTATAAAAGCGTTTTTTGAGAAGATACTTAATTCTATGAAGAGGGAAATAACTGACTACGTTAGTCAAAAACCAAGAAATCCAGACTGCAATCAAACAGTACTTCAACTTTAAATCAAATAAAAAACAAATTGAATTCAACATGGATATTCAAGATACATTAAAAGAGAAACTAAAAGAACTTTCTTCAAGCCGTCAATGTAAAAAAACTAAAATATATAATTACAATTTAAGATAGTAATAAGTTAAAAAAAGCTGGTTGCGCTGCTCTAGGTGAGTATCTGTGAAGATGAGAAACAGATTTGCGCTGCACATTCGCATGCGATCAAAAAGTTTTTAACAGGAAATAGCCATGTAACGTTAACCGCAACATCAGTTCACCTACCAACATTCTACAAAGCCAAAACTAAAAATTTTCCGGTCAGTTTCCAAACTCACACGCAAGACCGTTTCTCGCATACGATTAAACGAAGTGAATTTGTTAATTGATAAATACAAGACATATAACAAATAATATGGTTGTCAATGAGGACACAGAATTAAAACCTGCGATGAAGAAATTCGAACTTGGACTTCCCAGAAAAGCATTGTGGAAAAAACCATATTATTTTCAGAAGATATTCCGCGTTGTTTGCCAACTGACTGGGTTGGAAAACTAACCAACGAACTTAGCGAATATGGCTTATTTTTCGAGTTCTTCTATTTAAACTGTTATTTTCACAAGTTTAAGGTTAGCTTTAATATTTAAAATTTTGACACATTGGCTGAGTGTAGTTCCAAAGATTGGTCTATTAATGTAGAGAACACATTCTGAACAGTGGAGGAGCAACTACCAAACTTACAAATAATTTTTTTTAATGTTATTGTGTTGAATTACTCGATGAAATGATGCGTAAACGTTTTTAGTGGAGCATCAGACAGAATTGTTTTTATTAAGTACTTTCAGTGTTGGTAAAATAAACGGTGCAGTTGTTAAAACTGAAAATAAAAGCTTTGGACACTACTTTTTGTTTTGGAAAATATTCGACATTTCCTGAAATTCGATTAAAGAATTAGGATCGAAAATTACCGCCTTTTTTATGCTTCCTTTTGCGTCCGACAATTATTCACTGACAACACCAAAAACATTACAGGAATTCAGGGTTAGGTATTTCCGCTTCCCAAGTTGTCAACGACATAGTTTTACTCACGAAATTATTTTCGTCCTAAATTTTAGGTGAGTATTTAAATATTCGCACACAAGCAACTCGCGAGCGCTCATTGTCACTTTCGTTCTATTACACACTTCATATTTTCTAAGGAAAACGACAGGGGTCTTTTGCGAATGCAAGGAGTTTGACCGGATACTTCCCTGTCAGGCAGGTGAAACATGTTTCACAGAAACAGGGAAGAAACGGTACCTGCTCCTGATGACGGCCGTTTTGGCAAGCCGATCATTCTCGTTGTTCTGGCAGTCTACACCTATCGTTTTTCTTCCGTTCTGTTTCATTTCATTTTGAGTTAGAATACTTTTACTTTAATTGCATAACGTTAAGGCGAGCTAATTTTTACAATTTCCAAACGTTGATAATTTGTTTTTTTGAACAAACGGGTTGCTGGACGAAAAGAAACGCAATAACTCGTTTATCTACAGGCACTATTTCCGCAACTTTATACTATAAATATCAACAAAATAAAGGCGTGAGCCTGCTACACAAAGCCAATTATTACCATAAATTAAACATCAATAACATAAAAGACAAGCGGCCATTTTGGAAAAATGTCAAGCATATTTTCTTAGAGAAAGGAAGGAAAGATCGAATTATTAATTTGGTAGAAAATGAATGGATTGTAACAGATGAATTAGAAACGGCGAATATCATGAATGAATACTTTGAAAGGACCTTAATATAAATCGAATTCTTGCGTCGAAATGATGCTGATGTTACGCCCATTCACAAATGCGACTCTAAAACTGAGAAGAAAAATTATCGACCAATCAGCAATCTACCACATATTTATAAAATTTTTGAACGTTCAATTTTTAATCAAATAAGCTATTTCATCTTTGTTAAATTATCTCCGAAGCTACCTGGTTTTCGTAAAGCTTATAGTCTCAACATGTTCTCCTTGATATGATTGATAAATAAAAGGACAAACGTTTTTAGACAAAGGCCACTGTGTTGGAGCAATTCTTATGGACTTGTCAAAGGCATTTGATTGTACGAATCATGAACTGTTAATTGCAAAGTTACACGCTTATGACTTTTCTATGCTATCTCTTAAGTTTATTTGATCGTACCTTGTGATAGAAAACAAAGGGTTAAGATAAATAGGTCTTTTAGATTCTGGGAAAAGATCTTATCAGGTGTTCCACAACTTTCTAAATTGGGGCCTCCACTTTTTAACCCTTTGGTGGCCAGGGAGGTAATATATGAACCCCCTCACAAAGGCGTTATTGTGGGCGAACCGCTGGTCCTTTTTTGCTGTAAATTTATAAATACCGTCTTGAAGTATCTACGAAGTGATATATCAAACCTTTGATTGGTAATTATCAATAAAATAGCGTCCTGATATCTCAACATTTTGTAAATATTCACAGATGCTACCAGATTAAAAATTGCTGCTAGCAAACAAGTAGGGTTGACAGCTGAGCAGGTTTTAGCTACAGTTCTTGCTTCTGATGACGAAACCAATGGTTAATATGATAATGACACAAGTGATGCGAGTTCAGTGGAAGACTGAGATGGGGCAAAGCTAGATTTTCCAGATGAACCTGTTGTTTATGTTTTCTTCCTGACCCATATGTGATAGAGATAGCTAAGTCTCCTCTCCTGATTGGCAATGTGAGTAGTAAAAATACCATATCATTTGTTTGATTGCACAATATAACATGTCAACAGTGCTGAATATAAACAGAAGGCCTTATTTAGTTGCATAGCACATAAAAAAGTGAGCAAAAAAAAAATGTGTATTTTTCAGTATGTGAAAGTGACTATGATAATAATAATGATGATGATACTCTTTCGGCTGCTGCTTCTGTTCCTGGTCGTGTCCTTACTGCTGATGTTCCTACCTCAAGCTCTTTCAAAGTCAAAAAACCGTTACGAAAAAACAAAAAATTGGCCTTGTAAAAAAAAACTCAGAAGGTAAACAAAAAAAAAACAACGAGGCAAAGAAAAAGTGGAAGAATGTTGATGCAACATACTAAAACCCAGCAGTATTGCTCAATTTTTTAGAATTCTCTGCACTAAAATGACCAACCAGTGAAGGGGATATACCACCTGGATGTTTTCATTTGTTTTTCGTTGTCAATGCAATGGTCAGATACTTCGAAGGAAAAGCACCGTATGTACTTATCAGATTATCCCTGTAACTGGAAAAAGAAAGGACACAATAACATTTGACTATTGTCAAAAATGTGAAACGCATTTGTGCAAACTTTGCTTTCGAAACTTTTACACGAAAAGCATTACTAGGAATTAACATTTAATATTTGATATACATTATAATCTTATGACAAAAAACGATTTTAATCCTCTGGTTTAGGTATATCTAAGATATAAGAGTTTTTTACCAATTGTTTCTTTGTTTTTTGCGTTCTCTTTTTTGCGTTCTCGATCTTTGTCCATAGAAAAGTAACCAAATGAGTTTTACTAAAAGTTTTTTTTGCAGAAGTAAGCTGAGGTATTGTATTTCATATTTTAGTATGATTTAACTGCTTATTTCATTGTATTTTACTGATACTTGCTAAAAATGGGATTTTTTTTAAAAAATTCACAGCTTTTGCTACCATTTTGCTTTTTTTCAGCTTTTTTTTTGTCGTTATTGTAGAAATATGCCATTTTAATTGTGAAGGTTTCAGAAAATATATAGTTTTATAGTATTATTTCTACTATAAAAGGAATTATTTGTGGTCCTTTATTGTACATCTACGTTTTCGTAAAAAAGTGATTTAGCACAATGATATAGTCAATTTTAATTAGCAACTTTGCTATTCTAATTTCTTGCATCTGATTTTATCGGCTTTAAACAAATGGTAATAAAAAAAAAAAAAAATAAATAAATAAGTACCATACATAAGTACTTCTCTTAATAGACGATACCAGCTATTAGGCGATGTGCACTCTCAGCTGCTATCTTAGTCACTGTGCCGTCCAGTCTGCTTCAAGTTTAGCTAAGTGGGATTAATGTTTTGAACTATGCCTATGTCTTATTTAGCTCCCACATGAAGTCACTTCACACCTTGTATGCATACTGTTGTATTTCTAGTTGATCAATTTTTTGTTTGTTTTTATCGTTTTTACTGTTTTTACTGCTTTTTTCCATTTTTATTCTCAGACAGGACGGACATTGATAGCAGTTTTTTTGTATTTATGTATATATTTGCAAATTACTAAAGTCCTTATCCTGTATAAATATTTTTAAATAAATAAATAAATACCTATCTATAGCAACCCGCACAGCTACTAATGAAGATGGTTCGTATTCAGCAAGCACACATGGGTTTACAGGTAAGCTAATACCGTGCCAGTGACCCTTACTCTTATCACAAACACATGGGTTTACAGGTAAGTTAATACTGTGCCAGTGACCCTCACTCTAATCACAGACTTGCATGGGTTTACAGGTAAGTTAATACCGCCACAGTGACCCTCACTCTAATCACACACGCACGTTTTGAGAGGTAAGTTAATACCGCGCCAGCGACCCTCACTCTAATTATAGACTTGCATGGGTTTATGGGTAATTTAATACCGCGCCAGTGACCCTCACTCTAATCACACACATTCACATATTTACAGATAAGTTAACACCGTGCCAGTGACCCATACAGGTAAATTATTACCACGCTAGTGACCCTCACTCTAATCACAGACTTGCATGGGTTTACAGGTACGTTAATACCGCCACAGTGACCCTCACTCTAATCACACACACACATGTGTTTACAGGTAAGTCAATACCATGCCATTGACCCTTACTCTAATCACACATGCATAGGTTTACGGGTAAATCAATACCGCGCCAGTGACCCTCACTCTAATCACACACACTCACGTTTTTACAGATAAGTTAATACCATGCCAGTGACCCTCACTCTAATTACAGACTTGCTTGGGTTTACAGGTAAGTTAATACCGTGCCAATGACCCTTACTCTACACTCTAATCACACACGCATGGGTTTACAGGTAAACTAGTACCGTGCCAGTGACCCTCACTCAAATCTTACACGCATGAGTTTACAGGTAAGTACATACATACCAACTTATGAATTCTGTGGAAAAAATACACTGACTATTAAACAGGGCTCGTAAAAACAATAATGAACAAAACTCAAAGACAAAAACGGAACAATATGGTAATTAAAACTGAATAAAATAGGTACACTTATAATGAAAGTTTTCATAAGTCGAATATCCTTTAACTCAAATCACCTTACACGCGTTAAGGGCACGCAACACTAAGCCTTACACATAACAATTCTGATGTAGGCCCGTCTACCTGACGACCTTGTATGTATGCAGCTGCACTTGTTCTCTTCTGTGGTTATGTAGTTCTGTTCACAATAATGAGATTATTTGCTTCTTTTGTGGTCACGCTTTTGTGAAAATCCTCCTTTTAGTATTGCTTATCTCCAACATTTGTTGAGTAACGTGGACATGATTTGAGTTCCTGATGATACAGTTCTGGATATAGATCAGCAAAAGTAATTTTTTCCCTAGCCCCACCACAAATGTCAGAAAGTATCTGATAAAGTCCATTTTTTAGAACACCTATGCTATGGATCACAGAACTTGATAACTAGTTGATGAGAGAAATTCTCAAAGTAGAACCGTTATGTACAAGAAAAAAACAGTGAAAAGGGAAGATACACGGAAGCAATTTGATGTTATATATCGGTAGAAACATGTATCAGCATTTCTCAGTAATGCTCATACATATATACATTTTAGCTATAGCGCAAGCCCTATCTTTAGGTTCTTCTTGAAATCGAGAAATGCAAAAAAGTTTACAATGTCCCCAAACACCCACCCTACTGAGACTCTGCTCATAGCCTTGTTATACAATCTTTGGTCAAGTGTAATTTGGTTGCCTTTGAAGAGTGCCTGCAAGTGAATGCGCAGAGGATAGGTAGTATCACCATTAACCAGCCAGGAAATAACAATGGTTTGGCATTTGTTGTAAAAATCTAGAATTCGCAAGCATTCGCAAGCATTCCTACATATGTTTCTTTCCTTCGTATGGACCGACAAGGTTTGTGAACATGCCATTTGGAGTGACTTTGCAAGCTGCCACTGAATATATAATCCTATCACAGAGTTGTTAGAAGAACATGTATAAATGCTTATAATAACCCACTGCAATATTTTCATCTGTACAGATATCTTTGCTTTTTCTTCTTCTAATTCTTCATCCTCCGAATCATACAGGTGATAAATTTGCGATAGGAAATCATTTTCCTGAAAATAATTAAAACTTTTTTCAGGCTGATTAAGCACAAGTTTTGGCAAGTCCATTTGGTAATAATTTGATATTATATTATTGTTTAAAATATTATTATGATTATTTAATGTTTTATAAACCTGTAAATGAATTCCTTAAAAAGGCAAGTGGTGGCGCAGAAAAATACACCTTAAAATCTTAGTTTTAAACTTACACACCTTTAATGAAAGAAACTTTCTGTAATCGTCTGTGTTTAAGGTACTTTTGTACCATGCCAGCCATGCATTATATTCCTTGAAAAGCTTGTTAATAGATGATGTATCTTTTCCATTGAAAAATGCACTTTTATTTGGGTTGGCAAGACTCCTCCGTCTTAAGTCCATCTAAAGAATAACACATAGTTTAGCATGGGTTTCTTCAATCACTTCTACTATTCTTGCAAAGCTGCAGTTTTTAAATCACTAGTTGTTTCATTGCCATTCATATTGGACTTAGGGTGCTCATAGTTGTAGCAGTATTTTAATTCATGAAAATTTGTGAACATTTTTTAAAATTTCGGAAAATTTACACTAACCTTTAAAATATCTTCACGACCAATTCCAGCAAATCTTGGTCTATAAATTTCAATATAAAAATGACGGATTAGCACTGTTGCTTTCTATAATTTTAAATTTTTTGGTTTGATTATTTAATCTTTCTTTGAAATGGTTGGTCAAACAAGATAAAGTAGAATAAACAAGTTTGATCATTGTTTGGACTGGTGATCATTTCATCTTTGTTGAACATGTTGCTACGACCATAGTCGGTCTCCTTAAACATGAAGGTTAACCAAGCTGTAAGATATAGCTCCCGTTTCGTTAAGTTCGGCAACTGCTCAATAAGGAACGCCATCCGACCCTACTCTTCTGTAATTGTTGTGTTAAAAAAAATCTTACCAATAAGAAAAGCAGAACTTACTCGTTCCTCCAATCAACAGCAGAAACATGATTAACCCATGGCGGTTCGGCATCACATCTTAAATCTTCATTGGCAACTCGTGACTGCTGTTTACCTTGCAACATAGCAGAAACAAACGATACAGAATCTCTTGAAAGATTTAGCGGACACGGCTCCACAAAGGCATCCTAACGATAAAATCCATTCCATTTACATTTTTAAAAAAAGCAAGGGTATGCTAAGGATCTGGGAATCTTAATCCACCAGTTACTCTATATTTACGCAAGGTGACTAACAATGAGCCTGATAGCTTTTTTCTGCAGAAATGTCTGTAAAGTGGTAAAGCAATTTAAAGCACCTATTATTATTATTATTATTATTATTATTATTACTACTATTATTTACCCAGGATAGCCTCTTCAGTTCCTATTGGTACTGCTATCAACGAGGGTCCTGCGAAGGGGGTCCTAGCGCATTTAAAGCTCCCATTTGAGCTACGAAAGCCGTGGAAGCACAGCAATCGCTCAACTAGACAACCGCCTAAGATATCAATCCTATACTCGTGCTGAACGTTAAGCAGAAAGGACAGATTCACACTTTTATAGTCTCTGGCATGACTCGGCCGGGGTTTGAACACAAGACCTCCCGCACTGAAAGCGAACGCTCTACCACAAGGTTATCAGTCTGTAACAAGGATAACAAAAGTTTATATTAATATTCATTGTATTCTGTGTTTGGCATTATGATAAAAAAGCTGTCAACGTTTGTGTAGGCAAGTAAATATAATTCATATGTTTACGTCAGTACGTTGGATTCCGTTACTGTTTTCTGTTTCTTTTTTTGTAATAAAGTGTTATTCTGGGTCAAGTAAATACCTTATCGAAGCAAAGATGATCTTTATTCATTGTTTTTGACAATTCATCATAAACATCTTTTACTTCTTCGTCAGCAAATAAGTGCTTATCCAAAGATTTTGCCATCTCTTTATTGATCTGAAAGGGTAAATAGGGCATGGTAAGTCTTTGCCTAATGTTTTGCCGGAGTTTTATGAATTTCATCTCAAATAGGGTGTCCATTTCCTTTTAAAACAAAATCCAGGAGTTTCCAAGGTGTTTTCAATATTTTGCAGAATCGTACTAATAAGACTAAAGGTATAGTATGTGGTGCATGAAAGTATGATAAAAAAATGCCATAATGAGAATAATTTAATCAATAACTTATAATCTCGTATAGCTGATGATTTATTACTTTAATATTAAAAAAAGGTTTTTAGAACAAGATGGAATGCAAAGGTAATATTTCAGTTACTTGACATACAATTGTTTATTACATCCTTTTATATTTTCAAAAAGTTAGAACAGTTTGTGTTTTACCCCTGCTTTTGTCATTCTAAAACTAGCCATTAGTCCATCATAATGATATCGTTTCAGGCAATATAAGTAAGCTACAAAAGTATAACCAACCTCATCTAGAAACTCGTTGTATAATACAGCATATTTTTGCAATATCAGTTTGGTTTCATTAATGCAATCCGATACAGCTACATCACATATTCTTGCAATACCCTACACAGAGCAGAAAAAAGATATGGTAGTTTCACATTTTTTCAAAGCTCAGAGCAGTCCAGAGATAAGTTCCCTCCGCTTTACAATTTATGCTAGTGATTTGCATTTAGATGCTTTGACAGACTGATTTTTGAATATTGAAAAAAATTTTAAGATTTTTCGCAAAGGCAAGAAAAACAAGAAAAAAGAAAAAAAGAGTACTCCAACAATTGCAATACAAAACATAATAACACACCTGAATCAAGAAATAAACACAGAAAACATACTTACATAGTTTGGTATTTTAACATTTAGAACGCTTGTTTGATCATCACAAGAATTACAATCTCTAAAGACACAAAAGTTAACGTTAAAATGCTGGCCAATATGTTGAAATCAGCCTTAAATATTTCCCTTTACACGCAATCTATTGTGTTGTATGGAAATGATGTCAGAAGGATAGAAAAAGCCAAGATGGAAGAAACCCCGTATCTATTAAATTTTTTATTGGTTTTTGAATTGAAAAGAAACTAAATTGATAATTTAAGTTCTATGAAAAGAAAGTGGACTCTAGACACATCTGTTTCTGAACTGAGTATTTGTGTTTTAAACCAAAATGTTAAATCTCAAATGCGTGTGCGAGAAAATAAGAAGCAAACTGTGATATTACAGGACAAGAGAAAAGTAACAAGAACAATGACAAATGATGTGTTCTGAATACTGTTTCTCTAAAATAACATCATGCTAATAAGTACTGTATTTTAGATTAATGTTATTCATAAATTTTGAAAAAATGATGTTTTTTTTAAAAAATTAAACTCGTAAGAATGTTTACGTATCACAACCCATGTACATAAACTTTAAGTACACGATGCAGCTTTTTGTACAAGGTACTGCCATTTGAAGAGGTAATTTCAAATACAATACGAACAAAATATTTTTGCAAACATCGTGCATAGTGCAATGAAAGGAAGCATAGTTGTCTCTCTTTTTGTTTTTTACATCTTAACGTCACATTAAACAAAAACATATTAAGACATAATAACCAGCTCACTGGAAAAAGAATGTTATTCACAAAAAACATAACAACTTACGAGTTAAGTGGAAAAAGTTCATTTTTATCTTCACAATCAGCACTACTATTTTCAACTTTTTTCTCCAGTTTATCAACTCGTTGCTCTTTTTTTCTTCTCCTCTCTGATACCTAAGATTTAAAAAAAAAAATGCTCCAAATACGACTAACGATAAAATCGAAACATCAGTATAGAAATAAATCTAAGTCTAAGTCTCATTGGAATATTTACAAATATGTATAATTCAACAGGTCATTTGGAGTCTTTCTTACGCAAGTTGATTTTCCAGGGTACAATATCAATTTTTTCTATTAAACATTAGAGAAAATATAGATTTTAATTTCATCTTGGTTCTTGGCATTCCTTATACACAACTTACTTCCAGCAGCGATGAAAAGTCATCATCATATACTCTTCCACCATCGTCATTCTAAAATGAACAAGAAAACATGTTGAGAAATAAACTGAGTAAATGATACATATGAAAAATAATGACAATAATGGTGTTTGTGGAAGTCGATGGAAGGAATAGGATCAATCACAAAATACAAGGTTACATACAACATAACTCCATTTATCATTTACTTAGTACATATTGCATGGTCATTAAATTATTAGGTCGGATTTACAAAAAGGTAAATTTTACTATAAAGATTCTAATTGGCAAACTGATAAAGTTAGGTTAAAAAGATTTTTAAATAATCTGTTAAGTAAATTTTTATTCTAGATACAAAAATAACATTTATAATGTTAGATTACATAAAGTTTACATCGAATCACAAGATTGATTTACTTAACCATTCTGTATTGAAATTCACCGGCATCATCAATTACAGGTTTGCAATAGTTTTAACCCTGCTAAGCGCAATATTTTTTAGCTCGAAACAGGAGGCCTTGCCTGGCATTACAGCAACCATCTGTTTTTTTATTATTGTAATTACGGGAATAAATATTTGGTGATGATAAAAAATTACTGAATGTTCAGACTGAAACTGTTTAACTGTTGCAAGTATATATACTAAAAATAATAATTTGATATTCTACACTTTCCAAGTTGTACTTTTGTATGCACTTAAATGACTGCTTTTTCTGAGTTGAATTTGATGGGTTTCATATCAATTTTGTGGAAGATTTTATGGGTGAAGACATTATAGAACATGCCAATTGAACTGATTTTTGTTCATATTTTGATTTGCTCCTCATAAACCTTTGTGTTCTACATTTATTGTAAACTTTTGTGAGAAAGGACCATATAAATATACAATGTTTTCAAAATAATGATTTTTGTTGATTTGAAATTTAATCCTTGCTCATTGCTTTTTCGACAATTCAGTTTAAAATGTTTGGTAAAGTCAGTACGGATCATTAGACAAAAAAATTTTGTTAACTGGTTAATTTTTACATTTTGTGCATATTTTTGCGGGAGAGGATGGTATGCAACCGAATAAATGATTTTTCAAAGTTTAACTTTTTGTTTTTTGGTGTTTTGTGTTTATTTAAGTTTGGCTTTTTGATAATGTTAAAGTTGTATTGTTGTATAAGCATTTAGGGAAAAGACAATGTTTAAAATGCATAAAGAACTTATTTCATAGATCTGTGCCTACTGTTGCAAGACTTTCTTTTCGACATTTCAGATTAAAATATTGAAGGTTTTCAACATAATCACATAATAAGATGTATACATATTTGAGATGTGTTATTTCTGACATTATTATTATTGCTGTCGTAACTGTCTGGGTTGTGACTGTCAATGTTGTAACTTTCTACTAACTAGATTTTACACCTTGCACGCCGTTGTTTTTCATATTTTGTCTGAAGTTTTGTTGGTTTGGATTTGTATTAAGAACCGTTGATTATATAAGGTGACCCGTTTGTGGCTTTCCGCAATCATTCTATGAAGGAAACTAATCAAGCTGGCTCTTTTTCTCAACCCAGCCCAGGATAGGTTGATTAGATTGATTGACCCAGTTCATATAGTATCACTTCGTGGAGCCAATGTTGGGTTTAAAAGGCAAAAGTGTGCGCATTGCCAGGCAAAACGAAAGAAAAATATGTTAATATTTCTTTTAGAAATTTGGTTATTCAAAAATAGGCACTAACCACGCAAAAAAAAAGTTATTCACAATTTTAGCATTAACACCTTGGATGTGCCATTTTTATAAAAAAATACCTGCATTTTATTTCAATCCAGTAACATCATGCCCTTGGTTGAATTTTTCAATATAATACAAAAGGTTTTGTGTTCGCTCAGTGGGCGGGTTGACCTGCCCACTGAACCAACACCGAATCAACCTGCCTCACAAAATTAGGCTGTAAGTAAAAAGTTCAAAAATGAAAATGCTATAAGCTGAGTTGCTGAATTATGTATTTACCTCTGACCTTGTCTTCAGAAGTTTTGTCAAATCATCCTTTATTCTATCACTGTTTGTATTTGGTGTATTTTGCCCTACCAACTACAATGATAAGATATGTTCAAATTAAAACTTTTCTAATAAATAACATTATTAAAAGATAATTAAAATATTATCAAAGACGAAATGTGTTGATATATATTGACAGATGTGTTAGCAGGCTGAAGTTAGCAGTGGGGATTCCCCACTAAACAATGCCAAAATAGTAACATAGCGAGGGTTAGAAATTCAAAAAAGGGCAATATAGTGTAAACTTTGCATACGAAACATATTATCAGCTCCAAAAGTTTTAAAATAATGTTTTTTGCATACTCTTTTTTTTGAGACAGAAAGTGTGTAGTTGCTTGTGATTAAAAAAACGTTTGAAAAAAGGTTTCTTTCTTAGCCTTCTTGTGTCTACCATTTTTGTTTGGAGGGTATTGGGAATAGCCTGTTCTACATTCTAGACAAATTTTTTAGGTTAAGGCAGTTTTCTTCAATGCTCTGCTGCCACCTGGCTGCAAAGTCGCAACTTTTGCACACGTGTAGTCCAAACACGTGTAGTTTAAAATTTGCTGGTTGCATTCTCTAGCTCACCTGCACAATGAAATAATCTACATCTCTGCTTACAACGTCCTAAATTTCATAAAAAATGGTCACACTGATGTAAGCAGCACGTTTCAAGATTTTAGATTTAACCAAATAACATAAGATCTTAAGTCATAACTCCACTCCGAAAAGTTTAAATTGCAATAATAACATAATGCAATTACTTGTGACCACGAACTTCTAAATTAGCTGTCTTAAATATAAACTACAGACTTTCTGTTTTAAAAAAAAAAGTATGCAAAAAATATTATTTAAAACTTTGGAGCTGATAATAATGTTTCGTATTCAAAGCTTACACTATGTTGCCATTTTTGATGTATCTAAATAATAACATATCAGCACGTGGCCTTGTGGTTATGGTGTTCGCTTCGGTCACGAGGTCCGTGGTTCAGTCCACAACACCGGCATGTTTAGCAAGTGTCTTTACCACAGCTACAGGTCAACCCATGCCATGTTAGGGAAATTGGGTAGGCCAGCCGGTGTATACCTAATGTATACATTCAAAACACAGGACCCACATTAATAACAGTGCTTCCAAAACTGAAATGGCTTCATCCTGTATAAATATTGGGAACTAGTCGATGGCCCGTGGAAAAATCCACGAGTTCGCCCTTTCTTTGTAGACCGTTGCTTACATCTCGCTACTTGCGGTACTATTTTGCGTGACAGACGGACAGACATATACGGGTATTATATTGATTGTGGTTGTTACTGAGAGTAACATTCCCCAGCAAAAACATCAAGTCATTTTCATTGCTCTTAATATTACTTTTTACCATTAATTACAAAACACATTTAACATGGAATAATATGTGCCAACATCATATAACAACTATGTTTATAAACAACAAAAACGTTAAACATCGCTAATAATAGACTTACTTGATTCACACTAATTTTGCGCATTTTTGTAACTTCTCCTAAAAATATTTTCGTAGATTCAATAGTGGTCAAGATCAGTTGACACATCGCCGTTCAACCAAATTGCGTTAAATTTTAAACTAAGGGCTTAGAAAGATGGATAAGAACAAAAAAGTAGAAAAAAAACATTACCATGGACTAATTTAAATTCTTCGCCAAGCTCTGACTGACCTGTTAGAGTAGGCATAGAGCCAGATCGCTAAAAAAGTAAACACAAAAAAATAAGTGTGCTACTAGCATTCACACAATTCAAATAATGTGCACTGCAGGTGCCAATTTAGATTTTCACCTGGATGACTGCAACACTATCTTTACTGTCATCCACACTGATATCCCTTAGAAAGAAAAAATACATGTAGTATCAAGTGAAGTATTTTTATTTAAATTCTTTCAGAATTATTTGTCAGGGCTTTCATTCAAATATGAACCTGATTGTTCACGTTATACTTAATGAACATTGTTGTGACAAATAAAAAAAATATTATAAATTCAAACACAGAATGTCGATTATTTCCTATTTAAGATTTCGGATGTATCAGAAATCTTATTTAAATGAGCGGTCGTTTTCTTCTTCTTCTTCTTCTCCTTCTCCTTCATTTTAACCGATTGACGGAACGTCACAACGTTAAAGTCCAACCTGACCCCGCGACCTAGCGATACGCCGGCTGTGTGCGTATCTTGATATTCGTGATATTGGCAAAAAGTAAAGACTGCGTTACGAATTTAATCACAATATTGTTATAGACTGTTAATTTAATATTATTTGATGAGCTATGCTAGATACCTCTTCAAATTTTCGTTTCAGTTATGTTTTTAACGAGCTCTAGGGGTTAAGGTACGAGTCGTTTCTTTCGAGAGACCGAGTTCAAGGACGCCATATTTGTTATACTCGCCTTCTTCACCAAGCTGTGAATCAAAATTTTTTTGAAGAAAGAGGAATATTTGGTTCGGTCAGTATAATTATTTAACTGTTTAAATTTCAGTTCTATCAACGTTTAAGATATTCTCTTCATTGTGTCTATGTTTTCACATATTAAGATGAAAATATCACGTTTACTAGCCATGTTTTATTTATTTATTTATTTATTTAAAAATATTTATACAGGATAAGGACTTCAGTAATTTGCAAATATATACATAAATACAAAAAAACTGCTATCAATGTCCGTCCTGTCTGAGAATAAAAATAAAAAAAAGCAGTAAAAACAGTAAAAACGATAAAAACAAACAAAAAATTGATCAAATAGAAATGCAACAATATGCAGACAAAGTGTGAAGTGACTTAATGTTTTAATATGAAACAAAACAATTTCAAGGCAGCATCCTGCTGAAGCCAGCTAGCTGTAGCTAGCCTTATTTATTCTTTTAAAGTTTGGTATATTATTATTTATTTTTATGTTGGGGTTGTGGCTCTCTTCTAGCTAGCCCTAGCTACTTCTGCCTGAAGAGTAAAAGTAGCCAAATGCAGTTTGGCTAGCTACAACAAAATTCTTAATCAATATTTCTTATGCTAAATGCAGTTTGTAGGTAGCGAAACCTTTTATTAGTGTCATGAAAGCTTACTCCACAAAATAGAATTGCTGAGTGATTTTTTTAGCTGGAAAAGGCAACGACAGGATGTTTCCTGTGTTCTTATTTAAATTGGAGTTGCAATAAAGTTTTTTTGAAAAGGGTATTACACCAAAACGCATTGACGACACAGTTTACCTGTATTAACCGCTCAGTCCAATGTTAATGATGGCTGTTTCCTGAGTTTCTGTTTATCCGAAGTTACGATAAAGTTTTTTTTCAAGAAAAGGGTATTATGCCTATATGGATATGTGTCATTGTTTGCCTGTACTAATCCCTCAGCCCACAGTATGTTTGAACTTTTAGCAGGAACGTTCTCTGAAAAATAAAAAAGGTTGGCCAATTGTTTTTGCTATAACAGGGGAGCAATGAGTTGTAAACTGTGTTTTTATTTTAGCTAAAGTTGTGCAAAGTTATTTTTTTAAAAATATATTACACTGGAAGGATCATAATGTTGTGCGCCTATTTTTTTCAAAATATATTCCACCGGAAACACCATAATGTTTTGCGCCTCACTCAATTTATGACATACTATAGTAAAGCGCTTCACCTAAATGTGTGGCACAGTTTACACTTCTTATTAATCGCTCTTTCAGGCGTTCAACGCCAGGTAACACAGTTACTTGTGGCTTAACCCGGCGTTTCGACCCTGGGTTCCCTTGCTAGTCATCATCATCATAATCATTTTCGGCTTATTGTCCGTTTTCATGCCAGCATGGGTTGGACGGGGTATATTAATGAACCTCTTCCAATCTGAGCTAGACTGTTTTAGATCTAAACTCAACTTCCTCTGTATCAAGTCTGTCCTTATAACCTCCTGTCAAGTCTTTCTCGGTCTGCCTCTGGGCTTTGTCCCAGGAACTATCAAGTCTCTACACTTTCTTACCCAATTATGCCCCTCCATTCTTTTCAAGTGTCCCAGCCAATTCAATCTTCTTATCTGGATAACATCTTTAATTCTACGAATACTTAGCCTGCTTCTTAGCTCATCTGAACTCTTTCGTCTCTGACTGGTGTTACACATCCACCTAACCATTCTCATATCATTCCTTTCTAAACGGTCAAGATCTTCCAGCCTCACTGCCCATGTCTCACTACCGTACAACATAACACTTCTTAGACAGGCCTCATACAACCTACCTTTTAACTCAATTGAGAAGGCTCTGCTAGTCAACAAAGTAAGTAATTCTCTGAACTTTTTCCAAGCAGAACCTATCCTGCAAGTAACACTTCTTGCAACACCGCCTTCAATGCCCAACATATCACCTAAGTAACAGAAGTTCTCAACTATCTCTAACGAGCCACTGTTGTACATAATTGAAGTTGGAAATACTTCATTCTCTATAATCTCACCTTTGCAACGCTTGAATACAAACTGAATGTCAGCCCTTAACCTTCCCCCAATACTACTGCATTTCTTATGTACCCAATGCTTGCAAGTCAGACAAAAAATTGAGTTAGTACCAACCCCTTTCCTGCAAACTCCACTAGGCCACTTTCCAACTACAAGGTCACACTTAGCTGCAATGCTACTAATCATGATTTTAGACTTTGCTGTGTTCACCCTAGTCTAAAAATTAATACCACGGAATCGCATTTTGATTTAGTCCCTATTGTTAATTTTAAACCGATGACCGTAGTCTTAACCTATTTCTTTCGACTACTTCTATTTCTTTTTTTGTTTTTAAACTTGTAGGATCCAACTTTATGGTCAAATCTTAGATTTCTCAAACTTGGTAAAGATTTTAGTCATGTCACAGGTATAATAAAACATTTTAAAAATATCGCTACACCACAAGCAATGATATTTAATAAATAGATATGCTAAAACGTCTTCGTTTCTTGAATGTTAACTGTAGTGCTGTATTATTAAAGTATTAATTTTCACGTTTTGGACATTTGTACTACATGAAACGTTTTGCAAGTTTAAGATAATACCACGGGATAATACCTATTTATTTCAAATAGCGGAACAACACTGTAGAAGTTCTGTAACAGGCTACTAGCGACCTTAAGGGGGGTTTTCACGAAGCGAATTGAACGGCGAAATCGACAGCGAATTCGCTTTTTAATTTTCACGACAAAATAAATTAGGCGCCAAAGTCATTGTTTACATTAGTTAACCGCGTTCTGATTGGTCAAAAACTAGCAGCGAAACCTTTAGCCACGAATAAGTAGGAACTGTTTTTACTTTTCAGCGAAGCGAATATTTTGATGCAAAATCAAAATAAACAAAACTGCGCATGCTCAGATACAATTCGCCGTCGAATTCGCCGTTCAATTCGCTTCGTGAAAATCACCCTATAGGTATAGGGAACAAAATTACACACGAACAAGAATCTGAAATCTTTTAGCCTGCAAGGTCTTTTCATTCGTATATTAAAATGCACCATGAAAATGATTAGTAAAATACTGAATTACAAACACCACTGAACACTGAAAACTAATACATACCTTTCAATTAATTCTGTCTTCTCTACCAAATTGCTCGAATTAGCTGAAAAATAAAGTCACTATTTTGATTAATTTCTAGGACTATGATTTTTCTGCACCAGATAATTTTCATTCTTCAATATAAATTTTTTAGAGGATCATCATGCATTCTCGAGTGATTTTATCAAGTAAACTCATACAAAAAGACTAAATTATATATTTACATGATAATAAACTTCTAAAATACTACATGATTAAAACTATGATTGAATAAAAGTTGGTTATATCAAAATTTATCATATAAATGGTTTAACAACAAATGCCTGCATTATTTTTTTATGCACATGCCACATAACACGATTTTTAAAATAAACTTTAAAACACTACTTATAATTCCAGTGCTCATTAGGTTGTCCAGACTCATTTTTTAAATTTTTTACTAACCTGCTTTGTCTTCTGCTGTTTCTCTGACACTTAAATCTGCTGAAGCTTTATGGCCTTCTAACCTATGCAAAGAATAGTGTGTTTCCTGGATACGTAGTTTGATGTTTGGCATTTCATTCTCCATCTATTGCAAAATCAAAAGAACTCTCATACTGCAAACATTCACAAAATCATAACATTTCATATTTAAGTCTGAAGACGAAAGATTGAAGTGAAAAAGACAAAGAAAATTAAGTCCTTTTCCATGTCTTATACAATGTTTTGTATGCCAGAATGAATACAAAAAGAAGCAACGCAAAAATGCAAAACCTAATACCATCTGGAGGTAAATACTCCCTTCCTTTCTTTACATTGTTATCATTGGCTCTGAAACATATCCTTGCACAGGAAGCAGCAAAACTTACAATGCCAAAATACCCTATTACTGCTAATAATTGCAATTTTGAAAATATACTCTAGAACAAAATATATTTCACAGTTTTATGTCATTGTCTTGTAGCGAAAGTTTTCGATTCCAATTTTCAAGCAATTCCTATTTCATAAGCAACCATTATATTTGGCAGGTGTTGCTAATTGCAAACGATTGATAAAAAACATTTTTCCAATGGTAATTTGTGAAACTGATACTGTGCTTCAGTGGACAACTGCCTTAATCAGCTAAATTACGTTGAATATTTAACCTTGCCGCCTATGGAATAAACTTTATTCAGCTTAAAATGTTACCTCATTCAGTTGTGTTTGAACAAACAGTTGATAAGATGTCTCATAATGCGCACTAGCATCCTCTTCCTAAAAAAATGCAAATACAGAAAATTAATGAGGTCTAGACCTCAAAGATTCTTGACAACAACATCAATATCGAGTTCAGTCACCTGTGTCCTGTATTTTGTCCTGCATTTTGAATTTGGTAATTGCATTAGATAGTTCCTTATTTTTTTTCAACTATTATTGTTCATACGCTTCTTACGTTGTCAGTGTTTTTTTAATTTAAAATTAGTAGACCATACTAACCACCTTGAGCATGTTCGACATAAAAAAGGAATTGTTTTTTAACTTCAGTGTATTTTTTACCATAATCTTTGTCAGTAAACAATACGTTCGAAATATTCTTGCTTTAAAAACTTAAAATTCGGTTTGGGAATGTTTTTTTGAAAACAGAAACAAAAGAAGTATAAAATGTTCATTGCTTCTTAAGAACAAACATTGTCGTCAAAGCAAACAGTTTGTAATATGAATTTGTGTAAAAAATTTATTACAAAATTGAATTAAAAAACAATCTTTAATTGTTCTACTTCCAAGACAGAGTAATTACCAAAAAACAAGAAACAAAATGTTCATCAGGCCTATCAATAAGAAAATAACACAAGAGCTATAAATCGCTCCCCCAAGGTTACAATAATTTAAACTGGGCGAGCAATCTGAATAAATAGAATAAGATTATAAACATTTATATATATTTTATCACAAAGTCTCTTTTATTTATTTTATCTTGTCTTTTTTATATATATTCTTTTTACTGTAAATAAAAAGAAAGAGAACATTGATTTCCATGTAAGATGAATTAATATTGTTCAGCTAGAAAAACTTTTTTTGGAATTGAGGGAGCAATTAATGGCTCAGCTAGTTTCTCATTTCTCAAAATTGGACGAGCCTTTGCGTGAGCAAGAGCAATTGCTCTCCCCTTATTGATAGGCCTGGTTCATCCAACTCACATTTGAAAAGAGTGTTATATCGCTTGTCCCAGGCTGTTGAAACCATTTTTCATTGGGTATACGCCGCATTTCCTCAGCAAGTTTTCGACGGATATCAAGGATGTTCAAACTGACAAAAAAAACTAATCGGTTAAAGTTACTACACTTTTTTCATCTAGAAATTGCAACAGAAAATACACTTTGTGTAAGATTTTGTGTAAGAAATATTAAAGGGAACCCGAGGTATAAAATGATGTTGGACTTATATTATAGAGCTTAAAAATTTAGCTCGTCCCAGGCCTCTTAATTTTTTGCTGACGAACTCATAATTTGGGATCTGCATGCCGGTTTGCAATCAAATTTTGTGAGTAGATATATAGGGCTTATACAAGCTTACCCACAAAATTTGATTGCAAACCAAGTTGCAGGATCCCGAGTTATTGAGTCGTCAGCAAAAAAATAAGAGGCCTGGGACGAGCAAGGGAGTGTTATTTTGGCAAAAAATTTTATGGTAATCAATTAACCTTTATAATATCTAAGCATTGATAAAGTTTGATTGCACACCCCTTAACAGGTCTAAAATTACTGAAGAAAGAAAATATCAAAGTTTTTATTACTGAAAAATGACATCATAATTCATACAGCAAAATTAAATCTGAAATCCTTTAAGTGTAAATATCTTAAGAACGAAAAGAGCTTGTTAGCTAACTTTTTAAGCTCTATAATGTAAATCTAACATTATTTTATACCTTGGGTTCCCTTTAAATTTGGAAAAAAAAATATTTGTTGTTATTTAAAACATGTATCTCTATTTTCTAAATGTACCTTGAAATCCCTAACTCATTGATTAAAATATATCTATATACAGTTTGTTTAAAAGCAATAAACCTTCTATACACAGATTATTGCTGACAGAATGGCGAAAAAGATCGTCTTCTTTAATACGAAAATGAATGCTAATGTGAACACATGATTTTGCGTACCATGATTGAAGCTAATAACATTTTACAGGTTAGAGAGATATTGTTAAACCCTAATAGAGTTTAAGTTTAACTACTCACTGCTATACCTAAGAAATCAATATAAAAATCTGCTGAGAACAAACTCTAAAAAAAAACACAAAATGTACCTTTTGTTTGCCTCATGAAGAATTTGTGTTTTCAACCTGCTGATGTTAGCTTGACTACTGAACACAGCCTTTTTGTTTAATTCTAAACCAAGAAAAACTATTTAAAAAGAGCATTTTATTACAGTACATCCAATATTTAAAACATTTTATTTATTCTAATGCAAAGCGCAATAGTTTACTATTGGTTGATAAGCCCATGGATAAATCCACTCAGGCAGGACAACAATAAAAAAGAAAAGCAAAACTTAAATTTTGATAAGGTCAACAAGGATCTGTCAATACACAAAATGTTTTTATAAAAAATTGTTTATTTGTTGCCTCTTTTGCGTAGAGCTTAAAACAATGATTAAGAAAATGTTCATGTAGGCTTCACGTACTTTTGACAAATGGTTACAGAAATAATGGAGTTTAAAGGTTTCTTACTCACATGATTCCGAAATAAATTTGGAACTCAGGTTAAGAAAACTTACCCAATTGAGTTCCAGGTTGTTCGGCCTCAAAGTTATTAATATAATTATAAATTATTGATGTTAAATTAATGTTATTGAAGTCCGGCCGTTTAATTTGTTGATTAATATTTGAGGCGATATCAAAGGACAATGAACACATCCCCATTGTGTACAAAGTAACAGATTAAAAGCATTACTATAATAGATTTCCCTGCAATACCATTAAAAGATTTTTGTAAATATTTTTTAAAAAAAAGAAAAAAAAAACACGTATATTTAAATTTTGAAAAGCATATTTTACAATTATGTATAAAAATATGTTGCTTTATTTTCTTGACTGTTACCTTTTTTACTATATACCTCTTCACATTGTCAAAAAATAATTATTGCCGCCCCTATAAGGGGCGGCAACATTGTCGGCCCTGCGTGTGAGCGTGTGAAGGGCGAATAGGAGAGACGAGCCGTATAAACTTTTGATTTCTGCCTTTTTGCTTCGTGTCTCGATATATCGTGCTCAATATTTATCACATAACATGTGACCGGATTATATTATAAAATTATAAAGATTATAAAATGTTGATTGATAAGTTACATTTTTTAAACTCTTGTTGCCATACAGCTGGAAAATTTTCATGTGCTGTAGATTGTTTTCTTGAAACTTGGATACATTGTGTTTCGAATCTGTTTGTAGGAAATAATTTTACAAGCTATTGTATAGGATCATTACAATACGTCACTAGGCAATTTAAAGATCATCAAAATAAGAACTCGGAGGCCTCAGTTCTATGCTCTTTAAGAGAGGTTTTTTGGCAGCATTTAAGATTAAAATGAACTGCAATGTACAGTTTTCTGAAATTTTCCAGAGTACTGTATTTTGTGATATGTCAGTTAGTGAAAGAAATAATATTTTTTCAAACTATTTTTTCAGTGTGTCATGTAGCACATGTAACAATAATTTTCAAGTCTCAAATGAAGTTTTAATAAATTATGTAAGTTTAGATGGTATATTATCTTCCAATTTGTTGCCAGAGCAATGGCCTTTGTATCTAGCACAGAGTAACTCTATTTCTAATGCACAGTGTCAAAATTGTAATATTACACTTTCAGTCACAGCATCAGTCAAGCACATCAGTGATGTTTTGTTTGTAGAATTTAGTGAGTCTATGATGAGTGTTTCTCAGTTTCCTCCAGAAATTGTGTTAGAGCAGCAATTCAGGTTAAAAGGAATAGTTAGTCATTTTACCTGTGCAATAAACAGTAACGAAAACTGGATACTGATAGATGATTTGCATGATAGCTGTAATTTATTTAACTCGTTAGATAGTTTGTATTCAAGTAACTCCAGTGGTTGGTTTTTTGGAATATATGTTAAACACACGCACCAAGACAATGCATTGAATTATCAGAGTCAAAACTTTGATATTTTTACAGACTTTCAGGTGTTTCAAGATAATAAATTTATTTAAAAAAAAAGATCTTGCAGTGATAATGAATAAGACACTAAAAAAGTTAGGGTTTGGAACACTCAAAATTTTTTGAATTTAAAAAATGATAAACTGTCGTTAAATTCTACCTCTCAGTATAACTTTAAAAAGAAAGACATAAAAATTCTTAATAAAAATTGTTTTAGAAAGGAAGTCAGAGAAATAGGTAAACAAAACAATTTGAAAAATACTTCTTTTTGCATTGTTGGAAATAAAAATATTACAGAAAGTCAGAAAAATCAACCTATTGTAAAACGTAAAAAAAAATCATTTAAATCGAAAAAGAAATTAAAATTACGGTTTTCCATTTCCATTACATGAAGAGGAAAAAGCTCTTGATGAAATGGAGAGATTCGAGGAATCATTACAGTTTGAAATATATCAATGCAGTATTTGTTTTGAAGCTTGGTCGTTGTAAAAGAGATAAGGGCATTTCTAAAAGATTTAGTTCTGAAAATAAAATGATAGCTGGTTCAGTGGCAGTTGAATTGCAAGATTTGACACAAGTTGAGGAAATGATTATCTCGCGTGCATTCCCTGTATGTAGGTTTATCTGAAGCCTAGATTTGGAACTACAAGTTATAGAGGCCATGTTGTGACTTTACCTCATAATGTTCAACAACTCTTCCACATAGTTCTAAGTATCCAAATATTCTTCCACGTAGTTCTAAGGACTTGCCAATTCTATAATTTACATTTAAAGCAGAAATAAAAAAAATTGTAATTTTAAGGTAATAAAAGAAAAAGTTTTGCGTGCTTTAGTGTGGCTAAAACAAAATAACCCATTTTAAGAAGATATTAAATTAGATTTTGAAAGAATAGAATGCCTTCCTCAAAATGATTACATCGTTGTTGAAGATGTTGTAGTGGCTTGCGAGAGTGACAAACTTCAGTGTAGTTACGACGAAGGCCCTATCTCTGAATCTGGCTTAAAAGAGAATGTGGAATCAGTCAGTTCCTTAAACTAAAATACTATTGAACCATTAGAGAAAGATAGACTAGATCGAATTTTATTAGATCAATCCCTTGATATAGGAAGCAAGCCCAATGAATGAGTTTTCTGTGCCAGGATTAGCAACTATGACATTCCCAACCTTGTTTCCATATGGATTAGGTGATCCTACAAATATTGCTCTGAAAAAACAAATTAGCCCCCATGAAACTGAATCATTTTCAAGGATATTAAAATATCTTGTTAAATTTGGTGAAAAAATAAATGGAAAGTGGCGTTACAGGTTCGCAGCACACCCACGATTTGGATATTGGGCTTATAATATGCTGTATAGAAAACGGTTGCTTTCTCAAGGAAATTTTTACTTGAAACAAATATTGGTGATTCATTACTAACTGTCGAAGAATTACAAGAAATGCTACACAGTGGTAATTATTCACAGTTAATGAGCAAGTTAATGTATTATGCAAAAAATGTAACTGCCACCAACTCTTACTGGTACCAAGTTAAAAAGCAATTAAAGGCTACATAACATCAAGCTGGCTCACCAACAATTTTTTGGACTTTGTCATGTGCTGAATTTCATTGGCCAGAATTTCATGCTTTGTTTTCTGACAATGACATGTGTTTAATAACGCAAGACGAACTCAGAGATAATGTTGTCAGCTATCCACATCTCTTGGATTGGTTTTTCAAACAAAGAGTAGAATCTTTTGTTAAGCATTGGCTATATGATATTCTTGGTGCAACGTGGCATTGGTATAGATACAAGTTCACTGTTCTTAGGGGTGCCATTCATTGTCATGGTTTAGCAAAACTTGATAATGATCCAAATCTTTGTGAATTGGGAACTAAGGCTACTAAGGAATATTTGGCACAAAAGGAAATGTGTACTGAGAAATCAACTGAACAAAAAACATTGCAAACTAAGAGACAAATTTGTGACTATTTTGATTATTTAGTAAGTTGTTGTAATCCTGTAATGGGAAAAACCTGACCAACACCCATGTAGAAAGTCGTTTACATTTGCATTGCAGAATGATATAGATTTAGATTATAAAGACTTATTTAATTTAGTTTAAAAACATACCAAGTTTAATCCAGGATACTGTTTGAGAGTAGATAATGATGGGGAACAGAAATGTAGATTTGGTTATCCTTTGGAGTTGAATGAAGAAACCTATATTAAATTTAATGAGATAACACGAAAGACGGGAAAAGAAGTCAGGCCTGAAATTGTGGAAAAGCGAAATGATTCACGTGTCAATCGTCATCAACAAATTCAGTTACAAGGCTGGCGAGCTAATTGGGATATCCAGTTGATAATTGACCATATGCTTGCATTGAATATTTAGCAAAGTATGCATCAAAAATTGAAAAGATGTCAAGTGTAGCTAGAGATGCTTTTGTCTATGTCGTAAATAATCTATCTAAAATCTCATCATCCAGATCTGTAATCAGAAAATTAATGATGAAATGTGTTGGTGAAAGGGACATGGGCATGCAAGAGGTTATGGACCAAATATTATCTCTAAAACTCCACAGCAGCTTCAATGTAATTCCCATCTCTTTGGAAAACAGTAGAAAATGCTCAATAACAAATGATGAGATAATAACTGAAAAATCCTGTCTAGAAGTTTATGGAAATCGTGGGTCTTACTCAACTGCTGTCCAACAACTCAATTTGATAGACTTTTTTTCAAAACAGGATTTGAAAAAAGACAAACTACAACCACGTAAAGAACCTGTCATTGTTAGAACAATTCCTAATTATATTCCCAATCCTCTAGGAGTAAATTATGACAAGTACTGCAAATTTCAGTTACTTAAATACAGAACTTGGAGCAATGTGCCATCAAATGCGTGGGAGAATGAGGAGGATTCACCTGCAACTTATGTTTCTAAATGGCAACAGTTTTTAGTGATATTGGTAAAACTGTCAAACCAAATTGGCACCGGGATTTGTAGAACGCTCAAATTTACTTTAATCTTGACAAGACTGATTATGCAGAACATGTAAATGATGAAAATTGTGAAGAACACTGTGAACAGTGGATGTATATGGCACGTCTGACTGGTATGGATGCGACACATACTGCAACTGTAAATCTTGACTGCCTTAATGAAATAGAATCACAGCGATTGTTTTTTACAAGTTCTGAAATAAATAGTGTACCGTTATGGTTGGATAATGAGAAAAAAATCCAACATCAACTGCGCATACAATTAATATTGATCTTAACCTTCTTAATGAAGATCAATTGCGTGCTTACAATGTTGTGAAAGATCACTTTTTGACCTCTACGTCAAAACAACCATTACTAATGATAGTCACAGGACAGGGTGGCTCAGGTAAAAGTTTTGTAATAAGTGCACTAAAACAATTGCTTAATAATTCTTGTATAGTGTCAGCTTTCTTTGGCATAGCTGCGTATAACATTAATGGTGTGACACTTCATAGTCTATTTCTGTATCTATGATTACCAATACGTAGAAAAAACAGTTGTGCTTTAAGAGGCCTCCAGCTAGCACAGTTGCAAGAAAGATTGCAAAACTTAAAGTACTTAATCGTTGATGAATTCTCAGTTATAGGTTGGATAGATCGTCGTTTACGTCAGGCAAGTGGAATTTTAGACACTACATTTGGTGGTTACTCAGTAACTTTGGTAGGAGATATAGCCCAATTGCCAACTGTTTCAGATAAACCGCTTTACCATTCTCTCCCAGAAGAATCAACAAAATTGATGGGCTATTGTGCCCAGGAAATTTGAAACTGTTGTGAAGCTTACTGTCAATGAAAGAGTAAACAGCAATGGTGAACATCAGTTCCGAAACCTTCTCATGCGATTACGTGATGGTGACAATATGATTGAAGATTGGGAAATATTATGCACTCGTGTTGTCAGTTCATATCCACAAGAATATGTGGATTGCTTTACTACCAGACTTGCTTATTCTAATAAAAAAGTAGTGGAATGGAATTTCCAAAAACCGAGAAAGTTAGATGTACCAATCTATGTTATTAAAGCTCTTAATAACCCCCCAAAAGATTCAAAGTTGCCTGCAGATGAATTTGTAGGCTTGGAATTGCTGCTACATTTTGCTATTAATTGTTCTGTTATGCTAACAAGAAATCTGTGGACGAAAATGGGTCTGTGCAATGGAAAGATAGTAAATATAACATACAAAGATGGTCACCAACCTCCAGCCTTACCAATTGCTGTTTTTGTTAAATTTCATTCTTATAACAGACCATCATTTAATAATATGCCAGGTATTGTTCCAATAGCACCAGTGATAGCCAACTCCAACACATATGATAACATGGAAAGACAGCAACTACCTTTAAAACTTAGTTCAGCTATTACAATACATAAATCTCAAGGCTCAACACTGTCTAAAGCGATAATTGATTTAGGTGCCACTGAAAAAATGGCTGGTTAATAGAGCCTATATCCTATGACAGGCTTTTGGCTGTTAAACATTCTAGCAATTATAAATACTGTTGCATTGAAGAAAACCGACTACATCAGTTAAATAACAATTTACAATAGAAAACTGTTAAAGTTTTGTGAAATTATTAAATTTTGGTTAATGTTTGCGAATTGTAATATTTTTGTCTTATTATTGCTTTTAGAAAATTATGTCTAGTGAAAGTTCTAAACCAAATACTGAAGGAAGTTGATTTCTTATCAGAATTGTGTTGTATATACGTTCTGATAGCAAAACTCATCAAATGGGATTTAATTTTATCTATACGTAGTAAAAAGGCATGTATATTTGTTATTTCTATCTTTTTAACCGTAGGTGTTAGTGGTTATGTGACATTTGTATCTCCAACAATGATATCTGCAAAAGGGAATCCATAATTCGATGTACATGTCAAAACGAGTCCTTCGGAATCTAAGAAGATACGAGTGATGTCCACTAGCAGTATGAAGAGAAATCTGTTTACCGAAAAAGAAGAAAGCAAAGAACCCGTTAGATTAATTGGGTTGTCACCAACTAAAAGTAACATGTTCTTTTTTAATAGCAACACCGGTGGACGGGTTAAGGAAAACCAGGATGTCACATTCCAGTACCGAGATTTAAGTGACTTGACAATAAAACATGTTTTAGAACATGGCATAAGTGGCACCTTTACCTTACAAGGAAAAATTAAGTGGACCCAAGAAGAACATGTGGTCCTTGTTGGACAAGGAAAAACAAAAAAGTTTGTTCGAGACGGTATCATGGCAGATGAATCTTCGCACATTGCAATTACTGTTTGCTCACCGCTAATTGATATTGTAGAAGAAGATGTCTCCTTGTCCGTGTCAAATTTAGTCCTACAGAGCAAATATGGGATGAAACTCTCCACCACAACTTCGACAGAAAGGAAAAGAAAGTGATGAGATCATCAAAGTGGACTGGGCAAAAATACCAATAATAAAAGACCTGATGCCTTTAAAAATCTGATGCCCGGAAATACTATCAGTTAAAGTAGATGGCTATAAATCTTGCGTAAACAATTCATGTTTAAAAAAGGTAACTCCGTTTCCAGAAGTCATTAGTAAAATGCTTGTCTTGCGGGCGGAAAATGAAGGTCACAAGATGCACAGATATGTTTACAGTTGAACTGACACTTATGGAATCAGAAATCAAACAAACTGTTGTAACAATTTTCCCACAACTGGTAAACAAGCTAAAGACCAATTGGAAGATGAATTTTTGTCGATGGAGCACTTTGACTTTACAGTTAGCAAAAAAAAAATCACTTCAGCCATATCAAAGCACTCCAATGGCAGTGACATGGAGGATACTGAAGAGTAAAGCTGATATATGAATATTTTATGTATATATTTTTTAACCTTTTTTAATATATATCCATTAACATATATAACCAATAATATATAACTATTAAAAAGTTTATTATGCAACTTATTCCAACCAATACAACACATATAAAGGTTGTTTTATAGATTTGTTTTGTTTACGCCTTCCTTTAGTCCAGTTGTTAAATAAACATTTTTTTGCTTCCTTTTTAATGCGTTTCTTTGTGTTTCTTGATTTTGTTAAAACTTGTATTTTTAACGTATGCTTAAAAATTATGTTTTCTATAAAATATTTATTTTATTTCATTTTTCATTTTCTCCTTGTCTACGTTTTTAATGTTAGAAGCACAGAAATAAAATCTGGATTAGGATTTTAACAAAAAAATTTAATGCCACGAAAGTCCTAGATTAACAACAGTAAAATATAAACAACTTATTTTTTAGGTCAGGCTTCAGATTTATTTTAGGGTAGAACTTTCGTGGCAATTTAATTCTTGCAGAAGTTTCTTCCGTAAAACATGTGAAAGTTTATTCACGTGAAATTTTTAACAAATGGAAAATTTGATTCCCGCGAAACAAATTTAAGACAATTCTTCTCTCTCTTTTGTTTATAAAGAGTTCAAAATAATTTCAAATACATAAACTCTCAAATCCGTTAAAGTTTATTCCCACAAAATTTCTAAGAAGACTTGACCACAAAAGTTGATTTTTGTACCTCGAACTTTCTTTACTTAAAGTAAAAAAAAGTGTTTTTACTCTTTCAGACTTAGTTGCTCAAACCTAATTTTTTTTACTAACACTACTGGAATTTTAAACCCGACACTAATATGTGTTGCTCGTGACTAAAGTCACTGGCCAAGTAGAAAAACTTGGCGATTTAAAAAAGAGAAGATAGATCCTTGGGACGAGAGTGCCCTAATGGTTCATAAGCAAGTTGTGTAATTTTTAGCCTAATTGAAACGTGAGAACCAAATTATCTCATAACATTTGATCAAATAGCGGGCCTGTACAGTATTATTGCAATAAGGTTGGGGCGGCAGATTAGGTTGAACTATGGCTAGTAAATTTTTTTATGAGCCGATTTACGTCATTCTTTAAATATGAAAAGAACCATATTGACTTACTAGAGAAAAGGAAAATGGAGAATTGTAACACACCAGAAAATGTGCACACAAAAAAAACATTTACCTTCTGCTTTTGCAATATATGAATAGAACAAATACTCTGCAGTTTGTATAACATGTGTTGCAACTCTTCTAAAAACATTACATACTATATTACTACATTATCTGAAATGACTGTGAATACTTATATATTTCACTTTGATTTTAATCAAGAAAAATTTATATTAAAAAAAATACCTTTGTAACTCCATGTTTCCATAATCGCTCTAAAGTGAAAAATAACCTATGCTACATTTTGAACTCAAGACGTCTTTGTATATATACAGTAACAATGCTTAACGGGACGTTGAAATTAGAATAATTTCAAAAACAATTACCAAGAAAGGATCCGGTGCTTGTTTTCGATGTTCTGGCCAAACAGACACAATGGCCATTGTCAAAACATCTATCTGAATAAAGTAAAAAAAATAAATGAACAAAAGTGTGTTGAGACAACACCTATAGAGTATCAGATTGGACATACTAGTTGTGTTTGATCATTCGTAGTAACATGTTCTAAATCAACTTGCAGCGAGAGTCTTTCTCGAAAACATTTTGTTAGTTCTGTATGCGTTGATGGTGGATGCGTGATTGTTTGCTGAAATATTCAAGAAAGAACAAGTTTAGCAAAATAATTCATAAAATGCAAAATAAACTCAGTTTATTAGAAGAAAATCAGTTACATCAATGGGTGTAACCACTCTAGATGTGTTCTTCTTTAAATCAACAGAACGTTCTAAAAGATAAAAAAGCAATACTGGCATGACATCCTGCTTACCTTCGGTAAAAAAAACAATTTAGTTTTTTCATCTTTTTCTTTTCTTTGGGAAATATTGATTTGTTATCAAGGTCTTAAAACTTTCACTAATTATGCAAAATTATGACATCATCAACTAGCCCTAAAAATGTAATTGGCCTAACAAGCATATTACAATAACTAAACATTAAAACTCCCAAGGCAAACATAATAGCAAAAAAAAACCATAAAAACCCAGCTTTGGAAAAACTTTTAAATTCAACATCAAACTCAGAGCTAGTTCATGATGTCTTGCAGAATTAGTGGAACTTTTAAGTTCCAAATCTTAACAAAAATCAAGATTTTCCAAAAAAAATTAAATATACAAATTCCTAGACAAATTCTCAAGTTCTTCAGATAAAATTAACTTATTTTTCCTAGCAGGTAAGCTTCAAAATTTTCTAAATTAAGCTGCATATATTTTTATGTTAATATAGTCCAGAGGAATGCATGCACAATAATTTTGATATCTTTAATTTTTTCCACTTTTTAAAAAAAAATCGCATCATCCAAAAAGAGGAAAAAACTTTCACCTCAAGAAGATTAAAATATTTCAACAATCGGAATCGCTTACCATTGTCTTTATCATCAGCATCAGCAAACAGATCTATAGATATATCTTCACCTTTAAATTTCTCATAAAATTGTTGCTAAAATAAAATAGAAAATGCTGGAACAGTGAAAACCAGCAAACAATAAGATTAAGCACATAATACCAATTTTTGCTGAATTTTGATCAACATGGGCAATTGCTTAAGCCAAATAAGATAAATAAGTTGCAATTAGATAATAATGTTATGCACAGATACTAAGAGATGAATTGATTAAGATAAAACAAATATCAGGATGACATTTGTTTGCCTTTCACAGGCACCCAGTAATTTTAATAGAGACCTTAAAATCTACAAAAACTACACTTTCGTTTCCAATAAAAGGGTAAGCTTGTATAGGCACTTAGTTAACCCATAAAATGTTTATTTAATTTACCGCTATATAATTTATTACGTGTACAGTGATGGTAGAAAATACAGAGACAACAACAACAATAATCTTACAGCAGTTAATGTTGCTGATTCATTGATATTACTCATCTCCATCGTAGATGCATTGTTTTATATCCCTGCAGGCTATGCAACCTATAAAAGTAAGTACCTTATAATAGGCAGATAATTTTTGCACATAAATTGAGATTTTTCGAAAGACTTTGCAGATTAATTAATGTAAAAAATTAAAATTTTCAAAATCAGGTACATTAAGAAAAACAAAAATTATCTCTTTATTACATCAGGGAAGCTCTATCACTGATTTTTTTTCGTGGTATACATTATTTAATTTTCTACTACTTTGACTTTACTTTAATTGAACGAAAATTTGCTTGTTATTATGACGATAAATTCTAGAGTATCAAAAATCTTTTCTGAAATCATTTAGCAGGATAAATAAGTATTTTTGAAAAAGACTTTACCGCATGACCTCAATATCTTTAATTGACATACATACAAATCAAAGTAATATTAGTAAAGATAATGCAGAATTTAACAGTTCTTTTCATATCACTTCGCATACAGGTCATTCCACTGTTGCCAAGACATCTCTCATAACTATAACCAGGAAAATACCATTCTTTAATCTTTAAAGTACTTACTAAAAACATGAAAGAAATTTTGTAGATCTCTTATTTATTAACGTGCTTTTCAAACTAAAAAGAACAATAAAATAATTCAAATTGAAAAATTAATTTACTTCATAGTTCCTGATAATGACATATTTCAATTTTTATAAGAGAAACATTGTAACATATAACATATAGCACATAGCATATGATTTGCACTGGCCATGTCAAGCAATTAGAAGGTGTCCCACTAAGGGAATTTGTAACTATAATTTCCAAGTACTACCCCAACTTGTTGAATCGTCTAAATTGTTTGATTAATAAGTGATTTGCAGTTTAAACTTTCAAAAATATACCCACCTCTGCAAAAACACACAAATGAGACAGTTTAAAAAACAGCAATGAATGAAGATTACACTAAAACAGCTAGGAAAAAACAAGGTTTATAGCGTATAATATATGCATAAAAAATGAAAAGTATGACATATATTTATGTGATAGAAAAAATGACATTAAGCTTTTCTTGTT
Source organism: Hydractinia symbiolongicarpus (assembly GCF_029227915.1). Taxonomy (NCBI): domain Eukaryota; kingdom Metazoa; phylum Cnidaria; class Hydrozoa; order Anthoathecata; family Hydractiniidae; genus Hydractinia; species Hydractinia symbiolongicarpus. The sequence goes on along the minus strand of NC_079875.1, from coordinate 23,230,752 downwards.
ATAAAGAAAATATAACTGCTCTGGTTAATGACAGACTCATTAACCAATTTATCTATAGATAAATTGGGTAATAAGAATATAGATAAGGTAGGGTCCATGCAAGCCAGATATAGGTGTATACGTTTCCATGTAGACTAATAAGTCATTCATCCATATGAATAGCAACATAAAGGAACGCCTGTTCTTCAAAGAAAACAAAGAACTGAGTGGACAAAGAGATTTGGTTTACAAAATAAAAATTAAGGTACTTCCTTATGGAAATTGGACAAAAATTAAGAGCTTTTGACTCCGAAAATTGAAAAACATCGTACTTTTAAAGACAAAACATTTGGGTTTTTTAGTGTAGTTGCTACAAATTCACAAACAAAAACTTAAAAGACAAAAAGTATCTCAACTAACACTCTAATATATACAGCCTTATGTTATCTACTCTTTTGATCCAAATTTGGCTAACAAAATGTATTAAAATAATTTCTTTCGCAGAAATACATTTTCTTTTGCTGTACAGATATTTATATTTTATTTTATAATTTCTAATTGTTACTGAAAAGTTTTTTTACATATGACACTACACATGGAGTTGAGACTCAAATTACTAATTGCGGTTTAATCTTGATTATTCATTGCCTCTCTATAAACAAGCCGTGACATTATTTTATTGCTGGTACTTTCTATCATTTTTGTCCCAAAAATATAAAAAGGCATGGCTTTTAACCAGTCATTGCATAAATTAAATTAAACAAACAGGGTAAATTCTTTTAAAAATTATTTAACAGATGTTCATGAGCTTTGCCAGTTTTTGTGTAAATCTACAAGATGTTTATGAGCTTTTGCGCTAACGTTCAAAGCAGGATGTATATTCTCTAAGTCATACAAATTCATTAACGATAAACCACATAAGCCAAAGTATGTATGGAGAACATCTAAAAAGAAAAAATATTATACAAATTATATTATACAAAAAACTATAACTTTTAAAACCAGAAATGATTTCAAACACAAAAAAGAATCTAATAACATTTTTTTCTTTTTATTTCATTTTATCTTGAATGGAAACTCAACTTAAAACTGCATCCACAGACCTTCTAATTGATATTTTTAATGATTCCAAATATCAAATTAGAAAGACTTACCCAAGGATGTTTTTGCAACACAGTTTTTATTTCATTCGATTTGACATGGGAAAATACTTAATAAAACAAAGATGTTGTATGTACAATGTTACATACCAGAATGAATGTCTGGCCATTTGCTAAAACCACCAATGATTGGGTGCTGTGTAGATAGTATGAATGTGTGGTTCTCTTCTATGTCAATCATATGATAAGAGTCTAACAACTAGAAAAAGATTATTGTTATAATCAAACTAAAGAAAAAAGTAGAGCTGGCGGGGAAGGCAGATTTGCTTTCAAGTATTTCCACACTTGGAATGTTGTGGCAGGGTTTCTTATGTCAGTAAAAATATCTGCATAGGCAAACTACACAAACAAGAGAGTTAATTTTCATGAAATAAGGAGGGAAATAGCAACAGTGAAGAAACATGGTTGCAAACTGTAACAAAAGACAATAAATACCTTATTTTTTAAAAAGCCTTATCTTCCCATTACAAAAAATGTATTCAAATTAATTATAGCGTTCACCTCACCTATCGTAAAAGCTGTGGGAGCACCAAGGACCCCGTTAGTTGAGTAATGATGCCATTTTTTGCAAAAATGGCATAATTTTTTTCGAAATAAGGCATGGAATATTATTGTATACTTTATGATTTTCTAACAACTAAAGCTATTTCTTGATGTTAACACATTATTTCTGACATCATTAAATTAAATAAAATAGTAAATAGTAAAAAATAATAAAATAGAGGCCAAATAACGATGCAAATAAATCACTTCATCCCCCAAATGGGCAACTAGGGATCACCTGAAATCAAAATCAGGCCAATTTTCCAAAGCTGGGTCGACCCACCTGTTTTGGTACTGAAGGGTAGATAACGTCATTAAAAAACCTTGAAAACTTTGATCTGCAATTTTTTGTCAAAAGTATACGATCATACACATTTATTTTTATTAGCGTTTAACCTCTACATAATACTATTAATTTTGCAAAGAAATTTATTTTGGAAATAGATAGGTCATTAATGACATCATCAAAATATATCTATGTAATTTTTCGTTCCTAACAATGTGAATATTTCCATAAGCAATAGTCAGGTTATTTTTAAAATGTACCAAATGCTTTTAGGGATTTTTTACATGTTGTTTAAATTTAAAACACAAAAGAGTAAACCGTTGCACTGAAAGTTTCTCAACTCACTTTTTCTGTTGTTTTTTTCTTTCGTTTCTGTTTTTATTATTATTATTGGTCAAAAGATACATTAATAAAAATGTTTTCACACCCTACTTTCTTTTTCTTATCATGAGAATTCATGATACTTGTAATTAAAAGTTTTGGAGCAATGTCTGCCATTTTTATTTTATTTCAGTTGATATCACATGACAGGAATATAATTTTAGTGAATGCCAGATTTCATGAGCAAATACCTTTAATGATGCACCAACCCAAAAGGAATAACATGTATCTACAGGTTTATTAGGTCTTCCTTGAAATCCATTCTTTTGTCGAACTAAACACCATCTTTTTAGTTTTTCTATCTGCATTGGAGTAAAACAGTCATTTAATTTGTTCATTAACACTAACGATGCAAGTGCACAGAAGGTTGATCCACCTGCAAAAGATAGCAGTAAACAAAACTTACTTGTCATAAAACAGTTCTTTGTACTAATATTCATAAACATCTGATGTGGAAAAGCATTTATCTGATTTTTCCTTTCAAATAAAATTATTTAGTTAAATTCGATTGATTATCTAATGCAGTATAGTTAATCTTCACAGTTTATTCAAAAAAAATTTTCAATTACATTTTCATGATAATGTCTGTGATTTCCTCAATAGCTGTCTTGTTAAAAAACTCGAAAGATTTTTAAAGACTGACATACCATGTGCTTCCAGATGAGGTCCTTGAGAAATACCATAGTCATAACACTAAAACAAAGTTTAACAATCAACTAATAATTTACACAAACAATCTTTCAATGCTATCAGATCATGCAAAATAAAAAAGTAATTTTAATCAGATCATTTTATCAGATCATGCACTTGTTTATTGGTTTATCTCTTTAAGCTATTGCTGATGCAGATTAATTTTTACCTAAAAAGTTATATATATGCATAATTGGCACTCACCATGCTGTCTTGAATATATTTAACTGCGTTTGACTTGTCCAGTCCACGCCAGTCATTTAAGATGTAAGAAATGCAGCAAGCACAGTAAAGAAATCTCATGTCATTTTCACTACCTTCAGGAGTTGAATAAAAGCTAGAAAACAAGGACCCAAAATTGAGCGGAAAAACTAATGAGGAGGACTTGTTTGTGTTACTAAATATGTAAGCTTTTTTTTCAGGAATATATTCACTCCAAATCTCTACACAACACTATGTTTTTAAAACATTATAGGTTTTACAAGCCACGGTCCAGATTGTTTCATTATGGGGGCATGCTAGGTGTCACTAGCGCTGTTTTTATATGCTGATTAGCTGGTCTACGAATATGTGTAAAAAAGTGTTGAATTTTTCTTTAGCTCTATTAGGTACTTAACATATTAATTTACAATTGATTCAAAGTCTTTATTGACCTAAAAAAATTGATTTTTATGAGAAATTTTGAGTTATATATCAATATAAAAATCAATGTTCTTCTATATTTATCAAAAATCAAATTGACACTTGTTGTATTCTTCAAATCGCCAACGTTGACATTTTTAAAAAAACAAAGTGGTAAAGAAAATAAATGTGTAAAATTTATCTACAACCTTGTAAATAATACATGCACGCGATGGGCAAACAACATCACTTAGCCAACCAATGTTTAGTGTGCTAGCTGAACTTTCCACAATGTCTCCATTATAGAACAATCAATGTGCTCGACAACTCAAAAAAGTACGACAACATAAGGTTGATGTGTGCTGTTGTCAGCAAAATTTAGCAACCTTTAAGAATTTGGATTACCTAAAATCTTAGTCCGAAGTCAGCGGTGAGCATTGAACACTGACAAAGTTCAGAGTGTGGGTTACTTATATGAAAATCACGTTTTTAATTGCTTGTAGTTGCAATTCCCCACTATATTTTGTACTGTAGAACAAGCTTATTAAACCTTTTTATCATCAGTAAATTTGACATGGTACTAAACAATGTTGTGACAGAGGTAATTTTACTGACGTATTTTTAAGCTAAGTTCATGATCAATATTTCACTTTTAATACCTTACCTTCCATTTTCTAGTTGCAAAGATTTTAGTCCGGTTATGAGAGCGTCTTTATTTAAACGTGAAAGATCATCATTCAGTATTACCAATGACAACAGTGCAGTGTACGTCATAGCAACATGTGATCCTTCATAAGTGTGTGAAGCAGAAAATGATCCCTAAAAAGGCAATATTATAAGAACATACCGCCTGATTAGTTGCGAGTACATAAAGGGAACATCAAATTATATCAATAAACAAATAATTTTTTGACATATACAACAATTTTTTTTGTAAACATTGTAGGTAACCACAACTCTTGCAAGTCTTAAATAAGTCTTATTTTTTTATCATACAGAAAAAAATCCAAGCTATGGTTGCTAAATTAAGTGATACAAAATTTAAACAGCCTGAAATTAGCACACATGTTTTCATATACAATGGAGCTTTAGTAAAATATACAGTACCTCCTTGTTAAACGAATTTCCTAAAAATGGCGACCCTTTAAATCCATATTTACTGGAGTTCTCACCTATAAAGAAATGAGAAAATTATGGACCAATTTTAATATGATGAAAGATAATGCTTTGCCTAATTATAGTCATGTCACCTAAAGTTTACGCACCTTGGTCAAACTTTAATTTAATTTAATCCCTGCTAAGTTAAATTGAGAGAAACGGCGTTCCTTCCAAAGAGTGGGTTTCCATCTGTTATCTGTGTGATTTTAGTTGCGTAAGACTGACCACACATGAATATTTTTAGGAAAAACCATTCGTCCTTTCTGGGGCTATTATCCACGAAAACTTACGCAGGGGACTTTAAATCAAGTGTCTGAAAAAGAAAGGGGATCCTTTGTAAATGTGGGTGGATATTAAAGAAAACAAAAGAAATTGTTTTAAATGTGGTTATTTATTTTGAAAACATTGTATTTGAAATTTAGTATAGAGACCATCTCTATCGATTTTGCAACATCTGCTATACAGCTTTTTTGTTTCTTCGTAAGACGGTATGTTCCAACGGCCATTATTCAGAGGATGTACGTCTAATGGTCCAGCCATAATACTCTTTGCTGGAAATACGTCAATATCAAGACCAAGATGTTAAGGAACCAATTCAAGTATGGAATTGCACCCAACATGTAGCTTCAAGCAGTCAATCTTCAACGCTGAGATAGGTCCATCTTTCTCAAGCAAAAATCTCCACAAGGATTTAACAATGTAGAAGCGCTATTTTCCGTGTAATTGGTAAATGACGCCAAACCATTTCTGTGTGATATCATATTCTTCTGCTGGAGGACTGAGACTTTTCCACAAGTCTAGCAGCATGTCTTCATCTGTGTTTTTATCAGAATCACTATTTTTTCTTTCAATTCTCCTGCTCTCTTCTTCACTCTTTACAACATCTTCCCCACTATCATCACTTTCACCTTGGTCTTCATCACTCTCATCATCGTCATTGTCATCGCTTGTTTCATTCTTGCTTTCGTCATCACTGCTCGAATTAACTAATTTCAATTTTTTCTTCGGTACATTCACTGAATAAGCTTTTGCTTGAGGCCTAGATCTCTCTGCGCAACTGTAACGCTTATATATATATATATATATATATATATATATATATATCTGATTTTTTTTAATGTGAAAAGCTATGATCAAGAAAATAGGCGATTTAGGCCATGTCCTTATTATTTATAGCTTAGAAAGTTTTTACATTGCAGGTAGAAGGATTTCAGAAACTGTGAATCTTAAAATTCTAAATTATTCTTACAGTTCAAGAGGAAGACCAACAACTAACATTGTGTTTTAAGTAATTACATATATTTCACATTAGGAATTGGTTTTTTTTAAGGATAACAAATCTGAGATGCAATAAAAACTAAAATAAAGTAACACACTTTAAATCCGATGCCGAAAACATGATTTATAAAAAAATATGAATTTCTTTATGATGTTGTTTTTGTGGTATTTTTAAATAAATAATTTTGTATTTCAAAACACAACAGAATCAAATTCAAGCAGTAGAGCTAACCAAAAAAAGTTTTCACCACTCAAGAGGGTCTCAAAATAATGCATAGCAAAAAGTAATTGTTTTGACTACTAAAACTGTTGGTGTGTTGCCAACCAATCCGGTTTGCAATAAGAATAATCAAGTTCAGCCTAATTCACTAAAACAGTTTGTTTCTGTAGTTCATGTGGCACAATATCTTACTATAAGGCAGTAAAACTGTGTAGTTCTTGAGGTATATCTGAATTCATTTCTAAATAATAAAATAAACGTTCCATTTTGACTTCAAGATTTGCTGGATTGTGTTGACCAATCTACTGTAGTGTATACAGACTACAGTTGCGCACAGCACTTCTCAAATAGTCTTTACTAACCTATTCTGGTTGTGTAAGCCTAACTCACGGAACACATAAATCCAACAATTGTGCCATTAAATGACCAGCTTGAGAAAAGACTTGCAATTTCTGCAACAAACTCAACTACTTTGCTGCTGTATGCTGTCAAACACATCTGCAAATAGTATCCCAAAGGTCCATTATGACCCAACCAGTGATCTGTTCACTAGTTTAACCAGCACTGTGCAGGAAATTCCAGCAGACAACACTCCTATCACTGTCAATGCTGACCAAAGTCCAGTTGGGACTTTGGTGAGCATTGGCAGAACTTTTTTCCTAGTGCAAACCTATGCCTAGCTGGGACCAGATTTCTTTTTCAGCTAAAGCTCTCACCATTACAATTTCCACCATGTCATAAACGTGTTATGGGGGGAGGGGGGGGGGGGGGTTGATATTAGTCCATCAAGGGTGAATCAAAGCCCACTTTAACGTGTAAGGGTACCATACCAAACAACCAGTCTACTTCTTTGACAAGGTAGATCATGTCACTTCAGCACACAAGGCTGTCTTGCAACCACGATTCTACCATTATCCTTCCCACATCCAATGGCACTGCAACCATAGCTGCTGTGTTCGCTTACAACTAAAGGAAATATTAAATCAATGCAATCACCATTTCCACAACCTACTAAGCTTCATACCCTCTGACTGCCTAAACTGGAAACTTATATCCGTAAATAGTTAGCGTCAACTGCATTTAACAACCATGAACTCTCCACCAGCTAAAATCTACTTTGAATCCAGATGCAGTACCATACGCCTGCCATACTCCAATTCCTGCTCCACATCATTGAAAAGCCAAAATCTTAACCGACATGTTCAACAAAGCACAATCGCTGAAGTACCAATCAGCATGCTTGTCACATGGTGCAGCCTGATGGTGATTGTGAACAAGAAATATGGCACAGGCTTACCTTACAATGTGTATACCCACCAACATTTACCCTGGTATTGCAAATTCCATAGAAAAAGTACTCCTGCGATAAATTGCGCATCCCAAGTTTTAAAATTTCAAAAAGAGTCGAAAAGTTAAGTAACAAAATTCCTTTGCCTCTGTACACAGCATAGGGATTGCTGTGTTGGTTTAGCCGGGAATTCCAACCAGAAATAAACTTTTTGACTACTTGTAAAACAAACAATTTTTATATCTGAATAAATGTAAGACTATCACTTTCGATATTCCAATTTCGGAAATCAAAATCACTGAGCAAGTGAAAAATTTTGTAGTGCAGTTGCCATCCCTGTCATCACAAGGCTTGAAAGCATTACATTCATACAATAAAACTGGCTTAAATGAACAATGAATGACATAATACCTAAACTTGCAGAAACAATAGAGGAAATTTTGATCAATTATTACTATAGTGTATACTGACTAGCATTTATTCTCATTACAATGTAGACAATATTGTGACTGGCCTTCATGCTTTTAATCAAATCTGTATTCGTATTGTTTGTTTGCCCAGCAACAAATTCAAAACTGTTTATTATTTTAGTAACATAGAACAAGTTGTAAACGTCGTAAACTCTAGGGTTTCTGTTTAATGCATATAATAAAATATCTTAGTTTAAATTTTGTTACACATCGTTATTATTCTTAAAAAAAGAAAAATATTAGACTTTCTGCAAATAATTTAAAGAAGTGCTTTGGAGTCATCATCAAATCAAATATCTTCCCACTGTACTATCAGATTCACCTTCTTAAGTGTGCTAAAACATGAGGTCGATTAAGTCCCAACAAAAGATAGGTAAAATTAAAAACAGCAAATTTTCAAACACGTCAGGTAATCAAGTCACAGTAATCAAGTCAAAAACATTTTGTACATTGCATAGTCCTGACGTTACAAAACTTTATAATTCTTTATATTTTCTTAATCATTTGTTGAAAGTACATGGAGTTTAAAGATCTGCATAAAAATAAAAACAAATAAATAAATTTCAAAAAAAGCTAATAAAGTATATGCACTGTTGTTGTCATTAAAATTTCAAAGAACCTATATTTTTGCAGTGTTTTTTTTGCCTAAGTGAAGAAACTTGCTGCAAACCTGATAAAACTTTTGAAATACCTTAAATCAAACATTCATAATTAGTTTATTTCAAATAAAATGGTGATAATATGATTTTATAAACAAAAAAGGATAATTTTTTATCGGCTTTAAATTTTTCTTAATCTCTAAAGTAAGGAAAAATAATTTTTGAAAAAGGAGACATTGTAGAATTTGCTATGATAGTCTACTTACTATTTTTAGATGGACAAATTTGCAGTGAATAAATCCAATTGATAATGTGTTCTTTCTCATGTGGCAATTTGTGCAATGACTTCAAGATGTCAAGACCAGATAAGGAAAAAAATAAAACAGTCATCCTAGAAAAGAAGAAAGATGCTTTAAAGAGTAGAGAAATTACGCAAACTTTTTTTCCTTGTAAGCAATTTTATTGATCCATCTGTAATTTCAAACCTCACTCTAAAATGATTTACTACTAAGGGTCAGATAATGCCAAAACACAGCATATTCTATTTTGTTTTTAAATTTATTTATTTCGTTATTGTTGTTCAATTCCAGACGATCTACACAACTAAAAAAGACAATTCTCTAAGGCAAAACAACATTTATGAAGAAAATGCAACTGTCAGGAAGTTATATTTTTCATGGTTTTACAGACTAGTTAAAAATCACAATAAGTTATTATGGTGGCATATACCCAAGATATTACATTCGTTATTTTTAAGATGATAAGGTTTAACTAATAACATTTTTGTCAGTGTCTTATATATTTTGTTAGGATGAGATAATACAAAAAGATGTGATATTTTTGCTCACATATAATTGAGTAGTAAAAATTGATACCCGATATACATCACATATAGCAAAAAAGTAATTTTTGACATTTTTTTTTTCGGAAAATATTCTTGCACCATTAGAAAGCCCAGATTTTTTTCTATTCAATACAGCAATAATTTTTTTTATTTAAAAAAAAAGTTTTTTTTCTATACTCATACTTAATGACTTGACTAATGTTACAATCACAATTTTCATTTTTTTTTACCTTCACAGGAACTAATTCCACAAAAAAAAATTGATTTTAGGTGAACCGGGATAACAGCAAGCTGTTTCCTGTATTCTTAGCTTTTAAAAAAAGTGTATTACGCCTATACACATATGGTAAAGTGTTTACCTGTTCTAAACGGTCGGCCTGGTGTTAATGACTGACTGTGTCCTGACCTTCTACTAGCGTTGTGATAAAGTTTTTTTGGAAAAGGCTGTAACACCTAAGCGCTTTTTACACAATTTACTTTACTAAGTGGTCAGCCTGGAGTCACAATTAATTTTTGAACTTTTTTGAAAACATATTCCACTAAATAAAAAAACCTTGGCTGCCTGTCTTTGCTAGAAAAAAATAATACACCATAATGTAACACCATGTTGTGTGCGCTTTATTTGATTTATGACATACTGCGCATCTGTACTAAAGCCTCCCACATCTAACGGTTTTTAAAAGCATTCCTTCTGGTGTTAAATACCAGATTACACAATTGCTTGTGGCGTTTTGTTGCCGTGTCTTCCAGCTAGAATTATGTAAATTGCTAATTTGGGAGAAATCTCCTATTAAAAAGAAGAAAAAAAGAACAATTCTATTGTCAAATATTTTTATTTATTTAATTTTACTTTCAGGCTTCACTTTAATAATAAAAGCATCCTACCTACTAGTGTCCATGGAAATATAAGCACTTGGAAGAGCATTGATGCAACGTATAAAGTACTTTATATGTTTATCTTTCTTGAACTCACTGTCTTTCAAATGTTCCATTTTACAACATCAATTGTAACAGAATTAATATATAAGATATATGCTACTACTTCTAAAAATAAGAAATTAATTAACAAGGCTTCAGGTTAAGTAAAACATCTTTCTCATATTTCTTAATTTGCACAGTTGGTTTCTAAAGATGTGGTAAAAAAGACTATATATATGGGTAATATGGAAGATTTCTTCATAAAAAACTTTTTCATGTGGATTACTTTCACATTAACAAAAATTAAAATTTTTAAGATAAACTTTTGCGATTTTGTCATTTATTAGTTTTCAAATTTCTCGCTGGAAATTCTTACCCATGTCCCACAGTAACTTTTTCATCCTTATCCTAATATCATATACAAAAGCTATGCAACAACTTTTGAAGGAAAATAAAAACACATCAGAAAAAAGGTTGTTATAAAATATTATAAATTGGTCCCTGCAGCCATTTTGGTGTCAGGAGTGTTAAAAGCTATACTAAGTAAAAGTCCTATTACTTCGTTAAAAATTGAAATAATGACTTGAAAATTATTTTTTTATGTTTTTAGACCAGTTTGATGAAATGAACCCAAAAAAGTTTTTTACTACTACCATAGTTTCTGAGTTCCTGAATTTAGCCATTTTTGGAGACACAGATAAACTGTTTTGGACAGCATATCAATTTTGACAAGCCAAGTGTACAGAAAACATTCAAAGTGATTCTTAGGATTAAAAATAATTTAAACAGATAAAATGTGTCCCAGGTTTAGGACCAAATACCTTATCCAGCTCAAAGAAAGTGAGAATGTGCTTCTAAGGCACACTGCCAAATACATAATCTAAATTTTATGCCGTATAAATACAAAGTGGTTAGAAAGTTTTGTTTTTTTTGTCCACCTGGATCTGCAACACGTTTACTTGCACTAATCACTCAGCCTAGTGCCACTCAGAATTAATTTTTGAATATCCACAGGAACTTATTATGATGAAAAATGCTAAACAACTGTATTTGCTTTGCAGAAGTGTCAATAGGCTTCATCATAAGTCCTATGAATGTTGGTTTATGAAAAATATACTGTATCTTTAATGCAATAAGCGCTCCACTGGATTTGTAACACATTACACTAAGTGTCCTCCATGTGACACAGTTTACCCTTCACTAAGTCTTAACCTGGACAAAGACTTTAGGTCTTTCCGCTCCAAGCGAATATTAATTCTGGCTATTACTATTTTTCCCAATATTTGTTATTTCATAAGAGAAACCTAAAAATCTACAAAAATTTATTTATGAAAAATAGGTTCTCGTTCGATAAAAGAAACCTGCACATTTGCAGAAATTTATTTATGAAATACAGGTTTCTGTTTGTTACGACAACATATTTAACCAACATGCAATGCCTTACATACCTAACTAGCTATATACTCAAGCCTTGACTGTCAACTGTTATGGGAGGTCCAAATAGCTAGCCGGCTATCTTTATTTAAAATGACAGAATGCCTTGAAAAATCTTTTGTGTAGCTAGCTACAAAAAATAATATTTTTAGCTCTTGTACTTTATCAAGTCATTGTTTAATAACAAATGTGCCCCTGGAGTGCTGGCATGGTACTAGCTAGGTAGCTTAATACCACAAAATAAATATTATCCAGATGCGACTATCTTTCATCATCAGACATCAGAAAGGAACCCTGGGTAATTTTGAAAAAATGTGGTTCTGCCTTATGATTTTCAGATTTTTGCTGCTGATATCAGCATATTTTAGCCCTCGAGTGCCACACCTCTGTATACATAGGAGTTAATTATCTCTAAATGGCCTAAAAAATTGTCTTATTTTATCGAATTTGCGCATTCTTTTTGGGCACAGTCGCACACAAATTTTTCGTAATAATGTTTATATTGCCATCCAAAATTTGTGCAATAGAGAAAATTCGACATTTATATTTTCTGTCAATCATCAGCTTAGCTTGCTGATCAAATTAGTTTTAACTCAATGTGAAGTACATGAATTAAAAAATATATAGCCTATATTTATTAATCCAGTCAAGTGCATTTTGCAAAATCATGTCAGATCATGTCAGATCACACCCTTTGTTAAACACTAAGGATAAATATTACATCCGACATGTTGCAGCCTGCTTGGTAGAATATCCACCGCTCTGGTTCAGAAACCCATTTTGAACGTAAACAAAAAATGGGTATGGAAAAACACATGGTGGCTACACTAAAAAAAGTGCATGGAAAAAGAATTTAAGATGGGAAGATTTTTTTCAAGATCTCACAGTCCAGTCCAGATGAAAGCATATGGTAAGTTTCACACATTTTTCTTGGAAGCGGTAGTTGTTTATCTTTTGTTCTTATTAATTATCCTGCGAATCTCGTAAGTTATTAACTTGGGCGTAATAAACAAAAGATTCTTGAAGAAAAATAACTTTTATAAATGCACATAACTATTGGTAAATTGTGTTAACATAATTATTCCCAATAGTATAATTGTAAACATTATTAACTGACTGTTAAATCAATTTCACGATCTCCTACGATACTCACACGAATACCTTTCTGTTTCGGCGACACCATACAGGGTCTGCTGGAGAAGAATTTTTTTATCATCCAGAAATCAATCGTGGAAAGATTTATTAATTCTCGTCGAATTGTTATTCACGATCCCTGTAAGCAATGCCAAGTTGGAGCGCATGTTTTCCAAACTCAAAACTGTCAAAACTATCAATAGGGGTTCATTGTCACAAAACCGACTAGAGTCCCTTTTGAGGATTGTCGAAGACGGGCCGTCTATAGAGCAGTATGACCCATCAAATGCTGTAAGAATGTGGATGGAGGAAAAGGACAGACGACCAAATCAAAGAAAACGGTGTGGATACAAAACACGTACAGGTTCCAAAAGGAAACTTCCCTCGCTGAGTGACGGCAGTTCAAGTGAAGAGAACAAAGATGTGGATGACAATGTACTTTTAATCGATTTATTTGGCAATGACAACGAATATGTAGACTTTCTAGGTTTTTAAATACTTTGTATTTCTCTCCATAGTTTTTCTTTGTCTTCCCAATTTTGTTTTATTTTGTATTTTCTAAACATAAGCAAAGTGATCAAGGCAAGTTAAGGCTTAGCAAACAATAAGTCTCCTTAAAAAATACGGCAGCAATAAAAATTCAAGTGCAAAAACGATGGCGAAAATAAATTAACATGAAAGATCTTTTATCACTCAAATTTACAAAAATGTCTTTTAAAACAGAAAAGGCTTTTTCAAAATATAAAAAGAAAAGAACACAAAATTATCTACAATTAAATCCATGATATAACGTCTGTTCTGCCTGTAAGTGCAGTTTTGCAGACTTGCTTCATCCATGCTCTGTCGGCGTTCACCTCCGCATTAGTTAAGAACCGCATGGCTGGATTTCTTGTGTAAGACCTGGTTACCAACGACGAAGGGGCCAGGCAATAGAGATTCATGTCTACGTAGTTCTTTTAACTAAGTCAGGAGTTGGTGCTACGTAGTTCTTTTAACTAAGTCAGGAGTTGGTGAAATAGCTAGGATGGTCAGGTTGGCTATGAATAGGCTTGCTCGTGGATTAAAAGGACTAGAACTATTCAATAATTCCGAGATCTAAACAAATAGAAGTGTCCGATCAAGACTGAAATCTATCAGAAGTTTTGTCCGACGAAAGTTTAAAACAGGCTACGGACATGTCCGACCAAACTGGAAATGTGGCGGACATTTTGTCTGACGAGTCTCCAAAAATTATTTCGAGGGCTGTAACTCTAACCAATGTGACGTAAAGAGCCATTATTTGATAGTTTTATTAACAGATTTGCGCAGGAACTAAATAGACTAGCGAGAAGTATTGTTAGTTGAGCGGCATTATACAAACTTTTGAAAAGATAAAATAATTATGTAATTTTGACAATTGACAAATTTTTTTTGTCAAAATGACACTTGTTTGTTCAACCCAGGCCTTTCAAATTTTTTTTCAATGATCTAATAACTCAAGATCTGCAACTTGGTTTGCAAGAAAATTCTATGGGTAAGCTTGTATAGGCCCTATATGCTTACTCACAAAATTTGATTGCAAACGAACATGCAGACCCCAAAGGGGTTGTCAGCAAAAATTTGAGAGGCCTGGGACAAGCAAACAAGTGCTATTTTGGCAAAAAGTTTTATGTTAATCAATTATTCACCTTTAAACATCTACTCATTGATCGAGTTTGAATGCACATCCCTTAACAGGTCAAAATTACTAATGACAGAAAATGTCAAAATCCGCTATTACTTAATATAACATCATAAATTAAATCTGAAACTCTTTAAATGTGAATATTTTGAGAATGAAAGTAGCTTCTTAAAAATTTTAAAAAGACTCTATAATATAAGTCCAACATCATTTTATAACTTGGGTTCCCTTTAAATATTGTGAAAACAAGTCTTTTAAAAAGTTTTTTTTGTATATATTACGTATTTTTCAGCTTTTCCAAAGAAAAATAATACATAGAACATCAAGAGTTTTCTAAAAATTTAATTTTTAAAGGAAATAAAGAACCTTTAGACAGAGAAAAAGTAGAATACATAAAACAGATTGTTTTTCGATATTTCGATGTATCGCAAACCAACCAAAAATCGACTTAGGCAGATGCAGTTAATGCGATGAAGGAATACAGTACCGCCTGCGTGTAACTTTACATGTGCGCGATAGTTATCACCTTCGCATGAGCTTTTGGTAGCCTTAGAACTTTCGTTGTTATTGTTAACCTATTGTTAAATACATGAGCTATTTTTGCATGTTGAAAACAATAGAGTTCATGTCTTGTTCGCGAAATTTAATTAGCTCATGTGAACTGTGTGTGTCCCATTGTTGTATTTAATTGCTACAGTCGTCAAGAGATCCACGAACGAAAATAAAATTTAACAAAGGTTTATTGTTTTTACTCACTTTACTTAAAACTTTAAAAATAAAAGCTTTTTTAGATCGCGTTTTAAAAATTTAAAAATGAAAAACGGTGATAGAAAAGATTTTTAGAACACATTTTAAAAGTTTAAGATTGAAAAATGGCGATAGAAAAGCTTTTTTAGATCGCGTTTTAAAAATTTAAAAACGAAAAAACGGTGATAGAAAAGCTTTTTAGATCGCATTTTAAAAGTTAAAAAACGAAAAACGCTGATAGAAAAGATTTTAAGATCCCATTTTAAAAGTTTGAAAACGAAAAACGGCGATAGAAAAGCTTTTTTAGATCGCATTTTAAAAGTTTAAAAACGAAAAACGGCGATAGAAAAGCTTTTTTAGATCGCATTTTAAAAGTTAAAAAACGAAAAAACGGCAATAGAAAAGCTTTTTTAGATCGCATTTTAAAAGTTTAAAAACGAAAAACGCTGATAGAAAAGATTTTTAAGATCCCATTTTAAAAGTTTGAAAACGAAAAACGGCGATAGAAAAGCTTTTTTAGATTGCATTTTAAAAGTTTAAAAACGAAAAACGGCGATAGAAAAGCTTTTTTAGATCGCATCGCAAAACAAAATGTTCTCACAATTAGATCTGTCAAGAACGTCAAAAGTTAGATTTTTAGATTTTTCTTTCTTCGGTATTGAAATTTAATTTGTTTTCAAAATCTTATCGTAAAGGGGAAAGTCCTGAAAGTAGGGTTTTTCCGTTTGCGTTGTTAAACGTTGCTTTTATAAGAAGAACTTTTAAAAGTTTTGCATGTTAAAAAATATGCTTCGATGATAAAGAATTATTACTAAAAGTTTTAAAAAGTAGCAACATTAGTTTTTTTTAAATATTAAGTGTTATGTTCGTTCTTTTTTCTAAAATAATATATTTCAATAACCTTCGTGATCTTTAACACTTTTAAACAATAACATGCATGTTACATGTGACAACAAAAGGATTCATCAAATCTTATTGTTATGACTCGTGCACGACGATAACAATAGAAAGCAATTAAGTTTGTGTGTAAACAAAAGATATGTCAACGTTCCCTATGTAGACATAAGATTGTTACATGAGGTCGTAAAACTCGCGTACATGTAAAGTTACACGCAGGCAGTACTGTACTTACAACCACCGAAACATAATAACAGTGACTTTATGTAATTTTATACCTCTTTTTTTTATTAATATTTTTCAGGTTTGTACTAACTCTTTTTTCCAAGTTTTTTTTTAATGTTTTTGACTTTTTATTCTTACCAAACTAAATGTCCTCACAACGAGCATTTTCACCTTTCATACGTGTCAAAAGTTATATTTTTAGTCTCTCTTTAGTTTTAAAATTTAAAAAACAAAATGTTCTCACAATTGGTGTTTTGATCTTTCAAGAACGTCTAACGTTAGATTTTTAGAATTTTTTTTTTCGGCATATATTAAAATTTAATTCGTTTTCGAAATCTTATCCTGAAGGGAAAAGTTTTAAAGTAGGGTTTTTCTGTTTACGTTGTTAAACATTGCTTTTCATAAGAAAAACTTTAAGTTTTGCATGTTAAAAAATATGTTTTAAAGATAAAATGTTCCGACATGCTTACATCTGTACTGTACGGCATAAGATTCTCCCTTCAATATGTGCAATGATATATATACAGTATATCTTCAGTAATTACCCTGCAAATTTTGGAAGTGGTAAAACTTGTGGTTAAGAAAAACATGGATGTTTTACAGTCAAACTCTCACAGAAAAAGCTTCGATTAACAAGAACTACAAGTATCTAAATTAAACTAAAGCTAAATTAGCAAAAATACTCCTAACTAAACAATATGTTAGAAAACAAAGATTCAGTGAAAAATTCAGCCCTTATTTATAAAGAGGTGACCAGATTGGAATAATTTACCGGATCCGCCAGTATGGTCTTTAGTAAGCCAAAATTGGTGGCCGTTTCAAAACTGGGGCAGGCAGTCTTCTTTGATTTGTGTAGAGCTCCCCTAACAGTCTTGAAATATGGTACAATGTTGTTGAATAAACTTTTTCTAAAAGGTTTATTATCATAATGGCTACCCTGTAAAATACGACATGTAACTGGTTTAAAAGTATCATGTGACATTTGCTGGCCGGGAGAATATACTACTTTTTGCTTACAGCCCATAGGGTTGGAGGTCAGCAGTGTGTAGCTAGAATCACAGAACTAAATAATGCTCATGACCCATTGAACAGATTTGGAAATTTGAAAAATAGAGTAATGATGTAATCAAAAAACAAGACAAAACATAGAAAAGATACACATAGCTTGACTTTAGTCAATTTATGCAGTCAGGGCATGTGGTGCTATAGCTAGCTAACTTTAGATAGCTAAGACTGAAAGTTGAGTAAATTAAAGGTATTATGGACAAGAAAGCTTTTATTTTTCTTGGCATTAAAGTTAACCTGTCACATGAATCTGCCATTTTGTTGTTAGCGTGGATTCCCAGGGATTCACACAACGCATGTGTTTGTGTTGTTGTTTGGGAGACACAACAATGTCTCTCATTTAGGAGGCCTGGCTTAGAGGTGAGTAATAGTAATGACTGTAGTATTGTCGACAGTCTCTCAGCATTAAAAACTCAATAATATTACTAAAAAAAATTTCTATAGGGGAAAGATCGCCACCACACCACTGCCTTGTGTGCCACAGCTACAGTCTACAGCTACGGTTGCCATTACTCTAAACAAGTCCGATCCAACCAAATAGACCCAACACATAAACCCTCATTATCCGACATCCTCTCTATAACCAACGTAATATCGCATAATAATCCAATAATAACTGTTTATGTGAGCAATAACGGAGAATATTGACAGAGGATGGGTTGAAGTTAAAAAAAACGCAAATCAGGGATGTACTATTTAAATATTTAATTCTCTTTTTTAAAAAATAAAACTCTTTTTCTTTATTTTATTAAAGCTAATTTTTATTATATTTTTAAATGTCTTTATTTGTTTTTTTTGTTTTAAAAGCCGTTATAGATAAAATAATTTAATTTCACCCCCGGTTTACCATGTGCGCGCCGTATCACACGGAAACAAAGTTTATCAACTCAAAAATGAAAACCGAAGCGAAGAAGGTTGTCTCTTTTTCAAAGTAATCCTGAAAAAAGTTATTTCAAACAATGTTTACTCATCATGAGGTTAGATTAAAGCCTATTTGTTTCTTCTATCGTTTTTGTGTTCTGGAACCAAGGTTGCTTTCTTTTATAGAAATTCTATCGGATTCGAATATGAATGTAATTCGAATCTGAAATGTAAAAAACAAAAATGTTGTGTTGTTGTCGAACGAAGGTGTTAGTTAAAAATATTTCTAACGTACGATGATTTAACATCACAAAGAGAACTGATTGGAAATGTTTCAGGCAATTGTATGCATCTTCAATTCGTTCTCTTTGGGATGAAACGAAGTTTAGTATTCGAAGTAAACAACTGATTGGAGTTTTATTAGGAAAGCGCTAGCAAGCTATCTACTGAGAAGTAAAAGAAAACAGGTGCGTTGTTTAGATTATTTAGTGGAGAAATGAACTTGGGTGTATAACGAGTTTCTAGCTGTTTCTTTCAGAGCTAAATTTTCCTTAAATATTAAGTTTGTTGTTGTGTCTTGAGTCGGAAAATATTTTCTTTAAACACTTATTTTGTAAGTTTTGAAAGTACATACTCTGAAAAATGGGTCAGAAGTTTAGAATATCCTAAAAATATGTCTAAGTTTCTTTTAAATATGAACATTTGTATGATGCACAAAATTGATTAGAAGAACAATTGAGAATAATGAGGAAAGTAATTGTTAAAAACATCAAGGCTGAAACTAAAACACAACATTCTTATAAAAACAACGTGTATATCCTAGAGAAGAATTTACATAAACTGTAAAAAGTAATTTTTCCGTTGCTACTGTTTTAACACTACAGACTGTATGATTCAGTGATCCAGTATAAAAAGAGTCGGAATTGATGGCTATTTCAGCTTGTGGAAAGAAATTATTAGTGGTGTTCCACAAGGTTCGATTCTGGGTCCACTTTTATTCAATATTTATATAAATGATTTAATGTTTATTTTTAATGATAGAGCTGATGTTAAAATTTGTAATTACGCAGATGACAATACACTTTATACATATGGAAAACAATTTGAGGAGATAAAGTTATGTTTAGAAAGTGCTTTTTCAACTGTTAGCACATGGTTTTCCAATAATGGGCTTCAGTTAAATTCTGAGAAGTGCAAACTGCTCATTCTGGGAAAATCAAAAAACAAAGATTTTGTTACTTTAAATTTGAAAAATAATATATTACAAGAGTCTCCATACGTAAATTTGTTGGGTATAATTCTGGACAATCAGCTTTCTTTCCGGCAACATGTTCTTCCATTATGTAAGAAGGCTAATGCCAAGATCAATGCCCTAAAACGTATATCACCATATATGTCTAATTTTAAATTTTAATTCATTTATTTATAGCATATTTAATTACTGCCCTCTTATATGGGGATTTTCAAGTAGAGATCTACTACATAAAGTTAATAGCATTCATAGTAGAGCAAATAGACTTTTATGAGACAGAATTGAAAATGAATGCAGAATCAGTATTCATGAAAAGTTCTGCCGAAAATTGTTAAAGGAGGTTTTTAAAACAAAAATGAAACAGAATCCATCCTACATGAATGATGTTTTTCCGTGCATCAAGTTCTCTTGAAAGGTGCAGAACTCGCACCACAAAGCATGGTCTATTAAGCGTATCTTATATTGCGTCTAAATTATGGGAGAAGCTTCCAAACTTTGTCCGAAATGCCCCTTCGTTGTCTTTATTCCATCACGGGCTAAACACCATTCCGTTTATTCAGTGCAGTTGTCGTCTCTGTGCCACATATATTTGTAACGTAGGATATACGAATTAGCTTCTTATTATTATAATATAAATCTCTTATTTTTTTAGAAACTTTATTTTAGGACAGTCGATTTTAATTAGCGCAAGGCTAACAAATTTTTTTTTTTTTAATTAATGTATCTAGCATGTTTTATTGTATATTGTATATCGACTTTAAAGAAAGAATAAATAAATAAATAACTAGGGACCACCTACGACCAATTTGGGTAATTTTCCCAAACTTGGGTCCCCAAATCCGTTTCACAACGGACGGGTTGATGACGTCATCAAAAAACCTTCAAACCCCAATATCTATCTCTGCAACCGTTTGTCAAAAGTACATGATCCTATACATTTCCTTGATCAGCGTTTCAAGGTCTATACGAGGAAGGCAACAGGTATATAAATTTCCTTATAAAGTCTTTTGTGTTTTACGGGCCTTTTTACGGGCATTTTTAAAAAAATATTTTTTGTAATTTTGATCGCAGCAAAATTTTCAAACCCAGGCATTCGTCAAAGGCACGCGATTCTAAACATTATTTCGATAAACGTCCCAACCTCTATTTATTACTAATTTTTACCAAATGTTTTTTGTATCTCTACTGCTGATGTCAGCAAATAACCTAAAACAACCTTTTTCTTCCATTATTCTTCTGCCTAAGTAGATTTTTCCACGGGCTCTATCGACTAGTATAAATTAAAAATGATAAGTGTTTATCATTCAGTTATTTTGTATATTAAAAAATAATTATTTGAGGAAACTTCTCAAATATTTGTAAAACATTCACATAACTATTTTAAAAAATGTGCAAGTTATAATGCCAAAAGGAAAATACTGGGTTAGGCAACCAATGGCAGGTTTTTATTAAATTTGATTTTCAGAAAAAGAATATGAAAGTAATGTTGTGTAGTGGGTTGCACGTACTATCACTTTCAGCTAAAAAGTCTGCAAAATCAACATAATTGGCTCTATCAACTTCTAAGCATATAAGCATATTTTATTGCTATGTTGTGCTTTTTTCGTTTTTAGAGAACGGACAGACAATATTGCTGACAGAAACGATAGTGAGAGCATTTAGGAAACGAAGAAGCCTTACAACAAGTGAAGGTTAGAGCTAACATTTTTATGTTCTTATATTAGAGAAATTCTCGAATGTTCGTCATTATCAATGTCAAGAAATCCTTTCGTATTAACGAACAAGAATCGTTCTATTTTTATTTATCTTCTTATTTTTAGTGAACAAACTCGAAGTTGCGATGACCTAAATCCACATCAAGCATGATTATTCGATGGTGGTTCTGTTAAATTGACAGCTTTAAGACTCTCACTCTGGCATTTTGCGAGAGTGCATTTGTCCTGAATATTGTTTCTATTAGTGCATAGATGTGTATCCAGCCTCACTGCTTGCTTACATAAAGTGAATGTCTGCTTTATGACTTCTAGCATGTCATTCACGAGAGAATATTTGTCCAAGACATCGTTTCAATAAGGGTATCGATGGGTATAAAACACTACTGTATAACGTCTTTCATCGAGTCGGTCTGCTTAGGATTTCGAATATGTCTTTTTGCGGGAGAGTATTTTTCTAAAAAATTGTTTCCATTGGTGTATGGGTACGTACAGAAAACTAGAGCTTGACCGTTAATATTTCCTTAAGCAGGCAAGTAGTTCGCCAAAATATCTTTTCTATTAGTTGATGCACGTTTATCCTACCTCACCTCAATGATTGTCTACTTTTTAAAACAGCGTGTTTCCTTAATTTAGCTGATATTAGGACTTGAATATGTCTTTTCGCGGAACGCCATTTGTCCAAATTATCGTTTTTATTTTATGTATGGATTTGTATCCTACCTCAATGCTTGTCTATTTTATAGTACAACGTGTTCCCTCAGATATTAAGACTTTCTATAAGTCTCGTTGCGACAGTGAATTGTGCAAAATATCATTTCCGTTTGTGTATGGATATGTATCCAACCTTAAATCTGGTCTACTAGTCAGGTAGCTGAGAGCATAAAAAAATAGAAAACTATGCAATACTTTAGGATAATTTCTAACCTACATAAAATGAAACTATAGATAAAAATAAACAAAAAAATCTTTACCGGACACAATAAGTTTATTTCATTCGACAAATATCATTCAAATAATAA
This sequence comes from Hydractinia symbiolongicarpus, assembly GCF_029227915.1. Taxonomy (NCBI): domain Eukaryota; kingdom Metazoa; phylum Cnidaria; class Hydrozoa; order Anthoathecata; family Hydractiniidae; genus Hydractinia; species Hydractinia symbiolongicarpus. The sequence goes on along the minus strand of NC_079875.1, from coordinate 23,208,308 downwards.
ATAATTCTTACAAACTTTTTACACTACTTTAAGACGCCATATTTAACGCATTTCGAATTTTGATATCGAACACACGCATTCCAATGTAAAAATATTCAGGGGGTGTATACTTCTCAAAAGTAATTGATTTTAAACAAAAATTAAAACCAAAATATGCCAATACGTAAAAATTATTTATTTATTTCATATAGATTCTCAAATAGTTTCAAATTTTAGATAAAAGTCATTAAAAAACTGTCTATGTATTTAAAAGAAAAAGTCCCGTCCTACCTGTACATTACAAAAAAAGCGTAACTTAAGCTGAAAAAGTAGTCTTTCCGGGAATAGTTTGAAATGTAGATGAGTATTGAACATGTCTCGCAAACTGCTATTAACGCTAAAGAAAAAAAGTAAAAATAATAGTGATAATTGTTTAATTCATATCGAAAGATACAGCAACATCCTTCCTTTAAGAAGCTTCACTGATATTTAGATAGGAAACGTTGAACGTGCAAGGTATTTTTTCTACTTATTTTTTACTTAGCTTTTAATAAGGCAGCCAAACCGACTCTGACGAAGAAAAAGTAGATAAAATAACACCAAAAAGAGCCTCAGAAAAAAAGAGAAATCGTTCAGGTGTAAACTTTTTTAGCGATGTGATTACATAACACCCATATGCTTCATAAGACATACACTTTTACGGAAAAACTATTTGTTCATAAAAATTATTGCTGACAAAGAATGTTGTATCTGCTTTCGAAAGAAATCTATAAAAGAGGGAGGTTATGAAGCTCTTGTGAAATGTACTACTGATGTTGCAGCAAATACTTTCAAGCAAACCGTTTTACACAGAACTCGTTAAAAGTTCTTAAAATGCGTTTTACAATCCCATTAAAAAAGCATCGTTAAAGACATTCGGTTATGTGTGTGCAAAAAAGAAAGTTAACGTAAAAGACAAATCTATTACTATTGTAGCAGAGAGATCCTTGTTTGGTTGGTTGTTTGCCATAGCTAGAAATCGAGACGGATTGTCATTAAAGGAAATATTATGCTACTCTCTAAGTCCAATACCATGGGTTTTAGGATTGCCTGATGGTGGCCTAATAAAAACCGTGAAATCAAAGCTTTTAGGTAAGACAAATTATTCGTAACTAGTGATTTACTAAAAATCTTTACTTAGCCTAAAATTGTTCGCTTTAACTTTTTATAGAAACTGTGAAATCACACGTTTCAGATTCTATTTGTGACACCCCCTCAGATGCAGCACATATATTCGATGGCATGGTGCTGTTGCAGCAGGTGGAAAACGTTAAGCTGACTACATTTGGAGATGTATCCGAATTAATTCTTAAACAAGTAATGCTTCGTTCATCGGTTGTGTATTTTGTTAATATAAAAAAGAGTCAATAAAATCTTACGAGAGAAAAAGAAGAGAAGATAAAGGAATTATACGTCTTAAAATTGACAGAAGAGGACAGTTAAAACTAAAACAGTGGTTTAAATATCTTCGAGATGGAAGTAATAAATTAGGGTTGGTTGATATTTTACTGAAAGATTGGAAGGATTCGTGGAGATTCGCAGAGTTACTGTCAGGAAAATGCCTTTACGTAAACGTTGGATCTTGCTTTTATAGGTTGCAATGTCAAGCAGGCGGTCGGGTAAGTTCACCCATTTATTGTATGTATGAACTTTATCAAAAATGTTTGATGCATGTATTTACCATCTTTCACATTTCAGGTGACGTGCGACGAAGAAACTTCACTATCTACAGATCAAGAGGAAGCCGACACAAAGGTCTTTTTATGTGCCAAGCATGCTCAATTAGAAAATTATTCATCAGTCTTGATCCACAATGTCGATAGTGATATACCGATTTATGCGCTGTATTTCGAGAATCAGCTGCGGCTAAAGGTACTTGTAAGAATTGGAGTACGTGAGAAAGTGCTTGATATTTCATCTATGCGTAGCGAAATTGGCGAGGTTTGTTGCCTAGCACTCTCTGCTATCCATTGTTTCACAGGAAACGACTACACTAGCGCTTTCCACGGAATTGGTTAAAAAAAAATCGTTCCAACTGCTGAAAAATAACGAAAATTACCAACGACAAGTGATTCTTTCACATTTGATGCAAACGTGTTTCGTACGTTACGGCGATAATTAAGAGATCTCTCGACGCCACTGCGTCAATTCCCAACGCAACCGGGTATGGTTGGATCCTTCAAGATGGTATTTTGGAAATTGAATGGATGATTCGTCCTCCAGCACCAGAAGGCGTTCTGCAACTTACATCTTGCAACCGTAAAAAATCAAAGTGCAAAACAAGAATTTGTGTTTGCAAATCGCATAGTTTAAACAGCACCGACTTGTGTCATTGCGTTGATTGTGATAACATTGACGTAAATTATGAAGAAAGTTCTGCTTCTTCTGACGAAGGATCCAATTCTTTCTAAATAAAATTAATTTTAGCCATGTAATTACTTCTTGTCTGTAGGTATAGTAGTGCTTTAGGTTTTTGTACGGCGTAACATTGTTAAGACATGTGACGTTATTAACTAAGCTTTACAGGGTGTTTGTTCGTTTTGTGTAGCGAATTACCATTCACTGTTTTTTTAACTTTTGCTCTCGTTTCATGTACTTGAAAAATAAAATTGATGATTTTCATTTATTTTTCTATTGTGTGACGTCATCATTATAAATTAAAGTCTCAATAGGCCACAATAAATATAATTTTTAATGCCGGTAACTTTTTTCAACATCACACGTCCATAGTCGTCACGATAAACAGCATTTCAAATTGTCCTAAAGTTTTCCAGTAAATCGATGCTCTCAGCTACCTGACTATACTTTATAAAACAACGCTTTCCTTGGATTGGCAAGCATTAAGACTTTCTCCTGTTCATATTGGTTTAAGGCGATAAAGAGTATTATTACAGTTATGCGAAATAATGTGGCATATATTACGTTGCTTATGGCCTATCTTCAAGGAAAATATGTATTTGTTATGTAGTAAAAGAAAAAAGTATTGCTGCAATTATGCAATATTATGCGATATTAAGTTGGTTAATCTAGATGTCGGATAATGAGGGTTCATCTGTCGGTTGGAGTAATTTAATGAACGTGTGTGACTTTTTATGTCGATAAGCGGTGTTACTTTATGTTGTACGACGTTTGTCGGGTCCACGTAGCCCGGTACTAAATGGAGTCGTTGCCAAATATTGTCCACTGTTCTGGTTGATAAAAATGGCTTCGTTGTTTTGTAAACAGCCTGGCCAGGCTATGCTGAATGTTTCTCGTCTCCGAAGAACCATTTGTACTGCATTAATACGTAATTCCAAAATTCAAGATACTCATTATAAGGAAAAATCTTTAGTGGACAGCGATGTTTCTGGAAAGGTTAGATAACTTTCTTTCTCAATCAGGGGTGTAGCTAGCTAGCTATTCAGTGGCTCTAGCTAACTAGTATCTCTGCTAGGTGGGCATCACAAATATGTGACGCCCACCTAGCAGAGTCCTTAATTTGAGTCCTTAAAATAAGGTGGATTGGTCAGCAAATCAAAACTTAAAAAATTGTGTCCAACTATCCAGTCATAGCTAGCTAGCTAGCATGTATATATAGCTATATAGACCACTTTCCGAGTGACGTAGTTGTTTTGATTTCATTTTAAGAACACTGGGCATGCGCGCACTTTTGTGTAACTAAAAAGCAGGACTTACAGAGTGTGAAATGGTTATTAATGAAGATTAAAGACTTTTAGGTAGTATAGGATCCAACAAGAGGAACTGGAATTAAATTTTAACTATATTCTTTAGGGGCCTTCGAAAAAATTTTTCAGGCCCTGTTAGCGGGATATCACCGCTAAGATGCAGACCCATCTCCCCCCTCTTTTAGCGGATTTCCTTCCGTGTAAATACACACATTCGGATAAATCTTGGAAGGCTCAGGGGCGTGTTTTGTAAAAGTTATCGGAATTGATGACAAGAGGAATTATGCTCACGAACAACGAAGAATTTTCAGGCCACAAACAAATTTTTAAAATTTCTCAATCCTTAGCGGATTTTTTATTCAAACTTCAGACCCCCTCCCACCCTTAGCGGTGATATCCCGCTAACGGGGCCCAAAAAATTTTTTCGAAGGCCCCTAATTCTTCCTAACAAAATTCACTAATTTTGAGCAAATATTTTTTTTGGATGGATTTTTATGATTACTGTGGTCTGTTGTTTATATTTTATGCCTACAGAAATGCTTACGCATGTGCAAAAAACCTGCAAACTTTTTAACTTTTGTAAACATTGGCATCTATAGACGACAGCTGTAGCTGTTGAAACATAGCCTAGAATAAACTTGTTTGTTCATAACATGATAATATCTATATTATTCAATGACAATGACTGAACAGATAACTGTTAATATTTTTAGAAGCATGTATAGTTTTTGCATGGCTAGTCTAAAAAAGCTAGGGATATACCCTCCCTATTATTTCCAGGAGTGGCTGTGACTTAGATAGAGAGTCCTAAAGTATTTAATGCTTATTTTGAGCTACACAGACCCTAGGGTCCACTCCCACCAGACATACAACTCACTCCATCTAACATCCAATGGCTCCACACAGTACACCATCTCCCCAATTTTCTCACATAGGTTGGGTTAACCTGGGCTATATTAGCATTCACTAACCCATATTGAATCACTGCTAAATGGAATTGAACCCTGAACTCACACTATACTGTATTTTTAACTTGCCCCCCTGCCATGTTTAAGCATTTATGCACAAACATGGCTAGCATAGCTAATAACTAGAATGTTGACTTAATGAAAACAGCCGTATATAAGAGGGCTTTTTAAGTAAAATTTACCCTTTTTATCCAATAACTCCCGAACTTGCCAAAACTGTTCCCAAACTCATTCCAGAATTCAAAACAGTGCTTTCAATTTCGTTAACTCTGCCACAAAAAGGAAACCTTTGATGTAATACAGAATTGTGTGACATTATTAACTATATAATATAACGGTCAAATTGTATCAAATTTAAAAACTCTGACAGTTTATTTTCCATTATGTTTTCTGTCAAAGTTATGTGCATGACTTTACAGCGTAAGCAAGAATGTTTTGCTTTATATATTATCCAGTTTCTATAACTCTGTTACCATACTCTAGCCTTGACAGATGACAGACGCCAAAGGGATAATAAAAAAAGGTTTAAATCTCACATTACAATTACTTGTAGACAAGTTTTTCCTCTTATTAACGAGTTTTTATTAAATTGTTCAGTCATGAAAAGATACAAAAATTCTTGAAGTGGACAATGTACAAGTAAAAGTTTATATGATTTGCCTCTGACCACTGTATCTCTAAATTGAGAGGTTTCCTTGCTATTGTTGTGCAGTCAGTTTGAATTGGAAAAAATCTGTTGATTTGTTTTTTGACATAAAAATAAATGTTTTGAAACTATACTTCTGCATTGTCTGCAAATTTGGCTGATTTACCAGCAAATTGTTTTTATAGGGTGGTTTAAATCTGTTATCAGGTATCCCACTGGAACAATCACAAGACAGAAAAGTAACAATATTTCTGCCTTCCAGAAATACCATGCAAAGCGGTACGCACAATATGAGAAAATGGACAATATCTTTTGACACTAAGCAACGATGGGAAAATCCACTGATGGGCTGGGCATCCACGTAAGTTTAAAGTTGTTTGTAATTATTATCAGGGCCAACTTTAACAAACGTTTTAGTTACTATTTTTATATATAAATGAATTTTCTTAATTTTTGTAAAGCACGCACCTTATATATTTTGACTGGCATTTTCGAAGCTTTATTTCATCAGTTCCCATCACTTGTTAAGTGACAGTTCACCCTACTGCACCTTTTTTTCTATGACATTATTGTTAATGACCCTCTTTCAATCTGATCCAGACTGTGTTAGATCTAAACTCGAATTTTTCTGCATCAAGTCTGTCCCTATTATCTCCTGCGAAGTTTTTTGGGTCTACCTCTGGGCTTTTCATCATTCTGTGATGAAAATAAATGGTGCATGTGTTGTCTTTTCCAAACAGTTGTACTCAAAATTCTTGTTCGCATTTTCTTAGTTTATTTGTTTTGTTTTTTACAGTGGTGATCCGTTGTCGAACACTCAAGTCAAGTTTGGCTCAAGAGAAGCTGCTATAAATTACTGTGAAACCCACGGTACGTATTTCAATAATTTACTGGTACAATTCAGACGAAACCTGAAAACCTTGTGGAGATCGTATTTATCTAATACGAATTTGATAATCTTAATTAATGGTGAATAGATCTAAATTGCAATGCTAAATAACGCACTTTGTTTGGATAAAATAGCTTAGGCTAGCGGTGTAACATAAACTATTCAAGATGTATGTATATGTTCTCTTTTGTTAAAACTGTCGTTCATTTTTTAAATGTATTCTTGTTATAGGTTGGCAATACGAAATACAAGAACCTACTTTACCTACAACCCGTCCAAAATCATACGGATCAAATTTTTCTTGGAATAAACGAACGCGCACTTCTACGAAGTAGCCAACGACTTTATATGGCGCTAATTCTTGTATATTATTATTAGTATATAAATATATTGTTTATTTTTGCTCCTGCATTGACATTTAATTTTTTGCTACACCCCAGTCCTCCTACAGTCTTCGAATTTAAAAAATAAAAAATATAATTTGATTATTTATAATCGGGTCCAGTCCTAAATAAAATCGCGCCTGTCTGTTTTTTTTAAGAGAAAAAAATTGAATATGCGAAGGCTGGGCTGTCCTTAATTAATTCTTGGTTTGCCGTTTTCCGACTCGTAGTTTTGTTGCAGGGTCGGTCGGCAGATTATTTTTTTTACCTTTTCGTCAGACAAAAAAATACGATTTTACTGTCTACTCTGCTCTTCTGTTGAGCCTGTTGTTTTGATTCTTCATTTTCTTAGCGATTTAGCTATATTTTTAATTAACTATACTTATACTTTATGGAAAAATAATTTGAGTCGGTAATTTAACTGTTAGGGTCGGAAATCTGGGAAAATAAAAGAATGTTGAAAAATCCCGACCAAAGCTTTTTGTGGTCGGCGAGAAATTGCCGGTCGGTCGGTCGGAAAACGACAAACGAAAAATTTTTTAAGGACGGCCCTGGTGCAACAATTTTAAATGAGGATAACAAGTAAAATAAGTTGTTTTAGATTTCTTATACTTTTCTCAGTACGTATAAATGAAAAAAGAGAAAGAATTAACTGGAGTTCTCCTTTAATGATCTCAAAAGAGGTATTAACTAGACCACATATGAGTGTACCTTTTGAAATTTCTAAAGAGTTTTCTCCTAATTAAAAAAATTAATTCTTCTGAAAATTTTAAAAATTATGATTCGTAGAGGTTTATGTTCGCAAAATGCAACAATTTCGCGAATTTTTCCAAAAGTTTCTGTTCACGTACGTTTTTCCCCCTAAAGTACATAGTTACGGCTGAAAAAGGATTGATTGTTAGTAACACTTCATTTTGTCCTAAAGATTTGAACAAAAATCCTAAAATAAAGAACGGTTTATAACTTATTCTAGTGTTTACCAAAATTTGACCCCGAAACTTCCTTGATTCACCTCCTGTCGACTCTTTATTCTGAATTTTCTTTACTCACGATCTGTTGCAAATGTTGGTTAGATTTTACTTTGTTTTGGTGAGAGCGTTGAATGAGATACCAAGTTGTAAACACGTGCAGTCGCCATGCAAACGAGCTTCATCTGACACGTTCACGGTTTTTCTCTTACCAAAAGGATTTAGACTGACAAGAATGATATCTACGGTGGAGACCACACCATCAGTCGTGTTTTAGCAACTTTTTTTGATACAAAGCAAACATGGTTTTGTGATAATGTTAAAAAAATATTAAGACAACTTAAAAACATTTGTTTAACATAACGCGAAGTTACGAAAATTAATTCTTTTTTAGTACCTATTATGTTTGACGCACATTTGGTTTTGGTCGTGGAGAATTTTTTTAAATGCAGGTAGAGTTTTAAATTTATACAGTTGATAGTGTCCCCTCAATAAAGTTGCCTTTGTTTAACTTCTTATAACTTTTTCATTATAAAAATCTAATAAGCCAAAACACTTAAAAACAAAAAATATACGAAGCATGAATGTATTAACCAGATTCCAGCATTTTACGAATTCGGTGTCATCTTATGAAAGCGAAATTGAAACTAATTAAACCTTTTTAAATCAATATCTCTTTCATATCCACAGCCAATCTCGTCCTCAGGACATCTTGTTTCTTTTTTAACATCAAAACGGCGATACAAAGGTGTTCGTCTCGCCGTTCCGATATAAAAAAGAGACAACAGACGCTGGGAACGAGGTTGATTGCTATAGTTGCTATGATTACTATAGTTGCTATAGTTGCTAGGAAACTTTAAAACTAAGTGCAATTATTTTTTCTTACATAAAAAAACTGGTTTTTGAAAGGAGCGCCTGATATTTTCAGTATAGAAAAAAAAATTCAAGGTTTATGTCGACAAATAGGTGTCGAGGCTATTCGGGCTACACCAGTAAATATATATATACTATCTATTTCAGCTTCCTTTGCTTTACTAGATACCACTTCTAATTACATTTTGATTGGCAGCAAAAATAAAAAAGAGGTTTGTTTGTGTTTTAAAAAAAAATCATGGATGTACAAAGAATTCTTTTACACACTACGCAACTGTTCAGCAGCTTGTACAGTGTTTTATTTTAACAGAAGAGGAAATTTTACCTGGATAAAATAAGTTTTAGGCTCAATAGGATGGTTACGATTCCAATTAAGATTTATCAAACACTTTGGCCCCTATCGCAGCATAAAATGTTGACACAAACCTGTTAGTTCTATTGAGTAGTTATTACGGAAGACTTTGCAGCAACTGTTTCAATTTTAAGACTCACGAAAAAAGGACAGTTGTTGGGTATACTGAATGTACTACTGTACAGCTCAAAAATACAAAATGTATGTCTGCGGACTCTTTTTGAGAACTTACTCTAAAACTAAATGAATAGAACTCAAAATGTTAGAAATGATATCTGTAGATATCTTGTAGATATTTTGATACATTTGTTATTCAATTTTCAAGCGCCATCCTTTTTTCCAATATATATACCCAACAGTTTTTCTACTAAAAAAAAACATGTGTACTAGGGCGACATCAGGAAAAGCAGAAATGACGAAATAGCCCGAAGGTGATAGCACATTCGTTGGAGTATTGCCCGACAAAAGAAAGTGTTTTGAAAAACAAAGTATTTCATTACACTATGTCACTGTACCGCATATAGAAAATTTCCTGAGTACCTCTCACAAAAGTTTGCCCTCAAAAAATCGCTACTTTTCGTTGTTGTTTTTCATTTTTATCCTCAGATCACGTGGCGTGAGCACGAACTAGAGGACATGGGAACAAAATTGAATTCAATAAAGGTTGTCAATTGCTTATATTTAATGCTTTGAATTCAATTTATCTGCGTTTATCATTTTTCATAATAGCTTATCTCTAGAGGGTCATAATACCAAGCTAAATTAGATAAACGTACTCCATCGCTGGGCTTATAATTATAACTGGTTGGATTGATATATTAATATATTAAATTTTTGACAGATTACTAAAAGGCTGATCATATTAAACATAAGGTTTTAAAAAGGCTCCCAAATCTTTTGCTAAAAATAATATATTTCTTTATTTAGGACCTTAATAAATAATTGACCTGGTTAAAGATACAATTTGGCCATTGTTTCCAACCTCGTTCCCAAGACTTTATCTCTTTTTGACACTGGGAGGCAGAACACTGTCCTAACGTCAAAAAGTGTTAATATGCCCTGGGAACGTTGATTATTTTCATCACATACCTCTTAATTGCCTTATCCAATTTTAATTCTCGGGAAAATCTCTGCGATGAAGAGTGTAATACTCACTGTATAGGATGTGGAGCAACAAAGAAGATTTAACTTTGTTGTTATATGTACGTCAAATGCATTTTAATGATTTTTTTTTCTCTCTAGGTATAATTTAAAATTCAGTTCAAAAGTTATATCGATTATATAAACATATTCAGGATTTTTACTTCAATCGTAGAATTTGCGTATTTTAAATCACGGCGTAAAAATGCCGGCTACGACAAAGAGAGACTTTAATAAAGATTTCGAAAGAAGACTAAAGAATTTTAAATTTAGCGCCACAAAGCCAAAAATAACTGAATGGGAACGAACAAATATTGTGAACGATGTATACGATATTGAAATGCAACAACGATTTAAATCGTTAGAAGAACGATTAATGTTTCGAATGGAGGTATGGATCGATGTGTGTCGAATCGAAACGATACGGGACGGTGCATTAACGAGTGGTGCTGGTAAATTTCATAGTGCGAAACGTTTTCGAAAACAGGACGGAAAATTAATAAAAGTACGTTCGTTTAGTTTAGGTAAATTTTCAGCTAAATCTGTGGATGATGTCCGCGATATAAAAAATACATCTCAGAAGGAGAACCAACATGAACAAAAAGATCTACCTGGCCCTCTCAAAAAGAAGGTCCCCAAAGAAAGAGCGCTGAATATGTCTCCTGCTTATAGCACCAGCGATTTACTAGAACGGCGGCACCGAGAACCTGAACAGGTATTTAACGATGTTACGACAAAGTACGCTACGGCACCGAAACGGAAATTTCGATTCTTTCTTTTTGGTGGCAGTAAGAAAGATACTATTAAAAAAGAAAAGAATAAACGAAAACAAAACAGTAAGGAAGACAATACTGACAATAAAAACGGTGCGGAAAACAACAACTTATCGGGTAATCACCGGGTAACCGGGACACGCCCTTCTTTATTCGACATGGAATCTTTACGCGGTAGTGTTTCCGAAATAACTAAATTATCCATCAACGCAGACGGTTATGAAGAACACGAATACGACCCAAATCAAAAAGTAAAGAAGGGTTCTGGGGCGAGATATCATACAGTTGCGGGGATACCAAGTCAGGAAACTTTATTCAAAAGTCCGCACAACGATTCGTTCCGTACAAAGAAACATCAAGTCCACACGCCTGCTGCGCTACAAGGACCGCTTTTTTATAACCCGCAGCGAAAGGAAGCCGAGCTTGGTCAAATATAAAAGAGAAATAATGAAAGTATAACATAAATTAAAAAATAGCAAAGCCTTATTGACCCTATAATGATTTTACATGAATAAGAATACGATTGGAAATTTTGATCTGCTTTTTAGGTAAAAAAATTATCTTATCCAGTGAAACTTGTTAGGGTAGGATTGTTGCAAATTTACTCAAAGTTTAGTACTGGGAAAAATTCAATTTGCAAAATGCTTTACTGGTGGCATAGTTAAAGTATATTTAAGGTATGAGGTAAGAATAGTCCGACTCGTGAAACTGCTTGCTTGCTTGTTGCTAGAAAATATTGTAATAATTTTATTACGGACTCTAAAAAATATTTTTTGAAAATCTGTATTTCAATTTTATCCCCAGAGTTTCCTTTTGCATTCTCAAGATTAATATATTAATTGATATATTAATGCGACGTAGGATAGTTTACTTTTAAAACAAACTTCCTATAGGCATTGCTACAATCTTGGGCAATTTATAAAACGCTGGAAGAACACTAACATCTCTTCAGGCAACATATTAAAAAAAAACTTTCAAAAGGCAGCCGAACATTAAAAGCATTAACATTTGCACCACAATTTAGCCTAAAGTTTGATCGTTTTTGTTGTAAAAACTTTATGGCAGATAAAGTATAGTAATTTTTATACACTAAAACTTTCTGCTCTTCACCTTTTCAACATTTCGTTGCTATTTTGAAACAGATCTTAAAAGTTTTGGAAATTGTATTTGCGCCAGATATTTTAAAAGTTGTCGCCATTTTAAACATTCGCTGTTATCTTACAGATAAACTTCCTACCCAGGTATTCTTTAATAGTTAATTGTTAGTTAATTGTATTTATAAAAGAAATTAATAATTTAAATATTTATTTGTTTTTATATGCAAGACGATAACGAAAAGAACAAACGCACACAAACATCACTCTTATCTTCACCTACTTCAACAACACGAAAATACTATAATTTACATTTTCCCTGTTAATAAATTCTTTATTTATTTATTAACGTCCGGTTTATAATACCTAGGTAAAAAACAGCTCTTTAGCTTGGATTCGTTAAGTGAACTCCTCTCCTGAGTTTGATGCAGCTTTGCATGTGCGACAAATTTGGATTTTAGCGTCGGATCAATTGTGTAGACGGTAGAGCAATCATCCTGAAAGCGAGAAATTGTGTGTGTTTAAGTCCTACTCGATGTACTATCTTTAAAAGTAAGTTTATTACTATGTCACATACCATATGCACATATCACATATTACATTCACAAAGTATATCACATATATTCACAAAGTATGTCAAATATTATATTACTTAAAAACTCACTCTCCAAATATTTGTGTTTACGGTTCTTTATGTACCTTCTCGGTTAAAAATTCACTATTCGAATAGGGTTTTTAGTGCTCACATTCTTATGGGTGCCCTCTAGCTCAAAGCTTCGCTCTCTAAACGGAATGCCATCTCGCTAGAATTCGTTCTTCGAAAGGGTCGTTTGGTGCTTAGGTTCCTCATGTATACTCTCCCGCTTAAGTAGTCACTCTCCAAATGGGGCTCTTGCGCTAAGTTTTATATGGATGCAGTTTAATCGTCAAACTTTAAAGAAGTCAGTTATTTTATTTAGCTTTCAATTGCTGATCTTATGTCCATACCATGGTACTTTAAAAACTATTTATTCTGTGTTCACTTATGGAAGTCAATTTTGTCTCAAACGTTCGTTAGCCTGCTTTTTTAAGCCAAAACGATGCTCGGTTAGCGTTTTGAAAATAGATCGGCGGTGCTAAAATCATCATCTACACAGAGAGGCGAAGCATTGATTTAAAATGTTTCATTTCTTTCTTGTCGACTTATATTGTTCTTACTTTTTATCACGTGACTTTGTTTATGTACTGGCCGTTTTTGCTGCCATATATTTTGGAACTTTAGGTATAGCTTTGGTTATAGAGACGAAAGAGATAACACATTTCTTTTATTTATCAGCTTGTGTTTAATTTTATATTCCGCAGTCCTCAAAGTTACACAACAAGAGAACTCGAACAAGTTTTTCAATTGCTTGTGGTTACCATTTTAAAAATCCTAGCCTCCTTTTCAATGATTCCTGACGAAAGAATTCTTTTTGTTTACTGTCTTACTCATTGTGATGATAGGTACTTAGTAGATATCTTTCTTTTCTTTCGGTCTGACGCAATGACTGAAAAGTTGAAACCTTTGCCTAAAATAGCAAAATAACGCAGTACATAGCAAATTTTCTTTCATCGTTTGTTTAACTTCTCTTTTAACATACACTTCTAGAACTTCGATATCAACCTCATGGCTGTTCCATGTTACATCACACGAAAAAGTTCCAACTGATCTAATTTTTTGACTCAATTCGATTTAAAGGAAAGAATAAAACTAAGTTACTTTTATTTAATAAACCATGATGTTTCTGTACAAGGGGAAAGGAGAAGAAGTCAATTTTCAAAAATAAAAAAAATAAAATAAAATAATAATATAATTCGATATATGTTAGAAAATTTATACAAGTCACTACTCCTATTTCGCGAGGTTAGTTCTACAAAAATTCAGAAAGTGTCTCATACGAGCTACTAAAAAATTGTAGAAGCGACTAGTAATGGAAAACTATATCAAAGCTGTATTGAAAACAGGACATTTTGTTGAATCAACATTTTAATTTTCTAAGCTGTAGAAAAGAACAATCAGCAACAACAACAAGGTAAAGAATTCGTGTATATTTTTGTATATCTTTATACGTAGTATAAACAATTTGTTTACGTTATATCGTTTTCTTTAAGAACAACAACAACAAGATGCATTGTTCAATTCTCTGTATCTACAATTTTTTTTTATATTCTTCCTCAAATTTAATTGTCCAACATTTATTTGTTTCGCCTAACTTGGACTTCTATTGGATTGCGTTCGGGCTAAACCCTTCTGGCGTGTTTTCTAAAAAAGAAGATTTCTATATCAATCATACACGTATTTTAAATGAAATCGCGACTTTGTGCTAAAGATGCAGGAAGTAGGAATGCGAGGATATTTACGACAGGCCATGTCTCTTTATATTTTATTTACGCCGCCTCGGAAAGACGAAATTGAAAATGAAAAAAATTCTCAATCCCTAACAGAAAACATTCGATCAACCGCTCAATTTTCGTTAAAAAGAACTCAGCCTTAATATGCTAATTCTGTGTGTCTGTAACACGCAAATTAAATATGATATTGTTCGTATCCGTTACAAGGGCGCGCTTTTTTAACCTTTAATCAGCTCTCAAAAACATGTGGGGTATTTAAAGTTATGGTACTCCAAAATTTCTGGTCCGCAATTTTCATGAGTCGTCGTCTCAAAGCTAAAAAACAGCTAAAGTAAAGTAGCACATTCGCTAGGCTGTTTATTTTTATCCAGTTTTTATGCTTTTGCAAAATCCTTTGTTTTATTTAGCACTTTTGTGCAAAAGTCACGGGTAATTAAATTTAATTGTTCACTCAAGGAGTTGCTTTGTTATAAATAAGTACACGGGCAAAGTTACGTTTTTGTTGGTGGATTATGTTACGGAGTATTAAGTTCTACTATTTGTTACCTATTCTATGGCTGCCTTAAATAGTTTTTCATTCTAGCGAAGCCATTATCACAGTGTTTATTAATCGATAAAAATAAATACACATTTTCCTTTCCATGTCTGCTTAAGTTTTAAACTGTGGCCAATACTAGGGGTGGTCAATACATTTGATGTCACCAGCTTTTCTTCCTTTGCCAATAGTGTACAATACCTAAACTTATAAAATAAGTTCTGATAGACATACCATTGCATTTGTATTTCAAGTTGGAGAACACAACTTCTTTTTGTGAGAACACCAACACGCCTAACTGACCGCCCTTTATTTCAGCATTGGCGATGTAACCAGAATCAGCAATCTTTTGTTTACCTTCAAAGATTTTCACACTAAAAATAAAAAAAAAATTTCATCACGATCGCAAAACAAATGTACATTGTAAGCCTTCTTCCTCGCGAAAGTAAGCACTCACAAATTATAATTTTTCTTACAAGCGAAAGTGAATAAAAAAGGTTAAACAAGGGAAGAAAAATATCCCGACGTACTTTATTATTCCTAGTTTTGGTCGATGGGTAAGTTCCCACTTGTAAGCAGTCCTGGGCTTCCAACCTTTGATGGTAGGGTCAGTCCACAACACCCTCGTCTACGAGAAAAAAACACATGTTACAAAAATCAAAGCTGTCAAAAATTGTCTTAAGCTTGTCTTCCCTATTTTAAAACCTATTTTTCATAAAACGCTAACAAACACCGACGTATGAAAATAAACGAGTTTCCACCTGTCCTGGTTCACTTTTGGAGCTCCATAAAGCATTTCTCATTTCTTCACCAGGTCCAGTTTTAGATGACACCATCTATAAAAGAAAAGACAGTCGTTTTCATTCATGGCACCTGCTTTTTTATCGTTTTTGATCATCGTATTGCGTGTCTGGTTTCGAAAACGAAACTGATTATAATTTGTTCGGGTAAAGAGGAAGGCTTTTCAACTTCGTAATTTATTTCACGTTTTCTTTATAAGAGTACATATCGTTTTCATGTGTCATGACTTCCAGGCTTCAAATGAGTTTTTTAATCCAAAACATCGATAAAATATCAAGGAATTGTTTATACGACACTGCTTTTTGTTGTTTACAAACAAAAAATTAGGAACATTTATAAACTATTATAAATGGCAAAAAAGTTCCGACCTTCTGAAAGTCTTTTTGGAAGTTTCGTGTCCACCAATTTAAAAAAAACACAACATATTTCCATAAAACCTTTTGTGAATAAAAAGAAGACCCACCTTTAGCTGTAAGCCTGCATGGCCAACAGCTTTAAAGGGTTCCTCAAACCAGTACGTCTGTTTTTCTTTTTTCCACATGACTGTGTAAAATCGCTTGCTGTCTTGATACGAGAACACAAATCCTGCAAAGTCGTCGTCTTTATCGTCGTGGATATAAAACGTGCCGGAGAAATCCACGCCTTCGAACTTTTTTTCACCTTAAAATAAAATCAAAAAATAAAAATAAATAGAAAGAAAAAAAAAAATTACAAGAAGAACATAAAGCGCAGCACGAGAAATCCAACAAAAATTTTTTCTTACATTTACAAGAAAGAATAAAATTATAAGGTAGCAAGTTAAAATCTATCACTTTTCTCACATTTAACAACAGAATTCTCGCACGATAAAGGTAAGCCTGAATAACTTCCAAAAGTACCACGCCCTTTTACATGTTTTAAACACAGTGGCTGTTCATATGAGGAACGCAGCAACTCTCTCTATTTTATTCAATTCACTTTCCTGAATTTTATTTACACATGCGTTTTTGTCGCAATGTGACAACTGTGACAATTGTGCATACGCGTTTTTTTCCAAATTCATCCAACTGAGACGGGCTGGCGTGTTTATATATGAAAAAACCTTATTGCAATAAGGTCGGATACTCTGTTAAATTAAGTGTGCTTTCACATTAGTCATCTGAGTAAACATCTGGTTAAGTAAGTCAGCCTGGCTAATTCAGTAAACTTACTTTTATACGAACAGTTCCTGTGTGTAAATCATGTTTGCCTATCACAGAATATAGTTTAAGACAGACAGCATCACTGGTTTTACATCATTAAAGCACTGTCAAATCTTTACAAAAACTATTCCACTTTTATTTCCATTTCCTTTTAAAAACTTCGCATATAAAGTTTTTTCCACAATTATGCGCAGACGTTTAAAGTTTCAAACATGAAAAGGCAAACTGGGGCGCAGCACAGAGTGGTGAAAGGTTTTTCTTGGAATTTTAGAATTTAATAAAATGATAATGAAACAGTAGGTTTACCGATGGCAAGTCCAGGATCACTGTTTCGCCACTGTTTAATCTCAGCTCCCTGTCGACGAAATGAAAATATGCATGTCATAAGAAAAACAGATGGAATATGTGAGTAAGTGAAATAATGAATAGATAAAAAGAGAGAAAAAGAATGCATTTGTACTGAGATTATACCTCGGCTAAGATTTCCCATTCTGGATCCACTTGAGAGGTTCCTTTAGGGTCCAATCGGATATGAGTGTATTTTGTGAAATTAGTATTGTAGATGTCTGGATCATCTGGGCACACGTCTGTTATACCACCTCCATGGATGCTTTCGTCACATTTGTCACCGGCACCATCACCTTAACCGAGAACAAGAGATCGTGATCACATTGGCAACAAAAACAACTGAAAATACATGACTGTATCAGACATTTATGTAAGGATGCAAAGAAGTATTAACCATACCAAACCATTTTGTAAATAAAAACAATCATGCTGAGTCTAAGCGAATTACTGCTGATTGCTTGTCTGCAACTACAGGTCTAAGTAAAGGGCATTTTTACCCTCATTCGTTAACTACTTCAGTCTTCTTATTAAATAAATTACGACAGAAAGACACCAAACTTACCGTCACTGTCTTTCTGGTCTGGATTATATGTCAGTCTGCAGTTATCTACGCCATCTTTAATTCCATCATTATCATCATCGTCATCACATGCGTTTCCTAACATAATTTTATAAAGTAACATATACATAGAAACCGTAAGCGATTTGAACAAGTATACGCTTATTTCAATTTTTTTGGTTAAGGCTGTTCCACCCGAAGAGAAAATAAGTTCGCGAAGGCGTATCACAACACAAAACGAAACCAAAAACAAAGACAGCAGAAATAACGAAGGCCATGACGCCAGAGATAATTATCATACCTTTTCCATCTCCATCTTGATCCAACTGATTCGCATTTGGTACGTATTTACAATTGTCTTTATCGTCCTGGATACCATCCCTATCACTGAAATGGAATTGAATAAAATAAATCCTATTGTGCATAAAGGAAAATCAGAGTTGAAACGTTTCTCTCAACCACACGAAGAATTCATTTCAAGAGTTTAAAAAATACCACCAATAAATTGACTATTGTTTAGGTGTGACTTCAGTAAGTGATAATAAAATTTCAATAGCTATAGTAATTATATGAACAACTTACATATCGCTGTCCGTATCACATGCATCTCCGATTTTATCGAAATCCTTGTCTACCTAAAAAAATACTTTTCTTAGAACCGTGACAGTAATAAAAATGCAATCGATAAATCTCCAGAAACAAGAATTCAAATTAACAGTAACAAAGCTATAGCAAGCTAAAAACAAAGATAAAATCTCACTTGGTCAGGATTATACTGCATTTTACAATTATCACACGCGTTCCCCACATTATCTGAATCTACATCTTCTTGTAAGGGATTGGGCACAAGTCTGCAGTTATCCTGTTTGTCCGGAATACCTACAAGTTTAAAATCAATTTAATATTCAGGATTTTCTGAGTTTTCTTTGAGCAGTTCACTACTTCAGTGATTGACCGGGAGAAAGAAGAAAATTGCGGTACTAAATAAACAAAAAAGTTTTTGAATTTTTCTCGCTGGATTACATTTATCATTTTTTCCAGACAAGTTACTGACACGTTCACAAAAAAGGGAAACGAAGTAGCAAATTATTACAAAAAGGGCTTGGGTTGTAGTTTCAGTAATTTGGGTTAGTATTCAATTTACGTAACTCCTGCTAAAAAAGATTGTGTAAGCAAAGTTGTGATAATTCCAATTCTACCAAGTATTACAACCAACAGTTGACAGTAAAATTAAAACCAAAATTGATAAAAGTAATACCATCAGCGTCACTGTCCTTGCTACAGGCGTCACCAGTTTTATCATTATTAGTATCTATTTGATCTTTATTTTTTTTATTAGGGCAATTATCGCATTTATCACCAACACCATCACCGTCGGCGTCTTCTTGATCAGCGTTTGCTGTTGTTGGGCAGTTATCCTGCAATTTGATGATATGGCAAAAGTCACATAAGAAAAGTGAATGTCTTATTTGAAACATTACACCAAATACTTCACAATTTCTTGGTGTATTTTAGAAGAATTGTGAAGGTAAGTCTACTTGTGTATATAGACAGAAAGACTAACGTTCATTCCTCAAATACAATAACACCAACATTGAAAATACCTGTTAGAGAAATTTAAAGTTTCGTTGAGAAGAGAAATTTATTTTCAACTTCATAATGCCTAAGAAACTTACATCTTCATCGATAATTCCATCATTGTCATCGTCACTGTCACAAGCGTTACCCAATCCATCACCGTCAGCATCCTCTTGACCAGCATTTGGGAAAGTCCTGCAATTATCCTACAGCATAATTTTAAATACAGTGTTACTGTCCCCTTTTTCCAATTCAGCTACAACTGAAATTAATCAACTTTCCAATCCAACTGCAACTGTATTAATAGCTTTATGTCACAAATTTTCAAAGCAATTGCATTTTTTCGCATTTTGATAAGTATTACAAATTTTTCTATAAGGACCGTTCTGCACGTGGACTGGAATGAAGAAACTGATGATATTCATCGCCTTGGTCTGCCGCCCTATTTGTTGATCTTTTCATTTTGTCGGAAAAGATAAAACACCTAACAAAGGACACACATTATGGATTTAAAGTGATTTGTTTATGTTTCACCAAACCACGTAAAGTGCAAAACTTTTGGTCAAAGTGTTCGGGAGACATTTTTTAAAAACCTAAAACTCTCTGTCAGCAACACGTAACTCCGCCAGAATTTGATTATAATCACCTTTGTTTTTCCTATGCTTGAAGATTTCTCGTACCCAAAATCGTCTTTTTTTTGTTTTCTTTTAATTCTGTTTCTTAAAACCATAAAAATGACGCTCGAAGCAATCTTCTTCTTGTTTTGCTAGCAACCATGTTTGCAGAACAATTTCTTATTATGTCAAAAAGTCGACGAGGTGAATAAAAAAAAAAACAACTAGTGGGAACACATCGGCGATAAGTGTTGGGCGATGAAATTTGGACGATAAACTATATGAGCGATGAGAGCTCATCGCCTCAGTGGAAACTAAGCTTTAGGCATTTTCAAATTGAAGTTGGATTCCACTGAAAGAAAGTGAAAATTTGAAAAAAAATGCAATATCACCTTTCGGCATGCCTTTCCTTCACATTGCAATTCTTCATCTGGGATGCCATCGCTGTCACTGTCTTTTCCACATTGATCCCCATTTCCAGCAAATCCGTTCTTGCACTAAAAAGAGGGGCATACGCCGGGTTGCAATAAAAACAAACAAGCAACAAACAGTAGCGACATTTGTCTAAAAAGCAATATAGCATTCTAAATTAGGATTTTAACACCACTTGTATATAGGATATATAGGCACTGGAATTGAAATGACTCAACTTACTTCACATTTATACGTTTTCCTTGCTTCACTGAGTACATTGCATTTTGCATCAGCAGAACATTTGTCTGCTGAACATATGGTGACATTTAATTTACCAGGTCCAGTTGCGCTGCAAATTGCACATTCGTTTAACCACTGGGTAATCTTGGCCATCTCCCTAACCTAAATATTTTAGAAATAAAAAAAAAGGAAAAAGATGTAATTTATTTTCAGCAGAAAGAAAAATAAAATTGATTGAAATGCTTTTTTTCCTGCGTATGTAACTTATAAGATTTCAAACCTGTTCTGCCATTTGAAATTGGACGTTTTTCATGTTAAGCGAAAGTTGCTCCATTTCATATGAAGCGACAGCATTTGGATCTTGATATGCCTTCATTGCTAAAATGGTGAAGAGTTTTTTTCAACTTTTAATTATCAGCTAATTGTAAAACTGAAATTTTTACTCTTATGACTTTTGAGCAATAATTCCTGCACTGAATATAATTTCGTAGATATAGGGATATAAATGTGTAGTTACTTACACGTTGCTTCAATTTCAACATAAAAGCATTGCTTCTTGTTCACATACCAATCAATTTTTCGGTTGAAAACTACTTTAATTTCTTGAATGCCACCCTAAATTGCATATGAATTATAAATTAACCTTTTACAGCTTCCACCAGTTTCTCATGCAGCATGTTTATAGAGGCAGCTCTTTCGAAAAAACGTGATGGAATAAAATTTAGTTTGCAGTTCATATATGACTTGTTAGAATATAAAAATCAGGTACAGATCTCCTTAATCACAATAAAATAAAAACATGCAATTTAACCAATTCAAATTACTTTAAGTACTAAATATGCGTATAAAAAACTTACTAAAAATTTCATTGCATCTTTTCCTATTTTGTTTTTTATTTGGCCAATTCTCAACTCTGAAATCAGTCCATCTTCGATTAAGGAGAATTTCAATGACATCGAAAACTTCTGCTGTTCAATGAACTCACAATCAATATACAAGTCAACAGTTGGTGCATTTGTATCAAACTTTTGGAAGTGTAGAATAATATGGTGCCATTTCCCTTGCTTGACTGGCACATGTTTAAAAACAACATGACCTTTACCATCCGATGAATGTGATTTGATTCCAATTTTTCTTTCACGTACATCCATCCATACCAAGAACTTGTGTTTGCCTCTCTTTGTTTGAACAGAAATTAAGGAGGTCGTTGTCTGCTTATCATTTCGAACGTTTACAACAACAAAAAACTCTTTGTGCCGAATCACCTCATTCACAAATTCTTTTGTAATGAAAGGATCTGCCAACAGTTCGTTGCTGCTTACAAATAATTGGAAAGCTCTATATCGACCATCTATACTTTCAACACCAGATAAACTGTCATCAATTTTTACCGCAGACAATAGATCAATTTCTACAAGGCAAAAATAAATAAATGTTGTAATACAATTCTATCGATTTTAGTTTTAATTATTGATAATCAGCAAGGAACTATTTACAATGTGACTTTATTTCTTGTAACAGTTTATGGATTTGCTTAAAACAGAAATTACAAGATCTAAAAAACCCACATAATTTCAATGAGTATGAACAAATATGAAAAATACTTCGCTATTTCTTACTATACTATACTTTATTCTGCAACAATCCTCTTTCATGTTTTCCCTTTTATTGGGGTTTTGCTGACATTCCTCCCCAGAGCGCTTAAGGACATTGCGCTGGAGGGTTTTTTTCTTTTTTTTAACGGACAAAAAGTGTTGTGTAAAACAGGTTATTCAATATTACTCCGTCGACATCAAAAAAAAATTGGAAAGAAATCTGTTCTTAGATTAAAGAAAAAATTTGTCAATAAGTTCTGCCCTGTCAACAACTACATATTATTTCAACGGTGTAGTAAAAGAAGAAGTTCAAAAATTCATGTCGAACGCGATGGCGACATCATGATGGGCCCAAATTGGTCCAGAAATGAAAAAGGCTGTTCTTGAAACTTGGCACACAGCCCCGCATCAGTTTGGAATAAATGGTTTGTAATCAATAAAATTGTTTACACCTACTGAAGCCTTCACTCTTGCCAGGAGGTTTTATATTCTAATTCTAGTTCTCCTCAGAGTTCCGGAAACGCGTTTGAGCGAAATTAGTTACAATGAATATTCTTTTATAATCCTTTTATAACTGCGCATGGTTTGTTTTTATGGGGGTTTACCCTGAAGTTATTTAAATCTAAGTTGTTTGTTTTTTTACCTGTTATAACACCCTTTAATAATATTATGTTAATATACCCAAACTGTTCTATTTCTATTCGGAAAAGACTGGCATGAACAGAAGGTCGCTCTCAAACGGCGAATTAAAATTAAGTTTACTGCAATAAAATCATCGTATTCCAATTTGTTTTCATTCTTTCAACGAGATTTTTCAAACTAACAATTTTCCCGACATGAGTACCTCATTAACCAAGCTACATGCTTTGTGTTGCCACGTTGGGTTCACAGACAATTTAAATAAACCTCAACCAAAAAATTACACGAGGGCTTAAATTATCCGCACCCTCATTTACCAAAGCAATGAAGTAACTTGTGACTCTACGACAGTTGGCAAAAAAAATGTGTTGGAAAAGGTTACTGAAATTTAGAAAACCGTTGAAGATTATTCCGAATTGCATGCTAATTTAATTGATTACAATTTTAATATTGTGATTTTAAAATAATATTCAACGTTATTAAATTGAAGTACATAATTTTTTTATGTCAATCGGACATGGGAAAGTTCTGTTTGGGTTGTATTTTTAACACGAATATTGCATGTAGAAGTCAAAAAAAAAAATGTTGCCTGAATCCCAATGTCAACACACAAATGATAAACAAATAATTGAAAAAAAATTTTAATTTCTTACAAGTAAATAAATCACACGTCATTTTCTAAAAATAACTTTCTGACTCATAAGCGATCATGAAACTGTCAACAGAACTATGTCGCATGTTTTGTCTGTTCCAAATTTCACATCCACAAATATTTTTTGAAAAATATTTTAAAAAGAAATTTTTTTTCTAAAAGACAATTTCTTTTATTGTTTTTAAGAGGAGGCAAGGCGATGAATAACCACAACTATTTGGACACTTGGAAATTATGTTAATGACAGAAAACATATATTTTTTATGACAAAGGAATGGAAATAAAAACAAAGAGAAAATCTTTCTTTGATGACGAAAATTATTTACCCTTCCACAAGTGTAATAAAACCACGCTTTGAATAGTTTGATTTTCTACACTGAAAGCTGCAATAGAGGAGATGCTTGTGAAAATTTCTTACTCAAGGAAAACGCTAAAGGTTACTGTAAATGAAACAAATTTGTTTTTTAAGTTTTTTGCAAAAAATTCATGACATATAGAAGAAAAAAAATTCTCTTTCGAATGACAATTTTATATTCCATGAAAATATTTGGAACATCCCTTTTTTCTGGAAAAAGCCTTTTCAGAGGTGTTATATCCTTCACACCTTCGGGAAAATTTGTACAAAATGAGTTGAGCATATTTTTTGTAAACATTATACATGGTATGAAACTTCCGTATAAATATATGCATGATGATACTCTTTAGATAGTTTACTTTCACCAAAAGGCGGTGGTATCCGATTAATCGAATTCGATTAATTGGATCGCGTATCACCGCCTTAAGGAGTATGCATATGAGCTGTCTTTTGTAACCCTGACTTCTGTCTATTAATAATTCTGAACGCGTGCACGCATCATATTCACCATAAAGAAAAACTTCCATCATCTTTCTGCATACTCAGTTCACACATTTTCGTAACACCTACGAAAATCAAATATCTGGTTAGTAAATTTTCGCATACATTTACGTTTGTGGTCTCTATTTCCAAAAGCTCCCTATTGGCTCATTGAAATCTTCGGTAATGGAAAGCTGAATAAATTATGCACAAAAGGTTCCCGGATTTTTTTGTATAAGTTACTGATTAGCGAATTATGACAACAGAAAAAAAAAAATATGCATTTTTTTGAATGATTATATATAATAACAAATAATTTGATAACGACGTTATTAGAAAAAAAAAACCGGGAACCTTTTTGAATTTAATTTATGCTGAATATAATGGTGCAAAAACGAGAAGTCTGACACCACGCGTTCGGAAACAGAAGCCATTTTAAAACGTACGGTAAAAAAAATGGTGTGTGTTTATTTCATTATATTTTTTTTTTTGGAAAATTAACATCTCACGAAAATAACACCATGAAATAAGTATTTTATCAAGCATTCAGAAAGAAAATCAAACAAAATTTGAGGAGGGAAACACTTGATATATTAATTCTTATAACATAATAAGAACCAAGCTATTTCTTGAACGTATTGAAGAAAGTAGAATTTTATAAGAAATATATAAAAAATTTTTTTAGAAATGTTAAATCGGAACTGAATCTGTCATGTTGGTTTCTCCTTTCATAAGCGATCTCTTTGTTTCCGGATGAGTGAAATGTCTGTAAACACTAAAACTCTTTCAGTTGTTTCCTTTTTCATAATCTTTATTTGATATTTTTTATATTTGATAGTTTTTTAAGCTTCGACTATTTATGAGCTCCTTTATTTCTGAGAAATGTTTACAAAAAGTATACATTAATAGATGAAGAAAAATTATCTGTACTTTTTGAGCGTTCAAGGTACAAAAAGACAATACAATTGCAGTGAAAAAAAAGTTATTTTCTTAAATTGTTAAGTGTGATATTACCTGCCAAGTCATATGCGCAGGATTTTGCTTCAATTACTAAAGCTATGGATAACACGGATCTACAATGTTATTTTTAATCTGATACAGCAGTTTGATGTTTGTGGTGGCACAATTCTCTGATCACCTTTAGAGATTTACTTTTTAAATTAAAGCGAAGGGCACAGTTATATTTTTTAAAAAAAGTTAACCTGTGTTTATGAAGGTGTCGAAGGTTTAAACAGTGGATCGTCTAACAATTAAAGGACAAGAAATTTGACGAACATTTTCTGCCATTCACGTCAAATTTTCAGCAGATTGTAGTGTTAAGTGTTTTTGTAAAAATATATTATTTCATCACAACGCTTATATGTTGAAGGTTGAACATTTTCAATGCATTTCACTCGTCATTGAATTACCGCACAAATTTCGCAAGACAAAGTTTTTGACAAGGAAAACCACCGATATTTATTTAAATTTCGGTTTAGTCATCCAACAAGAAGTTTTACCTAAAGGATTAACGAGGCTTTTCTTGGTAAATTAAACGGCGTTATTTAAGCCGATTTTAATTAATCTTATTTCTTACAAGTGCCGCTTAACTTCACACGTGGGTAGGTGATTTTTCTCTAATGTAAGTTATGCGGTGTATCAAAAAACACTACTCGCCGACTGCTCGAGATAAGATTAAAGGTGATATAATCATACGCATGTTTTACTAATCTCCTTTTAAACACAGAACAAACACAAACAATATATACACAAATATACAACATCGCATTATATGAGAAAAGAAAATATAGAAGACACGAACAAACGTTAGCTATGAAATACTGTGTCCTTCATAAATCATTCCCGCTCTTCGTTAACGGATGTTGTTGTTGTACCGGCTGGGTATAAAAAAACATTGTGTTTTGAAGAGAATGGAGCTTTTGTCCAAATTTGCAGACATAATTGTCAAATTAAAAGTGCTTTCAATTTCATGCATGCAAAATGCTTTTAGCTTGTTAAACAACATTAAACCGGGACGACTCCCAGTTCGACAATAAAGTTGGTGCGACTAATCAAGATTTTTGGTCGTTTAAAATTCCCAAATTAATGTAAAAGCGACTTCAAAATAATAAATTAATTCTATTCATTTGAATAAAATCACTATTGGCAATCAACCCAAATTTGAAAGTAATAGGTATCAAAAAGAGACGCTTTTTTGCAAGCGTTTTACATATTCGATGTCTTGTAAACAAACAATAAACCCGTTTGATGTACGTTGATATAACATGTCAACATAAACATGCGCCAAAGGCATAAAGAAAAATAAACATTAATACATACAGGAACACTTACCGTAACAGAAAATATTAGATACAGCGAACAACCCAACCAATAGGATAACTTTATCCATACTCATCTTGCTCTTCAAAAACACCCAAGTACTTTGTCGCTTGTTGTTTTATTCTATAATCTTATTTCAAGAATAATCTTAAAATTTCTAACAGTGGTTTTTAACAGTCGACCTTGTATAAATTTATGTTATTTATAAATGTACATGTTGCAGATCAGAAGTGAATATAAAATTAAACATATAAAAAAAGAGAGAATGAACTTGTAAGTAAAATATTACAACTACGAAAAAACTTTTTGAGACACGTAACGATAGATTCTCCTAATTCAAAATTTCAAATTGTTCGTAACATCGTCGCTACAGTGAATTATAGGTGTCCTTACTCACCGCCCACTCTGTAAAGCGAATATATACCATAAGAAAATGAAATAACTTTGGACAATATTTTAGGCGTCCTTAAAAAAACAAATAAACGAACAATACATTCCTTCGTACTTCTAACAACCTAAATAATATTATTCCTCCCCAAAACAATATTTTTAAATCAAACAAGTTATTGGGAGAGATTGTTTCCTAACATTTGTCATAGCGTCACGGTTTTTTATTATTATTTCCATGTCAACTTTTTGTTATGTCAACATGAAATACGGACCGAAAACAAAGAAAGAACAAAAAAAGAATGAAGATATTCAGAAGCGACAGAAACAAGACTCGTCCAACTTTATGCGCGATTGATAATGTTCTACGCGTATTCTAAACCTTTCATATAAACACCAGCTAATAGCTAATTACTCGTTAAAACGTTTAACCTTGTAGGTTGAATACAAGGAGGACTGGTAACATTGTGAAACGCTTCTCCATGGTAACTTAATATTATTTTACAACATACTTACAACGTAAAACTCTAAATAAAACGGCGGAGTACAAGCAGGCACGCAACTGCGAAATTAACATCGTAAAAAGGTGATAGAATATTATAGGATATAGTTACATCTTGACCTATTGAAGTCCAATTAGGTGAAGATGGCAGTCTAGAGCATCATCATAAAAAGCTACGTTCGTGCCATAATGTTAATTTAAAGAAATATGTTTCACGGTATAATGCGATATCTCAAAAATTAAAACATGAATATTCGTGACTGGATAACAAACTTATCGACAAGCAATAATACTTGACTTATTCACAACGTAAAATGTTTGGAGTACAAGTCTTGAAAAAAACAAGCACGACCGTTCTTAAGAAACTTAAGAATTAATAATAATAATAATAATAATAATAATAATAATAATAATAATAATAATAATAATAATAATAATAATAATAATAATAATAATAATAATAATAATAATAATAATAATAATAATAATAATAATAATAATAATAATAATAATAATAATAATAATAATAATAATAATAATAATAATAATAATAATAATAATAATAATAATAATAATAATAATAATAATAATAATAATAATAATAATAATAATAATAATAATAACTTACTGGGACGTTATAAAAGTTGCGTATTCAGCCATTTTCTTTGGACCACGAAAATTTAATGGAAAAACAGGAAAATTGTCCAAAATAAACGAACAACATGGTCATTGATCAGTACATGGCGCCTTGGAAGGAAGCATTCAGGTTGTGAAATTTAATGAATGCCCAGTTTCGATGTGTTGAGGTTTCCTAATACTTCATAAGTCATGACACTCGCGTTTAATACAAAATGAACATTAATACTTTTCTAACTTTTTTCTGGAGTATATGACATTCTGTCAAAATACATTATCATTGGAAACACACGCTTCTCAGTCATTGAAGCAAATCAAATTTTTCAAATTTTTTGAAGTCATTTTTTAGTTCTAATCTACATCTGGGCGCTGTGTTTCTTTTCTGTACATAGGTTGGAAGAAGTGTAATAAAAATCTTGTTCTTTTTTTATCAGGACTATTTACAAGCTTTTAATCAAAAACAAAAAAGCAAATAAGAATTAATAAACAATAAACGCCCTTTAACCCGCCCTTATATTTAAATGCCATTGTAAACGCCAATTTTAAACAACAGCCCTATTAAAAATATATCAACACATGCCTTTCTGTCATCAGTTCGCCTAGCTAATACAGAGAAAAAAATTCAAATTGTCAGATAAAGAGGGGGTTAGCAAAGAAATGAACTTTATGTACATGTAATAATAATGATATTTCTGATATTTGATAAAAGGACAAATATAGTTACAGCTTTGTCATCATTACTGATAATGCTTCCCATTTTAATTTTTGTAACGCCCAAACGCTAAAACATTTCATTTTCAGAACGCATACGAGCTTTAATCTTATGCGAATGTGCAGTAACAGTCTTTTAATAATATTAAATAAAGTTTGTGTATAACCACAAAAAGGGGCACGGTCTTCATGTAGACAACACGAAACAAAATAAACACTTTAATCGTTATTAATAGCAAATCACTTACCGTACTTTAAGACACGCGCTTATTTTGGCAGGTTTTACTCAGGGAAAGTTATTTATAGCATAACTCTTCTCTCATTGAGGATAGTTTTGGCCTGTTAGCACTAATAAGACTAACATGTACCTCACCATATACGTGTTGAAGTGTTCTCTAGATTATAAACCCTGTTTTTAGAGAGGTCACTCTTCTCCTAATCTTTTTAATCAAAATGCTACCCACACACAAACAGTCAATAAAAAAGGCTTCTCTCTGTATCAGCTCTTTCAAAACTTGCTACTCCCATGACTTCCCCTATTTTAGTATAAAAACTGACTGAGAAAAGTATTTTTCGAGCGGGGATTTACTTTAAAAAAGCGTAATAGGTAGTATTTATAAGCGCTGGTGAAAACAGAGTCTTATGCTACTCATTATATTTCATCAGAGAATTTGTTCGAAGCCTATATGTTATCATTGTCCGAGACCCAATGACGGAAAAAATATCATATATATAAATATCATAATAGAAGAAAGACACAATACAGTCACACCTCTTTATGGTGAGCATTTGTTATAGAAAATATATCTCTGAACAGATGAAATGACAGACAAACTTTTGTAAAAGAAGCTCTATGTAGAGGATACGTTATGCACGTTATGGCAGACGCGCATTTAAAGTCCCAATTTACACTGAGATCTGACCTCTCTAAAAAGCTGACACGCCCAGCAATAAGACATATAAAAAAATTCAAATTCAAAGACCGTTTCTACATTTTGTTTGCGGATTCTTTGGTTTTGTTATTCTATTTTTTAGCCAGTTTATGACTTTTTCAAGCCTATAAAAATGAAGGCTCGTAGGGATGTTTTACCTTCCGGAATGAAAGATAGCATAATATATTGTCTCCAGGTTCTTTCTTCGGCAAAACTCTCCTCACTTGGCCCCCTGTAAAGTCGATTTTACTGCACACTAACATCCAAGAGGAGGGTATTGAAGCTAATTTGGGAAGAAATTCTATGTACAGAACTCTCTACACTCTACACTTTCTTAGGTCTTGAAATTTCCAATAATCAATGCAACACTGTTCTTGATTCTCTTCTGAAGACTATTTGCATTCTAGATTACAAGCAAGTGAAATTGTTCAATAAATTAAATGCATTGCTGATTCAATAAAAAGAGCAATTGGAATATTCCTCTACACTCAAATTAGACATTTGTGCGCTACAATAGATTCGACTCCCGCTATATGTAATTCACAATTGCTAAATGTGTTCTACAATAAAGATGAAAATAAATCATATTTCTAGAACCCACGTGATGTATCCCACTCTTTATGAAGACTAGGTTATGTTTTATTATTAAGATTATACGACAAAGTAAATCCTCTGATATGGAGGTGTTATGAAATTAACATTAATTTTTAACTAGGCGCAAATTTTGTGTAGTTTGAGTTTTAAAAGAACTGGTTTACGCGCAGATCAATTGCAGCGAAAAAAGAGACATTTCCAAACAGACGATTTAACCATTGGATAGCACAGCACTTTTGTTATGTAACAGAGAATTTGTGAACTATGTATTAGGGATTTTTAGTTACTTTCGTGTATGATCTACATTACCGACTTTCATACAGCGCAGTCTGGGCACTAGTAAAGCGCGTAGGGACAAATTTTTTCATAATGGTAGCGCAACTAGAAAAAAACAACAACATTAACAGAAAATTTAAATTGCAACTTTACCAATACACCATTCTCCGATTTCAGCTTGTTCTGTAAAATACATAATTAACGCGTGGGGCCTCGGCACTAATCTACATTTTCGTATGTAAACAAAGCGTGTTCAACAGTCGACTTACAGTCTTCGAATATAAAACATGGCTAGACATTGTGCTTTTTCTGGATGTGGGAATGAAGATTATGCACTGGAAAGATGGAGAAGCTCACACACATGTTCCACAACTCAGACTGGCGTTACACATCCACCTAACCATTCTCATATCATTCCTTTCTAAACGGTCAAGATCTTCCTGCTTCACTGCCCATGTCTCACTACCGTACAACATAACACTTCTTACACAGGCCTCATACAACCTACCTTTTACCTCAATTGACAGGACTCTGCTAGTCAACAAAGGAAGTAACTCTCTGAACTTTTTCCAAGCAGAACCTATCCTGCAAGTAACACTTCTTCCAACACCCCTTCACTGCCCAACATATCACCTAAGTAACAGAAGTTCTCAACTATCTCTAACGAGCCACTGTTGTACATCATTAAAGCCGGAAATACTTCATTCTCTATAATCTCACCTTTGCAACGCTTGCATACAAACTGAATGTCAGTTCTTAACCCTCCACTAATACTACTGCACTTCTTATGTACCCAATGCTTGCAAGTCTGACAAAAAATTGAGTTACTACCAACGTATGGCTACTACCAACGTATCGTTACTACCAACGTATCGCTTTTAGATAATCACGTAATTAAGACAATAAGCTCCTACATATGCAGTTGTGGCATTTTTAATAACATTTTGTCCAAATTTGACAATGGCCTTTGATGATTATCCATATCTTGATTCTTTCAGCTTGATATTGGATTATCCATTTTTTCTACTTTCGCTACAATTAGCTAGCCCTAATTCATGTTTGGTTGTCCTTCTTGTTTACCCTTGTTCTAGGTAGCTAGCCATAGCCAAGCATACATTTTACATTGGTGGTTTCATTCATCTAGCTATATTTAATTTATACCTTGAAGGTTGATTATAACGAAAAGATGTGTTATGTATACTTTAACAAGTACTTCAGTCCATGCTCACTTTCACAGGCCACATAGCTAAAAATAGCCTTTGTATGATATCCAACTTTGAACTTTGTAAAAGTTAATAACTGTAGGTTGTTCTTACTTGAAGCTTTGTAATAAAGTTAATATACCGCTGAGAGGACTAGCTGCACCATATCAACACATTATTTAAAAGTTAGACGTTAGTATAATATGCAAAGAATTAGGAGAACGTTACACATTTCTGCCTTTGTCCTTATGACACAAATAATTCTTTGTGAGAAAGTGACCGAGAAACTTGACTGGGCTATCGAGTCAAACAAAAACAGGCTAAAATTTGTCCCACAAGCGCGTTACGAAATTCGGTAATATTGAATTTGTATTCTTGCCTCTTGACTTACGCAAAAGTACCAAAAATATCATCATATGTGCTAAATAAATGGACCTGCTATATCTTTTTCTTATATTAGAGCACTAGAGGTTGTCCTGTCACTAAAAGTATTTTTGAATGTTTTGTAAATATAAAATTGAAAAAGCAACCTATTTAATTTTTTATTGTTCTTCTTTTTTTGTTGGTTTTTTTTTACTTTTTTTTAAGCAATACGAACTTTTATCTCAGATTCAACGTTGCTTAAGTTCTTGTATTGTAATTATGTTGTTTATGAATCCATGAAGACGAAAATAATTGCAAGGTGAAAGTTCTTCGTGTTTGATTTTATTCTTAAAGGTAGGAGGGCGTTGACTGCGCTCTTGGGATATCTTATTCCAGTCAAATTTGAATCAAACTTGCCACACATATAGTACGTCAAGAAACAAAATGGCATCAATAAATTTTTTCTTATGTCAGCACTTTTTCTGTGACGTCATCGGAAGCTTGAAATTTGTCTAATACACCACTCTTTGCTTAAAATTCAATTACTTTCGTCCCAGAGCGAATTTTTACATTCTGTTTAAAGTTTCTGACATCCAAATAAAAGTTATTTAACATATTTTCCGGTTTTACATAGTTCGCATGAATAAAGACCAAAAATTGCCCGAAAATCCGTTTTTTCCGGTTTTCGGGTACGTAACCAAAATTTTCAGGAAGATACCCTTCGACGAAAAAGTTGTCTTGTAAGTTATAAGGATAATCCTATCGAAAATTATAATCTTTTCCGATTATAAGTATTTCACAGAGATTTCTAGGGGTAGTTTCGAGTAATAGCCAATATCTAAAGCTCTGAGAGGTATGGTATTTGATTGATGCATATGGTATATGAAAACTAAAGTGATTGTAAAACTTTAACCACTGAGGGTCAAGTCATTTTACTGGTTCTCATAAAGAGCGCGAAATATTTTGAGAAATATTTGGTATTAAGTTGGTGTTTCTTATTTGTATTTGTATATATTTTTTATTTCGCCCTAGTAGTAGTAGTAGTAGCAGGAGTAGTAGTACTTATCTATCATATGAACCTACCAAAGTTAATAACTGAGGCTTTTAATGACTCGAATTTTAAAGAAATCGAGAAAAAGTCACAAATAAGAATCAACTTTACTCATTAAAAATACAGCAAATAAAATTCCATATTCCACCAAACACCTTACTTCTACTCCCGAGTCCCGAGTAACATAATCTGAAACAGCCTCAATCCGTCGTTAAATATGGCGTGTATTAGTTTGTTTTAAAATTTTACACGAAGAAGGTTTGTCCATCCCAGCATTACTATTTTCTGTTAAACACTGCTTCTTTGTAAATATACAGCACTGCTTCTTTGTAAGTTTGATTGATTTCAACATCGGTTTATGCTGACGTTAAAATTAGAAGAGAATGATAGCTAAGTTGTGCACTCCTCCACAATGTCTATAATATTAATTAATTATAATTAATATTATATATGGTTACAAATTTTCCTGTGATTATAGCCTAGTTAACTAAGCTTTCTTTGAGGATATCAAATTAAGTTTCTCTCAAAAAAAAGCTTGGACGCAAACAAATGTCACAGAAAATTCCTAAAATTCAAATCCACCTCATAGCAAACCCTGAATTACAAAAAACCAATGAGCACAAAATCAGCGTGGTCACATCTTACCCTTTAATAATACAAGAATTAATTATATTTGTTCGAGTAAGTGAGACCATTCGCGCTCAAAACAAAGGATTTTCCGATATTGAGCATTCGAGAAATAGCAATAGAATAGAATTAACCAATCAAAAAGCGCGGTCAGAATACGCTGAAAAATCGTTTGATACATAGCGTAATTTTTCCCACCTTAACTATTCCAATTTCTTGGCAGTAAGATACAATTATGCTGGGTCACCTGGCTACTGCGATTGGCGTGTTAAATCTGGTGCTAATAAGAGGGGTAAATTAGATTGCGTACGTGTACAACTAGGTCGCAACGTAAACGTGTAGATAAAAGTGGATGGGTCACGTTTTAGTGACGAAGGTAGAAAATTAGGTTTTGATGCTCTGGTATGGCTAACAGCGCACTCTCTAAACAGTGATTTTAGAAATTTATCAATCAATGAAATGACTTAATATTTCTTTCTCTTTCATAAAAAAACCCTAACAATTATGAAAGAATATGCTAAAATTTAAATAAAATCAGCCTCAGTAAATCGTCCAAATTGATTGCATTTAATAACCGGTCAATCCTCTTGTAAAATGATATTTAAAAAATATCTTTTATTTTATTTAGCTACTTCCTGCAGGATTATGAAAACGGATTTATTCAATATACAACCGAAATAATCCGATGATGAGACAGAAACAGGGATAAGCAGCGGCAACAACTGCAACAAGAACAACAAAAAAGAAAGAAAAAAAATGAAGACATTATACAAAGTACAATATGTTTTTATTTTGCGCCTTAGACAAACATGCCTCTATTTTTTTGTGGCATAAATATTTTTAAATGGAGGGTTCCCAGTTGCCAATTTATCAAATCCCCACCGCTTCTACTAATTTTCTCCCAATAAGCCCCCTACGTCGAACGACATTCTAAGAGATAAGCCCCCGAGGCTTATTTAGTAGTTACAGTAACTTTAAGTAAGATGAGCAGGTTAGGGAGCACTTATTTTAGTGTTGGCCATGTACACGGATTTACGTACACGTTAGTTTGTATGGACCGAAAGGCAAACAGAATTATCTGCAGATAATATATCAACATAAGTGAACGTGTTTGGGGGTGATCATTTGAACTTACTCCTTAATGAGGAATATGAAGTAAGTTTCGGTAGTTTCCAATGAAATATCTCCTTACTTAAAAACAGCCGTTGCTTTTTAATTTTGCTCATAGGACCTTATAACTTTTTAAGAGCGAAGTTAGATTTTGTATTAAAAAAAAATTAATCGTGTTGCATTTTAGCGACAGAAGATGTCCCCAAAAGAGTATGTTCACATGGTGCTTGCGTGTTGGTTATAATTAGAGATTTTACTTCGGATAAATTTAGAGTCTTTAAAACCACAAACTTAAGTTGGCAATAAAAATACAAGGGTTTTGTTATGTGTTTTTCAAAGGTATTTGTTAACATCCGGTGACTAATCGCTCATGACAATTGAGCGGAGACATAAACATACTTTTTATTGTTTTAAAACATGTATTTTAAATGTACTGGTGTTTTTATGTGTAAAAAATTATATGTGTACAGTGCACATTTCCATCAATGAAGTGTTTTTACTAGCATGTAGTTAAATGGGAGGGTGTCCATGTGATTTCGCACGCTTTATAAATATAATACCAAGTTAGAACATTAGAATGACTGTGAATGAGTTACTAGATGGTTAGTGAGTGGTATGGATATTTAAGGAATTCGTAGAAATATCAAAATATGAGTATCATAAGAGCGGTAAAAAAATTTCACGACCTTTACCTGAAATTATGTTCGTCTGCACCGTTGACACTAATGTTTTGAGTTTAAAGAAAAGTATTAGTGCGAAATTCACATGATAATTTTTTTAATCCTAAACAGTCATATTATTCCATGCCTAAAGGGTTGGAAAAATACTGGCACAAAATCTCAGAACTTGTAAAAATACATCCAATTTGTACTCTGTATCTGGCGATAACTAGTACTTATAATTTTTATCACCCAGAGAATGAGCAACCCGATTCATAAATTCAGAGCATATACAAGAAATATCGTGAAATTTTTGGAACTGGGTAATCGTCTCACTCTGAAAGATACTCAAGATGTTCATGACAGGTGTAACAATGCTAAGCTATATCTCAAATATAAGGACACACAATTCTTATAATAATTCCTTAATAAACAACTTCTTAGAACAGACATTTCTTGTTTTTGCTCGTGGTACTCCAAATCTCATCAAATCATTTTTACTTTTAGACATGTTTCAAACAGCTTTATCTTTATCACAATCTAGGAAGAATACAAACTTAAATTTAGTACTTCTGAAAGGTGTTTATCTAGCTAACACACTGTGCCATCTCTTGTCCTATCTATGATGCTTAGGTGCTCACATTTTATACTAGATTATAGTTATAAAAACCATTCGTAATATCCAAAGAAAATATGGTTGATGCTGACCACGGTGTTAACAATGATGTAGACATTATGCGTTTCATTGACAAGAGAAAAAAGTTTTAGTGTGGAGCGTATTTTTTGGCACTTTTTTCAAACAAACTTTATCGTCACTTCAGATTGTGCATAAGACACAATTAAAAGTCTGTTGTTGTCCTGTTATAGGAGTAACAGTCACCGAGCTTTTCATATTTCACGGAATAAGCTCATCAATTAAACGTAATAGTAAAAAGTAGAAACTGATTGTACATAAATTCACCTTCCAATCAAAGAATTTTGTGGCTGAAAAAACTCTAGATTTTGCTCACGAATGACGTATCCTGGATACTCCGTTATTATTAAGAAGAAACTAATACGCTCAAGCAAGTTCCAAAAATTTTTATAAGTGTAAAAATCTGGAGTATATCTGGAGTAACACAGACTGTTCACATTGCAACATTTCAGATGCTATGTATTTTTATTTTTGCTACAAAATAAAAACAGTAGCTACCTATTACATTATAGATAGACAACAATAGGACAACATTAAACTTTGTCAACCAGTCTGAATAAATAAGAAATAGGAAAAGTAATATTCAGCTAGCTAGTGGCATTTGTAAAATCGTTAGGATGGACTATGGTAGGTAGCTGGCTGCTGCATGAAGTTAGTAAACACATTTTGCATTTATATATAGCTCAAAGTCTTTAAAAATATTTGAAATGTAAATAATATTTAAACATAGCCTTAACCATATATAACTATACTGTGCACGGTTAGTTCGGGATAACATTAATACCGCGATTTTTTCTCCTTTACTGATATAATTAAAATCTGGTGTGAGAGTTTTAATTACCTTATGTTTTGAATATGGAAGCGCGGAAATCAAAATCAAATACTAGATATGTTCTGTTATACCAATCTCACGCTTTGACTAGGGTATTATGGGTAACTTGGCTTGTGGCTACCTAACTACTTCTAGCTAAAAAGTGAAAGTAGCTAAATACAGTCAGATGCAACAAAATTTTCAAATATTATTTATTATGTTAGCTAAATGCAGTTAGGTAGCTACACCTTACACAGTAAGATAAACGTAGGCAAAAGTATAATGTTTATTGATTCAATGAGGCATTTTACGCACACCTCAAGGTTAATTTTTGCTCACAATTTTACAACGACAGGGTATATAGACTGCATTTTTTACTTAAACTATTAACAGATTTTCAAACTCGTAATGTAAAATAAAATTGACGGGTGACTCTTTAACTTTGACATGGCTCTTGCTTGCGTGTTTATTTAAACCGAAGTTGTAAGCGCCTAACTCTGCATCACTCAAGATTAATTTGTGAATTTTTACATGAAATTATTCAGCAAAATAAAAAAAATGTTAATAGTCGTTGGCCCGTGGAATAATCCACGGGTTCGCCCGTCCTTTTTATACCACTTTGCGTGCGTCTTGCTAGTTGCGTTACTATTCTGCGTGACAGACAGACGTATACGGCTATTATAATACCAGTCATCAACCTTTGGAAAAATTTACGCGGTCGCCCTCCTTTATATATCGCATTTCGTGTTTCCGTTACAAACAGACAAAATTACGGCTATTATTAAAGAGACTAGTCATTAACCCGTGGAAAAATCTACAGGGCCACCTGTCAGCAAATTATCAACTCTGCGGGGAACCCGAAATGAAGTTGCAATAAAATTTTTAACAGTTTGCAGGGTATGCCAAACATGATAAAGTTAAAGAGTTAAAAAGAAGTTAAAAATACCAATGTATATTGTGTATAGTTGGGGGCTTCACTTTAAACTTGAGTAACGCATGTTTTTTTTTTTATTCCCAAGGTGTTGTGGAGATTTCTTCACAGCTGCGTGCAAATAAAATGTCACGCATCATTGATTTGCAAAAAAAAAAAACGCTCGAAAGAACAAATCACATTGTCTCTTGTAATTCATATCAAGAGCTTATAACCTAGAAATAATAATATTAATAATATAAATTAAAATAATGAATAGACGAGAGATTTTGGAAAAAATAGAATGTCTTCGTCAAGATATTTACCGAAGTGCTCGATCAATCAAAAGCATGTTGCATACTATACAAGAAGAATCGACTGTAAGAGAGACAAAAAAAGAGAATAATAAATGGGGAAGCAATTTAGAAGAACATATATCTAGAAAAAGAAAAAGAAGACTTTCTTCACATGATTTTGATATGAAAAGAATACTGACTGTCATCGAGGAATAATCATTACGATCGCTGTTGATTGTTTGTTTATGTGGAAATTCACCTTCTCGCTATTCCAAAATTTACACTGGAAGGGGCTTATAATGTCGGTTTTTAATAACAAGCTAATACTAAAAGACCATTCGACCCTGGCTTGCTAAAATTGAAGGTGTTTCTATAAAAAGGACATGTGATAAATGAAAGATTCAAAATATTTTGTGAATTATACAATAATAAAATGCAATCAAACCTTTGTGTTTCAAATTTGGATGAAAAAGGAATATATCAATGTATGTATTTTTCAATGTAATGTCGTTTCAACATTTCGACTGATGATATCATCATATAATGGTATAAAGTCTGGATTCAGGATTACGCTGACTTGATGTTTGCTGTTATTACACTACCAAAGCACACATAACTTGTTTCTTGGAGAAAAAAATGCTCATTGAATATTCAACTTTTGTTTGAACTGAGGGCGTAGATTCTTCCTTGTAATTTGGATAATAAAAAGCTCTGGAAAATTTATTCAAAATGAATTCTGGGAGAGTTAATGAATGAAATCGGTTTTCTGTGACACTTTGAATATCTCCATAAATATCTCCATGAATATGTCTATGAATATCTCCATAAATATCTCCATGAATATCTCCATGAATATCTCCATAAATATCTCTTTGAATATCTCCATAAATATCTCCATGAATATCTTAATGAATATGTCCATGAATATCTCCATGAATATCTCCATGAATATCTCCATGAATATCTCCATGAATTTCAAAATTAATCGTCAACTTAGGTTAGTAACAGGCGTGCAAATGTTGTTTTGATTGTATTTGGGTGGTGTGTTTTTAAGAGAAGACACAAATCTCAAGTAAAAACACGCGGTATCGTTTACATTTTGAAGTAAAAAGTTGCCGAAATATGAGTCTGTTGGTCACACGTTTGTCGAAAAAATTTTTATCGCTTGCAAACTAATAAAAAGTAATGTTAAACGTTGCCAAAACAACGAGAATAAACAGTAGGTACAGTTTCTTTCCTTTTTTCATGTTTGATATGTTCGGCAGGACAAAACAGCCATTAAATAAAATAAAATATATTATTATCAAACATTACCAAAAATTTTAATATTGTCAAATGTCGCACAAAAAAAAAACGATTAACAATTAATTGTTATTTAAAAACAAGATAGGTTTAAAATATTATTACGGTAAATATTCAAAATAACAAAACCTGACGAAACACAAAAAAATTCGTTCTATCAAAATGTTTGGTAAATGTGTCTAAATGAGGGCATAATTTAGTTCGCTAAATTGAGATGTAAATTGCGGGAATTTGTAATATATAGAGTTTACTGTATATCATTATTTTTAACTACCTGGACGACGCAGTGTTGAACGTCAAGTTAAGTGATTAAGTGCAGGTAGACTGCGTGTTACAAATCCGCGTGTGGGACGTTTAGTACGGGTATACAGGGTGTCGCAAAAACAGTAAAGCGCTTACCGCGATAAAGCATTTTGGATCATGCCTTTTAAATAATAAATATCCCTGTAAATTTAGTAGAAATGGCCACATCTGCTATAACCTGTCAATATTCTATTATAGGAAAAAACAGTCGCTAATAACATTAATTTATAATTGAAAATTATATGGGATTCGTCAGATTAAGTACATTTATGACTTATATAATATGTAATAAAATTTCCTTATGACTACATCAAATAGTTAGGAACTGATGAAATGATGAAATGACAGTCCAACTCTCATAATAACAAAATCTCTAGGTGGCATACACTTTATAGTCTCTCCAAAATCCAGCTTCATCACATACTTTGCAATTGATTTCACTTTACCCTAACACATCCTAAAACAGGTTTCTGAAGTAGTTAATTTGAAATATGGATAAAAAAATCAATTTTAGGGTATAAACCTTCACGGCTTGTGAAAGTTTATGCCTGCGACGGTTTGTGTTTGTTTCTCATTGCTCATAAACTTTCCTTCTTGCCAAAACGTCGACTTTCGTGTAAGTCACTAAAGTGAAAATTTATAACTCGTTTTTG
The DNA here is from genome assembly GCF_029227915.1 of Hydractinia symbiolongicarpus. NCBI lineage: Eukaryota > Metazoa > Cnidaria > Hydrozoa > Anthoathecata > Hydractiniidae > Hydractinia > Hydractinia symbiolongicarpus. The sequence goes on along the minus strand of NC_079875.1, from coordinate 23,167,840 downwards.
TAGCCCCTTTAAAGTAAAGTATTTTTAGAATCTGACTAATTTATGTTAAACTGTGGTACTACATACGTTAGGCGTGCTCTTCTTGAGTGCATAGTGATGATAGCCAACTAGATCATTAAAGACGAAATCTGGCAGCCCATTGTGTTCTTCAGTGATAGTAAAATAATTTATATTTTTTGGTAAAATAAATATAAATACTTTCAATTACAGTGTAGGTTTTGACTCTTCTCGCACGAGTATGATATCAAAGTGAGGAGAGGTGCATTTTTCGAATGTAGCAAGGTAAAATAACGAGGTAAACCCGGGGTTAAAAACAGGTCTAAATTTAGATGGGACGCAGAAATAGAGATAGGGAAATGTATGTTCTAGCGCAGTCGCGCACGCGCAATGCCGTGACGTCACGGCAAGTCACAGCAAGTCACAACAATCCCCTAATAGTCACTATCCAAGACCTAGTCCATATTGATCCACATAATTCAAGGACTTAGTCCCTATTATTCACCGCAATGACGTCATCAAGATTCTAGCGCAATTCCCTAAAATCAACGCGCATACAGGGGAAATTCCCTAATGATACTAATATTCATTAAAAATCAACGCATGCGCAGTAAAGACAGGAGAATTTCCCTGAGGGAAATAACAGCGTTAGTTTTGACCATTATGAAATCGTCGGACAATGATAAAATCCATACAATAAAAGAAAGAATGGATTCATACACTGTCAAACAATTACGTGATATTGCAAAAGGTCGTAGACTTAAAGGGTATTATAGACTACGTATAGCCGAATTGGTTGCCATGTTGGATGTACCGCAGAGGCCAGCCAAAAGGGCTGGACAACGAAAGCCCGTAAGGCCGGTAACCATATTACCAACGCCGGAGGCCATGGATATTTTTGAGATCCAAGAGATGTCTAAAATCCAAGATGCAGGAATGGTACAACTGGCTTGTGGACGCTGTTCCAAAGCCTATAAAGGAGGTGGTTAAGGGGGCCTATGCGGACTTCAAACGTACTGTTATGGGAATTTATGGCAGGATAGCAAATACAAGACCTACACTGCATGATGAAGTCGAACAGGAGGCTAACGAGGACTATCTACATGAACAGCCAGGTCCAGATTTCACACCCCAAGAGCATAAGCATGCTCTTCACAGGACCTTCAGGAGTTTCCGAATTCCCGGTATAGGAGGTGCCGACGTTGATGGGTATATCGGGATGGTGCGACCAAACGTGAAAATCCTGGTTGAGAGGCAGGCAGAAGATATGGGGTCAGCGAAGGTACAGATGTCGCTATGGATAATGTGGAAAAAACCTATAAAGGGGGCTAATGAGAATGAGGAGTACATCGAAGTAAAAAAGGTCTTTCATAGCAATATGGTCTCAGTATTTCATGGTAATGATATAGATGACGTGCTGGATGGGATGTTTGCTCAAATCAAAGCAGGTGTGGAAAATTCTGCACTACCCTACCCTGGAGTGGCTTTAGTATATCCCGAATCCTACACCTCGATGTAGACTTCCACAAACTGAGGTTAACGAGGGGTTCATCGTATATAGAAGCACCCAAGTGGATAGCCTCCAAGAAGGCCATTATTAACCCAAAAAATGAAGACGAGGAGTGTTTCAATTGGAATATCATCGCCGGCCTACATCATGAGGAGATTGAAAGGGATCCACAAAGAATCAGCAAGCTGAGACCATACGTAGTCCAGTATAATTGGGAGGGTATAGAGTTTCCTACAAGTATTAAGAGCATGGGCAAATTCGAGGATAACAACCCCGACATTGCGGTGAACGTCTTGTATATAGAGGGAAAGAGGATCAACATCCTGCGCCGATCGGTACATAATGGACGTAAGAAGCAGGTGAATCTACTCCTCCTTACATATTATAAAAAAAGACATTATACAGCTGCCAAAAGTCTCTCACGGGTCCTGGGTAGTAGCACTTTTGCCTAAACTGCCTACAGACCTTCCCCACGGTTGAATCGAAGAACAAGCATTATAGGTACTGCAAGGATCACGGGGCAGTCAAGATTACGATGCCAAATGAGGCTGAAAAATGGCTATATTATAGGGATGGCCAACAGCAATTCAAAGTACCCTTTGCCATCTATACTTCGAGAGTCTGCTGGTCCCGGTGGAAGATGCAAGAGGAAAAAAGAGCAAAAAGCTGAGTAAGCACATACCATCCGGCTGGTGCACCTATAGTACCTTTGCCTATGGGGATGTACCGGATCCTCTGAAAGTCTATAGGGGAGAGAAATGTGTAACCCGCTTCGTCAACCATCTGGAGGATGAGGTGAAAAGACTATACAATACATACCCACAGCAGGACATGAAGCCCCTAACAGAGGTCCTAAAAAGAGAACATGATGAGGCATCGAAATGCCATATTTGCATGAACCGTTCGATGACAGCAAGAATAACCGTAAAGTCAGGGACCATTGTCACTATACAGGTCTGTATAGGGGTGCAGCGCATAACAATTGTAACCTCAAATACAAGATACCCAGCCACATCCCTGTCATCTTCCACAACTTATCGGGGTATGACGCACATCTGTTTATCCGGGAATTAGGCGAGAAGTACGACACCCAGGACATCGGATGTATTGCTGAAAATACCGAAAATATATAAGTTTCAACGTTAAAATCTAGGTATCCCTTGAAGGCATGGGATATGGTGACGGTGAGAAGTACAAGACCATAGAGATACGGTTCAACGATAGCTGCAGGTTCATGGCCTCAAGTCTGGATAAGTTGGCAAGCAACCTCATTGGTACAAACGCCGACGGTATGAAATGTGAGCAGTGTGCAGATACATGCCTGGAATTCCAGGGCATAGACGTCGGGTATATGGCAAGTTTTGCAAGCAGCTTCATAAGGACAAGGTAAAGGCAAATGTACCGTCCATGACCAAATTTATCGACAAAGATGACGTATTCAGGCTGATGCTGAGAAAGGGCGTGTACCCCTACGAGTACATGGATGGATGACAGCGATTCGAAGAGCTGGAGCTACCTCCCAAGGAGTCCTTCTACAGCAAGCTGAATATGAGGGGGATCAGTGATAGGGACTATGCCTATGCAAAAGAGGTATGGAATATCATTACCCCAGAGGGTGATAACGTCACCATGGGAGACTATCACGACATCTACCTGACCATAGACGTTCTGCTATTGGCCGACATCTTCGAGGCATTTCGAGGCGTCTGCCTGGACAATTACAAGCTTGATCCCGAACATTTCTACTCCGCACCTGGCTTGGCCTGGAAAGCAGCCCTGAAATTTACGGGTATAAGGCTAGAGTTCCTTACGGACCCCGACATGCTCCTCATGTTCGAGAAGGGTATAAGAGAAGGTATAACCCAGGCCGTACACCGGTATGCCAAAGCAAATAATAAGTATATGGAATCCAGGGGTTGAATCCTCCCACCTACAATATCTGGATGCCAACAACCTGCATGGATAGGTGTCACGATCTGCCCACTGATGGTTTTATTTGGGTGCAGAATGTTGAGGCATTCACCGAAAGGCGGTTCATCAGAAAACTTGTTGGGGACAACAGGCATTGGAAAACAAGTGTAAATATGTGCTACATATTAGTGCCCTTTACGAGGCTATAAAACATGGTCTTGAGTTTAAGAAGGTGCATAGGGTCATCAGGTTCAATCAGAAGGCATGGCTGGCGGGGTACATTGATCACAACACGAGGTTGAGAACGACTGCCAGGAACGATTTCGAGAAGGACTTTTATAAACTGATGAACCTTTCGGTGTTTGGCAAGACCAAGGAAAATATCAGAAATCACCGCAACATCCAACTGGTTACTAATGAGGACAAGTACATGAAGCTCGTAATGAAGCCTAATTTCAAGGGTGGTAGCAGGTTCAGTAAAAACCTACTAGGTGTAGAGATGGGCAAGACCGAGGTGAAAATGAATAAGCCCATATACATCGGCCAAGCCATCCTGGATATGTCAAATCTCATCATGTACGAGTTTCATTACGATTATATGCAGCCCAAATACGGTAGCAAGCTCCAGCTCTGTTATATGGACACGGACTCCTTTGTGTACCACATCCGAACGGAGGACTTCTACAGGGATATTGCGCAAGACGTTGAGAAACGCTTTGATAGAAGTGCTTATAATGCAAATGATGGGAGACCTCTCTCCATAGGCAAAAACAAGAAGGTGGTAGGCTTGATGAAGGACGAATTAGGTGGCAAAATCATGACACAGTTCATCACCTTGAGGGCCAAGCTATATGCGTACAAGAACCTTACCAAAGAAGGCGGTGTTCGCAAAGCCAAGGGTGTAAAGAGGTGCGTCACGGAAAAATCATCACTTTCGACGATTACAAGCAGTGTCTGAAAAAAAAGGACAGTAATATCTACAAGAGCCAGGTGCTTATTAAAAATAAGGGACATAAGGTCTATACACGAGAGGTAAATAAGCTGGCACTCAACAGGGTGAATGATAAACGGATTGTACAACCGGATCAAATTACGACGCTTGCTAGGTGCTATAGGGAAATAAAATGGAGGCATGTCTGTATATAGCTATACCCCTTTCCCATGCCATGATCGCAGTTCGCTTCCTCAGATATCGACGTATAATAAAGACAATGCCTCTGCGTAATATGAAAATATTGAGAAGCCCATCGATAAACGCCTCCTATTAAAGGACACAATACGCAAAGGTAAAGGGCATCTCCTGCCGAAGAAGTGTACGAAAGGGTTTGTTGATAAGGCTCCTGTGGAGGCTATCGACAAGGTACATACCGAGTATGTACAACGGGAACTTCAGGAGAAGGGTGAGAAGACTGCAAAAGCACTGCCCACACATGTTATCAGCCTGTATGGCAGCATGATAGGGAATTTTGTTGATATTGACAGCGTTGAGGAGCTAAGGAGAGATATCGAGGAAGATCCCATTATCCGGGATAGCATGACAGACCTTGGGATCCTCGTATACTGCACTATTGGGAGGTGTTTAGCCCCATTACTTGTAGCAGGCCATACGGCTCGGCATATAAGCAAAAAGAAAGAGAATGCGAAGGGGACTAAAGATAACAAAGATGAGCAGCGCGTGTAGTATTATCATCAATCAACAACAGCCCGAGAGCATGGAGATCCTTGGGGCCCGGGCCTATCTCTCCATCTTGATGTAAAAAAGAAGTAATTTATTACAAGTCCTGGGGCTTATAATAAAAATGGTTGAAGAGGAAAAAAAACAAGAGGAGAGGTTCATAACCAAGAAGAACGAGGGTCGTGTTACCGCAGGCAAGAGGCTTGCGGAATGGAATAGGAAGAACAAGGCTAACTTGCAGAGGAACGTGGGCAAAGAACCTTCACATGATGATAAGGAATCTGCAGCAGGTTCTAGCAAGTCGATGGGCAGTGTCCACATCTATGGAGTTGGAGCGATAGCCGTGCTTGCTATAGGGGTAGGTGTCAGGTATATGTTTGGCAGGGGTAAAAATGAACCCAACAGGCCGGTGGCTAATACAGAGCCTCAGCATGACAAAACCCAACCAAATATCGATTTTTTCAAAATGCAGTAATAATAAATGGCAAGTAAATATGATGAAAACATGGGACCTAAAGAGACCATGATAATCGATGCTTTATGGGAGTCTGTCAGGCTCGTGTCGTACACAATTCTAATTGCCATGGGTGGTAAAAAGGCCCTAGGGGTCTCCAGACCAGGTGCCAAGATGGATCTTGAGGATGGTTTGAAACTAGGCGGGTATATGAGTGCGGCGATTCTGTTCGACGAATATGCAATTAAGCAAGGATGGTACAAAAAATCATTAATAGCTCCGAAATAGAGCGTTTTGTAATATTTCTATTTGTCTCTACGACAAATAGAAATCAATATGGAAGAGGCCAAGCAGTGTTACAAAAGCCTAAAAACCCTACCATTGAACCAGTTCAAGGCCTGACAAAAACATGCATTCCCTGTCTTGAACTCGGCAGGTTTTCAAAAGGCAATGCGAAATGCCGCATTTACATGCAGCCATTATACGAACTAATAATTATGCTACAGGATCATACTTAAATCCAGTTTAATGAGGGGTATACCTGGGAAAATTATGAAAGACATGTTAATAACAAGGTACGATTCAGATACGATTAAACTTTTAATCGCGCAACGCTTGCTAAGGTTGCTAATGCATTACGGCGGGCACAGCAAGCTTTAACAAACGGGGATCAGATCTTGTAGGATTTGTAAGCAAATATTACCCCGAAACAAGTTTAAAATTAGGGGGAATGGTCGGAACAAGACCTGTATAGGTTGCCTTGATAAAGCCAAGGAGAGGCGGGCTGTAGCATATAGAAATATCGGGGACGTTGAAATGGATCCATTCGCTATTGATAAGAAAATTTGGGGGGTTCAACAAGATGAGAATTACCTGATTCTCTATGACCTGCTCACATACAACATTATGCCTCAGTATACTGAACTTATCGGCTCCCCCGCTGCGTGGAAACCGGAGAAAGCAAAGCTCGTTGAAAGGTACCGCAATGCATTGCGGTGCCTTCGGGGTAAATTATTATATACACCACCAAAAACAAGCATGGGGGTGTATGGATTTTTGGGGCATGTGCCGGGGTATACCCCAAGGTTCATAATCGAAAGTGGAGCAACTATTATTAAATGGATGTCGTAAGAGTCCCGCATACAGCGATCTTTACAGGTCCGACATCTTGCGGAAAAACACAGCGTGTACTGAACCTCCTGGAAAATGAATACAGGCACCACTATTACAATAGAGTCATTTTTTGTTCAACCATACGGTGGAATGCCACATACTTGGAGAGGGCATCACTTTGGAAGAATAGCTATGTGTTCCTGATAGACCCTGGAAATGAGCTGTTTGAATGGATTCAGAAACTGTCCTCATTATAGGTGAGGAAAGTCTTTTCATAGTCGATAATTGTATAGCGAACGAGGATTTCGACAAGCTTCGACAATCCCTACTTGAACTTGCTATCAGCGGTAGGCATCGCAAGCACAATTTATGGCTCATAACGCAAAGCTATAGTGCTCTTCCAAAAAATTTGAGGAGGCAAAAGAAGTCCCTGTTTTTGTGGTATCCGAACGAACGATCAGATATGAAAATGATAGACGATGAGACGAACCTAATAGCAGACTGGGATGAGATTAAAATTAAACTGAAAAAATTCAAACATGCGTGCCTTTTTGTAAGATTGGAGCACCCCAGGGTATGGAAAAATTTGGAGTGAGCAGGATGAAAACCTTCGGCTTACGTTAATATACTAGAAAGATTTCAACGGAAGTTATGTTCAACGCAGGAGCCATCGAAACCCTATCCAACAACCAAGATCAACCGCTCTTCAAACGCGCCGACTTGGGACGTATCCTGGGCATCGGAAAGATTGCGGAGTCCTATCGAGATATTTCCACTATTGCACGTCATGAGATAGGGTTGGTTAGTAACCAACCACTAAAAGGAGACCAAAATAGGTATGACGCTTTTTTGACATTGGACGACGCATTGGAAATCGTTCGTCGTTCCCGGAAACCAAAAGCCTTAAGGGTCATCAGATGGCTGGCCAGAGCAGGTATCAAAAAATTACAGGATGTAATTTAGAACAGGGACAACCAACTTCTGGCACTTGGTGATGAGCTCGAGGATAGGGATGAAAAGCTTAGTGCCCTTAGGCAAGATAACAAGGAACTATAGCAGAGACATGTCCCGCATCGATATCAATATGATACGGTACTACGTGTGGCCGATAAAAACGATCACCACGAACATGGAAAAAAGGGTATACATACACATTATATGATCCGATGCCAACGTAGGCAACTCGGTGCAAGAAAAAGCACCTTAAAGGCAATGTACCCCGAGATGACCGTGAGAAAACCAGAATGTAATGATGCTAATGCCGTACATGCTTGGTGTTGATTCAGAGATGATTGTCTTGGTACCGATAATTGTTACCTCAACCATTTCACATTGCCCGACGATGATACGCGGGAGCTATTCGAAGGTATGTTTGACATCGATATGTCATAAGCAGGCGCTTTTTAATACTACTCCCACGGGCAGTATTAAAAATTATGGGTCCAAGGGGGCATCTCCCATGGGTGTCTACCACTCTTTAACATGTTCTGGAGGCACTTCAACATCCTCGAGGATAAGCATCAACTCTTCCGAGACAAAACTCCTTTCGGGACCATCCTTTAAATAGTACATAGTACGGCTGCCTTCTACCATATGGTCCAACCTATACATTCTCCTACTCCACCAGGCATGCCAATCATAGTAGTCTTGCAATTGTTGAGATCCTTCACAATGGTATACAGATGCTTGACCCAAATGGTATTAGTCTCATCGGAAGCCAGTTTTTGGGCATCTTGAGGCTTGAATAGCTTTTTCGCAAGGAATTTATTGTACGATTCTACAAAGGCCGTGAATGTATGGTGATAATTTGTGGTGGCCCGCCTAATTTCAACCCCCTCCAGAAGGGGAGATACGGAAGTCCAGAAACAAGGCGTACCGCTCAGTAAAGAACTGTCCGATGGTGACACTGATATCGTGGGCTCCAAAAATGTTGACAATCTGTTCTGGATGGTCCTTGGGGAGCATGGCATTGCTATATAATTCGTTTGGCTCCCCCTCGACAGTGACGCTAGTCTTCTCAATTTTGGGGTTATAGAAGATCTGGTTAACGCCGGCGTCAGCCTTCACTTTCCCGGGGTCTATAAACAGTAGCAGTACGCCTTTGAAGGAATTTGAAGGACTATCAATCTGAAGGTTGTAGGAGGTATCAGCCTTTTTGATAGTAAGTACCTTCATCCTGAGTACCCTTTCATAAGGCAGGGCAAGCCTCGAATATCTTGACATCATTGCACTTGCCAGGTCTTCATTGGTAATCTTATCGAATTCGAGCCTGATATTGGTGATCCTGTACGCGCCAGGATGATGAGATTAATATAAAGGCATTAAAATCGGAGATTGAAAATCTGCAGGGGAATATAAGAGAGGTGAAGGAAAAAAAAATAAATAAATACAATAGCAAATTAAGTACTAAGAGAGCAAGCTGAAAGAGCTTAAGAAGCAGAAGGCCGGGGTGCGAAGGTTTAAAGATATTGCTGAAGGAGATTAATAGGCTAAAGGAGGATAGGAAGGATGAACTGGGTAGGCATGGTCTACATTCCTCCGGGGCTTTTAAACATCTGAAGAATATTAAATCTGAGTTGATGAAAATTGCCGGGGATGACATGCCTTTGCTGGAGAAGCTTAAAACCTTTTTTCGGGAGCTGGGTCTTACCTTGGCCAGCATCGTCTCCGCTAATTTTCACCATTGTCCTTGCTGTTACAGGAGGAGGGGGTGCGGCAGTAGGTGCTGCAGGCGAAACCGCAGGGGGCGGTGAAAAAGGTTTCGTGCAGAAACAACTGGAAAGACTTGGGAACTTCCTTAAATATCTAGCAGGCAAGGCAGGTGTTGCGTTACCCGGGATAATCGGTACGGTAGTCTCGTTCTTCCTGAGGATAGCGTCAACAATCGTGAAATATGCGGCAAAACATCTGTACATAGCCATTGCGGGAGCTGCCGGGCTTCTTGTGCTATACGTAAAATAATAGGCTTATTTCAACCATATATAGGCCAGGATAATACCTACTCCTATGGTGATTATTAAGGCCTTGGTATCCTCGTGTTGATTTTGTGGGAGTTGTTCGGGTATGGGAGATGATGTTGTGGGGCCGGGAGGTATGGTATGATCGGGATGTATAGGGGGCATAGGATGCGGAGCATGCTTTGGGGTATATATAGGTGTCTTGGCAGTATGAGTGAGGGGTGTGGCATGCCTTGCATTAGGCTTGTTATTTAGGTCAAGCCGTATACCAATCATGACACTTGCAGGGGCTATGAGCATGTTGTTGTTATATTCTACAATCCTCCCCATACGTAGATTCATATTAGAGGGTAACATATACACGTGATGCATGACGGCGAAGTTCACCGGGGTCCTGGCATACTGCGATACCCTCTGGAACTCCGTAATGTCATGGCTTACATTCTCCTGACGCTGAAACATGGCCTCTAATTTCTGTACTAGAACTTGCCTTGCCGTGTAGTTGTCGGCATTGGAGCCAATCAGGGATGCTTTGGCACCTGCCTGGGACCCCAGCAATAAGACCACGTAAACCCGGATACTCTGGCTTAGCTTGGTCAGGCCCTCCGATGTTAAGCCTTGGGATGCAGGCATGATAAATTTGGCCCAATCCCCATCAACCTGCGGCCACCACAAACCGTTTGTCAAAGGTGACATTACTGCCCTGAATTTGTACAAGGCATTGGGATCTGCACCGTACTCGCGGCATACCTGTGCATACCTGGAGCTGCTATAAGGGTTTTTATAATTTGAGAACCCATCGTCAAAAGGTATAGGTACCTTCATCCTTGCCAGAATGCGACGCATGTGGTAATAGGTATGGAATTTGAATATTGTGTTGATAAGGGGTACAGAACCCGTCCTGTGCCTGGTACATATACCTAAGGCCGTTGTTGCGCAATGGGTAGCGAAATTGATCTGGATATTTCAGTAATCCATTGCCTGACCCTTCCAATTCACAATAACAGGGTCATCAAGGCAGGTTGTTGGAACCTTGATGGCGTATTTGGTAAACTACGGAAATACCACGGAAATATGAGACTCTGTACTCACATAGAAGTCCTGGTGCTCCAAATTTGTTACACCAAGTGGCTATTCTCCCCTGTTACTTTTATACTTTGCCACGGGGTTGTATTGTATCTATATTACAGATATTGAGAAGCCTACGATTTTCGAGGATTACCTGGGGCAGGACACCCGTATAGCCCTGAAATCCATCAGCCTTAGACCTGGATTGCTGAACTTATATAGCAATACAGAGTTTACTATACGTAAAGTAGGACCCATCCAGAGAGTAACTCAGATTGTGATCATCAGCGGTTTATACAGGATAGAAGCTATTGCGACTATTTTAAATACCCAGGCAGAGGACAGGATCAAGCTTTTTGTATTGAAAAGTGGCTACAGCAGGCTCCGTGTCGGCGATGGGTACTCAGTGGTGATGAATCGACAATTACAAGAGCTCCTAGGCCTACCCTACGACACTAGTAAGAAGTATTTTACGAAGGGCGACTATGATGGGTACTATATGACCGACATTTACCACAGGCTGAGACTCGTTTGTCCCCATTTGGATGAGGACGATTGTCTGTCTGATGGCAAAAAGTTTAAAATTATGGCCTTGCTTCCCGCCAAAGAATTAAATGTTTGGGGAGATATGTTAACCTTGACTTTTGATACCCCTGAAGGGTTCACCCGATCGTCTGGAGTTCATGTTAACAGACGTATATCACCATGAGAAAAACGCGACGTTCACCGGCCTCTCAATGCAAATCCTGATAGAATAAATGAGTGATATCAGCAAACTTTATCCGAGTTTGCCGAGTGCACCCGCACAGGGCTCTGATCAAGATGAGGAACAGGTCTTTAGGCTTAAAAAAATTGAGGAGATAGAACAATATCTCAGGGATGAAATAAAGGAGCGGAATAGACTTGGAAAAAAAATTAAAATGCATAATACATGGGTACGATTCAGCGACCATGGACTGCTTGGCGTATCTGTGACGTCAGCGCTTGGGATTGGAGCTATGGCCTTGGGTTTAGGGGTTCCCCTGGCCTGTGCCATGGGAGTATTTGCGATTGCTGCCGGAATAGGGCAGGCTGGTCTCCGAAACGCCTCTAAACGGTTGCGTGTTAAGTCCAAAAAACATGATAGCATAATTGTAGATCTGATCAGTAAGGCAATGGAAAACAGCGTTAGTAGTGACCATGAGTTGCTCAAGAAGCAAATGCGACAGAGATTTAACAGAATCGTAAATGCTATCAACGAACAGGAGAGAGCCCAGTTGGTTGCCAAGGGCAGGGAGGAGGGGAAAGACGAAATTTAAAAAAAGCTGCAATCTGTACAGTATGCAAGCACTATGTAGAGTCCCCACCTGAATATAGGCCTTAATTTTATATATTTTATAGTCTCTAGGCCTATAAAATATATGGTTTTCTAGTCCTCGCTTAGCGACCATTCTTTTTTAAAATCCTTGTATGGACATTCCGTGATATGTACCTGTGGGTAGTGGCTTTTGCCTTTTACATATACCGATGAGTAGCTAGAATAGCGCTGGCTTGTCAGGGTTCATCATATGGTATGCCGATACCATAAAATTTGGTGGTAATTGTATCCTTATAATATTGGAGCTTAGCATTCACATAACGGTCCTTTTTACAGGCTCTGTCGTCAATTGATATCAACTCTTCGACCTTTGACCATATTTGACAATATTTAGCAACCCAATCCGGATACTCCTCGAAATCTAGGCTCATTGCCGGTGACGCATTGGCGTTATACTTGGTCACCCCATTCGGGGACCAGATTTTAGGCGTCTTTACCCTAAGAGCTACCACAAGGTCCTGTGTATGGTACCCTACTACATATCGTTTGTACTTACCTCCGTTACCAGGACTGGCATCTGATACCGTCAGTTATTCTACATTGATATCGTTGATGTCTGTAAACGTAGTGGCAAAGTTGTAGAATAGTTTCGAATTGACAAGCTCATTCTCAAATTGCAGCATTCTGTTTATTACATATTTCGAACAACTGCAGAGAATTACATGTCATTGTACATACGCAGCCACCCCCGTTGTACGTGATATGTTCATTATAACAGTACCAATACAATATTCTACAGCCCACCACGAACCTACGTCCACAAGTACATCTGTCGTATGCATCGAGTACCCCTTCACACTCGTTAAAATGCTCATTCATTTATTAGACGATCCTCTAGGTCATCAAGACGTTCCCATAGGTCTTGAATCCCCTGCTTATTATACTTCTTCCTCTCCTCATCTTGTACGCATGCTAGGGTTACAAGTGGTAGGGAGAGACCAATGGTGGTAAGGAAAGTCATGAAAATTATACTTTTCAAACTTTATTGACAGTTGATATACATTTTAGTATTATCTCGCAACAATTGCTGCAAGATAACGTTTCAAACATATTTGAGCACTGGGGGATACTTTTCAACAGCTTTATTGCACATGCCCTGCGTTTTGAACCTATCCGGTATAAGCCTGAGCGCAAGGGGAGACTTTTCAACAACCTCATTACACATGTCCTGCGTCTTGAACTTATCCGGAACATACTCGAGCAAAGGGGGATCTTTTTCAACAACTTTGTTACACATGTCTCGCGTCTTGAACCGGTCCGGCACATACCTCAGCAGCCAGGGCTCCTTTTCAACAGCTTTGTTGCACATGTCTTGTGTCTTGAAGCAACCCATCTTTTATTAGTATTATCTTGCAACAAATTTGCTGTAAGATGACATTTCAGGCCAACCCCCACATCTTTTCAAGATCTGCCTTTTCATCCTCTGAAAAGCACCAATCGATGACCCTATCTGGATGCCATGTTATTGGGGCCAACTCCTTCTTAATTTTAGCCTTTTTGGCTTTCCTTTGATGGTAGGCTTTTTGCCACTCGACCTCAATTTTATTATTTTTTAATATGTCCCGGGTGACAAACCAGTCCGATATATACTCTAACAAACTGGAGCGTTTTTCAACAGCCTTATTGCACATGTCTTGCGTCTTTAAATGGTCCGGTACATACCCCAGCATCAGAGGATACCTTGAAACAGCTTTGTTGCACATTTCTTGCGTCTTGAAATGGTTGTATATAAACTTGAACATCCGGGGATACTCCTCAACAACCCCATTACACATGCCTTGCGTCTCGAACCTGTCCAGCACATACCTGAACATAAGGGGATAGTCCTCAACAGCCTTGTTTACATGTCTTGAGTTTTAAAACGGTCCTGGACATATGGTAGTATCAGGGGCTCCCTTGCAATGACCCCATTGCACATGTCTTGAGTCTTGAAGCGGTTCGGGATAAACGCAATCATATGGAACAGATCGTCAACATCTTTAATCCACTGTTCCTGGCTTGCGATATCGTTTTTGGTATGTTTAAGAAGATCCTTCTTACGCATCCCTTGAACGCCTTTAAGTCCACGGGTTTTTGCGATATCACGTAATTGTTTAACAGTATGTGTATTCATTCCCTTTTATTATATACTAGTCGTTAGCCCGTGGGAAAATCCACGGGGTCGCCCGTCCTTTAAATTAACCCGTTGCAACAAAGTGGACAGAAATATATCGCATTTGGCATTATTGCGCATTTTAAAAATTTCGTGTTTCCGTTACGGGACACGGCTTTCGTGGACACACAGACAGACAGACGACGGCTATTATTAAAGAGAAGTTGTTAGCCCGTGGAAAAATCCACGGGGTCGCCCGTCCTTTATATATCGCATTTCGTGTTTCCGTAACAGGACGCGACTTTCGCGGACAGACAGACAGACGGAATACGGCTATTATTAAAAAGACGCCGGGAAACCCGGTTTAGAAACGCCAGGGTAAGCCCAAGTGAAGGTGTGACCGGGCGTTGAACATTCTGTGGAGCGCTTAATAAGAGTCGTAAACTGTGCCACACGATGACATGGAGCGCTTTAGTACAGGTATACAGTATGTCCTAAATTAAGTGAAGCGCATACACCATTGTAGTGTTGCGACTGTAACATATTTTTTCAAAAAATAACTTTCCTGCAACAAAAGCTGAAATAAAAACAGAGTTTACAAACCGTTGTTACACCGTCATAGCAAAAACAATCGGTCAATATTATATTATTTTGCAGAATAATTGTCTGTGAAAGTTAAACAATTAATCGTGAGACCGAGCTGAGCGCTTAGTACAGGTAAACCGGTCGCACATGCGTTTAGACTTAATACCCTTCAAAAAAACTTAATATATTGCAGCTTCGGTTTACAAAACACAGGATACACTCTGTTGAAACGCCGGGTTAAGCCACAAGTAACTGTGTTACCCGGCGTTGAACACCCGAATTAGTGATTAATAACGTCAACTGTGCAACACGTTTAGGCAAGTATGTAGTAAATCAGGTGAAGCGGCCACAATTTATGGTGTTTCCGGTGTAATAAATTTTGCAAAAAATTACATTTTAAGCTGAAATAAAAACACAGATTAAAATCTGTTTTTTCAAAAAACTTTATCGCAACTTTGGTTTTTAAAGAAATCAGTGAACAGGCTGGCGTTAACACAGGGGTTCCTTAAAAAAATTACTCAGCAAATTATATTTTGCAGAATAAATTTTTATAACAGTAGCTGTAGCCACCTGACTGTAATCTATATAATAATACGCCAGTTCTGTCTGTCTGTCACTTTTGCAAAGTCAATAAAATTTCTTTGATAAAGTCTATAAAACATCGCCTATAAATTTGTTCTGTACATTACCAAACTTTGGCGTTAAGCAATATTGACGTCAAAGGAGAGTATAATAAGATTAGTGAATCCATTGCATTGCACTTTTAAATTTAAGGCTAAATAACTTGGAAACGGGTGGAAATAATTGACGTCATCTCCTGCGTGGAACTAGGGACCACCTGGGACCTATTTGGGTAAGTTTTCCAAACCTGGGTCCCCAAATCCGTTTCGGAATGCACGGGTTGATGACGTCATCAAAAAACCTTCAAACCCTAATATCTTTGCAACCGTTTACCAAAAGTACACGATCCTATACATTTTCTTGATCAGTGCTTCAAGATCCATAAGATGAAGGCAACGGGTATACAAATTTTGGAAGCAAAATTTTTTTGTACTTTTATTAAGGACTTTGCCCGCGTCAGCAAAATTTTTAAACCCCTATATCTCATTAACCATTCATCAAAAGCACGTGATTACATACATTTTCTTGATCAGCGCTTTAAACTCTACACAATAGAGGTAACATAAAACAAGGTTCTAATTTTTTTTGCAGATGGGTTGCTGACGTCGTCAAAATTTATATGACGCTTATTTTTCAATTTTATCCTGCCTCAGTGGATTTTTCCACGGGCTTTATCGACTAGTATCTATATAATAATACGCCAGTTCCGTGTGTCTGTAACAGGCAAAGTGGATATGTTCCTTTTCCTTTGATCTTACCGAAATTTTCTTTGAAGTAACCGAAAAATGCATGTCTAATATGTTAAATTTCTGACGTTACGGCGCGAGGTCAATAACACTACTTTAACGTCAATATCCTATATTAAATTAATGAAGCCGTTACAGTGCACTTAAAATTTTGAGGCCAAATAACTTGGAAACGAGGTGCTGACGTCAATGATTTTTCACCGCGTGGGTAACTAGGGACCACCTAGGATCAATTTGGGATATTTTCCCAAACCTGGGTCCCCGAATTTGTTTTGGACTGGACGGGTTGATGACGTCATCAAAAAACCTTCAAACCCCAATATCTCTGCAACCGTTTATCAAAAGTACATGATCCTATACATTTT
Source organism: Hydractinia symbiolongicarpus (assembly GCF_029227915.1). NCBI lineage: Eukaryota > Metazoa > Cnidaria > Hydrozoa > Anthoathecata > Hydractiniidae > Hydractinia > Hydractinia symbiolongicarpus. The sequence continues at coordinate 23,151,389 of NC_079875.1, read as the reverse complement.
CTTGATCAGCGTTTCAAGATCTATACGATGAAGGCAACAGGTATAGAAATTTCTAAATAAAAATTTTTGGGTTTTGACGGGCCATTGCTGACGTCAGCGAAATTTTTAAACATATGATCATACACATTATTTTAATCAGCGTTTTAACCTTTAAACATTACAGGCAACGAATAAACTAAACTTCACCAATTTTTTTTGTATCTGCACTGCTGACGTCATCAAAAAACATCTAAAACAACCTATTTTCCATTGTCCTTCTGACTAAGTGGATTTCTCCACGGGCCTTATCGACTAGTATATAATAATATAATATATACCATAAAAATATATATGCTGAACGAACATGTATATGTTTCTTTAAAGTATTAACATACGTTCACATGAACATGTCATTAAAAGATGTAAGATATATTTCAAATATCGCAGATAAAGTTTAAAAGAGAGCATAATAATCTCTACGGTAAAATGTACCAAAAGAGATATCTCGATACATCTGGTATGCTATATAAAAAGGAACCAAGTTTGAAGCAGAGGTTCATTGAACTAGAACCATGCCGTCTCTATTGGTTCAAGATAATAAGGGTTACAATAACCTGCAGTGACACTGAAAATATGTCAATTTTAGTTGCGAAAGTAAATGACTCTAAAAAATTTTAGGAAATGTTAGGGATCGAAAAAGACGAGGATGACGATGAATAAGATGAGATTGAAGGTGTGGAATTTTTAGCTTTATATATTTAAAATATCGCTTGAAAGGACTTTTGTTGATATGTTAGAAATAAGAATAAAACACTCCATGTCTCCATTTTATGTTTAGTTGACCGCTTTCCAGATTAAAAAGAAGATCTCGAAATCATCTCTTTAATAATAGCCATATTCCGTCTGTCTGTCTCTGCGTGGACCCCTCGCTGAGTTAGAAAATGATGTTACGAAACACGACGGGTGGATTTTTCCCCGGACAACGACGACGACAACGATCTCTTTAATAATAGCCGTATTTGCTCTGTCTGTTTGTGCAGGAGATAAAGGTCGTGTTACGAAAACACAAAATGCGATATATAAGAGACGGGCGACCCTGTGGTTTTTTCCACGGGTTGATGACTTCTATATAATAATACCCGTATACGTCTGTCTGTCTGTCTGTCGCGCAAAATGGTAGATTAGCTGCGCAAGTAGCGAGACGCACGCAATGCGGTATAAAAAGGACGGGCAAACCCGTGGATTTTTCCACGGGCTAACGACTAGTCTATATAATAATACGCCAGTTCCGTGTCTCTGTGACAGGCAAAGAGGATATGATTATTTTCCTTTGATCTTACCGAAATTTTCTTTGAAGTAACCGAAAAATGCATGTCTAATATGTTATATTTTCTGACGTTACGGCGCGACGTCAATAACACTACTTTAACGTCAATATCTTATATTAAATTATGAAGCCGTTACAGTGCACTTAAAACTTTGAGGCCAAATAACTTGGAAACGAGGTGGTGACGTCAATGATTTTTCACCGCGTGGGTAACTAGGGACCACCTGGGACCAATTTGGGTAAGTTTCCCAAACCTTGGTCCCTGAATCCATTTCGGAATGGACGGGTTGATGACGTCATCACAAAACCTTCAAACCCCAATATCTCTGCAACTGTTTGTCAAAAGTTCATGTTTCTATACATTTTCTTGATCAGCATTTCAAGATCTATACGATGAATGCAACGGGTGTACGAATTTGTAAAGAAAGTTTTTTCTGAACTTTTGGTAGGGACTTCGCTGACGTCAGCAAAGTTTTTAAGCCCTTATATCTTCTTAGGCGTTTGTCAAAAACATACGATACTATGCATTTTTTTGACCAGCGTTTCAACTCTACACATTACAGACAACGAATGACTAAATTTCACCAATTTTCCTTCTGTATATGCACTGCTGATGTCAGCAAAAAATCTAAAGCAACCTATTTTTCCATTGTTCTTCTGCCTTAGTGGATTTTTCCACGGGCTTTATCGACTAGTCTATATAATAATACGCCAGTTCTCTCTGTGACTTTTGCAAAGTGGATTATATTCTTTACAATTTTCTTTAACAAATTCTATAAAACATCGCCTATAAAATTGTTCTGTAATGTACCAAACTTCAACGTTTAAATAGTATTGGCGTCAAAGGAAAGTTAATTAAGATTAGTGAAGCCATTACAGTGCACTTAAAACCTTGAGGCCAAATAACTTGGAAACGAGGTGGTGACGTCAATGGTTTTTCACCACGTGGGTAACTAGGGACCACCTGGGACCAATTTGGGTAAGTTTCCCAAACCTAGGTCCCCAAATCCGTTTCGGAATGGATGGGTGGATGACGTCATCCAAAAACCTTCAAACTCTAATATCTCTGCAACCGTTTGTCAAAAGTACATGATCCTATACATTTTCTTAATCAGCGTTTCAAGATCTATACGAGGAAGGCAACAGGTATATAAATTTCTAAAAAAAATGTTTAGTGTTTTCACGGGCCTTTGCTGATGTCAGCACCAATTTTTATACCACTATATCTGCTTTTGCGTTCCTCGAAAACAATTCATCCTATACATTATTTTAATCAGTATTTCAACCTCTACGCATTACAATAGAAGAATAAAATAAATCTCTCTAATTTCTTTGCTGCCTTCAGCAAAACATCTAAAACAAACTATTTTTCCATTGCCCATCTGCCTAAGTGGATTTCTCCACGGGCCGTATCGACTAGTCCATATAATAATACGCCAGTTATGTGTGTCTGTAACAGGCAAAGTGTTCATTTTCCTTAGATCTTACCGAAATTTTCTTTGAAGTAACCGAAAAATGCATGCCTAATATGTTAAATTTAATGACGTTACGGCGCGACGTCAATAATACTACTTTAACGTCAATATCCTATGTTAAATTAATGAAGCTATTACAGTGCACTTAAAACTTTGAGGCCAAATAACTTGGAAACTAGGTGGTGACGTCAATGCTTTTTCGCCGCGTGGGTAACAAGGGACCACCTAGGACCAATTTGGGTAATTTCACCAAACCTAGGTCACCAAATCCGTTTCGGAATGAGCCGGTTGATGACGTCATCAAAAAACCTTTAAACCCTAATATTTCTGCAACCATTTGTCAAAGACGCATGATCCTATACATTTTCTTAAGGTTTTGAGGGGTCTTTGCTGACGTCAGCAAAATTTTTAATCCCTGATATCTCCTTAGGCATTCGTCCAGAACATATCATCCTATACATACTTTAACCAGCATTTCAACCTCTACACAAAACAGACAAAGAATAAACAAATTTCGCAAATTTTTTTATCTGCACTGCACTGCTGACGTCAGCAAAACATCCAAACAAACTGGATTTTTTGGTAGGGATTTTTAAGCCCTTATATCTCCTTAGGCATTTGTTAAAAACATACGATACTATACATTATTTTGAACAGCGTTTCTACCTCTACACATTACAGACAACGAATGACTAAATTTAACCAATTTTCCTTTTTGTATATGCACTGCTGACGTCAGCAAAAAATTTAAAGCATCCTATTTTTCCATTGTTCTTCTGCCATAGTGGATTTTTCCACGGGCTTTATCGATTAGTTAATACATTACTACATGTAATTAATACAATTATTATTAGGAATTTTGTTGGTAGCCAAACTGTAGTTGGCTACTTTCATTTTTTAGTTAGAGGTAGCTAAAGAGCTAATTAGATAGCCACAACACCAAATACGAATGAATAATAGTATACCAAACTAAATAAAAACGTCAAAAGAATAGGAATATATAAAGATAAGTTAGCTAGCTAGCTAGCTATCGAAGCCGAATCAAAATCTACGTTCCTTGCCAAACTCTTAAAATCGATGATTTAAGATTTGTACGTGGTTAAAAAACGTAAAAATATATGTGCCTTAACATGTTAAAACAAATACTACAAAATTAAAAAGGTGAGGGAAGATAAAAAGGTCAAACAGATCTGCAAGCCTGACACCCTCACTTTCAAACTGAAATGGCCTCCGTAGCATGTTGTTTATCTTGTTCTGGCGTGATTCCGAAATTATTCCGAAATGAAGCTGCGTCCAACCGAAAAAAGGAGGTCCGTAAAAATCGAGCCCCGCGCTATTTTTCCGAAAAAGCTGCGCGCAACCATTTTGAACGGACAGAATACGGCTATTATTAAGGAGACAATTTTTAGTAAAGTCAGAAGATTTCATAATGGTCAAAACTAACGCTGTTATTTCCCTCAGGGAAATTCTCCTGTCTTTACTGCGCATGCGTTGATTTTTAATGAATATTAGTATCATTAGGGAATTTCCCCTGTATGCGCGTTGATTTTAGGGAATTGCGCTAGAATCTTGATGACGTCATTGCGGTGAATAATAGGGACTAAGTCCTTGAATTATGTGGATCAATATGGACTAGGTCTTGGATGGTGACTATTAGGGGATTGTTGTGACTTTGCTGTGACTTGCCGTGCCGTGCGCAGCTGCGCTAGAACATACATTTCCCTATCTCTCTGAAATACCTATTTAAATTTTACATCTTTTTTTTCTGAAAATTTGAGTCAAAATTCTCAAGAAGAACTAGTTAAAAAGATTGGCTAATCAAAGGAAGGAACTCCCTTTACAACTTAATATTCTACCTATTATTCTATCTTTCTTGTTTGCTTATTTTGAAAACTATTCATCGCATTTAAATACTATCTAAAAAACAACGCTTCAAATTTGGTCTTAGAGTTTAAACACTGATACTTGCTATCTGTAGTACACGGCATGCCACAATCATGCCAAAACAATCTGTTTGAAGGCGGGAATACTGTGGCATGTTCTAAGAAAAATTGAAATCATAAGTTCTCGTAGAAATTTCTTATATGAACTTTCAAGAAAGTGAGAATGTCGATATACCATGCAAGCTAATTTGTCTCCACCCCTCCCCTCCACCCTTTCTGTTTTTTCACTCTGCAATCAATGTTTGCATGTTACAGTGCCTGACAATTAATGTTTAAAAGTAAGCAAGCCAACAGTAAAGTGAGTATAAATATATTACGAAATTCCTTTCTAAATCATATTTAACGAATGATGGTGTTATTAACATTCCATTCATGCGGTACAAAGTGGCCTGGGACATATGTTATTTAAAATAAAATTATTTTATTGTACAACAGAAGAAACTTGTTAACGAGAATATAATTGAAAAACTTTTTTGAAGAAACGTGTTGTGTCAAACATCAGTGAGTCAACGCTAGCATTTCTAACTGTTACCTTGTTTAAAGGTGCTCAGAATGACATTGGGAGAAGTTATTAGTCACGTGATCTTGTTGTTTTATTTCACGCATGCACACCAGCTATTTATTGCATTCGTAATTTAGTTTTTGTATTTTGTATCAATTGCTAACAAAATCCTGTTCGAAAAAGTGTTGTTTTATTGCTACAGTTAGAAATTTATATACATTTGTGTGACTTTTTGAAATAATTACAAATATTATAAAAATGAATAAAAAAGAAGGCACATTTAGAACCTTACTCCGAGACATTGGAGAAAATATCACACTGTTACAACTCATCGATATGAAGAAAGTCTTACTTGGTCACATGAATAAAGAAAGTATTGATAAAATACACAATGGGAATGATTTGATAACGTCTTTAATTCAAGCTAAATTAATCGGTAAAAACAAATTGGCTTTTTTATGTAAAATGTTGCATCATGGTGATGACCATGCTGAAAAGATATTCGCGATGATTGATCACTACAGAGAGAAAACATGTGTTCAATATGTTGATTCTACAGGTAAGTTTTTTTAAAGGTGTTTGATGGTTATATGAACACTGACCATAGCGTTATATTATTTAAAGGCGACATTTCAAGATATCCTTCTTCCATCATCAAACAAAGTGATATGAAAGAATAAGTTACATTTGAACTTTCCATATTCTCCTGTGTTGTTGCTTCTTGAGTTGCTCTCTTAGTCTTGAGCTAATATCGCCGTATAAAGCTACTTCTCTAACCAAAATAATCAATAAAATATGGTTAATATCATTTTTTATAAAACTGTATTTAAAATATCTTCACTATCCAAGAATTTTATGCATCGTATGATATAAAAATTAGATCATTGTGAGTAGTTTTACATTTTGCTTCAAAAATTATTTTTGATGTCGTCATCCAGTTGAGGCTTGCAGTGAACAAACCAAAAAAAAATATTGCGGAAAAGCAAAGAAATTTGACGATCTTTCCATTCTACTTTGATGCAATGAATGTGCGTCGGCACTACAGAAAAAAACCTGTAATATCAAATTACGAGTATGCTCGTAATGACTTGTATTTTCGCATTATCCCAAGTGCAAAAAACGCTAAAAGACTATGTATAGCATCTACACATAAAAGAAGATACACCTGCCACGCGAAAAGCTTCCACACAAAAAAAGCCTATGCATAGAAAAAGCGCCCCGGGATTTTTGGCATTACAGTAAAATTGTGCTCGCCAAAAATGACCTTGGCGACATAAAATGTCAAGTCGATTGCCCCAGTCTCCTAGATGAGGAACCCATACGGGCGACCCTGAAACTGCCCCTGTTGCACGGAACACTATCTGTCACAAGATTTAGATACTAGCACTTGTTTCATTGAGAAATCATTTACTCTGTTTTAATGTTAAACAATTACTGTCACAGAAATTTTTGCGAATTTCCATTTTTGCAATAAAAAAGTTTTTTTGGCCGAAACGCGAAAAAAATTATACCTACCCGACACTAAAATTCAAGTAATATGTGATTCTTAGTTACAAATCACCATACATAAATTGTTTCGCTAATCATGTTATTTTTAGGTTAGTTATTTTGTCCAGTTTACTATGAATGAGTGTGTTACTATTTGGTTGGTGTGAGTTACATAAACGAAAATTCTTTGCAGCGTTATAGGTAAAGACAAGTAAAATATAACTGCTGTTACTTCTTTTTTACCAACCTTTTTAAGTTATTTTATCTATCACAGCTCCAGCAAACCGCACAGTCACAGAAAGAATAAATTCATTACGACTTATTGAAGAACGTCAATTTGCAACTTTATGTGAATACAATACACAATTGAAAAGTATGAATTCTGATCTTCAAAACTTAGAAGTTGAGAAGGAAAATCTCTCGTTGAGAATAAAAATCATTAAAAATGATGTCAATTGTTTAAAAGTTCTGCACGAAGATGAAAACAGAAAACTTGAAATTGCAAGTAATTTACAGAATGAAAAACTGCATGCGTTGAATCAGGAATCTAAGGTGTTATGTAATTTAGTCAACGATAAAAATGTGATAAGCAATCGCATCGATGACTTAAAAGTAAAATTAAAGTCGAAAGGAGAGTCCAGATTAACTGCATTTCAAAGGCCTTTGGAAAAAGAAGAATTGAAAAAGGCTGAAACAAAGTTTGAAGATATCAGTTTGATGATATCCGAACAACAAATCGTTTTAGATAACATGAAGGATAATTTGAAAGTAGCAAGAGAAGAGACAATAAACAGAGGTATTGAGCTTAGAAACAAAACAATAAGTGTAAAGAAGGGAAGCAAGAAATTGTGTCAGTTGAACGAGAATTTCATCAATATCAATGAAAAGTTATTAACTGAAAAAGACACCATAAATTCATTTAAGCTATCCATGTCTGAAATAGAATCTGATTTAAACTGTACTAAGAGAGAATTGCGTGGAGAAACCAAAACAACAACTTGTGTGAATCTGCACGATGCTAGAGAAATGTTAGCAACAAAAATTGGTAAAGAAAAACAGGTTCGAAATTTTTTTTTTTAACTTTGTGCCATAGATTTGATACTTAGTATTTTAATCAGGTTATTCAATCACTTTGAATTTGAATTTTCATGCTTTCTACAATTGGCAATAGAACGCATAACCTATCGGAACAAATAATGACTTGCTGTACAATATCTTTATTTATGTTTCCTTCTAGAACATTTTCTACGATTTACTCGGATCAAAAATATTCTTATTCGGTTATTTTGGCAATTCAATTGACCCAATTAGATTCAAACATCCAACAGCGATCGCAATTGACGCTAATGGAAATATACTAGTCGCTGATCAGGGAAATTCGCGTTTAGTTTTACTGACAATCTTTGGTATAGTGTTATACGTTATACCATTAGATATTTTGGTGCCAATTGATGTGGCAATTGATAGTGAAGACAGATACATTGTTATAGGTGAATCCATAATTCGAATCTATAAAGGAAATAACTTAGTCAAACAATTTTTGCCGATGTATTTTCCAGGCAAAACCAGATTGCCCAGTTTAACAGCATGTGCTTTTGAAATAGAAAATCAAGAAATTTACGTTTTGGATAAATCCAATTTATCTATTCAAATATTCAATATAAATGGTGTATTTGTTAGAAACAAGGAATTGTTTGACACTTTGACATCTCCATCAAAAATGAAAATTATAAATAGAAATGAAATAATTATCACTGATCATTTTGAGCATGTTTTAAAGCGTTACAACTTTTACAAACTAACTTGTCAATCTATAGGCAAGTATGGCATTTCATTTGGTGAGTTTGCAACTCCAACTGGAATTGACTTAGATTCTGATGGAAATTACTTAGTTGCAGATACTAGTAATCACCGTGTACATGTACTTCAGAAGACTTCTGAATATCTAACTGCATTTGGTCGTCTTGGTGATGCAATCAATTGTTTTTACAATCCGGTAGACATAGTGTACCATCCTATGGGCTTGGTTGTTGTTGCTGATAAAACAAATCACCGTATTGTTCTGTATTTCTAATAAGATTAACAAACGCGGTTTGTCTTTCAACTAATTTTTCTCACACTATCCTGTTAGTATTTATACGGATGATGAAAATTGAAATAATGCAAGAAAATGTTGGTCTCAACCGGGATTTGAATCCGTGACCTCTCGCACCCAAAGCGAGAATCATACCACTAGACCATTGAGCCGATATCAGCAAGTGAAATAAAACAAAATTTTTAGGGCGTTGCCAAATGCCGACAAAGATGTCTAAAATATATTTTGATTCATTATTTTGAGCATAATGATCAGATTATTTTTGGGTATAATTTTACCTACTTTACTTTGGTCTTCTCAAGCAGATAATTAACCAGCAACAACTAAGCAAAAAATGAGTCTGTTAAATACGGAAACTTAAAAATCATTGAACATTTATCAAAATTTTGTGTTGCTTAAGTATTAGTTAAAAAGATGAGGATACATCATTAGGGACGTTTTTTTTCTATATTTTCTAATAAACGAAGCATTTTAAAGGGAGGAGTTTGTGTGGTTTGTGCAAGGATTGTGTCTTCTATTTAAATATGTCAAGTAGATAGTTGCAGCGTAGAACGGTGGGCGGAGGTTGCTGAACAAGTAAAAAAATAGGAAGAGATGATGCGCAATGTTAATTTGATCATTATGCTGAAAATGATAAAAAAAAATGATAAAAAACTATATTGAACGTATTTTTAGTTTTTTTGAGTGAACATATTTTTTTCGAAAACACAAAATAAATTTTTGCTTTATTCAACTAAATGTAGCGGCTCAATGGTCTAGTGGTATGATTTTCGCTTTGGGTGGGAGAGGCCCTGGATTCAAATCCCGGTTGAGACCAACATTTTCTGATGTATTATAATGCGTGTTATTTGTGAAAGTGATAAAAAGGGAGGTCGTTGTGATAAGTGATTTGTGGAAAGGTCTTACTTAACAAAGCGTTTAGCAGATACATATCGAAAAAATATTTATTTCATTTTTACCCATCCTTTAAAACCTTTTTATTTTTAAAAAACTGATAATATTTAGGCCTAACCTTAATAAGCATACTACGGCCTTGATATCTGAAGCGTAGCTCATCCCAGCTTGAGTAAAATTCACTCCGCCTATGCAGGGGAAGTGTATATTTTCGGCTTACACATATGTGACGTTATTTATTAGTTTCACAACGAACCGTGGAGCGTTGCTTATATTTTTACGAAACACGTTTAAGTTACTTGTATATTAGTTGTAGTTGTATGAAGACTTTTATCGAGATAAATATACACTGTTCGTTACATGAAATAACTTTACGTCATTATTACTATACAACTATATAATAATACGCCAGTTCTGTGTGTCTGTAACAGGCAAAGTGGATATGTTCATTTTCCTTTGATCTTACCGAAATTTTCTTTGAAGTAACCGAAAAATGCATGTCTAATATGTTAAATTTTCTGACGTTACGGCGCGACGTCAATAACACTACTTTAACGTCAATATCCTATATTAAATTAATGAAGCCGTTACAGTGCACTTAAAACTTCGAGGCCAAATAACTTGGAAACGAGGTGGTGACGTCAATGATTTTACACCGCGTGGGTAACTAGGAACCACCTAGGACCAATTTGGGTAATTTTCCCAAACCTGGGTCCCCGAATCCGTTTCGGAATGGACGGGTTGATGACGTCATCAAAAAACCTTCAAACCCCAATATCTCTGCAACCGTTTATCAAAAGTACATGATCATATACATTTTCTTTATCAGCGTTTCAAGATCTATGCGATAAAGACAACAGGTATACAAATCTCCAAAAAAAATTTTTAGGTTTTGACGGGCCATTGCTGACGTCAGCAAATTTTTTGAAGCATTATACCTCATTAACCGCTCATCAAAAGCACATGATCATATGCATTTTCTTGATGAGCGCTTTAAGCTCTACACAATAGAGGCAACGTGAAAACAAGCTTATCAATTATTTTTTTTGTGGATGGGTTGCTGACGTCATCAAAATTCAAATAAGGCTTCTTTTTCATTATTATACTGCCTCAGTGGATTTTTCCACGGGCCTTATCGACTAGTATATATTATACAGTCCTCTAAAAGATCGGCCCCAGCAACATATTATCTAAAGTGAAAAAGATGTTGTAACACGAAAAGTTTTGTTATATTACTGCTAAATAAGCCACACAGCCCTCCCAATATGTCTGTAATAACTTCAGACCATATTGTTTCAGGGGTTAAAAGCTAATGACTGTCAGAGAAAAAATCGAACAAAACAAAACGTCGATCGACAAAATACAGGAAACAATCCTAATTTTAAATCTATAATCTTGGAAATTAAACAAGTTTTGTAAACCAACCTAAATTACTGTTTGCGTTCATAAAGCTTGGTTCCCACTGTGGTTTAACTTGGGTTTAAATATAAAACCTAAAAGGTTTTAAATGTGTTTTAAGAGTTAGAATAAAACCTGAGCATTCCCACTGTGTTTTAAAAGCAAAAACATGTAGCGTTTCTCTCTTTGTAGCCTTTGCGTGATTTATCAAAAATCACTGGATATTGGCGAATAAGTTCGCTAAGATTCTCTTCCTGTACCAAACTTAGTTTTTTTTTCTGCCATTTTTTAATCTCTTTTCTGTCTTAGCGTGAGAATGCGCAAAATCTGCCCTAAAATCGTTGAAAATTCCTTCGGCATTTGTCGGCGCCTTTGAACTTTAAACCACAATATCAAAATTTTTTGATCTAAAGTTTTTTTTTGTTTTTTTTTTATTAAACAGGTGTTATGCCGAAAATTTTAAAACACGAACATTATGGTTTAACTTTAAAATCTTATTTAAAATATACTTAAACCACAGTGGGAATCGAGTTTAACCGATAAAATTCGTTGCAACGGAAATGCAATATGTAAACATATCGCATATTTTTCCATTATTGATGCAAAATCACCATCACCAGAGCAACGTAAATAAGCGATTAAGCAGGCTCTTATTTGATATTGTTAGAAATGGGCGGTTGATCAAATCGTAGGACACGAAATGACATCAATCTAATGCGTCTTGATGTTGTTTTTGTGAGCTTGCAACGAGAAAAAAAATAGGATCTAATACACAAGTCTGTTTTAGTAGCTTTTTGATTTTTGTAATTATGAAATGCAGGATCCTTTGTTTTGGGCTAAAGTGTGATAAACGTGGTTATTCCGCGGGATAAACTGGGTTGGTATTTAAAACTATCAATAACTATCAATATTACTAGTTCTTCTTCAATATCAATATTAGTGAGTAAAATTACAATGAATGCATTATTTTAATACGCCTTTTTTAATAATAATTACCCCCGTGATCTCATCGCCGATTCCGCTCAGGAGCCACAGAAAACAAATGGGACAGTTTTACTGACTTTGTTTTGACCGTTCGCAGGTAGTATACCAATCAAAACGCCAGATTCTTTGAAAAATCAATCCAAGATTTTTGCGGCCATGCCAACAAAGGAACATGATGACGAGGGCAATTTTCGTTTTGAAAAGTTTGTAGGTCTGTTTGATCTTTTCGTGTTATAAAATCTTTATATTTTTGTAATACTTGTTTTCTGTATGTCAAGGTAATAAATTAAATTAATTAGATTAATTTAGAAAATAAATTAATTTATTAACTTCTATTGATCAAGAAAAAAACAATTTTTCGATTAAACAACCCCCGATTCCTAAAAAATGCGGAAAGATCAAAAGGATATCGGTAGTTATATTGCGCACAAACATACAAAATACGGCTATCATTATAGGGGCTATTTGTTACCACGTGGAAATATTCACAGGGTCACCCGTCTTTAAATTACACGCTATTTCGTGTGCCTGTTGCACGTCGCCTTTTTCGCGGACAGACAGACAAAATACGGCTATTATTATAGAGACTAGTCGGTGGCCCGTGGATAAATCCACGGATTTGCCCGTCCGATACTTGAGGTACCATTTTGCGCAGTAACTGACAGAATACAGTTATCATTATAGAGATAAATAAAATATTTTCTGTCAACATAAGTGGATAGGAGGATGTGTTCATTACATGGTTTTAGGTTTCCGGCGTAAATCCCCCACTTCTCCCCCTCTCCCCCGCCACCCCCGTAAAATCTACGACTCCATGTAAACTGTGCAAGAAAATATTTTTGTTGCCATAGCAACCATATGACGTCATCAAAATATATGTTGCGCATGCGCAAAACCTTTAACGCCATCTGACAACTCCGACAGTGCTATCCTTCCTGGACCTTCAGCTGACTTAAATAACGTATTAGCATGTAGGCTACATAAGTCGGCTATTCTCGTCTCTTATTTTTAATGTTTGGTACATCTTTGTTTTTTTTTTGTTTTTTTTTTTGTTTTTTTTTGTTTTTTTTTTGTTTATTTATTTTTTACTTTAGTTGGTGTAAATTAGTATTTACCATTTACTATGTAAAACCAACTTTGAATAAATGAAATAATAAATAAATAATAAAATAATAAAATAATAATAATAAAAATAATATCATGCGCAAGTTGAGTAGGTTAAACTCCCTACTCAAGCCACGACCACTTCAGAAAAGATCCTACTCCAGAATGTTAACAAAAAACAATAAACATGAGTAGTTGGTTTCAAAATGTTCCTGATCAATTCAAAACGCAGGAAATGTGCAATTGGGTGGTTAAAGAGAATCCTTTGTTGTTCGAGTATGTTCCAGAGCATCTCATGACTCAGGAAATGTGCACGAGAGCCGCTGAAGAGGATCCCTCTGACATCGTATATATGACAGAGCATCTCAGGACTCAAGAAACGTGCACGAGGGCTGTTGAAAAGTATCCCTATATGCTCGAGTATGTTCCGGATCGTTTTAAGACTCAGGAAATGTGCACGAGAGCCGTTAAGGAGGATCCTTGGTTTTTTGAGTGTGTCCCGGCTCATCTCATGACTTAAGAAATGTGCACGAGAGCCGTTGAAGATAAATGCACTTACCTCGATTATATTCCAGATCGGTTTAAGACTCAGGAAGTGTGCACGAGAGTCGTTGAAGATGAACCTTGGTTGTTCAAGTGTGTTCCAGAGCATCTCATGACTCAGGAAATGTGCACGAGAGCCTTTGAAGAGGAGCCCTTGGTACTCGAGGATGTTCCGGATCGTTTAAAGACTCAAGAAATGTGCACCAGAACCGTTAAAAAGGATCCCTGTATGATCAAATATATCCCGGACTGGTTTGTTACTCAGGACATATGTAGTAGGACCATTGAGCTTGAAGTGCTCGATGCCTATCACCAGAGGAAAGCGGAGAAGGATAAATTTAAGAACGAGCTGGTTCCGATAACATGGCATCCAGACAGAGTTATAGACTGGTGCTTTCCAGAGGACGAAAAAAAGGATCTTGAACTATTGTGCAGCTGAGCAATAGAATGTTTCTTGGAAACATAAGAAAAAGTGATGGAACAACGATGCGATGACTGTGAATGCATACTTGACGAGTATGATAGATGAAAATGTGGAGAATACGGAGACTTGTGGTGGAATGTAAAATTTTATGTTGGCATTGTTATCAAGAGTATATCACATATAATAGAGGCAGCTGCGCATGTTATGTTATAGGTCTGTTGCAAAGCGCGAAGTTCATGAGCAGATGCTGGTTGAGGTTTTAAAATCCTTAAATAAAGAGATGTTAAAATTTGGAGACAAAACCGTTAAGTCAAAGGAATTCTACACTAAAGCAACACCACTAAATATCGAAGATGTGAAAATTTAAAACCTTGTGCTGAGTGATTCTATTCCAGCAAACAAAGGCAGGGATGACCGATTCGTGATTGGATATCAGGACCAAGACGGCAACCGTTATTGGTAAAAACCCCTAAAAAATCTACTCTAAAGCAATCCTCGCATCCTGACCAAGGTAATCAATAAAAAACGTATGCTTCTCGATATTAGTGATATACAATTGTTTTATGTTTATTCTTAGAAGAAACGATGAATATTTATTCGTACAACCCGAAGGCCAAGTATGCACCAAACCATGGGAGATATCTGGAACATCTTAAGGGGGATGACCTTACGATGCAGAACATCGTTATTGATAATAAAGGGTCCCCCTTCACTGTAAAATTTCCAGACATTTTTGTTGATTATGAATTTCATTCTGGTACTAGCTCGCTAGTGAAGGAATGGAACAGCCTTCCCTTTACTCTCTGGTCAACTCAACTTAATTTTGCTGCGTACTGTGCCACATCTGCCTGCAGTGTTTCCATGCAACATCTAAACGCTGAATTGCCTATGGTTCGTGCAATACATCGATTTCATACTTATTTTCAAATCCGTAAAATTTTATGGGAGCTTGACATTTCACTGCCTGGTTCGGCTAGATTTCGACGTTTAAACAACCCTTTCAATCAACAAAACCTACAGCAACTAGCGAATGAATTTGGAGTGTCTAGCATTGAACAAAATTGGAAAAATGAAAGCATTTTCAGTAGTTGGCAACTTCATCGCATAGATTATCCCAGTTCAGGACCAAGTTACTTCGATGAAGATTCTTGGAGTCGCTGGGTTATTGAAAAAAAGTCAAGGCCTTACTCGTATTGGTATTGAGCGATTATCCCAAAACGTGAGATTTTACGCTTATTTAATTCTGGAGAGTCATGCGAATGCAAGATCTGGGATCATTGGCAACCAAGGCAGTGCGATCGATGCCCAGAGGTTGTACCTGGCAATATTTGAGGATCTAATAACCAAGGATAGCGATTCGGGTAAGCAAATTGGTCAATTCCAAAATGTGTTGAAATATGCAAGATCCAAGGTAGATTTTAGTGTTCCTCGTGGTGTTTATATGATTCCCAGCGATATGAATTTGCACATTGGAAATATTGTAAGTTTTTCAAATAAAATTTTAATTAGTAAGGATTATTTCTCTTCCGGTATTAATCCAAAGATTAACGCGAAGAAGGTTGACATTGTTGATATTAAGCCCCACTCTCCTCAGGCGAGCCACGTGATCCCTAAACACAGGGAAGCGGAGCAACACGATGATACCAAGGCTGCGTTGATTACAACGGGAGTAGGTATAATCATCGCTTATATTTGGCTAAATTAGATTCCATCTACCATTTTCACTTGGTCTTTGCAATATCCTTGTCCCAAATTTTTTGTTGTTCTTCAGACATCCCAGGCAGTGCTTTCATCGCTTCAATACTCTTCACATTGGCCTCTAGTCTCTCTATTTCACTAGCATACGAAATTAAATTATTTTTTATTTATTTTAAATTCCCCTTTATCATTAAGGAGTCTCTGAGCCATTGTCTTGCTGTCTTTGTTGGGTGTAGTATAGTCAGTAAACGCCATGGCTCGGAAGCGATTTGCGCCCAACTTACTTATTATCACTCCAGAAGATTGCAACTTGCCGTTCTGTCTCGTGATCTCTATACCATCATAAAGAAGTTGATTCCCTTCTAACTCAAAATCATCATAATGGTTTCCATCTGCTATCCCTAGTGTCTCCCTAAACGATTATAGAGACTATCGACCTTTGATTTTTTGATCTCTTCTCTCTAACTTAGTATGGTATCTCCCTGTCGATCTTCAGATATTGAACTGGTGGTAGGCTGGGCAAGGTCCCCAGGCCTACTAAATCTACCATCAGTATCATCAGCAATATTACCTTCCTCTGTAGACTCATCGTCTGGGTCATATATTGGATTCTCAGCCATTTATTTTAGTAGCAATTTCAACAAAAAGTCGACGACATTTATCTAACAATAAACTAGCTATGAGTAACATATTTGGAAAAAAACTAGATCCATACGCTAAAGCTAAAACAATGTTTGCCATGAAAGGCAAGCGACAAACTATGAGGGTGAGTCACATTCAATCGACAATCAATCAAAACGAGGACCTCTATGTGGATATTCTCAATATGGGACAGAATGATGTGATATTCCCCGAAAGTCTTCGACTGTTAATTGATCTGGAACTAACTGGCACCAATACAAAACGTACTATCGTAAACAATATAGGCAAAAGCCTGGTACAGAACCTGAAAATTGTACTTAATGGTCATGAAATTCAAAGCATTAACGACTATAGAGTGTTTGCCGTCTATCGCAATCTCTGGCTATCGAAATTTGAACGTGAAAACACCCTGATCCAGGAAAGGATCAATCCTAATGATGGTGCGATCCGCGCCCTACAGGTAAAATCACCAATATTGCACTGGAATATAATAAAGTAAATCACGAGGGCCTTGCAGGTGCTATGACATCACGGTCTTCGCAGCAAGGTGATCACGATGAAAAAGGAGGATACAAGCCACAATTTACAAATCTACACCCAAGCAAAAAGTCTGAACGGCGTTTTACTGCTCTATGTAGATCTCGCGAATGTTAAGCCCTATAGCGGCGTTAACGAAATATTTTACAACCCCAATATTGAAAAAATATCAATCACTGTCGAGGGTGAACCGAATGAGTTGTATTCACACGCGATGCTTCCAAAAGACCATTTTAAGCAACTTGTGAACCTCTTCGGTAGTCATGATTCTGATATTACCATAGGTCAGTTCATGACTGAGAGATATGCACTGTTCGTTGATCTTCGATCATCTCCTGAGCATAGTCTAAATGGTAGTGGAAGACCTCTTCAACGCTTGAGTGATTGTATTACTCTGCATATGACTAAGAAAGCGGATGGAATGGGAAGCATTTTGCTATATCTATTTACTAAGTGATGCCCAGTTGAATATTCTGAATGGGCTTTTCCACAGCGTGGAATATTAGTGTCCAGCGAAATTTGTGTTTGCCATGTAGGCAAACACAAAACAACATGGAAGAGAATAGGAAATGCACGCGCTTTAGACACTCCTTATTTTTAGAAAATTTCAAAGTTAAGGGAAATGGACAACTTACAAAACAATTCATTAGGTGTCTCGATAGTACGAAGGCGTCACAGGAACGTACCTAATGCCCACACAAAAAACAGAGTGTAAGGAATGCGGAGGTGTAAGTATTTGTGCACATCAAAAACAGAAATCAACGTGTAAAGAATGCAAAAGTTCAAATATTTGCGAACATCAAAAATAAAGATCTCATTGCAAGGAATGCGGAGAATATGCCTGCATCAAAAACAAAATTCAATGTACAAGGAATGTGGAGGTGGGAGCATATGTAAGCATAAAAAACGAAAGAGTACATGCCTAATATGCGATCCTCCTGGGCATCTTGCAAATGTTGTTCGGGTTCGAAATAGCCAGGCCCTACAGGGAAACAAGGTTCTCAGTTCCCAAGATTATTTAGGGTGCGATATGGCTACACTGCGTGTTCATATAGAAGCACAATTTACCAACGGTATATCTTGGGAAAATTATGGCGAGTGGTATATAAGATATATAAGATCCCACTCAAGAAACGAAAAAATGGCGATGCTCTGTTGCTTGTTGAAATGGCGAGAAGGCTCCACTATACCATTACTCAGCCTATGTGGGCGAGCGAAAATATGTCAAAGGGCAATCGATATATTACAGAATAAGCGTGACTTTAAAGGCGCAGGAAGTTTCAAAATGAATGGCTCTTATAGTGAAAGAGCCCAATACGGCTATATTTTCAAGCCCGACAAGTTGCGGAAAAACACAGCGCATTCTGGACCTTCTCGAAAATGAATACAAGAAGCATTTTCACAATATACTTATCCTATCAACTATACGATGGAACAGACATACCTCGAGAGATCCTCGCTTTGGAAAGATGATTACGTTTTTCTGATTAATCCCAAGGATCAACTGTTTGAATAGGCTGAAAAATTATCATCACTGCTGGCTCGTGAAGATACTTTTGTTCATTATCGATGATATGATAGCTGATGAAAATCTCGATAAGAAACAACAATCTTTGCTTGAATTAGCGATTTCAGGTAGGCACAGGAAGCAAAGTCTATAGTTGTTAACACAATCCTATACCGCTTTACAGAAAATTTGAGACGACAAAGGAAACAGTTCCTCTGGTACCCCTATGAACGGTCAGACATGAAATTGATCGACGAGGAAACGAATATGATCAGTAATTGGGAGGATATCAAGAATTAACTGAAAAAATCAAAACATTCGTGTCTGTGCGTAAGATTGGAGCACCCTAGAAGTTAGAAAAATCAACGACCAAATTCTCGAGTGAATGGGTTGTTTAAATGTCGAAGTAAGTTTTGTATAGATTCGTCCATACAAAAAAAATCTAATTCTACCTGAAGATATAACAAAAAAGATGTCTTTCCAAAAGCTTGTTATGGTGCTTGCCCCACACGTAGAAATCATATATGACGATTGTGAGGCTCCATGGTTTAAGCAAAGCCATGTTGGTAAATATTGTGGGATTCGTGATATACGAACAACATGCAGAAATATTGAAGACCGAGCCAGATATAAACTTTCCCGATCATCCTCGTCCCGGTCTGGCATGCTAGGACGTGGAAAAAATGGGCACGATATATTTATTTACGCTGAGGATGTTATGGAAATCTTGATGCTTGGAAGTTTGGATGCTATTAAAATTGCGAAGCGTTGTGGCATAAAAATTCAAAACATAAAGCTTTATCCAAGGAGGAGGCACTCTTAACGCTATCAGCACCGCTTTTGATGGTAAAGATATGGTGGTCAGCATCATGTTGATGGATATATGATCAACATTTACTTCCCAAAGTATAGATTAGCTATCGAATGTGATGAATTTGGACATTTTGATAGAGATATTGACTACGAGGTAAAGAGACAAAAACATATCCAGCAAGCCTTGGGATGCACCTTTATACGATATAACCCTGATGGACTTCTCCATATTTCACACCATTAACAAAATTTATCGCTATATTAGGCAGTGAACACCCTACCCCGGTCTGGTATGGTTTTATGGTTCGATTTGGTCCATAAAACACCGCATACAAGTATCAACTCAGCAGTGTACCCGCCGCGGCTACACCAGTGAAATGGCCAGCGGGATCGAGAAAACCACACCTCGCTGTAATGTCATGGGGTGTGTGGCCGCGTCACCGTATATTCTTTTCTTGTCCATGAAGAAAAAATTCCGTTTTCAAAGAGGTACAAGATACCCTGATTAACGCTGGAGCCATCGCGACTCTATTGATGAGAACTCGCAAACTCATTTTCGTAGGGATTCCAAATCTTAGGATGTATACCCTTGATCACCATATGATGGCATCAAGAGCAGAAATAGAGGGTGTAGTCGGCGACTACAGCCTTGGTAAAGCGAAAAAGCCACACGTTGCCTTCGTTACATTCGACGGTGCTTTAGAGATTGTGCGTCGTTCTAGAAAACCGAAAGCAGCACAGCTTACCAGATGGCTTGCAAAAAAAGGTGTTGAAAAATTACAAGATGAACTTAAGAAGCAAGATATGGCCATCGAAGAAAGAGACGCGACGAAACCTCGATCAGGCCCGTCTTTCAAATAATACAACGCCCGACTATTTGGTTGTGCTACAATGCGATAACGTATATATGTTTTTTTACTCCAAAAAGCATGAGTGGCGCGTCTTTTCTGGTCTCCATGTTCTTCTCCAGGTAAAACCAGAGGTACAACCCATCCTCAGGCAAAGGGACTTCATCGGGATATTCTTCACTTTTCGCAAGTGGTACATCATCTAACTTTATAGCCTTTGACGGTTTCATACCGATCATTGCAGTCTTGGTGTTATTTAATTTTTCACAGTGGCGTACAAGTGTTTAACCCATGTACTACTAGTCTCCTCAATGACCTCTTGTGCATCTTGAAGCTTGAATAATCTCTCCACAAGCACTTTGTTGTAGGACTCAACGTACGCTGTAAAGGTTTGATGATATTTGGTTGTTGCACGTTTAATCTTCACCCCTTTGCCTTCTAAAGCTTTGCCTTCTAAAACTCCTTCGACATTTGTCGGCGCCTTTGAACTTTAAACCACAATATCCAAAATATTTGATCTAAGGTTTTATTTTATTTGTGGTTTAAACAGGTTTTATGCCGAAAATTTTAAAACACGAACACGTTCACATTATGGTTTAACTTTAAAATCTTATTTAAAACATACTTAAACCACTGTGGGAACCGAGCTTAACGGCTTTGTCACATCCGATTTAAAATCTGACCCGTTATCACGTTGAAAAATTCTAGGATAGCGTAAAGGACCAGCCTTGTAAATGTCCTTAATCATATCTGCGACCTCACTAGCTTTTTTTGTACGCAATGGTTTCGCCACTTTATATCTCGAGGCTACATCGATCCCTGTTAGAATATACTTGTACGTATTGCCATACAGCTTGTCATGTGACATATAAAGTAAATTAAACTGGTGCATTTCGTTCGGCTTTGTAATGGTGAAATGGGGTAATCAATCTTTTTTGGACCCCGTTCATGTCTAAGCCATAAAAGTTGCTGAGACAGCCAGTGTACGACTTTCTTTTTGGGTAGTCCACTCTCTGAGGAGGGCAATTTAACGGCTTTTCGTCCAACCCAAAGATGTTCTGGGTTGTAATAAATACTGCTCAATTTTTCTGATTCCTTCTCTGTAGGGATATGTTGTTTTGCTTTTGACATGTTTATTACATATCAATAACGTGTGTTTTTTCATTCCAAATATTTTTTCGCAACCACCCCCAAGGGCCAAGGATCCAACAATGAATGTAAGCTCGCCGTCTTGTTGTTGTTTGGAAGGTGTGTAAAAATCAGACAATTTTGGGGCTTTATCGATGGTAGCAATTAAGTACTCACGCACCCCTTCATCAAACTCTTTGATTTCCTCCCCTGCCTCCCTTTTCAATTCTCGTTGTTTATTATACCAGTCGATCCTTGCCTGCCGATCCCTTACCCACTGGGCCTGAGCAGCTTGCAGTTGTTCGATTGCTTTATCATGTCGTTTTCGTTCCTCCTCCCCGTGGGCCAACAGCTTGCTAAATAAAAAGTTAGAGCCCGAGAAAGCTAATGCGTTTATCAAGGCCCCTCCTGCAGGAACTCTTATAGTTGCCATTTATTCGGAGACGTAAGGGTTGCATTTCGACATATTTTCGCTCGCCCCCATAGGTTAAGTATTTTTGTAGTGTAATCTTCTGGCTACTTCAACGAGTAATGGAGATCACCATTTTCTCGATATTTGAGAGGTATTTTATGGTCAATGTGCCACTCGCCATAATTTTCCCAGCTCATTCCTTCCGTGAATTGTGCTTCAATATCACTCCACAGTGTATTCATGTCACATCCAAAATACTCTTGAGAGCTCAGCTCCTTGTTTCTCCATAGTGCATTGCTAGTTCGAACCCGAACAACTCCAGCAAGAGGTCCAGAGGGGTTGCAAATGGGACAGCGGGATCGTTGTTTACCATGCGGGCATATGCCTGCACTGCCGCATTCCTTGCAGCTATGTCTTCTCTTTTGATGATCACAAATACTCCCTCCTCCGCATTCTTTACACTCTGATCTCTGTATGTCATACGGGCAAGGTTTGCACGTTGATCTTCGCTTATTATGCTGGCATATTTCACTTCCTCCGCATTCCTTACAATAAGATCTTCTCTTATCATGCGGGCACCTTGTACGTTCCTGCGATGCTTTTTTAAGATCCAGGCACCTGATGGACATTTTTGTCCGTTGTCCTTTTCCCATGTTCTTAAAATTGTCTAAAAATAAAGAGTGATTACATTTTGTGCATCTTTTACTCTCTTCCATGTTGTGTTAATGTTTGCGATGTAGGCAAACATTAAGTTTTGGACATAATATTATTATTTATTTTTTGGGGACGATCGATGATGGGATCCAGCCTTTTTTGACTGCCATTCCTCGACTTGCAAAGTATGCTGTCATTTTCATCACATCGTTAGTATCCATCTTGGCAGAGCGTCGTGTAATTCCTAGAAATTTCTTACCTGCAAGGGCATATCCAAATGTAAAACCGAGATTCACTACTGTCTCGTATTGTAGAATTAATAACACTAACAAAAATCAATTTCGAAACAAAAATAGTCGATGTCCGAATCCTGTCATCAATCCTTACCCGGAGCGGGAAGATTTCTTTAGTAACCAAAATCGGAACGATAATCAGAAAGAATTTAAAGATAAAAAGAGTAAAGTCGTCAGAATAATATCCGATAGTATTCCGAAGGGAATAAGATTGAAAGGATTCAACCGTGTACTCAATAAAGGCTATGCGCGAATGAAGTGTTTTCTGGGTGCCAGCATACAACATTTAAACTATTATTCAACCCCCAACACTAGAAAAGGATCAACCAGACATTGTTATCATTCATGGCGGTATCAATAATTTGCTGTCGAAAAATCTAAGTGCAGCATCTAATGTCGAAATAGTGAACGGATTAATTGAAATTGCAGAAAAATGTACAGAAAAATGAACTCTGGTGTGGAAAAAGTTTTTATATCCAGCTTGATAACGTGTTCACGAGTTGACGAAAGTCGAATTGATGAAATTAACCGATTGTTAAAGAAAAGATGCGAGGCTTTAGATGTTACTTTTATTGATAATGACAACATAAAAAGCTCTTCTTTATGGAAAGATGGAATCCACCTTACAGACGATGGTAAGACTGTGTTAGCGAAAAATTATTTATATTATCTTAATCATTTTTTATACCACAACATGTACTTCCAGTCTTGGGTATGGGTCCTTGTACTCAGACACCACAAGTGTGTGAAGAGGCACAAGTTTTTTCAGATTCAAGAGAAACACAAAATAGCCCTTTTTTATTACAAAATGAAATTAATGATCTTAATCAAACACGTGGTTCAAATTCCGAACCTGATAGCCCGCTCGATAGTATCTGTAAACTTAGAGTTGCTAATCCCGATAATCCTCTTTTAGGCTACTTAAATAAAAACAGTCTGAGAAATAAAATTGTCGACGTCAAAGAGATCATGTCTAAAATTTCTCCTGACTATTTCGTACTTGCAGAAATTAAACTGGATGAATCTTTTCCAAATGCTCAATTTAATATTGACGGATATAAAATTAGAACCCGAAAGGACAGAAACATACATGGAGGAGGTTTAATTGAGTATGTTGGGAAAGGTGTCATTTGTAAACAGTTACACAATATTGGAATTGTAGAGAATGAAATTATCTGTTCTGAAATTACTATTAGAAATAAAAAATGGATTATAATTAGTATTTATCGGCCACCTTCATATTTGAACTTAACACAATTTTTCTATGAATTGGAAAAAATTCTAAACAATGTTCTTTCTAAATGTGACAATATTATTGTTCTGGGTGATATTAATATCCACTTTTATAATCCAAGTGTAGTGGCTATGGGCAGATGCAAATGATATTTTCAATCTCAAAAACCTGATTAAAAATTAAACATGCTTTGCAGGAACAAAAGGCTCTTCAATTGATGTCTTATTGACAAACAGATATAGGTCTTTTCAAAATAGGCCAGCGTTTAAAACAGGCTAAGTGACCATCATCTAATGATAACTACATTTTTAAAAATGCATCTAGCCCGTTTACAGCCAAAGAAAATATTCTAATAAAAACTATAAAAATTTCGATGAAAAGACGTTTTTGGCTGATGTAAAAGCTGCTGACTTTTGTTGTGGCACTGCCGATCCTGATTTGAACTATGAAAATCTTAGAAATATTGTAGATAAACATGCTCCTTGGAAGCAGAAAACAGGAAACGATGCTCCCTTCATGAATAAAGAATTAAGAAAGGCTATATACTCTAGGTCAAGGTTTAAAAATAAATATACCAATGACAAAACTGAGGAAAACAATGCCAATTATAAAAGACAAAGGAAAAATGCGTAAAGTTACGAAATAAAGCTGTTAAGGAATATTTTTAAAAAATAACCCAGGCCGGAGCAGTCGAAAATAACAATTTTCGGAAAGTTATAAAAACTTTTGTAACCAAGAAAATTGCTTAAGTAATCCAAAACGATAATTTGATTACAGATGAAAATGAAGTGGCAACAACATTGAATAGCCACTTCATAAATATTGTTGAAAATAGCAGTGTTATTAAACCTACCTCTATTGATTTAAAATCATTTACAGATAAGGAAAAGTTAATTGAGAAAATTTTAAAAACCTATAAAAATCATCCAAGTATCCTAAAGATAAAAGAAAATACTGAAAATGTGTCTGAAAATTTTCAATTTAAAGAAATAAGTGATGAAGATATCAAAAAAGTATTTAAAGAAATAAACACTAAAGCGTCTGCTGGCGAAGATAAGATACCGCCGAAACTTGCAAAACTAGCTAGTGAGCACTTAATATTGCCCCTCAAAAATGCCTTAAATAGTCGCATCCGTGCCAGTTTTTTCCCAACTAAAGCTAAGCGTGCGGTTGTTACACCAATTGACAAGGGAAGCAAGGAAAAGTACAGTTCCAATAATTTTAGACCTATTAGTGTATTAAATTATTTCTCTAAGTTTTATGAAATAATAATCAAAGAGCAAATAATGTCTTTCATGGAAAAAAACTTTCTGTGTACTCATCTATTTGCAGGAAAAATTAGAGCACCAATCACGTATTGATACGCCTATTAGAGGATTGGAAAAAAAACTGGATCTGAATTATGTGGTCGTTTTAATATTAATAGACTTATCAAAAGCTTTTGACTGTGTCCCCCACGATCTACTTATAGCCAAACTTCATGCTTACGGTTTTGATGTAAAATCACTTGAGTATATTCTATCGTATCTTGCAAACAGAGAACAATCCACACGAGTAAATGCGGAGTATAGTATATTTGAATTAATCTTGTCAGGTGTGGAATTATTTTTAATATATTTATGAATGATTTATTATTTTTTATCGTAAATAGTGACCTACATAATTACGAAGACGACAATACGATATCAGCTTATTCAAACATTAAAAATCTCATTAAGACTTTAGAAAGGGAATCCGAAATAGCCCTCTTGGTTAAATAATAACAAAATGATAGCAAATCCAAACAAATTTCATTCGATCCTTTTATCAAGAGCCAAAACTGATAACTCGAAGCTTGAAATAAACATTGGCGATAAAGTCATACAATCAGAAAGGTCCGTAAAACTTTTAGGAGTAACAATTGATGATAAATTAAAGATAATTAACTCCTATATGTATCGAGCTCAAATCTTCGTCTAGGGGCTTGGAAATAGCAAAATACGATTTATTCGCGTAATAACGGAATACGCAAAGAGCGAACGATAATACCACTTTTTGAGACTTTATGTACAGGATGTTTAGGTCGCATTGATATAGAAAGCACCTGTTTCGCTTGGGTACATAACATTTTGTACTTAATAAATTAGAAACGCTGGAAGGTTCAAAAAAGGGACAACTTTGACGTGGTTTGACGTTGTTCTTGAACATATATATATTTGTATATATATATTTGAAAAAAAACTTGCTATTATGTGGGATATACCAAACATGCAAGATAATGATGACGAGGATGGTATACCCATTGGTAATTTGTTTATATATATTCCAAAAATAAATTTAGTTAGCTATGACATACATAAAACTAGTTACATAGCCAAGTGGCTAACATATTGGTAGCTTATATTTAGCTAAACAAAAATGATTATTTATAGTTTATTGTATAATTTATAGTTACAGAAATCCCAAGTCGTCAAACAACTCCGTAACTGACTATGCTGATCAAGATTTGTCAAGTGAGATCAATGCCATAATTGGTGGCATTGGTTTAAAACAGATAGAATGCTTTGGTTCTAAATGTGGTGTTGATTGGTTTAAAGGCCTAGTGAAAAATAAAATATGTATGAAAACATTGGCAAAAGACTTGCACCTGCAAACAGTAAAGCTTTGAAATCACATATAGCTATATATATATCATGCTTTCCAGAAACAAATCAGCCAGCTACTCTTGTATATAATTTACAAATTTGCTGTATATACTTTAATATTTCCATCGATGGGAAATTTGAATCTTTTTTAGTACATTCAATCTCCATTTCAGTTTTAGCCTTTTTTGAGCTAACAATAACAACACGTGGTGTATCATTAGGACCAGTTATTGAAGACTTTGTGTTACTGCTGCTATCATATGTTGGCGAAAGTAAGCATGAGAGAGGTGAAGTAAAAGAAGTCGATGAATTTTTAGACGAGCTACTTGATGACTTTTTTTTCTTATTTAGTACTACAACTTCACCTAAATAAATAAAATAAAATTTTATGTAACTTTCTATAGCTAGCTAGAAGCCATCATGTCAATAACTATTTTTATAAGATATCTGATGTTTCTTTTTACTTTTTATACCAACTAAACTTAGCTAGCTAGGCAGTCTGAAAATCTGATTAAAGTTAGATCACAGTTTGCAATCATTTTCTTACTGCATGGAGTATGCACGATTCTCTTTGAAGAGTTTAGTAACATAATACTGTTTCTGGAATCTTTATTGTGGTGTGCCCTCAAAACTTCATGAACCCAAGTGAAGAAATCTTGGTTGTATAAAAACTGTAACTCTTCTTTTAGACGTATTAAGTTCTCGTAGCACTCCTTTGCCTTCTCTCCAGTTCCAAGGTAAACTCTATACTTGCTTCCCCTAACAATCTTTGGTGCTTTTGAGGAGCTAGCCATGTTGAAACCCTAGCAGTTTGACATGAGCTATCGCACGCTTCAGTGCTGGCCAAAGCTATCAAAACTACACTTAGCCCTGGGTAATTTTAAAAAAAATGTGGTTTTGCCTTATGATTTTCAGATTTTTGCTGCTGATATCAGCATATTTTGGGCCTCGAGTGCCACACCTCCGTATATATAGGAGTTAATTATCTTTAAATTTCAACTTGCATATTAGTAATCTTTGTCGAAAAGCCTCAGCCCCCAGCTGAATGCATTATTTAGATTTAAAAATGTACTGTCTTTGCAAACAAGATCTATTTTAGCACAAAGCTTCGTGTATGCAAATTTTAATTATTGTCCCTTAGTTTGTCATTTCTCTTCTTCGATATCTATTTTGAAAATTGAAAAACTCCACAACAGGGCTTTAAGTTTTATTCATGATGACCCAAGACTAGTTGATTGCCTCCCAAATAAACATTATATGGAATTACTAAGGCACAGACATTTATGTATAGAAATATTTAAAGTTCTGAGAAACATTAGCCCTTCTTTCATGAAAGATATTTTCCTTTTTGAGGAAACTGATAGGCCAGTAAGAAGTCAAAACATGAACATCCTAAAAACCATCAGTGTAAAAACAAGCACCTTTGGTCTAAACAGTTTGCGATGTTTAGCCCCAAAAGTTTGGAATAAACTTCCTTTTCATACAAAAAGTTGTGAAGATCTAGTTAAATTTAAGCAAATTATTAAAACCTGGAATGGCTCTCATTGTTCATGCACAGAGTGTCTGCAATTGATTCGACAACTTGCGTAATCAATACGAAAATGGGAGAGGGGGAATGTTTATCTTTTTATTTATTATTTATTCATTATTTATTATAATTTTCATCTAAATTGTAATCGGTTTTGATTAGTTTTTTGCAAAAACTTAATTTTTTAAAGAACTATTGTATATAATAACCGACGGTAAATAAATTAAATCATTCAATCAATCGTATAACATGCCGATTATCTCTTTTCCTTGGCGAGTAATGTTTGAACTCATTTATTATAAGGTTTAATGCATTTTAAAAATGTCAATTTTTTGATTTTGAACTTTTTTGCAAGTGCGGTCTACGATTTCAACAGGAGGCGGCTGCTCTGATAATTTATTGTCAGGCAGCTGCTGATTCTGCTGCTGATTTTTAAAAAATTTGTACCAAACGCCAACTCCTACTATTATAACAAGTACTGTTACTGCCGTGCCCCGTTGTAGCTGTGGTAGAACTTGATGTACTTGGTACAGTACTTGATATTGAACTGTCACCGGAATTGTTCCTCAGTTCTTCTTTCCTTTTCTTCATTAACGCGGCTAGTTTGTGACCTTGCCCTACTCTCCCTGGATTCTTTACTGGTTTTGTAATTATATGCTGTTCTTTATCCTGTTTTGTACTGTTGCTCATTCATTATTAGCATTATTTTATAGGAAGTTGACTCCTACAAAATTGGAATTTTGGCATATTATTCCCTATTATACATATTATCTTCTTGATTTTGTTCATTTTTGTTTTGTTTTGACAAAACTTCCACATGATTCACGGTATGCTCAACAACCAATAGTGGCGTTAGAAATTTACCGAATGCAGGGTACACGAGGATCCCTAAATCGGCCATCGAATCCTTAATAATGGAGTCCTCCTCAATATCGTGCTTTAAATTTTCAGCACTATCAAGCTGTACAACGTTCCCTACAACATTGGCGTATTTGCTAATTGCATGTGAAGACAGTGTCTTGGCCGTTTTTTCTCATTTCTCATAAATTTCACGTTGAATATATTCAGCATATACCTTTTCGATCATATCGTTTGGCGCCTTGTCCACGAAGCCTTCCGTACATTTTTTTGGTAATAGATGCCCTTTACCTTTACGTATAGCATCTTTCAAAACTTGACGTTTGTCGATTGGTTTTTCCTTATTAGTCGTCGCTTCTGCGGGGGTATCTACTTCATCAAATATATTTGCAAGCTCGGTAATTCTGTTTATTAAACGTTGAAATTTTAGAAATATTAGTAGTACTATCATATACGGTAGAATTATTGCAATATATAAACAAAATTCCATTTATTGGAAATTTGTATGATCAACCGCGCTAGAAAGCTAAAAGCACTGTGTGTATGCCGTCATCTAGGACGCGACGTTTGTCGTATAACGCTGCGAGCCCTAGCTTACTTTGCTCATAAGTTATCAACTCCTGGTTGTGCACCCGGAAACGTATGTTTTTCGCAGTTTCTAACCTCCCCTTCAACGTGCTCATGGACCTAGACCAAGTCATGGGATTCAAGTCACTTGGCTTTCAATGCGATCATTCTAAAACCTATAAATTTAGGCTTAAACAGACCTCCTGTCCTATTGGAGTAATCGTCCGTCACCAACCAGTTTTGCACATCCTTGTCGTACTCCTCGAGCAGCTCACGCGGACAACATCACGAAGATTTTCACCAGAGATAGCTAAATACGCGCTATCTGTATCCATGTAAATATATTCAAAATTTTGACGATCCACGTACTTATCTAAAAAATCGTAGTTAAGTTCCAACATGCGAAGTTTGGCTAGTTGGTACACTGCAATACCACATTGGTAGGCTCTATCAATGCTGCACTTGCGTTTGCCTTCTCTGATCTCGTACGCACCACCTATCGGCTCCAAGTCTTTGAAATAGGAAGATCTCATCGCTTGATCGACCTTCCCTTCGTCTCTGGTAAACTTTGTATCCCCATGCCTTGCTAAACCCTCAATCATCTTCCCATATAATGAATTCCCCTTCGTATCTCCAGTACTACGCTCGTCTGGATTTTTATCAGCTTCCATACGAGCAGCCGCGATTTCTTCGGGGAACAATGCGAAAGGTTTTCCGCGCTTATATCTTAAAAATTAGTGGATCGCTGTCACTTGTAAACCATGATCTAGGTACCATTTTAACAGAGGTGTATAGAGCAGGATCTTTTCAGCTTTTATCACACCCAACAACTTATGTGTACCAGGAATACGTTTACGACCCGTAGATTTTTAATAATTGTGCATGTGTTGCGGAATGACTTCATCGGGTATTTCTTTCACCACAAAAAGTGGAGACATTTCACTAAATTTTTCACGCAGACTCTCATGCACCTCAATATCAACTTGGGCAAACCCAAAGAAGGAGCCTGTTGTGATTTAGACTCTGCAATCTTGAGCAATTTTTCCTTACCGCAGGGGAAGTTATACATCAGTGTGCTAGGATACAGCATGTTCGCGTCTAGCCCTAGGATTGTTTGGCACTGTTTGGCACTGTTTGGCGTCCTTGTATACATGTGATCTAATACCTGTAATACCACGCTCGTGGTACCTACAAAATACGATCGCTGGGCCTGCTACCATACCCGTTTGTAACAGTTCGTTAGCCTTATTCTTTGTACATTTTTCATATGTTTTCTGCACCTCCTTACAATTCTTACAAGTCTTGCTGTAGCAGTTTTCCTTACATTTGTGCTTGCATGGTTGGCCTGGTGCATAGAGTTCAATCTTTTGGTTTAATTTTAGGGTCTTAATTCAACACATATCTTATTGATACACCAAGGATAACCACTGCATCTTTCAAAATATCGATATCATCTCCGTAATATTGACGTCTTGTCTTATCAACTGCTTCGATGAAAGGTTTGAACGTCAACTGTGTTATATTCGCGTAACCAATCCATCATTGTGATATAACCTCGATTATAAAATTCTGCGCAGAAGGCTTCATATTCTTCAACGGATAGTGTTTTTTTACCGCTTAGTCGGCTATAAAAGTCCTCGTGCGCGACAGCCCGACAACGCTCAACTTATCATAACTCGTTAACCATGCATACGGGAACACGAGCTTCTCTAGCTTGCATTCGTTGTCCTTCTTTGTGACCTTGATTTTCTCACTTTCATCTTGCGCAATTTCCTCAACAAGATACCGCTTGATCATACTTAAATCATACTTACCACTGTTGAAACCAATCACAGCTACCTGGTTTACCAATGCAGTCCACGCATCCTGGCTCTTTTTGGAAAGCATGTCGAAAATGTCAGGTTTTCGGTACATATTTTTAACTTTAGCGACGATAAGACCGTGCCTCCTTTCAAGATCTTCTACAAGGAGTTTCAATAAAATTGTTGGGTCTTCATTTTCTAAGAACGTTGGGCTGTCATTAAAACTATCGTGAACACCAACGCTTACCGGGATATGCCTCGAAAGGTATGTTAAATCAGAGGTTTGCTGGCAATTTAAAGGTGGTAAGAGGGCTTCGAAATCAAACACAATATAATGAGGGTACCCGATGAAATTTTTGTTAAAATATCGGTGACGTTTCGGAGGATTCTCACATTCCCACACTGTGATGAGGTTGTATCCTGTTATTCTATCATCGACTCCTTTTTCATCGTTTGCTCATTCCGGTATGTATTAGGTTCTGACTGATCGCCTGCGGCCCCGTCCTGATGGGCACACGAGTATCCGTGCCAGTAGCACCCGTAGTACTCGTAAACGGTCTTCGTGATAGGCTCATAGCCGTCGACTTTCCACTCCTTGCCTTTGTCATCACGGATAACACATTCAACAACATGACCACATAAAGCATGATGGATATGTCTCCCAGTTTCCTTCGACATGTGTTCAATCCATTGAGATGCAGCGTAGCTATAACCTTCACCATAAAATACCTTCTCCGACTTGCTAGGTATACGTTTCACCTTCTCCCTTTTCCAAACGATTGTTGCCTTGACCCCTTCGCATTCATTTTCTTAATCAGCGTTTCAAGATCTATACAATGAAGGCAGCAGGTATACAATTTTTTTTAAAAAAAAATTTTTTTTTTTTTGGGGGGGGGGGGGTGATTTTTCATATTTATCCTGCTTCAGTGGATTTTTCCACGGTCTTTATCGACATAATATCTTTATCCACTTAGACAAGACAACTGTAAAAAAGAACCATTATTTTAAATTTGATGACGTCAGCAAGGATCTGTCAAGAGACAAAATATTTTTTCTTGGAAATTTGTTTACTTGTTGCCACTATTGTGAAGAGCTGGATTAGCTGATTAAAATAATGTATAGGATTATTTGTTTTGGACAAACACCTAAGGATATATAAGGGTTTAAAAATTTTGCTGACGTCAGCAAAAACGAACAAATATGAAAACAGCAATACTCACAAAACCGACATTAAGAACACCGACAGTTACAACACCGACAGTCACAACACGGATAATAACAATATTAGAAATAACGCATCTCAAATATGTATATGTTATAAGTGATTATGTTGAAAACCCTCAGTATTTTATTCTGAAATATCAAAAAGTTGGCATGCAAGAGTTACACATTTTAAATATTGTCTTTCCCTTAAAAGCTTATAAAAAATATGAAAAAGCCATAGTTTGGAAAACATCAAATTTAAATCTACAAAAATCAGTCATTTCAGTTGCATACCATCCTCTCCCACAAAAAATTTACACAAAATGTAAAGATCAACCAGTTAACCCTATTCGGTCCGGGGGGGGGGGGCGGATTCCGCCACCCCCCCCCCCCTGACGGTTTTTTTTTAATAACTCCTGATTGCTTTGTTATATGGCTATGATACTTACTGAGTTTCAATATTTATCTATTAGACACCTGCATGCTAAATTTTTAGGTCCCATACCTTTCAGAGGTTTTGATATTGGCCATTACTCGAAACTACCCCTAAAAATCTCTATGAAATCCTTATAATGGGGAAAATATAATAACTCCAGTTAAGATTATCCTTAGAACTTGAAACTTGCAACATAACTTTGTTTCATCAAGAAGAATCATTTTGAATAATTTGCACACGTGACTAAACCGATTTCCCGATTTTGTCGGATTTTACCCAAAAATTGGAAAAAAGCGGATTTTCGGGCATTTTTTGGCAATTTTTTATCCGATCCATGTAAAAACCGGAAGATATGTTAAATGACTTTTATTTAGCTTTCAGAAACTGCAAACAGAATGTAAAAATTCGCTCTAGAACAAAAGTAATTAATTTTTAAGCAGATAGTGGCATTTTTAACAATTTTCAAGCTTCTGATGACGTCACAGAAAATGTGCGGACGCAAGCAAAAATTTATTGCCGCCATTTTGTTCCTTTTATGACGTACTATAAGTGTGCCAAGTTTGATTCCATTTGAACAATCCTATGAAAAGTTATTGAGGGGGGAGGGGCGGAATCCGCCCCCCCCCGGTCATAGTATGTTCGAAAAACTCTGGACCGAATAGGGTTATGAAGACAAATTTTTTTTCTTTTTTAGTATGATGATTCGTACTGCCCTTTACCAACAATTTTGAACCTAAATGTTAAAAAATCAATAAGCAAAGAATAAACTTGAATAAAAAAAGCTCATTGTTTTGGAAACATTGTATACGGTTCAAGTTTACACAAAATGTAAAACAGATTGGTTTTTGAGAAACACATCTAAATCAACAAAAATAATTTCATTCAGCATATCGTATATTGCCAATACCCATTAATCTTCCACAAAAAGGTTATAAAACACATCAAAATTTCAGTGTATACAGTCCTCGCCCGTTAGATTACAAAATATAAAAAACATTAAGTATTTTTTTATCATCAGCAAACATTTATATATCCCTACAAAATTTTGTAAAATTCTCAAGAAAAACAAAACCGTGAAACCTGGAATTTTCTTCCACCAAATATGACATCACATACAGTTAGTTCTCCCCAATAATATTACGAAATATAGAGACATCAGCTTATACAACAGCTTACAGTGAAGTCCGATTCTACAAAAATTTGTACTTTCAGTATATATTGCATGTGGTTTATTTCCACAAAAATTTACACAAAATTTTAAAAAACAGCATTTTGCAACACAAACAATATAAACTGACTTAATCATACCATCCTCTCATAATTTTTAGTAACCCAAAGTCATAAACCAACGTAAATTTCCAATCGAATGTAAAAAACCCTGTAAAAAAACCTGGCATATTACATGTAGGCT
This sequence comes from Hydractinia symbiolongicarpus, assembly GCF_029227915.1. Classification (NCBI taxonomy): domain Eukaryota; kingdom Metazoa; phylum Cnidaria; class Hydrozoa; order Anthoathecata; family Hydractiniidae; genus Hydractinia; species Hydractinia symbiolongicarpus. The sequence goes on along the minus strand of NC_079875.1, from coordinate 23,117,038 downwards.
GACAAAAGTTTAACGGGATGTCAGAAACAAAACAATAAAAATAACTTAACATACACTTTAAATTCTATAAAATTCGTTCCACTTGTCATATTGTGGTCCCCTTTGTAAAGTTCACGGGTAATGTGAAAAAATTATAATATATGGGATAACAATGAGTCACACCATCCTAAAAGTTCAAGAAAGATTTTGTAGCTAACTTGTTACATCATAATTCGTGTTTAAAAAAGAAAAGATAGGTTAGAAGCTTAGGATGGGAGCCTTAAAGCTAACACTAGCTATCAGATAACAGTAGCTAAGACACCCAGTTAAATACACTTAAACTGGGGAGACTTAACTGGGTCTATAGCTAGCTATTCATGCTTAGTAAAAGACATTATAAAGAGAAACAATAGTAATGTAAAACAAACTAAAGTTTTCTGCTTGTCCAGCAAATTAGTTTCTTAGCCAGCTAACAGCTTTATCTAGTATTTTGAATTTTAGTACAAATACATTAGTTACGCACCAGGGTACACATTAATTATGTAAAGAAATTGTAAACAAATATGGCTAGCTTTTTTATTTTTAAAAAACGCGGTAAAAACTTTAAGAATTTGGAGCTTTAATGGATGTTTTTTCAGAATGCGATTCTGCTTGACAATTTTAAGTGTACTACATAAAAAAAGTAACACACAGCTTCAGCGACATAAAAACGGAACGTCTAAATATATCAAAGTTCTTACTTTTTCTGAATTCCAATCCACTTGAACTCTAGCATGCATTTTCTACTTCTAACTCTACCTTACTACTTCCTAGCTCCACTCTTCACTTCCGAAGTAACTTCTTGTGGCTTTCAACTTTATTTTTCGTTTAGTTTTCTTTCTCTGAATCACTCTTTGCACTTTTTTCAAGACGAAGGGAACTTTCTTTTGTGTTTTTTTCGGTGTCGAGGGACACCATTTTTGGAAAGTTAGCCGTTAAATTTTTTTCAGCAAATCAAATTGAGTCGTTTTCATCACGTGACGTAAACAAAGTAAACCCGCTAACAAAATAGACATATTTTTTTCGGCGACTTCAAAGAGAATTTCTGCAACATCATAGGAAAATGACGATATCAACTTTTCCTGTTACAGAGACACAGAACTGGCGTATTATTATATAGACTAGTCGATAAAGTCCGTGGAAAAATCCACTGAGGCAGAATAAAAATTTTGATGACGTCATCAACCCATCCACAAAGAAAAGTTAGAACTTTGTTTTCACGTTGCCTCTATTGTGTAGAGCTTAAACTGCTGATCAAGAAAATGTATATGTTCGTGTGGTTTTGATGAGCGGTTAATGAAATATAAGGGTTTAAAAATTTTGCTGACGTCGCAATGACCCGTCGAAATAAAAAATTTTTTTTTAGAAATTTGTATATCTGTTGCCTTCATCGTATAGATCTTGAAACGCTGATCAAAAAAATGTATAGGATCATGTATTGTTGACAAACGGTTGCAGATATATTAGGGTCTAAAGGTTTTTTTGATGACGTCATCATTCCGTGGGGACTCAGGTTTGGGAGACTTACCCAAATTGGTCCCAGGTGATCCCTAGTTACCCACGCGGTGAAAAATCATTGACGTCACCACCTCGTTTCCAAGTTATTTGGCCTCAAAATTTTAAGTGCACTGTAATGGTTTCATTAATTTAATATACTTTTCTTTGACGTCAATACTATTTTAACAGTAAAGTTTGGTAAATTACAGAACAATTTTATAGGCGATGTTTTGTAGATTTTGTTACAGAAAATTGTGAAGAATATAATCCACTTGGCAAAAGTGACAGACAGACAGAACTGGCGTATTATTATATAGATTTTGGACTTTCAGATCTTTTCTGAAGTGGAAAAAACTTTGAGTAGGGAGTTCCCCATTTCTACTCAAGTTGAGCATGATGACATAAGTGAACAAGGTTTTTTTACTCATTTGATGTATTCTACGTCTCAAGGCTTTTTAGGGACTTTTCTAGGAGAGGTGGCTGAGGAGTATCTGCGGAGGAGGTTGGAAACGAGGATTTTGTCGAATGTCGTTGAAGGTTTTGCGCATGCGCAGCATAACTGTATAATTTTTTTTATATTTGGGAGCCTTCGTTCTTGAGATATTTAACGTGAAAGCAATGCTATCATGACATCGCTCCGCATACCCTGGTGGAGCACTTATTACAAGCTCGTGAGCTTGTATTAAAACGCAAATGTGTCCTACAAGAATGGAAATTTTTGCCTCTCTGAGCACCGACACGGGAGTCGTCGTGTGTTCGAATCTCATCTTGGTATCTATTTTTACTTTTTTTTTCTTTTTACTTTTTTAAAAAAATAAGACAAGTGTTCAAAACACTTGTTTAACTAACTAGTAAATAAAGGTGTTTCCACCAAACTTTTTAAAAGTGAATGTAGGCAGAATTAACTGAATTAATGAATTTCGCAAATTTTGGGGTTTGTGGGTTTGTGGTCTTTCTTCTTCTTGTCAGTCGGTTCACCCAAGACGGACCCATCGAAAATTAAAAGTTCGAGGAATTTTCCGTTCAGGAAGGTCTCACAAATCAATTTTGAAAAATAAGTGTGTAACAAACATTATTGCGTATCTGAATAGTAAAATATGTCGTGTCTAACTTCGTAACAAAAATCCCAATTTGATAGACAGCTTTTTGTAAACTTTATTCGCGAGGTTGTTTGCGTATATCATACGTCTTGTTGTAGATGCTGCAAACACCTGCTAAATGCATATACAGGTTGGCCAACAAAATGAAAAAAAACATAATAACTAATAATTTCAAAAAAAATTCTTGACCTGAAAATTATTATGCGGTGGTTTTACAATAATCTGTTAGAATGAGCATAAAATATTTCTACATAACTTATATATTTTGTGAGTTTCGGAGCATAAAATATTAATATATTGCCTATATATTTTTGTGACTTTCTGGAGATAGGCCTAGGAAACGCATTGTTGTATACTGAATGTAGTAGTGCAGATAAACCATATTGTGCCCTTTCTGTGTGTCGTCACCTTTTCGACATTATTCATATCACACTAGTCGGTGGCCCGTTAATAAATCCACGTGTTCGCCCGTCCTTTATTTACCACATTTCGTGTGTCTCGCTACTGCGGTTACCATATTGCGTGACAGACAAGACGTATACGGGTATTATAATATACAAACTTTATCATCATCCTGGGATATGATTATTCAGCGCATTATAGTTTTGCATTGCTTGCAGATATCCAATATTATATGACTTTCAATAATCTCAATTAAGCAGTTACAAGTCGATATGAAAAGTTAATTGGTTTATGTCTCTTTCGCGAAACAATAAATACATTAACTTGAATATAACTAGATGTAACCTTTCATTAGTTTCGATTTAGGGAATGGGAGAATTGTTGACGTTAGGAAAAATCACCCACCTAGAAATTATGCATTGAAAATGTCGTTTGTAAATATGTGGTCAAGCTGTCTCAGATATCTTGCTGGCTCAGCCAGCCAGTTTTTTTTTACCTTTACTTAACAATTCAACTAAGTCAAATCTTGGAGCAAGGTCAAATGAAATCAGTATCATTAAGTTACCTTTCACATAAAATAATTAAAAGTTTCTTCAACAACTTCGTGTCTTTTTTCGCCCGCCATCCTAAAATTTAGCTTTTGCGGTGAACGTCAAATTTTCATCTCATTTGCTTAAGAATTTCAAAAATGCCTAGTATATCTGTGCCTTTTTATATCACGTGACTAGGGTCAATGTTGGTCACTCCCTTGTAACAGCTAAGATGGGCAACAAACCCTAGTGGCAAAAGAAAAACTTACTTTAGAAGTCGGTATTATCATCAAATTGTCAACTGAAATAAGCAACTGTTTCCATATCAAAACTCGATTATGTAAACGCTCGGGGTAACTAAATCTAGAGAAATGATTATGGCAAATTTTTTAGTAGTGGTAGAAAGAGAGGAGGGCTTAATGATTAAAGAGCACTAAATTTAACATCAACCGTATGTTGCACTGGTGAAAATACTCTGTATTACGTTCTTTCTCTCACGTATAACTTGTTATCCCACCATGCAAAAACATGTCAGACAACCTCAAGAAATTTCTCGAGGATGTCTCATATATTTAGTTGTTTTCTCAAACAAGGAAAGAAATGGTAAAAGCACTTAATTTTTATAACATTACATATAATTAACTACATAAGATAGAAACAATTTTAACATACAAAACAAAAAAATTATGGTTTATGAAAAATCAAGTTAACTACTTTGCTGTGGCTTTAAAATGTAAAAAAATCAACAGAAGTAAAGATCTAGGGGAGGCTAGCGTTACATTTTATCTAAGTTTGATTCTTTCTAGTAGGATACAAAAAATATCTTTCTATCCAATTTTTTTCCTTCCCTTTTCTCACTAAGAAAGGGCTTGATTAAAATGAAAAGTACGATAAAAAGTATGGAAATGTAAGTTTTTTTATAAGGCAACATGGATTATGCAGAGCTGAAACAAAAAAAATAATTTCGTTTAATTAAAGCGAGTCTTTTTAAAAGGAGTTTTGCAAGTTAAGATAAAAATTTATGTTTTCAGCAAAACAGTATAAGTACAAGACATAGACATGGTTGGACGTTTAAAATGTGTTTAAAACAGATACCTAACTTAAAAATCATCTATTTTAGCCACCACAAATTAATATTACTTTTAAATAATCAATCCTCACAAACGCCCAATTACGGTGATTTACGTCGCAACGGCATTACGCTATCCAGAAACGGTGTAGTGTAACAGCCAGAATATAGCTTTTTCTCCCTGATTCTTTGTTAATTTAGTAGATTCGCTGTGGCAGAGGCACCGTTGTTCATTTTCCTTGTGTAGATGGGTTTAGAGTAGGTGGTTCTAAGTTTTTTGTTCTTTACGTATAAAGTTAATTTTGTACTCCAGTATGTCGATATGTTAAAATAAACTATAAGCTACGAAAGAAAATATATATAACGTTTTATAATACATAATGGAACTTCAAATCTTCTCCTATGCTTTTTTTCATGATTTTTTCCTGCTTCTCTTGAGAGGGGCCGTCCCTTTTCTTTGAGTGGGGTTTTAAAAATGTGTTAAATCTTTCTCTCGTTTTCTCCAGAACAATTTTCGCGCTCACACCATATAAAGCGGCGACAGAACTTGCACAACAAACAGCAGCAACAATTAATACTTCCATATTCTCTATACTTCTCCTCTCTGATCTTTGTTTTGTAACTAACATTACTTTTGTGTAGAGCCGGATATTGCTTACTTGAGCTCTTCCCCATGGTACATACATGCTAACCAAATTATAAAAAGTTCTAAGTGCTTGAAAAATTAAACTCTGCGTTAAAGTGTTACAGTAATTGCTAATTTCTAATTGTCAAAGCAAACCTCGTCCCCAAGACTTTTTAGTTTTTGCATTAGGATGAAGCAGCATAAAAATCTAAAGTCTTGAAGACGGAGTTGTTTCAAAATCTCTAATATAAAATTAACTATAAAAAAACGCAAACATTCCAAATATAGTTTAATTAAAAAAAGTGGAAATATACGCTCAAAGGAGAAGAGCAACAACCCTGCTTACGCATGCTTCGGTGATTTAATAGTAGGACAATACAAATGATATAAAAATACAAGCATTGTTGTTAATATAATAAGGACTTATCTATAATTGATCTTATTAAGAAACTCCAAGGAAGCTGACGAAAATAACGTCATTTGTTTGCTTCGCCAGACCTGATAGTCCAAAGTTCTTTTTATCCAAACTAATGAATTCCACTGTGGCTAGTACTATGTCGCGTGTTCTAATGTAGCTTTGAGGCGTATTTTAAATCCTAAAAAGACTAAACTTATTTTTACATGTCATAGTCACAGGTTTGAAGAGATAAGAATCAGAATTAGTAATCTAGCATGACAAAGTTTTCAAATTTTATAACATGTCAAATAACAGTACTACTTTCGTTAATTAAAAAATTACATGTATTAAGCAAATCTCGATATGTCTTGTCAATTTTTTCTTTTACTAATTTTTCTTTTTTCTTTGAGACAACAGGCATGTATAAAGTGTTTACGTTATTCGGACTGAGGTATGAGGGGGAGTGGATTCCCTGAAAAAAAAATCCCATCAACCATATCTTCTCTTTTTCATTGTTAGTCAAAAGCTTAGTACATATATAAAAACCTTCTGTCACCAATTATTTTTACTAACATCAGAATTTTTTAATAAATTCCAAAGTTGCTTAAAAAATAATCAAATTAATAATTACTTTGATATTTTGAATGATACATATTTTTGATGTTTAGCCCTTCCGGAAATTAGCCATGCACCAAACAGACAAAAAGTTTTAAAAAAATTTAATTAAAAAAGCTATGGGACGTAAATGGTAGTACGTTCATGAAACTGTTAACGCCCTGGATAAGTGGGCGTTAGGAACAAAGGGCAACACTATTTGAACTGTTTATAATGTACAAAACACACAAATGTAGGGTTTTAAAAAAATATTAGAGAGTGTCTGTGAAAATGAGATTGGCATACCACTGACTCAGCATATTTCTTAAATTTCGGCTAATTCAACCCGAATTTTCTGCACCACGATAAAAAAAATGTATACTTTTCCATTTCAATTTCTTGGATCTAATTATTTTATTCAGCAGCGTTGTTTTTCTTGTACAAAGCGAAATATAGTATCCATAATAATTTTGATTAACCAAGATTTTGGGTTCTCTGACGTGTTCTTTGTGCGACAACCATCGGTCATGATTCTTTTCTGTTCCTAACTTGAGAGTAACGAATTTAAAACTGCAGACTGCAACTCACCCACGCAATTTTATATTCTCAGAGATAGGAATTTGTCTGTACTGGCACAGTCGCGTGCGCGTACAACAGTGACGTCAAAGCAACCCATAGGAACCCCCAGCAAAGTCACCGACAATCCCTAATACTCACCGCACCATCCAAGACCATTCCATTTTAATCTACATAAGACCTAATATTCATATGACATCATGTAGAATAAGAGGTCCAATATTTTCTAGCACAATTCCCTAATAATCAACGCGCACATCTCAGGGGAAATTCCCTATCATACAGCAAATGAATTTCAGGGAAATTCCCCAAGTGAAGTAACTGTGTTAGTTTTCGAGCAGAATAAAATCCTCCTACAATGCAAAAATTCTATAATAAACAGAGAATGGAATCATACACTGTCAAACAATTACGTAATATTGCAAAAGGTCGTGGTTTAACAGGGTATTATAAGTTACGTAAGGCTGAATTAATTAGCTTATTGGATGTACCAAAGAGGCCACCGTAACCCTACTCCAACACCGGAGGCCATGGATATATTTGAGAGGCAGGAGCTATCGAAAAATCGAACGATCGTGAAATCCAAGATGCAGGAATGGTATAACTGGCTTGTTGATGCCATCCCAAAGCCTATAAAAGAAGGAGTCATGAGTAATTTTACAAAATTCAAACGCGGGGTGATGGAGCTTTATCACAGGGTAGCAAATACAAGACCTACACTACATGATGAAGTTGAACAGGAGGCCAACGAGGACTATCTACATGAACAGCCAGGGCAAGATTTCACGCCTCAGGAGCATAAACATGCTCTTCATAGAACTTTCCGGAGTTTCCGAATTCCTGGTATAGGAGGTGCCGACGTTGACGGGTATATCGGGATGGTGCGACCCAACGTGAAAACTTTGGTTGAGGGGTTAGTTAAAAAATATGGGGTCGGCAAAGATACAGCTTTCGCTATGGATACATTGGGAGAAGCCAATAGAGGGGACAAAAGAGTGTGAGGAGGCGAATAAGTCCTTCCATTGTAATATGACCTCGGTATTCCAGGGTAGCAACGTAGATGACATTCTGGATACGATGTTTGTCCAGGTTAAAACACATGTGGAGAATCCGGCATTCCCAAAAATTGACTTCTCGATCGGTCGAATACTACCCCTTGATGTAGATTTTCATAAATTGAAACTAACAAGGGGTTCATCATATATAAAGGCACCTAAATGGATAGCCTCCAAGAAGGCAATTATTAATCCTAAAAATGAGGATGAGGAGTGTTTCAAATGGGCCATTATAGCATCGCTCCATCATGAGGAGATAGTAAAGAACCCAAATAGAATTTACCAGATGAAACCATACATAGGCCTTTATAATTGGGATGGCATAGAGTTCCCTACAAGCATCAAGGATATATCAAAGTTCGAGAATAACAACAAGAAGATTGCGGTAAATTTTCTCTATATAGATGGAAAGAGGATAAATATCTTACGTCGATCGGCGCATAACGGGCGTGGCAAGCAGGTAAATCTACTATACATCACCGATGGCAAGAAGAACCACTATACGTCCATCAAAAGTTTATCGAGGCTTTCTGGGTATTGAGAACTCAAAAAATACTGCAAAAATACACTTCTGCCCAAACTGTCTACAGGCTTTTCCTACAATTGAATCGAGGGATAGGCATTATAGGCATTGCATAGACCACGAGGCTGTTAAAATTACAAGGCTGAAAAATGGTTATATTATAGGGATGGCCAGAAACAATTCAAGATACCCTTGATATTGATTTCGAGAGTCCTTTGATACCTGTGGAAGACATACCACAGAGACCACCCAAAAAGTCCGGAAAACGAAAGCCGGTCAGCCCTGTAACCCTACTAACAATGCCGGAGGAGACATATTTAAGGCCCAGGAGATGTTCAAAAATCGTCCGATTGTAATGGATGGAATTAAGGAATGGTATAACTGGCATACTGTCCGCAAACCCATAAAGGAGGGGGTCAGAGGGACCTATGAGGCCTTAAAGCGCACGGTTATGGGACTCTATGGCAGGGTAGCCAACACAAGACCCACAAAGCATACAACACCTCTCATACATACTCCTGACCAAACTATATATGCCATATAGGTGAATATTTATCATAGCACATCCGTATTTCATTCTCAACAGAGAATGCTTCACCCCGATGAAACCTCTGATCATGACGGGCGAGTATAATGCGTGTAAGTCATATTGAAGAAGAACTACTTGGTTCATCACTAACATACTGCCAAGCAGTGAGCGGGATTCGATCCGCGGTCTTAGAACTGGGAGCCGCAGACGAACCCACTACACTAATGAATGAAATACGGATGTGCTATGATAAATATTCACCTATATGTATACACACCATCCGGATAAACTATCTGAGTTCATCACTAACATATTGCCGCACGTAGTGTAGTGGGTTCGTCTGCGGCTCCCAGTTCTGGGGACCGCGGATCGAATCCCGCTCACTGCTTGGCAGTATGTTAGTGATGAACAAAGTAGTTCTTCTTCAATATGACTTACACGCATTATACTCGCCCGTCATGATCAGAGGTCTGATCGGGGTGAAGCATTCTCTGTTGAATGAAATACGGATGTGCTATGATAAATATTCACCTATATGTATACACACCATCCGGATAAAATATTTGAGTTCATCACTAACATATTGCCGCACATATTGCTGCCCCTAACAGAGGTCCTAAAAAGAGAACATAACGAGGCATCGAAATGCCATGTCTGTTTAAAGCCCTTAGATGACTGTGAGAAAAACCGCAAAAGTTCGGGACCATTGTCACTATACAGGGCCGTACAGGGGTGCCGCTCATAACAGCTGTAATTTGAAGAATAAGATACCCAGCCATATTCCCATCATATTCCATAATCTCTCGGGATACGACGCACACCTGTTTATCCGGGAACTGGGTGAGAAGTAAAACATGCAGGACATCGGTTGCATAGCCGAAAACACCGAGAAGTACATCTCTTTCAACGTGAAAATTAGGTACCCCTCGGAGGTATGGGATATGGTAACGGCGAGAAGTACAAAAAGATTGAGATTAGGTTTATCGATAGCTGTCGACTTATGGCACCCTCAATGGATAAATTGGCAAGCAATCTCATTGGTACAAACACTGCCCATATGAAATGTAAGCAGTGTGCAGATACCTGCCTTGAATTCTGGGGCATAGAAGCCGAATACATGGCAAGCTCTTGGTGTAAAAATTGCTATTCGAATACCACCAAGCAACTCAACCGGAATCAGGTGAAGACGAATGTGCCATCCATGGTTAAATTTATCCACAAGGATGATGTCTTCAGGCTGATGCTGAGAAAGGGCGTGTACCCCTATGAATCCATGGATGGATGGCAGCGATTCGAAGAGTTGGAGCTACCCCCCAAGAAGGCGTTCTACAGTAAACTTATGATGGGGATAAGCTACAATGTGATGATGGGGATAAGCTACAATGACTATGCATACGCAAAAGAGGTATGTGATGTCATTACCCCGGAGGGTGATAAAGTCACTATGGGGGATTACCATGACATCTACCTGACCATAGACGTACTGCTATTAGCCAGCGTCTTCAAGACGTTTCGAGGCGCCTGCTTGGACAACTACAGTCTTGACCCTGCACACTTCTACAGCGCACCCGGCTTGGCATGGAATGCAGCCTTGAAATTTACGGGTAAAGGTTAGAGCTCCTTACAGATCCAGACATGCTATTGATGTTTGAGGGTACAAGAGGAGTACAACCCAACCTTTGAATACATGTATGACAGTGCATATTTTGCAATCTCTGGTGTAAATCTGTATGATGTCGTTCGACCTGAGTTAATTGAGAAGTACGATGAAGATGTAAAAAACTGTTTCGTGACTGATAAATACTCGAAGCGAGCGCCAGGACTTTTTAAGGCTGAATTTATTAGTACGAAAATGATTGCGTTGAATGCAAAATGTTACTTCTGCAGTGGAAAAAATTGTACAAAGTATAGCTGTAAAGGAATGTCAAAAGTACAAAATGACCTTCATTGGAGGCGTTATATGAATGCATCGCAAAATGGCCTTGATAAGGCGCGAAATACTGGCTTTAGAATACATAGGCAAGGGATTGTAATGTATGAGCAGCAGAATTTAGGTTTATCCGTATACTATGTGGTACATCTTCTATAAAATAAATGAGCGAGGAACCAAAACAAATTATTAAGCAGAAAAATGAAGGTCGTGTTGCTGTGGGTAAGAAACTTTCCAAATGGAACCGCAAGAACAAGGAGAATTTGCATAAGAACAAGGATCAAGTAGAGAATAGTACTTCGTCAAGTAGTTTAATAAGTACTGGGTCCATTACTACCGCAGTTCTAGGAGGAACGACAGTAACGGTTGGTATTGTGATAGTAGGCGTTGGTGCCGTCTATTATAATTTTTTCAAAAAACAGCAGCAGAATCAGCCTGAAAAATCATCAGAGCAACCTGTTGAAGTCACAGACTGCCCTAACAAAAGAGTTCAACATCAAAAAATTGTTGTTTTTATAATGCATTAACCATATAAATAAATGAGTTCGAACATAACGCCCCAGGAAAAAGAAATAATTGATATGTTATACGAGACCGTAGTAGACATTGGATAGCATATGCATTTGCAGGCAAGAAATTTTTAGGGATAGGGCAGCCTTCTGCGAAGATGGATACCATGATGTATTAAAAATAACTGGGTATTTCGCCGCAGGAAAAGCAAACCATGAAATGGCAGTGAAAAAAGGGTGGATACCGGCATCGATCGTCCCGAAAAAATAAATAATAATAATGTCCAGCGACATTTGTGTTTGTTATATAGCCAAACACAACACAAAAGAACATGGAAAAGAGTAAGACATGCACGCAATGTAGGCACACTTTACCACTGGAAAATTTCAAGTTCAATGGGCAGCAGAATAAAATGTGCATCAAGTGCTATTGGAAAAGGCAACCGTTACGTATAAATAAATAAATGGCAATTATTGGAGTATAGCAGGGACGGCTATTAATGGTCTGGCATTTTCCGGCAGTAATTTTCTATTTAGTAAGCTGTCGGGACATGGTGAAGAAGAACGCAAGAGGCATGATCAGGCTATTGAATAACTACAGGCTGCCCAGACACAATGGGTAAGGAATCGGCAAAAACAAATTGTGTGGACCAAATCGATCCATAAAATATCGTTCACTCGAGAATTTTATAGCTTCTAGGATGCTCCAATCTTACGTATAGACACAAATGTTTTGATTTTTTCAGTTGATCCTTGATATCCTCCCAGTCACTTATCATATTAGTTTCTTCATTAATCAATTAGAGATAGAGAAATGTTCCTTCTGGCGCAATGCACATCTCGCGCACGCACATCAAGTTCTTAGGCGTATGCACCACAGCCAAACCCAAAAAATCAACGTCATCCAATACCATGCGGTGTTTATCTATGATGTTCAAGGTAAAGTCCCTCTGTGCTGAGTCATCTAGTTCAAGGTAAAGTCCCTAGTATACATCAAAGAAGTAAAAAGAGTCCTAGCACACCTAGAGGGGGAATTCTCTGTATATCCGCTAATAATCAACGCACGTGCAGCCAAAAGGTGAACAGATAGAAAAATTCTATTAAATAAAATGTGTATCAGCTGTCAAAGAAAATTCGACATTTTTGGAAGTGCAGTAGTCATGACCTTTATAGCCGGTATTGGTCTCTCCCTGCCCCTTAGTGATCGACGATTACGTAAAAAAGCAATATTCATCCCTTGTCTCATGTTTTTAGTGAATTATCTTTTCGTTCCGCCGTTTATCAACAAATCACTAATTTATTTTCACGCATGTTAGCCATTCAATTAGTTTTTATTTCTCTAGGCTTTTATGTAGCATTGTTTCTATATCTTGTCAAACTAGTTTTTATATCATTTTTTTCTATATAAGGCCTACGTTTTTTTCTCGTTTTTCGTTCAGTCACTAGTTGACTATGAAGTAGTCGAATCAATCAAGTTTCAATTTTTCTTACTGGCTCACTATTCCAGCGCACACTCTTGGCCAGCTGTTTGAACATTACATTACACGATCATCATCAAAACTGTTGTGTGTGTTGTGAACAGAACCCCCACGTCCGTGCGAGTGGACCTACACTTATGGCCTTGCCATTAGTACAAGAATCAGAGAAAGAGAAGGAGAATGAACGAAGGATTCAAGATCTAGAGGATGATGTTTATAACTGTAAATAAATATGGAACAATGTAAGGACTGTGAACGTATGTTAGATGTGTACGACAAATGTACCTGTGGGAGGAGGTTTGTGGTAGAGGATAAAATGTTGTGCTGCCATTGCTACCAGGAATATATCACGTATAATGGGGGCAGTTGCGTGTGTGTACTACGAGATGAATTCCTCCGACGGCGTTGAAATTTCAATAATGCTACAATTTGAGAATGAGCTTGTCAACCCAAAATTATTCTACTCATTTGCTGCTACCTTTAATGACATCAATGATATTAACGTGGACTATCTAACAGTGTTAAATCCCTTTCCTGCCAATGGAGGTAAGGATAATCGATATATGGTAGGGTACCATACACGAGACCTCGTAATTGCTTTGAGGGTAAAAACACCAAAAATATGGTCCCCACATGGGGTCAGCCGGTACAACGCCAATGCTGTACCGGCGATGAGTCTTGATTTTGAAGAGTACCCCGACTGGTTGCTAAGTATCGCTAAATCTGGAACAAAATCGAAGAGTTGATATCCGAGCAATTGACGACAGAGCTTGTGAAAAAGGACCATTACGTGAACGCCAAGCTTAAATACTACAAGGACACGATCACGACTAAATTCCATGGTATGCCAATTACCTTACGATGAACCCGGCCAAGCCAGCACCATCCTGGCTATTTCATCTGTGTATGTGCAAGGTAAAAACTACCACCCCCAGGTACATGTTGGAATGTCGATATATGGACTTTTAAAAAGAATGGTTGCTCAGTGAGGATTAAATAACCATATATTTTATAGGTTCTACAAGACCTATAAAATATACCAAATTATGGGCTGTAAACAGGAGAAGGCTCTTCATAGCGCTTACATGCTGCACAGATTGAAGTCTTTTTATATAATCTTGCCTCCTTTCCTCCCGACCTTTCGCTACAAGCTGAGCACGCTCCTGTTCATTGATGGCGTTAACGATCTGTTTAACACGTTGACGTATCTGTTCCTGTAATAGCATATACTTTTTATATTCCTGTAAAATGAGAGTGAACTCATAGTCGCTAGTGATTCCATTTTCAATTGCTTTTGGAATAAGATCAATGATGGAATTCAGCTTTGTCTCCGCCGACAGCCTTATAGTCTCATGTTTTTTTTGATTTGACGTCCAACCTCTTCCCGGCGTTCCGCACACCGGCTTGCCCTTTTCCCATCACTATTGTAATACCGCCCATGGCAATACAAAGAGGAGCTCCCAAACATGTGGCATGTGTAGTCTATATCTTTGGTTTTCATGAATAGTATCGTCCTCTGCAGGTTCACTCGGTAAATTAGGGTACAGCTTGGCTATATCGCTCATTTATTCTATCAGCAAATGCATCGTGAGGCCAGTAAAGGAAACATTTTTCTCATGATGGTGCTAGTCCGTTAACATGAATTCGAGACGATACGTGGAGCCTTTTAAAGGAAGGTATATTGGGGTGTCCCAGGACCAGGTCACATGTCCCCCCCAGGCATTCAACTCTTGGTGGGGAGTAAAGCGAGAATTTTTGACTTTTTTTCATCCAGTAGGCAGTCGTCTTTATCCAACTGGGGACAAACAAGGCGTAGTCGAATATAAACGTCAGTTTTGTAGTATGCATCATAATCACCTTTCGTATAGTACTTTTTCGCAGGATCGTAGGGTAGACCCAAGAGCTCTTGCAATGGTCTGTTAATCATCACCGAGTACCCGTCACCGACACATAGCCTACAGAGTCCATTTTTCAGGAGAAACAGTTTGATTTTATCCTCTGCCTGACCGTTCACAATAGCCGCCAAATCCTCAATCCTGTAGAGACCGTTCATGATCTCAATTCGAGTCACCCTCTGATCAGGAGCTATTTTACGTATAGTAAACTCGTTCTCGCTGTAAAGGTTCAGCCATACAGGTCGTATAGAGATGGACTTTAAAGCAATCCTCGAGCATCAGGACCTGTACGTGTCTACAGACTCGCATATCTCTGTAGTCTTCCCTGAAATCAGCAAATATGCCATCAAATCCCCACCAATTTGCTGAACGACCCTATCAGAGTTGGTTGGACTGGACAAGCCTTGGAGTATTGGAATATACAGGTTAATGTCGCTACCCATTGCGCAACTACGGCATTAGGCATATCCGCCAAGCACATGACGGGTTCGGTGCCCCTTGTCAACTAGATCTTTAAATTTCACGTTTATTACCACATGTGCCACATCATGGCAAGAATGAACGTACCCATGCCTTATGACGATGGGTTTGCCAAATACAAATATCCCTACTCGACATCCGGATACGCGCATGTATGCCGCGAATACGATGCAGATCCTAATAACCTGTACAAATTTAAGGCCGTTATGTCATCATTAAGAAATGGTAGATGGTGGCCTCAGGTTGACGGTGATTGGGCGAAGTTTATTATTCCCAGGGTCTGACGTCGGAAGGCCTGACCAAGCTGAGTGAAAGCATCCGCGTCTACGTAGTTTTGTTGCTTGGATCGCAAGCAGGAGCCAAGGCATCCCTAATCGGGTCTGGTGCTAACAACTACACAGTAGTTGCCCAATACAAATATCCCTACTCGACATCCGGATATGCGCATGTATGCCGCGAATACGATGCAGATCCTAATAACCTGTGCAAATTTAAGGCCGTTATGTCATCATTAAGAAATGGTAGATGGTGGCCTCAGGTTGACGGTGATTGGGCGAAGTTTATTATTCCCAGGGTCTGACGTCGGAAGGCCTGACCAAGCTGAGTGAAAGCATCCGCGTCTACGTAGTTTTGTTGCTTGGATCGCAAGCAGGAGCCAAGGCATCCCTAATCGGGTCTGGTGCTAACAACTACACAGCAAGGCAGATTCTATTGCAAAAATTTGAGGTCATGGTACAACGTCAGGAGATTGTAGGGCATGAAATCACGGAATTCCAGAAGGTGTTTCAATATGCTCGAACTCCGGTGAATTTTGCCGTTATGCCCAGCGTCTACATGTTGCCCTCAGACATGAACTTGCGTATAGGCCAAGACCCCATTGATGACAACGGGGGTAGGGATCATCATTGCGTAGATATGGCTTAAGTAACTTATTTCCTTCTTCCAACATGTAGCACGACAAAACCACCGACAGCCGCGATGGCCATATACAGATGTTTTGCTGCATACTTGACGATAGTTGCCGCTACTCTGAGAAAGAACGAGACAACCGTACTTATAATCCCTGGTAATGCAGCACCTGCCTTACCTGCCAGATATTTGAGGAAGTTTCCAAGCTGCTTTTCTACAAACCCTTTTCAACCCGCCTCGGCACTTCCTCCTGCAACACCTACTGCGGCAGAACCTCCTGTAACGGATAGTACAATGGTGGAAAACAGCAGTCCAATAGCAGAGACGATACTAGCTATAGTTATACCCTGCTCCCTGAAGAGGATTTTAAGCTTCTCCAGCAATTTTTCAATGTTATCCCGCAAGGTTTTAATTTCGAGGTTGATTCCTTTTATATCAATGTCGCCAGTGTCAACAAACGAAGTATCTTCAAAAATGTGCAGATCGTATGTAATATTTTGCATGTCCTCTATTGTTTCCATCTGGATTATCTCACCTGAAGCCTCCTCTTCATCCTTATTCACAAGGATATCAACCCTATTCACGAGGTTTTGGGCCGTTGCTCTACTACCTCTGTTGGGTGTTTGATACTTATCAAAACCTAAGGCTTTCAGATGCGCACTGCTTAAATCCGATTTTAGAGTTTTAATGGATCTTAACTCACCGTTATCCTTCGTAAGCACTATCTCCCTATAGACTTTCTTTCCCTTTGTTATCTGTCTAAAAATAAGCTGTTTACCTTCACCTACGCTAAAATAATCATAGTTTTTCTCGCATGCTGTCATATTCAAATAATTACTAAGCTTATCATAAAGGACGTCGACATCGACCTTTAAATTCTGTTCCCCCAACCCCACCTCCAATCGCCTACGTGTACCCGACTGTTGCCCTGGCGTTGAAGTCCCCGATGTTCCGGGGAGTTGTTGCGTTGATGGATGATCATCTTTATCATTCCCACCACCCTTATCAAGATCATCTTCATGCGTAAATACTGGATTATCAGCCATTTATTATTAAAAAAATCCTCCGTAATAATAAATGAGTAACGTATTCGGAACTACATTGGACCCCTACGCGGAAACAACTCTTCGGGATCAAAGGACGCCGTCAACAAATATCTAACATACCCTCCACGATCAACCAGAACGAGGACCTATATGTGGATATTCCCAACATGCGACAGGACGAGGTTATTTTTCCAGGATCCATCAAACTCTTATTTAACCTGGAATAACGGCTACCAACACGAAACGTACCATTGTCTCGAATTTACGGGACTTACGAATCACTTTGAAGGGCAACGAGGTACAAAACATCAGCGATTTCAACACCTTGGCAGTCTACAAAGACCTCTGGCTCCCCAAATTTGACAGGTACAATAACCTGATTTTGAAGGGGATCAACCCTAACGACGGGACCATCCGGGCTCTGCAAGTCAAGGCTACCAATTATACCGGGGCAGATGAGGAAAAGGCTGTTGTTGCAGCCTATGGTGACACCTTCTGTATACCACTGGGCAAGATGTTTAAACTCACCGGAGACCTACCCTTTTATCCGGCGGGTTTATAGTTTGTCCTTCATTTCGCACCGCATAGCGACGTCATCAAGGATGGGGGTACGACAGCCTCGGGAAGCACGGCAGCCGTGCCAGCGGATGCAGCCTACAAGATCACCAATATCAAGCTAGAATTCGACAAAGTGAGCAATAGAAGCCTAGCAAGTGCCATGATGTCAAGGTATTCAAGACTAGCACTACCCTATGAGTGAATCCTGAGAAGCAAGGTGGTGACCATGAAAAAAGCTGATACCAGTTACAACCTTTAAACACACACTTCTGCCAAGTCCTTGAGGGGTGTCTTGCTACTCTTTGTAGATCCCGGGAAAGTGAAGGCTTACGCTGGTGGTAACGAGGTCTTTTATAATCCAAAAATTGAGAAGATCAGCGTCACCGTTGAGGGAGAGCCCAACGAATTGTATAGTCATGCCATGTTACTCAAAGACCACCTGGAACAGATTGTGAACCTCTTAGGCAGTCACGACTTGAATGTGACGATTATCCAATTCTCCAATGAACGGTACGCGTTATTCATCAATTTCTGAGCGTCCCCCGATCATACCCTACATGGTTTTGGAAGGCCTCTACAACGCCTTATTGACGGCATTACCCTCCATATGGTCAAGAAAACCGACGGCAGTTGAATATCTTAGATGGTAGATTCCACAGCGTTGAGTACTAATAAATGGCAACAATAACTGTTATTGTTGCAGGTGCTGCGATTAACGCATTTGCCTTTAATGGTACAAATTTTCTATTCAGTGAACTTGCAGGACATGGTGAGGAAGAGAGGAAAAGGCATGACCAGGCCATGCAAAAATTACAAGCAACCCAAGCAAAGTGGGTACAAGACAGACAAGTAAAAATCGACTGGTTCAATAAGCAACGGAAAATGCAGATAAAGGCGGGTAAGAGCCTTCAGGAGCTTGACGACGATATGTACAAATATTACATCGCATCTAATGATAAGGCCCCGAAATTGTCAGACTTTTACTCACCCTCAAAACCACAATAAGATGGAGAACTCACCTTCATCCTTGGATCCTTATCTCTGCTAGGGCTTGTGGCATATAAATATATGTAAAACGTTTTTAACATGTATAATAAACATGTAAGAAGCACCACATATCGTTACCGAGGAAGAGGCGGAAAAATTATGCCAAATTTACTACACCCCAGAACATATCTGGAATGGACGTAAAGCCATCAAGTTGATAGCCTCAGAAACTGACTTATCAAAAATGAAGGTCGCTCATTGGCTGTCTCGTCAACTGCTCTGGCTGAGACATATTAAAGGCCCGAAACGTATCGACTACCCTCATTTTACCATTACAAAGCCCAACGAGGTGCATCAACTTGATCTGTTATATATGCCCCACGATAGGGTATATGGAAACACCTACAAATACATCCTGACAGGTATTGATGTAGCCTCGAGGTACAAGGTAGCGAGACCCCTACGTACCAAAAAAGGCAGCAAAGTGGCGGACATGATCAGGGACATTTACAAGGCAAGACCTCTTCGACAGCCTAAAACATTCCAGTGTGATAATGGCTCCGAATTCAAGTCAGATGTAACCAAGCTGCAAGAGGACCAGGATGTGAAGATCAAGCGGGCTACCACCAATTATCATCATACTTTCACAGCATTTGTAGAGTCCTACAACAAAGTACTCGCGGAAAGTCTCTTTAAGCCTCAAGATGCACAAGAGTTGGTCTCTGGGGAGCCTAGTACCATTTGGGTCAAGCACTTGTACGCTATCGAAAAAAGTCTAAACAACAGCAAAACTGCAATAATTGGCCAAAAACCTAGTAGGGCGATTAAACTCGATGAGGTACCGCTAGCGAAAAGCGAAGAATACCCAGAGGAAAACCCTTACCTGACGATGGGCTGTACCATTCGCTACAACCAGGAGAATAACATGGCTACTCGAAAAGACGTGCAACTGACGCCTTTTGAAGCAAACATGCTTACAGGTTGGATCGTATCGTAGCAGGTAGTCGTGTACTGTACTATTTAAAAGACGGTCCTGAAAGAAGCTTCGTGTTAGAGGAGCTGATGCAAGGTACCTGAAGATGTTCAGGTACCTCCAGATGTTATCAAGTAGTGCGTTCCTCTAGATTCTCATCCCAATCTTTGTCATTCGGATCCCTTAAATAATCCAAAGGGTGTTGGGTATAGAACGGGTATCCATAGATGATACCTTTGATGACATTGGGCTCATTTTCCAAATCAATATCGATTAGGTGTCTATCTTCTATGACAAAGTTGCGTATATCGCCTACTGTTGATATATCGGCCAAAAGCTTCAACTCCCTATCTTTGATGACTTGGTAACAGAGTGCCCCATAGTTTTTCTCTTTAATATCAACAATATGGAGGCTTAGACGTTCAATGTCATCCTCCTAGTCAATCTCCCTTCTCGCAAATGTACCCCTTGTTTTTTCGCCTGATGCTAACCTGTTTAATAGTCAGTAGGGTATTCAAACCCCTCGTAGTATACTCCACCTCGATATTTATAATTTTCCAGGCAGGCAGGACAATAACCAGTCACCGACCCTGCGTTGATGCAACAGTGTAGCACAGGTACCTGAAAATTGTAGTTCACGGTAAATTGATTTTTTTGTACATAGGCTTCCACCTTCTTGATAATTCAATACTTGATATCTCGAAGCCAAACTGGTCAATAGAGGAGGGGATCTAAACCCCTCCTCTATTGGCACCATTTCCACTATATGATATGCTAACTTTACTACCACAAGAGTAGCCCACTTACGACATATCAATTTCAAACATCCCCTCGAATAGATCCCGCGTATCATCGTCGGGTAACGTGAAGTGATTGAGGTTATAATTCTCAATGCCCAGGGTATCGTCTCTGAATTGGCACCAGACATGTACGGCATTCGGATCGTCGCACTCCGGTTTCCTCACAGTCATCTCAGGGTACATCGCCCCTAACGTGCTTATTCTTGTGCTGAGTTGCATACTCTGGCATTAGATCATGTAGTGCTTATGCATGCCTTTTTTTCCATGCTCGTGGGGATCGTTTTTATCAACCACACATAGCAAGGTATCATATTGATATCGGTGTGGAACATGCTTATGCCGTGTTTCCGAGGTGCATTGTTTAAGAGCATCAAGTTGTTCATCCCTATCCTCGAGCTCATACTCCAACACCACGAGTTGGTTGTTCCTATCCTTAATTTCATCACCGAAGAAGGCCAGGGCCCTATCCCTGTCCTCGATGGTCTGGCGATGCTCTTTAATTACATCTTGTAGTTTTTGGACATCTGCCCTGGCAAGCCATTTGATGACCCCTACAGCTTTGGAATATCTGGAACGACGCACCAGCTCCAGGGCACCATCCAATGTGACGAATACACCATGCCCATTTTTCGCTTCTGCTTGCATACCTGATCGGGGGCCCATGGGATGGGACCCCTTGGACCCCACTATTTCAGCCCTGGTAGATAGGAACGTTGAAGGTATCACCATATTATTAACCATTTCAATACCAAGAAACAGAGATAGGAAAATGTATATTCTAGCGCAGTTGACAAGGGAAATTCCCCGAAATCCGAAATTCCAATTCCGATATAATCCGACAATTCCGGAAATACTGATAAAATCATACGCATGCGCAATAGCGACTAGCGGGAATAATGCTGACATCAACAAAATTTCGAGTATGCGCAATCGAGTAGGGGAAAGTCCCATACTCAAAGTACGACCGCGCTAAAAATTTTATTGAATGAAATCAAAAATCTATACAATAAAGATGAATACACATACTGTGAAACAGTTACACGCTATCGCGAAAACCCGTGGACTTACGGGCTATTCCAAGCTACACAAAGCCGACCTTGTTGCTTTATTGGAGGCATCCCCAAGACCTGTTCCTGCTCCAGAATCAAGGCCACAAGCATTTGCACCAGAGGCCTTGGATATATTCGAGCGTCAAGAGATGGCAAAAACCCGTCCTAGTAAGAGTAAGATCGAGCCTCGACTCCCGACACCCGAAGCCATGATATGTTCGAACGCCAAGAGGTGGCGAGGACTCGTCCAGTGGTAAAGAGTAAGCTGCGAGAGTGGTCTGACTGGCTTGTGAACTATGTACCAGAGGGTATTAGAAAGCCATTGCAAAGTATATATGCATCAGCAAAAAATCGCATCCTTGCTCTTTATGATGGGGTAAGGAAGACTCTGATAGGTGAAGTTGAAGAAAAGCAAGGGAGGATCATGCTGAAGACAACCAGCAACCGAACCAACACTTCACTCCCCAGGAACATAAGCATGCTCATCATAGGACCTTCAGGAGTTTTCGCATCCCTGGCATAGACAGCACGGATGTCGATGGGTATTTGGGCATGGTGCGATCAGACGTGAAAACCCTGGTTGAAAATCAGGTTAAAGACATGGGGTCCGCTAAGGTGCAGTGCTCCATCTGGATTTTATGGAAGAAGCCAGTGGAGGGCACTAGCGAGTTTATCGAAGTCGATAAGATCTTCCATAACAACATGACATCAGTATTCCAGGGTACAGTCGTGGACGAGGTGCTGGATACGATGTTTGCCCAAGTCAGAACGCATGTGGAGAACCCAGCGTTACCCAAAAATGGCTTTACAATTAGTCGAATCATGCACCTCGACATAGGCTAACAAGGGGTTCTTCGTATATAGAAGCACCCAAGTGGATAGCCACCAAAAAGGCTATCATTAACCCCGCAACAAGGATGAGGAGTGCTTCAAATGGAGCATCATCGCTGCTCTGCATCATGAAGAGATAGCTAGGGATCCACAGAGAATCAGCAAGCTAAGACCCTATGCGGAGCGCTATAACTGGCAGGGCATCGAGTTCCCCACAAGCTTCAAGGATATATCCAAATTTGAAAAGAACAACCCTGACATTGCGGTGAATGTCTTGTACGTGACGGGGAAGACGTTCAATATCCTACGTCAATCTACACAACGAACGCGAGAAACAGGTTAATCTGTTACTCCTCACGAATGATAAAAAGACACACTAGCCGTCAAAAATCTCTCACGGCTATTGGCTAGCGAGAAATCGAAGAATACGGCGAAAATGTCCTGAACTGCTTACAAGCCTTTCCAACAATCGAATCGGGTGATAAGCACTATAACTACTGCAGGGACAACGAAGCGGTAAAGATCACGATGCCAAGCGAAAAGGAAAAGTGGCTATACTACAAGGATGGTCAGCAGCAGTTCAAAGTACCATTCGCCATCTATGCAGATTTTGAATCCCTGATCGTTCCCATGACTGAAGATAAGAGGGAGAGCAAGACGAAAAAGCTGAACAAGCACGTACCATGCGGCTGGTGCACATATAGTACCTATGCCTACGGGCCCGTACCAGACCCATTGACAGTCTATAAGGTTGGGGACTGCGTGAAGAAGTTCGTCCAACACCTAGAGGATGAGGTAAAGCGACTCTACAGCACCTACCATCAACAGGATATGTTACCACTAACGGAGGTACTAAAGAGGGAGCACGACTCCGCCACGACTTGTCACATTTGCGTGAAACCCTTTGACAACGACGACTATAGTCGTAAAGTTCGAGACCACTGTCACTACACGGGGCTGTATAAAGATGCAGCGCACGCGATTTGAAACATTAGATACAAGATACCTAGTCACGTACCCGTGATCTTCCACAATCTTTCAGGGTACGACGCGCACTTATACATCCGAAAACTGGGGGAGAAGTACGACACCCAGAATATTGGTTGTATCGCTGAAAACACGGAAAAGTATATCTCCTTCAACGTTAAAATCAGGGTGCCTATTGCAGGCATGGGGAACGGTGATGGTGATACGTACAAGACTATAGAGATACGATTCATCGACAGCTGTCGGTTCATGGCCTCGAGCCTGGACAAATTGGCAAGCAACCTCATCGGCACAAAAACGGCAGGTATGAAATGACAGCAGTGCTCGAATACATGTCTGGAATTTCGGAGCATTGACGCCAAGTATGTAGCAAGCTTTTGGTGTAAAAAGTGCGAGTCGAATACCACGAAGCAGCTATACAAGGAGCAGGTAAAGGCAAACGTACTATCCATGGCCAAATTCATCGACAAAGATGAAAGGGTGTCTACCCCTATGAGCACATGGATGGCTGGCGACGATTCAAGGAGACGGAACTACCACCCAAGGAGGCCTTCTATAGCAAACTGAACATGAAGGGAATTGGCGACAACGACCACAAGCACGCTCAAAAAGTATGGAATGTCATCACTCCAGAGGGCTCCGAGGTCACCATGGGAGATTATCGCAACCTGTACCTCACCACAGACGTCCTGCTACTAGCCGACGTATCCGAGAGCTTTCAAAGCATATGCTTAGAGAACTACAAGCTCGACCTCACCCACTTTACAGTGCACCAGGCTTGGCATGGAAAGCAGCGTTGAAGTACACAGAAATCAAGCGGGAGCTGCTAACGGACCCTGACATGCTCCTGATGTTTGAAAGAGGTATCCGGGGTGGTATAACTCAAGCCGTGCACAGATATGCCAAAGCCAACAACAAGTATACGGGGGATCAATACGATCCAGAAGTTGAGTCGTCATATTTGCAGTACCTCGATGCCAACAATTTGTATGGCTGGGCTATGCGTCAAGATCTGCCGACGCACGGCTTCAAATGGCTGTCGAATGTAGAGACCTTTACAGAGAAGCGCATCGGCAAGCTCGTTGCTGACAACAAACATGGTTATATCTTGGAGGTTGACATCGATTATACAAAGAGCCTGCACGACAAGCACAACGAACGACAAAGGTGGTTCACAGGGTCGAGAAACTGATACCAAATTTGGAACACAAGCAGAAGTACGTTGTGCACATCAAAGCCCTTCATCAAGCTTTAAGCATGGGCTCGAGCTTAAGAAGGTGTATAGAGTCATCCAATTTAACCAGAAGCCCTGGCTGAGGGGTTATATCGACCACAACACAAGTTTGAGAACGGCCGCCAAAAATGATTTCGAGAAGGACTTCTATGAGCTCATGAACCTCTCGGTGTTTGGTAAAACTATGGAGAACTTGAGGAACCATCACAACATCCAGTTGGTTACCAACGAAGAAAAGTACACCAAGCTCGTCATGAAACCAAACTTCAAGGGCGGGGACTACTTCAGCAGCCGCCTCATGGGCGTGGAAATGTGTAAAACAGATGTAAAGATGAACAAGCCGGTGTATATTGGCCAAGCCATTTTAGACAACTCGAAAATCGTAATGTACGACTTCCACTATGACTACATGCAGCCCAAGTACGGTAGCAAGCTGCGGATCTGCTATGTGGACACGGATTCTTTCGTCTATCACATCAGAACAGAGGACTTTTATCGTGATATTGCCGATGATGTAGAGGCACGTTTCGATACAAGTGCCTATAGCAAAGATGACAACAGACCTCTCCCCATCGCCAAAAACAAGAAGGTGGTAGGTCTCATGAAAGATGAGCTTAATGGTAAGATCATTACAGACTTCATTACACTGACAGCAAAACTCTATGCTTACAAGAGTCTCACGAAAGAGGGCAGCGATCGCAAAGCTAAAGGTGTAAAGAAGTGCGTCACGAAGAAATCCATCACCTTCGAAGACTATCAGCGCTGCCGAGAGGAGGGTGTTGATGTAAACCTGGGTCTGTATTCAGAACAAGGGGCATCAAATCTATACCCAGGAAGTGAACAAGCTGGCACTCAAAAAAGCAGACGACAAACGGATCGTACAAGCGAATCAGATCACAACGTTCGCCAGGGGTCATTATCGCTTAGCGGCTAAGGAGAGCTTGTAGCATGTCCAAGCATTGTATCTACTGATTCCAAAGGTGTTGTCCAGCACCACCTTTGCACACATGATGTCAATAAATGTTGGACGTATTGTTACTGATCGCCATAAGTTTGCCATACGTCTTGATCATCTTCGGTTATTTGAGATATAGACGACTAATAAAGATGTCTGAATTAGCTGAAATTTTTGATGTTGTTGATACTCCCGCAGAAACATTTGAGCAACGTGAAAAACCTATAGACAAACGTCAAGCCCTGAAGGATGCAACACGCAAAGGCAAGGCCCACCTTCTGCCGAAAAATGTACAGAGGGCTTTGTTGACAAAGCATCAGACGAGGTTATCGACAAGATACATGCCGAGTACACTCAACGTGAGATCCATGAAAAAGGTGAAAAGACCGCCAAGGCCTTATTAACTCATGCCATCAGCATGTACACGAAGGCTATAGGCAACGTGGTGACTCTAGATAGTGCTGATAAGCTCCGTCAAGACCTGGAAGCTGACCCTATCATCAGGGATAGTATGGCTGACTTGGGGATTCTCGTGTACTCGGCGTTTTGAAAGCTCCTGACACCTCTGCTTATTGCTGCGCATACTGTAAACCATTGCCAACTCTCCATGTCCAAGGTAGTTGAAGAGAAGGTTGATGAAGAGCAAGAAAGGAATGGGAAACAGTCTATCGAAGATACACATGGGTAGACGTGAAAGAGTTGAACGTGTAACCAATGAGCTAATAGGGTATAGAAGGGAGGTACGTTATACAGATTTGTGCAGCATGTTCGGAGATTTTGAAGCACGCGAAAAAATATTGACGCCGGCAGCAGATCGCTTTCCACCTCAGGCATGTGATTTGGTGATGGTTCCACAGGTTAATAGAATAAGGTACGCTGGCAGAAGCGGCCTGAGGGCCACCCTGCTGGGTATTTGTATTCCTTGAAGATCAAGGCCTATGTTTGGAAGTGATTTTGTAAGTCTCTTGAGTTACAAGAAATGAGCGAACAACACCCACAAGAATTAACAGTCTTAACAAAGCCAGTAAAGCACCCAGGGAGAGTCGCGTGGGGTCACAATTTGGCGGCACTGAAGAAGGAAAAGATGAAACTGAAGCAACAAGAGGCGGCTGTAGAATCTACAATCAAAACCTCTTCTGGGGTGAGTTCTGGATCAAGTTCCGTACAGTCAGGTGCCATATACCTTGGTGGAAGCCTGTTTGTTATACTCGCCTGTGTGGGAGGTGTCTACTACCTTACGCGTAAGCAGCCCGCAGCGGCTCAGCAGCCTGCCATAACACGTGCACCAGAGTAGCGTCAGCCTTCAAAGCCCACAGTCCAGCCCGATATCGAGTTTCCCAATATGAAATAAATATTATATAAATGAGTTCTAATGTGAAACCGCAACAGAAGGAGATTATAGACATGGTATATGAAAGTGCCGTGGACCTAGGCTTTACATTCGCTTACGCTATGGTTGGTAAGAGATTCCTCTGGACGGGGAAGCCGTGAGATGGCGGTAGCGAAAGGCTGGATTCCTCCCCTAAGTCTAAGTAAGTACCTACCAGGCTTGTGTCTGCCACTGTGGCAAACATAAGATAAATGACTCTGGATGTGGTGTTACAACCTCATACCGCGATTTTTACAGGGCCTACCTCGTGTGGCAAGACTCAGCGAGTGCTGGACTTGCTCGAGAACGAGTACAGACACCACTTTCACTACATCATAATCCTCTGCCCAACGATCCGCTGGAACAAGACTTACTTAGTAAGGTTATGTCTCTGGCAGGACGACAACGTGTTACTACTGATAGAGCCGGTTGATCAGCTGTTCGAATGGATAAGCAAATTATCAGAGCTGCTAGCGGGGGAAGAGAGCTTGTTCATTATTGATGACATGATAAACGATGAATCTATGGATAAAACTCGTGGGGCGTTGCTGGAACTAGCTGTTTCAGGCAGGCATAGGAATAACAGCTTGTGGCTGCTAACACAAAGATATAAGAAGATCCCAATAACGGTAAGAGACCAAACGAAACAGCTTTTTGTTTGGTATCCTAAGAATCGAAAGGAGCTCGATCTAATTCATGAAGAGAAGGATGTAATTTTGAGTAGGGAAGAAATTTCCATTATTAAGGCTCGGCTCAGGAAGTCGAAACATGCATGCTTGTACATGAGATTGGAACACCCCAGAAATTGGAGCATTTTGCCTTGACTTTCAACTAAATAAATATGTCTTGTATCGAAAAATTACGAGAGGAGTTTGAGGGGGAGATCCAGAAATTGGAGGAAACAATCAAGAACTTGGAAGCGAGACATGAGGAAATCGATCAGTCGCTGTATAAGATGTGGCAGAGTGATAAACACAACGACCGGATCGCTTAAATCGCCTGTGTTTCGTCGCTGGCTCTTGCCATGATCCACTATATGATGAAATATTAAGACCAGGGTGTTACGGCGCTAGAAGTTTTGTGGGTTATCAAAGCCACAAAAACTACGTCTATAAGTATTAACTAAGCAAGTCCCCGGTACGGGAGTCTTGATGAAATAACCCTCGGACTCGAGAAATTTACCACTCTTTTACATGTCCCCAGCAGGTATATAATACGATATAAGGACGTTATGGAAGAGGATGTTAAAGGGGACGCTGAGCGTCCCCTTCATCCGGACACGGTTTTACCGATCTCCAAGAGGTACTTGGATTTAAGTATCTTCACCCAAACACGGTGTTACTAACAGAACCACGAGCTACGTGGTCAGGGGCGGCATACCATGCCGGGTAAAGGAAGGTCAACATTGATATGTGTCGGTGGCACTGACACCTATTAAACTGAGCGGTTCCCCCGCAGCGGGCGAACCGGTGAAATGGCTATCCGACTCGAGAAATTTACCATTGTTTTACATGCTCCGGAGGTACTTCAACATCCTCGGGTATTAGCATCAACTCCTCTGACACAAAGCTTCGATCAGGCCCATCAGCCAAATAGTACAGGAGACGCGTACCTGTCACGATACGATCAAGTCTATACGTCTTTTTGCTCCACCAAGCGTCCGTAGCGCGTCTTTTAGCATCACCATGCTCTTCTCCAGGTTGCAGGAGGTGTAAGTATAGACCGCTTTTCCTCACCTTGCGGCACCTCCTCGAGCTTGATGGTTTTCGAAGGTTCCATACCAATCATAGCGGTCTTGGTGTTGTTCAACCCCTTGACGATAGTATAGAGGTGTTTAACCCAAGTGGTACTCTGTTCATTACTGACCAACTCCTGCGCGTCTTGAGGTTTGAAGAGCCTCTTGCAAGCACCTTGTTATACGATTCGACGAACGCCGTGAAAGTGTGGTGGTATTTGGTACAGGGCAGACTTGGTAACGGCAGACTTGAACTCGCTACCGTTGTCGCATTGGAATATACTCGGATAACGCAGAGGTCCCGCTTTGTATACGTCCTTGAGCATGTCAGCGACTTCGCTAGCCTTTTTCGTACGCAAAGGCCTCGCTACCTTATACCTCGGAGCCACGTCGATGCCTGCGAGGATATATTTGTACGTGTTTCCATGCAGCTTGTCATGGGGCATATAGAGCAAATCAAATTGGTGCATTTCATTCAGCTTTGTAATAGTGAAATGTGGGTAATTGATGCGCCTCGGCCCTCGAATATGGCGGAGCCAAGCAAGTTGACGAGTCAGCCAATGAGTAACACGCTTCTTAGAGAGACTTCTTAGAGAGCTTTCGCCAGCTTGTTGTTTAAGCTCTCGTTGCTTGTTATACCAGTCGATTTTGCCCTGTCTGTCACGTACCCACTGTGCTTGAGCTGCTTGAAGTTGTTAAATAGCTTTCTCATGCCTCTTGCGTTCTGCTTCACCATGCCCACTGAGTTTACTGAACAAAAATTAGAGCCACTAAACGCCAATGCGTTAATTAACGCTCCTCCTGCCATTACTGCTAAGGTCGCCATCTTTATTTCTGTGCTATGCCACCTGCCATCCTTAATGTTCAGTTGCGCATCTTGTAATAGATAGACGTAGCAGCATATATTCCCATCTCCATTGGCTTTCTTGGTCATGTGGAGATTGATGCCATCCGACAACCTCTGTAGAGGCCTGCCACTTCCGTGCAAGCTGTGATCTGGTGTCGCTCTGAAGTCAATGAACAGCGCGTAACGCTGGTTGAAGAACTGACCGATGGTCACCCCAGAGTCATGGCTACCAAAAAGTTCAACGACTTGCTCGAGATGGTCTTATGGGAGCATGGCGTGGCTATACAGTTCATTCGGCTCACGTTCTACAGTGGTCGAGATTTTCTCGATCTTTGGGTTGTAGAAGACCTCGTTAGTGCCAGCATAAGGCTTCACTTCTACGAACGACAGGAGTATACCTTTCAGGCTCTTCGCAGGGGTATCGATTTGCAAGTTGCAGGAGGTATCAGCTTTCTTCATCGTTATAACCTGGCTGCGGAGTACACGCTCATAGAGCAGGGCGAGCCTCGAGTATCGTGACATCATAGCACTCGCAAGACCCTCGTTTGTCACTTTATCAAACTCCTAGCAAATGTTTGTGATCTTGTACGTAGCATCAGTTGGTTTAGCTTCGGAAGACCCTGATTTTGGTGCACCGCCACCTTTGATGACTTGGCCATAGGGTGCAAAATGTATGGCAAACTGCAGTCTGTCGTGTAAGCCTGCTTGGTAGAATGGTAGATCCCTCGTCAACTCGAACATTTTGCCGATAGGGATAGCGAAAGTGTTGCCGTAAGCTGCCACGATCGCCTTTTCTTCATCATTTCCATCGGTTGGGTCGCTGGATTTGACTTGCAGCGCGCGGATTCTACTATTGTTGGGGTTGATGCCTTCAAGAATTAGATTGTTCCCGCGTTCAAATTTGGGAAGCCACAGGTCCCTATACACCGCAAACACATTGTAATCGCTGATGTTTTGCACTTCGTGACCGTTCAAGCTTATGCGAAGGTTATGAACCAGGGCTTTGCCGATGTTGCTTATGATGGTGCTTTTAGTGTTGGTGCCGGTAAGCTCTAAGTCAAAGAGGAGTTTAAGGGAGCCGGGGAACATCACCTAAATTGGGTACGTCCACGTACAAGTCTTCGTTCTGATTAATCATGCTAGGGTTATGCGAGACCTTGACACGCTGTTTCTTGCCTTTCATGGCAAGCATTGTCTTTAATTCATTTTGAGGATCTAACTTTGTTCCGTATATTTATTAATAGGTTGTAGAGGGGTTGAATAAATGGATGAAAATCCAGGATACGATAACGAAGGCTTTACGCCAGCGGAAGATATTCAGGACGAGACTGAAGAGCTTAGTATCGATAGCGAGATCCTTCAACCCGGCGATATTCCTAGGTCCACCCCCAACACCAGAAGAGCACGGTCAATCGTCCAGCGGAGATATCACGACCTACGCGAGGGGAAAGTTGCTCAAATCGAAGGTAGACGATCTTTATGATCCCCTAAGTAAGGAGCTGGGGAAGGAGCCGAGTGCGAGACACTACGACGATTTTGAGGTCGATGGGAACCGGCTTTTATACGATGGTGTAGAGCTCAATAAAATGAATGGTGAATTGAGGAGTGTTGCCGATATACGGAGGAGGTTAGGTGCCGGGCGATTGCGAGCCATGGTGTTCACCGACTATACTACACCACGCAAGGGCAGTAATACTATGGCCCAGAACCTCGCGCTGGAGGTTGATGTTCTTGTATTGAATAGGGATGAGGAGGGTGAGACGATCGAAATGCAAACAATTGATAGCATTCAAAGTTTTGCTGGTGACGTAGAGGGTTATGTAGATAATTCGTTCGCGGGCATCGACGATGAGATTGAGGTTCCTGATATGAGAAATTTAAAGCTTGAAATTGAAAACCTGCAGAAGACTATTAAGGAGGTGAGGATACACTTGTACAATATGATAGCGAGATAAATACGAAAGAGGGCAAGCTTAAAGAACTTAAGAAGCAGAAGCCCGGGGTGCGGAGGCTTCAGGATATTGATGATCTTGAGAAGGAATTGAAGAAATTAAAGGAAGATAAGAAGGATGAACTGAGTAGGCATGGTCTATTTTGATCCGAGGTTTTTAAGCAACTGAGGTCTATTAAATCCGAGCTGATGAAGATTGCTGGAGACGATAACACCTTGCTTGAAAAGCTTAAAACCCTTTTACGGGAGCAAAGCCTGACTATCGCCAGCGTTATTTCTGCTGTTGGCTTGCTTGTATCAACAACCATCGTGCTCGCTGTCACTGGAGGTGGAGGTGCCGCCGGAGGAGCTGCTACAGGAGGAGGTGCCGAGGGCAAGGGTTTCGTGCAAAAACAGCTTGAAAGACTCGGAAAGTTCTTGAAGTACCTAGCAGGCAAGGCAGGTGCAGCGTTGCAGTTGCAGCGAGAGTTGTTGAGTTTGCGGCAAAGCACTTGTACATGGCGCTAGCTGCTGCTGTGGGTATTGTTGTTGCGTATGTAGGTAACAGGAGGAGTAAGGGTGGAAAGAATCGATGAGAGTCTAGTATGTTGATAAACACATTAGACCTATTTCTTCATCCAGATGAAGGCGTGGATGAGCCCTACTCCCACCGTTATTACAGTGCCCTTGATATCCTCATGCTGCCTGTGGGCATCCTTGGTGTCAGGAGGAGGCGTGTTTTTCTTCGACTTGATAGTCTGCCTAGGAGGTGTGGTCAAGGGCTTTGGTATTCAGGTCTAGCTCCACCTCTACGCCTACGTTAGAGGGCGCGATCAGAACATTATTGTTATACCCCACGATTTTACCAATGCGGAGGTCCATGTTGCAAGGTAGCATGTACACGCTGGACATCACGACGAAGTTTACCGGAGTCTGTGCATACTGGAGCACCTTTTGATACTCCCTTATGTCGTGACCTACGTTCTCCTCACGTTTAACCATGGCCTCGAATTTCTGCAGGAGGATCTGTCTAGCCATGAAGTTATCGACGTTAGAGCCTAGGATTGAACCCTTGGTACTGGCTTGGTATCCTAGTAGCAAGATCATGTAAACGCGAATACTCTCGCTAAGCTTCATCAAACCTTCCGATGTCAAACCCTGGCTAGTGGGGATGATAAACTTGGCCCAATCCCCATCAACCTGCGGCCACCATCTACCATTTGTCAACGACGACACAAGAGCTTTGAATTTGTACAAAGCGTTGGGGTCCGCACCGTACTCACGACATATTTGCGCATACCCTGAGGTGAAGTAGGGGTTCTCGTACTGCGAAAAGCCTCTTTCGTATGGCATGGGTACCTTCATTCTCGCGAGAATACGTCTCATGTGATAGTACACGTGGAATTTGAAAATGGATTGAACGAGAGGTACGGAGCCACTCATGTGCTTGGCAGAGACCCCAACGCCGTTGTCGCGCAATGACAAGCGAAATTCACCTGGATGTCCCAATAATCCAAGGCTTGCCCCTCCCAATTTACACTCACAGGATCGTTCAACAGGTTAGTGGGGACTTTGATGGGGTACTTGGTGAACTACGATTCATTCTATAGGACTGACGTTTACCAGTGACTGAGGCTTGTTTGCCCCCAGTTAGATGAAGATGACTGCCTGCTGGTTGGTAAAAAATCCAAGATACTGGCTATGCTTCCCACCAAAGAGCTAAACGCATGGGGAGACATGCTTACGTGTAGTTTTGATAACCCAGTATACCTCCCCCTGAAGGGTTCGACCGATCGTCTCGAATTCATGTTGGCAGATGAACATCATCATGATAAGAACGTTTCGTTCGTGGGAATTACTATACACCCATTAATAGAATAATAATGACAGATATTGCTAAGCTTTACCCGAGCTTACCGAGTGCACCTCCGACTACAAGTTCAGCCTAATCATACAGGAGAAACAAAATTACATGGTGTCGAAGGAACAAACCCGACAACGAACAGTAGAAAACGTGGACTCGATCAATGAACGGGAGCGACAGCAACTTATCGCGCAAGGGCGTGAGGAGGCGAAGGATGAACTGTTGAAAAAACTTCAATCTGCGCAGTATGTCAGCGGTACTTAGAGGAACAACCGGCTTAGTCATAATCTAGTGTGTTGTTAATCATACTAGACGATTTGGAGTACTTCTCCAGTACCTCCATCGATGATGCGGTCACCATCATGTACGACACGTCGCTGCTTTTCGGAGAGCTGTCTCGAGTATTCTTCGAGATTTCTTTGCAAGCGATCGTGAGGCAAGGTTCGCAGTATAACCGAAGTGTCGAAGCGTCCTTGTACTTGACCTTGCGGATCGCTTCGAGGAGTTCAGCTTTTTTCATAGTTGAGTAGTTACGGATCTTTAGTGCTTTCGCTTCCTTTTTCAGTGTCTTAACGTCGTTCATGTTTATTTTGAAGTACTGATCAAAGGACGTCAAAACCTCCCATATCTAGTAACCATGACGAAGGATTCGTTGTCGTCGGAATCGCTAAGGTAGCGGGAGCCATAAAACTCGACAACCTTATACTTACACTAATAATTTGAACCTTGCCTGTAGATACCATATAGCTTGATGATGGCTTTGCACTCACAGCTTTGTTTTAGTGGTACTTTTTTGAAATGGAAGTCGGTTTTGATTTTACCATCCCACTTCTTCACCTTGGTGGTGATGTATTTTTTTCACAGGGGGGGGGGGGGGGGGGGGGGGGTGGTGAAGCAATGACCCGTCAAGGACTCTACATTGGTTAGGATACTCTCATACTTCTCTAACCACTCGGGGTGGTTATAGATGTCGAATGACATGGTAAGAGAGCAGCCCTCATCGTAACGCGAGGCACAATTGGAATAGAGCTTTTTAGGTGTTTTGATCAATAGAGGAGCTAGTTTGTTGTCATTATTATACCCAATGACGAAGCGTTAATCTTTGCCCTTGTTTGCTGGAATAGGGTTGCTTAGCACGATATTTTCAATGTTTACATCTTCGATATTTAGTGGAGTCGCTTTGGCATAAAAGTCTTTTGAGTTAACATACTCGTTACCGAATTTGAACATCTTTTTCATTTTGCGATAAGGGAGTTCAACTAGGGTTTGGTACAGGAACAGCTTCCACCATTATACGTAATGTACTCTTGGTAACAGTACCAGCATATCATTTTACCTTTTATGAAGAACCTCCGTCCACAGGAGCATCTGTCGTACCCATCGAGCACGCGTTCACACTCATCGCATTGTTCCATTTATCTTACAACCCAGGGTTGTAAGATAGTCAGTGATCTCCATACCTTATACTAAATCCCCACGAGGGCTCCCAGTGGGCCATGTCCTGGGATCTGAAATACTCCGGGACATGCTTGAGCACCGTGGGATTCCTCTGAAACGCCTCGGTACACATTTCCTTGGTCTTGAAATGGTTAGGAACATGCTTGAGCACCGAGGGCATCAGTCCAACAGCATCAGTGCACATTTCCGACGTCTGAAATGATCCGGAATATACTTGAGCAGCCATGGATACTCTTGAAGCGCCCTGGTACACATTTCGTGGGTCTTGAAATGGTCTGCAACATCCTTAAGCGCTCTGGGATATTCTTCAACCGCCCGGGTACACATTTCCTGTGTCTTGATATGGTCCGGGACATCCCGCAGTATCATCCAGGAGCGCTTCCGCGCTGCCCCAATACACATTTCTTGGGTCTTGAAATGGTCTGGAACGCACTGCAATAACATGGGTGCCTCTTCAACCGTCCGAGTACACATTTCTTCGGCCTTGAAGGGATTCTCATGATATCGACTCATGTTTATTATTACATCCCGAGCTCAATTAGCAGTCACAGCTCTATGGACTTCCCCCTACTCGATTGCGCACGCTCGAAATTTTGTTGATGTCAGCATTATTCCTGCTAGTCGCAATTGCGCATGCGTAGGATTTTATCAGTATTTCCGGAATTGTCGGATTATACCGGAATTGGAATTTCGGATTTCGGGATTTCGGGATTTCGGGGAATTTCCCTTGTCGTCCGTCGACTGCGCTAGAACATACATTTTCCTATCTCTGAAACCATCCCAGATCAGCCTTTTTGAACATAGGTTGATCCTGGTTGTTGGCAAGGTTTCAATGGCTCCCGCGTTGAACATAACTTGCGACGACATTTTCTATATACCAATGTTCAGCCAGAGGTTTTCACCATGGTCACTCGAGAATCTTTCAAGTCCTAGAATGTTCCAATCTCACATATAGGCATGCATGTTTGGATTTTTTCAGATCAGCCTTGATCTCATCCCAATCTTAAATCAGGTTGGTTTCCTCGTCTACCATTTTCATGTCACTTTTTTCATGCGGGTACTACAAAAACAGGGCTTTTTTTGTCGCCTGTGTGAATACCCAAAGACTTTGCTTCCTATGTCTACCTGAAATAGCCAATTCAAGCAGGGACTGTCTACGCCTGTCGAGGCCCTCGTCGGTTATGACTCGTCGGTCATATCTTTCGATCATGTTTCATATACTTGTCCTCGTTGGTGACCAGCCAAATGATGCGGTGGTTCTTAATATTTTTCATGGTCTTCCCGAATACGCATAAATTTATTAACTTGTAAAAATCCTTCTCAAACTCGTTCTTCGCGTTTGTTCTCAAATCAGTATTGTGATCTATATACCCTTTCAACCAGGGCTTTTGGTTAAATTGGATGACCCTATGAACCCTCTTCAATTCAAGCCCATGTTTTATAGCCTTGTGGAGAGCTCTGATATGCACAACATATACACGCTTGTTTTTCAAATTTGTTACCAGTTTTTCAACCATTACAATCAGCACGCGTTCCGTTAGAAATGGTAGCTCGTTATGTGTGTCGTGCAATTTCTCGGGATAGTCGATGTCAACCTCTACAATGTACCCATATTTATTGTCCATAACGAGCTTCGCGATTCGCTTTTCTGTAAATGCCTCGACGTTGGAGATCCATTTAAAACCATCCGATGGGAGATCTTGACGCATAGCCCAGCCATTGAGGTTGTTCGTTATACCGGTCTCCCATGTATTTGTTGTTAGCTTTCGCATACCGGTGTACAGCCTGGGTTATGCGTCCTCTTATACCCTTCTCGAACATGCATGTCAGGGTCCGTGAGGAGCTCTAAGCATCTTTATTCACTAGTTTGACTTTTGTAATTTCGTTATTGTAGAGGATGTTGTTATCCCAGGTATAACAATTGAGCATATTCAACAAATGAAAGTTGCTTTCCGCTCCTGGCGAAAAAACTACAATAAAGGCGCGAGAGACCGTTATTGGCAGCGTCAAGAGACAGATTTTCTAATGATAGTGACGCCGCAACAAGTTCAAACATATCTTAAGAGCAAGAACGCGCAACTGGCAAAGGAGATATTTTGTTAGTAAATTCAGGATGAAAATATGGTGCTTTCAAATACAGAGTATTGTGCGATTCGTGACCATTTACTCGCGCTAATTCATTTTAGTAATGGACATAGATCCGGTGTAACAGCAAATTTGACAATCTCTGAGTTCGAACGAGCGGTGGAAATCGATTCAACGTACACAATAAAAGTTCGCAAACATAAAACGTTTACATTTTCTGGTCCCGCTATCATATCTTTGGATCATGAACAGTACGCTTATCTTAAACTCTTTGTTACAAATCGCAAAGCTAATTTATCGTTAGAGTTCGATAATGTCTTCGTTTCCAGCTCGGGAAAACAAATGGCATCAGGTTCAATAAGTAAGCAAATCAATAGTCTCTGGATTAAGTCCGGGATCCTTGATCCAGCGAAACAACCAAAAAATCTGTGTTGTAATGTGATCAGAAAAAGCACAAGCACGGGTTTAAGAGATGCAAGCTCTGGACATTACCAAGAAGCTGCGGATCTGATGGCTCATAGCCTTAAAACGGCCAAAAAACATTACTTCCTTCGCGAGAAACTACAAGCCGCAGTTACTGCGGGACGTGTTATAAGGCAGCATTTATTGGAAGACGGACCCGCAAAATCAATTTTATCTACTCCTCCACGAAAAATGGCGGAATAAGCATGCATCGCCACGACATCAATGGAGAATAGAGGAGGTGCAAACAATACCGTAAACGTTTAAAGAAGAAATTAAAAACAGGGATATATCGATGCTTAACGGAAGAGATAAAAGACCTATGCTGAATGTACCTGTTGATATCTGTATCAAGCAAACTCATGATAAAGTCCGTAGCTTGATGCGATATACTCCTGTTAAGCGACCTTTAATTACTGTAAGTAGCGGATCTGCTTCTGTTTAAATCTGCAGTTTTTGATTCTTCTTATAAGATGCTAGTTTTTTTAAGGTTTCGTTTCCTCACTTTGATGTTAAATGATCATATCTTTTCTGAATTTAATCGCGATTTCTGAAAAATTTTGTAACTGAGAAAATGTATTTTGGTAAGTTGTAAATGCAAGTTATGGAAAGTGTATAAAAAACGCATTTAGCACCGCTCATACATTGCATGTTGTGCTATTCACATGGAAGGCAAATAAACTTGAAAATTAGCTTTAACCTAAACTAGTTGCCATTTTCACATTTTTCAGGAAACTGTAAGCACAACAAGTAGTGTGGCACCGCAAAAATCTTTATTCAGAGTAAGTAGTAGGTTTAATTTTTTGGTACACTCTCCAAAGATTAACAGAGGTACAATGTGTATAATGTACTGTCCTGAATGTTCTTTGAAGAAATATCACTTAAAAATACTTATTTTTTTCTTTCTGTTATACTAGGGCAAGTTTATCTTGCGATAAATATGTTCAACTGCTACGGATATTATTGCTAATGGTCCTTTAACGAAACAAGCTGTCACTAAGGCGTTGGAAGGGAAAGATAGACTAAACAAATTTACTTTTGTACAAATTCGTACTCGTTTGGACTACGAAACAAAACAACAATGAATATATCTGTTCCATGAACTTATGCCAGTCATTAAAATGAATAACTCTTCGTGAAAAATGATATATTAAACATGTCAATGTTCTGTTTTTGTTTCTTTACTGATTGTTCTTATAATTGATATTGTATGTTATATCCCAGAGGCAGCACTGCTATCACGCACGATACTGTGCTTTCCTAACTTCCTAACTAACGACAATTATAATGCTGAGTTAATATTTGACAACTAGTTTTAATTAATGAAACTAAGTTTTGCTAAGCTGACATTTTCTTTAAATACAACCTTGATTAGACAAAATGTGTTTTCTTGCTAATTTCATTTTGTGTATATAACGCTTGATGCACTGCTTTCTAAAGTTTATATTTTGTTTATGAGCTGTAAAGGCATTGGTCTTCTCTACTACATCCTATGTATGATTCTGTTTTAGCAAACTTGAATCTTCTTGTTATTACACTCCTACTTTCGTAATTTGTATAAGCACGTGTTTTACGAACTCGTTTAAAGGTTAGAATTCAATTTAAAGTTTTTAGAGGATGCTTCATAACATTATTATTCTACTTTTTACCACACGTTTTTAAAGAAGAAATTAGCTTTGATGTAGACTGAAAAAACATCTCTTGTTTGTATATAGTGGAAAATGTTGTGTATAATGTGTCTACACGAAATTGCCCCGGTTAAATTGAGAGATATGGATCCAGGACACGTAAACTACTACCTACACTTTATTGAACTTGTCTACTACTTTTCCGGCATGCGTACCTGAACTATTAAACTATTTATTAAAGTAATGATTGCTGAAAATATCGACATTGCTGTTGCTAAAGGTATCATAGGTAGTCATTGGTCAAGAAGCCTTTTCTTCGACGAATAAAATTTTAGCAAAAAATATTTGTATATGATATTAATAAATTGGTTTGGCCTTGTTCGTTTCGGTTGATATTCTTAAGAGTATCGAAAATTTAAAAAAGTCTGGCGCACACCATAGGCAAACTGGCGGTCCCTTAGGCCGTCGCTTGTGCTGTTGTGAAAAAACTTCTCGGACGCAGATAACCGAATCGAAAAAGTTTCACCACAAGTTAAAATATAAAAATTGCATATAAAATAATTGCATGATAACAAAACTTACGCTAATCAAATAATCGCTAACCATGCCTTGGTGGTATGCGGACAGCCGCCTCATGTAACAAGCCGCCGCCTAAGAGACTGCTTATAAAACCGAGATAATTTTACGAAGACTGTCCAAATCTGCTACGGTAGGTGTAGTGGCATTTGCTATTAACTCATTCTCTCTCTCCTGTTACTATAGGAAGAGCGTTTTCTGATATGACAATGAAACGCTACAGGCCCTGAAAAAAATTGCTTCCTGTCTCATGTATCATTCTCTTTGACTTTACGACTATTATGTAAAATAATATATTCACCATCGATTTCGAGATCAATGAAACCAAACAACGCAGTTAATATTTCAATACTTGACATGCCTGCATAACGTAGTTAGTATGCTGTTGGCGTTTGGTAACGAGTTCTTCCTTCTTCTTAATAAGGTCTTCTGCTCCTGTATTATTGTCCTTAGTATTACTATCAACAATGTCAAAATCGAATTCAGAAATATTACTAGCATTGTTTTCAGGCTCAACGGACAATTTACATGATTTTCTTGGTTATAAACGCTTCATTGGAGCTTTTCGGAGCCTTTCTTAACTTGAATATTGTTTTAAGAACGTAATACAGGTTTCGCATTGTTTATAAGTCTCGATTTCCATTTTCTAGCTTATACAATCTTTCTGGTATTCACTATCGCTGTTTTCTTAAGCGAGAACAAAATTTTTGCTCCCCTTGTCTCGTTTTCATGTGATTACGCAATCTTTTTAGTATTATTTCTGCTCATGTTCGTATATTTGACAAGAAAGTAACGGAGAGTCGTATGACACTCAAATCTAGTAATGACGTAAACGGCAAACCTCATTATAAAGGAACCTGGAAGAAAAGAAGAGTTGAAGTTGAAAATAAATTTCGTTCTACTTCAGTTATTTGCAAACTTTATTTACAAATCTCTATTATTTTGTTGTATAGAAAGGTATTTTGTGTTGTTTCAGGCATTATTAAGTCTTGTATGGAATGACCACTTTAATACTGTTGTTCCGCGGCAGACAATTAACTTGTTTTAACGGCTTGTTTAATTATGTGTCCTCTTTTGTAAACAGTTATTAAAAATTATCTTTTCTTTTAAGTTTATGGACATGATATACATAATGTACCGTAGGTTCAAACAGGTTTAAAAATGCATGAAATTAGAGAAAGGTGCATTTCTTAAAAATGATATCCTGTTTCGTCAATTAAAACTACAGTGGAAAAACTTATCGAATTGATATTTTGCCGATATCATTAGCAGAGTCTGTGTCTGTACCACCCAGTTTACTTTTGTTACTCAATACAAAATAGAGTATTCCCCTCTTTCCCCAATTTATTCATTTGTTATAAGCTAAATCAATGAAATGTTTTACTGCGAAGGTACAAATTAATGCAAGCGTGATTTTAATCCGTAGGTGGTTCTACGAACTTAAATAAAATGCTTATCTTGTTTTGAGATTTCAATACATATATAGACAATGAAAAACGCAAATCAGATGTTCTACTCATGATCAAAACCACTGAATGTTTCAAAAGGATGCCAGAACATTTTAAAAAGTCCAAATGCGATGTAACTTTTCTAAAATGTGCCATTACTCTTAAAATTTCTAGGGTACTATTCATTTTTTATATTATTGTAGTCGTGTAATGTAAATATCTTGCTATCTTTTGGTTTCTGATGGAAGTTTTATTAAACAATACAGCTTTTTTTATCAGGTTTTTTAACATTGAGCCATTAGATCGTTGACGTCTAAAAGGATATTTTCCGCCAATCTAGAGGTGTAAACTTTCAAAATGGCCGCTATTTAAGGCGAAATTCCTATGTAATTTTCTATTTAGGCCCCCGCCCCCAATAATAAAATTTTGGTTATGGCACTGTAGTTTGAAAAAAAGCTACGTTAAATAGAGATTACTTCGGCTAATACTTATAATCTAAAACACTTTTCTGCATAATTTTAGTTCAACTATATGAATTTTTTTTTTACGACGCCCGTAAGCCTTACGACAGTTTTTAAGTCTCAAAATAGTAACTTCGTCGTAGTCGTTAAATCAGTGCCTTTAGTTTTAAAATAATATGAAAAATAGCGATAAATTTCATAACTTGATGACTACGTTAAAGTTATGCTTCCTTAATTTTATGTTACAAGGTAACATACACTAATACTACAGCGCTCTTCCTTATTGCGCAACATAATTGAAGCGCTCAACGCTCGAAGTCCGGAAGACATTGCACCTGCAGACGCCCCACTGGATGTGCAGAATATCTGTCCTTAAGTCTAACCAACATATGTGAACGATTTACCTGTTACTAAACTGTCAGTCAACTTGCCGTTTAAGGCTGGGTAAAAAATTTCCATGTGGCTTCGATGCACTATAATAATACCAATACCTGTATATTATTTGTGCGCTAGAAAAATGTTATGCTGTTAGAAACAAGGTGTTGATAAATAGAAAACCTCATCATAATCGCACATATGATCGTAGTAATAACACCCGTTAAAATAAATTGCATTCCATCATACTAACAAGTGAACATGGATGCATGAAATAACAATGCCGGAAATATGTACGATATGCTGAAAAAAAATGTCCTGTAATGCGTTATTATTATTATTATTATTATTATTATTATTATTATTATTATTATTATTATTATTATTATTATTATTATTATTATTATTATTATTATTATTATTATTATTATTATTATTATTATTATTATTATTATTATTATTATTATTATTATTATTATTATTATTATTATTATTATTATTATTATTATTATTATTATTATTATTATTATTATTATTATTATTATTATTATTATTATTATTATTATTATTATTATTATTATTATTATTATTATTATTATTATTATTATTATTATTATTATTATTATTATTATTATTATTATTATTATTATTATTATTATTATTATTATTATTATTATTATTATTATTATTATTATTATTATTATTATTATTATTATTATTCATATTTATTTACAGGTGTCCTAATCAGGGTTCATAAAGACAATCCTGGTATCAATAAGGTTCCTGTATATACAAGTATATAATAAATAATGTTAAAAATTTTAAAAATGATAAAAAAAAATGTATTATCTATAAGACAAAAAATGAAATATACAAGATAGTAGAATAGGCGAATGTGCTGGGATAGATAGTTTCGACACCACACTGAAAAAGACATGAAGAGGAAATACAAAACTGATGGAAAGGAAATCTAAGTGCGCAGAGGTAATTAGACGCGACGCTGTGTGGGAACAAAAGTAAAATTTAAAATTTAATAACCCTAATGCTTCTTTTAAATAAAAACAATGATGATTCTTTCTGCAGTACAGTTGGTAATTCGTTAAAAATCATACCACCTTGATGACCGAAAGATTTTCTTGCGAATTCAGTCCTAAGGCCAAGTTTGATGTTTGATTAATTTCTTCGAGTATTCATTGTGTGGTTGATTTGCTCGAAATTGAAGTGGTTTTCAGTGATGCCATTGATGCTTTTGAAAACTTCAACCGCAGCTCTTTGTTTCTTGATTGTTGCAATAGAATCCCATTGATGGGTACCACCACAAATTTTAAACGCTCGATTGTGTAAATATTGTAGCTTGTCTTCCTGGGTTCTCGATAAAGACAGCATTATTGGATAACAATAAAGTAAATTCGGCAGGATAACAGTATTATAAACCGATTTTACTATGTCAGCTGTCAAAAGATATCGAATACTTTTGAGTAATTTGAGCTTTCCAGATGCCTTTTTGTACGTTGTGTTGAGATGTTCCTGTAGTGTCAGATGGTTGTCCAGATTAACCCCCAGATAGATATAATTATCTTCTTTGTTAATGGACGTAGCATTTATCTTGATGGTACATGCTTCCTGTTTACGTAGGTTTTGATGAGCTCCATACATGACAAACTCAGTCTTTCCCTTTTTAAGATTTATTATTAAACAGTTTTCATTCATCCAGTCTGCAATACGTTGGACTTCGTTATTAAGAACTGATTCAACTTCTTTGCTCGATTTTGATGAGTAATATACAACAGTGTCATCGGCATACAAAAGTACTTTCGATTTACTTAGTAATTGGTGTAAGTCGTTAACGAGTAGAAGGAATAGTAATGGACCCAGGGTTGAACCCTGGGGTACACCACAAGTAATCTGTTGAGGTGATGAATTTATGTTATCGTATGTGACATATTGGGTACGATTGAATAAATAATCTTCGAACCACTGCAACTCGATATCATGGATGCCATGAAGTTGGAGTTTGTGTAAAAGCCGCGAGTGGTTCACAGTGTCGAAGGCTTTTCGCA
Organism: Hydractinia symbiolongicarpus; assembly: GCF_029227915.1. NCBI lineage: Eukaryota > Metazoa > Cnidaria > Hydrozoa > Anthoathecata > Hydractiniidae > Hydractinia > Hydractinia symbiolongicarpus. The sequence continues at coordinate 23,073,204 of NC_079875.1, read as the reverse complement.
AGTCGAGATAAATCGCCCCAGTGCATTCTCCTTTATATGCATTTTTGCGAATAGTTTCGACAAACAATGACACCGCTTGTTGCGTAGATCGCTGTTTACGAAATCCGAATTGTTGGCATTGAAGAAGGTTGTTTTCTTCTAGATAATTGTACAGTTGGTGATGTACAATTTGTTCAATAATCTTCGAGAATACATTTAGCGCGGAAATTGGTCGATAGTTATCAAGTTTTGATTTATCGTCCGATTTGTATACTGGAGTCACGCGTGCTACATTTTCAGCCGATGGAAACGTATGAGACCGAAGACTCAAGTTAATTAGGTAGCATAATGGAAGTACAATTTCATCGGCGCAATCCTTTATGAGACGAGGCGGTATTCCATCCGGACCGGCACCTTTTGACACTTTCAGTTTCTTTAGTCGTTTTTTAAGTAAATCAGGAGTAACTGCATTAAATTTGAACACTGACATATTCTTGTTAAGGGAAAGCTTGCTCGACTCATAATACATCCATCTCCGATCACCAATGGAAGTAATAGTATTCGCAAGTTTGGAACCGATACTTGAGAAAAATTTACAGAAACAACCAGCTATCCTCGATTTATTACTTATTAAGCATCCATCAACATCGATAACATTACTAACACCTTTTTTTGGTTTAACCGGGTAAACCTTTTTAATCTCATTCCAAAATGTTTTAGAATCATTTACGTTTTCAGTAAAAATGTTTTGGTGATATTTCTTTTTACTTTGACGTAAAAGAGTGGTGACTTTATTACGGATTCTTTTATAGCTTTCCCAGTCAAAACTGTTGTTATATTTCCTTGCTTTTCTCAAAAAATGGTCCCTTTCTCTCATTTTTGTTTTAATTTCACCAGAGAGCCACGGACACGACTTTCCTCGAATAGATATTTCTTTGAGTGGAACATGAATATTAATGATTTCGAGGATTCTTGATTTAAATGCATCCCAGCTTTCATTCATGGTATCTTTAAAGATAATAGAATCCCAATCAGAGTTTTTCATATCATCCTTAAAACGAGTTGCGTTGTAATTTTTATAATCTCGAATTTTAATTCTACGAGGTACATAGCGATTGACATTTATTTTTCTGTTTACACCAATTAAGTCATGATCACTGATCCCTAATGGTAGAACTATTGTTTCTTTGACATTGTTTTGATGCGAGGTAAAAATTACATCAATTATCGTTTTTGAACTTTCCGTTTCTCTAGTGAACTGTTTGATGAGTTGGTTGAGACCCACAATAACAAATAGGTCTTTTAATTGTTTATGATCACTGCGTTTATTATAATCTATATTAAGATCTCCCAGTAGTAAAGTTTCTTTATCTTCCGTTGAGCTAATTGTCAAAAAGTCGTTAAGACAAGTTTCGAAATTTTTTGTACCATGTAATGAACTATCCGGGGGTCGGTACATGACACAAACGATAAAAGATTTGGACTTTTCTACAAAGATTTCTACAACTATGGATTCGATATCACTCTTCAAGTCAAATCTACGTTGCCATTTGAGATCGTCTCTAATGTAAACAATAACACCACCACCAATTCCTGTTTTTCGATCTTTCCTTTCAGTACGGTATCCTTCAATTGAAACTAGTGAATCCGGAATTATTTCAGTTAGATGAGATTCAGTTATTCCAAATATGTGAATGTTTTTTCTAGTACTGAATAACATGTCCCGGATTTGGTCAATTTTTCCAAACAAGCTATTGACGTTCAGATGAAGAAGTTTGAAACCACGCTTTTCTGAAAAGGAGTTAATAGTGTCATTTTCAGTTCGACCCCCGTCGTGGTTGAGTCTGCATTGAGTGCAAAGAGATGTTGTGATAAAATCTTTTATGTTGATACAATTTTTGTGAAAAAATTGAGTACATCCAATACATGTTACCTTTTGTTTGTTATGCTTTATATTATTCAAGCAAGCGCCACAATTAGGACCCGGACAGATTTCAACGTCCCCGGCAAGTATTAAAAGTAACCAAGTCGTTTCTCTGAGATCAAGATTAAGTTTATAAATGTGATTCTGTTTATAAACCCACAAAGATGAACTGTAATAACAATCTTGCACGAAATCAAACGATTCCATAGTAAAACCAGTATTTGTATCCATAATATCATAAATTGCAGGTCCAGCTGATGTAAAAGTAGGCCTTTTCACAGAAAATATAACAACAAGTAATAAGAGGTGGCGGAACACGTCCGTACACCGCAGCGCCATCTTTACTTTTGCTCTTATGAAGACATGTTTTTAGTTGAAAACATCATAAACATATAGCTATCTGCTTTAATAAAAATATGTTAAGGTAAAACTAACGCAGCAGTAAATTCTTTAGGTTCCCTGTGAAAATCTTGATAATGTTCCGACCTGAAAAAATTTAAGTGGAAAAGTGTGACCCACGCGAATTAAGGCTCTCTAGGCTGAGGATTTAGTATAGGTAGGTTGGTCATTGCCTATAGTGTTGCACCGTGTCTATAATGTTTTCACAAGTCCATTACAAATAAAAGCACAGGTTTTTGCTACATGTCAGACCTTATACCCACCTTGTATTACACACCAGCTTGAGGGCCTTGCAAAGTTAAATCATGTCGTATTTTGGAAATGTCTTATAAAAAAATCAATTGATATTAAATATCTTGATATATTGAACAGCTTGATGATAAATCATTTTTTAAAGAACATTTATTATCATTAGAGTGAAATCAGCTTCAGTTTTTACAAAATAACTTCATACCGATTAGCCTCCATGACCATTTCGCTGTCAGCGGTATAAAAAACCATAATTTTGCGTTATGTTCATAGCCCTATAACTTCGGTAAAAATTAAAATGATGAATTGAAACATGGTATCATGTTTTGGACTGGTTTGGTGCAATAGACAAGATTTTCTTCCTATTATTGTCATAGTACCTGAATTCCCGAAGTGACCCATTCCTCAAGAAAACGATAAACTGTTTTTGGCTGCATATTAATTTTGAAAAAGCCTCACGTACAAAAACATGAAGTGTTTCTCATTATTGAAATCAGCCAGATATACTCTAACAAAACATGTCCTAAGTTTAAGATCGAATTATTTAACCAGTTCGGAGAAATTGCATGTGTTTTTTCAGCCTTGACGCAGAATATTTAAGTTCATGGCATTAAAATATGGTTAAATACAGTTAAAGCCTGAAATAAGCGATCCTTTTAAATGGAAGATAAGATTCTTGTATTTCGAAAAAAATATGCCTTTTTATCCGTCATTTCAAAATAAAAAATGGATAGGAACTTTGTAGCCACCTCACAATAAACCTCAGATTTGGTTACATATGGCTACAGATAAAAATATGTAAACGAAATATGTCACATCCAGTAATGCAGAAAATGGCTGGTAGGGTGTATTTGTGAGCAGGCATCTGTGATATACCTAAGACACCGAGTATTTTAATTTCCAGACATTTTTAATTGTAACATATTGTAAACAGAGTGAAAATTAAATCTAGATTTTCTGCACATTCGCGTGAACGATGGGCAGTCGCGGTTGTTGTTTAAACTAACGAATCAAAAATTACAAAACCATGGAAATAAAAAACTTGTCGGCTGCATGTGGGAACAAATATCGGAAGGGTTAAAAAATTTGGAAATTTTTTCGGATAGGCAACTTACCTTTTGACCATGGTGAAAGGTTAAACTGGATAACTCAGTTAATAATTTCTAGTACCAGAAGAAATTCGTGCTAATTAGACATCGTCTGAAACAGTCATATCGTTATGACGTGCATTGATGGCTTCGCAATGACGCTTAAAGGAACCTTTAGAAAGCACCCGGAAATGTTGTCTAACCTTGTAGCCCATTTAAGTTTGAGTTCCTTTCGATGACTTTTCACTCCAGTCTTAGCGACTGTCTGAAATGTAAAGTCTGTCGCTGTGGACTAGGTTTTCCGTGGTTTTTGTTTCGTTATGTAAGTTCTTGAGGGTGAATGATATACGCTTCAATCAACTCCAAAATTTTGTAAAATATTTACAGAAATCTGTATCACTGAGAGGTCAATAGTAAACGTGGTTGATTGATTGCTAGTTCTGAGCTGTGTCCGAAAAATCTCCTGTTTTCTAAAAATGAACGAAGTTATGTCCGTTTTCTTTCTGATCTTTTCAACTCATTTCTATTAAAGTTTCGTTGTCGTGTGTAGGCATCCAGTTCCGACAGTTTATTTGATTTACGGTCCGTGTACATGAGCTGATCTCGGGTTTTCATTTTCGTTTCACATCTTTGTTTAGGCAAGGTCGTGTGTTCTCCTTGACACATCTCTTTAAAGGAAAAGAGAGCGCGTAACACATCTGCTAAAACATTTTTTAGATAATTCAAGGTTGTGAACATCGAGTCGAAAAAATTAAATGACAAATACAATTAAAGTTACTGAGAAGAACAAAATACTTCAAAAAAGTTAAACAATGACAAAAATAATAATAATAATAATAATAATAATAATAATAATAATAATAATAATAATAATAATAATAATAATAATAATAATAATAATAATAATAATAATAATAATAATAATAATAATAATAATAATAATAATAATAATAATAATAATAATAATAATAATAATAATAATAATAATAATAATAATAATAATAATAATAATAATAATAATAATAATAATAATAATAATAATAATAATAATAATAATAATAATAATAATAATAATAATAATAATAATAATAATAATAATAATAATAATAATAATAATAATAATAATAATAATAATAATAATAATAATAATAATAATAATAATAATAATAATAATAATAATAATAATAATAATAATAATAATAATAATAATAATAATAATAATAATAATAATAAGAAAAATAACAACAATAACAATAACAATAGAGAGATACAAATGGTGCGTTCAAGCACACGCATACGACTTCATTGCAAAAAGGGAAATCCTCGAAATCCCGAATTCCCGGAAATTACCCCTCTCCGAAATTCCGAGAAATCCGACAAATTCCAAAACATGCGCAGTAACACGTCACCCAGCCGACGGAAACCGATAAATCTAGCGCACACGATGTCATCCCTCAAATAAGTATCGAGGGAATTCCACAGTTCTAACAACATCAACGCAGATCTTATTGCGCATGCTCAAATATCAGGGGTATTTCCCATACTCAAAGCTATGACCGTGCTAGAACGCCGATTGAGCTCAAAAAGTATAATAAAGATGAATAATACTGTTCCCGAATTAAAAGCCATTGCAAAAGAGCGAGTCTATAGAGGATACTCAAGACTTAGAAAAGTAGACCTTATTGCTTTATTGGAGACTCCACCACATGCTCCAAGACCTGCTCCTGCTCCACGACCAAGGCCACGCGCATTTACACCAGAAGCTTTGGATATATTCGAGCGTCAGGAGATGACAAAGACTCCCCCTATTAGGAGTAAGATCGAGCCTCGACTCCCCACACCCGAAGCTATGAATGTATTTGAACGTCAAGAGATGGCTAGGACTCGTCCAGCAGTGAAGAGTAAGCTGCGAGAGTGGTTTGATTGCCTTGTGGACCATGTACCAGAGAGCATTATAAAGCCCGCGCAAAGCATATACTCATCACCAAAAAATCGCATCCTAGCTCTTTACGATGGAGCTAGAAGGACCCTGACGGGTGAGGTTGAACAAGAGGCGCGAGAAAGGCATGGTAGTGAGGAGTCTACTGAAAGCACTGAGCCTGTTGAACACAACGAGGCAATGAACGGAACCTACAAGAGCTTTTGATTGGACGGGCATGGCAAGACGGATATTGACAGTTACATCGAGCTTGTGAGAGCACAAGTAGAGAAGCTTGTTGAAATGTAGGTAGGTACGTTAAATGCCGCTAAAATTCAGCTCCATCTATGGGTGATGTGGAAGAAGCAAGAAGAGGTGGTTTTAGCGTTAGACGGCGAGGATGATGCCAGAGCTACTCATGATGTAATGGTGGAGAAGGAATTCAACAGCAAGATTGTAGAAGTGTTTCAAGGCAGCGACATCGAAGAACTGCTACAGGCTATCTTTGCACACCTCAAGACACAAGTGGAGCATCCTGCACTACCTAAGTCTGGCTTTAGCATCGATCATATCATGCACCTGGATATTGATTTCCACAAGCTCCAGCTGACGCGCGGTTCTTCGTACATAGATCTACCTGACTGGATTTTACAGAAAAAGGTTGTGATTAACCCTAGGAATGAGGATGAAGAGTACTTCAAGTGGTCTTTGATAGCGGCGATGCATCATGAGGAGATTGCAAATAATCCGCAACGCATCAGCAAGCTGCGACCATTTGCAGACCAGCATAACTGGGAGGGACTCGAGTTTCCAGTAGCCCTCAACAAGATTGGTAAAATCGAAGAGCAGAACCCCCAGGTTGCGGTTAACGTGCTCTTCGTCTCGGAGAAGACTATCTATATCGGTCGCAGGTCTGAGTATAATACCAAGCGTGATAAGCAGGCTAACTTGCTGATGATTACCGATGGTGAGAGCAGGCACTACACAGCGGTGAAATCCCTATCCAGACTGCTAGGGTCCTTGAATGCGAAGCATAATGGGAGCTACCACTTCTGCGAGAATTGCTTGAATAGTTTTCGCACAGAGAGCGCAAGAGACAGTCACTACGACTATTGCGCGAGTCATGGGGAGGTCAACATCAAGATGCCTACCGAGAAGGAGAAGTGGTTGCAATACCAGGATGGTCAATGCCAGTTTAAGGTACCCTTTATGCTGTATGCGGATTTTGAAAGCCTCCTAGTCCATGTAGGTCAACCAGAGCAACCGAAGGCCGAGAAGGGTGAGGGTCCATACACGGAGAAGCTCGCACATCATGTACCATGTGGCTGGTGCTTATATAGTACGTTTGCATACGGGGATGTACCCGATCCACTGAGGCTTTACCGCGGGAAGGACTGCATGGAGAAATTTGTGGACACATTGGAGAAGGAGGTAAAGCGGCTGTACGAGCTCTCTCCACAGCAGCCCATGACGGAGTTGACGGATGTGTTGAAAAGAGAGCACGAGGCGGCAGAAAGCTGTCACATATGCTTGAAATCGTTTGGTGACCCCGAGAACCGCAAAGTCAGATACCACTGCCACTATACAGGGGTCTATCGAGGTGAAGCGCACGATCTCTGCAACTTGAAGTACAGGATCCCGAGCTTTGTGCCGATAGCCTTTCACAATTTAAGCGAATACGTCGCGCACTTGTTCATCAGAGAACTCGGGCGCAAATTCAACAAAGATAATATCAGGGTTATTGCTGAGAACAAAGAGAAGTACATCTCTTTCAGTGTATCAATCCCGGTCACGCTGGCAGGTCTGAGTGATAAGAATGGAAAACCTGTGGAGAAAATGGTGGAGCTCCGGTTTATTGACAGCTACCGCTTCATGGAATATAGCCTGGATGCCTTAGCACGTAGTTTAACAGATGAAGAATGCAAACATCTCAGACGCAGCGTTGAAGACAATGATGAGCTATTCAAGCTCATGCGGCGGAAGGGTGTGTACCCGTATGAGTACGTTGATAGCTGGGAAAGATTCAAAAAGCGTATGTTACCCCCGAAAGAAGCATTCTACAGTAAGTTGAATATG